>NC_134825.1:98676039-99972161 GCF_004210375.1 Tachypleus tridentatus | reverse complement strand
ACACTAAAAAAATTTGTTTTAATACTCATAATGGGTATAGAGAACCCGTTGTCTAGAGTGGAGGTTAACAACATCCCAATCATTCTCAACATTTTATCATACATTGCAAATGAGTATTAAATGTATCTTTTAATTCAAACTACTCAAAATTTGAGTGGAAACTCTTCATTTTATTATAACATTTACATCCTTCATCTAGCTTAGCATTCTATTTTTAAGTAAATATTGTTTCTCATTACTGATATTAATTGTTTATTTTTTGAAGTTCGTGCACATCTACACGAAGGCTATCTGCGCTCGCCTTCCCTAATTTAGCACTGTAAGACTAAAGAAAAGGGAGCTAATTATTACCATTCACTACCAACTCTTGGGTTACTTTTTTACTAACAAATAGTGGGAGTGACTACCATATTATAACGCCCCCACGGCTAAAAGGGCCAGCACATTTGGTGCGACGCAGATTTGAACGCGTACTCCTTACATTACGAGTCGAGTGCCTTAACCGCCTCACCACACCGGTAATATTAATAGCGATTTGATAATTTTTTCTATATATTTGTGTAATTTTCAGTGTGACTCGTGCTACGTTTCTTTTTCTGTGTCAACAAATAACTTCATTCATTTCCTCGTCTTAGACTCCTGTGCTTCCATTAGACAACTTAAGTTATTCTTAACATATTCGAACACTAAATAGCATAAAAAATATTTTATTCTTGTAAATATTCTACTCGTCAGTATTAATCACATTAGTTAATTATTTAGACCAACTTGCTTTTTATATCAGGCGTTTTAGTTTATTTCAACAAATCGATAATCTCAAATCACCCCTCAGATGGCTGAGTGAAAAGTGTGGTAACTTATAGCACTACCGATCGGGATTCGATGTGGCTAAAGCTGGATAACCGATAATGTAGTTTCATACTTTATAATAAACACACAAATCGACACTGCTTGCTATTTTATGTAGTTTCATACTTTATAATAAACACACAAATCGACACTGCTTGCTATTTTATGTAGTTTCATACTTTATAATAAACACACAAATCGACACTGCTTGCTATTTTATGATTATTATTTAGAAACTCATTAAAATACATTGTATACATGTGTATATAAATCTAGAAGTATCAGTAACGCAAAATAATGAAGTAATACACATTTTACATGCTATTGAAATTAAATTAAAGCTTAAATTTTCACTTTCGTTTTTTTTTTAAATAAATGTTAAACACCAAGAAATCAGCAATCGTGTAATTGGAGGTCTACCGATTACATAAGCACAAAAGTAGGCGTTACATTTCAGTATTGTTATTATTATAGTATCAGTTTCACCTGTTTAATACATATATACCAAGTGTCAGTTTCACCTGTTTAATACATGTATATCAAGTATCAATTTCATCTATTCATTAAATTAGAAGAAAAAATAGGTGATTAATCACATCTCGAATTTTCAGTTTCAAATTTTATACCTTAGCTCCAGTGTCATACATGTCCTGAAATGACCTACACAACCTAACTAAACTGGTTAATAAAAGTAGATTTATGGGGTGTTTTTCCCTTTCTTTATCAATGACGTCATGATACAGTTAGAAGAAGAATTTTGTTAATAAGGTTTTCAGTGATGAAACAAAGGAAGTATTTTAGAATGATTTATGTTTTTCACAGCCTTTCAAAAATGATGTTTACAAAACAATTCCAAAAAGCGACATTTTTCGCTGAAGCATGAGGGTAGGGCAAAATAAACAAATATACACACAGGCAAAGAAACAAAGTACGAACTGAGAAGTGCCTAGTAGTTATCGTGCCGGAATGTAAGTCTAAAGAACCATTGTTTGCTTCCCGTGTCCACGTAATTACACTATATTCTAAAGCCGTGGATGCTTTACAAAAGTGACGGAAAGTGGTAATAACAAACTCGTTTCTCTCTATTCTATTAGTTCGAGTTGAGATCGGCTTACTTTGTGCAAGTATCCGAAATAAAAACTGACAGACTTTGATCTTTGATTTAGTAAATTAAAACTTTATCGGAATAAAAATGAAACAAAAGAGTATCAGCCGAAAATTTAAGTCCATCATTGCGCCTACTTTAATTGTCCTAGCATTAGGTGTGTGGAACCTAAACATATTCTAGCATTACGTGTGTGAAACCTAAACATATTCATCTCAACAACTAAAACATCATTTATAATTTTTGTTGTACAGAAACTTTTGGTAATTAACTTGAATTGTCATGCAATGCATTGCAGAAATAAAACCACATATCTTTTGAAATGATTTGTTGTTAACGTGTATTCACAAATTTAGCTAGACTTTAAACAAAAAATATTTATATTAATGTGACATCCGCTTAAAATATCAAAAAATAGTAACTTTTCAAATAGATGTTAACACTTTCCGTTTAAGGTTCAATAGTCTATACATAAAAAACAGAACTATTTGTTTGGTTCTAAAAACATGCATATTCTTCGTGTTTTCACCTACCGAATCGTCTGCACTAATGATTGTTGTGAATCCAAGTACCATTAAGAATAACATCAACTTCTTTTCCATGACAGCCATGCTGGGCCGCTTGTACATTGTGTTTCCAGAACTAGAGACCAGAAATTCGTATATCAGATTGAAAACTAAAGTAGAATCCGATTTTTCTTTCAAGTTTTAGTTATTAAATGAGGATCAGGGATTTACTTTGTCAAGATAAATAGTGTGATGATCACATAATGATGTCCCAAATAAAATTCTCGAATAAAATAAATAAAAAGCATCATTTTTAGTTATAACTTGTATATAATTATGGAGTATATAGAAAGTCATAATACATGAAAGCCTCACAATTATTGTGTATCAAGACCTAAATAATGACCCAATATTCATATCATTGTTATAGAAAACATGAGGTAGTCTAATTTTAGAATGAAAGAAAGAAAAATTTACAAACGAAATAAGTAATGAACACAGCCCTTGCCTTTATACAGCACTACAAAAGTGTATAAGGGCTTTATATTTTCAACCTGTTCCACTTATAACCACCAATTGTCTAAGTTTATTGCGTATCTAATACAGCCATTACAAATAGGAACATATACACAGTGAAAAATGATTTTAAATGCACAACTATTACTGATAGTTTACATTATAAGTACGATAAATATACATTTTGTACATAGTACTAATGTCTACCACGATAAGTATAAGGTATTTAATTCAATATATGTATTAATCTCTATAAACCATAAATACTCTCGTACAATCTCCCTTACAAATATTACATAATTTGTTTTGTTCAATGGCGTTAGAAAAGTCTTTTTACTTTCAAAGTGAATTTTTGTGCAGATATAAATCACTGGGAAACCATTATTTCCAGAACTTCGTGAACTGTCAGTAGTTACCCCGCAAGAAGAGATGTAGAAACGGCTCCACCTACATACATTTAAAAGCTACATCGATGACGTACTTTGTGTTTTTACAAACTAGTATCAGATATCATTGCAAAATCAAATAAGTAGTATGCACTCAAACATGACACCTACACATGAAAAAAAAATTAAACAAATTTAAATAAATAGAAATAATGAACATTTTAACAATAACATTATAAATCATATCAAAACAATAATTGCATAAAAGAGGATTTGGCCCATTCAGTACAACAGAACATTGGACCCCCTTTGTGTATCTAGAACATAGATTTATGTTGGATATACAGTATATTGAAGTTTAATACGAGTGTTTTTAGGTGGATAGCGCCCCCCCCCCCGCTAGTACAGCGGTATGTCTACGGATTTATAACGCTAAAAGCAGGAGTTCAAACCCCCTCGGTAGACTCACCAGATAGCCCGCTGTAGCTTTGTTATAAGAAAACACACATACATTTGGATAGTTTGGGTGGAGTGAGACTGGGAAATTTGGTTATTTTTACAAGCAATAGTTTATCGCAGGTATTTTACTTAACTCTGAATGAATCATATATTGTATAGTTCCATTGTTGCGATTTGACAAGTGTATTATTGCATCATATTACTAGAAACTTCTCGTTGTT
Source organism: Tachypleus tridentatus (assembly GCF_004210375.1). Classification (NCBI taxonomy): domain Eukaryota; kingdom Metazoa; phylum Arthropoda; class Merostomata; order Xiphosura; family Limulidae; genus Tachypleus; species Tachypleus tridentatus. The sequence continues at coordinate 99,968,119 of NC_134825.1, read as the reverse complement.
TCAGTCCAGTTTTATTGTTTCTTATTATCACATAGTGTGTAGAATGGTTTAGGCTTTTATCCGTCTATAAATACGCGTACAAAACGTATTTTAAAAGCAGGAAGATAAAGCTAGTTATATTGAAAGTTAGGGAGAACATAGCTAAATATATCTAGACTTGTTTGTGAGCTTAGCCGTAAAGAGCTTGTAGTGGCAATTTTGAAGTAAAATGATTGCAGATTGTATTGTAACAACAGAGTAGAAAATAATTTGTTTTGTCAACGTGTTCTGACAAAAGTAAATGAACAAATTTGTGTGGGCTTTTGACGGAAAGAGACAATTACTTAAAACTCTAGATACAAAAGTGTAATGTAGGTGAACTTATCGCCAACATGTATTGTAATAACATAGCACAGAAGAATAATTAGTATTGTTAATTGTGTTCTAAAGCAACTGAACCAGTCTTTGCTAATTTTGACGAGAAGGAATGATTATTTAGAAATCTGCGGTTATTAACTCTATAGAAACATTCGTATGTAACTTGATTTTTTTAACAGTGCTTACACAGGCCAGGCACCAAGCATTTGCAGAACCTAATTTCTCAGGTCATTCTAGATTGTTTGTTTACTGGTTAATATCTTTTACCACAATCTGATTGGACAAAAATCAGGCGATAGCCACTCTCTTTATGAAAGCCAGATCCATGGTTGGCTATAAAACGAAAATCAACATATTATTGACAATTAGTGAGAAAGAGTGCTGATCTTCTATTGCTAGAACAACGTTAATACCAAGAAAGGAAGAAAATGCTTGTAAGTGCAAAGTGTGTATGTGCGGTACTTGTGGGAAATTCTTTCGATGTCAATGTAGGTGCGACAACTTAGACCCAGAGATAAAAATTGCACCGAAAACAGGTAGGAAAGAGTTGTAAAACAAATTATGGGCACAAAGAAAGAAACAAAGAAGGGCTTATTACGACATTCCATCATGGAGTGATGAAGATAAAATGTCTAGCGATACTACTGAGAATCCCTTGGAATTTGTGACACCAAACAAACGACGTACGCCATCCAAGAATTCAAGTGTGAAAACAAGCATTCAAGGCGGTGTGTAGTACTCCAACAGGCGTAAATACAATATTTATTCAATATGGGATTTATGTGGTATCGAATCCACAGCGACATAAGACTTTCCAAAAGAAGAAGTTTGATGGAAGGTATCAAGTTTCAGTGCTCTTGAGGAAAAGCAATCGATCGCTTGCATTCTGCGTAACTGTATTAAAGATTCTATACATAATTACTCCCAGAAAATCCAGATGGTCTTACGAATGACATTTGTAAGAAATCTGATGATACAAAACTGTTCACATCTACTCACGAAGTGCAGCAAGTTCTGCTAGAGAAACGTATTCAGAGAAAAGTTATACTTGCCTTACAATGTTAGTTGATAATATTCAAAGAAGTGAAAGAGAGATTGAAAATTAAAAATTAAGCTTTCGAAACAGCCAGATGGCACTTTCGCCAATTGAAACCTGGGTTTCAGTTAGAACCCATGGTACAATCTGATTAGCATCACAGTAAGTGAGCTGCACTGAAAGCGGTAGACCTTGTCTTGAGCCCAATCAATGTGAAAGCTTTATCTTAGAGACAAAAACGGTTAAAGTGGATGGTAAAACAATTTATTTTTCTAACTTTACTAGTCAGAAAATAAAAGCGTACATTTATCATGACTAGTTAGAATGGCTCCCAAATGCCGCAAGTAAAATATCAGACAGTTCTTTCACAAAAGTATTTTTTGCATTAACAACTACGCTGTTGACTACGCTGCTTTTTTATCGTTATATAACAGTATTGATGTTTTGGAATACATTATCGGTCGAATTCAAGTGAAGACTGAAAAGCAAAATATCCTGCAAAATTCTGAAAAGGCTTGAACATTTCTTAAAGCAGGATTTTGATGCTCACCTTGCAAGTGATTATGTTGCCAATCACAACATCCAATGCGTGCTTGGTTGTGAAGCTTTTAAAGCAAGTCCCATTTTGTACGATTCATTATTTGCTGTTCTGTTCTATTTTTTTGAATTTCGCGCAAAGCTACACGAGGGCTATCTGCGCTAGCCATCCCTAATTTAGCAATGTAGGATTAGAGGGAAGGCAGTTAATTATCACCACCCACCGCCAACTCTTGGGCTGTCTTTAACCAACGAATAGTGGGATTGACCGTCACATTATAACGCCCCCAAGGCTGAAAGAGCGAGCATGTTTGGCATGGTGGAGATTCGAACCTGCGACCCTCAGATTACAAGTAGAGTGCCTTAACCACCTGGCCATACCGGGCCTCACTATTTGCTGAACCATGCACTTTCAGACTGTCACGGACTGCTGAAAGATTATGCACACAAATTCTTGTTTTAAACCCATTGTAATTGAGTGGAGAATTTACGTCGGATGGTTCAATCAATTCATGGTAACTTTGTACCCAACTGAGTTTTTATTTTCAAGAACCACAAAATGAAGTACGAGCTCGAGTATTTCCATTGGAAATTATTGAACATTACGGAAAGAAATGGTTACGTTGGTATTGGACCATGTTATTTACTCACATCGTTGTAGAAGGTTCATATAAACCTTTCAGAATTTCATATTACGATCATATTTCCGGTGGTGATTCACAGCATGATTGTATCACCGTCTCCTCACAGTTTCAAAATGTTTTTGTGCAAATAAAAGGATCATCCGAATGTTAAGAACCTTCACATCATTCATTTGGACAAAGCAAAGTGCTGTCAGAATGGATTGTTAATATTTGGAACGTTTCTTTTAGCTCATAAGTATGGTTTTGAACTGCAATTGTTTATGCGTACCAATACACAAGACGAAAAGGATGCATTGATGTGTATTTTTTCCTGCATAGAATTCTGCATAGCGCTTCAGAGCAATGCTGGAATCGCGAATGCTGTGTCTTTGTTCTCACTTGGTCGTAATAAACTATTTGAGCTTTAAATTAAATACAAGGAAGAGTTCCAATTGTTGGAAAAAATTTCTCAATGCATTTAGGTGGTGTTTGATGGAGCCAAGCTTCATATTTTTGAGTATTCTGGAATTAACTTTTTTGTAGTTCATATGAAGGACCCATTTCACCTAGTGTCATCTGTAGATGTGAATGATCAAGAAAATGGTGCTCAAGATTAAAACACGGACGATGTAAATCCGTATGATGAAAGTGGTGTTATTGATGAACATAACAAACCAGTGTCGATAAATGATAGCGATTATTGTGAGCTACAAGGACCTGTGACAAAATGTACATTCACAATACATAAGTTAAAGTAGATACAACGTAACAAATAAAAACACCATAATCTCCACTGGAAGCGATGAATGAGTCTGTTGGAAAAAACCCAAAAAACAATGAATGTGATTTATGTAAGCGTACATTTCAAACAGAGAGAAATAATGATCGGCATACGTGTCGTAGTGGTAGAGCAACGAATGATTTACTCACTGTCCTGTTCAAACATATAAATAATCTCATTGATCAGAGCCGTGTGGAATTAACTGATATTACGAAACAAGGTGAGACAGTATCATCAATGAATGATTCTTAATTGGATTACAAGGACATCAATTTTGTCCCAGAAACAATCTCATGACTGTGCAAAAAGATTTGGTATGGTTCTGTCTATGAGGGGAAATATGCTGTCAATTTCAAAGATAAAATTGACGAGATATTTGCAAGATTCATTAATGACAAGTGTAACAAAATGGGACCAGGAAGAATGATTGAGGGGCTACAACGGAAATACCTGATCGACTGTATTTGATACTGAAATTAGGACGCAAATTACGTCTTTGACAGCAAAGTACAAAAAGGATTGTGCATTTTAGTTGAAGCCCAGAGGTATTCAGGAACGACATTGAATTATTATTACTGAAATTACTGCAGCATCGAATTACTCAATTGCATCTGCTCTTGCAGACTTAAAAAAAATAGTACTATTGATCAAGATGACGAGAATTATCCCACTGACACCAAGGTCAAAGTCTTTGTATTTACGCTAAAAACAAACAGCAAGAACTAGCCTTAAACATAACAAACTATGTTTGATCTTAGCCAAAGGGACGAGAAGGTAAGTCAATAACACAACACCAAAGGTACATCTTCTAAGATGGGCATTCACCAAAAAGGCTAAATTTACTATTGCGTGGTATGGGAGTCAAGAGCTTACAATGTGTGGAAATTTAGTTCAACCTGAAAACGTTAAAAATAGTATTTTAGCTCATTATAGAATGTTGTTATGTACTAAAGTTTTACAATTATGTAGTAAAGGCAATTTATAAAAAGAAAAGAGCTTGTTTCTAAAACATCTCAAGGAATAACTGTAGTTTGGCAAATCCAGAGTTTAAAAACATTAAAGAAATCAAAAGAAAGAAATTTAAATATAACGACCGCGCAAATATGCATAAATATATTACTGCTGAAGAAAACTCTGTGAATCTAAAACATTTAATAGAAATTGTACCATGTGTATGGATGTGTTATACAATATACTGATAAAATTCGGAGAAAGATTTCTTAAACATGAAATTAATACCAAAGTTTTATTGGAAAGTAAATCAGGTAAAAAAATAACAAATAGTTATAATTATAAAGAATGTAATACCCCCTACGTTGGTGAAATGGACTTCAATTTAAACAATAAAGTTAAGAAACACACTTAACCACCCTGGAAACAGAAAAAAACCGTTTAAAAATAATAATTTTAAAATTATGCACAATGAATGTAATGACAGTAAGATGAGCTTTTGTGTTGAAATATTTTGTATGAGATGCATGGTTTTATTCTATTGAATTATTGTTTGACATTTTCATTTTAATGCGTGCACAAGAAGTTCGAAATCGAAAGGTCAATACAATGTTCTGCCTTTTTTTAAGTTGTACATACACTTTAAGCTGTTTTATGATGTAAGTTATGTTAGGTTCAATCAAAAGATGCTCTAAGAAGCAACATTTTATTAACATCAATTAAGAATTTAAAGTTTAAAGCGTAACATATTACTTACAGCACGTTAAATTGACTTTTTGGCACATAGGATATCATTACACGGCTAGCATTACTCTATAAAAAGTTTATTTCATGTTTCAGGCCAATTATACTATTTTTACTTCGAGTTGCATGTTATTGCCTCCTGTCAACTTATTCACCTCTCTGAATAGCTCAACACAAAAAACCAAGTCCTAATACCTACAGTTTGCAAAGAACAAATAGTTCATTATTATGTAGCTTTGTGTTTATCTAAGAACATAACAGAACTTGACCAGCAGTATGTTTATGGATTTACAACGGTAAAATATATGGTTCAAGTTCCAGCAGTGGACAGAATGCAGATGGTCTATTGTGTATATTTGTACAAGAAAAACAACAGTCAGTTTAAGAATGTTATGTATTTTGTAGAGTCAACAATTGTAATAAATGCTCAGTTTCAGCACTAGCACCGACCAGTGATTATCATATTAGATTGTATATTCCGATCAGTTCACGTTCTGTTAGTGAAAATAATAATAACAACAAAGTCGCACTTTGCACTTTGGATCAGGTATATATTATAAAAGTCACAGTCAAATCCTAATATTCGGACGGACAAAAGTAACCAAAGGGTTGGCAGCGAATGATCGTGACTAGCTGCTTTCTTTCTAGTCTAGCAGTTCAAAATTAGAAACGGCTAGCGCATAAAGTCGTCACATGGCTTTGCCGAAATTCAAAAATCAAACATGACATTTAATGATAAAAATATATATGAAAATCTGTGGTATTTTTGTTTGAAGACATTAAAATTAAAAGCAAGAAAACTAGCTCTTACCTCTAATGTTACAGAAAGCCAGTTAATGTAAAAACTAGATGAAGCAAAATAATTCATATCGACCGTTTTCGAACGAACACGTTCAAAACGAGTGTAGTTTCATTTTATGTAAAGCTTTATTAATTTGGGCTTAGCAAAAATATCACGAAAAGATAATTTTTAAAAGAAGAAAATTTACTTGATGTTGTTGTTTTGAATTAAACATTCAACTATACAATGAGTTACGTGTGCTCTAGCCACCACGAATATCGAAATCTGGTTTTTAGCGGTGTAAGTTCACAGACATACCGCTGAGCCACTAATCAACTTCCATCGTCATTCTTTAATAAATATATGAAAATATTAGTTTAGTTGAATGTTTCTGTAAAGCTTCAACAATAAACAAAGACTAAATTTATACCATTTTATAAATTATTAAGCATCAAAATACTGTGTAAAGTCTATAAATACATATTTGATACACGAAAAAAAAACACTTAAAATTATCAAAGCTAACTTTTGTTACACTTACTTTCAATGATGCTGCAGTAGGTGTAGAAAATCTCTAACTAGAAAATGTACTTTGATTAAATTAGCGTATGCTGGTCAGTTGAACTGTTAGTGAATGTAATCAAAACTAATATGACTACTTGTTTTATTGCTATATAATGCACACTTCACGAACGCATCTGCTATTGGTTGATAGAATCAAGTTGCTGAAGATTGATTGGATGAAATTTTTCATTATGTTTTCCTGATTTCATAATTTAAGCAAAATGCTAAAGAGGATTTTCAAAACACTGTGGTATTAAGTAATGTCACATTTTCCAGCTCATGATTATGTATGCTTGTCTGTTCCATTATCAATAAATGTACTTTATAGTGTGTTTTCAACCATGTGAGCCTACCGGTAGCACAATGGTATGTCTGTAGATTCACGCCGCTAGAAACCGAGTTTCAATACCTGTAGTGGACAAAGCATAGACAGTTAATTGTGCAGCTTTATACTTAATTAAAAACAACCAGGCGGTGAAGGAAACAATATAACTACAATTACATGAAGACACTGTAGCTGTTTTAAGCACGAAATTCTTTCTTTATACCTCAATAAATTATTGTTTTCCATTATCAAGTTTAAACATTACAAAAACGTAAGTCAAGTTAAAACCTGAAAAGCAATTTATAATAAATAAAATCCCAAGTTAATTATATATATATTATTAACACGTAAAACAATAAACTGTTTAATTATAATTAGACAGAAGCGTTTGAAAACTTTAATCGATGAACGAAAGCGCAAGGAGTTAATACTGTTATTAATTCTTAATGATTTCATATTAAATTTCTGTAATTATGTTTTTAATAAATAAGAAAAACATGTATTAGCATCACATACTTAGAAGTTTGTAATTTCATCTTTAAAACTTAAACTTGAGTTGTATTTGATGACTTTTGAGCACTTATTATAGGTTTCACAACATAAAATATGGAATGAAAGTGATAAATCATTTAACAACATTAGAAACGATATGAGTGTAATAGCCTTATCATCACTTAGCGATTGCAGTTGCGGGTACAAACAGGATAATCCTAGTACAGAAAAAATAAAAATAAGAAATTTATGTAAAAATTAAAAAAACGTATAAAGCTAATGGTACAGTTATTAAGAACAATATAGAATTTAATTGTAAAAATAATAGTATTTTAAAAGCAAATACAAAGTTTTGGATATTAAAAAAATCATAAAAAGACTAGAGAAACAAACCTACAAAATTTAGCGATAACCCAATGAGGAGGTATTCCACATATTACAGGGAAACTCCCAGGGTTGTCCAGTTACACCTAGGTAATTTTTAATACCGGTACATGTAAAAGAAATTAGCTGTTTATTTTGGTTAACGTTTTGAAATGGCATATTATGATGAATACGTACTTAAAATAATTTTGAACTTTGATAATTTTTTATTGTGCAAATTTTGATGTAAAATGTATGAATAGTAATATTCCTTTAAAAACACTTTATAGTTAATATTTGATCTGTTTTATAACACCATAAAGAATGTAATGTTTCCAAAACATTACTGGAACTTGCCACCAATAAATTATATGTTTATTGAATAACTATATACATATATATATATATGATCATATTGGAGAAACTGCGATGAAATAAACGTTAGTACCATTTCTTTCCAAGTTATTCCTTTGTCATTGGGCCCTGCATGGCCAAGTGTGTTAAGGCGTTCGACTCGTAATCCGAGGGTCACGGGTTCGAATCCCGGTCGCACCAAACATGCTCACCCTTTCAGACGTGGGGGCGTTATAATGTGACGGTCAATCCCACTGTTCATTGGTAAAAGAGCAGCCCAAAAGTTGACGGTGGGTGGTGATGACTAGCTGCCTTCCCTTTATTCTTACACTGCTAAATTAGGGATGGCTAGCGCAGATAGCCTTCGAGTAGCTTTGCGCGAAATTCACAACAAACACAAACAAACAAACCTTTGTCATTATGAAAAACAATGGCTGTAAAATCCTTTATTAAGTTTTAAACCTGTATGGCAATGAAGATATGATGACAATACTTTTGCCTTGTTTAGTGATTCTCAACAAACAAGTAAGTTTTTGCCAGTATCTTAACAATCTAGCAATTCTAGCAACAAATACAGCTTGTTGCACTATAGTAGTATGGCTTGACGTGGCCCGGCGGTTAGGGCACTCGACTCGCAATCTTCCGTTCCTGAGATCAAAACCCTTTACTGAACTTTCTCGCCCTTTCAGCGGTAAGAGGATTATGATGTAATGGTCAATCCCATTATTCGTTGGTAAACAGTAACTAAAGTATTGTCGGTGGGTGGTAATGATTTGCTACCTTGCCTCGTGAGGCTATCATTTCAAAATTATGGACGGTTAGCGCAGAAAGCCCTCGAGCAAGTTGAGCGAAATTCAACAAACACACAAATAATAATAACATTAGTGTCGTAGGTTACGTTCCTCATTTTAGATCTTTGTTTTCATTCAAAAGAGGGAGCGTTAATGACAGGTGATGAAGGCATAAGTTTCTTGAATGTTCAAGAAATTATTTGAAAGTAGATACAGAAGGTAGAAGGTAGATTGCAGAGACTGTTGAATACTTGGCGATTATGTAATATTAATAGGGTTCGTTGCAGTACATTTTGAGTTTGTGTTTCAAATAAGAAATAGGTACTAGAAAATTAGCAAGTAAGTTGGTATTTAGCATTATTTGTGGTGTTAGAACCTATCATTACTTTTTGAAAGTTTCTAAGTATAGGACTTGCAGTCGACGAAATAAAACGCTTTCATTGGCATTAAGTGAGGTGTACTTTGAATTATTATTTTTACTGAATAATTCAAAATAATTTTCCAAGAATAGAAACTGTTACAATAGTAGTTTTGAATGTGACGTGTATCATAATATGATAGTTACAGGTTTATATTTTAACAGGTTTCAGAGTTGTTTAAGATAAACCTAGTTAAAACACCAATTGAATGTGCTTATGAAATGGCTCGTATATATCAATATTTTCATCAGGAATCAAATACCAGTGAAATGCTTTCTTAAAAAAAAATACTTCAATAAAATTGTTTTCCAACCACATGACAAACAATATATTGTTTAGAGAAATTAATAATACTAAACAACTAAAATTTAATGTGCTAAAGCAAACCATATGTATAATATTATGGTATACAGGTAAACATCTATTAAATGCAAAGAAACACAATCACTTGTGCCAGCGATTTCGCAGAGCGAATTTACAAGTTGAATTAAAATAAATTGTTTAAATCTAATAAAAAAAAAAAGATTCATCTTTCAGGCATGAAAATATGGAATATAATAGTAGAAAACTCTAAATTGTTTACAATTCAAAGCAAAATTCTTGAAAACCCTAATTGACTGAATAAAGAGTATAGCGTTAAGTCTAATAATGATGTGTTATGACAAATATAATTAACTACAATCCTTCCTCGCTAGCTTAGAAAAGGCGCTCACTTTAACAGTTGTTGTTGAAACAAATATCTTGTGCAAATACGAAGCCAAGTTTTATTATTTCGATTTGCTTTTCTCTATAGCTACTAATTCTGATAGAACTATGACAAGTAGTAAACAGAAAGATAGACTGGGTTTCTCATTTACTTTTTGTTGTATATAATGTTACGTATTATAATTTATATCGGCGAGTGTTCGATTTATCTTATTACATACGTACGTATTACGATTTCAAATAACCTGAAATTTGAACTTAGAAGTTAATTGAATGTCGTGAATGTCGATATGTATCAAATTTATAATATTTACCAACAAGATTGATACACATAACTTAATTTCTTAACACAAATATATGTCATTATACAAACAGCAATACAATTTATAATAACTGTTGTTAGAAATAATGGTTTGCAATGTTTGAAATCTCTAAACGTTCCTAGTTTTTCCAAATAATAAGAATTTGTTTTCACAATTATAGTTTCTGAGGCTTATAGTACACTGATTGTAGCTGACCAACAATATTTTAAAACTGTCTCTTGGAGACGATTTATAATTTTTAGGCGAAATTCTCGAAAGTTCACTTGAGAACAATATTTGAAGATACACTCGTGCTTTAGTGAAACATACATTGTTGATTCTTACTCTCAAGAGTCTTCTACAAATTTAGAGAACATGCGGGAATTGCGCAATATTTAACACACATACGTTAATGCATTAACTGAAACAAACGTAGGTATTAAAATTATAATAAATCCATTACAAAGAATAATAGTATAACCCCATTACCGTGGTTGTTGCTCCTCAGCTGGCCCATTGAGACCTGTATTGAGTGAAACACTTTGTTAACAATGGATATAGTAGACACAATATGGTTCTTTTCGGAAAAACCTGAAGGACTGAAAAAAAAAAATTTAATGTTCAAAAATGTAATTACTGATTATTACTGATGACTTATGACAAGTATAGAAAAGTGCCACTATTATTAAGGAAAAGAGTTGTATAAATGAAATGTATAAAATAAGTTCTTTTTCTCATATTCAGCAAATTCAAAAACCTTTCGTTCTGAAAGAGCTGCCTTGTAGCAGTCGAGACATTTTGATTGCTGTTTGGCAAAAATTGGAACCGCTTTTAATTTCAGAGATCTCGCCACTGTATAGGGGCGCGACATGGCCAAGTGGTTAAGGCACTCGATTCGTAATCTGAGGGTTGTGGGTTCGATTCCCCGTCACACCAAACATGCTCGCTTTTTCAGCCGGGGAGGCGTTATAATTTTACGGTCAATCCCACTGTTCGTTGGTAAAAGAGTAACCCAAGAGTTGGCGATGGGTGGTGATGACCAGCTGCTTTCCCTCTAGTCTTACACTGCTAAATTAGGGATGATTAGCGCAGATAGCCCTCGAGTAGCTTTGCGCGAAATTCAAAACAAACCAAACCCAGTGTATAGCAATATTGTTTATTTCAGTAATTATATGTAAGGTATATTTGTGTTTAATATTTGCTTTGCAGCTGTGTTTATTTCTTTGTTCTTAGAATTTCGCATAAAACTACTTGAGGATTAGTATAAGAATGGTGGATTAGAGAGAAGGCAGTTAGTAACCACAAACAGCCGCCAACTCTTAGACTACTTCTTCACCAACGGGAAGTATGGTTAACCAAACTCACAAGTAGCGTATGTTCTGTTTGTTTGTTTTGAATTTGAATTTCGAGCAAAGTTACAAGAAGGTTATCTGTGCTAACCGTCTCTAGTTTAACAGAGTAAGTCTAGAGGGAAAGCAGCTAGTCATCACCACCCACCGCCAACTCTTGGGCTATTCTTTTACCAACAAATAGTGGGATTTACCGTAACATTATAATGGCCGCATGGCTGAAAGGACGAGCATGTTTGGTGCGATGGCGATTCAAGCCTGTGACTCTCAGATTACTAGTCGAGTGCCCTAGCCACCTAGCCATGCCGGGCCAGGAAATATCTAGTCTTAACAATAAAGCAATACCAAGCTAAGCGGTTATGCTACACTGTTAATTTAAGATTCATTTTTATGTTTAAGCCAAAAACAGTGGTGCCATTGCTCTGTCTGTCTATGTAGACAGGCTATTATATTCTTTTTTAAGTGGAACTGTGGCATTTCTTTAAAAGGTAATAAGAAATATTTTAAAAAAATCAACTTTCCATATAATGAAATTATTAAAAGAAGGGATAAAATATAAATTGCTTCAGTAAATTTTTTATTCGAGTATATTTTGTGATTGGTTTGCAGTTTTCCAGAAAGAGAACGTCTGTACGAAAGTACACCAATTCAAGCATACTTTTGACTGTTGTGCCCCCCGCTAGTACAGCGGTAAGTTTGGGGATTTATAACGCTAAAATCAGGGGTTCGGTCCCCCTCGGTGGGCTCAGCAGATAGTCCTATGTGGCTTTGCTATAGGAAAACACACAAACACACTTGACTATTGCTTCACATCCAGTTACCTCAAGTACAACATTTGCAAATCTTAGGCAAAAGATCATAGTTATCATTTGAGTGTTAGTCTTGTAATAAAAAAAAAAAAAGACCAAAAGTTTATCATTTGAATGCAGCTAGAAAAGAAAATGTAGTTTTTCACAGTGAAAAAAGGGGTTTTAAAACAACTTATTGTTTCATTAATAGCGATTGTACAAAGTTTGAAAAATAAGAAACTTAACATCCACCAATAGTTTTATGTTATAAACACCACTTTCTCGGATACCTCTTTAGAAAGTTTTAAAAGAGTATTGCTTATCGAGAGATTTTTGTTCGTTTGTTTACAGTAAAACATAAAGCTGTATTCTACCCACTAAGGATATCACAACCCGATTTCTAGTGTTGTAAGTCCGCAGATATTCCGCTGTGCACTTGAGGAAGGGGACTTTTATAGATAAGAAAATTGATTCTTAAAGCATATCCTCCACTTTTACGGTCTCTTGCACGGTCTTCTGTACTTTTAAGCTTGCTCTACTATATTAATATATTATTCGAAAGTGGTATCAAATCAATCTTTGGAGTACTGGGCCTCACACAAGAAACATTTAACGCGTTACAACCAAAGGCAAAAAAAAAAAAGACTGAGCAAATAAAATTATTTGTGTTTTGATGCTAAATGAAATGTCCTTAAGAAAATACGTAAAGTAGGATGTAAAGATAATTCTTAGCCATTATGACGTTTGTACAAATGACGTTCGATGTTCATTGTCGTTTCTGTAAACATCAACGAGAGGTCACCTGTTGGCTATTTCTTTAGTAATGAGATGAAAAGACAAGAACAGGCAAACCTGATGCAAATATATTTACAAATACTGTTAGATGTGAATATTATAATTGTGGTACTTGTTTATAATGACTCAATTTGCCATTTCTCTATGTTGAAAGGACTGATTTCCAATTAGTCGTCAAAAAAGTTGCAGCCACAGTTTTCCCACCCCAGCAATGGAGAATGCAAAATTTATGTCATACTTCATATAAGCCAAATGCCAAGGTTCATTCGAAATACTTTTCCGCATAAGGAAATTTTAAAAAGTGGAGAATATATTACATTGAAGCTCATTAGTGATTTGCAAAGAAATTCTTGTGCAGCCGGTAAACAGTATACAGTGAGTGAAGCAAATGTACGTCGTTGGCGTGGTATGAAACCCAAGTTATTTTCTTGCAAGAAAATCAGAAAGTCATTTTCTGGCCCAAGAATAGGAAGAAATCCTGAAATTGATGCCGCTGTTTTAACGTATTTCAGAGTGTTATGGAATAAAGGGCTGCCTGTAACAAGAGAAAGAATGTCCAGAAAAATTGTGGTATTTCTTTCAAGGCTAGTCGTGGCTGGTTTGAGGAAATTTATAAAAAGAGAAAACTTATTACTACGGCGAAGGACAACAGTTAGATTGGACTACATTTTAAAAAGTACTTGGCTTACAAAGACTGAAAACACCTATAAAACGTCAAAGTTGCAGATGTCAGCACCTCTAGCGGTGTATTTGGATATCACTGTCCTCAGGTCTTTGTATGATTTTCCTGTTGTTCAGACGCTATTTCATTGTATTTTAAAATTTTTTTATTGACTTTTTACCCATGGAAAAGCATTTTACATACAATGCCGAATTTAAAAGAAAAGTTATTTTGTGCGCCGAACAGATTGGAAATCGTGCAGCCGGTAAACAGTATACAGTGAGTGAAGCAAATGTACGTCGTTGGCGTGGTATGAAACCCAAGTTATTTTCTTGCAAGAAAATCAGAAAGTCAAAAAGGAAATTTATAAAAAGAGAAAACTTATTACTACGGCGAAGGACAACAGTTAGTCAAAAATTGCCGTGCCATATTTTGAGAATGTGGAAGATGGAGCGCAAGATGACACTCTTTGGAACAATAGTGAATCAAGTGATGAAGATGCTTCATATTCAGAATATAACAGTGAGTCACAAGAAACATCGGAGTACCATTCTGATTAAATAAAGAAAGCAGTAAGTAACATGACTGTAATGAAAAATTTGATTTCCTGTATATTTTTATTATAGTTCATTTCAAATACATTGTTATATTTTTTATTCGTTAATAAACTCTTTCAAAACATATTTAGTCCTTTCTCATTATCATCCATTTTTTTCTAAAAATCTATTTTTAAAAGTGGGTTACGTCTTAAATTAGAGGGCGTCTCAAATTCGAATTAATACGGTGTGTGTGTGTTAGAGACTCTCTCTTTTCAGTAAAGCTGATATTATTGTTTTGAATTAAGCACAAAGCTACTCAATGTGCTGAGTGTGCTCTGCCCACCACGGGTATCGAAACCCGGCTTTTAGCGTTGTAAGTCTACAGACATACCGCTGAGCCACTGGGAGGAGTTGATATTAATAAAGTTAATGTGTGTTCTTTTATAGCAGTCCCGCATCAGGCTACCAAGTGCATCCACCAAGGTGAATTGAGCCCTTGATTTTTGTCTTTACAAATCCGATGACTAACTGCTGTCCCAACAAGTGACAGTAAAGTTAGTCAACTGCATAATATAAATTAATGAGTGAGGTGCAATATTAAAACATTATATACACTCCTAAATTAATGTAGGTTCCTGTATGGTTAGTTAAAAATGACTCAAAAACCTCAATAATATCAATTAACCACATAATTTAATAGTTTCTGTTATTTATTAATATTTGCATTATGTTTATAATGAATATTCTTCCTTAACCAAGTCTTGTAAAAGATTTTCCCGAAATTTATCGCTTAATGTTAAACTACATTAAAATCAGTTTATATCAATACAATATTGACAGTTGCCGCTGATTTTATTTTTACAGTGCCAATTTAACACAAAAGTATTTTTGTAAATAATGTAGTATTTCCGATTTCTTGACTTGTATCGAACAGGCACGAGATTAGACCTAGAAATATGAAGAGTGTTATCTAGTCTTAAACGTTACTAGTTTGTTACATTGCTTGAGAAATAAACAGGTTCGACGCATTCGTATGCCACTGGAAATTTTTATTTAGACCAGGGGTCATCAAACTACGGCCCTCGAGGTCATTTTGTCCGGCCCCCCAGCAGTTAGCCGCTTGGAAATAAAAAGTGACATTTCATCAAATCTCCGACTGTCATAACAAAATAAATTACACCGATGGTCGCTTTAAGCTAGCAAACACAAGACGTTATGATAAAAAGAAACAAGGGTGTCACGCGCATTTTTAATCAACAGGAAAATTATTCTTTCGTCCTTGATGCCCGTTTATTCATATCGAGGCATGTATCTATGAAAGCATTAGGATTTCGAAAACAAGTACAGACTTAACTCTCCTCCTATCGATTCGTCTTTTAAATTTAGCGGCCTAGGGTTACCGCTTCAACAAGCTCATTTCTCTTAGTAGTCGGGTTATGCGCTTTTCGTAAATCGTTCTTAGGTAAGTGTTGTGGCAAACGTTCGTTTCAATATATTTTGTTTGTGCGTTCTTGGACCAGTACAATACTTTTCTCACAGCGTTCTGTTTTTCATTTTCAGAACCTGTTTTTGTTTTTTTTCACCCATCGTTATGGCTGCTTTTAAAAGAAGAAAAGTGGACTCTGAGTGTCGTGCTTTTAATGAAAAATGGGGTGAAAAGTACTTCTTTGTTGAAACAAAAAACCACAAAGCTATTTGTGTGATATGCACCGAAAGTGTTGCCGTTTTGAAAGAGTACAATCTTCGGCATCACTATGAAACAAAACATCTATCAACATATTTGGAATTTTCAGGAAAGTTCCGTTCAGAGAAATTTGAATCCATGAAACGTGTTTTTGAATCTCAAAATAATCTCTTCACGAGAAAGTTTGCTGAAAATGAATCTGTCACTCGTACAAGTTACAAAATAGTGAATAGGATGGCAGAGCGAGGAAAACCTTTTACTGACGGCAACTTCATCAAAGAGTGTATGATGAAGCAACAAATGAGCTGTGTCCTGGAAAAGCCAATTTCTTTGAAAGTATCAGCCTTTCAACAACTTTAATTGTACGGAGAGCAGAAGAACTTGGAGAGAACATCGCATTACAGATACGCCAAAAAGCTAGAAACTTCCGATGGTATTCTCTGACACTGGATGAGTCTACCGATCTCTCGAGTACGTCACAACTTCTCGTGTTCATTCGTGGAGTTAATTTGGACTTCCAGATCACGGAAGAGTTGGCATCAGTTTGCAGCATGCACGGAAGAACAACTGGAGAAGACATTTTCATGGAAGTACATAAAACTTTTCAAGACTATAACCTTCAGTGGAATCAGCTTAGAGGTGTAACAGTTGATGGAGGAAGAAACATGGCTGGAGTAAAGAAGGGTCTGGTGGGGCTGATCAGGAAACAGTTGGAAGATCTTCAATTCCCAAGCTCTCTGTTCATACAATGCATCATACATCAGCAAGTACTCTGTGGAAAAGACTTAGATATTTCTTGCGTACTGAAACCAGTCATTTCTGCAGTGAACTTCATTCGGGATCATGCACTAAATTATTGCCAGTTCAAGGCAATAAACTAGTTACAATGAAAGCTAAGCAGAGCTGAACAAAGGAATCGCACCTAGATCTAGAATGTTAACTCAGTTTCCTTATCGTCAACTTCAGTCAACGTCACAATCCGCCAGTAAAGGATATTCCAGCGTTAACTTTTTCAATCTGGATTTTACACACTGTGGTGAAATATCGCTGCGAGAAGAGCAGAGTCATCTCCTTGGGAACAAAGAGCATATCACTTAGAACAAGATAATTATAGTAACTCTGTACGATGTATTACTGCCATGATAATGTGGATAGTAAATAATCAATGACGGCTCGGCATAGTCATGTGGCTACGGTAATCTGACTCGTAATCTGAGGGTCGCAAGTTCGAATCCCCGTCCAACCAAACATGCTCGCCCTTTCAGTCGTGGGGGCGTTATAATGTGACGGTCAATCCCACTAAAGTAACCCATTAATTGTTTTATAACATATTTTACATATTTGTGAAACAAAAGTGTTACCAGCTCGTCCGTTTTACGCGCCTGTATTTGTTGACCAAGCTTAACCGACGGAGTGTTTGTTTTGTTGTTGAACGAAAGAATACTGACTGAGCTACCTGTGCTTTTACCCACTACGAGTTTCGAACTCCGGTTTTCAATTTCAACCTCATTTGTACCGTCCCGAAGAGTGACATAGGAAGGTCGACATGGGGATCAGTCCCTATATGCTTTTCTCGCGCTTTGAACTGCTACGTCAGCTGATGACCATACACAGGGAGAAGTTAGGGATAATCCCCCCCCCCAGATATTTCATCTGCTGAAGGAGTGAGAAAAGGAGAAAAAAAATTACAAACGTTATATTGTTATTGAAGCAGCCCACTGGTGGGTCAGCATAAGTTTACGAATTCATAACGCAAAATTCATAGGTTCGTTTTCCTGGCGAAGTGACGTGTAGCTTTGCACTAAGTAAATTACAACTGTCAAGACTGTTTCAAGCTTTTAGCCGAAAGATATTTGTAATTTGGATAGTTGAAAAAAATTAATTTAGGGAAGAAAAGCTAAATAAAACCAACTTGAAACGTTTTTTCTAAAATTTGATTTTAAAATACAAAGCTCACTTTGTTCGTTGTTATCTTAAATATTTCTGACAACAGGATTGTGTGGTATTGTTAAACTTTCTGGAGGAGGAATGTGAATTTTTTTTAAAACGCGATATAATATCCATATTTATACATACAGTTTTAAATATCTTTTTATAACCTTCCATATAAAAAGGTAAAAAGCTGCTTTCACACATTAGCGAACTAAATAGATCGTACTTCGCATTTAGATAGGCTTCAATAACTTATAGAACAGTATCCTATTGCTAAGTGCACTTTTATTTTCTGAACATCATCTGTACAAATAGTTTTTGTTTGAGTATAAGCAAATATACTATCCTAAACACGCAGCTACTGGTCTTTGTACTTACATACACATTATTTTATAATTGAGCATATTATAGTTTAATAGGTGTAGCTTAAGAGTAGTGTAAGATTAGATAAAGATATGTACTTCATGTCACTGATAGAGTTTACATAATCATAAAGTTATGCTCTAAAATCAAGATAAGAAAAAGATACTTATAAATATTTTAATACAATGTTACTTCCTGTTGCTGTTGGTAAACTAAATAATCAGTATGTAAGCATTAAAAGCTTCATCATATGATTGATTCTTTGATTAAATAAGTTCTTCTTAAGTTATGTTTTCAGTTTATAGTTCTTTTCACAATAAAACGTTTTTTTCTGTACAGCAAGCCATATAAAGAAAAAAACATAATTATATTGATTGCAGGGATAAAATTATAAGTAGATAATAATAACTGAATGCTACGCTTAGGATCATATGTAAGGATGGACAGATTGTTTGGCTGGAAGTGTGAAAATAAATCAGTGGGAAAGATATAAGCTTTCACTTTCAGGAATGGATGAAGCTTAAAGAAAATTGTAGTTTAGGAACAAAGTACAGAAGTAGTTTTAACAGTAGGATAACATTGTTTCATAAGGAGAAACATTTGCTTTACTAATTTTTTTATATTCCTTGAAGAGGTTACTACTTATACAGATACTGGCAAGAGTGTGAGTTGGTGATCTGGATTTTCAGAATACATTTGACAAAGTACTACAGAAAATCTTGCTTGATAACAAATTGATCTCTGTAGCAGGGTTTGAAATTCATAAAAATTTTGACTGTTCACTTCATTTAACAAATGTATACATGAATTTTTAAAACAGTACACAAAATACATAAGCATATTTATGTCTAACATTAAACAAAACTATAAGTGAAAACAATTTATAATTATATCACTCTTGGAATGTATGTAATCTTTATATTAATCCAGATAAACATATAAAAATATTGGTATTCTAACAATGTCAAAAAGTAATATATTTATTCATTTGAATTGATTCTTACGTTCACAAGTTACAGGAACCTCTTTTTCATTTCAAACATCACAGGCCAGAGATTCCCATAAACCTAAAGGCTCCATTTGGGAGGTTGAAGACAAGAAGATACTTTCAAGAGATGTAACTATGATATTAGGGAAAAAATAATATGACTATATGACTATTTGATGATAAAGCAAAGTAAAAAAATGCTTGAAATTCTAATTGGCTCTGATGAGCTGATTAAGTTATTTTTTTGTAATTGCCCCATAGACTTTGTATCTGATTAGAGCCAATGATATGATGTAAATTTCAAACTCTGCTTTACAGGTGTGTGGGGGAATAAGTTGGTTCATTGGATTTCAAAGTGGCTGATTGTTATATATAATGTTATATGAAATTAAATTAATGTCACAAGTGGGTACCTCAGAGCTATTGCACTTTTTTATTTACATCAATGTTGTAGACCATACAAGTGGGTCACAGAGAATTATGTTTCAAAGCCAAATTTATCTTGTGGCATATGAGTTTGTGACAACTCCTCAGCACCTCTTCAATGGCATTAAGGTAGGAACTACTAATTTTGCTGGTGGAACCAATGTGTTAAATTTGCTGATGATGTTAAGGTATTGGGCTTTGCTGGTTGTGACAAGAATGCTGTTAGTTTACAAAAGGATTTAGACAACTTGACATGTCAGACAAATAAATGGCAGATGGCTTTAATTATCATAAATGCATGGTATGCATGAGGGTTTCATAATTTGAATTTTATGCAAAATTTTAATAGGAATAACCTTATTAATGTTATGGAGGAAAATAATTTTGGCATTTTGACCGAACAGCTTTTTAATCCATCCAAGCAGTTTGTTGTTGGTAGTGGTAGATTGTATCTACAGAAATATTGAATACAAGTCTGAAGAGATTATGATTTCATTGTATAAGTTATTATTAGGCAGCATTTGGAGTCATGTTTTTAGTAATTAACTGTTTATCTTAGGAAGGTCATTGAGTTGTTGGAAAGAGTTCAGAGGAGGGCTACTAATATACCTGGAACAAAAAGGTTGTCACATAAGGACAGCTTAAAACCTCAGAAACATTTTTCTCTTGTTGATCAGATTGAATTGTATAAGGTTGTTACAGGAATTGATATTGTTGATGCATCATTCTTTTTATACTTAATGGTGAGACTGGTAGGTTATGAGACACAAAAGTACATTTTGACAGTTAAAACAGTTTTAATTTTCTTATAAGGTGACTGGCATTTGGAGTGGGTTGCCTTAAGACATGATAGAAGCACAAATTTAAGAAAGTTTGAGAGGCTTCCATATATATAATAATAGCTTAATTGAGTGAATGGAACAGCCTAGATATACCAGTAAGCCTCTTGACTTTAAATTTTAAGTTTTGTTGATGGAATATGATTTATTTTAATAGAAAGGAAGTTATGTAAAAGCAACATGTGGGAATGTTACTTGAAACAAATCTGAGCAACAATTTTAGTGACACAGAGAATAATAATTCCACAGATTATATTTTTTGTTTTTCATCAAAAGATGAGTTATTAGTAGATATATATGGAGTAATAAATGTAATATTTTAGTTAGATTTGTGGAAATTTGTATTAGGAAAGAAAAAAGCTCAAAGAAGAATATTTTTGTTCACATTTCATTGCTTAACAATCTTTTTAAATGTTACAAATACACTGTTAACTACTTACAGTTATTAGTAAATTTTGTTGTCATTAATAAAGCAGTTTCTCAGTTCTTATGATATATTACTAGAGCAAAATTATAATTAATAGAAATTGTATAAACACCTTAAATACAGTTGATAAAAAATAAAAACACACACTAATCTGAAGGTGGGTAAACACAAACACATTTACTTTCAATGCAAAACATCTAGCGAAAATTAAGTTACCAATGATAGTAGGTTTTACAGCCAGTACAAAAACCAACCAAAATGTAAACACTGTTTTCAGAAGATTCCGTTGAAAGGTTAAGATGTTATTAATGTAAAAAGATAGCATTTAACAGTGGTTTTAAAATATTGTAAGTAAAATATTTTTATATATATATAAATTAAAGGTTACTGATTTTCCTAATGTACATTATAATTATTTAAGATACTGCAATACACATCTCTATAAAATGGTTTAGTATAAAACTAACAAGTATTTAAAGAGACTGAGCAAAACCTTTGTGATT
Organism: Tachypleus tridentatus; assembly: GCF_004210375.1. Taxonomy (NCBI): domain Eukaryota; kingdom Metazoa; phylum Arthropoda; class Merostomata; order Xiphosura; family Limulidae; genus Tachypleus; species Tachypleus tridentatus. Next base: position 99,946,700 of record NC_134825.1, on the reverse strand, counting down.
TACTTTGTCATTAAAGACAACAGACTGGTTGAGCTGGAAATAAGCACCTGGTTTTGTTTGGGTTTAAAGGAAGTTAGAACTGTACTTACCTGAACATATTCTTTAAATATCTACTTGGTGTCAAACAAGATAACTAACTACTAGTTTATGAAACTACTGGGAAGCAAAATCCTTGTGAGCTACATTAAGTTTTTCAGCATTAGTCAACATTCACCTCCAAGGAATGTTTCTAAAACGAAAGTTACATGCCATTGTTATCTGCTAAGGTGTTTACTGAGACAATAATTTTTTTTTTATCAATAATCATCACCTTCAGGTTTCTCATCATGTAAGACTAGATTTAAACTTGAAATACTGTTATGTGTTGGATAAACAAAAATGATGATATGTTCGTATCTAGGCTTGGTTTTGAAACCTTAACAACTTTTGTTACTTTATTTTGTGGGTTAGTTAAAAATGTTCTAGGCAGAACTGATGAGTAAGAGTATTGAGCAAAGCGTAAGTGATAAAACACGAATCTTCTATTCTAATGTCATATGATAGGATAACATAACATGAACAATTTAAGAACCTTCACTGAAGGATTTGAAAGTTCCTTTGAAGGAATGTTTAGAAAAATAACTTCACACACATCAGTCATTTTTCTGCATCAAAGAAACTTCTCTTGTTGAAACATGAAACATATTAATCATTGCATTTGACCATTTTTATCCCAATCATTTATAACAACACTAACTCCTTTAACCTAATGTAATGTTGATACTACTATAGTGTGCAGTCTACAAAAATATTTACAAATAGCATGCAGTCTACATGCATACTGTCATCGTCATCACCATTTTAACTTTCATTTATTCACAATTGGCACCAGTTATAAGTAATGCTTTTAAACTAATAATGTACAAAATACCATTACATGATGTTTTGGGGGCAAATATAATTGAAAAGAAATAAGTTCCAACAATCAAAACTTGTACAATTATAATCTAAATTTAAGATACTCTTCTAAAAAACACAACTTATTAAATTATTGTTATTTGCTGAATAAAAACATGTATAAATATAAATCATTTAGCAAAAAATTATGTTTCAGTGAATCATTAAAATGGTGATGATTATAGTATCTGTATAGACTGCATGCTATAATGTAAAATATCAATGTAGGCATGCTCTATAGTAGAATTGTAATATTTTTATGTCTAAAGTATTTTATTGTGTGTGTGTGTGTGTTTACCTTATTAGTGTCACACTTGTGAATTGGGCTTTAACAAACAGATTTAATGTAGTAATTTATACTTTAAAACACCTTAGGCAGCTAAAAATACATTAAAAATTGCAGTCTTCATTGTTTTAATTAAAATACTGACCTTACTGGTTAGGATTTTCTATTTAATAAATCCTGTTTTTAAATAAATAACTTGAATTTGCAGTTCAATACTTTGCTCTGGTGGGAAAAACAATTCTCAAAAAGAGCACAGTTGCTTTCATGAGCTGTTTTATAAATTTCTATGCATTGATATTTGTATTGAAGCTCTAAGGCTAGGTAGAAGGTTCAATTTATTATATCTTTATAAATTTTTTTCCATTCTATTTCAATCAGAGTACAAACCATTTGGTTTTATTTTTGATTTACATCTGTTTTAAATAGTCAAAACAAAAACACAGTACCTTTATATGTACAGAGAAGGCCATACCAGTATTTTTATATTACCAAATAAGCTTCTGAAACTCCACCAGTTACACTGTTTATATTTACTGTTGATTCTTGTATTAAATATAAGCCTTGCCAACAATGAAAGGATTCCATTTATATTGCCACAGTTAGTAAGAAAGAGTTCAAACAATTTATAGAAGAATGTATAATATATCTTTTGTTCATTTTCTTTTATGGGAGTAAACCATACACTTCTAAATTAGATCCTCATATTTTGAATGACATACTGCAAATACATCACTAGAGTTTTTCAGCATACATTTTGTAATGACTCACTTATGAGAATTCCAATTAAGCATTTACAACTTATGTAGACAAATAAGATAACCAGGTTGATTATTAATTTTGAATTACAAATAATACATGATGATGTCTGTTACATTGTTAATTAATCAGTTTTGAGTAAAGAAATGACACAAAGGTTTGAATACCATCAGTAATAACCTGATTATGTACAGGTCTTCTCATGGCCCACACCTTCATTCTAGCTGGACTCCTCCTTGACTGTTTGATCATTATTGATCTCAGTTTTATTTTAATTAGAGTATGAGGTAGTTTCACTTCTATGTTGAAAGAATCATGTTGTTATTTCAAGGTAATTCACATTCTTGGAAGGAGAATTTTGATATATAATACTGAATTGTAAACTTCTGACTAGGGTATTTACACTTGTGAATGTAACTGACAGTGTGACTGGAATATTTTATAGTTTTGGCTAATACAATCACAGTGAGATTTGATCATTAATGCTTCAATGGCTTAAAAAAGTGCTCTCTGCAGGAATGTAAGCACTAACATTTCAACTACGAGTTTAGCAAGATAATTAATTTCTTAAGAAAATGTAAAATCTTGGCAACAATTTATAGTTATTGAAAATATAGCTATTTCACTTAGTAAGGTTCCATTATCAAAGTGTTTCAGTGTGGAAAAAAACATATTATCTTTCATTCATTAGGTTTGCTTTAAACTGGAATAGTCTAGGCCCATTTTGTTTGCTCACTGTTCAATGTATACTAAATGTGAGAAATGTTCTTTCATAACGTTGCTAGTCTTTATTCTGACTGAAACAGTAATTGTTCCAGATTAGGGCAGTCCAGAGCTGCAGCCCCAACACTACTCCTATGAAGCATCATGGAAGTAACCAACATCCACTTATTGTATCGAGGGTCATAGCGTTCCACAGTATTCAGACTTGAGCTTCCATCATTTCCTCCAATTGCATAAAGGTATCCCTCTGCATGTACTACTTCATGGGTACTCCTATTTTTGAGAAGCTACTTATTACCATACATTGTAAACATATGTTACACAAGAGAGTTAGTGTTATGTGTAATCATAAGGTTATTAATAGATTTAAAAAAAAACTTCATGAATAAATGCAGAGTTAAACTAAAAACAAACTGCTAACATAAAATAACTGAAATATTTCCATAATGACTTAACCTTAATGAAAACTTACATCCTATATAATTAAACAGAATTAAAAACTATTAAGAGATGGCTAGAAACTTATCAAGGAAAGTGTAAATACATTAAAAGGATTAAAAATCAAGATAGAACAGCTTTATTATAAACACTTTAGAACAGGGATGGTGAACCTTTTTGAGAGTGTGTCCTCAAACTGGGGATAATCTTCAAAATAATTCTCTTGCATGCCAATGGTAATTTTTAGCAGTAGATTATCATTTATTATCATTCTGAATTATTTTAAATGAAACAGCTTCAGGAGTTACATGTTATTAATAACAATAGTAATTCACAGGAAATAAAATAATTAATTAGTAACAATAATAATATACTTTTTTAAGGAAAGAGAAGGAGTCCTCTTGCTTATTCACATTTATTCATTGTTTTACTATTAACAGAAAACATTTTGTGAAAGGATAAGCTGTGGTTCATATTATGTAACATAAAAAAAGAAACAATGAAAGAAAAATAAGGATATTTTATTCTTAGTGAGACTTGCTGCTGCACCAACAATTACAGATATTCTATATCAGGTTCGTATTTGGTTGTTTTAAGAGCTATGCATGTAGCACTACTTTCATGAGCAAGTCTATTCCTATAATTACACTTTACAAAGCCCATCACTGAAAATAATGACTTGTATAAATATGTTGATTAAAATACTATTAATACTGCCATTGTGACGTTTTTCAACAGTCAAAAGTTTTAGAAATAGAATTCCAGAGTTTCAGGAGGGTGTGAAGCTTCTCCTGTGAACAGTTCTGACTGCTCCTGGGTTGGGAAAAATCATTTGCTATGGTATTTGTCAATACTGATAATAATTATATATATATTTTATTTATTATGAGTTAGTGTTTAAAGAATCAAGTGGTGACATTTTGTGTGTGTGCCAGCAAAATTGTTTTGCATCCCCAAGGTGACACACATGTCACAGGTTCACCATCACTGCTTTAGAACATTTTGTTTGAAAGTTGTTGTCAAGTGGTTTGAATTACATATCTTACCTACGAGAATGCATGGAAGCAACAGCATCCCAGGCTGCTCTACGACTATCATAAACCTCCACACTAGACATACATAAGCTACCATCATTACCTCCTACAACGAATAGCAATCCATTCATGACTGCCACCCCACAACTGCTACGTCTGTTGATCATATTAGTAACAGTTGTCCATTTGCCCTCCTAACAGATATAAGCAGTAGTTAGTCTCTTATTACACAGATATGATGTACCAAATATTTCAAAGAGAAGTGCAACATAAGAACATAAAACACTTTTATAACTTCTACAATGAAATAAAAATATTTTTTTATTCCAGGGAAGAATGCTTAGAAAATTCAACGTGATGAGATTTATTTATGTGGATATAGATAATATGCAGTATTTTTACTATAAAGGAATGCTCAAATAAGTAATAAATTTATGTACATATATTCACATGTTAAACTTAGATATCATTTTATTTACAGATTAAGTTTGACTTGGAGATTTAATGTCAGAAGTTTGTGGTCAAGTCTCTTGGATATTGTATGAAGTATTTAAGATATAAGAGCTATAAAATGAACAGCTCACAACCAAACACCAAGGCCACAGGATGTAATATTCCTTTAAGAACATATATATTTAACCTTAAAATACAGTCCATGTAAAACTGTTAAAGGTACAATGGTAAAGTTTGAACATTTTTAAAAGAAAGTTGAAGTCTGCACAAAAATATGCTGTGATAACATTATTTTATCTACTGAACTGTACAGTAAAATGTGTTACAATTTGAGGAATATTTGGAAGACAGAAGCCTACGGATGACACTAATTTACTATTGTGAAAAGAAAAATGCTTAAATATAATGTTTTCTTTATAAATTTGTTAAACTTTGTTTTAAATGCAATGGTACCTAATTAAAAATTATCAGAAGATGCTAATTTCATGCAAAACATTTCAGAAATCTGTCACATACAAGGAAGCTATTCTTGGAAAATAAAAGACACAAGAAAAAGACCAAGTAACAGAATGCTACTGACTTTTAGGTGTTATTACTCAATAAAAAATATATATATAATAATTAACACATTAATTTTTTGCTTGAATTCTTTTAGACAAAGTTAAATGTATATCTTTATATTCATTACCTACTAAACAAAATTTTAAAATAATTCAAACTAACAAGATCACCATTAAGACCATTTTGTAATATTATAACTAACTTCATACATTTAAGAAGTGGAAATATAAGGCTTCAGTTTATTACTCCACAAACATTCAAGTTTGTATTTAAAGCATTTTCTTCTTACAATTCAAATAGACAACACATAGGAAGACTAACTTTGCTAATAGTTTTGAACTCCTGAATTAAGTCTTGTATTATAATTCTTATGTACAAGAGAAAGCAAGAAAACACATCCAAAATAATAAATCTCTCTTCATAGCTCAAATGACTTAAATTAGGAACAATTTTTGTAGTAAATCTTTGCACTTATAAACATACTTTTATTAAAGGTACATAAAGTACACAAAGTATTCCAAATGATTTTTCAGTTTTATACAAGTCAACAATAACTTTTTGGTAAACATGGCCACAAATCCTAATTGCCATTCAGAGGGCTTTATAGTTTTATTAGCAATAATACTTAAATCATTTGCTTATTCTAAAAATTATTTTCAACTTTCAATATCTTAAGTGCACAATTCCCATATCCTGTCCTATTTATTATAAGACTGTGAAGATCATTTTGGGTAAGAGAAACATTCACAACATTTATGTCCCTTTCCAGCAATTTAGTAAAATCAGCAAGCTTAAACTGCTGCCCCAAAAAACATCCAAACAACTAAAAGAAGCAATGAGTTGTAAGGGTCCTTTGTACTCCAAATTAACTTTTAAATTTACTTGGTTTCCCATCAATCCCATGAGCATCTTACTCTTGAATCTTTTGTAAGGTATCTTATCAAGTGGTTTATGAAAGTTAAAATACACAAAATTAATTAGGATGATCTTACACAAAAAGCCAGATGCCTTGTAAAAAAAAATATATATACAAGAAATTAGTTATGCTAATAAAACTATTTTCTGAAATCATTTCATCAATGCCAACTGTCTATGCAATGCATTTTTAAATAACTTTGATAATGGATTCTGAAATCTTTCAAACAGAATTAAGACAAATAAAACTTTAGTTTGGTGTGCCCTTTATTCCTTTTGATGTAGTCATTAGGCTTTTCAGTAGTGTCAAAAGGCTTTTGAAATATAATAGTTAAAGCCCACATTAATTCCTTTCTAATTCCTTTTATAAATTTCATATTTGGGGAAAATGTCATCATAATAAGGAATTTAATTTCAAAACGTTTCTCCAGTTCTTCTGGAACAATAATTTATTCAACTTAAGTAAAACCTAAATTAAAAAAATCTCCCCATTTTTAAAGAAATTGGTCAGGTTATAAATATCCTGCTTCATTAGTAAAAATAATATAAGAAAAATAATTACATATTTCACATTTTAACAAAGTTCACTTCCTTCATAAGGTTGGTTTTAAAATATTTTAAAGACCCACTATAGACCTTCACTTTTTATATTTTTGTACATAACACAGACAATTCAAGTATAGTGTTTGGAGCCAAAAAAAGTTCAGAATGCAATTTATCTTAATGATAAGTTTTTTCTTTTTAACTTCATTTTGTTTTTCATTACAAATCTTTCCCTCTTCTATTTTACAAATGAATTTTATTCCTCTTTTTATACATTTATAAAAATGCTTTCAATTTAAATGCAAACAATTTAGAGGAACCCCTTTCTTTTTATCATGATAAAATTAATAAAAAAAATATTTCAAGTTTCATTAACATTCTTTCCATTCAAATCAGACACCTAATTTTTGTTTCTTAAAGTAATTTTTTTAATTTTTTAATAGTCTACTTTTCTATTGTCAAGAACATAATTCATATTACCAGTAAGTCTGTTTCAATAAAAACATCAAAGGTAACAATGTTACAGTAAGTAATATTCAAGTACTTTTGCACAGTAAAATTTCTAACTAACCTTCATCAGGAGATGAACAAAGTCTGAAACAGCATCTTCCCCAGTAGGTTTTTTTACATGTTGAAGGGGAAAATAATTCATACTACCTCAAAACATTTAGCTTCTTATGATAAAAAACGGCTAAACCTAATCCATTTACTTAAAATTCCACATAAAAATAAAACTTTTTTTTTTATTAGCAACATAACTAATTTGCCTGTACCTATTTCTGTCATTAAGTGGTCTATAGAAAATTTATAGAAGTGTATTTTTTCCTTTCAGGATACTCCTTCTAAACACATGTTTAATGATATTACTTCCCTTAATAGCTCTCAGTACATGTCTGTTAAATAAAATTATTCATTTTTTATAAACATAGTTTTTATAACAGGCCTTAAAGCCTTTCAAAATAACAACTTCATAAACTACTTTTAATCAAGAATTAGCAGTACTAGTGCTATCTAGGGCATAATTTCAACTAATCATTCAAATATTAATATTTGTAGTGCATATGCTCTTCTTGACAATTATTTCCTTTACCAAATTTCAAGGCAATCCATTACAAATACATGAGACATAAAATCTCCTACTTTAATTGAATTTTTCAGTACTGATGCAACCTAACATTCTTACAGCTTCTAATTCAAGCACTGAAGTTGCTGAATTCATATTGTAGAAACCATCTCATCTTCAATAACCCTGTCAGTATTACCAGTCAGTTTATTCATCTGGTATCCTTAAACTCTATTACACAATTTCTCAAAGTTACAGTATTTCTCACATTTCATATTTAGGGATGTTACATACTAAATTTTAAGGCAATCCATTAAAAATACACAAGATATAAAAATCTTAAATTTTTATTGAATTTAGCAGTACTAGTGCTGTCTAACATTCTAACTGCTATTAAAGCTTCTAGTTATAGCACCAAAAAAGTTATTGGCTGAAAAATGTCACAAGTGTGGTACCTCATGATTAAATTTGAGGATTTTTGCTCTTTTTAATTTACATCAGTGGCACAGGTGAATGAATTTTAAATACATTACTTAAATTTGCTGATTGTATTAAAATCTTGTATGTTGCTGGCTGTGAGGAGGATGATGCTGTTGTATGAAAGGATTAATGTTATTTAGTGAGTTGGGTGAATAAATGGCACATAGTTTTTAATTATAATCAAATGCATGTTGCTTATCATAATTTGAATTCTAAAGAAAAATTTTGATGGAAATAACTTTAAACATTGTTACAGAAGAAAAGTACCTTTGTGTTCTAGTTTATCAGTCTCTTAAGTCATTCGAGTAGGATGCTAATAGGGTTTTAGGTTGTATCTACAGAAACACTGAATAGACGTCTATAGATGTTATAATTTTATTGTATAGATCATTGGTGTATTGTGTTCATCTTGAGCTTCTTACCTTAAAAGGGCACTGAGTATGAGGACAGGTTAAAATATCCAAAATATATTTTTACCATTAAAGAAAAAGAGAAAGTTAAGGAAGATATGGTTAAGTGTTTAAAATTGTTAAGGGAACTGATAGTGTTTATGCATTGTATGTTTTCATACTTGATGGTGAGAATGATAGAATAGGGTACACAAATATAGATTCTGGCATGATAGGAATCATCTTCAGCTAAGACAGTTTTATTTTTTCTTATAGGGTGGTAAGCCTTTGGAATAGGTTTTCTTTTGACATGTTGGATGCTGTAACTGTAAGAGAAGGCTTGATTAATAGTTGAATGATTAGGGCTTACTTTAAGTTGTTTTCTTCTTAAGTTTGGTTTAGTTTGATGAAGTAATGACCTCTATAGACAAAAACTCCCTGGCTGTCCTTAAATATTAAGTTATATATATTGATTAACATTCTTGGACAGAATACTGGAAAGTGATTGTAGTATCGTATTTAAGTGACCCTTAATTATGATATACATTATACTACAGTCATCAATTCTGTATTTCAACTTAATGGTACGTTTAATATTAAAAATAGAAGAAATGCCACTTTTGATGATAGATGTTTGTTTTTATTTTTAGTGTTAGTTATTGCATTTCTTATAGAATTGAGTATGTGTCCTACAGAATTTTTCTGTATGTCAATCTAAGCAATAATAACTTTATTTAAATACAGGTTTCACTAGAATTCAGGCACTAGTCTCTAACAAACTTGAATTTTTTGGCTGTCTTGTAATGAGTGAGGATTAGATAATAAAGAATTTTATGTAGTGTAATTCTCTCATTACACATCTGTTAAACAAAATTATTCAGACTAATAGTGGAAGCACAGACAATCTAGGCCAAAATATTGCATTATATATACATGCACACACATACACAAAGCATTGACAGCTTAACTACTGGTACCAAGGAGTATTCTCTTTTTCAGTTTTTGCACTACACATACGAGTGAATGATTTTGGAAATGGAACATCATAAGAGCTTTTGAGAGTTCTCTTTTGGGTTAGACTTAAATGAAAGATTATCAGGGGTAGGCTTAGCAAGTGCAGAGGTTATCATTTTCTTTTTTTTTTCAGTTAGTGAAGACTCAAGACTACTTTTGTCAGATAACTCAAAATCAGTAGAGAATAACTATCACTCTACAATAAAATTAGTATAATAATATAGTTCTATATATACATGTATATGATTAATTTAGAAATTACTCCTTAACATTCAAACACTAAAATGTATAGAATATAATAAAATGCAATGATGGATATGGCCTAGTTGTTAACATATCCAGACTGTATTTCTCAAAATTTACAGTCTGCATCTCCTTAGTGCACAAAATGTGTCTCATACTCTGGGGCTGTGGAATCAGTAGTTTGTATTTAGAAATGGTATATGCAGATAACCTCTATGTATCTTTGCACATAAATTTCAAACTAAAAATTAAGAGCAAATGCTTTGCAGTGAGGTCATGGAAGTTGAGAAATTAGGAATAAGCATATTGACAGGACAGTTAGAGCAATGAGGAAACTGAAAAAACAAACTTACAGTATAATTAAAATAACAAGTTTAAAGATAAATAATTGTGGGTTCCAAAATAAGAGTAGTTGCTATTATTCTAATGTTTAAAGATTAGGACCAAAATGAATAAATTGAGGGCTCTAGTTGATAGAATGAACAGTAATGAAACTTTGTTATATTTCAAAAATAATAATGATAGAAATTATTTTAAAATTCCAGTTTATAAGTTATTGCATAACTTATAAAGGACTACAGCCTAAAGACAAAAAGGCTTGTCAAGAAGTTGAATTGACATGATGAGCTACAATCAGGAGTTTGAATAGTAAATAATTTTAAATATGTATCAAGACACACAGTAGTGTCTCCAAGACATACTGAAGGACACAGTGTGCATTACCAACAGGAGTGATAGTTTAAAAATTTACCACTTTCTGTAGCTTAGACTGTGATAATCCATACTATTACATATTTACAGTGGATGTGCTATAGTGGACAGTTGCTTCATATACCAAATTACAAGGCAATCCATTAAAGATACATGAGATATCTTCAATTTTAATTGAAGTTTTCCTGTCATTTTAGCACCAAATGTATGAAAATTTATTTGATAGAAAAATATACTGTCATTGTATAAAAGACTGTTTAGTTTATATACTATCATTTAGTTTATTTTGTAAATGAATATTTTGTGATTGTTTATTTGTTTTTACAAGAGAGTTTAAAAGTTTTGTTTGTAACCCACTGATGTCAAGAAATATAGTGAACAGACAATTTAGCAATAAACATATAAATACTATGAGATGAGAGGGAAATAGCAGATAGACAAATACAATAACATGAAAAAATAGTCACAGCCAAGAAATAATTTGGCATGAAGTTAACTACAGCAAAAATGAAGGGCTAACATTTTATATGTCAGAATAAGACTAATAACAGAAAAGGAGAAAATGAAGAAGTTATTCTGTTAAAGCTGGTTCTAAAGTAACTGAGCCAATCAGATTGCAGTTTGACAAAAGGAACAGAGATTATTGAAAGAGCAGTGTAAGACTGCAGGTGTCTTAGGCTAAAACTTTATTGAATTATACATAGAATGCTATGTAATAGAAATAGAAAAAGGTAGTTCTGCTTGCCAATTAAATTTCTAAAGTAATTCATTAAGCCGAAGTAAATTTTGACAAAAAGAACTCTAAGTAGTGTTTATGATATCCTTCTTATCTTTATAGTGTAATGCATTTGTTGTACATACATCTACCTGCTTTGAATATATAATCTGTACATTATTTTGAAATCAAGTGGAGTGTATGTTGTTCACTTTATTGTTGATTATATTCCCAACAAGTCATAGACACCTACTGTGGAAGAATCCTAAACCCAACAACAACAACACAATATACATTTATACAATAAAGTATAAGTAAAAGCCTTTAATTGGCAACTGGCAAATATAACATCTGACAGATTGGTGAGCCACAGCCAGGATTATACAGTTGTAAATGGCAATAGCAAAAAATGTGAATGACAGAAGAAATAAGTAAGCCTATACACACAAATGCAGTAGTAGTGCAAAGACTGTAAAGATTACAATTACCACATATAACCATATCAGGTGATTTTTGATAAATGGGTTGAAAAGGAAGAATGTCTTGGGGTAAAAGGCAGTAAACTATTAGAGTTTGTTAACAAGAACTAGAGAAAGAAGAGGTTAAAAAGAAGAAAAAAAAGACTAGAAAAAGAGAGTGAAACAATAAGAGCTTAAAGAGAGAAAGAAGAAAAGTTGAGTGATGAAAATGAAAGAAAAGAAAGACTAAAGATGGAGAGAATTAGAATAGAAATTGAAAAAGAAGAAATATAAAGTAAAGACTAGAAATAGACAAAAAAATAAGAACACAAATTGGGATTGCAAAACTCTCAACCAAAAGAAGAGAGACCAAAGAATGATAATGGAATTAATGCCAGATGATGCAAGCTTCCCAAATTTGATGAACATAAAGATGATGGATGCTTTCCTGGAGAGATATGAAAGATTCACTCAAAATCAGAACTGGTCAGTCTGTTTTCATATAGGAAAAGACCTACAAGTACATGCAGGCATGTCAGAAAATACTATGAATTATGACAAATTAAAAGTGGTTTTACTGAAACAATATGAACTTAATGAAAAATCAGAAATTCACAGAAGTGAAACATGACACTGCAGAAACTGTCTTTCAGTTTATGGCATGTCTGTAGTGATATTTCATCAGACGGACTGACATGATCAAATGAGAAAATAGTTTTGAGGGACTGGCAGACCTATTAGTACAAGAACAGTTCATAATCTCATATGTTCATCCAACACATCACCATTTTTAAAGGAGAGAGCACCAAAAAATCTGGAGGAGATAATCTGTCTGGCAAAATGCTATATGGAGGCTTATAGTGGTAATATAACGAGCAAGTCAAAGAATATCTAGTAAAATTCGAGACCAGTGATGGCTGACCAGAAGCAAAACCCTACCAAGGGTGACAGGAGGTTAATAAACAGAAGGGAGAAGAGGTACTATGTATATTATAAAATGGGACACCTTGCAAAGGAATGCACACTCGTTGCCAGCAAACAACAACAAAAATGTAAACACAAAGTAGCTGGAGCTATTTACAAAGACAGTGCTAGTAAGAAGAAAGAAAAGCATGACAAACACTGGATACTGCTGCCAGAAGAAAGGCAATCAAGACAGTATGCCAGACTCAATTTATGAAGTATGATTGATCAGTAGATGCCTAATGTTTGGCTCAAGTTAGCAAATGGATCATCAGTGCCAATACTGATGGGAGTTTGTGGCAAACGTGAAGAGGTGCCAGTATGTAAAGGCTATACTTGGGACAAGAAAGTGAAGGTTTATTGAAACACCGGGTGCAATAGTACAGCAATGAAAACCAGTCTAGTATCTGATGATCAGATGACAGGTAAAGTACATCTGTGTGTACATCAGTGGAACAGCAAGAAAGTTTCTAATAGTAAAAACGAAAGTGGATACTCCATACTCTGTAGGAGACCTTGAAGCCATGTGCATGATGAAATCAGTATATGTCTTGGTGATAAGAAATATACCAGATAGTAGAAATTTAGAGAAACTAGACAGAAGGAAGATAAATTAAGTATATGCTGTCAAAATGAGAGCTTTTAAAAAAAAAGGAGCAGAGAAAACATGACATTAAGCCCTTGCAAATGTCAAAAGGCAATATCCCAAATGTTGGTTTGCAGGAACTTAAGAATGCACAGAGAAAATACCCTTCACTACAGAAACTTTGGTACAATGCCCAGGAGAAAGTTAAGCACAAGACAAAGGGGAAAGATCCATAGCACATAGAGGATTGGAAGGAAGAAGTATACATAATCTACCAAGGTAGTTATACTGAGGAAGTTAAACAGATCAGAGTACCAACAGAATACTGGACTCAGATGATGAAGTTGGCTTGTGAATAAAGTGTGAGAGTACACCTAGGAGTAAAGAAGACTGCAGACAGAATCACCAATAATTTTCATTGGCCAAGAGCCATTGGAGATGCGAGTAAATTTTGCAGTTCATGTGAGATCTGCCAAAATGTAGTCAAAGTGCCAGGGGGGGAGGTGTTTCTATAGAAGAGCCATTCAGCAGATTAGCTTGGGCTTGATTGGGCCATTAGCACCTGTATCTGACAAGGAAAACCGGTATGTGCTGACGTGGTCAACTATGCAATACACTATCCAGAAGCAATAGTACTGGTGAAGATAGGAACAAAGAGAGTACCAAAAGCCCTCCTAGAGATATTTTACAGAATTAATTTTCTGAGAGAAATCCTGAGTGACAGAGGAACACAGTTAACTTCAGAACTGATACAGAAAGTGTGCAGACTTATCGGTATTCAGCAGATCTTTACCAATCTGTACAATTCTAAAGGTAATTGACTTTGGGACTTTGTGAGACAGTCAGTGGAGTTTTGAAGAGCTTGCTAAAGATGTACCAAGAGAGACCATGTGACTGAGACAACTACCTTGCAGATATTATCATATCAAGAAGTCCCACAAACAATTATAGGACTTTCACTCTTTGAGTTACTGTGTAGAAGAACAGTATGGGACCCAATGCAAATATTGAAAGAGCTGTGGTTGGGAAAAGAATAGTCAGAAGTAAGGAACACATACTACTATGTGTTAGACCTCAAAAATTAATTGTAGGAGACCTGTCAATTTGTTTGACAAAACTTGTATATAGCTGAAGGCAGTCAGAAATATTTCTACAACAAAAAAGACAAGGATCAACATTTCAAGGTTGGACAGGAGGTTTTAGTTTTTGACAATAACATATTCACCCAGCAGTGGAAAGGACCTTTCACAGTACAGGAAGTGGTTGACAGGATGCACTATAAAGGTCTACAATGCCAATCTGTTGAAGAGGTTCTTTCAGAAATAAGAAGACCTGGCAGGTATAGCTGTTGATGTACAAATAGACATGGCAGATGCAGCTACCATAGATGCAGAATCTGAAGATAGTGAATTTATTATAGAAGATAGGGCCTACTAAGCCTAAGAACACTGAGTGGAGATGAAACATATAAATGCATCAACATAAGTGTCAAATTGACTGATAAGAAGGAAGAGGAACACAATCTACTGTGTTAGTATGAAGAAAGATCAGTAAACACAAATCTCAGGCAACACAAGGTCAAGATGAAGACAGGGGATCCCCCATAAAGGAGGAGCCCTACTGGAGATCCTACCATAGAAGAAGCAGATGAAAAAACTGTACACTTGTATATGAACTAAGAACAGTTCTTGTATATAGTAAGAAAAAAGAAAATATTGTAAATTTTTCTCTTGAAGAGGGGTTTATATCACAATATAAAAGACTGTTCAGTGTAAATATTATTATTTGGTTAATTTTGAGAATAAATATTTTATGATTGTCTAGTTTTTATCATAAGAAAGTGAAAAGCAGATAACTATTGGAAGTTGTGTTTGTAACTCATTGATTTCAGAAACATAGCAAGCAGACGATTTAATAACAAACATACAAATAGTATGAGATGAGAAGAAAACACCAGATAGACAAAGAAGATAGTAGGAGAGAGTAAAGTCACAACCAAGGAAAAATACAGTGTGAAGTTAACCAAGGTAGAAGTGATAGGCCTAACATTTAAAATGTTTGCCTCTGAAGAAGAAAGGTCCACCTTTTGCAAGCACTTGAATTATAGGGTTTTTATTTCATTATGTTTAATATGTTAGAGTATTACTAACAGCAGAAAATGAGTAAAAGTAGAATAATTTATTCAGTCAAAGCACAGTTCTAAAGTAATTGAATCAGCTTGACAACACTGACAAAAAGAATCTGTTATTTTTTGAAGGAAAAAAAGACCAAATGATTACTGAAACAACACAGAAGACAGTGGCAATTCTCCCCAAAATTATAAGTGTATTATACGTTAAATACTAGTGTGATAGAAATAGGGAAGGATAGTTCAACTTGTTAAATGAAATTCTAAAGTAACTGAATAGACCTAAAAGGACTTTTGATAAGGAAAAGAGAACTACATAGTGTTTATCCCTCTGATCTCTATAGTGTAAAGAACTTGTTGTTCAAATATATATGCACATATTATTTTGAAATCAGGTGGAGTGCATGTTATTCACTTTATTGTCGATTGTAATGCCATGTATTGCCAATAAGTCATAGACATGCACTCTTGAAAAGTCCTAAGTCCAACAACAACAACACAGTGTATATTTATATTACTAAGTATAAGTAAAAACCTTTAACTGACAATTGGCATACCTTATCCTAGCATTTCACAGAACCTAAAGCTAATGCTTCACTACCAAAAATCCTGTGTACATTATGGTCAATATAACACCACAAACTTTCATCTCAAGCTTTATTTTTTATCCTTCAGATACGATACATAGAGTTTCTCAATCTTTTGGACATGAAACAACTGCTCACTGCTTCCCTAAACTGTTGGAGACTGCTAAAATGCAAGTACAATGAAAGCCATATGATTTATATGAATATTCTTTAAATATTTGTTTGTTTGCTTTTTTGAAATCCCACAGACCTGCAATTGGTTGTGACATATTGGCAGCTGAGAAACATTGAAGTAGATTCAATGAACACATATCATTTAAAGAGCACACACGCTATTAAAACCATTTAATTTTGGAAAGTATGTGAAAAATAACAAATCTTATTATGTAAAATCATAAACAGTAGCAGTTAAATATATATGAAACTAAGATAAATGGACAACAACTTGCTGCTGTAGAAACAAGTGTAGGGCATGATGTGAGTAAAACAAAATATGCAGTCTAGCTAATTAACTGATGAATATCTGCTGTAAAAATTTTTTATAAATGTCACCAATTTTAATTTCATTCCTTTAAGTTGCATGCTGATTCCATTTTTGACTACATTTTTTTTTCACACCTAAGGTGTTTTTTGATTAAATTATTATAGGCCATCTGATCTAGAGATGAGAAATTGTATAATGAGATAGGGGTTGTTACTAGTGAGATTAACAATGCAATAATTATTGAAAGCTTTAATTATGGACACATTAATTGGGGTTTTATTGAAAGAAATAGTGAGAGAAACATATTTCTTGTTCAAATGAATCAGGATGGTTTTCTTTGCCAAAAGAAGATAATAATATTTATGCCCCTCAACACTGTATGGGTCAAAATGGAATTAATCTGAATTGTACAGATACTAATTTATTTTTGTTAAATAGGTAGATAGGGCTAGACAATATTTTTCTCAGCATTTTAAGAGAGATCAAAAACTAAATATATTGCTATTTTACTTTTCAATTTTATTTAATTAACACATAGGAGGTATGTGTCTGAGGATGGGGAGTTGTTAATGTTATTCCTATTTTTAAAAGAGATGATAAGAATTATCCTGGAAGCTACTGATATAAATCAGTTAGTTTTACTTCAGTAGGGGGAAAAGTATAGAGAGTTATAAAAGAAGTTTTATAAAATCACTTAGTAAGTTTGATATGATAAAAGAGATCCAACACAGGTTTATCACAGAGAAATCTTGTCTTACTACTCTGTTCAATTTTTTTTTTTGAGAATGTTATTTGCTATATAGATACTTATGTTTCCAAAAATGTTTTGATAGTGTTTTCTAAAGGCTTAGCTAAAAAAGTTGTAATCTACTCTTTACTTAACTACATTGAGGAGTAGGTAGGTGAAAAATATTAAAATTATGTTTAGTTAAATTGGACTGTTGTTAACAGTAGAGTGCATTTGCTTTTTCTTATTTACATTATGATACTGAGAGGAACATAATTAGTAAATTGTAAAATTTGCTAATGACTACACTCATGGATATTTATAGTTGTATTAAAAGTGTTGAGGTATTACTGAATGGCTTAGGTCAGTTGGTATTTATTAACAAGTTAAAGTAAAATGCATAAAAACATGTCAACCACATTAAAATGAAGCCATTTGCCCAACACCAGGAATAATCAGGTCAATTATGAACCCTGGAATACAACAGACATAGTAGTGGTTGAGACCCTATTTGTATGAGCGAAAGCTGTTTTACAACAGGTGCTATGTTGTGAAACAGATTAAGTTGCTGAATTGTAAGTTGATCAAATATTTGTCAAGGTAATGCTTTCAAGTTTTCATAGGTTGTATAATGTGTGCAATACAGATGGGATTTATACAAATCATAACTGAAGAAAAGAATCTTGAGAATGTGGTAGATAAGCATATGTAATAGAATATTAGGGTATATTTATAGATATATTGATCATATGTAAAAAGAGGTAATTATCTTTTTGTTCAATTCATTAGTTAGGTCTCACTTGAAATATTATATAAGATTTAGTTTCTTTATCTATTAAAAAGTTATTCATTAATTTGAAAGGTGTCAGCTATAAGGACTATTCTGGTGATGGAAACATTATTATAGCCTATGTTATTATCTATGTTTGAGAAAGCAAAATTTTCAAATGGTAAAGAATTTAAACACACTTGAATATGATTTATATGTAAATCAAGCTAAGGATACATAAAGTTCTGGTTCATAGTGGTACAAAGTTTAATCTTTTTGTAATGTTATAACAAGATAATGGTATATTGCTATCACATTTGCACAGTGATATGCTTCATTATTTTATATTTTTGCATGTAAATTAACATTATTTAGTTGTATGACAGATTTCAAAACACAGCAAACTTACCCTTGGATCTAGTTTTTCTACAGATGACTGGTAAGTAGCTCCATCATATCCTCCAATTATATATAAACAACCATCTGTAAAATAATATAATTATTGAATCAAAAATCTAATCACTGCATTTACCTTTTTTTTCATAATTGTTATACCTTCTATAGATTTATCTTCTTTTATTAACTACTCAACCACTTGAAAGAAGTGTTAAAACACAGGAATTGAAATACTGTTAATGTTATGTTGAGTAACATTATTTGTTTTTACAAAAAACATTACCAAAGTTATTACA
The DNA here is from genome assembly GCF_004210375.1 of Tachypleus tridentatus. Taxonomy (NCBI): domain Eukaryota; kingdom Metazoa; phylum Arthropoda; class Merostomata; order Xiphosura; family Limulidae; genus Tachypleus; species Tachypleus tridentatus. The sequence goes on along the minus strand of NC_134825.1, from coordinate 99,928,046 downwards.
ACTTGCATTATCAGAATTTGATGTATGTTTCTAGATTAATTTACTTGTTGGAAAAAGCATTTGTGCAATCAACTGTATATGTAAGAAGCTAAATCTATATCCATATATATACTCTAATTTGAAATGCAAACCTTCAAACTCTGAAGCTGAAAGTGATATAATTTTCCTACCATTGAACCACATTCATATGAAAATTTGTAACACTGTTTGTTGTAAGATGCCAGTGACAAGAAAGCCCTACAAGACACTGGGTGCAGCAGTGACAACAAGTCTAGCATCTGATGGCCAGATGAGAGTCACAGTATATCTGCATATGTTGATTCATGAGATAGTGAGAAAGTTTCCCATAGCAAGAATAAAGGTGGACAGTCCATACTATATGGAAGACCTTGAGACCCTGTGTATATAGGCATTCATCTGTGATTTGGTGATTGGCAATATAACAGGCAGTATCAGTTTGGAAGAAGCAGACAGAAAGAAGTCTGATGAGGCATCTTCAGGCACCACTGTAACTTGAGAGAGGAAAACCAAACAAAATATCAATCACCCACAAGTTTCAAAGGGTGACATCCTGAATGTATAGCTACAGAAACTAAAGGAAGTGCAGAAGAAAGATCCTTCAATGCTGAAACTTTGGAGCAGTGCCTGGGAGAAATTTGAACACAAGACTAAGGGGAAAAGTGACCTATGGAATAAAGGACCAGAAGGGAGCACTGTGCTAGATCTTTTAAAGGTGGTTCTACTGGGGAAGTTAAACAGATCACAGTACCAACAGAATAACTGACTTGTGATGAAGTTGGCTAATAATTTGATTGTTGACGGATACTTTGAAGGGAAGAAGGTGATAGATATAATCACCAGCAACATCTGTTGGTGGAGGGTTATCGGAAATGTGATCAGATTCTGCAAGGAGGATGGCCAAGATGCTACTGGACGAGATACCTATTATAGAAGAGCTTTTCAGCAGAGTATTTGTGAATTTGATTGGACCACTAGCACCTCAATAAGACAAAAGCACCCTGTACATACTGACAGTAATTCATTATGCACCACATTACTCAGAAGTCATAGCACTGTCAAGAGTAAGGAAGAAAAGAGTAGCAGAAGCCTCCTGATAATGTTCAGCAGAGTAGGTTTTCAAAAGAAAGCCTAGACAGAAAGACACAGTCTAACTCAGAAGTGATGCAAGAGATGAGCAGACTTGTCAGCACAAGGCAGCCCCATCCCATAAAATCCAGATCTAATGGACTTTATGAGAGAGTAATTGGAGTCTTAAAAAGCATGGAAGATGTGCCAGCAGAGACTACTTGACTGGGACAGATACCCATAGGCAATATTATTTACTTACTTGTACGTAGTGTAAGATTAAGTAAAATTTTCATCAGAAGAACAAAACTGTTAAGACATTTCAGTGACTGAAATAGTTGTGAATTTCATCCCTCCATAACTAGCTTAGAATACATATTTATTCAGATGTGTATTTCTTTCATTTGTTGTCCATTTCTGTTTTATTTTCTGCATAAAATTTTAGAATGTTTATATCTTGGATAGTTTGTAATTTATCTTATTGTCACCAGTAGACTGGAATATCACTGAATTTTACTGATACTGAAGAATATATTGTATCAGTCTGAGGTTTAATGTCTAAAATGAGGTAGAATGGATTCTTTTTTTACACTAACAAATACCAAGGTTGGATAGCTTACCTGTAACATTTTGTTTATTCTTGTTTGGCCTTAAAATAAATATTACTAACTTTGTTACACCTCTATCTACTCTTGGATTGGTTTTATTTCCAACTTTAAAAACTAAAGTGATAAAGTGCAACAAATTACATCTTTTAATATATAATCTGCAAAATAAATGCATCATCTTGGTAGAATGTTACATGCCACTAACTGTGTGCATTTGTTTATCTCAAACATGCTCGTCCTTTCAGTTGTAGGGGCATTTTATTGTGATAGCCAATTCCACTATTTGTTGGTAAAAGAACAGCCCAAGAGTTAGCAGTGCATGGTGTTGACTAGCTGCTTTCTGTCCTGTCTATCATTGGTAAATTAGGGATGGTTAATACAGATAGTACTTGTGTAGCACTGTGCAAAATTCAAAACAAACAAAACAATATGCTTCATATTCACAAGATTACACTAGCTTATTGTAGTAACAGATTATGAGTCAGGTCTCATCTATGCTGCCATACTCCAACAAGTGTGATACATTCACAACAAGTCAATGCAGGTACAAAAATTCTTCACATTATTGATTGTCACAGTTGTATAATTGTCTATTTTTATCAAAGCCCACACTGGCAGGTTCAATTACTTCAGAACACTCTTTGACAATAAAAATTACCTTCCTTTATCTCTGTTATTACAATAAAAGCTGTGAAACAGACTTTAAAAATTGTCTGTTATGATAAAAGCACACAAACATAGCCTAACTTCACTTTTACTTTCACTAACTAATTTATTTGCACTAACTTGTATATATACTGCCTGACTGAGACCTAGAACTTTATACAAATTATAAGATGTTATGATATAACAATACTCACTTAAAGTAATAAGAAGAATTCAAAAGGTTTGAGGAACAGGACATCAGTTAACAACAACTAAACAACACAGCATATGATTTGTAAACAGCTATAAAGCAAACTTGCCATAACTATTGCTTCCAAAAATAACTTACTTTAATGTTTGCACAATATAAGCTAAATAATAATCTCATATTAAATTTAAAATGAATTGTCATGTATATCTAACATATAGTACAGAAAAATTAAGTCTAATCTTTCTTCTTATTATGACCCTGCCCTGTGGCTTCCTGAGTGAACCTTCTTTGCATCACTTGGGGAGAAAGAATACTCAAACTATGAATCCTTTTTTCATAATCATGTAAAGGTACACAAATGTCTCCAACATACAGACATTCCTAACATCAGGGGCATAGATCCTGGGGGGATGGGGGATACACCCCCTTCATTTTAGGTGGGGGTATGGTGCATACAATCATCCCCCCCCTATAGTTTGGTCTGTTGAATTGTTTTATTGCATCACAGGCCTACAAATTGTGTGTTTGTTCTTGTGATTCTCATGTGTTTTTACCAATCGAATTACATAATTAGGCCTAGATGTAGCCTTTTCAGTAGCCGAAATGTACATCTTTAATGTAGGCGTGCTTCTAAGCTTTTCGATCTAAGCGATAATTCCTAAGTATCTGTCAGTAGGTCTAAGTATACATGTAAGGCTTGCAAGCACTATCATAGAATCTACCTACATCTTGTACGTAGTGTAAGATAAAGTAAAATTTTCATCACAACAAATTGAACAGAGCATGAAATTCAAAAATATTACTCCCAAGTGTAATCTCCTGTGATCTAGATCTGGCAGGCCATTTGTAGTTTGTAGCTGCATCAATCTTATGTGTATATTGTGCAGTTTTTCTACGCCATTTGTTCTTATGCATGTCTAGCTGGTTTTATTGTCAAATGCCTTACTCTCCTTAGCTGCTGAAGCCGCTGACCATAATGTACATTTAGTATACAGTTAATGACAGGTTCGGGCAGCTCGGATCCAGATGGGCCCTACATCACCACCACCCACTCCCTTTAGTCTGAGCCTTGATTTTACAACAGAGCTTATTAGACCTGTGTTTGTGGCCCTCATTAATCCATGAAATTTCAGATTATCACCACCCTCTAATAAAGTGCTGGTGCTTTATGGTAAAAGAACAATATATTCTCTCATCATAGACAGAAAAATATTGTATTTTCTTGTATAACTAGAACACAAAAGGAGCAATTTCCACAGCCTGAAGCCTCTACTCGAATTGTATTGCTAGTTTTTGTTTAGGTGTTTTTATTTAATAGACGTGCTTATAGACATTATATCACAACATGTTTGCCTTTTGATCAGCTTTAACAGGAATATAATATATTTGTGATTGTTTAAGTATTTTTCAAGAAACTTACAATTACTTGTGTTGTAACTAGCACACATTATTGTCCCAGCGATGCCCAGGTGGTCAGTCGGCTCACTAGTCACTGTAAGGTTCTCGCATTCAACTTAAATACATTGTACAATTCAGTCCTACTTCCATTCTGTTCTATATTCGTTCGTCGTAGTTAGAGTTTTTCAATAAAGACTGTATTTTAGCCTGTTGAGTCATCTGGGAAACAGATTCCAATTATAAATATAGGAAATACCATGTTTATCAGAGGACGAGTCTGAAAATGCTTGTGCAACTATTGCAAATCATGAACCACTAGATAGTTGTGAAACAAGTTTGTGCAGTAATGAAAAATCTGACACTCCATAGATACAGTGTGGAAAGTCATATCATCCAGATGCACAAGTAATACCACGACAGAAAGCAAAATCTCAAAATATCAACTTCCAGGGCAAGTGGTTGATGAGTTCTCGAAGATGCACTTCGACAAACAGACCCAAAAAGTCATATGCTTTCATTGTGCCAAGGCAGAAAATAGAGGCCTTTTATAGGCAAATTGGAGAGGCCAATGGAGTATACCTTCATATCCACCTGTTTTTGCAACTGGAAAAAGGCAAAACAGAAATTCAATGAACACCAATCCTCCTCTCAGCACAGATTCGCTATATCTCCAGAAGGTTCACTTGATGTAACTCCAGTGACTGTCCAGCTACATGATGGAAAAAAGGAGCAGCAGGAAGAATGCACAAGAAGTCTAGCCAAAATATTCAGAAGTTTATGTTTCTTACTGTGTCAAGGTTTACAATTATGTGGACATACTGATACAGAGGGGGACTTCGTGCAGTTAATGAAGCTCCTGGAAAAGGAAGATCCTGAGTTGATGGCCTACTTGTCAAAGAAAACCACATTCATATCACCCCAGGCTCAGAATGAAATAATAGAGATGTTCAGCCATCAAATACTGAGAAACATGGCACAAGAAGTCCAACAAAGTAAAATCTTTGAATTAATGGTTGATGGCACTCATGATGTTACAGGTGCCAAACAGGAAGCAATATATGTACAATACGTCGATGAGAACCTTAACATCCATGAGACATTTCTTGGTTTGTACGGTGTTTCCAATACAACTGGTGAAACGATATCCTCGACTATACTTGATGTACTGACTAGACTCAATTTACCACTGTCAAGATTAAGAGCACAAACTTATGATGGAGCCGCTAACATGAGTGGTGCGTACAGTGGATGCCAGGCAAAAAAAAAAAAGAGAAGCAACCGTCAGCTTTGTTTTTTCACTGTGGAACACACAAGGCTAATTTAGTAATGCATCATGCAGTTGAAGCTTGTGAATGTGTTCAAGATTCTATCCAGTGGGAACATGAACTTGGTATCTTGCTTCAGAGGTCAGGCAAATACAAGACAATCTTTGAAAATATTGTATCATCAGACAGCCACAATGGTCCTGTTAAATACATCTGCCCACTGTGTCCAACACACTGGTTGTGCCACCTATCTGCAACTACATGTGCTTATGATCACTACAGTGATATTGTTGATTTTTTGTCTGAATTAGCAAATGAAAAATCAGATGTAGCAGTGAAAGCACGAGGTCTGCTGGACAGATTTGACAAAGGAAAGACAGTTTTAGGATTGTTGATGGCTCAGCATCCATTAGCTGCATTAGAGGAACTAAACTGTGCATTCTAAGCAAATGAGCAACAGTATCTGGCATGATTGAAGCATCTACAATGACAGTTGAGCAATTGCAGGTTTTGAGAACAGAGGAAAATTACAACAAGATATTTCATGAAGCTGAGAAAAAGGTAACTTCCCTAGATCTGGTGCCTATTGAACTACCACTCATTCACAGACCACCCAGAAGGATCACAGGTGATGGCTCAGTACACCATTCTGCAACAGCTAGAGATTACTACAGAAGCCAATATTTTGAATTTGTGGACACAGTCATAGAACATCTGACAACTAGATTCAATGCAGACAACAATGACTTGAGGCAATATCTGGCACTTGAGAACATGATCACATCTGGCAAGATTGACAACTTGGTTATAACTTCTATCCAGAAATCTCTGCACAATGGCTCGAGTTTCAGTTGCCCATGTTCAAAGGAACAACAAAAGGAGTAACTCTGAAACATGCAAAGAATGCTTACAGTAAAATGCATGAAACAAGCCTGCAGATGTTTAGTGAAGTGTTTCTTCTCATGAAAAATTTGCTTGTATGTCCAGTATCCAGCTGCGAACGTGAATGCAGCTTTTCTGCATTAAGACTATTGAAGACGTGGTTAAGGTCAACTATGTCTCAGTGCCGCCTCAACCATGTAGCAGTTTGTCACACTCACAAAGATGAGGTCGACAAGATAAAGATAGAAGAGCTTATGAAAGAATTCATAAACAGATCATCACAATGGAGGTCTACGTTTGGGAACATGTATACTAGAGGACTAAATGAATCTTACTTCAGTGAAAAGTATGAATAATTATGTGCTACATTGTATTGATGTGTAATTTTCAAGAGTTCGCAAAGACATTTTAATTATTTTTATCAAACAACATGAACAGTTTTTCAGTAGATATAAACTTATCAAGGGTAATTACTAATTTTATTAATATTTGAAAATGTAATTCATGCAATGAAAGTTATTAGTAACCTTGTCAAGTATAATGGCCATCTTTTATACTGTACAGTGTGCAGGAATAAATTCATGTGGCAGTTAATTTGTGACACATTTGTCTTTATTCTATTAACATTTTGAAAACTGTTCACAACGCCTCACTTATACAAACCTATAGGAAACCTTGAAGTATTGTGGCAACAAGATTACTCTGTGACTACATGTTTACAGCTTTCATGTTCATGTAATCAGAGATTACCAATTTGCAAATTGAACAGTTCACATAAGTGGTTGCAGAAATCATCCCCTCCATCAGGTGTAAAAAATCTATGCCCCTGCCTAACACTGACCTAACCATATACTAGACAGAAGACAATTAAAAGTAATTTTGAATACATGTTGAATCAGTGCATTATGTACTAACTCAGTACTAACTCTTTGTTATAAAGTTTGACTGTGCATTGAATCAGTATTTCTTTCCTTCTATATTGCCAGTCAACACTACCAGAAATTACTAGCTGAAGTCAACACATTGATTCAGTATATTATGACCCCATTGATTAATTATCACAAGGTTATAAAGCACTGATTTAGTATGTAACCGAAATCATGACTTGCATCATGTATTTGAAAACTATGTTACAATTGACCTTCCTTTGGCTATATGTTGGATTAATACATTATGTCTTATAGTTTACTTCCAGCTATAAATGCACTTGAGGAGTCAGTGCTTCTGATGGTGGTTAAGATTATGGATATGAATAGAATTAGTTGTTGTTATTGTTGTTTTTAGCTTTAATATAAGCAGTTAGCGTTTTATTTTCCAAATAGAGTTCAACATAACTTTATTCTATGAAATATTCTGTTGAGTGTTTTCTGTGGGTGTTCATGCCCTTAATTCAACCATTACACCTTTCCTCTTAATTCCTCGCATACAGTGCGAAACATAAGAAAACTGTTATTTATTTTGGATGGAACATCATCAGTTTTTGAAAGCAAAGCCTAGAATTAACAAGAAACTATAATTTAATAAATTTTGACTATATATTATAATTTACTTTGTAAAACTAAAAGTCGTAACTACTTATACTTGCAACAAGACATTAGCATTGAGCATATTATATTTTAAAACATTACTTTCTCAACCAAATTCTGAAAATCCTTAAGGGACTAGATATAGAATACAATGTTAAAAAAATATATAATAGACCTCATACTATTGTTTAATGACAAGCATATTAAAAAATCATGCTTCACAAGCTTGAGAAAAAGCATTTATACTACAAATATTTATTCACACCATTTGTTACAACAACTATTCTAAATCAACACATATAAACTTAAACATACAGATGTTTTGAATTTCATGCAAAGCTACACAAGGGCTATCTGTGGTAGTTGTCCGTAATTTAGCAGTGTAAGACTAGAGGAAAGGTAGCTAGTCATCATCACCCACTGCCAACTATTGGGCTACTTTTTTACCAACACATAGTGGAATTAATTGTCACATTATAATGCCCTCATGGCTGAAAGGGCAAGCATGTTTGGTGTAACTGGGATTTAATCCTATGATCCTCAGATTACAAGTCAAGTGCCCTAACCTCCTGACCATGCTGGGCTTTAAAAACAAAGCCAGTGAAATTTGGTGTAATTAACTTTTGCAAAATCTACAGATAAAATCACATAATTTTTAATGTAAACAACATCATCTAAGTTATATTTAGTTAGACCTTTCAAACATCACTGGAAAATATCTTCACACAAGTAGTTAAAAAATTTTTTTTTTCTTAATTCCTACCAGTTAAGCCAAGTGCAGCCTAGTGGTTCGTGTGCAGGGCTGTGGCTCTGAGGTTCCATGGTTCACATTTTATTACCATCATACAATTAAAAATGAATACTTTTGTTACTGGAGTGTTGGACAGTGTTTTGCTAGTAGAGCATTTTCTTTTATAAAATCTGACAAGTTTGCCCTATATTTAAAGACTGTTTTGTTTGTTTCTTTGTTTTGAATTTTGCACAAAGCTACTTGAGAGCTATCTGCACTATCCATCCCTTATTTAATAGTGTAAGACTAGACAGAAAGCAACTAGTCATCACTACCCACTACCAACTTTGGGTTACTCTTTTTACCAGTGAATAGTGGAATTGACTGTCACATTATAATGCCCCAATGGCTGAGAGGGCGAGCATGTTTGGTGTGATAAGGATTCGAATCCTCAATCCTCAGATTACAAGTCAAGTGCCTTAACCACCTGGCCATGCTAGGCCATAGAAGACTGTAAGAAACCTTTCACTGAACACTTCTAATATGAATGTTCCAAGGAACAAGTGCATTTGGGTACCATTTTGTCAAATAGAACAAATCATAAACACTTTTTTAAATTGTTAGTGTAAAATGCCTATAAATGATATTTTTTTTTTAAATTTCAGCCACTAAATATATTTTTCAACATAAGATACATGGCACTTGCTTATTTAACCACGATGCTGTACAATGGACTTGCTGCATAGGGATTGAACCCTGAGTTTTACCGTAATAAGCCGTGAAGTTTACTTTTGTGCCATTCTCTCAGAAAACTAAAAGTAACTAGACTGAATTACTGACTTACAAAATAACATCAACTTTGTTAAAGATACTTAGACATTAATTTACGAATACAAATGACACCTACATCATTAATTCTAACCTTAACTCTTTTGAAACTATATGATTTTATTACGTGAAAAGGAGCATAACTGTTGTAGCTAAAATGCAATAAGCAACATGAAAATGTAATTTACTCACTGACACATGCGAGCTTATGAAACAAGTTGACTTACCTAAAACTGTCACTTTGCAGTGGCGTCTTCTGGTTTCCATTGCAACCACTGAAGACCATGTCCCAACTAAAGGATCATAGCGTTCCACACTGCTTAAACATGAAACACCGTCGTATCCGCCTGCCACATAAATTAATCCACTTAAAGAAGTTATGCCTAGACAACTTCTTTTAGATCCCATATTACATATGAGCTGCCAGGTATTGGATAGGGAACTGTAACATTCTGCAGACACCAAGTCCTTTGTTCCATCATACCTTTAGAATACAATGCTATAAAGTCATCATTTATTGATAAATCCATAAGCTATTGTATTATTACAAGATGCAATACTAATAGAAGAATGTTATATGTGATATTCTGAAAACTGAGGATAAAACAAAGTTTTTTTAAATTATTTAATTTAATTTTATATCATTAATCTCTTTATTTGAAAATTCACCCATAGGCTAACATTACTCATGTTATTATAATTTGGATCATGTTATGTTGTAGTGAATACTATGGGACCTGTTACAATCCATAACATTGTGTAATATAGGTCTAACAGCATTAATGGGCCTGATGGTTAAGATGCTCAACTTTCAATCTGCGGGTTTGAATTACAATCACTGAACATACTTGCCCTTTCAATCATAAAGTTACAGCTAATCCTACTATTTGTTAGTAAAAAGTAATCAATGAGTTGGGGGTCTCTGACTGTGAATTAAGGGCAACTAGCATTAATAACTTTTGTGTAGCTTTGTGCAAAACTCAAAACAAATAAAACCAAACAACATAAATGTTAAAATTTACAGAATTTAAAAAATATTGTAGCCTACTGGCCTGGCATGGCCAGGTGGTTAAGGTGCTCGATTCCTAATCTGAAGGTCACAGGTTCAAATCCCTGTCACATCAAACATGCTTGCTCTTTCAGTCGGGGGAGGCCATTATAATGTGACACTCAATCCCACTATTCATTGATAAAAGACTAGCCCAAGAGTTGGAAGTGGGTGGTGATGACTAGCTACTTTCCTTCTAGTCTTACACTGCTAAATCAGGGACGGCTAGAGCAGATAGCCCCCATGTAGCTTTGTGCAAAATTCAGAACAAACCATTGTAGCCTAGCAGACCCTAAGTTATCAAAAGTATATCATAAAAATACACTATATAATAAAAATGAATGTATTTGTTAGCAGGTTACAAAAAAAAAGCAAGTATATAACGACATACTCTTAGTAATGAAAGCACTTGAATATAAACTGTGTTATTGTGTTTTTAGAAAGCTCAGTTTGGATAAATACAATCCTGGCTTTAGTGGGTAAGGGAAATGGCCAACTGTCTAAGGCAGAAAACTTAATAAAGAGTTCTATATTTATTTAATTTCAATGTAAACGAATATTTTGTGCTTGCTTTACCTTGGCTACCATGTCTAAATTATTTGAGAACTGTTTTTATACGATCAGAAACTGTTAGATAAGCAATTTAACTGAAAAATCAGCTTTTAACCAATTTCAAGAAACCATACTGATGTATACACCTTTGCATCTGCAAAAAGACAAGAAAATAATTTATTTTAAATCTAAATATTTGGAGGTAAAACACAGGTGTGATAAAATAAATACGTAAATCAATGACAATGATGCAGAGGTTTCATCAAGGGTAGTATTTTAAGATTTTGTTTATGGCTTTGGTAAAATACCTAAGGCAGGTCCTGGATGAGTATAACATTTGAAAGTTTAAAACTTATAAACTGAAAAATTTACCTTACTGTAATAACATCTCAATATATTTGTAAACAAACTCAGCAAAATTCATGATGATGAGAAACACACTTGAAGTAAAAATGTATTCTAAAGAAGGTCAAAATGAACACAAAAACCAATTGAACAGATGTCATGAATCTGTGTTTAGTGAAGAGAGATCTATATCAGTTGAGTTAAAATAAGGTACCACTGAAAGCAAAGTATAAATTGAAAACAATGAAATCTGAAGTTCATTTGTTCTCGAGATCATGTACTGAATGTCAAAACAGATATGGTAATTTAGATATGTTCTTTGACCATGAACATCATACGTGACTTCACTTGCAGAAAACAAGAGCATAAGGCTTGGTAGTAAATCTGATTTATTGAATTGTTTAGAAATATTAGAGCAGAAGTCAGATGACTGTAAATGTGTAGGTCAGAGATGAAGCTGCATTGATGCAATTCTTAAACCAAATGAAATCATATATTACCATAAAGACATTTGACAATACTGACAGGGTAGTCACACCTCTAATTTACAAACAGTTGCAGTTTGTTTCTAGAGTGGGCATTGGATAGGACACCTATTACCCACTAGCCAGATAGCTTAAAGCTTATGCAAGACAATGCTGTGGTATCAGTTGCACTGTAAGAGTAGCAGCCAATTAAAAAAATCTTTTTAAGTGTTGCTTCTAACAAGACTGCCCTCTTTTGTTTTCTTACAACAGCTGTAGAGAACTTTGAAACTCCAGAAGGTAAAGTTATATTGGTAACTTGTAAATAAAGTGCTCTAATAAGACTAATTATTGGTACCTGCAGTCATAATGAGGCTTATTACAGAATAGAATTACATGTAGTTCATGTCAGCTTCATCAGGTGCATAAGTTTTATGATGTTCTGTCATAGCATTTGTAGCCGCTAATGTGCTTCATGGATGTGAATTGTGGCATACTTTTGATAATGCCACAATATTTAGATACATTCTAGTCCATAGTATTGCTAATAGTCTATATACAAGTGTACCACAAAGGTATTCTTCATGCTGACTCTGGATTTGACACTATTTCAGCCTTTGCTGGTGTGGGCCAAAATATTCGTTTTGATGTATGGAGATCTCAGTCACAATCAATTACCCTATTTTGGCATTTTTAATCTGCCACAAAATGCATCACTGATAATAACATAGCAACAATAGAGAGATTTCTAGTTCTCCTATATTCAATAATTTCATATAACATTTTAAACAAAGCATGTAAACACATATTTGTGTAAGGAAATAGGCAACTCAATAATACAACCTCATCAAGATGTTCACTGATACAGTACATCAAAAGAACTGTACATCAACTCAATCAGATATGGGAACAAACTAATCAAGAATCCAGAGATACTATTTCAATAAGATTGGGGTTGGGTGACATCAGAAAATGTCTGGTTACATTATGGAACACACAATAAAAGGAATCAAAATAATATAGTTACTAAACATTTTATAAAAGAATATGCAAAATGTTTGGAGATAAATCATTCATGGTCACAGCTGTGTTACTGTGAAACTCATTGTGGGCTTTAATGAATCAGAACCATTTCAACATATGATTTAAAACTGTTGCATAAATTTTGATTTACTTATTCTGATTATAAGTGCTTGTTTTGAAAAATACATAGAGAAATCACTAGTTTACATAAACTCTTTCTATTACAGAAACACCACAAAAATGGTGATTATTCATAGTTTATATTTTCATGCAACTTGATACAGATACAATACAGTGTACCTTGCAGTACATTAAATAATACTGCAGTCTCGATATGTTGAAAAAATGTAAAATGAAAAACTGCAAGTGCTATCATTTTCATAGATTTAGAAAGTTGAAAAGAAATTTTATGATTTGGTGTGTTTTGAATTTTGCTAGTTGTTGCAAGAGAGCTTCATCAGTAACATAGCATCAGCTTGTCATCAACATGATCAACCATCTATTTGTACCATGCATCTATTGCAGCTTGTAATTTAATGGACCAGGTGTATAAAAAACATAGAGAACATAACATTACAAGTTGTTGTAATGTTTGAAGAAACACTTAAACTTAGGTTAAATCATATTTTAGTGACTGAAATTCTTGATTACAGTCTTCAAGAGATTTAGAATATGAATGAGCTTTACTCAAAACAGATAATGCTGCTGTGATATTGGAAAAAAATTAGCCACAAAACATTGATAATATGATGCAAAATTACTGTATGTTTTGTTTGATGATAGTTTGCAACCAGTATTGCATTGGTGCAATTTTTACAGGGATCATAGAGACTCAATCTCTACCCAAAATATAATCATGGAACTCAACCTGCATAAGTGGTTGTGAAAACGTCTGTGATTGCAGCTCCAAGCCTGCCTTTCTTATTCTCCTGTTCTCAGCAATAAGCTGAAACTTGTGGTCAAACATTAAGATTTCATGATTTTAGATGATGCACCTCTCCTATTGCAGCCCTCCCAGCATATGCTCCATTACCATCTAAAAAGTGGCAGATGTGGATGGTATGATGCAGAATATATACAAATAATTAAGAGTACCAAAAGTAGTCTTACTACTGTTCTCATCATTCACTTTGACTTGTTACTATCTAGAAGGTAGACCTTATGTACTGAAACAACGAGTTCCTTTCAATGCGTCCATACACTTATCTCTCCTTTGGTAGAAGTGCATGAATGTGTGTCAATGAGCTTACCCATGTAAAATAAAAGCATAACATTGGCATTCTTTCCTCCTTCTTAGCAGTAACTACACACTCTCTGAAAGCTTTATGATTCCATCCTTTAACATCCACCATATTTCAGTAATGGCTGTATCTTTAATGCTTCAGTTTACAAAACAAACATCACCCATATCTATGTGATAGCAAGTTACCATTGTCTGACTCTGTCAACCATCTGGCCACACGAGTGCATAAGCATATTCAACCAAGAACTTACTGAGCTTCAGCTGCTATGTTGAGTCTAAGCTGTTAACATAATTATCAGCTAGCAATTCCAGATGTATTCACTAACAGATACAGCAAGTTTGGTGCAAGCTTGATACAGTATATAACTCAGTCAACACCATCACCAACCATCAAGAATGGTTGTAGCAGCATCATGTTATGGGGATGCTTCTCATGAGCAGGAACTGGAAAGCTTCTCAGGATTGAGCTCAAGATGGATGGTGCAAAGTACAGACAAATCCTAGAAGAAAACCTGCTTGATTCAGCCAAGAACCTAAAATTGGGTTGAAAATTTACATTTCAGTAAGACAATGACCCAAAGCATAAGGTCAAAGCCACAAGTGAGTGGTTTCAAAACAGGAAAGTGAGTGTCCTGGAGTGGCCCAGTCAAAGCCTAGACTTGAATCCAATAGAAAATTTATGGTGAGAGTTGACGATTACAATCCACCAAAGATAAAAAAAAAAATTGTCAGAAATGGGGCAATTTACCAGGAAGAATGGGCAAAAATTATACCAACCCTTTTTCAAAGCTGGTAGAACTATCAAAAAAGACTCACAGTAGTAATTGCTACTAAAGATGCTCCCACAAAATACTGACTTAGGGGACTGAATGCTTATACAGTAAGCAAATTTCAATTTATATATATTTTCTTTTCAGATTTTGCTGACATTCAACCTCTTTCACACATAACAGTGTAAAAATTGATCATTGGAGTTTTGAACAAAAACACATTCATTTAAAAAAATTCTACATTATTTGTATTTCACTGAAATGTGAAATTATTGGTAGGTGACGAATACTTTCGCTAGGACCTGTATATCACAGTGTATGCTTGCTTTTTAGTTATTTGTTAGGACTCATTTTGTTTTGAGAAAAATGTTTCATTATGCACAATATTCCAGTAACAAGAAATTGGGTTTTTTAGAGTATACCTGCTTTCTATTTTTAATCAATCAATCAAGATGACATGGTTAAGATACCTGCCTAAATAAATAATTTTATTTATAAGAAAGTTGACTACAATGTCTGTCCAACGTGAAAAGTTAAAAACAACAACAAAATAACTATGATCTTAACCTTAAAAATAAGTGTTACGAAGTGATAACCATCATATTATGAAAAACTGGTATATGTTTGTATATTTGTTAATAATAGATTAGAACAGTACCATTATATATAGTGATTTGGATAATGGGGGTTTCTTGCATTGTTAGACAGTGCAGCTGGAATGGTCATTGCTAGGCATATAATACTCTAATAACAATTGACACAGTTTATTAAACAAAATTATACTAGTATGATTTAAGTACTTTTTCATTCGTTTATCACTGTTATTTATTTTTGACAATATTATTTAAGCTGTATTTTTCACACGAGAACAACTCACCAAACAACCCACTTTTCGTTTACGCTCTTTCGGAACGCAGTATATTTATTTCTGAACTTGAGTACTTTAAAGTAGCCATGTAGGTGACGCGTGTTGCTAGTCGGTTACCCTTCTTTATGTTCAGGAGTTCTAAATTAGGGATGACTGAATCTAAAGGGTCTCTGATCTGGCTGTTTAGCCTATGTATTTGATAAAGTACCATTCAAGTTGAAAATAACAAATAATGAACAAAATGATGAAAGTATAATTGGAATTTGTGATATTTTTAGCCGAATCACTCTACAAAATATTGTCAATCGTAACCCTTGACCAACATGTACGTATTCTGAGTTTGACACATATGCAACCACAAAAGCCTGTTTTGATAATTAAAACAGATGTTCCCCGCTAGTACAGCGGTATGTCTCCGGATTTACAACGCTAAAATCAGGGGTTCGATTCCCCTCGGTAGGCTGAGTAGATAGTCCGATGTGGCTTTGCTATTAGAAAAACACACACAAAACTTAGATTTTTTAGGGAGCGTTAGACATATATTATAATAAGGGTACTTATTTATTCTAATAAAGTTGGTTGAGTCTAAATGGAAACTTTTGGACCAACTTCTACCTTACAGCGTGTCATCAATTACCTTTATGCAACCATACATTGTTAATTAATTGAAGGTTCGAGCTAGAATTTCATTTGTTTTCCGTTGTACTGAAACTAATGTGAGATCTTACTGAAATCTCTTTCATTTGTTAGATTACATTCTTTCTGTAATTAATTGGAAAGGATGTTTTACTTTGATAAAAAAGTGTCTTTCAGGCTGTACGTGTTTAATTGCAATGAATATCATGAACTATGAGTGAGTTGTATCATTTTACTTCTTTCATTTCTTTTTTCCAAACTTACGGCTTGGCATGGCCAGGTTGTTACGGCACTCTACTCGTAGGCCGAGGGATCGAATCCCCGTCACACCAAATATGCTAGCCCTTTCAACCGTGGGGGCGTTATAATGTGCGATCAATCCCACTATTCATTGGTAAAAGAGTAGCCCAAGAGTTAGCGGTGGGTGGTGATGACTAGCTGCCTTCTCTCTAGTCTTACACTGCTAAATTAGGGACGGCTAGCGCAGATAGCTCTCGTGTAGCTTTGCGCGAAATTCAAACCAAACTTCCACATAAACGCTTGTTTTCAAAATAGATACTATCGAAATATTACTGTATCTCACTCATTCGTTATTACAATGTCGTGATGACATTTCAGTCGACAGTTTTTAAACTTTCGTAACATCTTTCACAATGAATCTTATTTATTTGTATGACTACACAAGTTTAATTAATTCATTTAATCATAAAACTTAATTGGTCTAAAAGTCTGAAAGAATTGGACTGGCACACAATAGAACTTAGATGTCATGAGGTGTGTCGTATCATATTTTATATTATGTGCCATATTTTATTACTGTACAGTTATTTTATTTAAAAATCACAAGAACATCAAAACGAGAATGTAGTCACATCCAATCTGTACTTACATATACATTATTTGGACGAATATCAAGTAAGAGTAATATGTAAAGAACCATATTAAATTAATACAAGTTACGTTAAACGTATAGACGACGATAAATTGAAACTTGTTTGTTTGTTTTGGAATTTCGCACAAAGTTACTCGAGGGCTATCTGTGCTAGCCGTCCCTAATTTATCAGTGTAAGACTAGAGGGAAGGCAGCTAGTCATCACCACCCACCGCCAACTCTTGGGCTACTCTTTTACCAACGAATAGTGGGATTGACCGTCACATTATAACGCCCCCACGGCTGGGAGGGCGAGCATGTTTGGCGCGACTCGGGCGCGAACCCGCGACCCTCAGATTACGAAGCGCACGCCTTAACGCGCTAGGCCATGCCAGGCCCTAAATTGAAACTGTTTGAACTTACCCACCAACTACGTAAACGTGACGTTCCAATGCCGTCACTCCGGCTCGTGATCTGCGGTGAAGAGTTGGTAGAAATGGTGCCCAGCGATCAGTACGAGTGTTGTAATATTCACATTCATTGTGAATAGAAAACAATGAGCCACCACCTAAAATTAAAGCACGAAACATTAGTCTTAAGAAGGACGTGTGTTGGTCTGGCTCCTAATGCTCCAATGAATAATGTAAAAGTAGATTAACTGTTACCATTCTGTTTCACTCTAATCAGGAATATAGTACTCAGTATGTAAACTTAACAATAATTTACTCCTATAGACAGCTTAAAAGTTACTTTCCACCCGCTTAATCATAATGAACATCTCTGCGGAGAGTTTAACAATAATTCATTTTCATTATACCAAAATACCAAAAAAGTTTTACGCTTAATAAGATGATTTGACATAACTAATGTTTGTATGTTATGTAAATATAATAACGTGTCGTCTATATGTGTTGCGCACAATTTACAAAAATAATATAACCGCATTTACTAAATTAACCGTCCTTAACACTAGCATTACAAGTTCACTTGCTTACACATCTCAAAATTCGCTGAGATCCGCCAGAGATATAACAGATGATTAGTTCAATTGTCTAATGGGTGACGTCATTACAGAGTCAAGTCTTGTAGGTGATGTTTAAAAGTTAGTTTTGAACGAAAATATCGTTCAGTGTGATGTTTCTCTCGACTGTATGCAAGATCAAATTATTAGTTATTGTTTCGTTTTGTGCCATTAGCTGTTAAATAAACTATTTTGGATATATTGTGTAATTTTAAAATCATTAGATTCAAAATAAAGAAGCGCTATGTTCTAATGACTATCTTGAATTTTTTTCATTTACGTCCTGTAGGCTTGACATGTCCTGGTGGCTACAGCACTCGGTTCGCAATCTCTTTCAGTCGTGGAGGCGTTTTAATGTTCAGTTAATCCCACTATTCGTTAGTAAAGATTAGCCTAAGAATGAGCAGTAGGTGGTGTTGACTAGCTGCATTCCCTCGAGTAGCCTTGCATGAAATTCAAAAACAAACAAATAATTCATTTCATATACAGGAACAGTCACACACTGAATGTATTGCAAGCGAAAATTAAACATTATTTAAGGCTGGATGCAAAACAAAGATAATGCACAGTTACGACAGAAAGTGTTCGTACCCCTGCGTCTCGAGTGGTTTTTTTATGTAAATTAAACGACAAATAAACTGTTCATAAACAAATAACCAAAAATAGGAGGAGCAGAATTCCCGTAATAATTTTGTTTAGTTTGGCGATTATGACATGTTCAATTTACAGTGAACATTCTACCTGTGAAATAACTTACTTTGGTTCGCCTTTTCGAGCTTAGTCGTTTCTTTTCACTCATTTGGTTTGTATATACATTTTTGTAGCTAGGTGTTTGTTAGATTGCATACTGACTAGAGACCTATCAAACATATTCCAGTTTCGTAGCTGTAGTCAGAGACTGCACTACCGTATTTAGTAATATATAATATCCAGCATTATTTTGATACTGTCAACCCTTGCCAGAAGCAGTTTACTTTACTCAGTAATTGCTACCTTTATCGAATACATCTTATTATGCTTAAAAATATTAGTTTAAAGATTAATAATGTCTAAAACCTAAAAAGAGCTTCATCATATAATTTTGATCAACAATTCTAAGACTGGTGGCCCGGCATTGCCAGGTGGTTAGAACATTCGGCTCGCAATCTGAGGGTCGCGGGTTCGAATCCCCTTCGTACCAAACATGTTCGCCCTTTCAGCCATTGGGGCATTATAATGTGACGGTGAATCCCACTATTCGTTGGTAAAAGTGTATCCCAAAGGTTGGCAGTGGGTGGTGATGACTAGCTGCCTTCCCTCTAATCTTACACTGTTAAATTAGGGACGGCTAGCGCAGATAGCACTCGTGGAGCTTTATGCAAAATTCAAAAACAAACAAAGACTTTAGTTGTTGTTGTTTCAAGATTGTTGCTAGCAGTTTCTGTAACATAAAATGAACAGGTGATTAGAAATAGCCTTTTTTTTTACTTAAAAGTTCTTTGTTTTCTGTTTAGGAATTCTAACTTTATTTCTTGCCCTAGTATCCCTTCTTGAAATACTAGTATATGTACTTTAAGGTAATGTTTTCA
The DNA here is from genome assembly GCF_004210375.1 of Tachypleus tridentatus. Taxonomy (NCBI): domain Eukaryota; kingdom Metazoa; phylum Arthropoda; class Merostomata; order Xiphosura; family Limulidae; genus Tachypleus; species Tachypleus tridentatus. The sequence continues at coordinate 99,908,458 of NC_134825.1, read as the reverse complement.
TCATACAGGAAAGTTTTAACAGGGTGAAAAAAACGAACGTATTTGTACTTTTTATTTAATACAAAGATATATACTGTCTTCCCTAATTTTGCACAACTGACAAAAGGGATGTTAGTCAGTCAGCAACGCGCATGCTAAGGGATTTACAGCCACTCTTATAACATATCTATGATCTAAAGTACAAGGGATATTGTGTGATATCGCCACCTCCGAAATCTAGAGCTCTGTCACAGGGCCAACCCGTGCCCTGATGAAAACGTAACTGATGTTCCTACAAGCGAAAGCTAAATTTTGAATACAAAAAATATTTTTCTTTTCAATCAACCATTTCTCTATATGTCATATTTGGAGACTGGGCTGTGTAAACCGCGATAATAATCCTTTGTTATATTGTTTTCAGGTAGAAGAAACATAAATGTTCTGACGTTGACAACAGATTCCCATCAGCTTTCTTCCTTTTATACTGAATGAGCTTGTTCTACCAATGCTCTAAAATTATTTTATCTCATCCGCATTTCCTTAGAGAAGAGGAGGATCGTATATATAATTTTGAATAATTCAAGATATGATATTTAATTATTTTGAAACTAGAATTGCATTTTTCAACAATCATTAAATACATCATCCCACTTATGACAAAAACAAGTCGAGTAAAATAGTTCTTTCAATGATTTTAGACATACGAATATTAGTAACATGACTCACGTTACAAACGAATAGTGAATTATACCGTACTGCGCTTCTAGTCTCACGTTGCAAGTAAATATATGCACAAGCTCATTCATTCTACTACTGTTCTAGATTGTTCGCAAAGAAACTGAAAACAATAAAATAGTAATAATAACGACACCATAACAACACGGATTTTATAACTTACCTGTTGTCACTATCTTTAAGGGAGGTGGAAATATTTTTAAATATGTACACTTTTTGTGACTTGCTACTCTACATCTATGTTAATAATAGTATCATTTTTAGTGAATGAAAATTTATTTTGAAAGTTATTCTGTTTACGTTACAAAGTAATGATAAAGGGTCTTTTTCGTGCATTTAGTAATTGTTGATTTATTTATTTTGATTACAATTTATTTTTGTATTATTTCTTAATTTATAAATTAAGTTGCAATTACTCTTAATTTAATATCCTTTCTCCAAAGAATAAAAACCTTATATGTATTTTAAAACACTGTATCATAACATGTTGCAAATAAAAATATAGTTGATAGTAAAATATTATTTTAATGCAACATTTAAAAATTACGTGTGCCAGAAATCATCTAAAATATCCACAATGTGAAAAACATTTTTTGGATTGAGAATGATGACATTTTTATTTCTAGAACTCAAAACAATTGAGGTATGTGTTCAAAAGAATGTAATGGTTGACATGAATGGGCAAGTATTGGTAACTATTGTAATATATTTTCCAGAAGTGTTAACAATTGGATATGTGCATCAATAATATTAATGACTGTTATACATTTTAAATTATGCATGCTATAACTTTATATCACTTTTATTTTCCTGCCTTTTTTATAACCTGTTTAAGGTAATTTGTCGTATAACTATAAAATGACTTACTCATGTTTAAAATTCCATTCCTTTAAGTGCCAACTTGTTATTAAGTTTGTTGTTTACTAACTTTCAAGTTATACTTAGTCAATACAAATCACTCCAAATACATGTGGCTTAAACAATCAAACTGAAAGATTATTATACCTATAGCAAACAGATAAGTCTTCAACCCTTCTGGTCTTCGGTAAGTTGTTCTTACTCCCGTCATGGTGCTTCGATGTTCTGGCATGAGATGGTACTTCATAGCCTCAATCAAGAGATCTTTTGTCTTCTGACTCTCTCGAACTAGTGGTTCTTCTCCTACCTTTCTTAAAAGAAATTCTCTTCTGACTAATGGGAGCCGGACATACTTGAGGAGCTTTTATTGTTGAGAAATTAAATAAAATGACATTATAGTATATATAAAGAATGTATCACATGGCCTAAAAATATGGCTAACAATGGAGTTAAAAAAATAATAGTAAAAACTGACTACAGATTACCATCACAGCTAATTCTCATCCATGCATTTTAGAAACTAAATACAGAAACTCAATAGTTCTGAAATGGCAGATGAAATAATAATGTTAAACAAAAATTACACTCAGTGTTCTTCTGTTTGACATATAAAAAGAAAGAACCACAGCCTGCATGGTGTGTTAGGATTATTTTCTAACTAAGTTACGAATCACTATCTGTATAATCTAGAAGAATTGAGGCAGCATTCATATAGCTTATCATTAGTTTTTGTTTGTTTTGTTTAAAGTTATACTCAAAAACTATACAATGGGCTAACTGTACTCTGCCCACCAGGAGTATCAAAAGCCAATTTATAGTGTTGTAAGTCTGCAGACATAGAGTTGTGCCACTGCACCAGTGAAACAATTTTCTTTTACAAAGGATAGCAACAAGACTAATGAAGTTGTTGACAACTAACATTACATCATTGCTCTCCATTTTCTAGTAGTTTATGTAAGAGCATACGTACATACCCCCGATCCCCTGTCTCACAGTGGCTCAGGGGAAAGTATGTATGCTTATGATGCTAAAAGCCACATTTTGATATCCGTGGTGGGCATAACACAGATAGTCCATTGTGTAGCTTTGCATTTAACAACAAACAGTTTCTATATTATCATGCGTTATTGATTTGACCAGACCAATAAACCTTAGTTTATTACTTCAAGTCTACAAAATACACATAATGTTTGTTTCAGACGTGATAACATCGTAAAGAAATGTTCTGGGGTTGGTCAAAGAGATTTAGCTCTCTTCTTTTCCTACTATTGCATGAAAAATTAAAACTTAATGAAGAAACAATAGAATGGTGAAGTATTTTTAAATTTAAGTTAAAGGGGAGAATCAATAACCAAAGGCAAAAAACAAAAAAACAAAAAAACACAGTTAAATATTATAATGCAAAATAGTTGTAATGAAAAGCAGTTACATGCACAGGCACCCAAACGTTAGACAGGAAGCACTAACCATGTAAGTAGTATCCTTGAAATTTTGTGCAAGAAAAAAACATTAGAAAATAATTATGAAAGCAATAAGCAGCATACAGAATCCTGCTTGTGAATCTAAAGACATAAACAATAATCATATATAAAGAATTATCGTACATTCATAATTAAAAAGGATGATTTAACTTTACAAACCCTTCACATATCTTGAGCAAACTGATGGGGAGAACAATATTTATTTTTAGCAGCAGTGCAAAGCATAAAGTTAAAAATTAATTTTTTTGCATTGATATTTAAGTGTGATGTTTCTAGTTTAACCTGTGGATTTAATAGTTTAGAAATCTTACAACAGTATTAAAAATATTAAGTTTTACTTTATAATTTTTTATGATATTTTATGAGCCTTTCTAAGGATACCTGCTTGCCTTATTAGTGTATTTAATTTCATTTGTCAACAGCAGCATCACTTAAAAATATAATCTAAAAGTTGTAAACCTCATGCAAGATAATAAGTGAGTTAAAAGGAGATGCTCATGTCACTGGCATACACAGACACTGTGTACGTTATGTGGTCCACAAACATAAGAAAAGAATGCTATTAATATGTACAAAATACTTATAAATGGATAGTGATATTTGTGTTGATGTTATGTTCACGCCTATTGTTATTAACGAGGAATTAGATTGACTAAATGGTATTTCTTAAATATCTTCATATCTACTAGTACAATCAAAACTCAGTTCACCCACTTTTTGTTTGGGGAATATCGTGTTTACCCCTTTCTTGTTCAGCACCTTTTAATGTCTACATCTGTTATAGCTATTATGAGTCACAAAAAATAATATAAATTGCAGTCTTAGCATAGAAATTCATGCTGAATACAGTTGTTTTATTATCCCATTGCAAGCCTCAGTTCATTACATGTTTGACTGCCAATGCTATGTGTCACACTGAAGCAGGTGAAAACCATCACTGGAAGGTTTGAATCTCTGTTTTTAAAATTTTTTCTACTTCAAATATTTTAGTCCTCAAATTTTGTTGTGTAATATAACTAACAATTTTACATGAGTTCCAGTACAAAAAATTGCAAAAAAACAGCATAGTATTTACTTGGTCGAGGTACTGTTTCCTATATTCTATATCATATTTAACCCATGATATCACGGCACTGTAGATATCTTCTTCCGAAGTAACATTCAGTTCGTTGCATGATACCAAGTCTGAAACCTAAATATGTACAAATTAAATAGCTAAAAAAATTAAAATTTTGTAAGGACGAAACATATCTAAATCAACAATACATCTATAGTTTCAGAATGTGCAGTTCAACAATTAATTGTGCTATGTAAAAAAAAAAAAAAATCAAATTAAGAAATTTACAGTACCAGGTAATTAATTAATGTTACTAGTTAAGTTAAAGAATTAAAACAGTTATTTGTGAATCTATGAAAATATATGTCGCACTATCAGCATATCGCATTATTTTATTATTATAAGTGAGGCTTACTTATTACCAACAGTCTCATTTATACAGTTAAGATATTTAAACTTTTATGTTTGAATTCTAATTCAAATATTTATGACTTGCGACAGACAAAATATATCTTAAATGTTATTGTTAAATGTGTATTATATGAAATCCACAACGTGCTAATTAAAAGTAAAACATAAAATACTATTCTGAAGTACAGTATGATTTTTCTTAACTTCCAAGGTTTCAACACTAAAATTAACATAAAATTGTCAGTAACGCATATAATATTGTGCTTTATATATATTTTTGGCTGTCATCATGACCAAGCACAGTGGAGTTCTGCTATTAAACGAGTGGAAACAAATGGCATCCTGGGTAGCAGTTTACAACATAAACTGACTTGAAATATGAAGTGGATTAATTAACACTGATATGAAAATAAAAAAACAAAAACAAAACTTCTGCGGTCTAGAGTAATTTTTCATCACGAACACTTGGGATGCTTGGAGGCAGACAAATTTCAAGGGTGATGCCTGCTACTCTTCACTTACTCGGGGGTTGTAGTATTCAAACAAAGTATCGTAACTGATAAAAGAACATGACCAGTCAGTAGATTTGTAGGCTTAAATTCAACTCTGTCTTAGTTTTTAATTTCAAATAATTAACACTTATAAGCAATTATTTTATTCTAAGACGAATACTTTAATAATTTTTATAAGTAATTAATTTCTACATTTTTCAATGGACTTTGTTTACAAAAAAATATCTAACTCTTTATGTTTTGATATCATGACAAAGTATTTTATAAATATTATAAATCATTTACGTATTTCAAAAAGGTATTATTCACGTACATACATGTGTATTAATATAAGTAAAATTATACAAAGAAGAACTGCACCATTTTATAAGATACACAACGCAATTATTTATTGTCATTTAAGAACAACAACAAAAAAGCACCTTTCCATTGGTTAATCGTCTCGTTCATTTTGTCCAATGGCAAGCCATCAGACACAATTAGTCATGTCAATGTGATAATCCTTCATTAATATGGCATGAAGGTAGGTTAAAACATGTGTTCAGTTGTTTGAAGAGACTGAAAAGTAACGAACTTATATCATATTCGAAACCAGTCGATTCTTAATATAATTTGTGGAAATCACATTTGATATATCGTGCTCATTTGTAAATTACCTCCTTGAAAGACAGTAATAGGAATTCTTCTCCAAGAACTACTTCTTTGAAATTCTGTAGGACATATTTATGGGACTTCTTATATAGTTCCTCACAGTAATGGGCGTCAGCGAAACTTCGGATTCCCAAGCAGTTAGAAGGATGTAACTGTCGGAGAAGAAACCTACAGCAAGCTTCTCGAACACTGGCTACTTGCAAAAGGCTAGCTGCCGGCAGAAGGGCCTACAAGAGAAAGTCAACATCATTATAATACTGAAAAGTTAAAAGTCTGTATTAAACAACGATCATGCTGAAGTCAGACGAGTGTAATACAACACCACGACATTTTTTCGTACTAAATAATAATAATAAAAAGCATTCTAGATTTATTTTCGGCTATCACTGTGATCCAGTTGACAAGTTGAACTATTGAAATAAAGACTTCCTGAATCGCTAAGCATGGCCAGCTGGTTAAAGCGCTCGATTCGTACTCTGAGGGTCATGGGTTCGAATCCCCGTCACTTTAAACATGCTTGCTCTTTCAGCCGTGGGGGCGTTATAATGTGATGGTCAATCTCACTATTCGTTAGTAACAGAGTAGCCCAAGTGTTGTCTGTGGGTGGTGATGACTAGTTGTTTTCCCTCTAGTTTTACATTGCTAAGTTAGGGACAGCTAACGCAGATGGCCCTCGTGTAGCTTTGCGCGATATTCAAAAAACAAACAAAGAAGCTTCCTGAATCATGAGATAAGATGAAGGTATGATGTCCTTTAATCACTCATATTATGTTAGGTTTTTAATTAATTTTAATTATTAGGTCATAAATTTCTTGTTTGTAGTTAAGCATAATAATACACGTTGGGCTATCTGTGTTGTGCCCACCACGAGTATACAACACATTTTTTAGCGTTTTAAACCTCCAGACTTGCTGCCGTGCCACAGGAACATTATTCGTTAAATCAGCGGCTTACGTACTTATGAGCATAATTATTATTATATTTGTGTGCATGTTTTTGTACAGCAAACCCAGGTCGGTCTACTGTGTCCACCGAGGGGAATCGAATGATGCTTTTAGTGTTGTAAATCTGTATACTTACCATTCTCCCTCTTGAGGACTGTTATAGCTGAACTTCTGTGACAAAGTTGCATTTTCATCGTTAACTTTCTGTCTATTTCAAATTTAATATTTTGTTTATTTCAACGATGAAAATAACACTAACGTTTATTTTTCATTTTATTTTTTGTATGTGGCATAATCTGGGTGAAAGAAATACTTTCCATTATTTTACTTAAGATTAAAAGCATATACAAGAACAGATCAAACTAAACCTCAATTACAGAAAATCCGTTTTTAAAAATATTGAACTTTTGATCCCTGGACAATCAAAATCAAATTTTACACATTGTATATTTCTACCTTTTAATAGTTTATAAGCGTACGTAACTTCTGCGAGCTAAACCAGTTCATTTTTATAAAATATAGATTGTTTAAGATTTCTTTTAAATATTTCATTTGGCCAAAATAAGATTCACCATCTTCTGTTCTTATTTGAGGCACCTGCTTACCACTAGTATTGACCTGAACCGTGTGAAAATGTTAGTGGTAAAATCAGAGCTATTTTTCAGTAGTTAAATCGTTATTTTTATGTATGATATAATATTGTCTGGGCACCATTTACCAACTTGCATTTTTCTAAATATTACGATTCCCACCCAAACTAATGCAACATATAGAGATCGCAGTGAATTGTTTTCTAATTAAAGTTAATTAAAATGATCAAAGAGAACAAGTCTACAAATATATTAAGTCATTGATTAAGGTGTCCAGAAGTCAACAGTCGAATTGTAGAAAAGAAGTAGATATTCTTTAGAGTGTTGAAAGGGGATTCATTTGTTTGTTTGTTTGTTTTGGAATTTCGCACAAAGCTACTCGAGGGCTATCTGTGCTAGCCGTCCCTAATTTAGCAGTGTAAGACTAGAGGGAAGGCAGCTAGTCATCACCACCCACCGCCAACTCTTGGGCTACTCTTTTACCAACGAATAGTGGGATTGACCGTCACATTATACACCCCCACGGCTGGGAGGGCGAGCATGTTTAGCGCGACGCGGGCGCGAACCCGCGACCCTCGGATTACGAGTCGCACGCCTTACGCGCTCGGCCATGCCAGGCCGGGGGATTCATATAATATATTTACTTGAGAAGTGCTTAGCTCTCTGAAACTGAAAAAAAAGAATTATTCAACAGTGCATTATGATATATTTACAGTGTATGAGTAGTTTCAGTGTACTGTTAAAATCTTTTAACATCTGTAAATATATCATAATGCATTGAATATTTTGATCATTGGGAATTCCTAAAGCTATCGTATACACCGAGTGTTATGTAAGCTTAAGACCAAATCAATATGAATTAATATTTAATCTCTTTGTTATTTGTCTCATGGCATAATCGTGTAATCTGATCTAAATAACTGTTTCCTAAAGAATTCAAAGACCTAATATCTGCATAAATATAATAGTACTCTCTGCAACAAATTTGCAGTGTGTGAATGGATCTTCACTAAAATTGTTATGGATTTGTTTGTTTGTTTTGGAATTTCGCACAAAGCTACTCGAGGGCTATCTGTGCTAGTCGTCCCTAATTTAGCAGTGTAAGACTAGAGGGAAGGCAGCTAGTCATCACCACCCACCGCCAACTCTTGGGCTACTCTTATACCAACGAATAGTGGGATTGACCGTCACATTATACACCCCCACGGCTGGGAGGGCGAGCATGTTTAGCGCGACGCGGGCGTGAACCCGCGACCCTCGGATTACGAGTCGCACGCCTTACGCGCTTGGCCATGCCAGGCCATTTTTTTGTTTTATAAAGAGGCACCAACTTTTATTACTTTTTCGTTGACCTGAAAGAAATAAACGAGTTTATTTGTATTTCAACTTTATCAGCTGCCGGGCATTATGGACTGGGATATCCAGGTGGGTTAAGACGTTCGACTCGTAATCCGGCGGTCGCGGGTTCGAATCCCGTCGCACCAAACATGCTCGCCCTTTCAGCCGTGGGGACGTTATAAAGTGAGGGTGAATCCCACTATTCGTTGGTAAAAGAGTAGCCCAAGAGTTGCCGGTGGGTGGTGATAACTATCTGCCTTCCATCTAGTCTTATACTGCTAAATTAGGGACGGCTAGGGTAGATAGCCCTCGAGTAGCTTTGCGTGAAATTCCAAAGCAAACAAACAAACAAGCCGCGCATTATTATGAACTACTGACCTGAGGAAATGTGGCCAGTAAGCAGCAATCTACCACTCCATCCACGCTACGGGACTGATTGTCACTGTTATAGTGCACCCACACCTTAAAGTGTGGGGAATATTTTGCGGTATCGCATGGAGTCGAAGCCAGTTCACCAGCTCCGAAATGAACAGAAATACCGCAAGGCCTACCAGCGCTCTTAATGAAAATATAGTCGATTGTTTTATTAATTAATTATCCTATCGTTTATTATATCTACCAGTTGCCATAAAATTTGTTTCCTAGATTTCGTGAAAACCTGTTGTGCTTGCTGACCCTAATTCTGAAATGAGAGAAAAACATAATCTATCGCTAACTGCAATCAATTAGTGGTAATTGTACTGTAGATTATTATGATACATTTATAGCTCTAAAGTGAAGAGTACAATTTGATTTTGGCAATAACGGGACGTGAACCTGGCATAATAACTATTAGGCCACCATTGCATCATCAAAATAACTAAAGTAAAGTATCTTTATCATATTTATTACCTAAACTGAAAAGAACTGTCAATTACTCATAGTTTTTTTAACTTTCGTAGAAATGCCATTTAATGAGCCTAGTTGTTAGCATACCAGATTACAGTTGACACGTCGTTATCGTCTAAAAAAAAAAATCGTTCTCTGCTTATTGTGGATGTGGGTATGTTATAAAAGTAACGGTAACAACTATACTCTTCAAAAAAGAAACGCAAAAGGGATATTTTTGTTATTTTAAAGAGAAATATATGTAATAACGTTACAAGCTCAGAGTATGTGATGTTACACGTGTTAAGGCACTGATTGTCAGACCAAAATGACCATAAAAGTTGTGCACTTCCAAAACGGAGGAAAACATCGGATTTTTCGCCAAAACGCATGCGTGTCCAATAAATCTGCATGTTCTGCAAGTGCAACATGTGCAAAATCCCTATAAAAGTGACGGGTTCTCGGTTTCCATAGCTCAGTGTTAAGCCACCGACACGCAATACAGTTACGCCAAAACTGACTGAAGCACAACGCAACAACGCCATTGGTCGATTGGAAGCAGGCGAATCTCGATCAGACGTTGCCAGAGCTGTGAATGTCCACCCAAGCACCATCACAAGGCTATGGAATCGTCACCAACAACATGGATCAACTTGTGACCGTCCACGATCTGGCAGATCTCGTTACCACGCCCGCACAAAATTGCTACATCCGGTTGCGTCACCTTCGGGATAGGACCACCACTGCGACGTCTACTGTCTCAACCATACCAGGGCTGCGTAGAATTTCCGATCAGACCGTACGCAACCGTCGACGAGATTCTTAGGCCCCATGTGCAACCCATCATGGTGAACGTCAACGACGTTTTTCAACATGACAATGCCCGTCCTCACACAGCCCGACTCACCACTGTCTTCTTGAGACACCACAATATCAACGTTCTTCCCTGGCTCTCCAGATCATCAGATTTAAACCCCATCGAACATCTTTGGGACGAGTTGGACCTACGTCTGCGACGGCGACAACCTCAACCGCAGACTCTACCTCAGCTTGCAGCAGCTTTGCAGGCTGAGTGGACAGCCATTCCACAGGATGTGATTCGTTATCTCATCGCTTCCATGGGCAGGAGATGCCAAGCAGTTATTGATGCTCACGAGGGGCATACTCGTTATTGACGTTGAGTGACGTTAAACTTCAACTAGTGAGCCTGGACTTCGCCTTTGCAGACTTTGGTTGTTCAGCAGTGAATGTGCAAAGTTTCACACATGTCATACAGAACTACCTGGAATAAACTTGTTAACAATATATCTCAAATTTTGCCTTTTGCATTTCTTTTTTTGAAAGAGTATAATTTATCATCAGAGTAGCCTATGAATTAGCGGAGGGTGATGCTAACTAGCTGCTTTTCCTCTAGTGTACCACTTCAAAATTAGGTAAGACTAGCACAGATAGTCTTTTATTAGTTTTGCGTAATTTAAGAGTTAATAAATCATACTCTCGGATAACGAAAGGAGTTTAATACATATGATGCAATTATTTAATATTACGTTTTTTGAAAGCACATTTAGTCATAGAGAAATATATTTATACATTATTTTCCGATTTTTAAGATATTTTGGTTAGAATTAAAAAATATATCATACATACTTGCACATTGTCTTCTGTAATTAGTACTTCACCAGTATAGGTAAATTCAATTAACAAAGAAAGAGCACCACCGTCGATATCGTGAAGCGTCACAGTAGATTGATGCTTTTCAGCCATTTCGTCTGAAACGCCACAAGACCGTAATCGTCAATACAACATTGATCATAATACCAATAATAATAACTGGTCATTGAACATCTCGTTCTTATTTCATAAAAGCATCAGAAAAAGATTTTTTTAATGTAAAATCTCACATTGGTTTTTTAATCCTTGAAATGTATATTTATAAATACTTTATGTATGTAAATATTATTTTGTGAATTAAGACATTATCCATTAACACGACTTTAAAAATGTTTAAAAACATTTTTTTTACATTCGCACATAAATAATATTTAATAAGTTGCATTAATTAAATAAAAACGATCATGATATAGCAGGATTTCTGAATAACAAGATTAAATATTAACGTTGGGATTCCAAATTTAAAATATTTGGTAAGAAGGCATACTATTATTGGATTCCGAAGACAAAGTATTTGGTAAGAAGGTGGAATATTGTTGTAGTTTCAGCGCAAATATCTCTGCTAAGATGTCATATGAATACTGGGGTTTCGATGACAAAATTACTAAGAAGGAGGTGGAATATGAATGTTGGGGGTTCCAAAGACACAATCTATTGTAAGAAGGTAAAATATGATTTCTGAGATTTCAAAAGCAAAATCGTTAGTACGACGTTGGAATACAAATATAATCTGTGGTAAGAAAGTGGAATATGAACTTTTAGAGTTTCAAAGACAAAACCGCTTATAAAAAGTAGAAATTTATGAGTATTTTGAGGTGAAACGCCACATTGCACTGTGTTCACTCAGATCGGTCATGTTAAGAGGCGCGTAAATTCTTCCTGATGTGTGTGGGTTTCATATACCAAAGCCACATCAGACTATCTGCTGAGTTCACTGAGAAGAATTGAATCCCTGATTTTAGCGTTGTAAATCCGTAGACTTACCGCTGTACCAGTGCGGGACTTCCTCCTGATCCCATGTAATTCATTGCATGCATGAAAAGTTTTGTTCAGCCATTAGGCGTTTATATAAGTATGTCCTATTCGGTATATATTTTCTCAAATGTTTACTTTTACTAATTTTTGGCGATACTGTACAAACTTTGAAAACTATTATAATCATTGAAAATTTTGAAGGAGTTCTCCCAAGATAAAAATAGTACATTCGCTTCTTTCACAAAATAATAACATTTATTTATATCGACATTCTAATTGGTTTTGAAAGCTTAGTTTGTTTCGACCTTCGAAAGCTATTCCCAAGTTCTTAACAGGAAAACAGTAATCAGGCTGCTACCTCTTAAGAATCCTTTATTTCAATTACTATTTAAACGTGTCTAATAAGGCATGTGCAGTGTAGAGCAAAAGGGATTATATAATTACTTTATTTAGAATACAAGTTAATTTTTATCTTCTTACTCTGAAAGAAATAATAATCAAACTGGATTCAGTTGTCTTCGCAATATTTTCTTTAGTACCAATCACATGATATCAATTCTACCACCCGTACAGTACGAACTGTACCAACGTTGTAATAATTTTTGCCCACCCATCTCACCTTCATAATCTGTTTTGTGAGGCAATATTAATGTGATGAAAAAGGACACTTGACTTTTTGAATCTTGTCGTATTGATATTTTGAAATTAAAGGTTGTAAACTTTTTATTATGAATTTCGATATTAGGCCTAACTCTTAGAAACAATAATATTCAATACCTTATGCCCTTAATCAAACTAAAATAATTTACACCTTGGTAGTTTCTGGAAAATTGATTGCATGTGATATATCTGAACACAAATAACTCGTATTACTTAATGTACTTTTTGTGTTCATTGTCATGAGTTTAATGAAGTTACACATTACTTCCATTTCTTTCCAGATTTCACCTCATCTCTTTGATAACTCATATTTTGAACATTTAGTGTTTACACTTGGATTTAAATAAACGTAAGTTAAGTGTCACTATTTAAGTACGTTACAATAAAATAAATTCACATTAGTTGACATAAAACTATAAGGAGTCACATTAAGAAGGGTTTTCATGCTGGTTAAAGTTACTTTGAGCACTTACCTTTTTCAGTACAATATTTATATGTGGTAAATTAACAAGATATCCTAAAACAGGAACAAAAACTAAAACCAAGTCAATATCTGAGCTTATTTAAGAAACAAGTGCCGAATTGCAATATATTTAAGTCATTTTAATAATTAAAAATTAAATTTGTATTTAGTCAGTAGAAAGTAACAACAAATTAAAATGTACCTGAGATGAGACGTTTTTGCGATTAAGAGGCATACATACATATATATTTTGTTTGTTTGTTTAGAAATTTCGCACAAAGTTACTCGAGGGCTATCTGTGCTAGCCGTCCCTAATTTAGCAGTGTAAGACTAGAGGGAAGGCAGCTAGTCATCACCACCCACCGCCAACTCTTGGGCTACTCTTTACCAACGAATAGTGGGATTGACCGTCACATTATACACCCCCCACGGCTGGGAGGGCGAGCATGTTTAGCGCGACGCGGGCACGAACCCGCGACCCTCGGATTACGAGTCGCACGCCTTACGCGCTAGGCCATGCCGGGCCCTACATATATATATTTTAGTGAAAATTAATACATTTTGATAAAGTTAAGCAAACAAAATCACGAGGAAGGACTGCGTTAAAAACAGCAAATCCAAACCTCTGACTAATTATATACTCTTCAAAAAAAGAAACGCAAAAGGCTAAATATGAGACAAATTGTTAACAAGTTTATTCCGGGTAGTTCTGTATGACATGTGTGAAACTTTGCACATTCACTGCTGAACATCCAAAGTCTGCAAAGGCGAAGTCCAGGCTCACTAGTTGAAGTTTAACGTCACTCAACGTCAATAACGAGTATGCCCCCCCCGTGAGCATCAATAACTGCTTGGCATCTCCTGCCCATGGAAGCGATGAGATGACGAATCACATCCTGTGGAATGGCTGTCCACTCAGCCTGCAAAGCTGCTGCAAGCTGAGGTAGAGTCTGCGGTTGAGGTTGTCGCCGTCGCAGACGTAGGTCCAACTCGTCCCAAAGATGTTCGATGGGGTTTAAATCTGATGATCTGGAGAGCCAGGGAAGAACGTTGATATTGTGGTGTCTCAAGAAGACAGTGGTGAGTCGGGCTGTGTGAGGACGGGCGTTGTCATGTTGAAAAACGTCGTTGACGTTCACCATGATGGGTTGCACATGGGGCCTAAGAATCTCGTTGACGGTTGCGTACGGTCTGATCGGAAATTCTACGCAGCCCTGGTATGGTTGAGGCAGTAGACGTCGCAGTGGTGGTCCTATCCCGAAGGTGACGTAACCGGATGTAGCGATTTTGTGCGGGCGTGGTAACACGAGATCTGCCAGATCGTGGATGGTCACAAGTTGATCCATGTTGTTGGTGACGATTTCATAGCCTTGTGATGGTGCTTGGGTGAACATTCACAGCTCTGGCAACATCTGATCGAGATTCGCCTGCTTCCAAGCGACCAATGGCGTTGTTGCGTTGTGCTTCAGTCAGTCTTGGCGTAACTGTATTGCGTGTCGGTGGCTTAACACTGAGCTATGGAAACCGAGAACCCGTCACTTTTATAGGGATTTTGCACATGTTGCACTTGCAGAACATGCAGATCTCTCAAACAAATTTATTCGACACGCATGCGTTTTGGCGAAAAATCCGATGTTTTCCTCCGTTTTGAAAGTGCACAACTTTTATTGTCATTTTGGTCTGACAATCAGTGTCTTAACACGTGTAACATCACATACTCTGAGCTTGTAACGTTATTACATATATTTCTCTTTAAAATAACAAAAATATCCCTTTTGTGTTTCTTGTTTTGAAGAGTATATTAGTTTCTTATAGCTTAAAAATAAGCCAAAATAAAAAATGAATTAAACAAAATCACTGCACTGTTTAAAAAGATCCCGTATCCTCTCCTGTGGGTTGCAGTTTTGCCTGTTCACGTCTCTTTTAGCAACTAGGATAAACAAATCAAAGACATACAGTTACTTATCTTATAATTGGAGTGTATATAAAATGTATTAGGATTTGAGCCATTTTTAATTCATTACATAATAATTTAAATTAATTTAGAATTTGTAACAATGGACCTAATTCATTATCCTATATTATATAGCAGATGATCTGTTTAATGATTATACATAAACATGTTAAAGATTTCATTTTCATCAAAAGTAAAATTGAAAGACAAAGAAATCGTGACGTAAAGGCCTAACACATTCGTTGATTGGTGGTTGATTATTTTATATTAAAACGATTTTGGAGCTTCATAATGTCATGCCATTAAAGTCCATGTTGTTACATCTGGCCGTGTTCTATCTAACAACCGCGAGTTTTGACAATAGCTCTGCAGCTTAGTTTCAATTGCAAAAGTCTGTTGTGATTAAAATACAGCCCCAGTGATGTCGAGAAAACCCACTTTTAGAGAAATATATATGCAAAAACGGCTCGTTTGGGTTGTGGCCAGCTTCCGGTCAGTTACCTCTTTCTTTGTGAACCTGACGATGACCGAAGAAGGTCGAAACGTTGTTCACTCTTCTATGTAAAATATTTTCTCAACCCAAACGAGCCGTTTTTGCATATATAAAATACAGCCCCCTCCTCCATGCAAGCTTTCCATATAAACAGTTTAGTGCAGTGGTTTTTAACCTGGGTTCAATCGAACTCCAGGGGTTCAGCGGAGGTCAAGACACACACACTGTGTGTGTATCCCTTCCGTTCACCCCACTCGTATGATTCATGACGTCATGTTCCACTTGACCATCATTGGCTGCGGCTGATCACGTCACATCACTTGGCCTTGATATTTGTGCTGCAGGGAACTTCGTGCGCTTAGCAGTCGACTTGTGACTGTAGTAATCGTGCATCATTTGTGATTTTTTTCCTAATCTTTCAATCCATTCATACCAACTATGTCGAGCAAAAACAGAAAATGGTCGGACGAATACGTATAATATGGATTCACGTGTATAACGGAACATGATGGGAGTCAGCGTCCTCAATGTATGATTTGCAATGCCAAGTTGAGCAATTTTAGTTTAGCACTGGCAAAACTAAGAGAACACTCCCTAAAGCTGCATGGAGATGGGAAATAAAGAGCACAACGCTTGCTGAATTCAAGGTAAAGAGAGCCAGGTTCGATGAAAAGGCTACTTTACCTGTTCTCGGCTTTGTACCCATTGACAAACCGATCCTCACAGCATCGTACAAAGTTGCGTACTTGATCGCAAAGCAGGGCAAACCACACACCATTGGTGAAGCACTGGTAAAACCAGCTGCCTTGAAGATGGCGAATATCATGCTGGGAAAAGTTGCTGAAAATAAGTTATCCCAAATTCCTCTTTCAAATGACACCACCAACAGCAGAATAGATGACATGAGAGATGACATCTTGGCTTAAGTAGTTGCAGATCTGATTTCAAGCCTAGCAAAATTCAGACACGACGAGACCACCGAGGTTTCCAAACTAAGCCAGTTTGTTGTATTCGTGCGCTATGTAAAGAATGACGAGATAAAAGATTTTTTATTTTATAAGCCTCTTTCAACAACAACTAAGGCAGCCAACGTGAAGAAACTTGTGGATGACTTCTTCAGAGACAATGATCTTTCGAGGGATATGGTTTCTGCAGTTTGTTCGGACGGAGCTCCAGTAATGCTGGGATGACACTCTGGTTTTGATGCGCTGGTGAAAGCCGATGCACCACACATCATTGTAACGCACTGTGTTCTGCACAGGCATGCATTGGCGACAAAAACCTTTCCTTCAAAACTGGCAGAAGTATTAAAAATTGTAGTGGAATGTGTGAACTTTGTGTGAAATGGTGCTCTGAAGCACCGCATCTTCAAAAAGCTGTGTAATGAAATGGGCTCTGAATTCGAGGTACTTCTGTACCATTCTAATGTTCTGTGGTTATTCTGGGGAAAGGTGCTGAATTGTGTTTTTGCCATGTGTGTGGAATTAGCCCTGTTTTTGCAAGAGCACCAACATTGTCATGCAGATTGCTTCGAAAAATTTGATTTCATTCTCATTTTGGCGTACATGGCCGATATCTTCAATGTTCTCAATCAACAGATGCAGGGCAGTGGAGTCAACATCATCGAAATGGAAGAAAACCTGAATCCTTTTAAAAAAAAAGCTACCGTTATGGAAACGACGAATAGAGAATGATAACTTCGCAAGCTTTCCCCTGCTGGATGACTGTGCAAGTAAGATCGAAGATGTGTCTGAAATTGGAGACATTTCTATTCCCGGGGAACTGAAGCAAGCAATTGCCATGCACTTAGGTGAGCTCGCAAAGTCTCTCGACAGATACTTCCCCACCAAAACGTCATATCCAGCATGGGTGAGACAGCCGTTCACGTTTAATGTTGCGACAGCAGATGTCAATGATAAATACCTCGACGAAATCATTGAACTTCAGCAGAGCCAGGTTCAAGCACCTTTTCAGAACAACAACGTTCTCAACGTTTTGGTGTCACCAAATCGTAGCGTACCCTCTTATTGCTAAGAAAGCCCTTGAGATAATCATACCGTTTGTTACAACGTATTTTTGCGAGCAATCCTTTTCGAGAATGGTAGACATAAAAACGAAGAAAAGGAACAGACTTTGTTGCGAAACTTATATCAGAGTGGCACTTGCCAAGGTGAAGATTTGCAGTAAATATTCATTGAGTTATGTTTTTCTTTTTGTGTGAAATTCATGTTTTGTTGGTTTTGTTCTTTGAACACAATGATATTGTGTGCAACTGATGCATGGTTCATTTTGTGCACTAATAAAATATCTACTTATGTTTTGAATTTGAAAAAATCATATTTTATTTTTCCAATTACGAAGGGTTCAGTAAATGCAAGTACGAAACTTCCGGGGTTCAGTACCTCCAACAAGGTTAAGAATCACTGGTTTAGTGTATGTGGACAGTAGTCTTTCAGCGCATGTTTACAGTGCTATATCCTTCGGAGAGGGAGCATCTTCCTCCTGAAACTGTGGGTTAAAAATAAAGTAAAAGGCCTGAAATTCTAAATAATGGTGTAACTTATTAAATATAACTATGTAATACTTACAAGGATTATTTCTTGAATCATTCTCTATATCAGGCCTAAATCATGTTCTCATCATCTCGGATCATATATGTATGTCTGGTTCTTAACGTGGTGCATTAGCAAAAGAGTATTAAACTCCATCCTGCTTCTTGTAGCTATTATTTCGGACTTATAATAAAACAGATTAATTTGGAATCAAATATTGTTTGTTGGCATGTGTAGGTCTGATATAATTTACATTTTTATACCGTTTTCTGTTTTGATCATGCAGAACAACTGAAAGAGAAGTCTGCACGCACACACATGCTATGTGTCACTGTGTTTGCATTGAATGTAAATTTCTCACGCTGCAAGCACAGTGACATAAAACTCCTCAAGCCTGACTACTCCAATGTTACATCGTACACGTAGGTGTGTCAGTGTGGTATTTCTAGTATCGGTCTTTTTTTCGATAAAAATTTGCAACTAAATATTGTGTCACTAGCTTTTAAGAAGTAAAAGCAGAGTTGACAGACTCAGTTTGAAATTTATTGTGTCTTAGCTATAGATAGGCCTGTTTAAGTCTCGAGAAATGCTGGTCAAAATGTCAACTGTACCCACTCCAACCAAAAGACCATATCAGCAGTTAATGCTACAATTTATCACACAAAAACTAGGTGAGGTAAATATTATTTAACTTTAATTCATTCATTCATGTCTGTAGTCACCTTTGAGGTTTAGAACATTAGAAAAAATTAGGCTTAAGATTAAATATGAATTCACTGATTTGTTGTCTAAATGTAGCTATCGTTAAACTGTTTCTAAATTATTGTGTTAGTTAAGTAGGGTGATAAGAACAAAAATTGTCCTAATTTATACATACTACTATAAAAAATGTTGAATGAGCTATGTAAGCGTAACTGGAAAATGTAACTCTAAAAGGGTTTATTCTATATATGTTAGACACCATAGGATGACATTAACTCTGATAGTCTCAAAAAGTTCAAATATAAGCTATTTAGGCCTAGTAAATTAGCGTAAATTTAATATTTACAGCTTCTCAATGTAGTTATATACAGTTGAACTACATCAAGGATGTACAGGGGCGTCGAGATTGCAGGTCGGTCCCCGGGGACAATTATATCATCGGGATCCTTTTTGAAGTCATCATAAATTCATGATACGTTCATGGGCGTATGAAGAAATTTTTGATCAGCGGAAGCCAAATGTGTTAAGAATTTACATTTTTTGGATAAAAAGGTATTTTGGAGGTAAAGCGATTTCCCGCAGTACTGAAAGTTTTCCTTAAGTATATTACGAAAATGAAAATACATTATTCTTTATCCCATATATTCCCCAGGCTCCCTAATTGACTCTGGGCCCTGGGACTGTGCCCCCTGAGTCCTTCCTCGTTAGGCTTGAGGATGTATGTAACAATTTTTCTCGCAAAAATGAACCATGGCAGCTTCATTATAAAATCACCTCTTTTGATCAGCCCTTCATTTATTGCTTTAACAGAATCCCAACTTAATCCAGAAGCTCCCTTGATTGAGACAAATTAATTAGCATCATAATCCAGTAAATTTTATTACTAAACATTGTTCAGATGAAAATCACCTTTTTGATTTTCTTAGTGAGCAAAATTTTAGCCATCCAAAACTTTAATTTTTGCCATCACGAATAGAAGAAAGGAAACGTAGAGTAGAAGTTCAACAAATCTTGCCTATGGTATAGTGTAAATAATTACAGTACATTTCTTTCTTACTGATGTGTTTGGAGAATTTGAAAATCTGAATGATATTTGTTTTGGAAAAAAGCTGTTGGAAGGAAGGATAACTACTTAGGCAATTATGGAAGCAGCACTGAACACATATCATTGAGCCCAAAGGTGCAAAACTGTTTGTACTGTATGCAACATGTTGGAGAAGGCATACATCTCCACAGATTCAGATTAATGTTGTGTGAGCAAGAAATATGATTCCAAATAGCCAAATCAATCCCACAGTACTGGAGTTTATTAGCAAATGAAATACAAGATTCCTCCACTGGTGAACAAATCACTACATGTGTACAGAACAATGATGGTCAGGGACATTTTAATGGCTTTGTTCCAGACTTGCAAAATGGATGCTGAAAGAATTAGTAATTTAGTTTTTACTATGAGAGACTGTGGACCAAATATGGACAACATAATAGTTCAAAAATATTTTGGACACAGTTGTCATGATCCCAAACAAAAATGGAGTTCAAGCTAGGATCAAGAATAAGAATCAGAATGTTGTCTATGTTCATTGTCACTTAAATGTGTTAGCATTAGAACTTGTAGCAGGATGTAGGAGCATTCCACAGATTCACAGTTTACTTGACAAAGTGGAAAAGCTAAAGTGTTTCTTTGTAGAAGTGCAAAGAGAAAGGATATTTTTTCTAGCTGTAGATAAATAGGTGTCCAAATAAGAGGGAACACAGAAGCATACAGAATTATGGAAAAGACACAAGGATTTCCATTGCTAAAATGACTCTATCAGACAGAGTTTAAAAACAGAGACAATGCCCAAGTTTGGTTCAATCTGATGGATTGCTAGAGTTTGTACTTTATTGACACTGTTGGCCAAGAATTCAAATGAAAGCAGTGGTTATGCTGTAACAAGTGATGCAGAATTGTGAGCAAGGCTGATGCAATATGGGTATTTTCTTACATATATTCATGTGATACAGATTGTACTAAGCTACTGTGCTTCAGTCACTAAAACACTGCAAGCAACTGTCTGTGAGTTGACCAAAGTATATGCAGATACTAACTTGTCCAAACAGGCTCTAAAAGCAAGATCATGTGATATCTGGGACAAATACACTTGGCTAATACAGTTACGGAAGATACCAGTTCACAGCATACCAAAAAGTTTATGTTTTATGTTTTCATAGACCATGTCATTTCAGAATGCTCCTAGTATATCTGTGGACTCGCACTGCTAAAAACTGGGTTTCAATACTCTTGGTGGGTAGAGCACAGATAGCCCATTGTGTAGCTTTGTACTTCATTCCAAAAAACAAACAAACATTTCAGAACTAAACACAAGACTGGAAATGAATACACAAGCTTGATTATAATTAATGCCTTTGTACCAAGAAAACTTGAATCATTACATCAACAACATGTGTCAGATGTTTTTGTATTATAAAAAATTTCTTCAAAAGAATAAAAACCTTGTACTGGTAATTGAGAAATGGAAGTTACTGTATAGTGATGTACCAGTTGATATTTGTTTGTCTCAAAGATACAGTTGAATCCCTTGCAGCATATGATTATATTTTCTCACACTTCACAGAGGGTTGATTGTGAGTGATTATTTTCAACCTACAATAGCCTCAAGCTGTGGATCCACATAAGTATGATTGAGGACTGCCCCAGCAGACTACTACTAATGTTAGTTCACAGAAAAAGTTATATGATCCTAACTCCAAAGGCAAATTTTCAAAGAAGTTGAACTAAAGATTACTCCTGAAATAAGGTCAACATCACTACTTAGAAACTTTACTAATGTTCCTGTTTTGTTGAATAGAAATAAATCATGGTGTTTACAGATTGTAAGCACACTGTAATTCCAAAAGATGTTATTCTCATTCATAAGGCTAACCTTAACATGTGAAATATTTCTAGACTGAAATATATATATGTGCACATAGTAATTAGCAGTTTCCACTGATTTTTCACTTTGTCTTTACTGATCTAAGGAGTGGTTATGCATGAAAATATAAAGAGAAAAATAAATTTATGACTTACGAGTGTATGCTTAAAATTAAAATGTGTGTGTAAGTGTTATGATACTGATAATTTTAAAGATATTTGTCCCATTAAATCTTGGTGTCTTTGTGAATGCTGAGGTCATATTACTGAGAAACTGATGGCTACTTCATATGCTGACCTGACTGGCATGTCTTTGTGTGGAATGGTATGAATACATCTTTCATTTTCCAGCTGTTTGAGATATATGAAAGGTCGAACAGTATACCCTGGAACTAAAATGCATAAATTACTTGTGTCACTTTTCTAGAAAGAGATTATTCTTGATTATGTTGTCTGGGACACTTGAACAGCTTTTGTCACTAACTTTTATATTAATGGATTCTCATCTATTACAAAATAACGTATTCTGCTTACCGTGTCTGAGGTATGATTTGTTTAAAGTATCTTTTTGTGTGGTCCTGCTGTCACAGGTTGAAACTTATGCCTTTGTTCTCCAATGCAATTATGTACAAACAATATCCCCATCTTAAAAATTCTAAATCCTTGATATAAACACATCTTTTAGATTATACTGTATGAATATTTTGTATTAAAAAGAGCTGTTTCATACATTGCCCAAAAGTAATCAATATTTTGTGGCATAACACTACCTATGATGCACCAAACAAAATAAAAATGTAGTTCTGGTACATACAATTCCATTGCAATTTTACATTGGCTGATTATCCCTTGACCTACTGATTTGTACATGCAAATTTAATATTATTTATATAATCCTATACATATAAGTATTTAACATACATCATATTTAGAAAATGTTTTTACAAATCTACAACAAACCAAATTATCTGTGAGACACATTATGTAGTCCATTAACTTTAGCAGTTTCGAAACCTCCATCTTTACTATACTTAGGTGATCACAGTATCAGTCAAGTTAACGTAAATTGGTAAAATTTACCTGTCAGGATATAAAAGACTGTTTATTTTATATATTATAAATTTAATTATTTTATGAACAAATGTTTTATGATTGATTAGTGTGCTGTTTCTTTAATTATAAGAGAATTAAAAGCAGAGAAATATTGGAAGTTGTGTTTGTAACCCATTGATGTCCAAAACGCAGCAAGCCAATGAATTAGTAATAACCTTGTAAATAATATGAGATGAGCTGGAAACAGCAGACAGATAAAAACAGGAGAAGAAGAGAGTAATGTCACAGCTAAGGAAAAGTTCAGTGGGAAGTTAACTATGGTAGAAGTGATAGGCCTAACGTTTAATATGTTAAAGTACGGCTACCAGTTGAAAAGAAGAAAAAGCAGAATAATTTATTTAGCTAAAGCTGGTTTTAAAGTAATTGAAGTGCACTTTTGACGAAGGAAACAGAGGATGTCTTGAAGAAAGAAGACCAAACGAATACTGTGGTAACTCACACCAAATTGTAAGTGAATTATACAGAGGATAATAGTAGGATTGAAGTGGGAAAAGATCGTTCATCTTCTCAACTGGAATTCTAAAGTAACTGAATAGACCTAAGCAGACTTTTGACAAGTAGAAGAGAACCATATAGTGTTTATGATATTCCTCTGATCATTATAGTGTAAAGAATTTATTGCACATACATTAAACTAGTTTGAAATATATATATATATGTATTATTTTTGAAACAAGTGAAGCGTTGAGTTTTCTGTGTGTTGGTATTTGGGTAATTATGTGGAATACCCTGGAGGGTAAGGTGCACTAGACCTCTTCCTCCAGAAACAAGTGAATTGAATTGAATCTCTGTAGGTGTTTGGATAAGAAAAGTTCATACCCTGGAGGGTCATGTATTGTGGCTCCTATATAGTGATTATTTTATTCTATCAGCAGAATGTCAAGTTTGTTGGTGGCATTTTTTTTATTGTTTAATACATGTATAATACATAATACATATATGTATACATATTTTTATTATTTAATATATATATTTTTTATTTATTTTTATATTTAAAATACAAGTTAACTGGGGAGAGATATTTAGGACTAGCTTCATCATGTATGAGGTACCTGTCTAGTTTGCATAGTAATTCGTTTTTCATTCAATTCTTATTAAAGTACATTATTGTACTATGTAGGATTGTATCTGGTATGGTTGGTATGTTTGAGTATTTATGAATGAACTGAGATGATATAGTTCTTGGAACTCTGTATGCAGTTGTGAGGAGTGTGTTTTGGATTGTTTGTAGTTTTGTTTTAATTATTTTATTGCTTACAGTTATCCATGCTGGAGCTGCATAATCTATTACAGGTCTAATATATGTTTTATAGATTTTTAGTATGTTATCTGTAGATGCTCCACTGTTTTTACCAGTTAGACTCCTAGCATAGTTAGTTCTTCGCCAGACTTTATTTTTAATTTCGTTCAAATGATTGATCCAAGTTAGTTTTGAATCATAGGTCAGACCTAAAAATTTTGCCGATGGGGCAATCTGGAGTAGTGTGCCATTCATATATAATTCTGGCTGTTGTTTTTTGTGTTTTGTCAAATTCGTAAAGACTATGAGTTGTGTTTTTGCTGTGTTTATTTTTATTCTATATTTTTTTACAGTATTCACTTATTCTATTTAGTTGTGGTTGTATGTTAGTGGCTGCTATCGTGGGTGTTGCGGCACTTTTCCAGACTGCCACATCATCTGCAAACTGTGAAGAGAATCCATGATTAGGATCCCTCAGTGGCATATTGTTTACATACATGATGAAGAGTATAGGGCTAACCACCCCTCCCTGAGGGACACCAGCTTCTGGAGTAAAGTATTCAGAAAATGTTCCTTCAACATTTACTCTACACTTTCTATTTTACAAAAAGTTAGATAACCAGCAAATAATTCCTCTCGGTAGTTCCATTTCATTCATTCGGAACCTTAGACCATCGTGCCATACAGTGTTGAATGCTTTTTCGATATCAAGGAAGCAAGCGACAGTACATTCTTTTTTATTGAAGATATCTATTATGGTTTTGGTTAATCTGATTAGGTGGTCTGTCGTTTGTCTAAATTTCCTGAATCCATTTTGTTCTTTTGATAATTTTGATGTTATCTCCAAAATTTGGAGAGTCTATTACTGATTATTCTTTCAAGAATTTTGCCTACACAGCTGGTCAGGCTGATTGGTCGGTAGCTGTTAGGTTTATTTGCTGGCTTCCCTTCCTTATGGAACATTAATATATTTGCAAGCTTCCAAGAAACTGGAATGTATCCTGAGGATAGAGATAGGTTAAAAAGTGAATTTAGGTGGTCAAACAATTTCGGAGTGCCCTTTTTTAGAAGGATAGCTTGTATTTCATCTTCACCTGGTGCTTTGTGTTTTGTGTTTTTTATTGCTTCGAGTAGTTCGTAAAGGGATATTTCATTTGTTAGTAACGTGTTTGCATAATCTGTGTCGGAACTTGTATTTGTATCAGTTATGTTTATTGGAAAAATTGGTTCAAATTGATGTTTGTTGTTTAATATGTGATTAGTGACTTTATTGTAGAAATATGTATCCATATCTGGATCAGTTTGAGTTTTAAATGTATTTTGGAGTTGATCTTTGAAAGCTTCGGCTATTTCTTTATTTGTGTGTGCTATAGTATTATTATGTTCAAGTGAAGGATATTTCTTTGTGTCTGTATTTTCATTGGTGAGTCTTTTAAGATGTGACCAGAATTTTTTTGGGTCAGTTTTATCATTTAGTTTTGAGCAGTAGTTGTGCTATTTATCTTGTTTTTGTTGTTTTATTTGTGTTCTGATGTGATTTCTAATGTTGTTTATTTGCATTTTGGTTTCTCCTCTTGTTATCATGTACTGTCTTCTTAATTGTCTTTGTTTTTTGATTAGATTGATTATTTCTGTGATGGGTTTCCATGTGTTGTTTTATGGTGTTGCTTTGGTATTGTTAACTTGGCTGCTTTCTGAAGGCACTCCGTAATTGTTTGACAGTAGTTATCCATTTCAATATGGGTTTTAACTTCTTTTATAACTTTATTAGGTAATAGGTTGTCTAATTCCTGTTTGTAATTTTGCCAATCTGCTTTTCTGTAATTAAATTTTTCTTTCCTAAATGTTATATTTTTATGGGGGGCGAGATCAAAGACAATATATTGGAAGGCGATCACTGTCAACATCTTTTACCACTTGAATTTTATTATTTTTGGCTCAGATTATATGTACACATGCACAGGTCTAGTATGTCACTGGAGTTAGTGGCATACACTGTATGTGTAGGGGTGGTATCATTTAATAAGACTATATTGTTATCATCTATGAATTGTAATAGATTTCTACCATTGTAGTTTGAGCTCCGGCATCCAAAGGTAACATTTTTACTATTTAAGTCACCCATAACTATGGAGTTTTGGTTGTGGGAAAAGATGTTGCTGAGTAATGCTATATCTAGTTGTTTATTAGGTGAGCAGTAAATCCCTGCTACAGTTACTTTTGTTTTATTTCTTTGCAGGATATCGACAGTAACATGTTCGTTGTTACTGCTCAGTTTAATTTCTATTACTGATAGCTCCATTTTGTAGAGCAGCATAATGCCTCTGTTTTCATCATTTTTTATTTGTTCTGTCTTTCCTTATTGTTGAATAATTTGGTATTTTAAATCTATTGTTATTGTATATCAGAGTTTCGCATACTATTATAATGTGGGGGTTAGTTTCTTGTATTAGGTCTTTGATCTCATGTTTCTTGGAAGCTATTGCGCCTTGGATGTTGATATATACTACTGTGAACATTATGCTGTGATATTATGTAGGGTATGTGTGGTGTGACGTGTTTTTTGGAGGTATTAATCAGTAATTCAAAGCAGTTGGTTGTTTGGTTCGGTTTATGTATTCTGTTACAAATTCTGTAAATATGTTTTTGATTATGGTTGTGAAAAGGCTTGTTTTATCTGGTGTGTTAGTATTCGTTTCTTGGAAGGTGGTGCTGTTTTCTTGTGGCTTTTGTGTTTGTGTTAAGGTGTTCTTATCCTGAGTAATAATGTTCTGTTCTTGCTGTTTGTAGGGTTCTTTTCCTTTTAACATTTCTGCATATGTGGTTTTAGTTGTTTTATTAAATTCTGTTGATATGTCTGTTTTTGGTTGTCTGTTTGTATTTGGTTGATTCTGTTCTGATGGTGTTCTTATCTGATAAATACGTTGTTTTATTTGTTTGTGTTTATCACATTCTTTATAGTTGGTTGTGTGGGTTTGACCACAGTTACAACATTTGGGTGTTTCTTTATCTTTTTTGCACTGGGTGATATGGTGTTCCCCGCCACAGCCGCAGCACCTCGGTGTTGCTAAGCAGGCTGTATAAACATGCCCATATCTTTGGCAATTGTAACATTGTGTTACTACAGTTGCCAGAGTTTTTAGCTGTTCTACTTGGTGTTTTTGATACCAAAGCGTTATTCCATTATTTATTAGTTTTAGAATGATGTAACTGTCGTCTATGTCTATACGTATAAGATTAGTGAGTGCCTGTGTTTTCTTTGAGATTATTCGCTGTATATTAGTATGTGGAATGCCTTGTTCGTCTAAAGCTTGTATAATTGATTCAAGGTTAATGGTTTGGTGAACCCCTCTTACTACAATGGCTTTAGGCTGCGGCTTACTTCCTGGCAGGTGGATTTTAATTTTACCTGGTTTGAAGGCATCTGCTGGCCACTCTTTTACTAATCTGTTTAGGTCAGCAGCGGCTTGTCCTTGAACAAGGACACCGTTTCTGGGCAGACGCTTGATATTAACAATAGTTACATGCGGCTTGCAGCGTTTAACCTCTGTCGCAAGTAGGGGTTGGTTGTACTGGCCTGGAATACCTTCTATAATGATTGAGAATTGTGGTGGTTTTGTTTTTTGTGCCATATTGTTACTTATTTTTTGTTCTTTCTGTAATGTTTTTTTTTTTTTGATGTGACTGTAATAAAGCCTTCTTGATCTTCGGTGTCTGGCTCACTGTCTATGGTATTTTTTACAATATTATTTTGAGTGTTTTCGGTAGATCTATCAACATCCACGGCGTTTGTTTTTACTTCTATTTCTTTTACATTGTTAGTTATTTTATTGTTAATGTTAATTGCAGGGGAAGCTACCTCTACCTCGGTATTAGTAACAACAACTGATTCTTCTTTATTTTCCGTAGAGTTAGTTTAATAATTTTTCTTTTGACTTTTCTTCTTGTTCTTACATTATTTTCATTTGTTTTTTTCTGCTGTACTAAGTTCCTTTTTAGCTATAGTACATCGCGCTAATAATGGTCAATCAGTTAAATTACTTTTCGATTTGCCACCAACAAGACTTGACTTACTTGTTTTCTGTATATCCTGATCGGCATCGGTACTTTTTCCGTCTGCCATAGTTTGTCCTGGTCTGATTTTAGTCTCCAGGTGAGATCTTAAATGCGGTTTCCCGCTCTGCTGTCAGTGATTTCTTGAGGTGTCCGCCGCTGTAGTAGTAGTATTTGTAGTCAATCGCACTGGTAATGTGTTATATATTTTTTCAGCTGTATTAGTTGGGGAAGCTTATCTATTCAATCTTTCCTTTTTAGCGTTGAAAGAACACGTCTGTATCTTTCTCACTCTCGCCAAAAAACCCGAAACAAGTGAAGTGCACGCTATTCATTTCTCTTTGAATTTGGCGCCAAGAAACCAGATACATATTTTAGGATGATCCAAACCCAAGAACAACAACACAGTATATATGTTTAGGTCGTATCAAATATTAAGTTATGCCCATTGTCAGTTGAAGGTTTTTACTTATACTGTTTGATATTATTACCAAAAATCCTATGTCCATTGTGGTCTGTATAAGAAAACAAATTTCACTTACGTCCCAAGCTTCATTTGTAAGCCTTCAGGTGTGATAGTGTTTCTCGATATTTTTGATACGAAGCACCTGCTCGCTGTTTCCGTAAACTATAGGGAAAGTCTAAAACACAAGTACAACGAAAAAACCATACGATTTATGCATGAATATCCTTAAACTTTTTGTTTATTTGTTTTTGCAAAATCCCACAGACCGGAAATTGGTTATGATAGACTGGCGGTTGAGAAACATTGAAGTATATTTAATGAACGTATATAATTTGAAAAGTACACCTTTTATTAAATTATATAATTTTGGGAAGTGTGTGAAATATAAAGAATCGTAATGTATAAAATAACAGTTAAATATATATCAAACTCAGATGGATGGATGGCAACTGCCTGTTTCTTTCAAAACGTCGTCTTCTGTACTTGTTTTTGCAAGAGGTAGTTGCTGTCCATTCATCTTATTTCCATTATGCCGAAACAATCTATCAAAGTTAAATACATACACATTACAAAATAAAAACATACCAAAAACTAAAGCATTTGGATTACATGCTACTTGCAGTATCAATTATAGAATGATATAAATTAATTACGTCTTTATCTTTCATGCACTGTAAGAGATCTGTTTATATGAAATACAAAAAGCTCTTCCGTTGAGTACTGTTGGAGTACCAGTGTGGAATGTAGAAACTGTTTCTGTGGATCTTCTAAATGTTGCTATACAGGTGATTAGTTGTAGCACATATACACATAGAACGTGTGCAGTGGCGGCTCATTTTGGGGCCAAGCCCCCCTCAGCCCCCAATATTGTCACCTACTTATATTCATAAAATATGAAAAACACAATTGTCGTTGTTGTTTAACAATTAACATCAAAGAGACATAGATCTGTATAACTCAACGTCTTCATTAAGACGGAAGTATGTGTCATGCGTCCCATAGCAACGTACTGAATGCACTGAAACTCATGCGCTGTATTGCCGCTCCCTGTGTAATGCCATTCTATCTTGAGCTTTGACGAAGATTAGACAACCACGTTGATTTTAAGTTACAACAGATCAGGCACATTGTTTTCAAGTAATATTGACTATAAACACAACATGATGAATGATAGTTAGCATGATAGTGACCTTACTTTTCCTCAGAGTGTATTAACTTCACATGGGATAACTCGTTTCTGCTATGTAAACTATGTCTTTATATTATATTTCTTTTGATTTGTAGCTTTACTCTTAATGGTATATTAAATGTTCAATCTAAGCTAATCTTTATTTTCTTTATTATTATATATTACCTTGGGTGGAATTTAGGTGAGTTTCCTTTTTTACATATACGCATATTTTCATAAACAGATTATTTCTAATTTGTAATAATGAATTATTAATCAGATTATGAATTTCCAATGAAAACTGCATTAAAAACGCAGTTCAAAAAAGCACACCTTTCTAAAATGTACCTTGGTATTTACATTATTATAATTTACCATCTATCTATACTTCATACTGATGGCATTTTGGGAAGCCCCTCCACAGTTTACCTCAGCCCCCAACGAAAATATCCTGGCGCCGCAACTGAACGTGTAGTCGCTAGGGGTTTCCTATTTGTTAATATATCACTGAAGACTATCGGAACATGCTGGTAATTTGTTCAGTTTTGTAATAGTTTTCTCTTGAGAAGCTCCGGAAGCTATAGTGTGTCTTGTTTTATAGTTTTTTGGTAAAAATATGTGAATTAGTTTTTACTTATTTAATGGTTCTCCTTGTTTGGGAGTGAATTTACATTTGTACAAATGCTTGAACTGTTTCTAGTGGCCTTTTGAGTTAGTTTATACTGAAATAAAAGACTTCATTGTTGACCGATTTTCTTTCGTTGTTATAGTACTGAGGGCATTTTAGTGGGCTGATCATGTTAACTGATGTTAGAGGGGAATAAACCTCATGAATGTTGATTTTAAAAAAATCTTAATGAGAATAGAAATGAGACATTTTGCTATTAATTCTTTAATAAGGGTGGCATCTTTTAAAGGTAGTGGAGAATATTATGACAAGAATGAAATAATAGAGGCTTATGCAAAAGCGTGCTAAAAAGCTTGATTTTATAAACTCTGAAAAAAACTGTGAGAAATAAACAGCCACGTGGGATTAACAAATTCAAGAAAATCGTGAGAATTAAACAGTTATGAGGGATGAACCAACTTTGGAGAATTTTAGAAACAAGCAGCCTCCTGGAGTTAATTAACTATGTGTGTACTTGATCAACCCGGAAAAGTTATGCCAAATAGGTAGCCACGTGGGGTTAATCGACGAAAGATAAATAAAGGTGCGAAAAATAAGCAGCTTTGTAGGATTGTTTTGTTCAAGTATGTCCTGAGGAATAAGAAGTTACATGTAGGCCCTCTCAGAGAAGCTCGGGTCACTACTACCTTTTGAGGTGCTTGATTATAACAATAATAATAAAAAGGACATGTGGAAACAAAATAAGACAATCATTAGCCCCAAAGAAAAGTGAAACATAATTTGGATATGTTTATTTAACATATATTTATTAATATTAACATTTAATAAATGCTTTTCTAGCCTCTTTCTTTGTATAAAAACAAGTCGATAAACTTAAAAAAATGTCAAGTATCTAAATTTGAGGCCCCCTTTGAGCTTAAAATTCAGGCCAAGTTGCCCTCCCTCCTCCAAATAGTCCTAACTAAGTGTAATGAACGAAGTAGGGAAAGTCCGTGGAAAAAACAAAGAAATTAAAACTGAAATAAAATTGATTATTCAACATAAGATTATATCTGCTTTTGTGTAAAGTATCCTTATAGTATTTTTCCAAAACTATGCTTATTAGACTAAGGAATTGCGATATGAAAAGAAATAGCATTTATATTACAGAAGCAAGAGTTACAAAACCAAAACCTTTACAAAATGCATGTAATATTCCTTGTTATACTAATGATTTGTATTGTAGAAGTATGACATAAAATTCACCTACTGTTGAACATGGCGTGGAAATAGGCACTGCATGCTGACAACACTACCTTATGTGCGACAATTGACCTGTCATCCACAATCAGTGTAACGTCACATAGTTGCCCTTTTTCTCTCATATTATGGAGGGCTGTAAAAGCAGCCGCCTGATGATCCGAATTGACATGATGAATCTGGAAAGGACGGGCGGCATTCGTGGCTAACGTTTCTAACATGCTGATTTTAGTCGATGAAACGAAGCGTCTAGAATAATCGTTAAAATATGAAACAGAAAATTAGAATTATCGTTTTTTTTTATGAAAATATGATTATAAAACACTAAATTATCGTCTATATTGTCACTTTTGTTATTTGTGGGAATATTTCGCACCAACGTAAGTATTCATTAAATACCACTGATACTTAATACCATGGTTATTTTGTGTGTGCTTTCTGGTAGGCCCGGCATGGCGAAGCGTGTTAAGGCGTGCGACTCATAATCTGAGGGTCGCGGGTTCGCATCCCCGTCGCGCCAAACATGCTCGCCCTCCCAGCCGTGGGGGCGTTATAATGTGACGGTCAACCCCACTATTCGTTGGTAAAAGCGTAGCCCAAGAGTTGGCGGTGGGTGGTGATGACTAGCTGCCTTCCCTCTAGTCTTACACTGCTAAATTAGGGACGGCTAGCACAGATAGCCCTCGAGTAGCTTTGTGCGAAATTCAAAAACAAACAAACATTTACTCTCAGAACGCTAAGTAAAATTTTAGGTTCCACACCTAGCTTTTTACTGAGGTAAAAGAGCGATATTTACTGGCATAATTTTTTATCATTGTTTCTTATTAGTTTAGAAATGTCAAAGAAAACTATAACTTTGATAGGATCTAAACAACAACAAAATCAATTATCAGACGTACACACTTGCATTTCTTATAAAACGTGATAACATACTAACTAAACACAAGTTTATAGATTGTCATGTTTTTTGAAAAAAATCTTACCAACAGGAACATGAATTCATGGAAAGTCTGCATTTAGGGTCAGGTCTCAGAAGTGTTCCCACTGTATAAGATTGTAAGTGGTTGACCTTCCAATAAGATTACAGGTTAGTTCAGGTTTAGAAACTGATATACATATTAAACTAATTACAAGTACTTTGTGATGTAAAAATAGAATCCTTGTACCCGTGGGAAACTTTGATTTGAGAACCGGTAAATATTTATTGAAATAACTGTCGACTGTGGCGTCTTTCAAAGTATTCTAAATGAAACAGTTTGGTGTTAAACATCAATAATACATGTTGATGCATTTGTAACTAACATTTAACTGGTACAACTCCACGACGTCTACATGTTACCAAGTGTGTGACGATTTCAGAATATCACCCATTTAAATCTTGGTATAATCTGTCTATCAACATTTTAAAAATAAATTAACTTTGCTTCAAATGCTAAGTGATTTTTTTAAATCGATATTAACTCTAACGTCATCAGCTTACGTACACAAGCCGACTACGTACTTCGATCAGCCTAATGCTTCAGTGGTTATTTTTAGATATTAGAGAAAAAGTCCGGGAATTATATAAAAGGTTAAGGACTTCTGTGCGTTACGTAGCACCATCAAAAGAACAATAGTCGCGACAGCTAGTCTACGAATTAGGTTTGGTCCATACATGAATTTGCAGCATAAAAAAAAATATAATATTGGGTATGCGATTAAATTCTGTGCACTATATTGGAAGATAAGAATTACAAACATAAAACATCAGGATGATTTCCATTAAGAAATTATATCTCGCTATGAGATTTACTCAATAAAGTTGAACTTATAAGTAGATTAAATGAGTGGAGGTAAAAGTACAATGCTTGGAACTCGTCTAGTGTTTGTGGCATTTTACTATATGACTGTTATTCTGTATAATTCCATTGGTGCTGGACTTATGCAGTGTTGAAATAAGTTGTTTCTTATAATACTCCTTGACACATCTTGAATATTCACATAAGTGCTAAATATATACTAGCAGTTAATCAAGTCACCTGAAACACTTTTACAATAACACTTTTCAAGGTACTCTATCATTGTTAAATTCACTTCTGGGTACTCTGTTGAAAAACAAGAGGGCCTTATCTGTTTATTATGCCACGAAAAACGTAAACCGTCGAAAATGATTTCCTTCATAAACACTTCTGAACTACTAAATAGAAAAATAATATCTAACATTTAGCATTATTAGATATTAAAGGCAATTAGGAAGAACAAGAAATAATTCGCGCTTTGTAATATGGATGGTAGATTGGGGACACTTTAATATTAGGTACTACGACTGACAGGTACACAGAGAAGAAAGGATAACATATGACTGACAAATGTGTAGAAAGATCCAAATTGTAACTTAGAATCAACATAATGGTCGTTAGGTACATACATAGAATGTAAGAGATAACGCTTAGAGGCGGCACCCACTACTGACATGATAAAATAAAGGGACACAAGCTCGAAGTTAAGTGTTTACTTCAGTGGTTGTAACCTTTCGCAATGTTGGAGCTGTTACTAAAGCAAAAACAAACAAACAAACAAAACAACAACAACAAAGTCTGTTAATTCCAGTATTAACATAAGATTTTACCTAACTTCTCAATTTATTAATATATGGTACCATGTAAATATTAATTAAATTTCAGTTGTTTGTTTTAGCGCAAAGCCGAAAAATAAGCTATTTTTGTTCTGACCATCACAGGAAATCGAACCCCACATTTGAGCGTAAAAAATTATAAATTTTCAGCTGATTCACTGTGAGATATTAATAAAGTGAGCAGTTGTATGTATACATATGATAAACTGAGTGAAAAATACAGATAATAAATACCATAACTAACAGGTACAGGACACAGAAAACAAGATCACTTAACTATCAATCCACATCTGTAGAGAAGACAAAAGAAAGCACCAAATAGACATTTACACAGCTTAGCTAAAATGGTAAATAAACAGATTGTTTGGTTTTGAATTTCGCGCAAAACTACACGAGGGTTTTCTTCGCTAACTGTCCTTAATTTAGCAGTGTAAGACTAGTGGGAAAGCAGCTGGTCTATTAATTTTCGAGATAAGCGCACGAAAGCACATACTGGCAGATACACACATGAACTTGATTGCAATACCCTCATCTCTCTCCGAAGTCGAGAGTAAATATATTAGCAAGACAACAAAATATATAGCAAAAAACAACTACCATTAAACATCGGAAGTCAAAGAAACTCTACGGAAGTTTGGAGAAAAGGTGAAAATGAGCATTTGGAATGCAACCCTGATATGTGATAAATTTGTCAAACAGAGGAAGACAGAGGAAATTTTACACTTAGAAGCATGATGGACATAAATTCTCAGAGAAATAACTACGGCAATAAACAGAAAGTTTTCGTGTGTGTGGCGATAGTTTACACCAGATTTTGTAGCAATAAAATAACGAAACAAAGAAATATGATACACCTTTTATTCCTTCAAATCCCGAAATTGATATGACAGAACGGTCAAAAGAACTGTACATAGCTCAGTCTTAAAAGGATGATTAACTTGAAAACAAAAACGTGCGGCATGCTTCCTTCATTAAAAGATCGGAGGCTACTTTTAGTTTTCACATTTTCAGAACAAACAAATCTTCCTAGTGTCTAGTTATTAGACTTAAAATGGCTTGATAATATAACTAAGCCTTACTACACTTGCATGATGATATAATTATCCCCTAGTTACTTTAAACTATTATTATAACCCAGTGTTGCTAGACTTAAACTGACGTAATAAGAAATTAATCTATAGCAGTTTTAAACTGGTGCGATTATATAATCCAAATTTATGTAAATTTATTTTTATAACTATGTTCCTCATCCATCCTAAGTTTCTAGCTGGTATTAGAACAATTTGTTAAAACTTAGTCCTAAACTGTTGTGATACGCTTCAGTTATGCCAGACTATTTTTAAGAAGTTACGTTTGGATTTACAAGTTTTATTATCGTTCGCTGCTCTATCTTGTGTACAGAAATATAGTTTCCTGCTTGTAATTGTTTTGCAGTTTGTGAGATTGAATTTAGTATAAAAGTCAACATATTGTTAGTGATCTTCGCTTAAAGAGAAAATAAATAAATATTATTGTACATAAATAACATGTTTGATCGATACAGCTTTAAATTCAAGTTGATTTACTATTACACGGTTCCATATCTACATGACACTACATTTACTGCATAGTCTTGTCTATAGTTTGTTTATAATAATTACTTTCGCAGTTTATATCATGGAGGCCCGGCATGGCCAAGCGCGTTAAGGCGTGCGACTCGTAATCTGAGGGTCGCGGGTTCGCATCCCCGTCGCGCCAAACATGCTCGCCCTTTCAGACGTGACGGTCAATCCCACTGTTCGTTGGTAAAAGAGTAGCCCAAGAGTGGGTGGTGATGACTAGCTACCTTCCCTCTAGTCTTACCTTACTAAATTAGGGACGGCTAGCACAGACAGCCCTCGACTAAATTTGTGCGAAATTCAAAAACCAATATATCAGGGATTTTCAACAGGCGGCATGGTTTTGTGTGGCCCGCGAAGGTTTATTGCAAAATAACTTTTTCTTTTTTTTTTCTAGTGAAGAAATGAAAAATTCTGATTTGCGAGGTAAAAGTGCATGAAAGCTCCAACTGACATTCATTAATGAAATTTTAAAATTTATTTTATGTGCACCTATATGTCTATTATTTATGCCTCTATAGTTTTACAGTAATAACTTTATAGTAATAGCTTTTAAATTATATCACATACACCTCAGCGTATTATACCATCATTCCCCCTGCTAGATAAAGTGGACTCGCTCAGCTATATACTCCCTCCCCTCTGCCAGACAAATTGAACTCGCCCGGCTGGTGGCTATTGCCAGTTTGTCCGTTTGCTGTTGTGGAGGTTGACATGTTGTAAATTATCACTGTTCAGTTCCGTGGTAAATATAAACATGAACAAAGTTGTTTTTTTTTAAGAAACGTAAGATTGACAGTGAAAACAAAGTGTACCAGGAAAGTTGGGAACTTGATTATTTAATTACAAGCAATAACGGCAAGTTGCAGTGTTTGGTTTGTATGCAAATTATATCAGTGCCCAAAGAATATAATGTGAAAAGCATTATTCAACGATGCATGAAGAAAAGTATAAAAATTATGAAGGAGAAACTCGAAAAGTTGAGATTGTAGATTTCAGCAAGAAATTAAAATGACAAACGAGTATGTTTAGCAAGTTGTCAGACATCTGCTTTGAATGCTTCGTACATCGTTTCTCTTGAACTTGCAAGAGCAAAGAAACCTTTTATTGATGGCAGTTTAGTAGAGAAATGTGCTGTTGAAATGGCAGAGGCGTTTGGGGATGCCAAAATTGCTAATAAATTTGAATCAGTGTTGCTTTCCAATCAAACCAAAGAAAGAAGGATCACTGGTATGGAACAACAATTAGAAAACTCACTTGTTGGATTGGTTGAAAAAAGTACTTATTTCTCGCTTTGTCTTGACGAAAGTCTGCTCAAGCAGATGTAAGTCAGCTGTTAATATTTGTACTCATTATTCATGAAGATTTTTTTTAACAAAAGAGGGATTATTGAATATATGTACTCTTTGTGGGACCACGAAAGGAAAGGATATCTTCGAGGCAGTGAAAAGTTTATTTGATAAAATCGGAGGTTTCAATAAGTATTCAGCAATAGTGGCAGATGGCGCACCTGTGATGATTGGAAAAAGATTAGACTTTGTTGGTTTTCTTAGGGAAAATGAAGTAATTTGTCCAACATTTCATTGTGTTATTCATCAAGGAGCTTTGTGTGGGAAATCAGTGAAACAAAATGAAGTTTTAAACTCGTTAAAGTTATTGACATGATAAGAGGAGGAAACAAAGCTCTTTTACATCGGCAGGTGAATCAGATTTTGGAGGATATGGAGGCAGAATATGGGGATTTGGCTCTTTACAACCAATTAAGGTGGCTCAGTGCCGGAAAGTGTCTTGAATAATTCTTTGGAATAAGGAAAGAAATCCCTGCATTCCTCGATCAGTTTGCTCAATCGGATACAACACAGTTGGAAGAAGAGCTCAAAAGTAAGGATTTTCTGAAACAACTGGCTTTTCTCAAATACATCACCACTCACCTTAACGATCTCAACCTGAAGCTCCAGGGGCGGAACCAGATGGTATCAGATTTAATGGGAAACATAAATGGGTTTCGAAACAAATTAAGAATTTTCAAAGTTTGTTTAGAGAACAACGACTTGGCCCACTTTCCAAGTTGTCAGCAGGATAGAGCTGTTCAATAATCCTCTTTCTGTTGACATAGAAAATCAACAAGCTGACGTTCAACTTGAATTATGTGATTTGCAACCTGATCCACTTCTGCAAACCAGACAAGAAAAGGGCCAGATTTCTTTAAACTACTTTTAAAAAATCGATTTCCAAATCTGCCTGCTTTTGGACAGAAAATGACATCAATGTTTTGTAGCACATACACATGTGAAAGTGTGTTCTCCATGATGAAATTCATTAAGAACCACAACAGAAGTCGCCTCACGGATTCTTCTCTGCTTCACCTCCAGAGACTAGCAACAACAGAACTCCATGTCGACATACCCTCTTTGGTCAATGCAGCTGAGGGACCTCAAAGTTCACATTGAAACTTTTATATCCTTACCACCTAAAATATCATAGATATGTCTGTTATTCTAGTTTCTTTTATATGCAGCATTGTTTCATTAAATTTATTTATTACGTAATTGAACATGTTTAAATTACATTTTCCTTTTTTTCACAATGAAATACATCTTTTTTCACAAATATGCCCGTCGAAATATCAGGTAACGTAAAGTAAGTCACATTTAGATTAATTTCTTCCCCAGTCGTAGCTCATTTTACCATGTTGAAAGGACATAAACTAATCCTATCATGGATCTATTTACTCTTTATTTTATATTACGTAATACACCAACAAGCTCTAATTTGACAAAAATATAATGCCGTCCACCACTACATTCGTGAATATACTTGTGGCCCCGGGGCACTCTTAAGTTGGAAACCCTTGGTTTATATACTAACTGCTAAATAATCCCTAAGATAGTACTTTACAGATTTCCTCAACAATAATCATAACTATTTCGTAAACAAATGAAAACTTTACCCATCTTACGAGCAATAAATCATTATTTCAGAATTATTCATTCTAACATGCATACAAAATAATAAAATGATGCAAGAAATATTTGTGAAGAAAGCCTCTAATGTCAAGCATGGTAATTTCCGAAGAAAAAAAAGTTAGCATTTCTTTATAAGAGTATAGACAAAAACCACTGGTAAGAAACAACCATCAAACAATCACTGCTTCCTGTTAGAAATACCAAAAGCGTTATTCACAGATGTTGTCTTAATACTCAGTACAAAGTCTGATTAATCAGTTT
Source organism: Tachypleus tridentatus (assembly GCF_004210375.1). Taxonomy (NCBI): domain Eukaryota; kingdom Metazoa; phylum Arthropoda; class Merostomata; order Xiphosura; family Limulidae; genus Tachypleus; species Tachypleus tridentatus. The sequence continues at coordinate 99,869,302 of NC_134825.1, read as the reverse complement.
GTAGATATAATTCCAATAACTACACTAACGAGAAGGAAGATGAGTAACTTGTGTTTGTGAAATATGAAATAAGTGAAATGTATAAAATAAATGTTGCACTGAAAACTGAATTTTAACCATATGCAAATAACAAAATACTTTAAAATATATTAAAATAAATAGTTAACTGAATTCATTGTTAATAAGTGAGATCAAAAGTTAAACAGTGGGAATAATATGAAATATATGTACTTATATACTATGAAGTAAGAGTTTGATGGCTTAAGCAACTGGAATGTTTTAAGAGCTCAATGTTAATTCTTACGAAGAAGATAACTCGGTTAAATATTATATGTTAATTAATTATCAGACAGTATCGTAACACATTGAAATAGAGTAACTTAACATAAACTTTCTTTATCTTATTGCCCGATGGACGCGTGAAAGCTCGATTGTTCATCGAATTTTAATCATGTTCTTCCTGTCAGACGTAAGTCTCTCTAGACGAACAAAGAATGTGCCATTATTACATCCAAGCAAAGGCGGTAAGTCGCTGAAAATTGTACTGACCTGTTTGGTACGTCTGTACATTTTTCTCCGTCTCTAATGGTTTTACTGGTTCTATGGTAGAAAGGACAGTAGACTGGTAGGGAAATAACATTTATGTGTCTAGTATCCATGATTTTCTTACCAAGTATACATTCTCTATGTGGACGTGATGTGTTGGCTTTTTTATGTAGAGTCTGCAAAACTTGCACATGAACGTGCTGACATTCTGTGTTACCTGCAGGGAGTTTTCCCCGCGCTTTTAACAGAAGACAAAGTGTGCTGACGATAAGAGAACCTAGAGGGCCAGCTGTTCGCTCGTGACGTAGGCTGTACGAAATATGAGCAGGATAGCAATTTCAACAGCTGTGCTTCGAAATGCTCGACCAGAAATCGTGTAGTGGGAAGTGTGACGTCATAAAGTGGATCAATCCAAATCAATACAAGACATACAAAAATAACCAGGAACAATCTTTACTGACGTCATATTATATGTTTATTTTCTTGGTTGCTCAAGAGAAGTAAATTAGCATATGTACTTTTGAAGTTTTATATTCAAATAACTAGCCTAGTTTTATTCTTACATGATCCCTTTTTTACTTGTTTATCAACCTTTCTTGTGTATATTAGCTTGACAAGATGTATTCTTTTTCTCCATCAAAATATACTCAGAGTTTGATATTAGATCAAAATGTCAAAACACTTAAAATAAAACTGTATGCAGCAAATAAAATTTAAATACGGCTCGCAATAACTCCACTATTTCTATGATTCGTAGTTGCCCAGATTTAACGTGCATCATATTATGAAAGGTTAAATTTAAGAAAAAAATATCTTTTGCATAACACTTGCATTAAATGTGTTGAAGGATTACTAAATACAGTCAACAACTACCGTCAACTAAGACTACAGTCAACTAAGATTTCTTTGAACCTTTGCTTCATCCTCTTCTGATTCCCACAGGTTTTCCATCCCATCCGTCCCATCTATTGTATCGGATATCCATCATTTTTTGACATCTTTAATAATGCTTTAATGATTTTCGGTGGTAGCTTCTAGTACATTACCTAACAATTTAACGTGCGCGAATATAATTCTCAGTCGCATTTTCGGAAGATTTTTGGAGGTGCGCACTGTATTCGAGTAAATACGGTTTATTTACTCTGTATGGAGAAAAGCAACAATCTAATTAAATAGTTTATACATTGAAATAAACAACTATTCAGTTTTTATATTACGAAAAAGAAATACAAGCAGCTACACAAAGGCTATCTATGTTCTACCCACCAAGAGTATTGAAACCCGGTTGCTAGTACTATAGGTCTGCAGATATACCGCTGTGCCATTGGAGAGCCAATTTTATGGATGTTGGATAGTTGTTGTTAAGCACAAAAATATACACTAGACTATCTGTGTTATGTCCTTTACGTGTATCGAAACTCGTGCAAGCTTAGTTATTTACCACTAAGCGACTGGGATACTGAAGATTGTCAACAAAATATTCCTCTTATACTCATAAAAATAAAAAAAAAATAAATACACGTGGGGAAATTATTATTTTTTACAATAAGTTAATAATTCACAGAGAAAAAAACACTAAATGAAATTTACACATTCTATGGTGGGCTGCCGCAGCACTACTATTGGTGTGTTTTCTCATACATATTATAATACCGAACGACCTTACCTTTCTGCTGGTAGTATGATTAATTAATGTCTTCCGTTTCGTCTTCCATAAAGTCCGCATGGTTCTGATCATATATATATATTATGTTTTAACGCTATTGACGAAACCTCCTGCTCCCGGTCATCTGTTTATTTATCTCCTCTCTTTACTTCGTGTTTTCCATTTAATGCATTTTAAACGCGGCAGTATCTAAGAATATTATACGTTCAGTATGTGTTTCTGATTTAAATATCGTGATAAGTTTATTTATGTCAGAACTTATCCTTGGAAGAGCGTGATGTTCATCGAATCATTGGTTTGGTTTGTTTTGAATTTCGCGCTAGCGGTCCCTAATTTTGCAATGTAAGACAAGAGGGAAGGAAGCTAGTCATCACCACCCACCGCCAGCTCTTGGGCTACTCTTTTACCAACAAATAGTGGGATTGATCATCACTTTATAATGCCCCCACGGCTTAAAGGGCGAGCATGTTTGGTGTAACGAGGAATCGAACCTGCGACCCTGAAATTACGAGTGGAGTTCCTTAACTACCTGGCCCTGTTGGGGCTCATCGAATGAAACTGTTATCTATAACTTTTATTATATGTGCTGCAGTAAAGAAGAATATTGATATAAAATTTGGAACTGCTTATCACATATGTTATAGCTAAGAAAGATATGAATGTAGAGTTTGAAACTAGTTTTCTCAATTTATCAAAAAATGAATTGTGATCCAAACTAGCCTGGAAATACAAGTAATATTTCTGTTTTCATATATGTTCAGAAACAATCATACGTATCATATATCCCGACATACTGGACTCCTTGTAATAAACTGTGCAACGTTTTTACAGATCGGTTGAACCAAACTAATTCTTTTAGCAAAGCCACGTTGGGCTATCTGCTATATCCAACGAGGGGAATCGAACCCCTTATTTTAACGTTATAAATCCATAGACGTACCGCTTTACCAGCGGGCGACCGATCTAATTCTTCTATCAGAAAAAGAAAGAAAGAAAGAAGAATAAAACATACTAAACAAAATGAACTTTAATTTCAATGCTGCGTGTAGGTTTTACTGCATCGCTGTGTTTAAGACAAAAAAGGATACACAGTTTATCCGAAAATGCATACACCAGGTAACTTCTTAAGGTTTGTAAGTTTTATTTCATTTAATTAATATTTTAAAATGACATCCAAAATTAGCTACAATCAGTATAATTCTGCATTCATATTCTGAGAACATTTTCCAACACAGTTATAATCTCATAATCTCGACTCATAATCTGAAGGTCGCGGGGTCGCATTTCCGTCGCACCTAACATGCTCGCCCTTAGAGCTGTAGGGGCGTTATAATGTAACGATCAATCCCACTATTCGTTGGTAAAAGAGTAGTCCAAGAGTTGGCGGTGGGTGGTGATGACTAGCTGACTTCCCTGTACTCTTACCCTCCTTAATTAGGGACGGCTAGCGCAGATAGCCCTCGAGTAGCTTTGCGCGAAATTCAAAACAAACATTTGTTTTCAAATATCTCCAAACAAAGACAATACTCTAAAAGGGTGAAATCAAGGAAGCATTCAGAAGTTGTCACTATTTAAAAACAGGTTAAATTCTGAAATAAAACACATGCATAAATAACATTATGTAACAAAATTTTTACTTTTTCTTGTTCCTGGGCAGAAAGTGTTATTTCCCAATTGCTTATGCCTAAAGTAAATGGAAAATATCTATTTTTTCTCTTCAAACTTTACTTTTGTGACCTGGGAGCGTATAACGAAAACATGATGGGAGACTATATTTGGGAGCTGATACTTGAGAGTGATTTACAATACAGTCGCAAATCTCGAAAAACTGCTCTCTTCTAAACTTTTTTGTATAACTTTAGTATAAATAAATGTAAATCTTGATTCATATGTTGTTTTATTCAGACCTTATGTAAATGAAAATGTGCAAATTTGCCCGTTTTTACATAGAAAATATGTTAATTTATAAATTTCATTATCCAGGTCACAAAAGCAAAGTTTGAAGGAAATGATGGCCATTTTCTGTACTTTTACAACACAAGCAATTATGAAATAACACATACTATCCGGGAACAAAATTTGTGTTATATAGTGTAATAATTAATATAAAAAATTGTTTTGAATTTTGTTATCTCAAATAAAAATTTATTCGAGTTTATTTTTGGTATGCTCATTTTTGGACACGCTGTATGTTGCACTTTGCTATTTAACTTATATGTCTTTGTTTAAATATTTTGCCATTACTTTATATTGTGGTTTATACTCATTAGGCGAGATTCTTAAAAATTCACTTTGCAACGATATTCGAAAATACGTTAATATTTTCATAAAACATGTATTGTTTATTTTTAAACTCGATAATCTATAAATTTAATGAACAGACGGGACTTGCGAAATATATTTAACAATATACGTTGCATGTATTAAAGTGAAACAAACGTAGATAAAATAAACGTATAACAGTAAATCCGTTACACAACTAATTAAGCTAAAGGAAGGGTGATTTTAGGGCTTTCAATAAATCTGTGTTGTCAGAGGTGAGTATATGGACTTACAAAACTAAATTCTGCGGTTCGATTACTCGCGGTGGACAAGCAGCATATAGCTTCATATAGCTTTGTGGAACAAACACAGTTTCTTTAAATGTTCGATAGAAAGAATCGTATAATAAAGGTCTCATCAAGAGTACTCTAGTTCTCTACCACTAAATATTAGATAGGAATATTTCACTGAGTGTACTTTTAAGCTGTGCTTCGGGCACCTTAAGAATCTGCTATGGACGAGAAAGTACTTGACATGTTTTGTTAATGACTTTTCGGTTTTTATACCGCAGCACAGAAATAGAAACACCGTTGAAAATTTAAAAACTTATCAAGTTTTCTCGTCAGTCGTGGACACAGGATTTTTTGGTGGGAGAGATGATCGACTAAGTAACAGTGACTTAAACCCGACCCTAAGTAAACTTTTCCTTGTTACTGCAACGTAAATTTCATGGAATTAATTTAGAAACAAAGAAAAGAAACATGTATGACTATGAACTCTCATTTATTGATTTTATTCTAAAATATCAAGTTACAAGTAATCGTACAGCACTATACTGAATCACACAACATAGTGCATGTGACAATGAACTTTCATATATTCTTAAATAACATGTTACAAGTAAACACAGCAAAAATATTCTAATTGAGATGATCAGTACTTTATATTTCTGATTTCCCATTAACCTACACAATTTCGGTATGGTCAGTGGGGGGATGCATCCCCCCCCCCTCTGTATCCATCCCTGTTTCTCGTATATGAAAGGTTTCTCGCAGGTTTATTTCATGCTTCATTAATCTAATTACTTTTGTAATATATGGTTTTTCGTTTTCATTAATTTATTTTTTCTGTAACTAAGTTTGAACTTAACGAAAAAACCAATAAAATTAACTATTTGTTTATTGAAACACAGTAATGAACTAATTACAAATGAGTTGTTTTCTCCTTAAATGAAAATAAAACCTTAAGACGGAAGAGCTATGTTCGTCTTCATTGCGTTACTGAAATGATGTGAAAGAAATCTATACCAGCGTCAGATATAACTTATCATAATACTGTCTTTTACTAATTGGTGTTAATAAAATACAAATGTCACCTGTTTTTATTTGTTTCAAATTGTAAAATCTATGACAGTTACAATTTAAGGTCTGCCAATATTATATCTTATTTTTTTCACATTGTAAAATCTGTGTCAATTATATATAAGGTCTGCCGATATTATATCTGTTTTGTTTTTTAGTAAAAATAGTAATTTTTGAAATATTTTAGGACACTTAAAGATTAAAGAAGTTAATGAATAATTAGACTGTAGTCAATAAAATCTGAACTTATGCTTTGTATATTAAAGAAAGGCTTATAATATTCATAATACCAATATATATAGTGGTAAGAAAGAATTTCAAGAATTTAATAGTTAATTATGTAGCTGTTGCCTCTGTAGGTCTAAATAAAACTATAGGCCCTTGGTCAAACCGCAGACAATTTTCTGTAGTAATATAAATTAAATAAAGCACAACTCTCTTTAAGCCTTTTGAGAGGTTATTTCGTGTTTGAAATGAATAATAACTTCCAATGAAGACAAGTTACCTACTTTTGTGAGATTAAAAATCAACCTGATAATGAATATAGCTAATTACATTCACTTTTATTATCTTATTACTTATTAAAACTACATTACATTGCTTCATCAGTTGGATACTTTTCTTGTTAACAATGTTTTACAATATATTTGTTCACAATTTTCCTTCGATTTTCCATCAAGGAAATTCTCCGAAACTCTTTTACACTGAGTTTTCCGTTGTGTTATAGGAAATATAATTGTAACATGGATAGTTTTCTATTTATGTAAGGGAGACTTTCTGCTTATTTTCTCTTTTAATATTTCACTTCCATATCTAATGATTAGTGGAATTTTTCTAGCTTTCCACCTCTTTTAACGTTTTCTAGTAGCACAAAGGTATGTATGCGAACTTACAACGCTAAACTCCGAGTTTCAATACACGTAGTGGGAAGAGCAGAGCGACCCTATTATGTAGCTTTGCACTTCGCTACAAATAAACAAACCTTTTCTGACTAGCTTTTCTTTTTAATCCAGTCATGAAGAATGAAGAGTTTAGCTAAAGCTGCATTTGGAGTAGAGGAAGTTTAGGTTTTCTAGGCTGAATCATTTACCATTTAATGAATAATAGCGATGTGTGCTTTTTTAAATGTATATGTTTTGTTTATTTGAGATATAATGTCACTGAACGAAATAATTATGTGTTGACATAAATATGCCATTAAGGACAATTTCTTTCTTAATGTACAGGATTTTTTAGTTATAGTAAGAGTTCTGTCATTAAAAAAAATTCACTATGATATAATATATTTTACCAATTATTGTGTAATATCTCATTTCAATTATCTCTCCCTGCTGTTCCAGTTTATGTATCTCACCTGAACGACTCCGAGGTCAGATAATTGAATAACATTAGGATACCGATATTTTCAATTTGAATGGCACATGCTAAACGGCCAATTCAGAACACTTAATATCCAAGCATAGTTATACCTAATTTAGAAATACTTTATGGGTAATTTGAACCCGATAGCGAGACTGGGTGTCACATTTATAAAGCCCCCACAGCTGAATGTATGGAACATGTTCAACTGCATAATGCGCGGCCTGGCATGGCCAGGTAGTTAAGGCACTTAACTCATAATCTGAGGGTCACCGGTTAGAATCCCCATCACACCAAAGATGCTCGCTCTTTCAACCGTGGGGGCGTTATAATGTGACGGTCAATCCAACTATTCGTTGGTAAAAGAGTAGTCTAAGAGTTGGCGGTAGGTAGTGATGACTAGTTGCCTTCCCTCTAGTCGCACACTGTTAAATTAGGGACGGCTAGCACAGATAGCCCTCGTGTATCTTTGCGCGAAATTCAAACGAACCAAACCAAACTGCATAATACGATACCCATTTTGGATTTTCTGATCACAGTCCCGCGCTCTATCATACTAGAACACGCCCAACATGAAGAATGCATATCATATAATTTTCCTAGATGATTGAATCACTGATTTTCCCCAATTTATCGTTAAATTTTGATTTGCATACAGTGCACAAAAGTAACAACAAAGCACTAAGTATTATTAATCATGCGTACTATGCTTCCTTATGATGAAATTGCTCCAATCACGTGGTAGATTCAGTATTTTTTTTTTTTTTTAATTTCGCACAAAGCTACTCGAGGGCTATCTGTGCTAGCCGTCCCTAATTTAGCAGTGTAAGACTAGAGGGAAGGCAGCTAGTCATCACCACCCACCGCCAACTCTTGGGCTACTCTTTTATCAACGAATAATGGTATTGACCGTAACATTATAACGCCCCCACGGCTGAAAGGGCGAGCATATTTGGCGCGACGGGGATGCGAACTCGCGACTCTCAGATTACGAGTCGCACGCCTGAACACGCTTGGCCAAGCCAGGCCGATTCAGTAATTAGCAGAGCTGGAGCGTGCATTAGTTTTATGCAATTTTATTACTGTCCTATATATTCGCCAGTCTCCCTCAAATATTTTTAACTTTTTTGTTTTTTAATATAACGTCGAATGACGTGTTAACAGCAAAAAAAAAAAAAAAATGTTTGTTTTAGGTTAAGAACAAGGTTACACAATGAGTTATCTGTGCTCTGCCCACCACAATTATTGAAACCATGTTACTAGCGTTGTAAGTCTGCAGACATGCCGCTGTGCCGCTGATGAAGGGGAGGCAACAACAACAATAATTTCATTTAAATGTGTTATGCATGATTCAACGTTAGTGGTTCAATTTTCGCGCATAAACTCATCTAATGCATGAAATAATATGACAAATACTATTTTTAAGAGTATCGATTTAAATTACAATTGGATAATGATCCAATCCAAGTGTATATTGTGTATTTTATCATTGAGTCAATAAAAGGTTTTGAAAATCAAATTTTTGTTTCATTAATCGATCAATCACATTACGACTATTTGAAAATATTACGAAGTGTTTTAACTATACAACATAAACAGTTACTAAAACTTCGCACTTATTCATTTAAATGCCTCAAATTTAAGCACAGTTACTGAGGCATCATAAAATTTGGAACTAGAGGTCGCTTTCAGTATCTAATAATATTCTTTGTTTGTATTCTAAATAACAACAAACCTCGTCAAAGAGGTCTTTTTAATTGGATATAATCTCGATACGGTATTGGATATAAACATATAAAACTGCTTTGATGTTTAATTTTAAAGCTTCCACGGATGAGTTTGTGGATGATTTCTATATTAGTGAAAAATGCAACAACTTGAAACCTTTGCCAATGGGAAAGCTGTCTGTACAAATATTTTCAAACAACTAAAAAGATAACATATCTATTATTTACTTTAAGCTTAATAAAAGCGTTCCCCTCGTTTCTTTATAAATGAAATGTATAATAAGAAAGCGTAACATACATGCTTACCAGAACAATTGATTAGACGAGCAGTGAAAAAATACATTTTTTTTAAACTAGCAGCATTTAAAATTAACCTATATAACACAACTATTTGGTAAAATCAAACGATGCTTGGTGAAGTAGAATGTTTATTCGGTGTTAGAAATTAAGAGGGTCGACATTGCCTACTTGTCATTGTGCATAGTGGCTGATAAGAAAGTCCAAGACTCAGGCCTGCGATACGTTTCTAAAAACGCTTCATAGTTTAAGTTGTGGAAGTATTATAAAAATGACAACCAACCCTGCAGTTCGGTTAAGATTATTTGTCTGAGTTGGTCATTTACCCCACGTGCTGCTTAAGGTGATGCTCAGATTAAAAACAGTAAGTATTGCTATGATCAAGGTATAAGACGCATAAGCTAAGAATTAAGAAACCCCATTGAACATTACGATAAGATTTCATATTTGTAAGACACATTTTAAATTTAGAATTGTCAAAGTTAATTTCAATATTTATTAATAACAATACAATAAAGACTTTTCAAATCTATCGAGAGAGAAAAGAATTTTTAAGACGGTCAATCAGTGTACAGTTTGATTTTTATTGTTTTTACTTTTAACAGACATTTTCTGAAATATTTCTTATCCTTCTAAGACTTGATGAAAAAAGGAAGTCTAATGTCATTTTAATTAAAGACTACAAAGATAAAATTGGTATTAAAGTGTATGTTTTCTTATCACGAAGCTACAGTGAGCTATCTGCTGTCTCTGCTAAGGTAAATCGAAACCTTGATTTTAAGGTTGTATATTCAAAGACTTACCGCTGTCATAGTGTAGGACTGCTGTTAGATACTGGCTTGGTCAATCTCACTATTCGTTGATAAAAGCGTAGCCCAAGAGTTGGCGGTGGGTGGTGATGACTAGCTGCCTTCCCTCTAGTCTTGCATTGCTAAATGAGGGACGGCTAGCGCAGATTGCCCTCGAGTAGCTTTGCGCAAAATTCAAACCAAACAAACAAGATATTGGCTTGAAATTTATTTAGTCATACTTTGAAATTATATACTGACTATTTTGAGATTTAATGCTTGGAAAATAGATATAACTTCAGATAAATTGTTACAGTGTTTTAGCCTAACCAGAACAAAATATGCATTCTCTACGTGACAAGGGCTTAATTAGTATGAAACTAAAAAATCCTAAATATTTAAAGAAACCTTTGTCAAAGTTTAACGCCAACTACGTATATAATCACAAATTAGAGGTATAAAGGATACACTATCAAGTTTAAATTTTACTTTTCAGCTACATGAATGTTTATGCAGATACCATATTTTCTGCATTATGCATATTCATTCTGATATTTTAGTATGCATTTGATGCTCCCATTGGCTTAGCGGTATGTCTGCGGACTTAGCATTTTGGAACAACATGGGACTCACTGGTTTATCTCAGCTATTCCATCCTCTAAACTAAATTAAAACAACTAGCTGTGGTACCAGTATCCTGGACGGAAGTTATTTAAATTGATGATTAATGAAAGGTTGTCTTAGGACCTGAAAGTCGTGTTTTTTATCTATAACTTAAAAAAACCATGTATGTCTGCAGACTTAGCATTTTGGAACAACATGGGACTCACTGGTTTATCTCAGCTATTCCATCCTCTAAACTAAATTAAAACAACTAGCTGTGGTACCAGTATCCTGGACGGAAGTTATTTAAATTGATGATTAATGAAAGGTTGTCTTAGGACCTGAAAGTCGTGTTTTTTATCTATAACTTAAAAAAACCCTCAAACGCAGATAAGAACAGCAAAGAAGAAAATGTGAAAACGTAAACTTGCATCTATCTCCCTATAGACCCAACAAACCTTCATGCCAAATTTGGTGAAGATCCACCAACAAAGGCGAAGTAGCGATTAAACAAAACCTCAAAAAATCCTATAAAATTCGCAAAATGCAAAATTGAAAATTTGTATTTCCCCATGGACCCAATGAACCTTCATATACAACTTTTGGCAAAGATCCATTCACACCCTGTGAAGTATTTACATAGACGTACAAAAGACAGTACTATTATATTTCTATAGATGGCGCCAGTACATTAGATCCGCATGTGACGTTCCATGACATCATACATGTACTCCTATTGCACATTTACATGCACACAGGATAAAACTTTCGCGAATTTGGGGATTTCACATCATGTAATAAAAGAGTTTTCCAGTATCATATAAGCAGGCATTCCATTACACTGCGACTAACAATTAAAAAAAAATTGAAGTCAGCCTTTATCACTCAGATAATTATCAAGCATTTTCTTAAACTCACTTAAATTTACCGCCTCTACTACATCTGAAGACAATCGACTCGAAAGGTTAACCACCCTGTTTTAAAAATGATACTGTTATAGCTGAAGACGACTCATGCCCTGCCAAATTTATATTTGTGCCCCTAGTCTTACTGTTTACACTATTAAATATGAAAAATATGATGTATCAACATTATCAGTTTCCTTTACAATCTTAAACACCTTAGTCTTATCTCCACTAACTCTACAGATTTCAGCCTCTCCTCTTATGACGATTTCTCCATTCCAGGTATTATTCTAACAGCCCTCTTCTGAACCTTTTCCAACAATGCCCTTCCTGAGTGAAGGAATTCAAGCCTGAACATAATATGCTAAATGTGGCTTAATCAGTAACCTGTACAATGAAATTATAACCTCTTTAGACTTGTATTCAGTAGTTCTGCAGATGTAACCTAAAATCCTATTTCCTCTACTACTAACAACAGCAGACTTGCTTGGGTGCTTTAAAGACTAATTTAGTAATACACCAAGATCATTTTCTTTCATTACATTGTTAAGATTATTCCCATCCAAATTATACTAATAGTACTAATTATGATAACCCTCATGCAACATCATGCATTTATTATAATTAAAACTTATCTGCCATTTTTTGCCCAACTCACTAAATGATCTAAATATTTTTGTAAATTAGCAACATTCTCTTTACAGCTAACAACACTCAAGACCTCAATGTCATCTGCAAATATAAGTCGTTTATTGACCATTCCTTCGCATATGACATTAATGTAAATAAAAAGAGCAAAGATTCTAAGATTCAGCCATGAGGTACTCCACTTGGGACATTAATCCAGCTTAACTGAGCTCCATTTGTAACAACCTTCTGTTTTCTTCCATCCAGCCAAACTTTTTCTCATACATTCTTTCTGGTACCCTAATTTTCTGTTTCACCAACTTTCTTGACTTTTTACAATTTTCTAAATCTCCTATCATACCAGTCAATCTATAAATTTCTTAAATTCATGATGCTTTTTTTTTTTTTCTTATACCCTATGTGAGACAACCTGGTTTATCACTTACAGCTAGTATTTTCTTTCTATAAAGAAAATATATATCTTAAATATTTAAAAACATATGTTTAAAAATCTTCTACATCTGATCAGTGTCTCCAAATAACTCAGGTACCCAATTCACAATAGATAATTCTTTTTGAATCCTTTTAAAATTTGATTTTTGAAATTTGTAACCAAATATCATTATTCCTCATCTCTATATGTAACAAAACATCGGACCTAATAGACCATAGAGCAATGGCTACTTGCACCTAAATGTTCTCCAATTTCCACCTTCTCAGTCATTTCTGTATTTGAGGTTAACAATAAATCTGAAATAGCATTGTTTCTAGTAGGTTCCTTGACTAACTGGTGAAGAAAGTTATCCTGAACAGTTTCCAAAAAAATCTTTCGCCCTCATGGTTTGACTCTAGCATTTCCCAATCTATATTCTTCAACTTAAAATCATCCATAATTATGACTTTATTAATGGTTGAAATCTTAATGTTGTTGTAAAGTTTCTCATTAATTATCATCAGTATCACTTGGTAGTCTGCAACAAATTCCAACTAAAAGCCTTTTCCCTTTATATACACTAATAGAAACCCAAATGGTTTCAGCCTCCTTGTTATTACCTTTGATATTCTCAACTTTAACAGGATGTAACTGACATTTTACATATAAAGCCACTCCTCCTCCTCTCTTTAACACTTTATCGCTGTTAAATAACTTGTAACTCTGTATTTCAAAGAGACTTCTGTCATCAAAATAATCTGTTTAATCATGTTTTAGTTATTCCTATTATATCAAAATCCCCCATTCCGACCAATACTCTAAGGTCGTCTGTTTTATTTCTTATACTTCTAGTATTACAACAGAAACAGTAAATCTATTCTTATAACTCCTTCTATAGTCATTTCCTATGGTAAACATTTCTCTTCCTCATACATTCTTTTTGCATTGTTTTCTCAGCCATCACCTTTGACTAATCCTAGTTTAAAACTTCCCTTATAGCTGAGTTAATGGCTTTAGCAAACAAGCCAGCTACTACCTTATTTTAAATGTAAATCATCCATTCAAAAAAGCTTCCATTTTCCACTGAACTGATCCCACAACTTCATCCAGTTATCTTTACACACTAACCAAAGCGTAGCATTTAGTCTTAATGATCAACTTACAACTTTATCCCCACAGTTCATTTTATGCAGTATTCCTGACAAAATTAAGTATGTCTTTGTACTTTAAATATTTTTATCAACCCCTTGTACTTATTAATTAGCTCTTTTGACATATCTTTCCCCATATCCTTAACCCTTACATGCACCACAAAAACTGCATCTCTGCTAGCGCTTTTTATTATATCTTCTGCTCTGTCAGTTATGTCCTTCACCCGTGACTTTATAGTATAAAGTATAATCCTATTCTTTTCTCCATATTGACCCCACAAACTATTTTATCAACACAAGTTGTCAAGGAATCATCTATGACTATAACCTAGTTATCATGTACATCCTTTTGTTTTCCTTCCCTCCAACGCCAGAAATTGGGTTTCTATACTCGTGGTGGCAGAGCATCGATAGTCAATTGTGCAGCTATCTGTTTAATTACAAACAAAGTTTTTATTTAGATGAATCACAGACAATTTTATTTATTATGTAACAGCCTCTCGTTCTGCAGAAATCTTTTTGTTTTATGCTAAAACTGTATATCATAAAAATGTTACTAGTTTTAATGTTAAATCTTTTAACTCATTTATTCAAAAACAGTGTATAATAAACAACATTGACACATTAGAGGCAAGTATAGAACATCTGGAAAATTGTTATAAATGTAAAGTAATTTTGAAGTCTTTTGTATTCAATTTCAAGTGACTTAACTACAGAGCATTTAAGTACGTTCGAACAACATACTGTTAGAATTTTCTTTTTCCACTTGACGTATATATTTTCCTGTTCTAAACAGTAGTATTTCAAATAACTTAACCAAGCGGTGTACTGGCAACAAACCTAATCTCCCTGAAAATTACCAAAGTTGTGAAAATGTTTAGGGAACTTTATTTGTTTTGTTTTTTACCCAAAATGTAACATCAAATCCCAACCTGTTTAGACATTTAAGGCCAAAATTAATCTAGAGGGAAACATTCAAATAATACTTTTGTATTAAAAGTGCCTTTTTTGAAATACTTAAAAAGTAAGAAGTTTTGGTTTTTGGAATTACTGTACAAATATATATGTGGGTTATCTTCGCATAACCTTCTCAAACTTTGTTTGAACTGTAGGTCAGAGGAAAAGCAGCTAGTAAACAATATTTTTCGCGAATTTGTGATCGAATAGTATGAATTGCCTTTTATCATTAAATACAATAATGGCCCTACTGTTTAGCACTCTCTTGTGGCGTTAGGATGAAAATTATGGATCATTGCCCTCACAATTCAGACACGCCAATAACTGGAACACACCCAACTTCACAGGGTAAAAATAGAAATAATTTTAAAATAAAAAGGGCAAAAATACCTTTTTGATTTCAAGTGTTTACGTGTATTGATACAAAAATGGCTTGTATTATCTGTCAAAAATAACCACATAAAGTTCGACAAATTATCCATAAACACAACAATGCTTTCCGGGCTCGTCCATCTCTCTGTGGTATACACAGCGTAAATATTTCATTATTTGATTTTGTTCGCAGCAACAAAACAAACTATATATATTGTCATTTTGATTTTTCACGTCTCTACAGTACAAAGTGTTATCTATATTTGAAACCCATTTTAATTAAAGGAGAAATAACGTTTCCCATTTTAACTTATTTTGTATCTAAAAGATGTATACAAAATGCATAATATTATATATCAAGCAAAAACAATAGGAGTCCTTCAGCCTGAAGAGGGACCCGGTCAGCTTTAATACTGTCCGTTAAATCCACCCCTTCACACTCGCCTGAAAATTACATATCTCCTAAACTCTAAACACTAACGTAATTTACATTTCTTCAACAGCTTGTTTCTGCACTTATAAAACACCAAATCTGTTCTATTACACACTGCATTTTTTTGGAACTCTAGATACAGGAAATAAAACACATTATAAACGTTTTAAGTTTTCATAGTTCAAACTGGCAATAACTAGCCACCTTAGTTTTTCAATTCTATATAATTCAAACTTTATCTTATTACTATTCAACTACCATAGGCCTAGGTGAAAGAAAAATATAGGTAACGTTTTTTATCTGCTATCGGAATCCACAGCCTGTATATCTGATCAACGGCAGATTTAGAATTCTCTTGGGAGCTATCTAACTGAAAATACATTAGACAAACAAGTGCCATAGTCGTTTATCTAGAAGCGTGTTTTACTAAAGATCAGTAAAGAAAAATACCAGTAATTGTTCGATATTTTATTCAGTTGTAGGCTTTCCATTCTTTACGGGACCCCGCATGGCCAGGTGGTTAAGGCACTCGACTCTTAATCCGAGGGTCGCAGGTTCGTATCTCCGTCACACCAAACATGCTTGCCATTTCAGCTGTGGGGGCGTCATAACGTTATGGTCAATCCCACTATTCGTTGGTAAAAGAGTAGCCCAAAAGTTGTTGGTGGGTGGTGATGACTAGCTGCCTTCCCTCTAGTTTTACACTGCTAAACTAGGGACGGCTAGCGCAGATAGCCCTCGTGTAGCTTTGCGCGAAATTCAAAACAAACCAAACGTTTCGTTAAGGTCTCATGGTTGTTTTCATAGTGTTAATTAAAAATTCAACTTTTCTAGTCAGTAAGGTACACGACTGTTTAGTACTAGTAAAACTTTGAACAAATTTATTCAATACAGATGATTCTTGATACTTATCGCCGCTATAATAACACCCCTTACGAATACAAGTTTTGAAAACATTTGTTCACCTGTATAGCAACAGGTGCTATCAATGAAGATTACGAGTAGGTTGCAACAAATGTCCATATCAGTGCAAAAGTGTATACTATAGATGAACATATGATATTTCAAATAAAAGAAAGAAAGAAAAGACACAAAACAATATTAAAAATTGGAAAATGGCAACTAAAATAAATTAACTTTAATGTGGCTGTTTTTCCTATATGTCACACAAAATGCCGTTGAGGTTGAAAATACCAGTATGAGCTATTTATTTTTTGTAACTACTTAACAAAACTCACTTCGTTTTTCGTTATGGATTAGGTTTTGTTTGTTTGCTGAAGTTCGCGCAAAACTACTCGAGGGCTATCTGTTAATCGTTATTAATAATTTAGAAGTAATAGTCTAGAAGGAAGGTAGTTAGTCAACATCACCCACTGCCAATTCTTGGACTACTCTTTACAAACATTACATTATAATGCCCCCCGCCTTTTCTAAAAAGGTAGAATGTTTGATAACTGGATTGGAGCCTGCCATCCCCATATTGCGAGTTGAGCGCCATATCCAACAAACCATGCCAGGGCTTTTTGTGTTAGATCAATCATTTCAATAAGGAAACCAGAATACTCGCTTGAAAATTGACAGTTTAATAAAGTGAACTAGGAATGTTGTTAATTTTAAACTTCATTATGATTTAGACTAGTGTAATTTAATAAAAGTATGGTGTAAAAGCCCAGAACCTCTAGTGGTACATCGGTACTTACAAAGCTAGAAACCGGTAGGCATGGCACAGATAGCCCATTGCGTATCTGTGCTTAACTTTAAACAAACAATAAATAAAGCACAGAACAGTGACGTATTTAGGGTGTACTATTTGTATTTATGGCAGAAATACTACCGATTAACCAAAGAAAAGAAGTCAGTAAGCAACACCCTACTACCCACCATCCGCTCAAAGGGTTTGGCTGACATTTATAACGTACCAATAGCTTAAATTGCAGTGAATTCTTTGTGGTATAACACGGATTCGAACTTATTTTGTGAGCTTTCTTATCCACGGCTCTATTACAGGTCCCCCTTACATATCTGAAAGCAAGAAGTTTGTTTAACTGCGCATGCTTGAATGAAGTTCGCGCTGTAGAGCTAGATACTTACAAGATTTTCTGAGTGGTTATGTGCAATGCTATCGTTAAGGTTTTTTCTATTCTAGTTAACATTAATGTAAAATATTTTTAATCTGTTGTGTAAAGACTTGTTTCAAAATCATATTTGGCAGCTTTTCCAAGTATCTGTCATGGATTTACAACTTATTTATAACTCAGGCGTACTGAAAAACTTTAGGTTTAGCGAGTTTGTAAGAATTAGCGTTAGTTATACTAATAATAAAAAATTCAGCTTTTAATTTTATGAGTGAGTAACAGTTAAAGCTAGTACCGTTGTAGTGTACTGATATAATACTATTAGTAGTGCTAGTATTACTGCTAGTAGTTATTACTATATCAGTACTGGTAGTAGTACGAAACATATTACAATTGTTTCCGTTAACTTTTATATGAATAATTCACAAATGTACAGTTAAAAAGATAGGTATTTGGGTAGAAAAAGTTCATTTTTTTACTTGATTATTGTGTATATTTTGGTATAATTTATTATGGACATGATGCTGTGTTTCCCACGGAAGGGACGTGTGCGTTTGATGTTGATTTTACTTTCTCTGGTTGCAATGTGTTTGGTAGTGCTATATCGTAATTCAGGTGTACCACAGCTTTCTGGTCGACATGATGATCGTTCAAGCACAGCATTCTTCTATCATCGAAGTAGTGGCCGTACACACTACATTGATGATCAAGATAGAATCTTAATTAGTCATACTAAGTCCGAAGTTTCAAAGCAGCCACTCGTTTTAAAAACTTCTAATAGTAACTCGTGTGCATTAGTACCCCCATTAACAAAAGTGGACATTAATGTCACCCAGGTTTATTCAACTTTGAACTTCTACCCGTCTCAACGGTCCTATTGGAATCAGACATTTGAAAACCGTTATTTAAGGAGACGTAAAGAATGGGCTAATTTGCCCTTAAAGGTAAAGTTCAGTGTTTTTTTTTCTTTTGTTTTTGATTGCAGTTTTAATTCTGTATATGACTAACCATACACACACACACACACACACACACAATTATTTTAATTTTTATGTGCATGCACAATAAAAAAAAAAAAAGTGATCCTGGCAAAGCTTTAATCCTGAAAGAGTAAGAGTAAGAAGTAACAATAACATACAAATTTTAGTAACTAATAAATTAATTATGAAAATATGTATTTCTTCCCAGACTCATTACATTAATTTCTATTCTGTTGTGTAAGACTTGTTTCTAAATCATCTTAGGCAGCTTTTCCAAGCATCTGAGTCTGAGGGTAATTAAAAAAAATATTTATGGATTTGTGAACATATTAAGTGATGTTGCAATTTCTTTTTATAAGGTTTAAAATATTATAATGTTTTTCACAAACTTTCTTTTGTATATGTATGTGTAATTTCTAAAATATGTATTTTGATTTTGTTAACTGAGCATTTTGAAAGGATTTTACAGTGATAACACTTGATAAAAAATAAACATCAATATAGTTAGAGGTAGTTGTGAGATAAGTGGAGTTTATGTGGTGTTTATAAGTGTCAGAATTTGGTTATATTTGAGAACTGTAGGCTTGGTTATGATTTTTAGGAGGTTTGTTAGAATACAGTAGTTAGTACAGTAAACAAAATTGATCTTACATGGTTTGTTGAAAAGGAGTATTTTGATATTATTTGATTATGTGAGACTAAGTTTGTAAAATGTTTATGATAGAAGTTTGTGTGAAATACAGGGCTGTAAGTTGTTTAATAAAGTATTCTTAAAAGGGGAAGTGTGACTTTAGTTTATTGAAGATGAGATAGTGAACAAAGTAACATTGAGGTTGCATCTGTGTGTCTTTTTAGTGACTTTAGAGATAAAAAAGCTTTTAATTAGAATATGGTATGGATCACTTGATCAGATTGAAAATAATGAGAACCTTTATAGTGAGATCAAGAATGCAGCAGTTAACCAGTTCTTAGTCATGGGGGAATTTGGGGATTTTAGTGTTAAGCTGTTCTTGGAAATGTTAAAGGTGGTTGGCTTCAACAGATGGTTGGGGAGTTTGCTAGGAAGGATGCTGTTTTAGATTTCTTAGGCCTTAGATGTGGATATGGTTGAAAGGTGAATTTAGGGGAATATCTGCATATAAGTAGTTATACAGTTAAGTTTGAGGTATTACATATAGAGATAGATAATGGTAATTTGGATTGCAAACTTTGGGAAGGTTAATTTTGACAGGATAAGACAGAAATTTATTCTGATCATTTGGTATACTTAGTTAAATTAAGATGCTTGTCAAATATGGAAGGTTTTTATAAACAAGCTTTTATATTTTAAGATAAGTGTTCCATAGAGATAGAGAGAGAAAGGTTACTGTAAGTAGTAGAACAGAGTGGCTCACGAGAAATATTAAGAAAAAGAATTGAAAATCGACATTACAAAGCTAAAATGTTTTAAGTTACACTTTAAGGAGATGGAGTTGAGCACTATAGAAAAGCAGGATAATTTGTTAAAAAGGATATTAGAAAATAAAAAAGCTGAAAGTGTTTAAAACTTATCATTAAGGATTTCTTTAAATACATTAAAGGTAAGCACAATATTAAAATGGGAATTGGGCTTTTCTGGATGCAGAAGGAGGGTTATTATGGAAGATTAAGATAATTTAGTTACTAAATTTTTCTTTTTCTTCAGTTTTCAGTGGAGAGAATTTATAAACAGTATTTCATATCCTGAAGGATTACTAGTGAGAAACATGATAGATGAACAGAAGTTCAGTTTTAGCCATAAAACTATTAAAGAAAAAGGGGAAAGGTTGAAAAATAAGTCTCCTAGGTATAATATTTTTCCAAGGATGTTAAAAAAGGGGTTGACAATTTTGTAAGTAAGTTTCTTATGGGAAGGTGCCATAAGACTAGAAGCTGGCTAATATACACTGGTCTGCTTTTCAGCATTTTCCAGGTAGTTATAGGCCAACAACTCATGGTTCTGTGGTGGTAACAATTTTTGAGAAACTAATTAGAGATGATTTGCAAACCACCTACATGTAACAAAGTTTTTATTATTTTGAACAGTTAGGATGGAGTCACTTGTAAAATGTTCTCATAAATTTTTTGATCTTCTTTACAGATCTTGCTGTTTATGTTGAGGAATGTGTGTATTTAGCATAACTGGGTTTTCAAATAGCTTTCAGCAAAATACTACATAAGAACTTAATAAAGAAATTTATTTCTGAGAGAAAAGAGCTCAAAAGATTAAGGTTGTGTTAGAGCAGTGGTTTCCAACCATGGGTGCTCATTGGGGGTGCAAGATAACATTTGTTTTGGCCACCTTCACCTTTATTCTCAAATAAATAATTATTGTGAGGGGTGCAAGAACATATTAAAATTTTTTAGGGGTGCGGGGCATAAAAAAGGTTGGGAACTACTGTGTTAGAGGAAAGAAATCAAAGGCTGTAATAAACTGGATTGGAAATACAAATGGGATACTGCCATAGATAGAACTCTTTCCCTTTTGATATACATTAATGATATTGATAAGGAAATGTTCAAGAAATTTGTCAGGTTTGTTGATTATATTAAAATTTTGAGTATGGTTATCTGTAAGGAGTATACTGTTATTTTATATAGAAGTTTGTATCATTTGATAAATAAATGCCAGATGATATTTAATTATGCTAAGTGAAAGGAAACAGGTTTCAGCTATATTAATTTCAACTGAGAAAAGAAGAGTTGGAAGGTGTATGGTTGAAATGTTCACATTTATAAAGGGAGTAGATAGGACTGCTGCATCATCTTTTTTGTTTAACAGTAAGTGATAGAACTAAGAATTAGGCAGAGAAACAGTCATTTGTAAATTAGACAACTTTACATTTTAAACAGAGTCATCAGCCTTAGGAACAGATTTCCTTCAGACATGGTATATGCAACAGGATTGGGAGAGTTCAAAGGAGAGCTTAATTTTTCCTGAGGGAATTGGGGATAGATGGGTGTTTTAATAAAATGAATGGGACAACCATAGCATACCAAGGGGTACCTTGTTGTCTCCCCAATTTTCTCAGCATACAGTATGTGTATCCTTAAGGTTATGTGAGAATCATCTGGATGCAGAGAGTAATCTGAATAATTAATGGCATTTGATAATAGTTTAATTATTGGGCCCATTGATTGATTCAACTAATTTGTCTCATTTAATATTTTCACGAGACTTTTTTTTGTCAAATAATCAGGAATACTTATGATTAATGAGTTACTTTTGCCAGTCCAGATATTGATAAATTTGGTTGACCAACCATGAATTAATTGAAAATAGTAAAGAGAAATCATAATGATAATATTTCAATTAGTTGGATAGGTGTGGTAGTTGAAAACAATATTAATCAAAAACAATTTTGTTCAATTGATTATTTTCATAACATTGATCAATTTAATCATAATTTTGTATAATTCAATATTTTAAGTGACACTAACTTGGTGTAGTCAGTACTTGTAGGAAATCAGTTATGTAGATTAATATAGTTAATTAGCTAGCTGTACATGTTTGAGTGCAACAGGATAACTGAATAATTTAATGAATTAAATAACAATTGATTATCTATGGGCAGTGGTTACCCCACCTAATTATCTGTTTAACTGATTAATCAAAATTAGTATTGAATTAATTGTTACAAAAATAAACATATTATTGAAATTAGGGTTTCAGCTTATTATTGTTTTTGATTATTCCATTTGTCTGGTAACACTGCACAACAAAGTTTTTGCTTCTTGAACACTGTTGGGTGTCCCTTATAGATTTTTGGCTGCTGATCACGAAAATCACATCCAAAATACTTGTACAAAGAAAAAATGTGATTGTCACAGTTTTAATATTTAAGCTTAAGAATTTTTTATAGTTTTTAAAATTTTCCTTTCATTTGCAAATTGGGAAAATATTTGCATGTTAAGTTATATCGGTTTGAAAATATGGAAATATTTTTTCAGTAAGAAGGTATCAGATAACATAAGATATGAGGTAAGCTTATACAGTTGATACTGGTTGAATGGGTAATAAAGAGAACTTTATTATAATTGTAACATGGTAACAGATGTAAAATTTGTGGAGAAGGTTTTTCAGTCATTGAGCATAAGTAGTTTATTGAAACATAGGAATATGTAAATAGTATGAAATTAAGAAGTCTCATGGCTTCAAACTGCTTAATGTTTAGTAAAGTGAACTTGTTCATATTTGGTTCTTTGTTAAAAATTACATTGTTTTTGCTTTTTAATAATAATAACAGATGTATATTTTTTCAGTTGTAATGTTTGCAAACATGAGTGTTTTGCAGCATTAACCTAATGAAATCAAACAATTTTTAAATTTAAAATTTAAATTTTAAATCAGCTTAGTTAAGCTTAATAATAAGTGATTATGACAAGCAAATACAAAATACTCTGACTCAACTCTTTATTGAATATTGGTTTTATGTTTATCCTCTTCAAAAGACATAAATAGGCTGATTGACTTCTTTACTACTTATTATGATCATGATAAATTTTAAATACATTCTCACCCTCATTGGTGAAAATAAAAACTTTTAATACTGTTCAATTTACTAAAACTAAGTGGGTTATTACGGCAAGTTTTAAAAACAAACAAAGTGACAACCGAGTTTGCCAAATATAAAATATTCAGACTACTCTGCCAAAATATTTTTATGCAAAAAATACATTTTTTTAAAATAGAATATACAAATGGTCTGTTGCAGAAAATATCAGTCTTAAGAAATGTAGGGTTATTCAAAATATAATTTTTGAAAATAACCCAAAGTTAAATGGGAAATGTAATACCATGAATGAAATAATTCAGTGGCTCACAAAGTTATGAAGCTAACACTCTTCTTTTGTTTTTAAATACATAGTGGAAGGTGATGTCTGTGGAATTAATTAATTCAATGTAGTTGAGTTACTCTCTCTGTGTGGGCTCAGTCACTTTAACCAACCTTGTAACTACAATATAGCCATAAAACTACAATTAATATAAGTGTGAATTTACTAAGTGTGTCTTCTTTTTATTCTGATATGATCACTTGCCTCCTCCATATACATAAATTTGGTTTCCTCTTGAAATCATAAATAATCTGCCTGAGAGTCATGCATACCATCAGTTTTGTCAAAACTCCCACCTAAAATTCTGGTGAATCACAAAATTATGCTACTGCATGATGATGTATCATGTAGTAATACATTTCACCAATAGGTGAGGAGCATACCTTTTTGTGCAACTGAACCCTCTAAATTAATGTCAAATATTTCATTGTTTTTCTCAGTACAGGTGGGCTAAGATGTATGGTATTGTTGAGATTTATTGAAGTGACTACTTCAGTAACTTTATTGTGTATTTTTAACTTTTCCATAATAATTCACAATTTAATTTTTTTTTTCTGCTGATGGGAGTATAAATATCACTCACTGTTACCAACATTTAAAAAGTTCTTGTCT
Organism: Tachypleus tridentatus; assembly: GCF_004210375.1. Classification (NCBI taxonomy): domain Eukaryota; kingdom Metazoa; phylum Arthropoda; class Merostomata; order Xiphosura; family Limulidae; genus Tachypleus; species Tachypleus tridentatus. The sequence goes on along the minus strand of NC_134825.1, from coordinate 99,845,294 downwards.
GTTGAGATTTTAACAGCCATTGTGTATTATAAAAGGTGCTGTTCATGTTGAAAATCCAGTGAGAAGTGTAACATCACATTATCCACCAGGTGATGGGGTTCATGTTACTACCTGGACCTTTACATATTATGAAGTTGAATAGGATGAAATGGAGCATTTTTCCACCCAATACTGCTGTACCTACTGAATGTTTGTTGACTTTCCTGCTTTATGTAAGCTTTCTACCTGTTGTATCCTTTCTTCTTACCTGTTAGTACTGCATCTGGAACTTGTTTCAGAGCTCAGTTTGATCTATGTTTTATGCTTTGTTTTTTCTGCCTTACCAGATTACTTGTAGAGGTTACTGTGTAGATATTTTATTCTTTATTAACACAGCTCATAGAACTTTTTGTTTAAACATTCTTTACTTCTCTGTATACAATATTTTGTTTAGATGTTGTTTATTACTTTGTATACAACATTTTGTTAGAAGTAGTTCATTACTCCTTGAGTTACACAACTTAGACTGTAATATTTAATCATAGTTACTTGCTCCTTAATATATACTGCTTGTTATGTTATGTTTTGTCATAGCTTGTTTCCTTCATATGTACACATAGACATTACTGGTTGGTTGGTCATATTTACTCAATCCTTATTGTGTAAACATAAATATTAATAATTTAGTTAGTCAGTTGCTCTTACCAATGAACATGTTATTGTTGATATTTTTTTCAGATTTGTTATTTAGTAACATGTTCAAAGGAAGGTGAGGGTTACAAGTTGTTCATTACTTCTTCACCTGTACTCTTGGAAGGTAATGCTACATCATAATTGTTAATAATTTGCCATGTATACATAACTATTAATGTTTGGTTCTATTCCTTATTCTTTAGCATATGTACTGAGACAATAATATTTAGTTCTTATTTATTACTTCTACACAATTACACATTGAAGATAATGCTTATTCTTTGTTGATTGTACCTTGCCATGTGCACATAATTGTTAAGGTTTGATTCTAGTTCTTTATTATTTAACATGTACACCTAGAAGTTTGTATTTAGTTGTTCTTTATGTTTCACATGTTCACATGGATGATAGTTATTATTCTTGGTTAGTTGTGTTTTGCCATGTACACATTGTTATTAGCGTTTAGTTCTACTTTTCACTCCTAAACATGTTATACATTGAAGACATTTTCACATTGTTTATTATTGATTAACATGCAACTCATTAGGGTAAATGTTTTGCCATAGTTCATTACTCCTTTAGTTCTACCCATAGGAGATAATAACAATGTTTAGGGACAACAAGGGATCTGTTGTTCCATCTCAGCTGTCTCATCCTCTAAGCCAAGCTCGAACTATTAAATTAAAAGAAAAACAACAGAAATTACGGCCACCTATTATCATTCATATACCTATCAAGCTATTTTTTAAACACACTTCAATTGTAGTGCCTCCACACATCTAAAGGTAACTCATTTCATAGGCCAAGCACTCTATTTGAAAATTTGTCTTAGTTGAAAATGGCTTCTACCTTACCTAAATCTATATTTGGCACCTAGTTCTAAAATTCTTGCTACTATGTATGAAAAATGTTGATTTATGAACATTAACAATTTCTTTTACAATCTTAAGCTTTCAATAAGATTCCCTTTAGTTCTTTTTTCAAGAGAAAACAGTTTTTAAGGATCTGAATCTTTCCTCATATAACAATCTTTATATCTTAGGAACCATTTCAGTAACTCTTCTCTGAACCTTTTACAACAATTTAATGTCTTTCCAGAGGAAAGGAGCACAAGATTGAACACAGTATTTCAAATATGGCTTAACCAGTGATCTGTACAATGAAATTGTAACCTCTTTAGACTTGTATTCAATATTTCTGTAGAACAGCATAAAAATCCTATTTGCTTTACCACTAACAAGAGCATACTGCTTGGATGGCTTAAGAGACTAAACAACTATTACAGCAAGATTCTTTTCTTTCATGACGTTGTTATTCCCATCCAAATTATATTTGTAATTCAAATTATGCTAACCCACCTGCCATTTATTTGCCCAACTCACTAAATGATCTAAATCTTTTAGAAAAGCAGCAGCATATTATTCACAAACTGCAATATCAAAGATCTTAATATCATCAGTATATTTAAGTAATTTATTGACCATTTCTTCATTTATGCCATTAATATAAATCAAAAAGAGCAAAAAGTCTAAGACTGAACCCTTCAGTAATCCACTTGGGACATTAATCTAGTTTGATTGAACTCCATTTATAACAACCCTCTGCTTTCTTAGAGCCATTTTTCTATTCAGTTAGTTAACTTTTCTTCCACACCTGTGGAGATAAGTTTATTTAAAAGCCTTTCATTTGGCACTTTGTCAAATGCTTTCTGAAAATCCAGATACACGAAATCTACACTCTTCATCTACATGTGCACTAACATTTGCAAAGCATGTTGAAAGATGTGTAAGGCAAGGTTTTACCTTAGTGGAATGATGTTGAATGTCCAATAAAATTTTAAACTTTGTTAAATGAGTTTGCAAAGTATCTTTTATCAGACTTTCCAAAATGTTTCTCACAAATGATTTAAGACTGATTGGCATAAAATTACTGGGGCAATTTCTGTTACCTCCCTTAAAGATAGAAGTGATGTTAGCTAATTTCCAATCTGTTAGTACTTGTATGCCATTCAAGGACTTGGAAAATATTTTTGACAAGTAGCTTACCTATCCAGTCCTTAACCTCCTTTAAAGCCTTCAGGAAAATATTATTTAGCCCAGGAACCTCATCATTCTTTATACTTCCCAATTTTATTTTATAAAGCTCATAATTTATGTAGTTGTCTTGTTTAACTTTGTTTTCATCTTTCAGTTGTTTAAGATGAGAAATACTGCTTAAGTCTTCTTTAGTAAAAACTGAAGAAAAAGCAGTATTTCCTGTTTGACCAACTTTCTTTATCTACTACAACCTTCTAAAGCTTCTGTAATATCAGTCAGTTTAAATTTATTGAATTTTTTATGCTTTTCTTTAATTCTTATACCCTTTATGAGCCAATCTGGTTTTTTACTTGCAGGTATCGTTTTCTTTTTTATAGGAATATATTTGTTTTGAATATTGAAAATTTTCTCTTTAAAAATTTTTACATCTGATCAGTGTCTCCAAGTAACTCGGGTTTTCCAGTTCCCACCAGATAATTTTTGTTGCATCCATTCAAAATTTGCTTTTTTGAAATTTGGAATCAAAATATTATTCTTGATTTCCATATGCAACAAAACACAAGCCTAATAGAGTAATGATCACTTGAAACTAAGTGTTCCAATTTTCACCCTCAACCACTTCTATATCTGAAGTTAACAGTAAGTCTAAAATAGCATTATTCATTAGTCATGCTTTGATTAGTATTTTCTAATGAATGTCTGAAATTTAAAATCATTCATAGTTATGACTTCACTAACAGCTGAAATTTTAACCTCACTGTAAAGTTTCTCACCAATTTTATCAGTTTTATCTGGTGGTCTGTAACAAATTCCTACTAAGAGCTTTTCTCCTTGATATTCACAAAGAGAGACCTAAATGTATTTCAAAAAAATTTGTTATCAAAATAATTTACATTTAACTATGCTTTAGTTATTTCCTTTATTTCAAATATTCTATTCCTTAAGTCATCTTTTTTATTTCTTATACTTTTAGAACAGTAGCAATTAATCCAATTCTTATAATTACAGATTTTTTATGCTGAACTTTTATCTTATTTCAGTATTGTTTCATTTAGTTTCTTTGCTCTCACCACTATCTAATTCTAGTTTAAAATTTCATTTACAGCTGAGTTAATAGCTTTTGCAAATATGCCAGACCCTTTCTAACTTAAGATGTTAAGTGTAAACCATTCATTTCAAAACGTTCCCTTCTCTCACTGAACTTATCCCACCTTGTCTAGCCAGCTAATCCTACATATTAATTTCAGCCTAGTGCTTAGACCTTGTGACTTACTCAACATTTCATCTCTACAGTTAGTTCTTAACACTATTCCTTACACAATTTGTGTTCTTGTACTTTAAATGCTTTTATGAACCCATCGTACTTATTAATTAGTTCCTCTGACTTACTCTTCCCTATATTGTTAGCCCTTGCATGAATAACAAAGATTCCATCATTGTCAGTCCCTTTCATTATATTATTTCTTGCTGTGTCACTTTTGTCTTCCACTTGTGCTCCAGGTTAGCACAATTTAAATATTTCCTCCAAAATTACCACAAAGAATATTCTACCTACATGCTGTGTCAGAGAGTCACATATAACTTTAACCTCTAAGTCCATAATCCATATCATTTTCTATTCCTTTTTGCTTTCCCTCCCTCCAATAGTTTCTCATTTACATAAGTCAAGGACAGAAATTTGTTGCTCAGTAGAATAGGGTCTTTACAATTATGTTCACTACTTTTAACCCTAATACTACTTTTTCTATCTTCACGAATATCATTATTAATCTTAGCTTGCATGTAAAAGCTTAAGCTGCTCTTGAAGTCTTGTTGTCATTTCCCATTTCTTCACTTTATTTGTTTCCTCAACTTTAATTAGGATAGCCTCTAACTTTTCCTCCATTCTGCAAACTCCACATATAAATTAAGTATGCTCGCTGCTAACTTCCTTAAAAGTGCATAGTAGTCCAGAGTTCCCAAATAAAACCCATTCATTGTATCTGTCACAAATAAACATTCAGTATTGTAATTAGACACCAGTAGCTTGTTGTTAACACTGTTAAACCTAAATCTGACAAGTAATTAATTTTTAGTGTTTTTCCAGTAGCATTACTTACCCATTCAGACTTAGATTGTCATTCAGAAGCACATTTACTATGTACTTTCAGGGTTGTTTGGTGCTACATAGCACAAATAGAATATTTGAGACGAGATTAACATTGGTTGTTTATATCTTATTATGAATCTCACTTCACAGATATTGCTCCACTTTGTAGCAGTTTTACACCAATAGGGGTGTGACGTATCCTCCTGTTGCTTGTGATTTTTTCTCTTCGATTCTACCTAATTATCACTTTTTGTTAGGTAGTTGTCTTGTGCAGACCTTTTGAATTTATGCTGGTTTCACACAATCTATATGGGGTCAGTTTTGGTGGCCTATGATAAATGAATTACTATTTATTTCAAGCTGTAAGGGAATTCCCTAGCATAAGATTATTTCTGAAAGTAACAGCCACCTCTGATTCTTTGCTAAACTTCATTCTGATTTTAGAACAAATGTTCTCTGGGCCAGGAGTTTTATCTTCAAGAACAGCTTTTGTAATGTATATTATAAATGTAAACATAATCAAGTTGGAGTTAAAACATCTTTTAGTGTCTACTTTAATGTGCATCATCTAAGTGTTTTCAAAACTAAGTTACTTCCCCGAGAGAAATGGAGTGACCCAAATTATTTAAAAATGTTATCCATTTAAATATTACGTTTTAGGTGTATAATAAAGTTGTGAATTAGTTGTGTTATTTAATCTTTCTAAATTTATATTTTTACACTACATAGTTAACAATTATTTAACTTAATATTTAAACAATTTGTACTAATGTGGAGTACATTAGAAATTTGTGATAAATTTTCCTCTTTTCATAGTATTAGCCTTTTCTGTTTTTTGCTGCTCTTTATATGTGAATTTCTTTTTATAATGCATGCCATAAGCCTTCCACACTCTGTCTCATGCAAATCATCTTGTGTGATCTATTCACCAATAGGAGAGCAATACTATAACATTATACATGTGATACCTGTGTGCCATTACTGAACTATCACTTCTTGTTTGGCAGTATTTGAGATCTCAAATGATTTAACTTAGAAATTATTGAAATAAAGTAAATTAACTTTTTCCACTTTATTTTTAAAAGTGTTTGATTTATCCATGTATTGCTTTGAAAAATTTTGCTCGTTTGTTTGGTATGAAGCAAGAATTCTGAAATAAACATTGCCATTTTGGGGATATCTTGTTTGTCTGATAATATAATTCATGTCACAGGTCATTGGGGAATTTATTGGCCTTTGTTCATAGGGAGATTGAGCATTAAATGGAACAACTGTTGTATCCTGCTGTTGCCCCTCTTCCGCCTGTGCCTTTCATTCTTGACCAGGCTGAGGCTGTTGAGGATTTTGATCCTTTGTTTCCCTCCAGGAGTTTGCTGTGCCTTATCCAAACCTGAATATTCTTTTAGGCTGTCATCAGCTCTTTCGGATTTCATTTGTCAGGAATGTAATATTTTGTGTATTATTTATATTTCTTGTTACCAACAACCTTCCTTAATACATGATTCTGCCTCCCACTCTTATTTAGTTCCCCATCCTCTGATATTGAGGTTCACACTGATTTTGCTGTCTCCCAGTTAGGTGATGGCATTAGTATGTTTTGTTCCCCATGGGCTTTGGATCAGTCTGCCCTCTCTTCTCTTAGGATGGACTGTCCATATCTGGACTAACAATTGTTTGGTTCGGTTTTACGTATTTGTGGGGTAGGACTGAAATCTCCTGTTCATCTTACCAATGCCCAGTGTTCTTGTCTTCATTTGTGGTATCTCTTCTCAATCCAGCTCCTGTCTGAAACTCATCACAGGAATCTTGAGAGGTTTTCTGAGGACATCTTCTCCCTCTTCACTTCCACAATGGCCAGGCTGCCATTGTTGGCTATGGCTTTGCAAATGAAGCTCCATTGTTGTTGGGATGTTTTGTATTATGATGCTATATTGTCATGGGTCTATCTCTCAGCTCTTTATCTATGGACATTCATATGACCATGTTTTTGAGATGTTTCATGTTTGACATGCTCCTGGAGTCTTTGTAGTTGAGAGCGGCTTTGCTCCAACAACACTCTCTACCGCATCTCATCTGATTGCTTGTTTATCTCATTTAGAGCCAAGCATAGCATTGATTTTTGCCTCCTGACTCTCCCCTTTCCAGCCTTTGCCTGTTACTCCTTTATTTGATGCCACTGTTCATCATTTTTCACAATAATGCGTGGTACACCAACAATGGTTTAAGTGACTGCCCAGCATATTTTGGTCTGGTGGGAGATCATCTGGTGGCATTTGTTCATCAGTGTATCCCTTTTGTCTCTGGTGTTTGGGCTTGCCAAGTTTGGTCAGAGGGAGTTGTCATACCTTTTCTTACCTTTTCACATTTGTCCTTCATTACTGTTTCCTTTTCTCCTCCTTGAGATCCCTAGTCATGCCAACATCTATCCAAGGCAGTGGAAGACCTTCTTACATGATATTTTGGAGGGGTGTTTACTCCTACCTTTTTGTGGTTCTTAAAATAATAAAACTAGACATCATCTCCTGTCTCGATCAGTATCTTCACACAGTATCAGCACATAAAGGCAGGTTACAAAGGGATAATTTGTAAACATTAGACAGGTGACATTCATATGTGAGTGGAGAGAAAAGTAATTTTCTAAATTCATCTTTGAATGCTGACTTGTTTATTCATTTATACATTAAACTAAACTTGGGTGCAGGCCAACTGAAGTGTACTTGATAATGCCTGCACTGAAATAACTGTAATAATGAAAAACTAACTTATTAATGCTGTATCAGTTGTACAATAATTAACGTAACTCTACATTACAAGCCAGTTAACATTTAAGCACCTTCTACATCTAATAATGTGACTGTTGAATGAAAGCATAGTCTGTAGTTTAAGCTTGTACGAGATGAATTGCACAAAACATAAGCAGAAACCTTGTAAACTATTATGAGTAGAACTTGTGTGGGTGCATAATATAATAAGTGTGTGATGATAATACATGTCTTGTGCTGATTGTGCCAACAGTTGAGTGCAACTAAAGGAAGAAACAGTGCAACTTTAATTCCTTTCAATATGTTAAATGTTGTGAGAGAACTTGTTGTAAACAATGTTGCTATTTGTCATATGATCTCTTAAAGTGTGATGGTGATTGTAGTAGTAATATTTATATGGAATTAAGTACACCACCTTACAATATCTGTTGCTGCAGCTAACTTTTCTTATTGATGAAGAATGATATTTTTTAGATAGGGTAAATTACTTTGAGAAGCAAATGGGATGGAAAAAAAATGGGATATGCATAAAAGTTAAATTGGTTTCTTTTAAGTTAATATACCATAGTGAAAAGTTTTGGCATATGTCAAAATATGTGCTGTATTATATGAGTCTGCATTTTTTGTCTGGAAAAATAGTTTACTGTCATCAAGAGATATCTATTCTTATTGAATCACAGTTTACTTTTTATTTCATTTTACATTCTGAAGAAGCAAAAGAATTAATATAATATCAACATGTGTTTTCAAGATTTTCCTTACTGTGTACTTAAGGGTATTTAAAGAGAGAAATTTTCTTTATACTTTTTGCTTTGCTGTAACAATTGTTAGTGATTCTAATAAGAATGATTCAAGCTGACTGGCAATCTTTACTCTTTTCTATAGGTAATTGTTTTGCCTCACACCCATCCTGATCCAGGCTGGCTGAAAACCTATGATGAATATTATGTCACTTCAGTTTCGTACATCCTTAACAATATGGTTAACAAACTAAATGAGTACAAGGATTTAACATTTATATGGGCTGAAATTTCCTACTTTTCATACTGGTGGGACAGGTAATAATATCTAAGTCTACATGAGTATATGGATAGTTTTAAAGAAAAAAACAATGACCGACAAGTCCTGTATAGTTATATTACCAGATATTGTTTGCAACTTCCATGTACAATAACAGTTCCATTTGGGAATTTTTATTTCTATTTCAAAACTTTTTAGGCTTAATTATATTTCACATTCAGGTTTTTGAAGACAAGGGAAAACTCAGACAAATGTGATTATTGGAAAGTTTCGTATTATAGTTACACTGTGACTTTTCCCTTTCCCTATAAAGCCTTAGAAAATCCATTTGAAAAACCTTGAAATATTTTACTAAGAAAAGAAAAAGGAAGAATAACAAATACGTGAATGCTACAGTTAAAAGTACTTGAAGACAAGTATTTTGGATTCAAGCTGTCTCACCTTCACATGCACACTGTTACAATACGGACTTAAACTGTTTATTAAATATCATCGAAAGTTGATAACTTATTTGTATACTGCATTATTTTAAAAGCTTCTGAAGTAATTGGGAGGATGCTAGAGTAGCAAAATAAACCTTTGATGAGAAGAGGACTATAGGAAAAGTCTGAAGTTAAGTACAATAAGTTTGTAATAAAGTTTGGTAAATCACAAAAGGGGAAAAAAAATCTTCATAACCTTTCGTGTAATTTAAAGATGTGGAAAAGTACAAAAGGCTGCTACTTCATAGTGATATGATTTTATAGGTGAGGAATGTGAACTTTGCTGTGATGTAGTATGTGATGTACTATTGGCATGTACTTTTGATATGTGTTTTTTATTGTTATTATTACTGGGATGGGTGAAATTGAAAAATTATTCAACTACACAGATACATATTGTGAACGAGGATATCCACGAAATTTGTCAAGGCCATGGCAGGTTAAGTTTTACCATGCAGTTGGCATAGCTAATCCTTGTGTGTGTTCAAATTTATGCTGTAACATCTTTCTGAGCCTTGGATTCAGCATGACTGAATGCTCTGTTTTTCACCAGGTTGAACATTTGGTGCAATTAGGTAACAACTGTCTTTTCAATCCCGTAGTTGTTCCTCATGCAATTGCTTGATGGAATCTAGGGCTGGAGCATGTAGACTCAGAACCAGGCATCGTATAGGTTGTTATGATGTCCAGCCATTCCAGGCAGTTAGCTATTTGAAACATTTCAGATAACATGATGGCGAGAAACCTACTTGAAGCAAAAATGTATGTTAGGATGGCTTGTATGGGTATTAACACTTTTACTAATTGAGCAGAGAACAACGTTTTGACCGTTTTTAGGTCATATTCAGGTTAACAAAGAGAGAGTTTGCAACTGACCATTACCAGGCACATGTCTTGGGGACAAGAGTGTAAATGGGTACGGGATTGTAAGGGGCATTGCAGTCAGGTGTTAGGTTAGTAATTAGTATAGGTATATTAGTTTAATTTTGGTTTTAGTTGTATAAGTACAGCTTCTTTGATTTTGCATTTGTTTATATTTGCTTCCCTACTTAGTATCTGGGTGTTTACTTGATTTACAGTGTTCAAAAATGTGTGGTGTTTTTTGTGTTCATTGAATCTAGTTTTATTTTTTTCATGTTAAGTATGCATAACCTCTAGATCATCCTAAATGAATATCAAAAATTTATTTTTCAGTAAAACTTTATATCTTAGTCCTTATTTTCTTTGTCTTTACATTAACTCTAACAAAATCATCAATGTAATACAATGAAATGAAAAGATAAAAATATCAAATGAAATTAAAAATTATTTTTTCTACAGTGAATGCCAGTTGTAACAGAAAATTAGTTTTTAATCCTGAGTTTCAGCTTTTAATTTTTTTACATTTGCTCTCGTCTAATTTTGTAGTTTTATTGTATTTTGAACTGTCTTTCACAAGCGAGAAGTAACTAAACTTCCATTTGGAGAACTTGGTCAATAAACTGTCATGTTTACATCATGTAGTTTTCTCAGATAGATTTTATAAATTTTTTGTTTAAACTTTGTTATTTAACTTTATGTTTTTAATTCTTCATTTTAAGTACTTTTGTCAAAAATTTACAATAACAAGTAGAAAATAAGTTGTGTAAAAAGTTATGTAGTGTAATATGTTTACTACATAATTAATATAAGTTTTTAAGGCAATTTATGGCTACAAGTAATATTGTGATATGAATTTTTTTCTACCAGGGCTATTGCAGTAATCTAAAAAAATAAATCTCTGTTGACTTGTTTACTTTTGTTTATATTTATAGTTATATTTTTCAGGGACCTGAAGTATCAAATTTTAATGTATGAAAGGTAACTGTCATATGTTAAAAAAGTAAACATTTTGAGAGATGAACTAACCAACTTAAATGTTTTTGTAATTAATAACAAAGTTTTCTTAGCAGAAAAAAATTTGGTAAAGATAGTCCTTTTTGTATGTATATATAACTACATAGATGCATTTTGTATAGTAAAGCATACTGAAAGTTTTAAGTGTTAGAAGGAACACCCTATATTTTAACAACTGAATCACATCAAGGTGGTGTTCTAGGGAACTGGCTTTAATGTGAGATTTTGTATAACTGTATTATTGAAAATATTTTAAAGTTATTGAAAATTAATTTACTTTGAAATCTAGCAAAAAAGGTTTTTTTTCTTAATTTATTTCTAAATTTCTGACTTAACCTGTCCAAGATAGATGATAAATTTGGCATATGTAACATCAGAGAAGTTTTCAGATTTTTTTCATTGAAAAATCATTCAATTTGGCTACCTTTCCATAGAGCAGTTTTGCTATTTTGTGGTTAAAAAGTATTTTATATGTTTTAAAACAGGAAATAGTGCAGAACACTACTGAAACCTCAGAAAATTATTGTGTGTATCCTATTACTTGCAACTACAAAGTGAAAAGGTGTTTTGAAGTGCAATAGATTAAGTTGCAACTATGATGGCATATTCTTTCAAAAGGTTGCCAAAGAAATGAGGGCAAAGAGAGTTTCCAAAAAAGTAAAAAGCCTAAAGTAATCTAGAAGCAAAAAGCAACTTTAACATTTTGGGTTTTTAGGATTGTAATCAGATATTAGGTTTACCTAATATCTGGAATGCTCACTATTATGCTATGATTGATCAGCTTATTAAAGGACATCAGTGGTTACAAACTACTCTTGGAGTTGTGCCATCTAATGCTTGGTCAATTGACCCATTTGGTCATTCATCTACTCTTCCATACTTGTTAAAATTAGCTGGAATGAAGAATATGTTTTTCTTTAGGCCATGTTATGTACTTTGTATGATACTACTTTTAATCAGAAGCTTCTTGTTATTATTTGCATTTAAAGCTTTTACTGAATATAGTTGTTAGTTCACATCTGAGTAGGTCAATTTTAAAAACCAGTTTGAAAGTTGTATCAAAATAATTTTCAGTTTTTATTATAGTTTGGGACTCTTTTGGACCCAAGTCTAAATGGTACAATAATCATATGTGAAAAACAATCATATCTGATAATGTATAAATGTATTACCATATTTTTTGGAAATCTGGCCTTGTTAAATCACAAAGTTAATAAATTTGTAAAGAAAAAATTTTGTGCAACTTCAAAATTAATTCATTTTTATCAACTTTTTTAATTCTAGTAGCTTATGTGTACTTAGATGAGGACTATGTAGGTAATTGCACTGAAAAATTTATGTTTGAGCAGTAATACATTGTTACTAAATTACTGGAATGGTTTAATATGAAATTAGCTTTGATTATAGGTGTAGCTCACCTTGTACAGAGCATATGCACATATTTATGGAAAGACTTAAACATGTATGGTATGTGTATGTAGTAGAAGGAAAATAAACTTTTGTCCTTTTATCCTAGATTGAAAAACCAACCACAATTACAAAAGATGGTGAAGGATCTTATCGATAACGGTCAGTTGGAAATTGTTACAGGAGGTTGGGTTATGACAGATGAAGCTGCTGCTCACTATTATGCTATGATTGATCAGCTTATTGAAGGACATCAGTGGTTACAAACTACTCTTGGAGTTGTGCCATCTAATGCTTGGTCAATTGACCCATTTGGTCATTCATCTACTCTTCCATACTTATTAAAATTAGCTGGAATGAAGAATATGTTCATTCAGAGGACACATTTTGCTTGGAAGCAGTACTTAGCAGAAAAGAAACAATTGGAATTCTGGTGGAAGCAAAACTTTAATTCCTTTTCTCAGAATCAGTTTCATGATAAAGATATTTTGTGTCATATGTCACCTTTTGACTTGTACAGCATCAAGCACAGCTGTGGTCCTCATCAGAGGGTCTGTCTAATGTTTGATTTTCGAAGGATTCCTGGAGAAATATCAGAAATTACAGCAGAAGAAATAAACAAACAAAATGTCCAAAAGCAAGCAAATCTTCTTGTAGGACAGTATGGTCGCCTTGGTTCTCTGTTCCCACACAATGTTGCACTAGTGTTAGTTGGAGATGATTTTCGCTACAATCATGAGGTAGAATGGGATCAACAATACAAGAACTACAAAAAGTTATTTAATTTTATCAATGCTAACAAAGATTATAATGTTGATATTAAGTTTGGTACTTTAGGGGATTATTTTCAAGAAGTTCATAAAAGAATGAGAAACTTGAACAATGATAAAATACCAACCTTGTTAGGAGATTTCTTCCCATATGGTGATGTATATGCAGATGGTAAACCATCTTATTGGACTGGCTATTTTACCACTCGTCCAATGTGGAAGAAATTCTGTAGGGATCTTGAAAGTTGGCTACGTAGTGCAGAGATCTTGTATAGTCTTGCAAAAGCAGTTGTTATTCAACAAGGAAATGCCCAGTTTCTTGAACTAATGCATCAAAATTATGAGCATCTGACCTTTGCTCGTCAAGCACTTGGGCTTTTCCAACACCATGATGCTATCACAGGGACCTCTAAACAAAGAGTTATGCATGACTATGGCCAGAAATTATTCAAAGGCTTTCAAGGTACAAAAGATGTTATTGCTACTACTGCTCAATTTCTTCTTTTCCAAAATATGACCATTAATCAAAGTGTAGATGACCAACAGATGTCAAAAATACCTAACTTGGTTCCTGATGACAAACGTTTATATTATGACAGTTTGCCAGAAAAAAATGTTCTCCTTGTTTCCACTTCTGAGGGACAAAAAATTGTCCTTTTTAATTCTTTTCCTTTTCATAGACATGAAGTGGTTCATGTTTTAGTTAAAAATCCTCATGTCCGAGTAGTAAATTCATCAAATAAAGAAGTTCTCTCACAAGTTAACCCTATTTGGAATAACTCAGCAGAAATTAGTGACAAAGTTTATCAGTTAAATTTCTTGGCAGACTTACTCCCTTTATCATTGTCAACATTCACAGTTTTAAACAGAGAAGAAAGCACAGACAAAAAATCAGAACCATCTGTGTCTGTGTTTGTCAATGATGCTTTGGGTTCATCTTTCCAGGACACTTTGTTTAACTTCCAGGTATTCCGTAATGAAAACATAGTCCTTAAATCTCCATACTTATCTGCCACTTTTTCCAAGTACACTGGACTACTTAAATCTTTACATCTCTTATCTCAGGATATCACAACTCAGATTGAAACTAAGTTTCTTTATTATAATTCTGAGGAGTTTCATAGTGGAGCATATTTATTTCAACCGAATCCAATAAGCCCAATCTTAAACATATCTGATACATTCCCTATTGTCCGATTGATTCAAGGTCATCTTATGTCTGAACTGACCACAACATATCCAAACACTGTGACCACAACATTTAGAGTGTATCATCTAGATGGGCTCTTAGGGGCAGGAATGGAGATTGAAACAAAATTTGACCTTTATAAACGCAGACAGTATAATTTGGAATTATTCATGAGACTAGAAAGTAATCTTGCAAGTGAAGACATTTTCTACACTGATTCTAATGGTTTCCAGATGACTCAACGAATCAGACATGGTCACATTCCTTTGGAGGCTAACTTTTATCCTGTGAGCACTGCTGCTTATATTGAAGATACACAAGCCCGTTTGACACTTCTCACATCAAATGCTCATGGTTGTACAAGTTCTCAGAGTGGGAACTTGGAAGTAGTTCTTGATCGTCGACTAGCGTTTGATGACAATCGTGGGTTAGGAGAAGGAGTGCTAGACAATAAACCAACTAATGCTCATTTTTGGTTGTTGCTAGAAGAACGTCAGAGGATCACTCCTGATAGAGAAATTCCCAATCTCAGTGTTTTGGGTCATGCCTTGTCTTCTATTTTGATTTATCCTGCTATAATCATGACATCTGAAGGCAGTGAAAAACATTTCAAAAGAAAATTCTTGTCTTTTGTTCAAACTCCATTTCCATGTGATGTTCATTTAGTCAACTTACGTACATTACCAACTGTGGATAATTTTAATAAGCCGTCCAATAGCAGTCTACTAATTCTTCATCGTCAAGGACATACATGTCATGTGAGATCCCATGTTCCTGGCTACTGTGCACATTATCCTTCCAAAGTGAGATTAAGTGAACTAAGTCATGTTCAGGTGGAATCCATATATAAAACTTCTCTTACAGGAATCCATATGTTGCAGAAAATCTTGCAAGTGACTGACATTCAAATCCAACCAATGGAAGTGCACACATACAACATCACTTTTATTTGATGATAGAGTAGATGAGAATAATGCATTCTCACAATCAACTAATTTTTTTGCAGTTTTTAAGCATCCCAGTGTCTGTTAGGAGTTTCTAAATCTATATGATTCATTATGATAAATCTTGGTTATTACTGTTGCTCAAATTATTAAAGAAAAATAATTTTATTGTAGTTATTGTTGCTTAGATAAATGTTTATGCATTTTTACCCTTTTTCTTGCCTTGAATCTTGGAAATTTTGCAAGGAAAGCATTAACCAAAGGTATTTTTGTTCCTATAAAAGCTTGAAGATTATAAGTGCTGAATTTTTCTCTGCAAGTTTGAAAGAGCTGTTTTGTTATTTTATGGACTAAATTAATTTTCTATATGGATGTTGCTAGTTCATATTAGCAGATAAATAACTAAAATTATGTTTGGAATGATTTTTAATTCTCCATTTATATAGTGAAGAATGTTGAATTATATGGACATGTAACTGTGCAAGAGTAATTGATGATGTTTTTATTTTTGAGGTTTAATGTTTAATGAAATTCTCAAACACTTGAATTATAATAGATATTTGTTAAATTTCAGCATAGGATGTGAAATTGTTAACTTGAGAATTAGATTGTCAGTCGTCTTACAGGTTTATTTGTGCAATGTAGTTTGAATACTTTTGTTTTATTTCTTCTTGATAAAAAATAACTACAGTTTTTGAGAAATTGTGTGCATAATAACAGAGTTTGAAGTAATTATTTTGCTTTGTTTGACAAAATTCATAAATTTTGTCTAAAGAACTGGCCAGAAAAAAATAATTTTTAGCAGTTCTACTGTTATAAAATTGTTTAAACTGGATTAATTTTGCATTTATCAATCAGAAAAATTCAGCAAAGAAATATTTACTACAGTTATAAATGTTTCTGCATTATTCGTAAAAATAATTTGGTTTAATGCTAACACAGACATGGGCAACTGAACTTGGAAAAACAACTGTACTATATATTGTATGTCTTATGTCCTTCTCTTGCATACTCTATATTTTCTTTTCTGTTCCTAACTTAATGAATCACAATCACTTGAAAGTTTTCAAGTTTGACCCTGGGGAAGAAAGTTCCATCTTAAAAAAGCACTTGGGTTATAATGTTTTGTATTTTTGCCTTTATTGGATTATTTGAAAATGCATTTTTCTAACATCTTGATTGAGTATTTGTTTAGTAGTGTTCAAATTGATTAGGGCACCTCAACAGCTTTCATTTATGATCTTTAGACTTATAATACGAGGGCTGTTCAAAAAATACGCGGATTGACGTCATAAAACAAAATGTACTTTATTTAGAAGTTACAGGTCTGGGATCCATTCAAAGTACTCTCCTCCCCAATGCACACACTTATTTCAACGGCGTTTCCACTTGTTGAAACAGTCCTGGTACGCTTCTTTTCTAATGTCCTCCAGCTCCTTCGTCGCATTTGCCTTAATCTCGGGAATCGTCTCAAATCTTCTTCCTTTCTAGGGTCTTTTGAGTTTGGGGAACAAGAAAAAATTGCAAGGAGCAAGGTCAGGTGAGTAGGGGGGATGGGGAAGAACAGTGATCGAGTGTTTGGCCAAAAACTCACGAGTTCTGAGGCACAAATTTCGCAGCAACGTGGTGCATCTTCAATTTTTCGGTCAAAATCTTGTAACAAGATCCAACTGATATCCCACACTCTTCAGCAAGCTCCCTGACAGTCAGACATCGATTTGCCTGCACCAGGGTGTTGATTTTGTCGACGTGTGGGTTGTCAATTGACGTGGAAGGACATCCAGGACGCTCATCATCTTCAATAGACTGTCGACCATCCTTAAAATGTTCATGCCACTTGAAACATGCCGTATGCTTCATAGCAACATCACCGTAAGCCGTGTTAAGCATAGCAAAAGTTTCAGTTGCAGATTTTCCAAGTTTAACACAAAATTCCACAGCAAGTCATTGCTCCTTCAGGTCATTCATTCTGAAATCCGCCAAATGAAAAAATCGCACTTCACTTAAAACCTCGTAGCTAATACACAAATGAAGATATCTACAATCGGGAAATGGCGTCGTAATCAGCTGATCTGTGCAAACCTAGCGAAACCAAGCGAATTCCCCTGGAACCAACTGGAGCCGCACAATTCAAACAGTCCACGTATTTTCTGAACAGACCTCGTAGTCATTAATTTCATATATAAATTTACTTGCAATTATTGCAAATTAATCTTACTGTAAATTATTACAAAATTAATAAACATAATCAATAAATTTCTTTAATGTTAGTGTTTAGTGGGGTTACTAGTGGCATCTTCATCATATTCTGTGTTTTTTCTTATCATGGTTTTTAGTATAATTTAATTCCATTTTCTCCAGTATATCTTGTACATTTGTCAAGCATGGAGTCCAGTAAGTCCCAGATTTTAAGGAGTTTTAGATCTGGATAATGTAGTGGGCTTTCTATTCACTGGAGATCCTCTGAGCTTTCTTGCCATTTTATTGAAATATATTATGAATCGTCATATTTTTCAAATGTAACGTTCTGCTCAGTCCACTCCTGGTACAGCGGTAAGTCTATGGATTTACAATGCTAACATCAGGGGTTCGATACATCATGGCCGACTCAGCTGATAGCCCCAGTGTGGCTTTGCTCTAAGAAAAACACACACACATTCTGCTCAGTCATCTTCTCTTCAAAGGGTATATACAGTCATGTGAAAACGTTAGGACACCCTATGAAAGCCTGTGTATTTGTGTAACATTTTTGGATATATAGATATTTAATCTCAATTTCAACAATACTGAGACATGGGAATATAACTAAACAATTAAAACTGAAGAAAAGACTTTTCAAGATCTTCTGTAAATGTAATTCTACAAAAATGCATATTCGAACTGAGGAAAATGTTAGGACACCCTACCCCTAATGGCTAGTGTTACCCCCTTTGGCTGAAATAACTGCAGTGAGATGCTTCTTGTAGCCATCTACCAGTCTGACATTGGTCTGAAGAAAGTTTGCCCCATTCCTCAATGCAGAATTCTTTAAGCTGTGAGATGTTTGAGGGGTTTCTTGCATGTACAGTCTGTTTCAAGTCACCCCACAGCATTTCAATGGGATTAAGATCTGGGCTTTGACTCAGCCATTCCAGGACTCTCCATTTCTTAGTATTCAGTCAGTCCTTGGTGGATTTACTGGTATGTTTTGGGTCATTGTCATGTTGCAGGGTCCAGTTCCACTTCAGCTTTAATTTTCGTACAGATGGACTCGCATGTTCCTCAAGCACCCTCTGATACACAGTATAATTCATGGTGGATTCTATGATTGTGAGCTGTCCAGGGCCTGCTGCAGCAAAGCGTTCCCAAACCATGACACTTCCACCTCCATGCTTCACAGTTGGTATGAGGTTCTTTTCCTGGAATGATGCTGTATTTGGTTTATGCCAAACATGTCCTCTGTTTTGGTGATTAAATAATTTAATTTTGGACTCATCTGTCCAAAATACATTATTCCAGAAGTTCTGGTCTTCATCTATATTCTCTTTTTGGTCTTGATGTTTCTCTTAGAGAGCAAAGGTTTCCTCCTTGCACACCTCCCATGCAAGTTAAACTTGTGCAGTCTCTTTCTGAGTGTAAAGGCATGCACTTTCACATCAACAGTAGCCAGAGCCTGCTGTTGGTCCCATAATGACACTTTAGGGTGTTTGGACACCTCTTTTAACATCTTGCGGTCTGCTCTCAGGGTGAACTTGCTTGGACGACCAGACCTGGGCATGTTAGCAGTTTTGAAAGTCCTCCACTTGACTGTTTTCTGGACAGTGGAATGGTTGATTTCAAAATCTTTTGGGATCTTTTTATATCCCTTACCAGACTCATAAGCTGCTACAATTTTCTTTCTGAAGGCTTCAGACATCTCTTTTGCTCTCACCATGGTGCTCACTCTCACTTCAACAGTCAGGAGCACACCAAACTAAATGTCTGAGGTTTAAATAGGGCAAGCCTCATTCAAAATGCTGAGTAACGAACTTCTAATCATGTGCACCTGGTGTGATACATATGTGTGTGAGTTGAGCCATTTTAAGTGGGAATAATTGTGGGGGTGCCCTAACGTTTTGTAGAATTACATTTACAGAAGATCTTGAAAAGTCTTTTCTTCAGTTTTAATTGTTTAGTTATATTCCTATAATCACTCAGTATTGTTGAAATTGAGATTAAATATCTATATGGCTAAAAATGTTACAAAAATACACAGGCTTTCATAAGGTGTCCTAACTTTTTCACATGACTGTATATGACCAACACCATTTGTAGATATTACTTTACAGAATATTCACAGAGCCTTCATACTTAAATGCTGTCACAAGGCATACATTTTCCAACCTCTTGGTGATTATTTGGAGAACATATACTTATTGGAATTAATCAATTCACAGGCAACATTATCCATGTAAAGCAACTTTTGCCATTGTTTTCAAGGTGAGGATAAATGTTTGTTTGCAGAAGCTGCCCTCTTCACTGTATTCTCTTTGCACAGAAAGGGCTTTATTATTGCTTCTCTTCTGTCAAAGACCACATTTTTGCAGAATTCTTGAGACTGTATGTCATGGAACTTTATCAGTATGTTAATGTTTATCAAGGTTTTTGTAGTTTTTTTTCATGGAATTAGTTTTAAGATATGTAACATCTCTTTAAGTGAGCTTTTTCTCTCATCTTTTGCTTTATATGATATTATAATACTGAGTTTACTTGTATCTATTCAGTGTATATATCAGTTCAATGAAATTGGTATATAGCTAATATCTTGTGCAGTTTTTCTTAAACTTCATCCAGCTGTATTTAAAGATTTAAATTAATTCTGTCAAAGGATGTTAATTCTGTTTGTTTTGGCATTTAAATGGCTACACTACACTATATTAGCTATACAGGATTATGTTTTTAAGAAAAAGAGGAAAAAAAAAAGTACTTTATATGAATGTCTACATTACAAATCCAGAATTTAAAGATGTGGATGATGAATAGTATTGAAGCTAAAAGCAGTCATCTGTGATAGTGGTGGACTAGAGGGAAAGCAGCTAGTTATCACCCCCCCCCCCCCAAGTCTTGGGCTACTCTTTTACCAAGGAATAATGGGATTGACCATCACCTTATAATGCCCCACAGCTGAAATGGCAAGAATGTTTGTGACTGGGATTTAAACCCACAATCCTCAAATTATGAGTCAAGCACACTAGCCACCTGGCCATGCTGGGCCTCCAGCTTTGTAAACTACAACTGATAGGGACTCATGGATAATTTATATGGGTAGTAAAGTATACAATAAAGAAAAGAACTGCTTATTAGATCAATAATGCATGTTTTGAGAATAGCTAAAATTAATGTAAGCTCCCTAATAATTAGGGCATTATAAAGTACATGAAGTATTTAAAAGATTGTTCAATACTTTTGAAAGTTGAAAAAAATTATTCTTGCAATAAGATGATGGTAGGGTTATTATATGTGCTACCATTGGTTAACCAGACTGTAAAACAAATAATGATGGCAAACACAAGTGTGTGGAGGGCATAAACACATTAGTCAGCCTGTGTACGCAGGTGAGTCAGACCCCAAACAAAGGAAATAACTGGCTTAATCAGTCATATAACTAATTGCATTACAGAATAACCTCATGTGGCAAAGCTTAAAATGATAAGGAAATAAAGTAAGAAACAATTAGAAGTTTATTTCATTTAAAGGAAACAAGAAAACTTATTATTTTTTTTTTTTTTGTGAATGAGTAATGCAAAGTGCTCCCAAAGTAAAATATAACATCCTCATATGATGTCAGGGATGTCACTTTCAAAGTGTTTATAAATTACCACAATCTTCATCAATTGAATTGTAGCTTCAGAAGGAACAGTGTAAATAAACCATTTTATGTAATTTTAATTTCCAATGACTAAATATTCATGCCCACACCATTAGAAAGATGTATAGAAAACCTGAGGACAGTTGCTTCAGAATTGCTAAATATTTTGCAGGTCTAGATCCATATTATAATATAGGTGGTTTATTTCATAGGCACAACAAATTGAAACCAAAGGAGTAATGAGGTGTTTTAATAAATTATCTCACAGCCATATATATGTGAAATTAAGGACCAATTTTCTATATTCACACCATAGTAATTTTGTTAAGAACAAATTGCTGTTAGCTTTAAAATTATTTGGATTCTCTGGAGGCTCTGAAGAATGGAGTAGGTAGTAACAGTTTTAATCTTTCACAATATAGGCTCTTGAGATCTTAACCATAAAAGGGTCAAAACCTGTCTTATTTATGAGAACATTAATGTATTAAATGATGGAAGATTATTTAAGTGAAACATTCAACTTACATGTACAATACAGTATTGACTGTAGTTAAGTAATTGTTAGGTTACCATAGAGAGATGGTAAACTTGTGAATGTAACTCCTTGAAATGTAAATTTTAAAAATGTGGGAATGTTTTGATTGAAATTTTTAAGGAGGAATGTATAAGTGACATGCACACGATATTTTACAAAAACTTGTACCTCAAGAGTATTTGTGCCAATATTAATTGTCAGTGTTATAATAAAAATTGTTTCAAAGATATAAAAACCCACTAGAGGATGTGGTTGCATACCTTCTCAAAATGATGCTTTTTCCTGGCTTTTAAGTGTTTTTACAAATACTCCATAATTCTGTGTGCTCTTGAATTTTTTTAGTTAATTATTTCTTTCATTATTTTTTGTTTACATTTTGACTTTGTAAAATATTTTGTATTCCTGTTTATAGATTTATGTATGTTCTTACTTTTCAATGTAATGTAGCACTGAAATTTGCAATATTAGTTTTACATACTAGTTGAGAAATTGAGAGAGACAGCAAATTGTTATCAGTAGTTGCTTTGAACTTAAAGCAAAAGCATATTTCATGTAAAAGATATCCTAGATTATATTTTTACTGTTCAGCTTGAAATTCTTTGTCTGTTTTTAGTAGGTAATCTTTGTAGCCTTCATAATCTAGTATGTACTACTATTTAATTCTATCATGGTTTATTGACTGGTGTAGTAAAATAATGTAAGCTAAACTTTTTGGACTACTCTGTTTAAGGTAGATTTGCTCATGTATATCTAATTAGTTACTTGTTCAATAACTACAGTGATTTAAATGTTAAACACAGAGGACAGGTACACCAAGCTCATTTGTCAGTGGTAAAGCTACAGTGTATTGAAACATGTCTGTATTTACATGTGTATTTAGAAATGTGGTTTCCTTGTTGGATCATTTTCAAAAATAAGAAACTTTTGAATTATGGAAATCAGTCATCTTTTTGAAGATGTGAGAGTGCAGTTTCTTATCAAACAAAATTATAACATTGATTCTTAGCTTACACGTGTTTTTACTCTCATTGTTCTTAAGCTTGAAAATGGATTGGTGCAGTGTTCATCAGCCTGTCCAGGAGGTCAGTTTAGAGTGGGCTTATCAATTAGACACCGTTGTGGAAAAGATATCAAGTTAGATGCACATGTGTACCTATGGCATGAGTTAAATGTGCCTTTTTAAAATTGTAGGATAACACACAGTTCTTCAGTTAACTTGTATAGTGTACCTGTTGAGAAAATATGTCTTTATAGACTTTTCAAAATTTAAATTAGATTAAAAGAAATTAACATTTCATGCATTGTAACTTGGTTTTTAGCAGTTCAAAAACTATTAAAAATCAAATTTTTCTTGTCAAACAATTATTCATAGAGATGACCAATATTTGCATTTGTTCCACTTGGTCAGTTGACAGTTATGTTAATGATGCTCTTACATAAGCAAACAAAATGTATTTAATAGATGGGAAACTAGTACTACGACACTTTGTTTGGAAGTATATTTGTACCTTGGTGTTACGTGAAACAAAATCTTTAGGAATGAATGAAACTTGAAGTAGAAACTGTGAAGCTACGTGCATATCATTATGTCAGAAGTCAAAGATTTTGCAACAGCAAGTTTGCTGAGAGAGAGATCAACATAAGATAATAAGGGTTTTTAGTTCAATAAAAAAATGGATAAATATGTTACTAAGGTAGATAAGTAAATGAAGTATAGTGGTTTATTGATTTATATTTAACAGAATTTATTATCAATAATAATCAATAATCAGTAGTTTACTAGAGAGAGAGGTTTGTGTATGTATGTATGTAAGCCTGCAGTACTCTGACCCCTCGGAAAAAGTAGCATCATATCTTCGTTATTAAGAATTAGAAAACATAAACGTAAATTTTCAGTATTTTGATTGCTCCAAAAAGTGACAACATATATTTGCTTTTAAGAATGAAAAACCGTAAATAGTGGTCAGATTGAAATTCATAAAAAAATGGCCAAAAATTAATGTTTTAAATTTTGCTAAATTATTCACAAAATATAAATACATTTCAGATCAAAATAAACATTTAATAATACAATTAAGAAAAAATATTTATTATCTAATTAAAAGAAAAAAAAATTTAAGTGTTTTTCTACTGAAAAAACTATCACAAGATAAATATTAATTTTAAAAATAGAAAATTATATTCTCTTTATATATTTTTTATATATTTATCTTATAAATATTAATTAGTGAAACAGGAAAAATGTATTCTATATATTCAATATTCAACCAAAATGAGACACAAAGGAAAAACAAAAATTGATACAGAATTAGATTGGCCATTGATTCGTCTTGCTTGATCCACTGCTCAATTATTTACTGGCATGCATGCACTCGCACTCAGACTGTAAGGAAATGAGTGAAGAAAAAACATCAAATCTTAATCTTGATATTCTTACACTGAATTTTCTGTCCAATCCATATTTCTTCCGTATTCCTTCCATATTTTTCTTTCCTTTTCCTGTTATTTTCATTTTTCCTTTCTTTACACCCTCCCTTTTTCTTCTTCATTCTCTCTCCAAGAACATATGGTTTTCCCTAAAGTTGGGGTCTTATAAACTCCTGATCCTCCATGGCCTGTAGGCGTGTATGTATAGTAATTGGTGTAAATAATTGAAATATTGTATAAACATAACTTTAATAAAATGTCTACAAAAAAAGTATGGGGAATTTTGTTTGCTTGCACATGTTACAAATATGAAAATCTCTAATAAAGTGTAAAATTAAGAGGACATAAGTAACATTATTGATAATAGTGAACACCTTATAGTGTATATTGTATAACATTAATTCACCCCAGAGGTCTTCAAAACATTTCAGAATAACAATATACGAGATTTTAGATTTTTTACTGTATTTATTGAATCATAGAAGCATAAAATATTCAGTCTTATTAATAGATTCTATTGTTTAATATTTCACAACTCTAGAGATAAAGAATATCGTAGATTTGGAATTTTACACGTTCATTTAGTAAAAACAAATTTAACAAAAATATATGTTTAAAACATAAGTGATTTATTGAAAAAGGCATAAACAGATTTCCTAGAAATTAATATATATAGATGTAGTTGTTTAGTAGGATACTTGGTTTTAAAACAGAGTTTTATGCCTTGCTTTCTTTAGGTTTAAACTAAATCTGTTTTTGTGTGGATGACTTTTAGGTAGAGTAGGGATTATAATTTTGATTTTCATTTTATTTCTTGCAGTGGTTTCAACAAATGTATTTCTTCACTACTTTTTACTTCTGTATTAACTGGGTTACCTGGAACCTTTTTTTAATGCCATTGGTGTTTATATATTTTAGTAAAATTAAAAATTGTTAACTACTTTTAACAACAGTATGAAATCACATACTAAACTTCTGAAAGTGTACTTTTTGTTAGCTTCAAGCTTAACTTTTATAGTTTTAATTATGTTTTTATTTCTTCTGTGCCACTAAAAGTTATTTTTAAGTCTAGTATGAGAGTTTGTGGTATGAGAGTAATGTCATAGTTAATTTTAGGATGAATTTCAAAAATACTTTTTTCCTGCTGTACAATATAATTTGCACATATTTTTGTTACTGTTTCTCTTTCAAGATTTGTATGAACACTGAACAACATCATATTCAAATCTACGTTTTAGTTCTGAAGTGTGAGAGATTGTTGATGTGCAAACTTATGAAGGTGAAGTTTGTTTATAATAGATATATAGGGGTTTTATTTAATGAGGAGGTAATCCATTATCCATGGTCAGGCTTCACTTCAGAAAAATTTAAATGCCATTAAATGTAGTGTATTGTGAGTTACACCAACAGTGTTTTTCAAAAAAATGGTGAATAGATTTTATTGTTTTACTAATAAAAGAATTGTAGATCATTTAAATTGAAAGAGTTTGGAATTTAAACATAATTAATATGATAATATGGAACTGATAATATAAAATTGGGTTTGTAGTAAGAGTTTTAGTATACACAAGTTGGTGATTTTTGTCAGTCTTTGCAAGTACTGATTTAAAAGGATTTTTGCTTTATTCAAGCAATGTCGTGCATGTCTAAGGTCTAATTTCTTGTAAGTGCTGAAATGTGAAAGAGGAAATAAGAATTTGTGTGTAATTCATTCATATTTATATAAGGTGACTAAGTATAATGCTCCAGGAAGTAAAAGATTTATATGATTATTCTAACAGAAACAATTTAAAATGATACAAGCTAAATATCTTTCAGATAGGGTTAATATCTTTGTGGTGCTTATTAATCCCATAAGGTGTGTATTTTTGTGTTATTTCTGTTTCTATAATTGGTTTATCCAATCTTTTTTTTTAAATTTCTCCTGACGGACTGGGTCTGTTTTAGGGAGTATTTATTATGTTATGTATGTTTGTTTTGTATGTTTTAATTTTGTGATGGTAGTATTGTATGCTGTCTCTTTCAGTGGTCTGTGCAGTTCTGTTTTGTTATGTAGTACTTTCTGTTCCTATGGCTGTTGTATTATGTTGTTTTAGTGATGCTACTCTATTCTGTGCTGTGTAGTACTCTCTCTCTTTATAGTCCCACATTACTACTACATTGGTTGTATTTATTCTATGCTCTTTGTGGTATTTTGAATTCCCTGGGTGAATGACTCTGGTTATATGATGATATAGATGTATTTCTAGTTTTTCGGATGGATGTGCCTGTACATTATACAATTTTTATGAAAAGGGAACCTTTATCTTTTAGTACTGTTATGTTCTCTCTTATTCTAATAGTTATTGACATTGTAAAAAAATAAAAAAGGGTATAAATGTAAATTTGATTTGTTCAAATATTGAACTGTGAAATTATGGCCAAATCTTATATATAAAGAAACTTCTTTGAATATATTATATAAATATGGTTCATGCTTTAACTTGTTTATATACCACATGTAAGATGTTTTAATACTACTTATAATTTAAGATTCAATTGTATTAACTAATTACTTTATGTTTGTTGGTGTTATTTGTTAAAGGTTAAATTTAGCCTGGTAAAATGCACTTTATTTTTGTTCAGATTACTTATCATTGCTAGTATTTATGGCATTGTTACTATGGAAATGAAATGTTGTTGGTGAAGATGAGTAGTTGTTTGTAGCTAACATTGTGCATCATTTTGAAGATATGTAGGCTAGCAATGCCTAGTATTTAGTTGAGCTAAACTTCTATGATTAATTTAATCATTCTAAAAAACTATTTTTAGTTACTTTTAAAGTGATACACATGGAAGAAAAAATATGAAATCAAATGCTGTAATATGTATATTTAAATAATTAAAAAATCTGCTGATGAGGGTTGAATAAGGAACATTAAAGTTGAGTACACAGTGAGTTTTTTAATACTCTTTACTAAAGAAACAGAAACATATTTACCTACATAATAGTAAATACCTAGTATTTTTCTGAGCTTAAGTAAAGTAATAGTATCAAAATTTTATTTAGTATTTTTATGTACATGTGCCAGATGTGGTTGTGCCCTAAAATTTCTAAATGTATTTAACAACAGAAGCTTTGAAACTGCCTAAGACATTATTATGTTTATAGTAAATTGGATTTTAGAGAAATGTCAAACTGTTTGCCACAGTAGACAATATGTGGTATACATCTATATTTGAAGGTTGAAAAATGTTGCTTTACTTAATTTGAGTATGTATTTCAGGATTTGTCTTTTTTTTTTTTTCAATAAAATGTTTATGTATATTGTGTTAGAAACTGAAATATTTTTACTTGCAAGTCATTTCATTGACACTAAAATTTACTTGAGGTACCAAAGTGTTGAGACTTCTACACCTTCTGTGAAGTCGGTTTCTTTGTTTAGTTAATTATAAGGACCACTGATATCAATTACAATGGCCCAAGGGTGAATTTTGTAGTAATAAAGTTAAGGTTCAGCAAATATACCAAAAAGTTAGGTTTACATACAGATTTCATACAATTTAAAGTAACATGTGATATCAACTGAATGATAAAAAATATAGTATATGTTGACTATCATTATTATGTTTGAAAGTTACATATCTATTATATTTGAGACTTCATTGTAAATAAACATGAACAGGTAGAATTGGACCAGTTGTAAGTATAATTTTTTAAAGGTGTGGATGTATTTATTTAATTAACTTGTTTTGGTGGACAAATACTGCTCTTTCTAGTAATAAAATATTCTAAACTTTTGTAATTTTCATGTGTGGTAGAAGACATTAAACTTGCATATCAGCTGCCTTTCTTGTTAATGATACAAACAATTAACAATTATTTTACAAAACAGTAATTGTAATGGATTGAATGATAATACTTTTATCAGAACATTGTTCTTGTTTCAGTAATCTTCCGTACAAACAAGCTATAAACTAATAATAGTATGTAAGCATATATGCACATTCTGAAAAATTGTGTTACTTATTTTAACTGGAGTTCAGAGTTTTCTGCTATCATTATTTTGTAACATTTTGGCTATTGTAAAGTGAACTTTTATTTGTATTTTTATATACAAGTTTAATACGTTTATTCAAGCAGTGCTTTAAGTATATATACTTAAGTATTTAACTGTTGTTGGTAAGGATTTAAGTAAACAAGTTTGACTTGCATTATATTCTAGATAGAAATACTTTCACAATTATGTGAAATATACTAATGTGGGTAAATCTTTTACGTGTTTTCTTGAAGTTTTCAAAGATGTATTAAATGTCAGTTTATTTTTGAAATTGCTTATGATGATTGTTTATTTTGCCTAATACGTAGTAAAAGTTATTCATATCGCTTACGCTTTAACAAATTTATGTTAAGATTTAAACCTAAGATGATAGAAACTCCTATTATGTCTTAAACATATTAATTAACGACTGCCTTCCTGATGAACTAACATAAAATGCTAGAAACTGTACGATGAAACAGTTAAGTTGTTAGTGTCTCTTTCAATGTACAATTAAAGTTTCTGAAATTTTCAAACGTTTCAGAAATGTAGAAATCATACACGTCAGCATTACAGTATATAATTTACGCCGATTCATCAGGCCAGAGTGCTCCACGTTCTCAGGCTCAGCTCATTAATCTCTCCAAATACTTCTTTCGAAATCTGTATATACAGTCATTCAATAAATAGTTATATAATGAAACAACTTAGGTCATTTTATACAGTATTGAGTACTTACGCATGCGTTTGCCATGAAAAAAATTTAAATATTCAGATCTCTCAAAGAATAACGTAGATCTACAACACTTCTAATAACGCAAGAAATCTTTCCTTCGCTTCCTTCAGGTAGATTGGCCAACTCGATAAAGTAGTTCGTTTTCGTCGTGTTGTGTATTGGCCTGGCATGGCCAGGTGGGTTAAGGCGTTCGACTCCTGATCTGAGGGTCGTGAGGGCGTTATTACGTTGCAGTCAATCCAACTATTCGTTGATGAGAGTAGCCTAAGAGTTAGCGGTGGGTAGTGATGAGTAGCTGCCTTCCTCTAGTCTAATCAATTGTTTATCATTTTCTACAAGTATGGATTTACCAAACTGACAATAAACTGTTTCTAAAAAATAAATCATAACGGTTTTATTGAATGTTATTAAACTGTTTAGGCATACAAAATAATATCAACTAATTGCGATTTTTCTTTTTTCACTACTTGAATAGTTTTTAAAAAGTGGTCTAAGAGTTGGTGGTGGGTCTTATTAAGTCACTAACTTCTATCTAGTTATCATTTCAAAATTTGGAACTGCTATGTGCAAGTAGCCCGTATGTTGCTCTGAGTAAAAAATATGCCAAAATATAAATTAATCTATTTGTTACGACAGTTAGGTTTAAATGTGTTCAATTTTAACAAGGTGGTATCTGTGCTATGGCCATCATAGCTATTATATAAATTTTATATTTGAAACCCTTTATTTTAATTCGAAGATCGAAACCAACAAAGACAAATTTAAAAACGTTAAGATGAAATCGTTTCAGTTACTATGCAAAACATTTAATCAATCTATGGTTACTAAACTAATTAATAATTTAGGTAACTTTACCTCTCCCCTAAAATAAAAAATGCTGATTCGTACAAGATTAAATTAGCATCTAAACTAACTTTACCTCGATATTTAGTAAGGAATCTGCAGCTTTCACACGAGGTAAATTCAACCGTTAATAATTAACATCGTTTCGACCTTTAGTATTGCATCATCATCGGTTAAAATTGTTGTTGTATTTTGAAATTAACCGTTACTTTAGTTTCTGCGGGATTATGCCGTGATAATTGCACCGATGATTTTGTTTTCCTTATAATGAATTTACCTGATGATAATCAATTGAACACAATTTGTCAAATTTGGTTAGATATGCATCCACGACATATATTAATAAACTAGATGTTCGGTGAAGGGTCCTCTAACGCGTTTGTTTTCAAGAGCAGATCAAACCAAAATGGAGGGTAACAAATATTTTCATTTCTTACTTTAAGTTCATATGAAATGCTGTGTTGTATCCTACAGAGTTTATAATTCTTCATCCATGGCATGTGCGTGTTTTATTAACATCACGACAGTACAACGGCGATCCTTATGTTGCATCATCTTAATGTCTACTGACTGAGTGACAGGCAGACAATACACTACTGTATTGGGGTCCAAGAGGTTAAAACAGGTGATTACCCCAAGCGGACTTGGTCCTTTTTTGAAGTAGTAATAATACTACTTATAAAAAAGTTATTTTAATATAAATAAGAAGCTGCTTATCGTTGTTTCAGATCCATGAGCTATGGTTTGGTTTGTTTGTTTTGGATTTCGCGCAAAGCTACTCGAGGGCTATCTGCGCTAGCCGTCCCTAATTTAGCAGTGTAAGACTAGAGGGAAGGCAACTAGTCATCACCACCAACTCTTGGGCTATTTTTTTACTAACGAATAGTGGGATTGGCCGTACATTATGACGCTCCTTCGGATTAGGTGTCGAGTGCTTTAACCACATGGCCATGCCGGGCCTCCTGAGCTATGAAAAATCCGTATGGCTTTTGAGAAGGTTGTCTTAGTTTTACTAACTGTGATCCATCGGAGTAAAACTGAACCAGCCGACCACACGTGTAATCAGAGAGTGGTCGGAAATGTATGTTAGTATCTTCAGACGTAGAGTAACTGGAGTGTGGTTTTATACGTCAGGTGGGAAAAATATTAGAATTAAAGTACTGATTATTCTTACCATTTTATATTAACGACTACTAAAAAGTTAAATTACTGTCATGCCATGAGGATGATAGTAATAAACATATAAAGCATGGTTGTTAAAAGAAGGCCTTCGATACTATGTAATATACAAACTCCATACAGGTGTTACGCGTCTTAATGTTTAAAATTACATACCCCTCACCGGAAAATTTTTAAATAAAAACATAAAATAAAAGCTTGAATTATATACTCTGAGACCACCTTTTTGGGAAATTTCAGAATGGCACACTGAGGTGTTTGTTTTATTTTTTAATCGTAAATAAATATATAGGCCTATATAAATAATATATAACTTAAAATTATCAGGCCCAGCAAAGTAGGTCTACAGTCCTGTCATCAACATATAAAATATAGAGTCACTCAGGAGAGTGCAAAATATATGTACAGTGTCTATAATCTGTATTCAAATATCATGAACAGTGTATGTTCAGATTCCCTGGATTTCACGAATTAACTTCACAAATAACAGTGGGTGGCGCCGTGGCAGGCTGGAGCACCACGGCACTAACCAGTACCATTGGCGCCATCTATAATTAATCATACACTATAGATGGCGCCAATGGTACTGTGAATGTGACGTTGACAAACAGAAGTTGCGATAAGCAATCATTCACTATGTCAAGCCTGAAAAAGCAAAAGACTGCATGGGTTCTTTAAACCCATTCATGAGGCTGAACCTGATCAATCTGCTGCAGCCAATCAGGTTGAATCAGAATTGTCAGAGTTATCACCGTAGCCTTCTGCCAGTGTTGCCAATACCACATCAATTTTGTATTAAAAATCATGCAACCACTCTGCATCGTTGGCTTTCACAGTGGAGATGGCTACTCTACAGTCAACATGCAAAGGGTGCTTTTTGCAAGTACTACTGTCTTTTTGCTCCTGATAGTGCTGGTGTTGGAAGCCAGAAATTGGGACAAGTAGTGAAATTTCCATAGACAAATTGGAAGAAGGCTGTTGAAGACTTGAAAGCACATGAATTGAAACAGTACCACCAAGACAACAAAGAAAAAGCTAACAATTTTCTACAGGTCGTAAACACAAGTTCATCTGTGCACTTGCAACTTGATGCAACTTACAAGCAAGAAATTGAACAGAACTGGCAATATTTAATGCCTATTATTGATACTGTATTGCTGTGTGGGAGACAGGGTTTAGCTTTGAGGGGAAAATAAGATTCTGGTCAAATGTTTGTTGGTGAAACTGATGAGGAGCCCATCAATAATGATGGGAATTTTCGGGCAGCTTTGCGCTACAGGGCAAAGGGTGATGTCAAACTTTCAGCACGCCTTAAGAGTACAAAGAAGAATGCTACGTATCTGAGTTCTCATATTCTAAATGAAACCATCAATGCCTGTAATACCCATGTTCTTGATGCTTTGGTCAACAGGGTTAATGCTGCAAAGTGTTTCTCAATATTAGCTGATGAAACAACAGATATTTCAGGCATTGAACTGTTTTCGCTGTGTGTTAGATATTTGCATGCCAATGACAACTCTGTTGCAATGAGAGAAGATTTTTTGCAATTTATACCTGTTTATGATGTGACAGGCAGACACTTGGCTGATGTTATCCATAACCAATCTGACAAAATATGGTATTGACATGGCTTACCTGCGAGGACAAGGGTACGACGGTGCTACCTATATGAGTGGGAAATTTAATTGTGTCCAGAGACACATAACTGATAAATTCCCACTTTCACCCTATGTACAGTGCAGTGCCCATTCCCTAAACTTGGCAATTTCTGATGCTTGTAAAGAAGTTCCTGTGCGAAATTGCATGGGAATAATTTCTAGCATGGAAATCTTTCTTAATACACCCAAACGAAAGCACGTTTTGGCTCTTTCTGTGGAGAATAAAGCACCTGAATCGAAAAAAACGTTTGAAAGGTCTGCCCCACCCGGTGGGTTGAGAGTCATGACTCAGTCATTGTCTTTCTAGAATTAATCCATGCAGTTGCAGATGCTCTTGATACTATATCAGTATGGCAAGACAGAGATTCTGTCACGCAAGCCAATCAATTGTTGTGTTCTATAACACAGAATTCATCATCACTCTACTTACCATTGCTAAATTGTTTTCCTTTAGTTCACTTCTGTGCTACTTACTGCAGCAACAGAACATTGATTTAGGTGCTGCGATGCATCACGCAGAAATAGTGGAAGATTTAATCCGTTCACTCAGAAATAGTACGGTGAATGAATTTAACAACACTTTCTGTGAGGCTCAAACTCTGTGTAGTGAGCTTCAAACTGACATCATAATGCCAAGGCAGGCTAAAAGGCAGATGTACCGTGCTAATCCACAAACCACTAGCCCTGAGGAGTGCTTTCGTATTGTTGTATTTGTACCATTTGTTGATCACTTGCTTTCACAAATATGTGACTGTCTGTCCAGTCACAAAACTCTCCTTACAAACTTCATGTGTCTACTACCATTAGGATCTACCACAGAACCTACAGCACAACAATGTGACCAAATTAAAGAGTTGGTCAATATATACAAGGCTGACATTAACAGCACTTCATTAGCTGCAATAGGTGAACTTAGGGTTTGGTACAAATCATTTGCGAACCACAGACCAAAAAATGTCATAGATGCATATACAATGTGCAATACAGAAATGTTCCCAGTTATTTCTAAACTGTTGAAGGTATTTGCCACACTGCCTGTGTCAACGAGCTCAGTGGGAGCGTTGGTTTTCAACTCTCAGAAGACTCAAAACGTAGTTGAGAAATACCACCACTGAAGATCGATTGAATGGCTTGGCCTCATTATACATTCACCGTGATATTAAGTTCAACCAAACTGTGTTGGCAAGAACGAACAGGCGTTTGAGCCTTTCATAGATATTTGATTGTATTTCTCTAGTTCTGACAAAACTTGTATTAAAAGAGTGTTCAATCAGAAATTTGCATTTGATCATTTGTTGTGTGTGAAATTATCTGCCATGCAATCACGGATCTTTTTGAAACTTCGCAGGTGGCAACTGAACTTGTCTAAAAAGTTTGGGTCCATGGGGGCTTAACCTCAATTCCCCCTTGGCTACGCCCCTGTTACGGATTAATGCAATACATTACTTTCAGTATATGCTGTTTGAAAATACTGAAAGCAATGCTTAAATCATAAAAACCTGGTACTTACGAGCCGTCATACACTAAGTCAGTCTGGTTGCGAGTATTACATTTAGCCTTTCTCATGCCCATAGAAATTCCCAGCCTTTTCATAAAATTATGTAATCATCTTAGTCTGCACGAATTTTGTAGTTTCTCCTCTATATTAGGTAGGCAGACATGTTCTCTACCGAAATTATTTTGGATAGCGCTCTTAGCAAATCTTGTGAACCCGAGGGAGTCGCTTCTTGAGTGACTTTCTCGATCAGGTCAGGTCTTTGTATAAGGCAAAGTCACTGGAATAATGAATTTGTCATGGTACATTTATACAAAAGTGAATTTTATGAAAAAAAGATCTATATTTAGTTAAATAAACAGTGTTATATTGATAAATCCTTGCCTTAGGTTTAATGGCTAATACCTTAAATAAAATTGATAAGTATCACGATTCACCAACTTAAACTAGTTCATACAAAAACAGTTATTGGTCAATCAGTTTGACAGCATGAAAAGTGTCTCAACAACTACTAGATCTGCCGTATAGCAGCCAAACGGAAGAGTCCTGGTGTTACACATAAAACCTCAATAACATTGGGTATAGCAGATGTAATACAGTTGACATATCCTTCTTTACTTTTATTCACAAGTTACTATAATACCCAAACTCTACAGCAACGCTAATTAGAATGAATAAAAATGGTTGGAAATGGTTTCTATAGGGAAAAACGGTAGTTGAATTTCGTCAAATGAAATTAAATATGCTTTAATATTATATAAATATAGGTGGCATAAATATCGACTAAACTTATTATGGTTATTTCATGGTCACGTAAAATATGTTACCGAATTTGTCTCATTGATTTACTAATACAAGAATTAAGGGCTCATATGAATTATAAATGAAAATCGATACTAGAAGGTGTTGAAGACAAAGATTACATGGCAGGTAGCGTTTAGTTAGTGTTAGCCTGGCGGTAAAAGTTCAAGGTACGTGAAGAAATACATAGACTATATAAGTAACTATAAACCCCAATCTATCATAGGATTACATACTTGTCATTTGATTATACGGCAATAGTATATCTGCTGTACAATAAATAATGTGTATCATCGCTACATATTCTTCAAATCTTTCGATATGTTAGTTCACCATGATGAGTGAAAAAGAACTGAAAAGAACAATATATAATATACATGAATTGTTACACATTTTTCTCAAATCTTTTGTGCCCTATTTGATTTAAAAATTATATGAAAATGTCTTCATAGTTTTAAAATGTTTATTCGACATTTCGCTAGTTTTCGTGACGCCTTAAATGCTAAGTTTGGTTTGATTTGTTTGAATTTTGCACAAAGATAAACGAGGGCTATCTACACTAATCATCATTAATTTAGCAGTTATAGACTAGAGGGAAGACACCTAGTCATCATTACCCAACGTCAACTAGTGGATTACTCTTTTACCAATGAATAGTGAGATTGACCGTCATATTATAACCCTCCCCTAGTTACAAAAGAGCGAGCGTGTTTGGTGTGAGTGGAGTTCAAATTTGTGTTCCGCAGACTGTGAGGACAGTGATCTGAGAACCACTTACATTTGGAGAAAGCCCACTTCAAAATACATACGTTTTGGGTATGGCCCAATTTGGAGGAACTGGCTGTTTTTGTTCATCGCACAGGATGTTATCTTTAACACATTTGATATATGAGGTATTCATTGTTCTTGGAAGAGATGTGGTCTTCTTAGAAAGGCAAAATTTTAGGTTTTTAGTAACCTCATGTTGAGTCATTTCCACATTTTTTTTGTCTGATATTAAACCTGAAGAGGAAAGAATGTAAAGCTGTTTTCATTAATAGCTTGATTTCTAAGAAGTTTGTGACTAATATCTGTACAAATTATTCCATGTTATACACGTATTTATATATACGTATATAAGATGTGAAGTGAACATCTACTTTTTTGATTTTGGGGAAGAAAACTTTACCTTTAGAAACTCACTTTTACATTTTATTGTAACTTTGTACCCACAAAGAAGATTTAGAAACTGAACTACTTAAAGAATGTAGTACTATCTAGAAGTTCAGCCCAACCATCATAGATGGGGTTTTATTAAAGTTTAAAACCTTACAAAATATTATATTAAACCTAGCCTTAGACCAACATTCCATTTTATACCCTCTTTAATAACTTGATAATTGACATTAAAACTTGAAATAAAATAAACATCTTTTTACCTAACCCTAAATAACTTCTACTAAAGGAACAAAACAAAACATGTGCATAGTATCCCATATAAATGTTTTAAGAAATATATTGGACAAATATCACATTTCTTGTAAATAAAACATAAAAAGAATATAATGTGGAGAAGAATTTCAGATATCTTTTTAACATGTCATCCATTTGAATCTGGCCACAAAATACCTTGTAACAAAACTTTTTCCCTACACTACCCTGAAACTAAAAAGAAAAGATCTTATTAAGAAATTATAATATGATTAAACCAAATGATCTTTATATAAACTGTGACAATATCTCTGGCAACTTTAACCATATTTGGTTACGTTTATTCAAGGACTATAGATTTGACCAGCCTTGACCTTTATCTATAACCCTGTCACTTGGTGAACACATTTATTTTCTATACATTTTTGTGTCTTCTGTCTTTTTACTTATACATAAACCATGAACTACTGAATTAAAGACTATACTTGAAGAATACAGGCAAATATTCTATCGAAACGTGTTGTACGTTCTCCAAAAAGTAGGTTACTACATTATATTTATAACTCGTTGTTTGCCAGGTCATTATTATGTTAGCCGAATATTGTTCTTTACTCAAGCATTAAAAGGAGTGGTTACTTAGCTTAATGTTTTAAGTTTAATTATTATTTTATCTAATATGTTTAAAATCAGTAATTATTTTATTCTATATTTAAACCGATAAATAAGGTACAGAACATTTTATGTAATACTAAAGTTAACATACAGTTAATAGAAAAAGCTGACATTTATAATTTGAATGTTGATATGGAAGAAACTGTAATGAACGGACAGAAGGTGATGTAAAAGAAACGACAATACGGAAACTTGAGCCACAGCAGAGTATGTACAAAAAAAAAACATAATATGTAAAGGTGGTTGTTAGAGCCAATGGTATCCGTGATCCATTGGTAAAAATAAAAAGTAAACAAATATTATGAATTATAGAACAGATAAGAAGATCCAGCTTTTGTCTTTGTTAGAATATGTGCAGATTTCTTGTTTTTTAATGTGAGATACACTTATTAGACACGGTACGACAATGTTTATAAATGTTAGATGTGCAAAAACTCAACACAGTATTCACATTTCCTAGTTTGGTGTTCAGCCAAGGATAATCATGAGAATCACGTGAATGTGGTTTTTAATTAAAATGTTATTTGAGATGTGCATATTCTGTAGTAAAAGAGTGATGGAAACAATAATATCATTGCTTAACATTTTTATTGTTAATGAATAACTAGTTTCATATAAAGTGTTGTAAGATTTAGCTACACACCGCTGCACTTTATTATTTGTATTGTGAGAAAGTACAATATCGTTATAAAACATAAACGTATTTTTAAACAACAAACAGGAAAGTCGGAGAAAATTAGCAAGAAACGGTGAAAACAAAAGTGACAATAAGGCTAACGAAGCAAAGAGAAAATAAAACCTAAATTGAAACTGATAAAGAACTTCGAAACAAAAGTCACTCAAAGCTCAACTTGAAATACATCAACTAAAATCAGGGATACCACAAAATACAATTATAACTTGTGTAAGAAGTAGAAACAGGCCACGTGTCGAATACCTGAACTTCGTATTAAGCTCATAGTGTAAGTTTTCTCACTCGCAATATAAGAAGTGATGTGGTTTTGTTTTGAATTTTGCCCAAAGCTATACGAGGGCTATCTGTGCTAGCCGTCCCTAATTTAGCAGCGTAAGACTAGAGAGAAAGCAGCTACTAATCTCTACCCACCTCCAGCTCTTGGGCTACTCTTTCACCAACGAATAGTGGGATTAACCTTAACATTATAACGTACCAACGGCTGAAAGGGCGAACATATTTGGTGTGACGAGGATTCGTACTCGCGACTCATAGATTACAAGTCGTGTGCCTTAACCACCTGGCCATGCCGGTCCGTTAGAAGTTGGCACTATCGAATTACATAAATGACATGATTTGTTTATGATACTGGAAAGAAGTTCTAAAGTTATTTCAGGGTTAAGCGCTTGCAGCAATATAATTTATAAATATAATTCGGATAACGTTGTTCATATGGTTATAACTTGACGATAAGACTTCTACATGTATCCAATGTGAAAGCCCCTGGTCTTGTATATTAATCTTCAGGACAAGCTATAGGATCCAAAGTAATTGCTAAAATGATCTTTAAGACACTGGAAACATTCTTTTTGTTTGTTGTATTTAAATTGTCCAGGTGGTCATGGATCTTAAAAAAAGGAATGATTCGTAATGTACGTATCTAACCGCATCTTAAACATCAAAAAACAAAAACTGATAAAAGAAAGTCAATTAAATCGTGTAACTAAGTTACAATTGACAAAGAGTAAACCTTTTATTTAATTATTATTTGTAAACAGCAAGTAGAGTGATTTTGTTCCATGATATGTGTAATATGTTTTGTACATTTATGTTCAATGTCTGTATGTTAAGTCTCTCTGTTATAAAAACACTTAACATTGAAAACAATTTCCAAGGTTCTTCGTGTAAAAGGTTTGTATATGTCTTAAATTCACTCTGTGCTAAACTATGTAACATTTGATATGTTTTAAAGGTGATTAATTAATAACATAATTTTCATAAAGTAACCTCTTTTTCACAATAATAACAAAATGAAAATATTTGAAAAATGTTTTTTGACGTATAATATTTAACATAATACACTTATTAATATTTTAACAGGTTATGAACGATTGTTTATGTTTTTGACATAAAATATATATAAATTTATTGAGAAACATGACGAAATGAAAAATTGAAAACAAAATAAAATAGGAGGTTAATAAAAACATCAAGTAATGTCTTCAAAACACAATAAATTGTTTTGTGGTTGAACCATGATTGAAGTATTACCTTCATTTTAGACCTTTACAACTACATCACCAAAAAGTGAAGTATTCAGACCAGGTGTTGTCAGAGGTATACCAATGTATCATATTAGTGCTGAATACAGGGGCGTAGATTTTTTACACCCAATGGGGGGGATGTTTTTTGCAACCACTTATGTGGACTGTTCAATTTGCAAATTGGTAATCTCTGATTATGTGAACCTGAAAGCAGTAAACATGCAGTCACAGAGTAATCTTATTGCCACGATACTTCAAGGTTTCCATGTAGGTTTGTATAAGTGAGGTGTTATGAACAGTTTTCAAAATGTTAATAGAATAAAGACAAATGTATCACAAATTAACTGCCACATGAATTTATTCCTGCACACTGCACAGTATAAAAGATGGCCATTATACTTGACAAGGTTACTAATAACTTTCATTGCATGAATTACGTTTTCAAATGTTAATAAAATTAGTAACTACCCTTGATAAGTTTATATCTACTGAAAAACTGTTAATGTTGTTTGATAAAAATAATTAAAATGTCTTTGCGAACTCTTGAAAATTACACATCAATACAATGTAGCACATAATTATTCATACTTTTCATTGAAGTAAGATTCATTCAGTCCTCTAGTCTACATGTTCCCAAACGTAGACCTCCTTTGTGATGATCTGTTTATGAATTCTTTCATAAGCTTTTCTATATTTATCTTGTCGACCTCATCGTTGTGAGTGTGACAAACTGCGACATGGTTGAGGCGGCACTGAGACATAGTTGACTTTAACCACGTTTTCAACCGTCTTAATGCAGAAAAGCTGCGTTCACATTCGCAGCTGGATACTGTACATACAAGCAAAATTTTCATGAGAAGAAACACTTCACTAAACATCTGCAGGCTTGTTTCATGCATTTTACAGTACGCATCCTTCGCACCTTTCAGAGATACTGCTTTTATTGTTCCTTTGAACATGAGAAACTGAAACTCGAGCCGTTGTGCAGATATTTCTGGATAGAAGTTTATAACCGAGTTGTCAATCTTACCAGATGTGATCATGTTCTCAAGTGCCAGATATTGTCTCAAGTCATTGTTGTCTGCATTGAATCTAGTGGTCACATGTTCTATGACTGTGTCCACAATTTCAAAATATTGGCATCTATTGTAATCTCTAGCTGTTTCAGAATGGTGTGCTGAGCCATCACCTGTAATCCTTCTGGGTGGTCTGCGAATGCGTGATAATTCAATAGGCACCAGATCTAGAGAAGTTACCTTTTTCTCAGCTTCATAAAATATCTTGTTGTAATTTTCCTCTGTTCGCAATACCCACAATTGCTCAACTGTCATAGCAGATGCTTCAATCATGCCAGATACTGTCGCTGATTTTGCTTGGAATGCACAGTTTAGTTCCTCTAAGGCAGCTAATGGATGCTGAGCCATCAACAATCCTAAAACTGTCTTTCCTTTGTCAAATCTGTCCAGCAGACCACGTGCTTTCACTGCTACATCTGATTTTTCATTTGCTAATTCAGACAAAAAATCAACAATATCACTGTAGTGATCATAAGCACATGTAGTTGCAGTGGGCGGATGTATTTAACTGGACTATTGTGGCTGTCTGACGATGCAATATTTTCAAAGATTGTCTTGTATTTGCCTGACATCTGAAGCAAGACACCAAGTTCATGTAGCCACTGGATAGAATCTCGAAAATATTCACAAGCTTTAACTGCATGTTGCATTATTAAACTAGCCTATGTGCTCTGCAGTGAAAAAACAAAGTTGACGGTTGCTTCTCTTTTATTTTTGCCTGGCATCCACTGTACGCACCACTCATGTTAGCGGCTTCATCATAAATTTGTGCTCTTAATCCTGACAGTGGTAAGTTGAGTCTAGTCAGTACATCAAGTATAGTCGAGGATGTTGTTTCACCAGTTGTATTGGAAACACTGTAGAAACTGAGAAATGTCTCATGGACGTCAAGGTTCTCATCTACGTATCGTACACATATTGCTTCATGTTCGGTACCTGTAACATCTTGAGTGCGATCAACCAT
This sequence comes from Tachypleus tridentatus, assembly GCF_004210375.1. NCBI lineage: Eukaryota > Metazoa > Arthropoda > Merostomata > Xiphosura > Limulidae > Tachypleus > Tachypleus tridentatus. The sequence continues at coordinate 99,804,189 of NC_134825.1, read as the reverse complement.
TAATGTAAAGATTTTACTTTGCTGCACTTCGTGTGCTATGTTCCTTAGTATTTGATGGCTGAGCTTCTCCATTATTTCATTCTGAGCCTGGGGTGATGTGAATGTGGTTTTCTTTGACAAGTTGGCCGTCAACTCAGGATCTTCCTCTTCCAGGAGCTTCATTAACTGCACGAAGTTCCCCCTCTGTATCAGTATGTCCACGTAATTGTGAACCTTGACACAGTAAGAAACGTAAACTTCTGAAAATTTTGGCTAGACTGATTTTGCATTCTTCCTGCTGCTTCTTTTTTCCATCATGTAGCTGGACAGTCACTGGAGTTACATCAAGTGAACCTTCTGGAGATATAGCGAATCTGTGCTGAGAGGAGGATTGGTGTTCGTTGAATTTCTGTTTTGCCTTTTTCCAGTTGCAAAAACCGGTGGATATGAAGGTATACTCCGCTGGCCTGTCCAATTTCCCTGTACAAAGGCCTCTATTTTCCGCCTTGACACAATGAAAGCATACGACTTTTTGACTCTGATTGTTGAAGTGCAACATAGGAACTCATCAAACCACTTGACCTGGAAGTTGATATTTTGAGATTTGGCTTTTTGTCATGGTATTAGTTGTGCGTCTGGATGATATGGGTTTCCACACTGTATTTGTGGAGTGTCAGATTTTTTCATTACTGCACAAACTTGTTTCACAACTATCTGGTGGTTCATGATGTGCAATAGATGCACAAGCATTTTCAGACTCGTCCTCTGATGAACATGGTATTTCCTCTGTATAGCAAGTTTCTATTCCTTTGCTTGAGGTTGTTGGATTATCTGTATCTACATTGTCACCTGTAGTACTAGTAACTGGTTTGCAGAAGTGTCTAATATCGGAAAATTTCAGACGCTTGCTTTTCATAATTGTAATCTGTTTTCCAGATGACTCAACAGGCTAAAATACAGTCTTTATTGGAAATCTCTGACGTACAACGAACGAAGATAGAACAGAATGGAAGTAGGACTGAACTGTACAATGTATTTAAGTCGAACGCGCTAACCTCACAGTGACTACCGAGCCGACTGACCACCTGGGCATCACTGGGACAATAATGTGTTCTAGTTACAACACAAGTAATTGAAAGTTTCTCGAAAAATACTTAAACAATCACAAATATATTATATTCCTGTTAAACCTCATCAAAATGCAAACACATTGTGATATAATTCTATAAGCACGTCTATTAAATAAAAACATCTAAACAAAAACTAGCAATACAATTCGAGTAGAGGCTTCAGGCTGTTGAAATCGCTCCTTTTGTGTTCTAATTATACAAGAAAATACAATATTTTTACTATCTGTGATTAGAGAATATATTGTTCTTTTACCATAAAGCACCAGCACTTTATTAGAGGGCTGTGATAATCTGAAATTTCATAAATTAATGAGGGCCACAAACACAGGTTTAATGAGCCCTGTTGTAAAATCGAGACTCAGACTAAAGGGAACGGAGGGGGGTGATGTAGGGTGCGTCTGGATTCGAGCGGCCCGAACCTGTCTTTAACTGTACATTAAACGTACATTATGGTCAGCTTTTCGGCAGCTAAGGAGAGTAAGGAGTTTGACAATAAAACCGGCTGGTCATGCAGAAGAACAAATGGCGTAGGAAAATCGCACAATATGCACATAAGATTGATGTAGCTACAAGCTACAAATGGCCTGCCAGATATAGAACACAGGAGTTTACGCGTGGGAGTAATATTTTCGAATTTCATGCTCTGTTCAATCTGTTGTGATGAAAATTTTACTTAATATTATACTGGAGTTCGACAATAAAACCGGCTAGTCATGCAGAAGAACAAATGGCGTAGGAAAATCGCACAATATACACATAAGATTGATGTAGCTACAAGCTACAAATGGCCTGCCAGATATAGATCACAGGAGTTTACGCTTGGGAGTAATATTTTCGAATTTCATGCTCTGTTCAATCTGTTGTGATGAAAATTTTACTTAATCTTATTAGGAGTTCGACAATAAAACCGGCTAATCATGCAGAAGAACAAATGGCGTAGGAAAATCGCACAATATACACATAAGATTGATATAGCTACAAGCTACAAATGGCCTGCCAGATATAGATCACAGGAGCTTACACTTGGTATAATATTTTCGAATTTCATGCTCTGTTCAATCTGTTGTGATGAAAATTTTACTTAATCTTATTAGGAGTTCGACAATAAAACCGGCTAGTCATGCAGAAGAACAAATGGCGTAGGAAAACCGCACAATATACACATAAGATTGATGTAGCTACAAGCTACAAATGGCCTACCAGATATAGATCACAGGAGTTTACGCTTGGGAGTAATATTTTCGAATTTCATGCTCTGTTTAATCTGTTGTGATGAAAATGTTACTTAATCTTACACTACGTACAAGATGTAGGTAGATTCTGTGATAGTGCGTGCAAGCCTTGCATGTATACTTAGGCCTACTGACTGATACTTAGGAATTATCGCTTAGATCGAAAAGCTTAGAAGCACGCCTTTATTAAAGATGTACATTTTGGCTACTGAAAATGCTACATCTAGGCCTAATTATGTAATTTGGTTGGTAAGAACACGAGAATCACAAGAACAAACACACAATTTGTAGGCCTGTGATAAAATAAAACAATTCAACAGACCAAAATGTAGGGGGGGATGATTGTATGCAGCATACCCCCACCTAAAATAAAGGGGGATATATCCCCTATCCCCCCAGGACCTACGCCCCTGGCTGAATATGAGCCTGAAACTAGCCATTATTTGACTTGATGGATGGAAAATATGTAAACGCTAGTGACATAAAATTATTTAGTAGATAAAGTGTTAATGCATTACACTAAACTTTCTCACACTATAATTTAGTAGTGTGAAGCCTGATAACGTCCACTGTCCAATTATTTGTGTAGATTTTCTCATAATATTTTAACAGATCCAGGACAATGTCTCATCTCCATGATTATTGACTCTCGCTTTAAAATAAACTAACTTTTGATGTTGCAGTACTATTCATAAATACAGATTTTTGCAAAAAATTGATAGTTTGTTGTAAACGTTTGACGTTACTTTGATAAAATATAAGATCCATACTTTGTGAAAAATTATAACTATAAGACTTGAATGCGGTAATCAAATGAAGTCAACCACCAAACTTTCTCTAATGCTTATAAATATTTAAGAAGTTTTTGAACAATGTTTCAATTGTGTGTTATTACTCTAAGTTTTTCTTTATATGAAAAATGTGTTTGACAATTGTTTTATTGAAATAGAACCAATTGTATGCAACAAAATGTCGAATTTTTTACAACAATGTGTAATTTCTCCTTTTGAAAAATACAAGGTATAATTACCAAATTACTTATCTAATTGTATTCTCACTTTAAAACAAACAAACTTTAAAGAGGTCTTAAAAAGTAATAAAAAATGAATAAAAAGGTAAACTACATAAAAAGAAATATTTGGGTGAGACATCGTTCGTATCTCTATTTCAACTCTTGCAGAACTTGTTGAGTGAGCTAACTAGTGTTCATTTTCTATAATGTTTCTCATACAGTACTTACTACTAAATATTTATTTACAAAATAGAAATATTTTTCTTTCAGTGTTAATTACAATAAATACTCACAACAACTAACTAGGCATTAATTTTTTCTAAGTATTCACTTAGAATTCTGAACTCGTTTCCTTTCTGAACAGATAGAACTGAGTTAGCTTATTATCTCTGAGTAAATTTGAAAACAATTATATACATGCGCACACACACACACACACTCTTTTATTTTTCACTTAGTTGCCAGTGCCTGAAACGTGCTACTCGGATAAACAGAAGACTGGAATTGAAGTATATTTTCCTGGTAATTCGAAACTACCTGTGGAGAAAGATAACAAGTGTTAGTTTGAGAAGAAAGAGTACGAGAATGGATATCAGTAAGCATCACCTTATGATTGTTGTGCCATATGATTATGCAAAGTATAAATAATTAATATAATACTTTTAAATTTTAAGTGTCACTAATGAGTATGTATAAGTTGATGTGAGTAGTCATCGATACTGTTCTATATGCTACCTGAGGCATACAGAAGTATTACGTAGTATGTACGTTATGCTAACACTCGAGGGTTATATAACTCTCAATAAAATTCTATAGATAGATGGTCTTATTAAGCATATTGTGTACCTTTTACAAAATTTGACAGTGTCTATATAGGTAGACAGTGTTACTATATTTCTGTAGGATCCCGTACAGATTTCAACTTGTCGAAAGTTATGTTGTAAATTTCGTTTATATATTTAATTGTATTATCAAAGGTGGATAGTATGTCTGTAAGCAAACTGTGTTAATATAATTCCATAAGGCCTTATACAAATTTGAGCTTATCTCAGCTTATGTTTGTAATTTTTGTTTGTGCATTTAACTATATTATATGTGTTTTAAAAAGGTGTTTGGTTTTACTCTGTGGTTTATGTTAGCTTCATTAGGAGGATAGAACACTGAGTTACTAGAGACACTAGGGCAGATGATTTTTTGTATAAATGGATAGTTCGAAATTAGTCTGTGTCGATGGTTCTAGTTTTTTCCCAGCGTATTTTCTGACCAGTTCACGTGGTATATTCTGCAATAACAGTATTTTGTGTTTTTGTGAGTCTCGTATTATCTTTATATTATTTTATTCTTATTATTAAATACAAAATTCAGCTTATACACGTTTGTTTCTGCAACGAGCAGTTGTAATCCATTCATCTGAATCTCATCGCGAATACTCTGCCTAAATAATTTATTAAAGAAATGTCTAAGCATGTGATCAACATTGCAGTCTTAATTTAATTATATGTCCTAAAAGGTTATTAGTAAAATAATTATTTAAACAAGACAACTATTATAGCATAACATGTTACATTTGTCACTTTTATCACACATACTATTTTGATTTAGCCATTATTTGAAGGATTCAAATATTATAACATATCCAATAATTTTCTTTACATACTTTTAGAATTATCTGTTGAAAAGATTTTATCATGCTCAATGTCTCATTTTTATAAATATTTAGCAAGACACTTAGTATAAACTATTATGTTTTTTATGATTTAGTGCAATTTTAACGCACCAATTACAGTTTTCACTTCGCTATGTAATTTGCAGGACATATGTTTTGCATTTCGTGATGTTTTATATCTAAAATGCTTATTTCTAACTCATTTCTATAATTAATATATTGTGTAGCATATATTCATTCTGGACTTAAAAACCCACACTATAGGGGTAGTATAAATAAATAAATAAGAACTTTAAAAAAGATATATTAGGCTTATTTTTATGTGTTTAGAAGTTTCCGTAGTTCAAAGATGTCGTTCTACACTTAGCATAGATGAAAAATGGAACATTAGGTATGAAAAAAGCCTTGCAGGACAAATAATTGTAAAAGTATGTAAAGTAAATTATTGGCTATGCCATAACAAATTTCTCCTTCAAATACAGAACAACTTAAGATAATAAATGATAAAACTGACATACATATCACTACGCTGTAATATCTCATTAAAATAATAGTTTATTTGTCCCGTTTTAGGACGTATAATTAAGTCTTGGCTACATTTTTGACGACATGCTAGGATATCGTATAATTAGCTCATCGTTCTATTGAAATATCTGTTTTTAGAAACACCATCTGCTTTAGTAGCGCTAATGTTAGTGACATAATATACGTAGTAACACCATTTGCTTTTGTAAAACTCATCCAATACAGTTAGGTATATAAATACAAATTATAAATATTAGCTGAGATGAGTTGAAGTCTGTACACAAGCCTACAAACGTAACACTGCCAGACTATAGAAACATCCTACACCCTTGTAAAACTCATGTAAAAAATCAAATATATGTATGAAAAATAAACATTAGTTCAAATCTGTATGCAATTCTATGGGAGTATAGTAACGCTATTGAACTATATAAATATTGTCAACTTTTGTAAAAAAATACACAATACAACTAGTAAGACCATCTGCTTATAGAATCTTAGTAACACAATCCGTCTATAGAACCTTAATAACATTTTATACCAAGAGAATATTGGTAACACTATCCCTTTATAGTAACAAGTCCTTTGGTATCAAATTACAACGCCACTCCATCTTTTAAAGTGGCAGCGCCTTCTGGCACCATTTTATGGAACTATGTCATCACCCTGAGCAACGCGCCCTCTAGTGCTACCTCGTAGGCGTCGTTGCCATCTTGTGCCTTTTACGTAACAATTATATAACTTTCAGATGTCGTCATAATTTGCATATTATACAACAGTTGTATAACACCCAGGCGTTGGCATAATTTGCATATTGCATAATAGTTATGTTACCCTCAGGCGGTGACATTCATTGTTGCTGTATGATCCATATAATTACTTATGTTCGAGCTGTAAGTGGAATATGTGCGATTTTTATCCGAATATTCTAATATGTTCTTCAAATTGCTCTTTAAGGTATGTATCCCCTGACTTCCCCACAGTAGAGACATAAATTATTGGGAAACTTATGACGTTTTGTTTTCAAACCATCATAGTAAGAGACATAAAGCACTGTAAAAATATATAACATACTATTTGGAACCTTCGTAGTAACAGAAATAAGATAAGGTGTTTGACTGTTTGTGTTTGAATTTCGCGTAAAGCTACACGAGGGCTATCTGCGTTAGCCGTCCCTAATTTAGAAGTGTAAGACTAGAGGGAAGGCAGCACCCACCGCCAAATCTTGGGCTACTATTTTACCAACGAATAGTGGGAATGACCATCACGTTATAATGCCCCCACGGCTGAAAGGGCGAGCATTTTTGGTGTGACGGGGAAGATAAGATGATTAGATTTCTAAGCTTTTTTTATTATTCTGTGCCATGGAAAAAATGAAGTTTGTTTTGTTTTTTTGAATTTCGCACAAAGCTACTCGAGGGCTATCTGTGCTAGCCGTTCCTAATTTAGTAGTGTAAGACTAGAGGGAAGGCAGCTAGTCATCACCACCCACCGCCAACTCTTGGGCTACTCTTTTACCAACGAATAGTGGGATTGACTGTCACATTATAACGCCCCCACGGCTGAAAGGGCGAGCATGTTTGGCGCGACGGGGATGTGAACCCGCGACCCTCAGATTACGAGTCGCACGCCTTAACACGCTTGGCCATGCCGGGCCAGGAAAAAATAAAACTGTAACTTTAAAACATTAAAGAATTTCATGGTACAAATGGATTTGCACGAAACCGAACTTATGAGTTTAAGCTTTATTACATTAAGTAGCATAATACTTGTCATGAAAATTTTATTGAATCACACAATTGTTTGTATTTTATTTATAGTGTTATTCTATGCACCATTAATGTATTCGTTTCTCTGTTCAAAATGTACTTTTCTGTAAGAGAGGTGGATGAACTATACTTAATGATATATTTTGGTAAGTCTAATAACTGCAAAATTAGCCCTGAAACCCGTACTTAAAATGTATTTCGAACAGATTTGACAAATATATTTTTTCTTTGTTCCAGTTAAACCAGGGGCCACCAAACTACGGCCCTCGAGGTCATTTTGTCCGGCCCGCCAGCAGCTAGCCGCTTGGAAATAAAAAGTGGCATTTCATCAAATGGCCTAGCGCGTTAAGGCGTGCGACTCGTAATCTGAGGGTCGCGGGTTCACATCCCATGTCGCGCCAAACATGCTCGCCCTCCCAGCCGTGGGGGCGTTATAATGTTACGGTCAATCCCACTATTCGTTGGTAAAAGAGTAGCCCAAGAGTTGGCGGTGGGTGGTGATGACTAGCTGCCTTCCCTCTAGTCTTACACTGCTAAATTAGGGACGGCTAGCACAGATAGCCCTCGAGTAGCTTTGTGCGAAATTCCAAAAAACAAACAAACAAACCGACTGTCATAACAAAATAAATCACACCGATGGTCGCTTTAAGCTGGTAAACACAAGACGTTATGACAAAAAGAAACAAGGCTGTCACGCGCATTTTTAACCAATAGAAAAATTCTTTTTTCGTCCTTGCTGCCCGTTTATTCATATTGAGGCATGTTTCTATGAAAGCATTAGGATTTTGAAAACAAGTACAGACTTAACCCTCGTCCTATCGACTCGTCTTGTAAATTCATCGGCCTAGGGTTACCGCTTTAGCAAGCTCATTTCTGTTAGTAGTCGGGTTATGCGCTTTTCGTAAATCGTTCTTAGGTAAGTGTTGTGGCAAACGTACGTTTCAATATATTTTGTTTGTGCGTTATTGGACCAGTACAATACTTTTCTCACAGCGTTCTGTCTTTTTCAATTTCAGATCCTGTTTTTTTTTCACCCATCGTTATGGCTGCTTTTAAAAGAAGAAAAGTGGACTCTGAGTGTCGTGCTTTTAATGAAGAATGGGGAGAAAAGCACTTCTTTGTGGAAACAAAAAACAGAAAGCTACTTATGTGATATGCACCGAAAGTGTTGCTGTTTTGAAAGAGTACAATCTTCGGCGTCACTATGAAACAAAACTTTGAAACAGAAATTTGAATCCGTGAAACGTGTTTTTGAATCCCAAAAGAATCTCTTCACGAGAAAGTTTGCTGAAAATGAATCTGTCACTCGTACAAGTTACAAAATAGTGCATAGGATGGCAGAGCGAGGAAAACCTTTTACTGACAACAACTTCATCAAAGAGTGTATGATGGAAGCAGCAAATGAGCTGTGTCCTGGAAAAGCCAATTTCTTTGAAAGTATCAGCCTTTCAACAACTTTAATTGTACGGAGAGCAGAAGAACTTGGAGAGAACATCGCATTACAGATACGCCAAAAAGCTAGAAACTTCCGATGGTATTCTCTGGCACTGGATGAGTCTACCGATCTCTCGAGTACGTTACAACTTCTCGTGTTCATTCGTAGAGTTAATTTGGACTTTCAGATCACGGAAGAGTTGGCATCAGTTTGCAGCATGCATGGAAGAACAACTGGAGAAGACATTTTCATGGAAGTGCATAAAACGTTGCAAGACTATAACCTTCAGTGGAATCAGCTCAGAGGTGTAACAGTTGATGGAGGACAAAACATGGCTGGAGTAAAGAAGGGTCTGGTGGGGCTGATCAGGAAACAGTTGGAAGATCTTCAACTCCCAAGCTCTCTGTTCATGGACTGCATCATACATCAACAAGCACTCTGTAGAAAAGACTTAGATATTTCTTGCGTACTGAAGCCAGTCATTGTTGCAGTGAACTTCATTCGGGGTCATGCACCAAATTATCGCCAGTCCAAGGCGTTTCTTGGAAGAAATTGATTCGGATTTCTGTGACTTGCCTTATATTTATTTTATATATATTTTTTATCGAGAAATATAGAGCCGATCCACTTCTGTCGGATCCAACCTGGTTGTCAAAGTTGTCATCTTTGGTTGACATCACATCCCACATGAATGAATTGAACTTGAAACCTCAGGGGAAGAATAACCTTGTCTGTGATCTCTATAGAATCATTAAAGGATTTCGGAGAAAGCTGTCATTGTTTGAAGCACATTTGGAAGGAGGAAACCTCTCTCATTTTCAGTGTTTCAATGAGTTTCATGCTGGAATCACAAAAGATGTCAACCTGGAGTTTCAGAAAAAGATTATTGGTGATTTAAATAAGCATTTTTAGAGAGATTTTCGGATCTCGACAGAATCGAAAGTGACATTCTCCTTTTTCAGAATCCTTTTGATTGTGTCGTTGATGACGTACCAGTGGAACTTCAGCTGGAGGTTATCGATTTGCAAGGAAATGACTTGTTGAAAGCAAAACACAGAGAGGGGCAACTTATTGAATTTTACAGCTGCATACCTGAAGATGATTTTTCAAAGCTGAAGCAGTACGCATCTGGTATGGCATCAGTGTTCGGAACAACTTATATCTGTGAACAAGCAATTTCATAAATGAAGTATGTGAAGTCGGTACATCGATCAAGGTTGACTGATGAACATTTGAAAGCAATTCTAATGATTGGATGCAGCAATTCAAAACCGAACAATGAAGATATTTTGAAAGCGAAACACCAATTTCACAAATCTCACTAACTTTTTTGTGGTTTAGTGAAATTCAGATATGTACTCACTAAGTGCGATGTGACAATTGTTTTTGCTAATGTCACCTTCTTTGATAACCTTTTGGTAAATAAAAATGTTGGTTGTATTTCTGTTTGTTTTTTATTATATGTGTGTACGAGGGCTGTTCAAAAAATACGCGGACTGTTTGAATTGCGCGGCTCCAGTTGGTTCCAGGGGAATCCGCTTGGTTTTGCTAGGTTTGCACAGATCAGCTGATTACGACACCATTTCCCGATTGCAGATATCTTCATTTGTGTATTAGCTACGAGGTTTTAAGTGAAGTGCGATTTTTTTCGTTTGGCGGATTTCAGAATGAATGACCTGAAGGAGCAACGACTTGTTGTGAAATTTTGTGTTAAACTTGGAAAATCTGCGACTGAAACTTTTGCTATGCTTAACACGGCTTACGGTGATGTAGCTATGAATCGTACGGCATGTTTCAAGTGGCATGAACGTTTTAAGGATGGTCGACAGTCCATTGAAGATGATGAGCGTCCTGGACGTCCTTCCACGTCAACTGACGACCCACACGTCGACAAAATCAACACCCTGGTGCGGCAAATCGACGTCTGACTGTCAGGGAGCTTGCTGAAGAGTGTGGGGTATCAGTTGGATCTTGTTACGAGATTTTGACCGAAAAATTGAAGATGCACCGCGTTGCTGCGAAATTCAGCCCTCAGAACTCGTGAGTTTTTGGCCAAACACTCGATCACTGTTCTTCCCCATCCTCTCTACTCACCTGACCTTGCTCCTTGAGATATTTTCTTGTTTCCCAAACTCAAAAGACCCTTGAAAGGAAGAAGATTTGAGACGATTCCCCGAGATTAAGGCAAATGCGACGAAGGAGCTGGAGGACATTACAAAAGAAGCGTACCAGGACTGTTTAAATAAGTGGAAACACCGTTGGGATAAGTGTGTGCGTTGGGGAGGAGAGTACTTTGAAGGGGTCCAAGACCTGTAACTTTTAAATAAAGTACATTTTGTTTTATGACGCCAGTCCGCGTATTTTTTGAACAGCCCTCGTATTGCATGCTACTCCCACGTGGTTAATGTGGCATCCTAAACTTAGTGTTAAGTCTTTTACAGAGCTTTCGTTCTAGCTTATGAGTATTGAACATAATGATCATGCGGCCCGCACTTCTCATTCCCCAAGTAATCTGGCCCCCTGTGAAAAAAGTTTGGTGAACCTTGAGTTAAACGATGGAAAATCAGAAGGCTGTAGTTCAGTTCATGGTATGACTAGAGAATGTTGTTCCGTTTTTATAAATAAGTGTTTCTTGTAATGTAGTGTGTATGACATGAAGTTTAGTTCTTAGTGTAATTTTCAACTACTGATCAACGTGTCCAGGTAAATTTGCCTCGTAATGTAGTTTTATGTCAATTGATTACTATTTCGCAGTTAGGGAAGTAATCGAGTACTGCTATGGGTGTAAAAGTAGGTTTGTCTCGTGTGTATAGATTATAATTCAGGTCTTAGTGTAACTATATAGCACTTACATTGAATCAGGATAGTTTCTTTCATAATAAAGCGTTTGTCCGATGTAAAATTATTTTCGCCACTACTTCTTATGACTTAAAGTTGTTGTTTCATAGGGTGAAATAATTATACATGTTATTTAAGTTTAGGGTGCCATTTACCAGTCCCATATATATATATTATCATGTGTTTTAACATGTTTTCGAAGTTAGATTCAACTTCAGAGTTTGTTAATATATTAAATTTGTGCTAATAATGTGATATATTTACACCATCGACCACTGATAATTTTTCACTTAATCAAATGTGTCTAAATGAAAATGATCAGTATTTTAAAGTACTTCGATTATTGTTTTAGATAATATCACCGATAACACTGTAGGAATAAGGACATAGTTTATAACGAATGATTGACTATATGCATATACTGTTAGGAGCTAATTATCATCTCAACAAAGATATGTCTGATCGCGAGGCTGCTATTTTCAAGGAGACAAGAAGTTTCATTTAGCTGCATCAGATGGCACACCTACAACCCTCCCTTTGGCTTTTCGCGATTCGCTTTATGAAAATATGACGTAAGTGTTTGAACAAACTTTTTTTTATTTTTATATATGCAGAAGACGACACTTATCGAGAACAGCTACTAGACTGCTGTTAAAAGTGCAAGAGTAAATTCATTTTTGTTGTGTTTGAAAAACAAATTTTTTCCCGTAATCAGTAAATTATGAATAAGGGCTAAACTTTGAGATAAGCCAGTATTTAACTTTTTCATTACACATAAAAGTCAATTTTATCTGTAGAAGAAATCCAATTATTAAGAAAGATATTAAAATGTGTCTGAATATAGAACAGTGAATAAAGGTTTTTTTGAAGTTCAACTCTAATTAACGTTTTATCTACTAAAAATGAAAGAGATTCACGGAAATTTTGAGAGAAATGCTGTGGTAGTAACATAAAATATTGTTGTCCTATCAGATGAAAAAATCAGTATCCCTATGGAAGTTAAAGTCTGAAAGGATTTATCCTTTGATGTAAACTGAATGATAATTTTTCTTCTCGTCCTTGCTGTAAATTGCCTGAGTCTTGAAATATCTACAAATCTTCTTATGATTAGTCAGTTATAGGATGCTGTAAAGGACTAAATATATCTGTTATCTTACACTTCATTGTTGCAAGATTTAATTTTTAAATGTTGATAAAACTGATTGTAAACCCACTAATTTTACTTGACTTTCCGACGTCATATAAATATCCCTAGTTTATCGGACCACCACTGACTCTCGATGTTATATAGTGACTGTCCGGCTCGTCTATAAACTCGCCAAGATAATTCTTTATAGGTGGATTGTTAAATACATTTGAAGTGTAGAAAATACTGTCTATAATATAATATTAGCTTGTCAAGACATAAATGTCGTTTGTGAACTGCGAAGTTTGAACAAGTATAAACTTGTGTTGTAAAACATGCTTTAATTGAATTAAGCACCATTTGCTTCAACACACTTTTGCCAATGTGTAACGATGCTGTTTATGCATCTGCTATAGAAATCAGAGTTTCTACGGTCATTGAACTCCTTGAAGCTTCTTCTGCAGCTGCCTGGTTTTGAAAGCGTTTATTGCTCAAAAAGTTGTCAAAGTGCTTGAAAAAAATGAAAATATGTAGGGGAAAGATATGAGAAATAAGGTGAATGAGGCAGAACCTCGATTCCCAATTCGTTAAATTTTTGAGGTGTCAACCTTGACAGGTCTCATAACGCCAATTTTGTTGATCTTCACTTAGCTCGTGTGGAACCCACTTATCCAACTTTTTCGTTTTTCCAATTGCACTCAGGAGGTTGGCAATTCTTGATTTTCTCGTGCTAGCTTTTCTGCAAGTTCACGTACTGTTGTGCAAGGGTCTGTCTAAACTGCTTCTCTTAATGTATTTTCATCTAAGGATGGCTTCCTTCCACGACCTTCGTGGCCTTCAAGACTTTCATCTCCATGTCAAAACCTTTTGAATCAACGCTGAACTTTACGTTCAGCAACAGATCCATGGCCGAATGCCTGGTTGGTGCTCCGTGTAGTGCTAATTTCGGTAGCTTTTCGTCCAACTTTGAAGTCGTAGAGGAAAGTCAGACGAAAGTCTTTCTTGTCCATGCTGCCCTGGGGATTGCGAAACTTACTCTAAGTAGAATTGGAACAACAGAAAATTAAGACACCTTGTAAGCGACAAATGTTGGATTAAACCCACCAACCAGCGATAAGTTACTCAATATTTAGCTTCTAAATGCCATCGTGAGAATTCCGACACTTATTTCTGGACAATCTAATACAAATCAGACGAACTTAACATCTCTGGTGTATGATATAATTCCAGAGCAGTGTATACTGTTGTGAAAGCTACCAAAATAATGTCGGTTTGCTTGCGTTTTCAATGAAGAGACATTACTTCTTTGTCAATCAGTGTAACATCTATTATCATCATTAAGGAGTGATACCCTTTAACCAATGTTGCATAAGTAAGTTGTGATTTGTACTCAGACATAATTCAACGTCCTCCAAAAAAATTAAGACATAATTTTCCAACTGACTTTTTTTCTGGATTATGTAGAGTCATTTGCTGTCCTTCCTTTTTATTACTGAGTGATGTAATTTTGTTTTACCCCTTGTGTTACACAGGGCCAATCAGAACGTTCTTGCTTTAATTTAAGAAAGGTATCTCAAAAAGATTTGTTCTTTTATATCATATGAAAGTCTTGTCATGTTGACTTTCCCTTCACAGAAGGCATCTCATACGTCCAGGCGAGATCCTATCATATATTTCATAAGGAAATTTATCAAGTCTGGATCATTAAATTTCATTTTATTAAACTCACGATTCCCTATTGTTATGACCTTGTACCTTTGACGTTCGACTTTTTATTGTCTCTCTGATGTATGCTTTTTAACAAGCCACTTAAGTTTATTTAGAACTACATTCTGTGTATCAGTTATAACATGTATTGCACTCATAGTAGTTGCACTCATAAAACTCGTAGATTGAGTTTTATTCCGTACAGAATCCGTCCACTCTATACTTCAAGATTTCTTTCTCACCACCACGAAGTGTGTGTTGCATCTTAAACCCCTCAGATTTCTGTATATAATATAACCAGTAAATACTTACTTGTAGTTGTTGGTCGTAAAGTATTTGTGGTTAAGTACGAGAGCTATCGATCGTGGGTGTATAAAGTTTACTTTTTAATACAGCCATGCATACAGAAACAATGGTCGTGTATCTGAAGGGATCTACATCATAGGTTCTGAGAAACTCTTCCTTGATTTGAAGACAGCACCGTCGAAGTATGTCTACGTGTGATAGGCAGTACCTGAATAAAAAAAGAAAGGAGAATAAATATAACTTTCAACAAAAATGTTATTAAGAATCAACAAAGAGAGTATTAATTTTCTTATCAGAATACCTTTTCTTGAAAATCAAAAATGTACTGTTCCTCTCGTCAATAACAGTACTAACCCAGGAATCTTTTTCTTAAAGGTGCTGACATGGTGTCGGGAGAATAAAATCTCGCATTCAGTGTTTGCCTTCGATATTCTTGATTTGACTTTATGTTGAAAAGATGTAGGAAATATCCTTTTTATAGTTCTTCTAAACCAAGGGTTTTTGAGAACATGATAATGTCATGGGCATGAAATTATAACTTTCGCTTGTTCTAACTGTCAGACATTTGATAATGATAATCATAATTTTTCCATCGTTTACAAGCTATATCCCTTGATGAATAAGATAATTTAAGATTAAAGTTTCTGTCAGAACCTTTCATAATATGTGATGTAACTGTGCAATTCTTACGTTCATTCAAAAATAAGGATTTACGACATTCGTCAATAGAATAGTAACCATTGAAAACTATTTCTTTAACATTAAAATCACTCGTTTTCCTCGAGAATTCCCGTTTCCTCATCATTCTTAAAATAAAAAAAATAGGTATTTATTCCATGATTCTTTAACTTCTGTATCCTGTAGAATACACACATGGTTATATAAAATATATGAATTAGACCCTACACATCTCATTTTACCACACTGATGAAACTCTGATTTACGATTTGTTCTTGGTAATAATGACAAAACATTTTCTACACTGATAAAATTGTTCACACGAAGAAAATTTTTGTTTTACGTCTGTTGTAAAGGTATGTTGCTTTGTAGTATTTGTTACATTCAGTAAACTTCTGAACATTCATTACTTTTATAAACGTTGCATACCATGAACAACGATGTTTATTTAAAGTATTAAATCTCCTGTCACAATTTGAACACCAACAACTCTCTCCGAGGAAACTCTTTATTGACGAGATAATGTCGAAATGATGACCATGGTACCATATGAAAACATTTTTGTCGGGTGAAGAACCTTTATAAATTATGCAGTTGAAATCGTCTGAAGAAACAACATGTTTGAACATTTATATGTCGTTGAAATTTAAAAATGTCTTCCACTTTACAAGATTATTTTGTAACAAATGAAGCATGTAAAGTTTTATCCATACTTGTGAGTAGCAAGCCTTATTGATCTTTATTATATTTTGGGTAATTTCAGCAAAGGTTATCATTATTATTTATAAAAATAATTGACCTTTTTAACTTAATCAAGCCTAGAATATTTGCCACTGCCTACGGGTAATTCCAATGTAATAGTTTCAGTTTTAAAAGACTCATCTAAAGGTGTTTTTTTATTATTTTATTGCTTACTTGTTTGTTGTTGGTTAAGAAAATTTGGGGTGAAAAATAATTACTTATTTTGCAAGTATGTACTGATCAGTTTCTCCAGGTTATCTGAATAAACACATACCTCCACTTTCTCTTTGTTGTTTCGTCCAGTATGTTCTGAATATTCTTATTGAGTGTGATCATAACGTTTGTAAGTTTGTATGGCTTAGAATTGAGAGAAATGTTGTGCATCGTACCAGTTGCATTACACTTTGTAACTCTATTGAGCTCTGATTTTCTAACAATAGAATCTTCATCTCTCTTGTAGGACGTTTAACAGATACCTGTAAGAGACAGAAAATTATATTGATAAATGTAATTTTGTAAAGAAAATTAATTTCAGATATGTGAATTCTGTATAATAATTGAAAAACGTAACTCTCATTCCTTATTATACAAGTATTTTATCTCTCGAGAAGTCTGTGAATCAAAGACTCCGTGTTTCAAGCCTTATTACCATCTATAAAAATCACGTTATGAACTTTGTGTGTATATCTGTGTGTGTATTATCAAAGCAACTCTCAAATTTTACTATTCGGTTGTAACAACTCACGGCTGTTCTGTGAGTGTTATTAACTAGTTACTTGTCTCTATTCTATCACTTTAAAATCAGTGACGACTAGCTCACGCACCACACTAGTTGCTTAGTGTGAAAATTTAACAAACGTCTTTTTAATGGAAAAACTCATTGATTCTGACTAATCATGGTTCAGATTTTGAAAATTAAGTCATTTACAAGTAAAAGTGTTTTTTTTTTTTTTTCATTAACAAAGTTAATTGCGCATGGCTTAGTTTATATGACGTAAGGAAAACCACGCAAAGCAATGGCTTCAAAAATACATGAAACAAGGTATACGTGCATCCTTTAGAGCTTCTTTTAAGTGACATGTAAGAAGAAAAATTGATCACGTTAGAGTTTCAAATTATTGTTTGTAAAATGTATATAGCTACGTTGAAATATGCATATATCGAAACAGTAATACCAGATGGCAATAGTTGAGAACCCAGTATATTTTTTTAAATAGTAAAAGAAAAACTGATAATGTAAATTAAGAGCTTATGGTAAAAATACAAAATAAACTGTAAAGTTGGTATAACGTAACATATAAAAACATCAACCAAACAACATGTTGATAATAGACTAGTTGACGTTCATGTGAGATAAAGTGATATAGAAAACGGGAATATCAGTATCAACCAAACAACACGGTGATAATAAACTACATGATTTTAAAGTGGTATAACACAATATAGGATAAGGGTATATTGGTATTAACCAAACAACATGGCAATAATAGAGTACTTGATGTTAGTGTGTTGTAACGTAACATATAAAATGGGTATATCAGAATTAACCACAGAACCCGTGGCTAAAAGACTACTTGAACACTTACGTAAAGAATACTACTCTTTCCAATAGCAAATGGTAAAAATTGTAACTGTAGCAGTATAATATTAAATTCTACATACTGCAAAGTATAAGACCATCTGTTCTTACACCACCAATGACATGTGTACTAACGCGCAGGCGTGAGAAGGTGAGTTTTTAAATCTGCTCTCGCGGCCTGCGGTATTTAGTCTACGTAAGAATTAAAGACAAACAACTCGATCTGTATGTCTGTCGTTAACAAAGGTACGTTCTTTTAGGCACTCTTTTTAAGTCCAACGTTTCACTGTTTCATCTGCTCCAACATCTTACCGTTATTTGTTTATGTTAATCTAAGAGTCTAGGTTTATGTTTTATAACAAACCTTAAACGTTGGTATCTATACGTTGGTTCGACAAGTTCGATTTAGATGTTTCATTTTGATATAGTGAACTATGTTTTCTCAGTAAGTTGTCAAGTTCGAAAAGTTGCTGTAGTTAATTTAGGTGTAAATGTTTATACTCAGAACGAAATGAAGAGATTTGATGTAACATGCTTCGTCCACCTGTGGTAGTTTGAAGACCTGACTCTTATTGATGTGCGTCAGATTAGTAAATAGAAAATTAGTCTATCTCCACGAACATGAAAATTATAAATGAAAAACACTTCGGAACGATTTGTTTAATGAAACTATCTTATATATGTATTTTAAATATAATTCTCAGATATTTTAGGTAAAAATGGTAAGCTTAAATGTGGATGGGTAACGGATGCATAGATGGGTGATTTTACGGATGGATGGAAAAAACACCTGACAGATGAATAGAAAGGTGTCCATAAATATTTCTTAAAAGCAAAAGCGGTTAAAGATAAATATGGGATATATATAAGAATGCGATTATTTAATTATCATATATTTGGATTTGTTGGAATTCTAAACTTGGCAGAATTTTATGGCTGAAGTTCTGAATAAACTATTTAATGAGATAGGGAATGTTTATGAATAAGACGTTGATATTTAGCATAGTTCATTGTAGAGAACGAAATGTCGCCCACCTCTATTAAAAACAGGATTTATTTTAAAGACCCGAACGCTATCCATGTGCACTGCTAGTAGGACGCAATATAGGAGCCAGAAAGTCGTCCACTTTTGCACTGCAAGCAGAACTCACTGTAGATACATAAACGTTAATCACTTTTCCTGTAAGCAGAATTCAGAGTATAGAACGGGACATCAACCACCTCCAGTGTAAACAGAATTCAGAGTAGAAATTAGGATATCACCTACCTCTAGTACAAACATAACTCAGAGCAGAGAATGGGTCATCAACCACCTTCAGTGTAAACAGAACTCATAGTAGAGAACGGGACAACACACACCTCCAGTTCAAACAAAACTTGGCGTAAAGAACGGAATGTTGGCCACTCTCATCGCGAGCAGGAATCAGTATAAAGAAGTAAATGTCACCCACTTCCACTACAAGCAGGACTGAGTGCAGAGAATTGAACGTCGCCTACCTCCATTGAAAGAAGGACTCGGTATAGAGAATGGGATGTCGCCCAATTCCACAGAAAGCAAGATTTCTCTGTTGAAATAAGAACATCGTACAACTTCATGAAAAGCAGATTCTAATCAGAGACCAGAATGTTGCTTATTTTTCTTCTGCCACATAGTAGGGATCGGAACGTGGTCCACCTTCACCTTAAACAGGTTTTAAGAGCAGAAAATGTAGCGTCGTCTAGTTTCACTGTAAATAGGTCTCAGTGTAGAGAACTAATCATCGTCCAACTTCACTGTAAGTATACCTCGATATAGAGAGCAAAACTTCATCCAGCTCTACAGCTTGAACAGATCTGAATGAAGAGATCGAAACATCAACCAACTTTATTGAAACCAGATTTCAATGTACTGAGCAATATGTGTTCCACCTTAACTTCAAGCAGAGCTCACTGCATAGATCAGAATATTGTCCACTTCTCTATTGAAATCAGACCTCTGTGTAGAACGTCATCCATCTTTACTACACGTGGACGTCAGTGTAGAGGCTAGAACTTAAAATTCAAGGTTTTCATGTAGACACCAGAAGTTTGTCTATTTACAATGCAATTAGGAGAGGATTAATTAGAATTTCCGAATTTTATTTATTAGTTTTATCAAAAACTGGAAAATTAGTTTTCATCTAATATCGTGGTAATAATAAGCCAATTTCATTGAGTTTAAACTTTCAATACACCAGTAAATTTAAAGAAAAACACGATAAATTTGAGAGAAAACTTTATGTTGTTAACGCCAAGATTTAATGAGGTTATTAGCTATAGTCCTGTTTACTCAGTCATACATTGTAGAATGAGTGGCTTTTTTTGTTTACAGCACCACTTAGTTATGCATACCAATATTTATTCAATGTGTAACTTTTACTAAAAAGTGCTTAATAATTATATCATTGACATAATCGCTACAGTGCACGTTCTGAACTGCTACTTAATGGAAACTAGTTGTTCGTTTTTTTTGTTTTTCTGTTGGTGATATAATTTCTGAATTATTAAAAAAAATCAATCAAGTTTTCAAGAGCTTGTTTTCAAGAATAACAGAGGCTTACTTTCCACACAATTCGTTAGTATTTAATACGATTTACTATTATATATAATTCAAATGTAAACACAGTGTTGTATTAAATTGAAAACAACACATGAATAAATTGCATTCAGTTCTTCTTCTTTTTTGGACGTAGATGTAACACTTTGATTAACATTTCATAAGCAACTTTTTGCCAAGAACGCTTTTTTTCTTTGTAACACTATAGACTTATTGGACGTTTATACTGAGTGAAATACTTTTTGATAGTGGTTTAAACAGGTATTATGAAGTAAACATTTCAGATTGCCGAAACCCGTAACAGGTTAGCGAGTTAGGTGTGATAATATTCATGCATTTGTCAGTCTTATTGTAGTGACTCATTTATTACCTTAAATAGTTTTGTTTTATTATGTGTAAGACAAACTAATTAAATTGAACATTTTTTATAGCCAGTAATTTGTTTTTTCGTATATCCCTTGTTTTTGTTTTTGGAACCTCACTTCTAAAAGTAGAGGAATTATGTTAGTCATTGGTGAATATCAGCAGTATATCTAAGAAATATCTTTTGAAAATAGGGAGTTGGTGATGTTTAAATCTAAGAATAATGTAAAGTAAGAGAACAAAACTGAAAACAATTCTTCAGTTTTTGTGTCTTGTCTTATGTGTTTGATACCAGCAGAGGAAGAGTTGCAGTTTGAACGATTTGCACGTCTTATAATAATTATATATCACTAATACTACTCATAAAATCAATAGTAGATTACATAGTTACTTCAGTTGTTAGTTCTAACTTGGATGGCACGTTTCTTCTCCCTATTTACATGGCATAATTTACATCTTGGTGGTTTTTTCACAAACATAGTAAATACAGTGATACCAGACTTGTGTGTTTAGTACAACAGATTTGTTAATCAATGATAGAATACACTTCTGTGTAGCTACTAATGCCCACTTCTTCTGAGGAGGCTTATTTGGGTTTTCTCTCCTAACAAAGCCGCGTCATGCAATTTGGTGAAGTTCATGTTTAGAAATGCGCGTGTTTTGTGTGCAATCTAAAGTGTAATCATGTGCTAAAGTCACAATGTAATATAAAGAGCGTTATGGGTTTGATAATACCAGAAGAGGAAGGATTTATTTTCTATTTTTTGCGAGCAAATGTTCCTTTTCAAAATACGAATAAATAATAATTGACATAAAAGTCAAACTAAACGCATCCCTATGCATTTATTTTATTGTTTATAAACAAGTAAAATGTTGTGGAAATTTTGATGTCGTGCATGATGTCATTTTGATGTCGTACGGCGATTCAAAATCACTGCGATTGTTGGAAAACACAAGAGAAAAACGACGTACCTTTTGATTTACTTTAATGTTATATTTCTCTTATTTTATGACAGATAAAACATTTAATTTTTGTCTTAGCTGACCTAAGATTGTTTCCTAGTACATGTTAAAACGGAACAATGCTTCTGTTTGATGTAACTTAGATGTACCAACACACCAGAAACAGCAAAACTATCAGTGATCTATAAAAAGTCACTGGTTCCCTCAAAATTTTTATGTAACTTGGTTATTGTAAAAATCATTTCTCTCAGCACTGTCCAAAGTGGACTACAATTAACGCAGATATTTATGTGTTTGTTTTCTGGTAAAACTAATAGATACGGGAGCATAGCTTGTTGTAAACTTGTCTTTAAAGTTTAAACAAGGTAAAAGTGGTTTAAACAAATATAAAAACCTATTCATTGATATATTCAACAAGTTCAATTCACTCATCTGCTTAATCAACAAGGTTTTTGCAAAAAAAATATTCTGGGAACATAAAGCATGTTGTTAATCTTCTGTGGATTAGTTAACAAAAGTGATATCGCTGTCACTGTATATTAGTAGCCCCCTGCTGTCAACAAACAAAGGCTCTGCTTTCAACGATATTCATGAGAATACTGGACTTGTAATATGCATGGGGATTTTTACGCATCTCTTATCAAAAAAAGAGTTTTCACTACTACGGGAGAAACTTTGATGGATGATGTAATGGAAGGAAGTCTGAGAAGATCACTACTGAGGAAATTTAAGCATCAATCAAATTCACAAGTTGGCTGTAAATATAATATATCTTGTTGGAAACATTTTTTATATCTTTACTTTGAACTAATAGTCCACGATTACTCTGTGCCGTATAATCTTGCTTTAAGATGATACGAAAGATATACATTCTAAAAGAAGAGTGACTTCATACTTTTACAGGTATAGTGTATTGTTATAAAAATGTATTAAAAAACACCTTAGGTTTCAAAGAATGGAGCTGCCAAAAGAAAAAAAAAATAGCGCATGACTTAAAGGAATAAACGCAAAACTGGTAGCCAAACTGGTAGCTACACTTATAACGCTGATAAGAATTTCACAAAAATATATTCATTTATTTGTTAGCCCGACTGCATCTTTTATTCATCTTTGGTATGGTGAACGTTTATACGTATAAGTTTATATCTTCAAAAGTATGAATTCTTACCCTGTCAATAACAAGAGAGGTATTTATCATCATGAATTGTTAGAAAAACACGAAAACAAAACGAATGAGTTTCCTAATAAGAAGTAAGGCACGAAATGATTATATTACGTTACAGGAGATATCTGAAGTTATCTACAAGAACTACTTTAGGAAACAGTACTTTGTAACTGTCATATTATTTATTGGTGATGTTCTGAGCAACTAAAAGAATGACTGGTTAAACTCAAGATATCTTCTGAACACACAATAAAACTAAATCTCAACGATAAAAATTGCGCCCGAGAGTTGTGTCACATGTTTTCTCTGAAAAACTGAATGAACCACCCTTTGTTATTTTTCTTGAGAAAACAAAAGAACATAAAACGATAAATGTGTAATTTATTTCTTGAACTTCTACTACTAGAAACCGGATTTTTATAGCCGAGGTAGGCAGAGCACCTATAGCCCTTTGTGCGTAATATCAAAAAAAAAAAAAAATGAATGTTATAATAGTGCTTTTCACAAAGTAACTTTATATCGCCATCTATCAGCATTTAAATTATCTTAAAACGTATGTGCATGTAAAAGAATTTAAAGAGGCGAGACGTGATAGTTTCTGCTGATGAAAATTCAAGACACTTATATATTAATTAATACATGCAACCTTTTTGTTTTGAATTTCGCGCAAAACTACTTGAGGGCTATCTGCGCTAGCTGTTCCTAATTTTACAGTGTAAGACGAGAGAGAAGACAGCTAGTCATCACCACTCACCGCCAACTCTTGCGCTATTCTTTTACCAACGAATAATGGGATTGACCGTCACATTATAACGCCCCCACGGCTGAAAGGGCGAGCATGTTTGGTGTGACAGGGATTCGAACCCGCGACTATCGTATTACGAGTCGAGTACCTTAACCACCTGGCCATGTCGGGCCTCAACATTTTTAAGACAAGTTTTCTGATTTCATTTCTCTCTTAGTCGGGCGTTGTAGTCTTTTAATGGTTCTTCCTTATCAGAGTGTCGAATTCATCATGCCATGTTCAATTATATTAGTTCTAAAATCTATAGATCATGTTATACATCCATGTTCATTAATTTTACAAAGATTGATTGTAAGGATAAGGTTTATAATGTTGGTAGAATGACAAGTCATGCGCTAAAAGAACGATACATGGGATGGTGTGACTATATAATGAGAAGTGGCGGTGAATTGACTCATTATTGAATTCAGGACCTGTAAGAAAATCTGTTAGATAGCAGGAATACTAAATCTTAAAGACATTAACTAATTATGGAAATAAAATTTACTTTATCCAACGAAATATCTAAGTAACTAAACACATATTGTAAAAGAAAGAAACAATAACTGTGAATTCAAAACAAATAAATAAACAGACACATACATAAAGACATAAGTATTGATTTCGTATCATACATGATACTCCTCAGTGGCTACAATAAAGCTTTTTCTAACAATATCTACTTTAAAATGTAAAAGTTCCCGCGTATTTTTACCTTAAATTTTCTCTCTGTGTTAAACTGTTTAACATTTAACGTGGTTTTCAAATACTTATAAACAATTTTCATAATAATAATTACTTGTTTTTTCCAAGAATACCAGGCCTGGCATGGCCAGATTGTTAAGGCATTCGACTCGTAATCTGAGGGTCGCGTGGGGTGTTATAATGTGACGGTCAGTTCAATTATTCGTTGGTAAAATAGTAGTTCAAGAGTTTGCGGTGGGTGGTGATTACTAGCTGCTTTCCCTTTAGTCTTATACTTGTAAATTAGGGTCGACTAGCGCAGATAACCCTTGTAGAGGTTTGCGCGAAATTCAAAACAAACCAACCAAAGAATACCAAAATGGAGGAAGAGGTCAAATGTACCTGACCCTTCTGGGTATTTAACAACATCAATACCCAAATACCGACACAGTGAAACAAAATGGACATTTTGGGGGGAAAAAACTTTTTGTAACGTACGACATTCTTCCACAATGCATGGTTTTATATATTTGTTTTTAGTTAACAGTAATGAAGAGTTTCCAAGATATTTTTACATAATTTAATTTTTATTAATTACTTCTCTAAACAAAATATATTTGATACTTTGTGTATGAAGAGAAAGTGAGAGAGAGATTTGTTTGTTTGTTTTTTTTAGAATTTCGCACAAAGCTACTCGAGGGCTTTTTGTGCTAGCCGTCCATAATTTAGTAGTGTAAGACTCTCTTTTTAAGTCCATCAGCGTATAATACAAATCGTTTTCTTCACTCCTCTCGTAATGGATTTCATAAAACCTGTAAAATACACTAAAATCTTTACAAGTTAATGATATTGATTTAGTGGTTAGTTCTATGCTTGAATCAATCTTTACCAGAATCACAATCAACTAGGTGAGCGAAACATAAAATAATTTATTAACTTATTTTATACAAAACTGTTTGAAACAGTTGATGCTTAGCAAGTAATGTTCCCCCAGCTCCTGCCTAATAATAGGTAAGCCCTTAAACATAACTCGACAATATGGAAAGAATTTATGAATACAAACATAGTAAAGTATTGTAATATTTGTTTAGGTTGCGGAATACTTCGAGTGTGTACGTAGATACTGATCTGCTTTCCATATTCAATAAATTCTCAGTGGTTTCGTTTCTTTCGTTAATATTAAAAACCTAGGTTTAATATCAAAAGAAGACAGTCATCTCAAACATATTTTTTGCTCCACAATAAGATGAGTATATGGCTGAGCGTGATCATGATGTCTCCGTTTTATGGCTGTATGTTTCAAAACAGTGCTTGAAACTTCATGAGGAATCGATACTTGAACAAAAACGTTCCGCAATGATTATTGAAGGTCTTATATAAATAAGAAAAACGTGCTTAATATGAGTGACGAACTCAAAAGACAATAATTTGCATTTCAGATCTTTCCCCATCACACCAAATATGCTCGCTCTTTCAGCCGTGGGGGCGTTATAAATGTGACGGTCAATCCCACTATTCGTTGGTCAAAGAGTAGCCCAACAGTTGGCGGTGGGTGGTGATGACTAGCTGCCTTCCCTCTAGTCTTTTATTGTTAAATTAGAGAAGGCTAGCGCAAATAACCCTCGTGCAGTTTGCGAGAAATTCAGAAACAGACAAACAAAGACTAGTTGCCTTACCTCTAGTCTTACACTGCTAAATTAGGGACAGCTAGCAAAGATAGCCCTCATGTAGCTTTGCGCGAAAATTCAAAACAAACCAAACAAATTTCAGATCTTGTATTCGAGAAAAAAAGAATGACTTCATTTACTTCATACAGCTGTTCCTTCCATGATCAAGTGAAGGAAACATTCAGTAACTGAATATAAGTTTATTGTTTTCAATTTTGAATTTGAGAAAAGTAATAAGTAATGTTATTCTTCGCTTGAATACTTTACTTTCATGGTACAATGGATTTCTCATTGCATTGCAGAAGCAAACTGCGTAAGACTATTTAGATTGTATCATTTTTGGCCCATCTTTTTTTTACCACCTTTTAACCGAAGGTCGTTTATGATATTTCGATCTGTTTTAACTAAACTTTAGGTTTTACAGAAACAGTATAGCGGTTGTCATAGTTACATGCGTGAATTATATAAAGTTGCAGCTAAATTCGTGATATAGGAAATTGGTACTTTACGAACTATTGATCTGTTATGCCTTTTGGCTTTTGAAACCGAAGCTTTTTCTCAGAAACGTTACGGTTTTCGCGTAAATTTGAACAGAGCTCTGTGCACAAAGCGTAGCTAATATCAAGTTTTAACTCCTGATTCGGCTTTCGTTCATTTAAGTTTCTAGAAACTTATTTTCACGTCTAACATTAAACTTCCATACTTTTATTTGCTAACTAAGTTGTAGATTACTAACTTATTGAGAAGTAGTACATTTGATCGGCTTTCATCCATTTTTGGTGATAAACAAGATTTTGTTTTTGTGACCTAAATTTTTCTCTTCCATTGTTTTACACTAATTTTTTGATTGACTAGATCAGATAATATAAAATTGAGAAGGCCCAGCATAGCCAGATGGTTAAGGCACTCGACTCGTTATCTGAGGGTCGTGGGTTTGAATCCCCGTCACACCAAACATTAGAGTTTTACAATGTCTAGAGACATTCCGTTGTCACTGAAGGTCCGACATGGTAGAATAAAATCATGCATGTATACAACACTGACATGAAAAGAAGAAAATAAATGGAATACGAGGGCTGTTAAAAAAATACGCGGACTGACGTCATAAAACAAAATGTACTTTATTTAGAAGTTACAGGTCTGGGACCCCTTCAAAGTACTCTCCTCCCCAACGCACATACTTATCCCAACGGTGTTTCAACTTGTTGAAACAGTCCTGGTACGCTTTTTTTGTAATTTCCTCCAGCTCCTTCGTCGCATTTGCCTTAATCTCGGGAATCGTCTCAAATCTTCTTCCTTTCAAGGGTCTTTTGAGTTTGGGGAACAAGAAAAAATCGCAAGGAGCAAGGTCAGGTGAGTAGGGAGGGTGGGGAAGAACAGTGATCGAGTGTTTGGCCAAAAACTCACGAGTTCTGAGGCACAAATTTCGCAGCAACGCGGTGCATCTTCAATTTTTCGGTCAAAATCTCGTAACAAGATCCAACTGATACCCCACACTCTTCAGCAAGCTCCCTGACAGTCAGACGTCGATTTGCCGCACCAGGGTGTTGATTTTGTCGACGTGTGGGTCGTCAGTTGACGTGGAAGGACGTCCAGGACGCTCATCATCTTCAATGGACTGTCGACCATTTTTAAAACGTTCATGCCACTTGAAACATGCCGTACGCTTCATAGCAACATCACCGTAAGCCGTGTTAAGCATAGCAAAAGTTTCAATCACAGATTTTCCAAGTTTAACACAAAATTTCACAACAAGTCGTTGCTCCTTCAGGCCATTCATTCTGAAATCCGCCAAACGAAAAAATCGCACTTCACCGCGTAGCTAATACACAAATGAAGACATCTGCAATCGGGAAATGGCATCGTAATCAGCTGATCTGTGCGAACCTAGCGAAACCAAGCGGATTCCCCTGGAACCAACTGGAGCCGCGCAATTCGAACAGTCCGCGTATTTTTTGAACAGACCTCGTATATGCATATAAACCAAACAAGAACAAAGAAACTATTATGTTATTTTCACTAATAAATCTCTGTATAGGTTCAATTAATCTGACCTATCTTATAACCACTAAGTAAAATTAGGAAATAAATATAAATTATGCCTTTATCATTTTAGAATGATTACAGATGATACAACTAAAACATAATTATTTAGACAATATAGCTTAACTCTTATAATAAAAGCATATGTAACTAAAATCATGAAAAGTTTATGTATTTAAGAAAACTAGTGTTATGATTATGAATTGAGATCATATTTGAACAGATCTCATCTGATGTGTTCTAAACACACAGTTTTGCATATTTTTCTACTATTTAATAAAAGATATAAAAATTAACAATATTTTTTGTCCACCCCCTGTATTGAACCTAAAATTGATTGAGGCAGGAGAAATTAGTTACAGGCTGACAGTATCCAGTTTCCTCAGGTACCCCAGACAGTTTGGAATAAAGATTTGGATAAGGATGACTAACAGCTTTTGAGGCCTGCTGGGAAATAAGATCTTGTACATCCTCGGAAAGACCTTAACCTATAGCAGGATTTTGAGGCAATAGAAAGGAAAGGATATCTTTATGCGGTTTTTTTCCATTCATACTCCTATCTTCGAAATATTTATTTCAATCAGTTGACAGGGAAGTTTCGCTTTTTTTGTAAATTTCTTCGCAAAGAGAAACATTTTTGTCTTTAATAACTTTTTGTTTAACATTGACCGTTCAGCACATACAAAGACTGACGGATCAATTTTGATGTCGATATCGAAATTTAGGAGTTGAAAAAAAAAAGAACTAACCGTTCAGAAGGTACAGGGAGTGACAGACAGATAGACATTTTGCTATTTATGTACATAAACTAGGTTATATGGTTATGACTGTGCAGTAAATTTTTATAACTTCGAGGTTGTAAAGAACTACAACGTATATATTTCAAAGAATTTATGGCTTTTCATGGTCATTCTGTTATTACGCCTAGAATGTGAACCTGATAGTTCATTATTCACGTCTGTTTACTTGAGAAACGTTCTTTACACGTTTAAGTTGTACATGTCGGTCAGTTTATATGAGAGCTTGCATTTGGCTCGTAATCTGAGCGGTGTGGAATCGAATCCCCGTCTCACCAAACATGCTCGCCCTTTCAGCCGTGAGAGCGTTATAATGTTACGGTTAATCTCATTATTTGTTGACGGTGAGCGATGATAACTAGCTGCTTTTTCTCTAATATTTCACTGTTAAATTAGGGACTGTTAAGTAATTTCTGCATGGATTGGATGAGGGTTTAAAGTCATTATTTTCTTCACAGTAGGATTCTTCACCAATAATACGCCAACCACTGGGTACGCCATGATTAATCACTACCTGATGATACTTCCACCGTCTCATTATTCCATTTATTTTGTAAATATCTCCTGTTGCCTTAGCAGAAAAACACCCCAAACCATGCACTGCTTCTCCCATGCTATTAGAATTGTCAAACTCTAAAAACAATTAGACATTTTTTTTTGCCGGTCATGCAACTTACGCTTTGAACCATATATTTCAACCTTGGACTCATTTTTCAGTCATCGACAGTCCAGTTTCTGTAACTTTTAGCATATTTCGGTCTCTTGACAAGAGTTGGAAATCGAAGTGAAATTTTTTTTTAACTGATGCACAACCAAATATTCCCTTCTGTTGAATCTTCTTAATAATGTACATTTGGACACTTTTCTGTTATATGGTACATGGCCGTTTATCTCATGCTTGAGATCCAGTCTTCCTTTTGTACTGAAGGCTACATAAACAAAGATACTTAATATCAGTATTATTGAGTTTAGGTATTCTGCCTCTTCCTTTACTATATTCAACTTTACCTGTCTCGGTTTCACGTTAAAGAGTGTACTTGATAGTGTTTTTGAAGCATTTCAAGTTTGCAGCAATTTGTCTGAGAGTCCAACCAACATAACATAAAGCTTTTGTGCAAACTCTCTGTTTTACTGACAATTTTCTATGCATGTTGGCATAACAACAAAAATTAATATATAGTGTTAAACACTGTTTTTATTGAAGTGTATTTATGGAGTGCTATTAAATTGATTTCTTCTAGCATATATCAGTACCTTATTCTAGCTCCTTACTAGTTTCTTTTTTATAGAGCTAAGACACTGCATGGTGTACAATGGCAGTTATTTCAGACCCTAAATTTGATTAGCACGTTCATTAAAGCAGAATCCTTGTGACATGCTCTTGGTACAAGTATACGGGAATTTTAAAGAATAAGTATTCTCAACCTGACTCATTCAACTTTCAACAGGGATCAGTGAAACATTACCATACTGTTGGAATTTACATTCTGTAATGGCATGGAATAATAAGCCCTATAGAATGGAAAGTATAAGAAAATATTCTCTTGTCTTAACAATCTTGCACAGTACTGTATATAGTATTTCATCATTACGAAAATAAAATATTTCAAGTTTAAGCACAATCCTCTGTGACAGATTAGTAAATTTACTGCTAATTAAGTCTTGTTACCATTTCTTATAATTGAATCTAGTTGCACTAATCGTTTTCGTCGTTTGGGTGCTGTTTATGTCTATGTATTTAAATGTGTAGTACATAACTTACCTGCTCAACTCAAGAGGAAGATATATGGCCTGCGAAGGAATGATATGGGAAGGGTTTAGATTCAAACGCAGACCCCTCTATGTCACTCCCCAGGAGATCCTAAGGGTATACGGGAAATTTGTTGAAAACACTATGTAACAAAAGTTTTACTTTTTCTTGTTCCTAGGCAGAAAATGTTATTTTCCAGTTGCTTATGCCTAAAGTAAATGGAAAAGACCTATTTTTCTCTTCAAACTCTGCTTTTGTGACCTGGGAGCGTAGAACGAAAACATGATGGGAGACTATATCTGGGGGCTGATACGTGAAAGTGATTTACATTACAGTCGCAAATCTCGAAATATTACTCACTTCTAAACATTTCTGCTTATTTTTATATAATTTTAGTATAAATACATGCAAATCTTGATTCATATGTTGTTTTATTCAGACCTTATGTGGATGAAAATGTGCAAATTTGCTCGTTTTTACATAGAAAATAGATTAGTTTCTAAATTTCATTATCCAGGTCACAAAAGCAAAGATTGACGGGAATAATGGCCATTTTATATACTTTTGCAACATAAGCATTAAGAAAAAACACGTACTATCAAGAAACAAAATTTATGTTACATAGTGAAATCTGCTCAGTGGTTCGCCATTTATAAATGGATATACTCTCACACACGTAATTAGTCGAACAATAACTTAATAATTATATAAAATTAAAAGGTATAATACAGTTATAAAAATTCATGCGACCTGTAATAAGAACCATAGATGTTAGGATTGGAAGTTGTTTCGTGTGCTGTTGCTGTTATCTCAGCTGTGTGTTAATCTGTGCTTACGATTTTAGCGTTTTTTTAGTGCTTATTAGTATTGTCTATCTAACATGAAATGGAAATGTTGAATTATTAATACTAAATAATTTTATATACCTTCTGTGTTCTTGGATCATTACTAGAATAAGTTTATTGTTTCTTTAAAATATGCTCTTCAAAAAAAGAAACGCAAAAGGGATATTTTTGTTATTTTAAAGAGAAATATATGTAATAACGTTACAAGCTCAGAGTATGTGATGTTACACATGTTAAGGCACTGATTGTGAGACCAAAATGACCATAAAAGTTGTGCACTTTGAAAACGGAGGAAAACATCGGATTTTTCGCCAAAACACATTCGTGTTCAATACATTTGTTTGAGAGATCTGCATGTTCTGCAAGTGCAACATGTGCAAAATCCCTATGAAAGTGACGGGTTCTCGGTTTCCATAGCTCAGTGTTAAGCCACCGACACGCAATACAGTTACGCCAAGTCTGACTGAAGCACAACGCAACAACGCCATTGGTCGCTTGGAAGCAGGTGAATCTCGATCAGATGTTGCCAGAGCTGTGAATGTCCACCCAAGCACCATCACAAGGCTATGGAATCGTCACCAACAACATGGATCAACTTGTGACCGTCTACGATCTGGCAGACCTCGTGTGACCATGCCCGCACAAGATCGCTACATCCGGTTTTGTCACCTTCAGGATAGGATTACCACTGCGACGTCTACTGCCTCAACCATACCAGGGTTGCGTAGGATATCCGATCAGACCGTACGCAACCGTCAACGAGATTCTTAGGCCCCATGTGCAATCCATCATGGTGAACGTCAACGACGTTTTTCAACATGACAACGCCCGTCCTCAAACAGCTCGACTCACCACTGTTTTCTTGAGACACCATAACATCAACGTTCTTCCCTGACCCTCCAGAGCACCAGATTTAAACCCCATCGAACATCTTTGGGACGAGTTGGACCGACGTCTGCGACGGCGACAACCTCAACTGCAGACTCTACCTCAGCTTGAAACAGCTTTGCAGGCTAAGTGGACAGCCATTCCACAGGATGTGATTCGTCATCTCATCGCTTCCATGGGCAGGAGATGCCAAGCAGTTATTGATGCTCACGGGGGGCATACTCGTTATTGACGTTGAGTGACGTTAAACTTCAACTAGTGAGCGTGGACTTCGCCTTTGCAGACTTTGTATGTTCAGCAGTGAATGTGCAAAGTTTCACACATGTCATACAGAACTACCCGGAATAAACTTGTTAACAATATGTCTCAAATTTTGCCTTTTGCGTTTCTTTTTTTGAAGAGTATATGTTTCTCGGCGCTCAATTACATTTGAGCAGAACGCATTTTTGCATTTCAATCGTTCTTTATAGATCTGATTTATTCCAATACAGTTTTAGAATTTATAAGACTTTCATAACTCTATCACAATTTTATGTTGTCTACAATATGCTTGAATGTAGTAAGACCTTTTACATAGGCAAAAGAAGCAAAAATTACCTGGTTGGTAAGTATATGGTGAGTGGAGATAAGGCGCGTACATTTTGTTTGTTTGTTTTTGAATTTCGCACAAAGCTACTCGAGGGCTATCTCTGCTAGCCGTCCCTAATTTAGCAGTGTAAGACTAGAGGGAAGGCAGCTAGTCATCACCACCCACCACCAATCTTGGGCTACTCTTTTACCAACTAATAGTGGGATTGACCGTCACATTATAACACCCCCACGGCTGAAAGGGCGAGCATGTTTGGCGCGACCGGGATGTGAACCCGCGATCCTTAGATTACGAGTCGCATGCCTTAACACGCTTGGCCATGCCAGGCCTGGCGCGTACAAGACCTAAACGTGGTCATTCGATGTGGATCATAGAAGTGTGACATTCAAATAGTATGACGTCTATATGGAGCAATATCTAAAACATAGACAGGAAAACACAGACATGTCGGTGTGCCTTATTCCCCTTGGTTCTTCGCCCTATACTTTGTTCAATTATATGTTGTTTCTTGTTTTCTATTTCGTTCCTGTTCGGAGAACTAAAGTTTTTTATTTTAGTCTATTTCTTTCAGTAGGAAATATTCATTTCTATTGCTTTCCTTCGATGTTCCTCTTTTATTCTAAATAGTAGAATTCTAGAGGTGCATTTTGCATGTCAGTAAAAATATGTTTAAGGAGCAGTTATATCACTTTTTTCTACTGTTTTATGGTTTATTGAACTGAACCTTTAAAACGTTGAGAAAGTATTGTAAGTTTAGTAAAGTGGTTGGGCAATTAAAAATATATTCAACGATTCTCATTTAACGACATTAACCCCCCGAAAGTTTTAAAAGTCAGTACTACTGACAAACACATCCCTCCGTTAGGTCTAATTTTACCGATATCAGGATACAGATGAAAATTTTAGTAGAATAAAACACGATTACAAAAAGTATAATTTAAACAGTGAATCATCAAACTTTGCTATTTTTTATACCAAAAGACGTATGTAGTTTTATCGTAATGACAGTTTTTGAAACTACTGACCGCAATGTGTGTCTCTTTTGTAAAACCAATATAGTAATCGCAACGTTTTGAATTTTTAATGAACCAATGAACTGGCGTATCATATCAGCCTGACATGAACAAGCGTCAAGGGCGCTCGATTCGCAGTCTTAGGGTCGTGGGTTCGAATCCTCATTACATCAAACATGTTCACATTTTCAGCCATGGGGACGATATAATATACGATCAATCCCACTGTTCGTAGGTAAAGAAATAGCTCAAGAGTTGACGGTGGGTAGTGAGAAGTAGTTTCCCTCCCTCTAGTCTTATGCTGCTAAATAATGACGCCTAGCGGAGATAGACCCCGTGTATTTTTGCGCGAATTTGAAAAACAAACAAACAAAGTGTATGATATTGTTCATGACTTCTTTCCTCCTTAGTTTTCTGCCATCTTTCCTTTGGTCAGGATGGATCAGTGGGAAATTGGTTTTGTGTAAATTACTTATTAAAAATTCAGTAGCATAACGTTAAAAATAACACAGTATAAATACATTAAAAAGTTTATTGTTCACACTAAGCCTTACCTAAAAATCAGACACAGCTTGGAGCCTACAATAGAGTTCTTTACGTATTTATACTGTGTCATTTTTAACGTTATCTTACTGAGTTTTTAATAAATGGTTCGATTGATCAGTTTGTTTTACTTAACACTTTCACTACAACGAATACGTGAATGTCCCTTTCTAAAGTGCTGTCATGGAAATAGGATTTTGTATCATTAAAGTTTACCAGCTTCAAGTTTTAGGTAAGTAAAAATATATTAAAACATCTTTTTTGAATTGTGAATTCAAAAATAAATCCGGAATGGGTATAATTGTTTATACATGTAAACGAGTTAAGCGCAATACTATATAACCTGTGCCTGCTGCAGGGATAGAACTCTGAATTTAAACATAAAATATTTCTCAAAAATGACCTTAATAAAAATGTGTTCGAATAAAGCGAACTTTACACTAACAAACGATTTTGCATAGTAAAATAAACAATCCTAAATATAAAGTATTCTCATCAGGTACAGCTTTGTATCTGTAAGCATACCAACACCACAATAAGCATGCAGCTTTAAATAACACTGATTGTGATATCGAACTGTTCGTTTGTTGTTAAGCGCAAAACTGTACAATTGGTCTTCTGCGCCATGCTCGTATCAAGGAATGAAAGCTCGAATTTGGAGCTATGATCTCTCAAGCTTACCTGGTGAGCTATGAGGAGGGTCTGTAATACCAGACTTTAGAAGAAATGTAAAGTGAACAACCCAATATAGAATTATTTTAAAAGAATGCAAATTAACTTCGTTACTAATTTATTTTTCTTTTAAGTATAATTATAAATATAAGACGTTTACAATAACATACAAGTTTATAATTATAAATATAAGACGCTTACAATATGGTACAGGTTTATAATTATAAATATAAGAACTTTTCTTAGTAGAAGCCCTTTTTTTTACAGCAGAGCATGTTACTTTATAGGTCATAATCAATAACGTTATAATAATCTTTCTTGCCTACCAATAATCAATCGGCGAAAAATACACACGCAATTTAAATGTTAATAGCTAACACACTCTCACATATACTGGTACATCATACAAGTATATGTATATGCACATGCCCCGTGACAATGATTTGTTTGTAGTATTAATGTTTATTTGTAAAACCATACGAAACTAGGAATGCGTAGTGTACTCAATACAAAACTAGACGTTTAATTATAAGTAGTTTTATAGAAGTGAATGCAAACATATAATAACTGTTATCTTCGGATATTGCCTAGTGGTTGGCGTGACGAATGTTGATCAAAAGATCTATGGTTCGCGTTCCATTGCTGAAAAAATAATGAAAGAGTGATGATCAAAGCCTATTATTCACTTACAATGTTGCAACAGTTGGCGGTGGGTGCTGTTAACTGGCTAGCTACCTTAAATCTAGTTTACCAGCTCAAAAGTAAATAAGTTATCATGTAGACTTCTCGTATATCTTTGCAAAAATATCAGAAACACATTAACCCAAAGTCTAAATTATGAATATTCCGTAAGTTTTTATTTCAAATAGGTGTCATTCAGCAAGATACCTGACTCAAAAACTTCTTTATTGGTTGAGATGTTCTGTTGTGTAAAACTACTTTATACTGTGGAAAAGGGCTGGTGGAAAAGGGCTGGTTCTGTACTTATTTATTCTTTATATGCAGCGAATTTTACGTTATGCACTATTGATTTTCTTCAATTGAACGTATGTTTAATGCCTTAGCGGACCAGGAAATTAACTCAATTAGATCTTCTGAACTCATCTAACTAACCGAAATGGAAACAGGATATACCAGAGTACAGAAATTATTTTAAGAGTTTGACGTGCCCTATACTAATAAATAATTGTGACCTTTCAACTTAAAGATATTAGTCAATTTAAGCAAAGACGTTTCATTTTATTTCAAAGCTATTTTCTGCTGTCCATAATTCTGAACTGCCGGCCAGAGCGGAGGTAATCAGTCAGTAGCACCTTACTGCTCACCACCCACGTAAAAGAATTAACTATCACTATTATAAACACCCATGGATTAAAGTGACGGATGGTGGAATACTTTGTGTTATTATATGGAGTCTGTTTGTTTCAAACTTCCATCTATAACTGTCATTAACTTCGAACTGATAGACTAGAGGGAAAGCAGCTAGTTATAGTACCTACTGCCAAATTTTGTTTGACCGAATAGAAGGGTTTAATAGTCATTCTTATAGTGTATCTATAGCCTCAAATGTAGAGAACATTTCCACTAGAACAGTTACGAACCATGAATTCTCTGTTTCACATCTTCTGCACGCTAACCATAAGACCACATCTGGTCCCTTAAATAATAAAGAGCCACTAAGATGGTTTTCTATGTTTTATGGAAATTAATTATATGCACCAAATCAATGTTAGAAAATAGTTGGATATAAAAATAACTTTCTGCTAAATTATAATCTAATAATTATAAGTTGAAACATTTTTTTTCCATCTAAAACATGATAAAGATGTCATATTATACCCTAGAACAGTGTAATTTAAAGTAAAAAAACAACAACACAAGCTGAGCAGGGTTACCAAACGTCCCACATTTGCTTTATCTTTTGTCACGGACAGAACTAGTAAAATTATTAAACTGTCTTAGTTTCTCTGTACCTCATTATGTATTTGATATGTACGGTTTGGTATTATTCGTAGCTCTTTTAAATTTTACTTGGTGAGTAGTCTGACAAAGACGGTTCACGCAGTATAGTGTTCACTCCATTTATGCTACGTTTCTTTTTTCATAACTTGTCATGGGCAGCCGCAGTAAATGAATATGCAGACCTGCCCAAATACGAAAATATAAAATAATAGGTTCGAGATAACTTAGACTAGTTTTAGTTTATTACTTTTGCAACTTGATAAACTTTTAACAAATTTTATTTACGTAAGGTTTTTAAACACGATGCAACAAATATCAGATTATTCAGCAAATGGCAGAACGTTTGTTGTTCTACAAATATCTCAGAGCTATTACACTAAAAAAACAATATTACAGT
Organism: Tachypleus tridentatus; assembly: GCF_004210375.1. Lineage (NCBI taxonomy): Eukaryota > Metazoa > Arthropoda > Merostomata > Xiphosura > Limulidae > Tachypleus > Tachypleus tridentatus. Next base: position 99,766,766 of record NC_134825.1, on the reverse strand, counting down.
TTCTCACTATGGAAATCTGCTAACCGTATAACGAGTTTAGTGTTTGAGAAGAAAGATGAGAGAGCGAAGTCAAATGGATGAATTGAAAACCACGTATGTTATTAAAATGTAAAATAATAGAGGTTTTCAAGTTTTCATAAAGATTAAAACAACTTAATTACTTCAATGTAAAATAAAATTTATATATTTTTTAAATCTTATTATTCTTTAGGCCTTTTACATCACTACAGTTAAACAAATTGTGTTATGGAAAAGAAATATACATAACTTGAAACAAGAGAAATATTTAGAACTGAAGTTTGAAATGAATTCACACATTTCTTTGAAAAACATGAATTATTATAAAAAAGAAGACAGGAAAAAAGGCATATTTTAATTAAAATATTGGTTGTATAAAATATGCTTAAGACACGGAGGGTAATTGATAGATATCGTTTGTATATGATGTTTACAAGAAGGTTCAAATGGTAGCAAAATATTTGTTTACAATTTGATCTTTCGCATGAAAATCTTCTTATGTCATCTAAGGTGTATGGATAACGCAGAAGTTGTTTCAAAATTTCAATGCACAGTGTTAGAATACTCAAAACTATATCTACAGGTTTAGCATACCCACAATTACACAACGCTGTTACCATGTACATCATAACTTCTTCTAGGATCCACTAGCCATTATCTACACAGAGATAGATTATCTGCAACTACGTCTACGATGTTAGTACAGACTAACAGTATTTACAAAGATTGAACTTTCAAAGCGACATGAACAAAGCTAGAATACCCACAACTATATCTGAATGGTGAAAATGCCATAAACACATCTACAAAGTTGGGATATCCACAACGATTTCTAAAGAGCTACGATACTCATATTTGACATTTGAAAATTTAAAATACTTATAATGATACCAACAAAGATATTTTAATAACAATAAAGTTAATATACTTAAATGACATCTAGAAAGATTGGATGCCATATCTGTATCAATAAAGCTGTAATATAACCGACTACAAATACAAACCTAGGATATTCACAACAATATCTACAAAATTACAATACTTATAAGAAATCTACAAAGTTAAGCTACCCACAATGATACCTTTAAATTAAAATAATCATACAAACATCCACAAAATGAAGCTACTGTGATAATGTTGAAACACCTACAAAGACAACTATAATGTTAGATTATGCACAAGAAAATCAACAAAACTAGGATATCCCCAAAGACATGTTCAGAAATAGGATAACTTTAACTATATCAACAATGTTAGGATTCACTCAGTGATATCTACAATGATAGAATGCTCACAACGATATCTACAAAGTTTGGATATCACAACGACATCTACAAAGTTTGGATATCCACAACGACATCTGCAAAGTTATTCAATTTAAGATAATGTCATGATGCGGTCAACAAAATATACCAAGCTATAATACTCACAACGACATCAACAAGTTAATCATTACAACAATAATATTTGCTAAGTTGGAATAACCACAACACTATCCACAAGGTTCATCTACTATAATTCTGCGAGGATACCCACAAAATCGTCCACAAAGTTAGTATGCCAAAACCACATTTCTAGTTCTAGGATAACTACGTCTACACACTTAGGATCCTTACAAACATGTCTAACAGGGATAGGATTTTCTCAATATAGTGAAGACATCCACAACGACATATACAAAGTTAGGATACACACAATGATAAGTACAAAATTATAGCATTCACAGCGGTATAAGTACGAAGTTAGGATACTCATAACAATGTATACAAAGCTGGAACATCTTTAACGACATTTGCTAAGTTAAGATACTAACAACGATATCTGCTGAGTTAAAACACCTACAAATATTTATAAAAAGTAAGCTAAGACTGTACACGTTGACATTGACAAAACTAGAGCATAGTGCCATCTCACGACAGTATATTCAGAGTTACAATACCAACGGTAACATCGATAGTTACGTTATCCATAATAAAGAATACTTGCGATGGTGTTAAGAAATTGTGTTACTCAACGGAATTTTTGTGAAGTTAGACTACACACAACGACATCTATAAAGTTAAGTCACCTACGAAAGAGTTTCACAACATCAACAACGTTAGGCTATTCATAATGACATCTGCAAAATTAGGCTATCCACACACGACGATATCCACAAAGCGAGACTACCCACAGCGACATTACCAATTCAGGATACTCACGACAACATGCACAAGTAAGGAAGTTGACGACGTTATTTACAAAGATAGGCTACTCAATGACGATTTCTACCAAATTAGATCTACCCAAGGTAGCATGTACCAATTTAAATAAGAAAATCTATGACGCTATTTACGAAGATAAGCTACTCATAATGAATTCTAACAATTAGGGCTACCCAAGGTAGTATGTACAAATTTCGGCTGCCAGATTCAATTGCCAATACTTGTTCTATGTTTCCAACAAATAATACATTACTAAAATGCATACTTATTTTCTACGTAGTGAAACTTTCTCGAACATGTCACAACGGTTTTCAATATACCGTTTTCAGAAACTTACAGGGCATCGAATTTATCAATCAAGGAAATAATGAAAATAGAGAAAGATACGCGAAAACGTGGTAGAATTCATGGTAATGGCGTTAAATATATAACGTAGTCAAAAGAAAAAACGTATTTCATAAAAACATAATGCTGTAATAGGTTTAAAAGTATGCTTCACAGATATTAGATGTTTGAATGTTAAACAATTTTTCAATAGAATTCTGGGAGTTTTACTTCAACATACTTTGCCAGTATATGCTAATTTAAATTAAATTTTCATTTTTATTGTAAGCATTAAATTATATACTTTGATTTCAAATATCTGTTTCCGTTTTGAACAGAAAATGGAGAATATAACAGCTAATAAGATGATGACCCCTACTGATAACCTTCTGACATCAAGCTCAGACCACTGTGGATCGTAAAGCCATGGAAATAATAAAACTGAAAACAACTTATGTGCTTGGGATATGTTTATTGCTTAGTTTACAATATGGTGAGTTTGTTTTATTTCTTTTGTGTAGCTAATTATTAATTTAATTCTGAAGTGTGGCTTTTATTTATTTGCCTTTTCTAGCATTACCCTTTCTTTTAACATCTAGGTTGTTTTTATTGACAAATTTAGGTACAAATAGCATAGTTCGTGTACTGCATAGCTTCTGCATGATCCATGGCAAAAGAAATGGCGTACAATTCGGCTGTAAGCACAGAAACTGTAGAGAGGTTTCTTTGTGCAACCACTGAACTACAACAAACCATGGCAGAGCCCACAGAGTCGTCTGATTTTCAATCATCCATATAAATGAGAATGGATGGATGGTTTGAAAGATGGTTGGGAAATAGAAAGTGGTACTTCCAACCAGGAGTATCGGCCTCCTTCTTCAGATGACTCAGGGAAAGATCGCATTTGGTGATGATAATAAGTCATGGTTGGATAGACTGACCAGTGGATACATCAATGTCATCCAAGGACAGATTCAATTCAGCCAACTGCACCTGGATACAAACGCCAAAAGGACCAATAGCAGGCTTTCTATTCTGAAAAGCATGGCCCAATGAGAAAGGAAAACACAACCCCAGGTGGGATGCTGTGGAAAGAATTGAAGTTTTGAAGTATACAATAAAGGTGTAGAGGAGGTTCATGAGACTCAGTGTACAAACTGGAATGAGGAAGTGCAGAAAGCCCCCATGCAGAGCTGAATCTCCAGATGGTGAATGGGACCCAACATCTTTAAGGCCAAGGACTTGGCAGAGCCATAGACCATAGTTCCAGTTTTGATGTAATCAGGGCATGGTAAATATTTAGTATAGAACGTCAATCTGCTCCCCAAGAGGTGGAAGAGAGGACACAGAGAATGTCCAGTGCCCTTGTACACTTGACGTGTAGTTGCTTGATGTTAGGGGATGAAGCAGGAATGCTAGGTGCACAAGAAAAGCCTTTCACCAAGAATATCGGCAATGCTCTGGGCATCAGCAACTTCTTAGCCTTTGGAGTGCAAGATTTATGGGATTACTTATCTTCCAAGTATTCTCCTATATAACTTTGGAACTGGTGGAAGAAGAGATGTTAGTTGTAAACTTAATCCAAGAGAGTCATTCTGGCTTTGATGTCGTAACCACCGAACATGTGCACAGGCCTGCTGAAAAGCGATGAGGTTTGAAAGTGTGGAATACCTATGAAAGGTATCCAAGGACCGTTTTTGAGCCTCCCATGCCATTTGGCAGGCAGGATTTCACCACAGACAAGGATACCATGGAAAACATGTCGAATACAGTCAGTCACTGCTGCCATACAGTCGTCTATCGATAGCTTGCAGATGAAGACAGGATAAAGATCTAAGAGAGCAGTGAAAGAGTGCCAGTTGACCTTGTCCATCTTCCACTGAGGCATGAGAGTCATGTGAAATTGGCCACAGCCAGTCTCCCTCAAAATGATGAGAAAATTATATTTGTGAAAACGGCTGGTTTGGGTTGAGAAAATTTTTATGTAGAGGAGCATACAACGTTTCGACCTTCTGCGGTCATCGTCATATTTACAAAGAAAGAAAGAGGTAACTGACTGATAGCTGACCACATGTTTGAAGGGGGTTGTGTAACTAAGTGTAGGAATGTAAAGGGCGTGCTTAGATGTTTGATTATATTTATTAACATAGGTATAAAGGTGTTCATTTGTATTGGTTTATTTTGGGCTTAAGAAACCAAATAAACACAGCTATAAAACTATGCTCACCAGATAAAATTAACGATTATTAGACAAAATAAAACAATACTTCATCAACATCAATAAGTTTCCTACACAAACCGTAGAAAACATTATACGCACACATCTAGACAAATAGCAAAATCAACTAACAAAAGTAAATATATCCCACGAATTAAAAAATCACAAAACCATATAATGCTGCATACCATATATTCCCAACATTAGCATAAAAATAACCAACACTTGGCAAAAACTAGAAACAAAATATGATATTCCCGTTAATACCTAATTTATTCAAAAACCAGGCACAGTATAAACTAAGGTTTATACTGTTTAAAAACTACACTGACAAACACCACACCAACATTATTTATAAAATACAATGTGATAACTGCCACGACTTCTATATTGGAGAAACAAGTAGAAAAATGGAAACCAGAATTAAAGAACATTAAAAGTCACCTTCACACGTTTTCGAACACTGCAAATCCAATAAACATAACATAACCATAGAAAACACCCAAATACTAAATAAAGAAACAAACATAAACAAACGCAAAATTAAAGAATTCTTACTTACATAACAACTTAAGCTCAAAACAAACCAACACAAAGGAACACCTTTACACCTATATTAATAATTAATAATAAATATAATCAAACATCTTAGCATAGGCCCGGCATGCCCAGCTCGTTAAAATACTCGACTCGTAATCTGAGGATCACGGGTTTGAATTACTATCACACCAAACATGTTCGTCCTTGTAGCCGTGGGGGCTTTATAATATGATGGTCAATCCAACTATTCGTTGATAAAAGAGTAGCCCAAGAGTTGGCGGTGGGTGGTGATGACTAGCTGCCTTCCCTCTAGTCTTACACTGCTAAATTAGGGACGGCTAGCATAGATAGCCCTCGAGTAGCTTTGTGCGAAATTCCAAAACAAACAAACAAACAAAACATCTTAGCACGCCCTCTACATCCCTACACTCAATTACACAACACCCTTCAAACATGTGGTCAGCTATCGGTTAGTTACCTCTTTCTTTCTTTGTGAACCTGACGATGACCGAGGAAGGTCGAAACGTTGTTCACTCCTCTAAATAAAAAAATTTCTCAACCCATACCAGCCGTTTTTACATATATAGTTGTCGACTGTTAGTTTTAAATTTGCTTCCCAACGGCTCAGTAGTAAGGCTAAAGGTTTGTCACACTAAAAATCAGATTTTGATACCCGTGGTGAACACAAGAAACAAACAGATAAAAGTTTTTCAAATTTATAATTCTGATATTAATATTAAGAACATTTACGACGTTACTTCAAATTTCTTTCTGTGGTTGTTTACCGAAACTAAAGTACAGGAATGTTTAATACCAGAGCCTATTTTCTACTGGATTTTTGGAACCAAAATGTAAAATGTTTGAAACAATTTATTTAAATCTAACTTCAGAAACACTATAATTTGAATTCTGCATGGGTTGCATTACTATTTGATATTGACTGGCGTAATCAGTTAAATTACTCCAGCACAGTCTTATTCCAAGTTGTAGCTTCTATAAGGCTAAATTTCTTGTTTTTAAAAATCCATAAGCCCTTCTCATTTGTCAACAGATATCCAGTATAGTTTTATTTATTCCTAGAAAATAAGTACTGTTTACAAATATTGTCATAAAAAAACAATACAATAGAAAAATTCAGTGGTTAGTCTGAAGGCTTACATGTATAGTGATAAAACCTGGATTTCGATATTTGTAGTGGGTACGGCACAGGTAAACTTGTGCAACTATGTGCCTAACTACAAAACAAACAAATAAAACCTTCATCTAATAACATTGTATTTTCAGTGATGACGAGAAAACCCACTTGTAGAGAAAAATATATATGTAAAAATTTTTCTCAACCCAAACCAGCCATTTTTACATATATAACACTGTATTTTCATTAAAAAGTAATCCCTAATTGGGTATAATATAACTGTATTGGGTCACAAAGAGTCCTACGTCCGATTATATGGTGACATGTACGAATATTATATTGTTTGTTTGGTTTTTTAAAGGACACAATGTTGGCCCTGATGTATCGCACCCCCACCATGCGAGTCATCTTTTATTTATTTCTATACGTTGTTGTATATTTTATCTTGCCAAATATGTATTAATGGTTCTGATGCTGATTAATTATGAAAGAAAGAGCATTTAACCTTTGAACGCTGATAAAATATTAATTTCAGCAGAATGTGAGCACGTTCCCATTGCGGCCAATGTATTGTCATAGAAACACTAGTTAAGAGTTAATAACTGATGCGCTTTGATAAAATCATGTACCTAAGCTGATCCCTCTATTGTTTTGTTTTCTTCTCTTCACCAACAGTTAGGTTAGTACTTACTATATATAAAATAACATTTTATGAATTATCTTTTTTTTTAAAGTTTTTGCTACAAGGGCAAAGTAAGTATCAGCTAGCTTTTGATATGTTGGGGTTTTCACTTGGGTTTGTTTCCGAAAGTAATCTGTGTAGATAGTTCAGATGAACAACAGATAATGAGCGAGACAGGGATTATACACGGAACTATTCTCTCGGCTTCTCACACGGTCGTATCGTTAGTGAGAAAGACAAGGAATTATAAAGTTAGATAAGCATGGCTAATCCCTCACACGTCAATAGATTGTCCAACCAACCAGAATATACTTACTTTGTCGCTTGCCCACTTATTTCTCAACTTATCCCAAAAATAGATAAAAATAAGGCACAAAATGCGTTATAGTAACATATCACACACAAAGAGTGCAGTCGGAATCTAAAGCGGAGTATTACATTTCAAGCCACGTAATTACCGAATATTTACTATGGTTTCAGATAAACTTCCTAATTTTAAAGAAACTCTCTTTATTCTCTTATATTTTTGCAGCGTGTTCTCAACAGAATATACGCACGAAAGCGAAGAAAGATTTTACTTTATTCACACCGAGGCTTAAAATGGCAGCTTATCTTTTGGATATTTGCTTTCCTATTTGCATTTTGATGTAAAAAATGGGCTATAGCCGAAAGAATAATAACAGTTTAGATATAATAGATCAGTCAAAATGTAATGTAAACCAAAAATCTAATTACAACAGAAACATAATCTGTATTTTTATGTCCTTATAATCTTACTTTATTACATATTAAAACTATAAAAATCGATGAGTATAAATTTTGATTTTTTTGTGAAAATGACTTTTCAGTATTATTAGTACTTATCGCGTTGCAGTAAAATCAGCTTATTAATTAAAAAAGATATACTTTATGATGATAAAAACATTAAAATTTCCGTATATTCAACCTATATACAATATACTGCAAGATGTACTAAGTAAATGAAATATGGTTTGAAATTATCTCCCCAACCATTTATAATATGCACTTTAGAAATGAAGTCTCTTCCAGGGGTTCACGGTCACGTCTGAAGCCTTACAACTTTAAAAATCGGGTTTCGTTGGCTAGTGTGCTGTATCGACCATAGGTATGTGTAGCTTTGTGATTAATCGCAAAAAATACAAACAATACTACGAAACCTAATATATCCTATAGAGATACATATTTCAGGTAATTGTGATTCTTTTGGCGGTAGACGCTACAATTTAATGTAAAGACGGTCAAAAAGTTGTTTTAATTAAAAGAAACAATAGCCATTTAACTGATTAATAAAATCATCCAGTACGGATGTGTTTGCACTTACAAGCTTTGAAAGTATCAACTAACAATGTTAATAAAGAACGTGATCTGAAAGTACTTGTTAAGAATGGCAGTAAAGAACGTGAACGGACGGATAGTGAACCTTACAGCCTTCTACTTATAAGGCCTGGCGTGGCCAGGTGGTTAAGGCACCTCACTTGTAATCCGAAGGTCGCAGGTTCAAATCCCAGTCACATCAAACATGCTGTCCTTCCAGCCGTGGGGAGGTATAATGTGCTGCCAATCCAACCATTCGTTGGTGAAAGAGTATCCCAAGAGTTGGCGGTGGGTAATGATAACTAGCTGCCTTCCCTCTAGTCTTACATTGCAAAATTAGGGAGAGCTAGCGCAGATGGCCCTCGTGTAGCTTTGCACGACATTTAAAACAAACCAAACCAATCGACTTATAAAGCAATGGATAATAGATACTTCTGGTGACAGAATTATTACAAAGATAAATGACTAACCAAATGGTGTAACTTTCAAAACGACAACATCATTAATTCTAAATTCATGATACGATTCGCCATAGAATGTTTGTGCAAAATCTGAAAATAATTGATTGATTGAGAACTGCTACAAAACTGATAAAAATGGTATAAAGTCTTCTGATAAGGCAACAACACTACTCTATCTGTGAGGAGATGGCACTTGTTGAAGAAAGGATTACCTTTTCCAAAAAAATTATGAAACATTTTCCTCATTCGCAATTTTTTCGAAAATATATATTGGACAGGCAGTTGTAATGTCAGTTTGCTCTCAAACTACTGTAGTTCTGCTTCAAACTGGACTTGGTGTGCAGATGAACAAACACCTTGATTCTATTTAAGTAATCGAATCTCTTCACAAATGAGGTTTCTATTTTTCATGTACAAAAATGAAGAAGTAAGATAGTAGCACAGCAGTATACTTAGATATCGAAATCCGCAGTTTCTTATCTGGTATGTCTATTCAGTACATTGTGGATAATATTGACTATAATACCAGAGCGCTAGATGGATCAAATAAATTTCATAAAATAGGTATTTTCATAACTGTAACTAGAACACAGTAAATGATTAACTTTCATTAGACTAAAGGAAGTGGTATAACTTCTATGAATAATGAACAAATTCCTGACTTAATAATTAGTGCTGAAACCTACAGTGTTGAGGAAAACTTCCTGGATACTTAGACCCCAGATATCTTCATGGAACAGCTTATGCACAGCTCTCACCCTGGAAGGTCATTTATATTGTTTGTGCCGATGATTGACTTGAAAGCAAGTGATGAAATATATATTTATTCCACTTTATTTTTCGTAAGTGAACAAACTAAACGATATAATGTTGCACACATTATGATCTTTTACCTATCTTTACTGGGGAATTTATTAAAAATACAATGAAATAAATCATCGTACAATGCATTACGAGATATCGTTTTTAGACTTCGAGTACTTCACACTGAAACAGGCCTTTTTGGATGCATAGACCATCATATGCATGAATCAACATTACTAGAATTATAGAGGATTATATATGTCGATATTACTGTAAGGCATATGTTTAGTGTAAAAGCTATCTCAAATGCTAAAATATCTCATTCGCTTATAGAAGGAAATTGATGGCTTTCTGCTATCCAGATCTTATGATATGCCAATTTTGTTGAAGCTCGACTTTTGACCCACAAATTATTGACACAATGGAATATTCAATTAAAAAAGTACCTCAGCATTTTATTGAAAGTACTTATAGTGTATACAGAGATATCCAGAAAATAACTGTAACTATTAATGGGTACTCAGTTGTAAATAATCATAGCAGAAATTATAATCCCGATAATAAGACAAAAATCACTGGAAACTAACAGAAGATGTATTAGATATGTGGATTGGAGGAGAAATAACCTTACACAGTGTTTGTTCAAACCCAGCATTTGACTACATGGATGGAAATGTGGAAAGATACAAGAAAGCTCTAACTCATTTACAAACAACAAAGTTATGTAAACGTTAAAGCTATTGTGAATGTATGGGACATTATGTAAAAGGGAGAATGGCTGGAAGAAACTGTGTGAAAGAACATAGTGTTCATATATTTCATAATGGGATGTATACCACCCTACATATATTTAGTTTGATAAAAAGGTTATCACTAAAAAAGTAGAGAAAAACGAGAAGTTCTGTTAGTATGCACCAGTATTTGATCAGAATGATTTAACGAAATATGATATTTTGGAAGTCAACGAGAAAGCTCTAGTGATTCGATACAACAGAAAATCAGAGAATATAACAAACTATCTTGGTTATAGTCAGTATATTCCTGCAGAAGGTAGTTGTAAGTATTAAGTTCGTAACATCAGTATTTGCAGCAGCTACATATCATAGCCGTAGGATCCTCTATATAATCCATGTGTGTAAATGTAAGGAGGGTGTTGAACCATAAGAATGGGACTAGAAAATAAAGAAAATGAAAGAGTACAAAGAGAGCAACTTCCACCACCACACAAATCCTATTGTTGGACAGCCCATTGTTCCTAACAAAAACACGGCTTAGGGTGTACCACAATGTCTGTTCAAAAATGGCATATAGTATTAAAAAATGTGTGCTTGAAACGTGGTTCAGTAGAGGGTTGTGTGAGTTATGTTGTTGGATATATATTAAAATGTATTGTAATAAAACTTACAAACATTACATTTTATGTGTTTAGTTTATTTTGATAATTTTAGTATGTTACACAGTTGTCAGTTTCGTGTAAAACCCGCTGAAATACTTTATCTTGTAATTTATTTTGTGTTTATCCAATATTTTCACATGTTATTTGGATCCTTACGAAACGTATTTCGCATTGCTTTCCATTAATGTATAAAGACACAGGTTTCTCTAATATCTAATAAAAAGACATAACCACAAAATATTACTTTATCATAAGATAATACGCAAATTTTTGTATGTATATATATATATATATATATACACTATAAAACTATTTGAACAGGATTTTGTATATTTCATACTATGATATATTTTAACATAAGACCATATTGGTAGGTTTGTTCATTATACAATGATACCGTATATATAAATGATACTGTGATCATGTTTGTCTTCATTAAATGAGTGGATTTCAAGGTAGAAACGATAATACCTACGAAGTGTCACAAGAGACCAAATTGTAGAGAACACCTTGATCGGCCACCACGAAAGGTGGAAATTTTAATGCCACCATGACACTTGACAACGCATAAGGTGCATTGCCAGGGCGAATGAAGTGGCACAAGAAGCCATGCAGATAGTTAATGATCAAAGAATTTTTTTGATTAGTAAATTATGTCATAAAACATTTCAACAAATAAATATAATAAATTAATTAATGACTTACTGTTTTACTAATCATGCTACTAATATAAAAATTATTTAATATAATAACACTTATCGTTTTTATAAAATATTCCCTTGAAGTATTAAAAAATAGATTAAGTTTGTATGTTAAATTATTATATGTTATTTAGAGAGTTAAATAAGCATCCTTTTCAGTCTAAATAGATGATGTATAAAAATTATAGAAATGAATTAACAATAAGTGTTTTAATACTTGAAAAGTCAGGAAATGTAAAAAGTAAGGTTAAATGTAGAATTGAAGTCTATAATCATTATCTTAAGTGTATCCTAAATTATAAAAAAGGCAATAGTTTGCCTCATTTAATATTTATGAAAATGATACGTTAGATAGAAAAAAAGCTTTTAAGCCATACATTAACCGTTTTATCAGCACTATTTTCTTATAGTAACACATGCAATGTATAAATGAGAAATATAAATATAAATTAAGACGAGTTCAAATCTCTGTGATGTCGAATGAAAGTATAGTAATACTATCCACCTTTGTAGAGCACATACAAAATAGATCTAGTAAGGCCATCCGCCAATAGAACCTTAGAAATACGATACTATGTAACACAAATTTTGTTCCTGGACAGTATGTGCTATTTCTTAATTGCTTATGTTGTAAAAGTACAGAAAATGGCCATTATTCCCTTCAATATTTGCTTTTGTGACCTAGATAATGAAATTTAGAAATTAACCTATTTTCCATGTAAAAACGGGCAAATTTGCACAGTTACATTTACATAAGGTCTGAATAAAACAACATATGAATCAAGATTTACATGTATTTATACTAAAGTTATACAAAATGAACAAAAATGTTTAAAAGTAACTTGCGACTTGCACACTTTCATCTAACAAATCCCACTCCTTGAGCCTAGATGTCAAAAGCTCGTCACTCGACTTTTTTAGACCAAGATCTCTGACCAAGTCATTGAGGTCTCTTTGGTTGGGGTAGTATGTGTTTTTCTCACCAGCTGCAACTCTGAAATTGTAATCTGGATTTTCTACGTCTACCTCCTCTTCTGAGGATGGCTGCTTTCTCTCTGGCGGAGTGGGTACAGGGAGCTCAGGGCAGTGTAGCACTGGGGCGATGGATGATGGAAGGTTCGGATACACGATAGCAGATGCATTCTTGTCAGCTCGACGTTTGTAAGGTTCCACCATGCAGAAGTAGCAATTTCTTGAGTGGTCAGTGGGTTCACGCGAAATTCTTGGAATAGCAAAGTTCATGGCTCTCTTTTCCCTCTGTACTATCCTGCAAAAGAGCAAAATAAAATTGTTACTATGAATAATAAACTTATTTCATCCAAAACTAATGTGTAAGAGGTTCATGCAAGATATTTTATATGTGATATTTTTTCTATACTATTGGAAATTAAAAAAATTAAAAGATATTTAAATTTTAAAAGGTCTAAAATTTGTATAATATAAAATCTTACTATTCAAGCAAGCAAAAATTGTCCGTCTTACCTTCTAGAGTTTTTGCAGTGCTCGTAGGTAAAATGAGGTGCCCAGGGTTTATCGTGATCCCGATAGGCATACCGAAATATGCCTTGTAGGCTTCACACGTTTTAGCAGATGCTGTAACAGAGAACTTTTTAGTTCTTGTCTTGATAAATTAGCCACATACATAGCAGAATGCGTCTGGAGAATGCTTACAGCTTCTTGATGCCATCTCTGACAAAATCAGATAGGTCTGGGTGTTCACTTAGGCAGCTAGAACCAAACTGAAGTGGTGAGCCCCTGTATATATATATTACTAAGGAAAGTTCTAGAAAATTCTAAAAGTTTCTTGAAAATATTTGTCAATTCTACACCATTCTTGAAAATTCTTGTAAGTTCTAGAAAATTCCTTGTAAGTTCGAGAAAATTCCCTATCAGCTACTCAGCACTCAACAATCTACCTGAAAGTTTCATTGCCCAGGTCACAGAAGCAAAGTTTGAAGAGAAAAATATGTCTTTTCCATTTACTTTAGGTATAAGCAATTGAGAAATAATACTTTCTGCACAGGAACAAGAAAAAATAAATATTTTGTTACATAGTGTGATCTACCTAGTAATGCCATTAACATTTGTAAAACGTATGTAAATGAAAACTATACTATAACATGTAAAATGAAATACTTTGTCAATAATAATATATAAAGGTAGAGAAATAGTATATTTAAACTATAAACGGTAAGACTTTATATTAAAATTATTGTATGATATTTAGATAGAAAATCCATTCTCTTCAGAAATTGCAAAAAAGCATGATTAAATATAGAAGTAACAACTATTAGAGTGTTAAATTTGATGGTAACACTGTTCAGCTCTAGAGACAGCAAAATAATTCATGAAAGTTAAATGTGTAAGAGTCTAATATGAACACGCTACTACAATAAAGGTTAAAGAAACAAAAAAGAAACAATTAACTCAACAATAACAACACTTACCAAGACACAACTAAACAAGTGTTTGTCCAGGACTTTACACCAATATTGATGAACAATATATCATAATTATCAATAATATCAATATTATTTTGAAAAAGGAATAAGTAAAAAGAACGAGAAAAAATCCAATTCTACCCAAATATAGTGTTTCAGAGATACATTTAAATATCAATATCCAATAGACGTGCAATATCTAAGTATGTATTCATTAATTAGTTTTTGACAATCATCTTTACAGTTATTTGTTTGAAAGGATATAATTTAACCCCTTTATTGAAATAATATGTTCCCACCATCAAATACCTATTTCCTATTCTGGGTTTAGGATAAGGTCCCATGATATGTACTTCATTTATCTTACCAGGTTCTGTTAATTTAGTGCTTTATATAAATCCAATTGGCTGCTTCTGATCAAATTTCGTGGTTTGAAAATATGACATGACGACACACAGTTTGTAAAGTTTTTTCTCACAGTAGGCTAATAACCACATCTGAATACTTTGTGTATTGTTTTTTTCAACACCAAGATGAGCATCTGTAATATGGTCATGCAATTCACTATTGCTAGCAAATCTTTTTGTCTAGTAAAGAACGTTATCATTGAATACATAGTATATGGATTTATGTACAGTCTCCACAATTATAGTCGAATCACCTGGTATTAGTTAAATTTTGAAATAAGAGTATATACGCTTTTATTCATCATCATTTCCTTGCCGAGTAGCCAGTTGTCCTCTAGCGTTAACACTGAAAATACAAATCGTTTAGGTGATAACTGGAAGTTCTTCAAGGGGAATGAGTCAATAGGGAATCTGGGAACTGGTTCTCCTTTTCTTTTCTTTGCAGTATTTCAAATTTACGTCTTGTATTTTAGTGACCAGCACATCAATCTACCAGTTAACTTCTAAGTTTTCTGTAACTATTTCAAGACAGCATGGTAAGTTATAACTTAACTTCTTCTTCATTTAGGTACATCTAAAAGTTTCCTATAGTCCAGACTGTGGATAGACATTTTAACTCTATAGTAGTATAGTTTTCTTCTGTGGAACTTAGTTTTCTACTGGCATTTGCTATAACACAATTCTGACAAAGAACTGCTCATAATCTAACATTTGAAACATCAGTATGCAATAATAGTGTTCATTTTTTTCTTGAAAATTGCAAGAAAATGGATTCATTAAAGTCTACTTTAATCTGAGGAATGCATGTTCAAACTTTGGGATCTATTTCCACCTAATATGCTTCCTTCATACCTGATATAAAGATTCAGCAATTGTAGTAAGTTTGAAATGAAGTGATTGTACCAGGCAATATGCCCAATAATGTACATACATTTTTGCAGTTTCTTGGAGTTGGGAAGCCTTTAACAACCTTCATTTTGTCATTATTTGTGCATATTTTCTCAAGAAAGAGTTCAAGTTCTAAATATTATAGTTCTGATTGATGTAATGTTCTTTTAGCAAGATTAGTTTACATGGCTTGTAGAAAGCCAATTCAAGATCTTTCAAACGTTGTCCAAATGTGGGTGAAAACATTGTATTATCGACAATGTAATCTTTGGAACATTCAGTTACTTCTACTAAAGCATTATTCATAATTATTTGGAAAGTGACAATTGCATTTTTACGACCAAAAGACATCACTTGAAATTGATAGTCTGTTATGAAAGCAGTTTTATGTCGATCTCTATCTTAACAGGTATTTGCAAATATTCACTGGATAATTATAACGAACTGATTCATGTTGCCCCTGACAAAGCAGTCAAAATACGACATATGAAGCAATGGATAGTTGTCAGATCCTGAGACTTGATTTTACTTCCTGTAGTCAACACAGAGCCTAAACTGATTAGTTTCCTTTTTAAAAGTAACTACTAGAGAGACCTAAGAAGAAGTGGAGGGTTTTATTAACACATTACATCCACTAAATAATGTAGCAGTTGTAATTTATTGGGAAAATAACATTAAGGTTCACTAAACACTGACTTTTTTGTAGTGGTTACAATACTATGTTCAGAATACTCTTTGATATTTATTGTTAAAATACCAGCATATTTCAACACAAATTACTTTAATTGTTCACAGTCATGCCCAAAATATGACACATTTAATTTAAGAAAATTTGTAAAAATATTAAGGGTTACTTTATTTTGCTGAATGAAAACTAATTCAAAAAGACATGATACAGCCAAAACTTTCATAACACTAAAACATTGGTTCACAGTGCTATTTATTACTCATGGTTTTATTCAAAATATTCTAATAGTTAACAGATCACCATTCCATCTGCAAGAAACGTATTACCTTTGTTTCAAGTTTTTAGTTGAAATGTTGGATCATTTCTTTTAACTTATTGCCATATATATTCATTTAGTATTGAATAATCCAACCTACTATCTGTACGACATATTAATTTCACATCATTAATTTCAGGGTTATGTGTGGCAGATCCATTTCAGTTTTTGTTGTTAGATAACACTATGTAACGCAATATAAAATCTTACCATTTAACCAAGCAAAAATTGTCCGTCTTACCTTCCAGAGATTTTTGCAGTGCTCGCAGGTAAAATGAGGTGCCCAGGGTTTATCGTGATCCCGATAGGCATACCGAAATATGCCCGATAGGCTTCACACATTTTAGCAGATGCTGTCACAGAGTATTTTTTTGCTCTTGTCTCGATAAATTGGCCATATACTTAGCAGAATGCGTCTGAAAAATACTTGCAGCTTCTTGACGCCATCTCTGATAAAATCAGATAGGTCTATGTGTTCACTTAGGCAGCTAGAAATAAACTGAAGTGGTGAGTGATGAGCAATGTAGATATATTACTAAGGAAAGTTCTTGAAAATTCTCGTAAGTTCTACAACATTCTAGAAAGTTCTTGTAAGTTCGAGAAAATTCTCTGTCAGCTACTCAGCACTGAATCTACCTGGAATGTTCTGGAAAATGAGTAAATTTGAAAATTTCCTTACCCAGGTCACAAAAGCAGTTTTAAGAGAAAAATATGTCTTTTCTATTTACTTTAGGCATAAGCAATTGGGAAATAATACTTTCTGCGCAGGAACAAGAAAAAGTAAACGTTTTGTTACATAGTTTTATTAAAGGAGATTTATACTTTCATGGAACTCAAAACCTTCTTCTTGATTCCTACTCTTGTTTCTTGACTGATGCCCTTCATACATTTGTTCCCTAATTATATATTTTCTTTTCTTCGGACAATGTATAGATAATTGTCTTATTTTATTACATAAATAACAACTCTTCTTATTTGCTGCTCTCTTCCGAGGATGGTTGTTTTCTCTCTGGTGGAGTGGGTACAGGGAGCTGAGGGCAGTGTGGCACTGGGGCGATGGATGATGGAAGGTCCGGATACACGATAGCAGATGCATTCTTGCCAGCCCGACGTTTGGAAGGGTCTACCATGCAGAAGTAACAATTGCTTGAGTGGTCAAGCGTGGGTTCACGCCAAATTCTTGGAACAGCGAACTTCATTTCCCTCTGTACCAACCTGCAAAAGAGCAAAATAAAATTGTTATTATGAAGAATAAAATTATTTCATCAACAACTAATGTGTAAGAGGTTCATGCAAAATGTTTTATATGTGATATTTTTCTATACTATTGAAAATTTAAAAAAAATTAAAAGATTTTTAAATTTTTTGTGACAGCTAGTCCTCACGTATTGGTCTACACAACAACTACTCTTGGATCTTCTATAGTGTGAGCCACTTATAATCTTTGTATGTGGCTTTATTGACATCTCCATATTTGTCTTTCTCTGGGCACGTTTCTAATGCCACTCTTTCGCTACAGAAGTCCCAGGTGTAATGGTATTCATTGTATTAGGTGACCAAAAATGCAGCTTGGATATCTTGTTGAGATTCTTCTGTAACGAGGAATGAAAACTCACTGACTACTTGAAGAAAAGGATAGCTGGAACGGTCAATAATTCGATATTAAATAGCAGTGGTCTTGATTGAAAACATACGTTGAGGCGAATTACAATTGGCCACAAATTTAGTTAGGTGTGTAGGCTTTTGAAGTATCATAACTGCTCTATTACAGCTATGAACTGCCAAAACATCTATCAGTGACACTCATAACTTACTTGGCAGATTTGTCAAATGACATCTTTACAGTGTTTTTTGTTCTCATACCTTACACTGTTTGTAGAAAATGCATCTCCAATGCCTCAGAATTTCTTGATCCAGAGGTCTTCAATTCAAGAGCCTACTCTCTAACCTGGTGTTTTTGCTTCTCCTTCCCTTTGGATAACACAATTGATATAGACCAGTAAAAGTAAGAACGAGTGAGGTCGAGACTACTAATTAATTTCTACAAACATAAATTGAGATATGTTAGACAATGCCAACTCCTACTTCTGAACATTAGATTCCACTAATACTTACGTTGTCTCTCTTTAGATACCTTCTTCCACTTAAAGATTATTCTATTTTTGGTACAACTTAAAACATTCTTCATATATTTGTGTTACTTTTTCCTCATTTTAGTACACTTATAGCCTACATTTGAGTGTATTATACTTGCATCTTGTAGCGAAATAGTATTAAGAAAATATTCAGTAAAATTGTGCATTCATAAAATATAAATTAATTTGTATGATCGAACTAAAAATAAAATGCTGGATACAGCAAGTTTACATTTATCAAGACATATAAGCTGTTATCCATGCAGTTCATATAACATTGATAATTACATCACTATAGATTTCAATATGATTTAATTAATAATAAAGAACACAAAGAACGACAGATTAATTCATTTGTGTTGTTCAAAGTTTAGAATGATTTTATCTATTGTTCATGTATTCGGTTAAGACCACATACATATATTTATTGACATGAATTTATCGATGCATACATATATCGCCATTATCCATTGCCTCACAATCTAGCAGTTTATAACAAACTAACTGCAGCTCTCAGGTTACTCTCTGAAGCTACATTTTGGTACCTGCAATCCTGTAATGTACTGTCAGTTAAGAGCCACTGTACTTAACGTTTTGTTTCAGTTAAAGCACCACTAACTAAATAAACATTGGTAGAATTCAGTTGAACTAAGACTTTTTATCTAATATTCACGTCAGCCAGAAGATGTCAGATTCAACTAGATTAGATCAGATAAGTGATTTCTGACAATATCAAATAATGTTTTGAATGTTCAAACAAATCATATTGTTTTTCATTCATAAAATTTACAGTATAGAAATAAACTAATGAAATAAACCAATGGAATTACCAAATATTATCATTATATTATGCCTTTAAACAGTTAGTAGCTTAGAAAGCAAGAGATGCAAAGTTGTTTCAACTAAGTTGAACTCTTAGTTATTGTCTTCAATTGTACAAACTGTTCATGTATTATAGACACAGATCTACGAGCTCCAGCGATCTTAGTTCGTGGTCAGATAAGCCCACCTATATCAACCAGGAGGTTATTATTGTTGGCTCCAGCTGACAGAGCTGTATTTCATCTCTAATGTTTCCTCGCATAACACATTGTGCAGCCAAATATGTACTATAAGTTCTTACCTCGTCATCATGTGAGTTGACATCACTTCTGAAGGCATTCTCATTTAGAGCTATATGCAGTTTTCTTGTACATTATCATAACACAGGGCAAGAACTCACGTTAGTTGGTTTAAAAGAGGTTAACAAAAATTCCAAGCAGACATTTGTTAGTTTGTATTATCCGTTCTGATAAACCATTAGACTGGGGATGATAAAGTAATGTGTGTGTCATCAACACACTAACGCTTTATATACCACAGAGAGAAATAGTTCGATTAACTCAGTTTCCTGATCCATGTGGATCTCTTCTGTTGCTGCAACCTTTGAACACATCAACAAGCGACTATGTCAATGTACAACTTAGTGGATAAACGTCTATGGGCGTTACTACCTGGAATAAATTAAAACTTAGCAAAAACGATGCTCGTATTGCGCTAAATAAATCCAAAATTCGCAAATTTATATTTTACACATACTTAAATATTTGCCATAAAGATTATGGTACTAAAAACGTGTATCAAAAATGTGTTTTCTATTAGGGAATTTATTGAATGATAACATGAATCGTTCTTGTTGTATCTAATAAGAAAATATATTATAAAATCCACACGTTTTGCAAGATTTTACAGATTAACATAATTTAAAAATCAGAATCGGTAGTTTACAGATTAGATTAAGGACGACATTAGCACACACTAAAACTCTTTTAAAATGGACGTGAAGAAGCAAAAAACATTAATGCAATCACTAAAACTATCAGATAGGGTACCTAATGTCACTAGGAGGCAGTACTATTACTTTTACTACTTTAAGACACTAATTTCAAAACAAAATCATAACATAAATATTAGTCAAACAAATTAAATATGTTTTGATCTAAGTTGCGTTATTAAAACAAATAATATTCTAGGTGCTTTCTTATATCCAGTGAATTATTGCAACTATTTCTACGACAACTGCCACAAGCAGCAACACAGGGTAAATCATGCTTTTTACAGGACCATAAATTAGTTAAGCATGGATGTTTAGATGACACTTTACACTTTTAATAAATGAAGCTCAAAACATTCGTAGGAGCTTTATATGCGGCTGTTTGTTTGGTACAAAACAACAAATGTTGATTTTATATCTTCCGTTAGATGATGAAATTTCTGCATTCATGAAACTGTTCATTGAAAATTGCAGATGGACGTTTTATGTTAGTGGTAGTTTTTCTAGATTAACTTGAGATTTTGATGTGGAAATAACATTCATATATGATGCAAAACAAAGTTTCTGTAAGCTGTTAGTATTCTTATCACCATACATGATGATAAACAAATGTGAAATTTGTAAATGAGCTGCTTCAACCTTGTAAAGTATTAAGCTTATCTCTTGAATCTCATCTGATTCCAACAGCTTTTTCATGATAGCTTTTTCTCTTGTCCAAACTTAAATGACATAGTTTTATATTCACAACAAACATATATAAAAAAATTTGTAATGTGATAAGATGTGTCATTATGACTATAATCCAGATACTCAGCATTCTCGATCTATCTTCTGTACATTTTAAATTTCAGAGAACAAACATACATCAGCCAGGTTTGTGCAGATATGATGAAGAACTAACATTAAAATACCAGTATCATCCGTAACTACTGTTGTGGAGTGTGCACAGTTGGCAATTAAAGTGTCTGCACTATTACTGTTTTGCTAAACATCGAAACAATGTGACTTTAGCTAACTGTTCAAAAACTGAGAAGACTAGCTTTTGTGTCTCTTGTTTGAACAAAAGATGTGATAATCTTTATGAGTAGTGATAATTTAACTGATCTTCACATAAGTTGATGTGATTTTCATAAGTATTTTATACTCGTAATCATTTGTCGATGCTTTGTTATTGTAATAATAAAAAGCAACGGCACATACACTGCTGGCTAAAATCTTAAGGCCAATGAACATAAAGAAAAAATATGCATTTTGCGTTGTTAGACTCAACCACTTATTTAGACGGGTTGCCCGGCAAGACACCACCTGATCGTCAAACCAGATTAAGACCCTTACGGACGCAGAATGCAGCTCAAGAACAATAAGAGGGCATCTACGAGAGAAATACTTTAAAAACCGTAAATGTCTTCAAAGGCCACGCCTCCTTCCACACCACGAAACAGCTCGGTTAAACTTTGCTGAGAAGCACCAAACATAGGACGTAGAAAAGCGGAAAAAGATTTTGTTCTTTGATGAGAAAAAATTTAACCTGGATGGTCCAGATGGCTTCCAACGTTACTGGCACAATAAGGATATCTCACCGGAGACATTTTCTACACGACACATAATAATCTGGGGTGCTTTCTCCTTCCATAGAACAATGGAGCTTCAGGTTATACATGGGCGTCAAACAGCAGCTGACTACATTCGCATGTTGGAGAGAGCATCTTTATTGACTGAAGTCCCTCGCTTATGTGGAAATGATTGGATCTTTCAACAGAACAACGCTGCAATCCACAATGTCCGCAAAGGACTATTTCATGACGAATAAAGTGATTCTTTTGGACCATCCAGCGTGTTCGCCCGAACTGAACCTCATTGAAAATGTTTGGGGGTGAATGGCAAGGGTAGTCTATAGAAATGGACGTCAATTCCAAACAGTGCGTGATCTTCTTGAAGCCATCTTCACCATTTGGAATGACATTCCAGCCAGCCTTGAGCAAACGCTTATATGGACAATGCCAAAGCAAATGTTTGCAGTTATTCGCAATGGCGGCCGTGGAACTCACTACTGAGACCTCTTGTTGGGCATTTCCTTCCCTGTTTCGGACTTCTTTTTGATATGGTCTTAAACTTTTGACCAATTAGTATTTAGGCCAATTTCATAGTGTTCACTTTTTCCCTATAAATGCTAAAAGGTTTTTTTTATTTTCCCTTTTCTATTTTCACCTTTCAAAGCTCTACTCAAATAAGTGGTTGAATTTAACAACGCAAAATGCATATTTTTTTCTTTATGTTCATTGGCCTTAATATTTTGGCCAGCAGTGTATATCACACTTTCCATACAATAAATCATAAAATTGGTGAATGATGTCTTGGCATGAGAAATTTCTCTTCCAATACTCATGATGAAGTAGAGATCCACCATCAATAAGCTTTTCACTGTAAGAAAGTCTCTTCAGATTTGTTGCATTTTCAGTTATTACGCTTGCTGTATTCGCTTTCTTAGGCATTTTCATCAAATTATATTTAAACTAAAATGTTGTTTTTATGCTATCTGACTGAACAACAGCTGCAAGTAGTCTTTAAAATGCGTATGACTGCATTAACTATTTTTAGGTTATTGTGTAAATTGATTAGAGTATTAACGTAATCTGCTCTTTTCAAAGTTAAGTCTTTACTGTCTAATTTAAATTGGATCTCTGCACCTATGGTTCAGCTTTTTCATAGTTAACATTGTCACTACATTTAGTTTTAATTATCTCCGAGTGTAGAATAGCATGCATTAACAACATCCGCACCAATTTCAGACATTTTGACTCAAATACAACCAGAAGAATCACCATTACGTTTTAATAAAAGTGTGGCTAATGCCATGATGCCATTTAATCTTTGTAGTATGTAAAATCTGAAGGATCTCTTGACGTAGAGCTCTGTGGACAATTAGCTTCAGCAAAGTCTGAGTATTATATCTTAATGGAGTATAGTCATTATACGGCACACATTTCTATATTCATAATTGATCATAGAAGTGCCATAAGTTACATGCATCTGTGATACATTACTTTATTTGTGATAACTTGGCTTTAACTTGCTGCAAAGCAAGAATAGTGAAATTGACCATATCATTGCAATACCCTGACGGCTGAAAGAGCGAGCATGTTTATTGGGACAGGGATTTGAACACGCGATCTGCAGATTCCCTGTCGATTTTTCTAATCACCAGACTGTGCCAGAAATAGTGAGATACATCTAGCATACATAGTTATGAATTATACCCTATTTTGCAAGATCAATATCAGTGCTACAGTTTCATTTTCAATAACATCAGTGTCTAATAAAAAGTGGTATCACTTCTTCATCCACGAAAACAAGCTTTCGAGATCAAAATACTTTGTGACATTCCATAGTTCATGCAAATATATTTAAATTTTAATGAAATCACACAACTATGATTCTACCACAAAGTTGACAACATATCATTAGTAATACAATGCAACACCGAAGAAACTGTGGATATCTCACTTGCTCATAGGTTGAGGTAAGTCTCGCTGCTATTTGTGAACATGAACATACAGTTTTCTGGGTTCATTTTAAGTCTAATCTACTTATCCATTGGAATACCGTTTTTCGATTCGCAGCTACATACTTGAATATGCATCAAAACACCAAAATATCACCTACACACACCAAGTCCTTGAGTTAAAGCTCCATTAGCTTTTTAAAAATGACAGGTGCATTAAACAGGTTTAATGCCATGATGAAGAATTTATACAAACCGTTTTACTCGTGTTAAAATTAGTATTTAGGTTTTCTAATTATTCACCTAAATTTGCTTCCAGATGCCAGGTCTAAAGAGTTGAACCAATGAGGAACTTCCAAAGCATCCAGACATTAATTTGTGATAAAGAAAATGAAAGATGATAATGTGATTTACCACATTTATCCATCTAAAAGTAACAAGGAACCTTGGATTACCTTTTATATTCATGAACATCGCTAATAGATATGAAGAAGCAGCTTCCACATCTCTAGTTCTCCATGAAAGGCAAGATGGCAGATAGATTATTAGATGTGCTGAGACACTATCGATGACTCAATCAGATATTTTGTCCTTCAAATACATGGGCGTACTCAACCAACAAATATCTGAACTGTTTTCATTCTATTGGTTCTAGATTGTTTACACACTACTCAACCAACAATCTATGAGGTGTTGGTAGCTTGCCAATGATTTTGGCGGTTATTATTGAGAGAAATGAAATTCAGATTACCTAATTACCAGTTTCATAAAGTTTTATTTTGGACCATTTTTAAGCTGATGCTGCATTTACTAATAATTGTGTATGTGCAGAAGTGTTTATTTCATTAGCTTATAGTATGCATTGCCTATCTATATCGAACTAAAAGTTAAAAAAAATCTTGTATATTAATGCTTAGTAACACAGATACTAAAATATATGAACAAACATCAAATATATGTAAAAGCCTGTGTGTCACATGACTTTACGCCAGATTTCTAGAAATAAAAGGAGTCATAAAAACAAGGATCTATTTATCCAGATAGAATAGCTCAGTTACTGTGTGCTCCTTACTATTGGAGGTCATGAAGGAGGTACGGCAAAGTGTAGCGAGTGTTGGTATAATAAGCGTACAGTAAATAAGTAGTTTGTTATCACCTGATCAAATGCATAAAATTTGGTTTGAAAAATACCAATTCAATTTCAAACTTACTAGTAAATTGTTTCTGAATTAAGCTATATATTAGAAGTTGTTAACCTAGCTGATTTCTTGCCAATAATTCTTCTTCAAATTCGCCACGAAATCATTTCTTGAATGATCTTAATTTTATTTGGCTCGCTAATGAATTTACCGACGTTTTTTCTGCCTCTGTTGGTCAAACCTGATTTCGCAAAATTTATTTATCCAGTTAGCTTTAAAATGTAAAGTTAGGATATACTATGGAGTGGGGTGGGGTTGTAGTATTTGACCTGTCATTTTTGACGATCTATAAGCTTGTGGTTGGAAAAAAAAGCAGTGTGACATAATAGGTAGGAAGGCACATAGCACAAGGAAAAATTATTCGTGGGGAAACATACTACATATTTAGACTATTGATATAGCTATTGATGTATCAACATAATGTGCTTCCTTCTTCAAGTAATCATAATTTAATATCATTGCTTATGCTGTACGAATGTATTTTTGTTGTGTTCTAGCAAAACTGTTATGTTCTAAAAATAAACAATACCGTGAATGATCGAGTACTGTCAATCATAACTAATTGTTTCCATCAGAGTACAAAAATACCTGCTTTGTGATAGTTTAGTATAATGAATTCAGTGCTGAGAATTGTTCACGCTTTTATAAAGTGGATTTTCCAATTACGTTTTCAACCTATCGTAATTTAAGTGTTTTTCTTTAATGTTATGACAAAAATGACGTTTACGTTCTCATACTTTTGTTGTTGTTTCAATTCGCTTGATAATACTTGCAGTGCATTAAACGACTATAGTACGAGAAAGTCACAGGAAGCAATCTGCATTTTGCTTATTATCACAATATGTATGGGGCCCAGACTTAGTGCCATTCAACAGCACGTGTATGTTTACGTTATAAAGGATATTTTAACACAAAATTTTAGTTACTGATCTTTCGAAATAAAAAAACAAAATAAAACAAATCTTACAACAAGTTAGATTTACCCTAGATATGAATGCGAATATGAAAATGATATGTTGTGTAAAGCGTTTAAATACGCATTTGTCCGATATCAATAAATAGTTGACTGGAAGTTCTCAATAAAAAAAAAAAGTTAATCTTGACTGCTTATTTTCGATGATAAGAATACTTAGAACAATATGTGGTACAATTATATGGGCAACGTTCACAAGGCAAACGTTTTTTCTCCCCAAAAGTTTTAAGTGATAATTTTGAGAAAACATCTGGTAACTTCAGAATAGATCACACGGTGGACGGACAGAAGAAAAATACGCGATTTACAGTATTAATGAAAACGCAAAAAAATTAAGGAAATTATGAAACTTTTTTGTTGGTGCAATTTGCTTTCAAGCAAGATAAGAGATGGCCTGTGGAAGACATGTCTAAGTAAGTGATTCAACAACCAAAGGAAATCACATTGAACGTGTATACCTTGTTAGCCTTTATAATGAAAATTATAGGACATTCATCCATATATAGTGGGTACTCTAATTTAATTTAAAAAAATTAATAGTATCCGTGTTCAACTTATTATTTTTGAAATCATAAATAAAGCCACTCAAACTACTGCCGTTTACGTAGCACAAGATAAGACAACTATTGTAATTTAACTGTCCTCTGGTTTTTGCTTATTATAGAATACCAAATGGACAAGCATTATAATGCTAGCTGTCCCTAATTTAGCAGTGTAAGACTAGAGGGAAGGCAGCTAGTCATCACCACCCACCGCTAACTCTTGGGCTATTCTTTTACCAACGAATTGTGAGATTGACCGTCACATTACAACATCCCCACGGCTGGGAGGGCGAGCATGTTTGGCACGACGGGGATGCGAACCCGCGACCCTCAGATTACGAGTCGCACGTCTTAACACGCTTGGCCATGCTGGGCCCATTTAGTTACTTAAACAATGGTAACAAATAGTTACAAAGTGATATGAGCGAATCCATTTACTGAAGTAATGTGGGTAAATTCGATTATTATGCTAATGTAAATATATAGTAATTATAAAAGTTGGAAAAACGTAATCATTGATTGCAAATAAAAAAGATTATCTTAAAACAAGTTGGAACTGTCAAACGGTTGAATGGAAAGCGTTACTGAAATCCTTATCTTGGTAAACCTAAACACTGTTGTCCTCGTTCCCAGATAGAGATCGTTCTTGATTATGTATTACTGTTGCATGGGGAACATGGGGTAATCTTAACACTGATCTGTGTTTTCTTGGATCCTCGTCTGTTACAAGGCACCGCACTTTGCTTATCACGTCTCAGGTATAACTTGTTGCAAATCTTTTCCTGGTATCCTGGTTCTGGTATCCCAAGTTGATCCATATCACTTTATTTTTCAATGTCATTAAGTACAAAGGATAGAGAAAGGCCAGACAAGGAGAATCACTGGAAAAAAAGTTCGATAAATTTGTAGCTCAAAGTTGGAGGTCACCAGTGATATAAAGATGGAAATATATGACACTTCGCTTGAAACAACAAAAGAGGAAACTCATCTTAGGAACTCCACAAGTGTTTATTAACGAAATTAAGGTATCCTAAAAGTTTCCTTATCCAAACTTCTAAAGTAAAAAAAAAAAGCCTGCCTTTGCAGAGAGAGAATGAATCATCAGCAACCAATGCTAACAAAATCTACAAGCATTCATCAGAGATGAATTTTCCAACTCTCCCACTATTAGACAGTGCACTTTTCATGTGCTCATTGTTTGTATTCTTTTATTGGATCCACTCTTGATGGATGAGGTCAAAAGAGTGTTACATTTTTTTAAATGTAATAACTATGGTCGATTGAGCAAGGTATCGTTCATCTTTTGATATTCTTTGTACGTTCCACCCTCAGTTTTCGATTAGGTTTTACTGTTGGTTTGACTTCAGCATTGTAGTCTGTACTTGTTTCAGTGCTTTCTTCGCGCCCTGCTTCTGTTTCTATGCGTCACTTGTCTCCTGATCTAGCTTTCATTCATTATTGAAAGGAGCAGATTTGAATATCTCGCACATCTAATTTCTTTGTGCCTGATGTCACTCCCTAACGCCAGTTTTGATGAACTTGCTAACATCATTTTGAAGAGTAGCTGCTTTTATGTAGATTTTCTAAATAACACTGCTACATTACACATGGAAATAACACGACCTGGATGGTTTTTATCATATATCCATGAATTCATGGTAGATCTTTTGAAAGGATTATGCACTGACTTGCCAAGAAGCTGAAGCTTGTGTGGAGAAATCGAGAGCTTGACAATTCCATTTTATTTTGCATAATGGAGTACATTAGTTTCAAAGTGAATTTTATGATTGCCTAAAATAAGGACATTTCATTCTCAATTTGGCTAAAAATGCTTCAGGAAGTGCTTCGTTTCTTCTAGAAATAGCTTGGGCTTCATCCAACCTGAATTACTGATAAGACTTTTGGTTCCAGATAGTGCATGATGAAGCGCAGGAGTAATCCGATTTATTGGGAATATCATGATCGGTGGTACAAAATCACTTGCAACATCCAAGTTTCTTAGGAAAGAGAAAGAGGAAGGTAATGGGTGGTATAAAGTGTTGAGAGGCTTGAATTTCAGTCTCATTAAAATTATACATATCAGGATCTTTAAAGTCGTGCTTTGCGATAACTTTTTTGAGAATGTGGAAAAAACTTTCAACTATTATCTTATTAAAATCAGTTACCTTTGCCATAAAATATAATTCAGGAGCACTAATAGGCAAAAGGATTAAGATTCAGAAAGCCTTTTATCCAATATAAAGCTTCAAATACTTTAGATGGGTGCTTGATCTGATTTCGTTCTACTAGTTGGTAGGCCATCAGTCTTAAATCATCTGTTGCAAGTGCAGAAAATCAGGACTATATTTTTACAATCTAGAGCTTAAGTTGCTATGTTGGTTTTTTGAAAACAGGTCGAAAACGGCCAAGAATGTTCTTCTCATTGCTTTTTATAAGATGTTTCTGCAGATAGGGTATAGTATATCAAATTTCTTAGATGCTTTTCTGATGGCAACTATGTCTTCTCTTACAGCAGCCATGGTATTTGCCATGAGTCTCCATCTCGTTCTTCCATCTAGTCTTTCTCTTATACTGATAACTCATCTGGAAGACAAGATACATTGTATATTATTGGAGACGTACTGGACACAAGCAGCGATCGACAGCAAAGACGAACAAAACGAAACTTTAACCATGCAAAAGGAACCAGTGATTCTTTTTGCCTGTTTTCCTTTGCCTATCAGTGATTAGTCAAAGTTATTCGCTTTAGTGGTTGTTGCTAAGCTATGAATGACAAACTTTACTAGGAAAATTGAGTTATTGATCTAATAAACGAATGATTCGAATATTTCAGAAACCAGCTTGTTTAATCACTATTCAGTTTCGTAGTTAAAATTACAAGCAGGCAGCTTAAACCTACCTTTGGTTCAAAGGAGGCTCACGTGGAAACGCGAGGTTTCTTGTAATCGAATCATTCATTGATGACATCACTTACTAGTGACTGACGCCCCAGTGCTAAAGACTGATATTAATCGAACTGGTTCCTTTTGCCATTTCTTTTTCTATCGTCAAATTTTGAATATTCGACGTGAAAATGTGTTTATATTCTGAGTGCATTAACATTTTGTGTCTGAAAGGGCTGTTTTATGCCCTTTTCGAAAGCGGTTTGTTTCCATTTTCGCTGGATTGCATTACCTAAGAAGACAAATAATACTTAAATGTTACTCTCGTACATTCTGTTTCACTGCTACTTTATATCGCCTGTGGTTGCCACGTGAATTACTGGTTTGAATAACTTTTTTAATAACTTAATAAACTATCTGTACAGAACATATAAATTGATATATTACTCTTCGATGTCTCTTTCTCTGCTATTGCTTAGATTGAGAAGACAAATCTTTTTATTTATTAAAGTTTATTACATAGTTTGTTTAACCAAAACAGCCTTTCACAGCACTCCGTCAAAGTGACGTAAACACGAAATCATATCTAACTTTCAGTACATGTCTGGTAATTTATGATAGTTGTTATTATTTGTGTTAGAGCAGAATAGGATATTGTATATATTTGATTCATTGTTATCTTTATGTTTCAAAATCTTTATTCAGTTACTACTAACCATACTCGTCTTGAACTTTCTAAATGTTCTTCAATAACTTATATTGTTGCTTTATAATCCGAGATATTACATTTTCTTCAGCATCACTAGACTGATTATGGTAAAACAAACAATGGATTTTAGTTTTGCTTGATTGATATTGTAATAACCAAGTTTCCTTTTTCTTTTTCATAGTCATTTTGTAAATAAGAGTTAGTCATTGTTCACGACACGTATTTATATCGTATGCATCAAAGCTGTCAAATGACCAATCACCAGACAAATGGGCGGTAATGGTGTGAATGGAACTTTTAAACCAAATGCATTCATGCCATGTACATGCCTCGTAATTTTGATATTATGCTTATAGTATGAAGGTTCTTTTACCAATTTTCTCCATGTGCTGTCAAATGATCTCTATCTTATTAACGTCTTAGGTTTTTATCCATGTTGTTGTTGCTTTTTTCGGCTAACAAATTTCTGTGTTGTTACAATATATTAATAGGACTTGAGAGATTTAGAATAATTTTAAATCTGTACTTGCACATGAATGTGATTGTGGGTTGAATTATAAGTCAAGTCAATAAACGAAAATACAAAAGTTCACAGTTGAGAGTAACTGTAACGGAAATTATCCTCGGTTTTCAAAAGCCAGTCGATTAAGTTATGTAACAAAGTACTTTAGGGATTTAGTCGTAAACTGCTCGGCCTGGAAATATAAACCTGCTTATCTACATATATAAAAAAAAACTTATCCATTTTTCACTGCCCACATACTTCCATTGTTTGTTGCAGCAGACATAATTTCCAAAGTCAATATCTATGTAAATATACGTGTGCTATAGTAGTACAGCTTAGGCCTTTATTTCATATATGTGACATCACATAGCCGAGGCCAATAAACAGTGGAGCCAGCATATGGATTACAGGGAGAACTTTTATCACGTCTGATTTAAATCACGAAAATAGTAATGTCAATAAAATAGTTCAAATAATATATTCTGAATTATTTAGTGACCAAACATGAAAATATTGAATAATAAGAAAATTAACTTAAGTGTTTCGAACAGAAATCGACATGAATGAAATTACAAGGGCTCTTGCATTATTTCTTTGTGGTAATTATAAAGAGACTCAAAAGAAATGTGCATCCTAAAACATCCTGATCAAATTTGGTCTGAAATGAATTATATGTGATCCAAAGGTATGATCAGAGGGGCACCCAACAGATCCTGTACAAAACTATCCAGATATCCGATTCAAAAGCGGTGGCTTCTATTCATTTTGATCACAATCCTAATGAAATATATGGCTAGTATCTTGTCAGTAACTGACCACGATATTTTGATCATGAATTTTTGGTATAGCTTGTTTCCGCTACATCGGTTATATAGAGCCATGCATAAATAGGTAGTTAGAGTGCTCGACTCGTAATCTGAGGGTCGCGAGTTCGAAAACGTGCTCGCTCTTTCAGCCGTAAGGCGTTATAATGTACGGTCAATTTCACTATTCGTTGTTAAAAGACTAGCACAAGAGTTGACGGTGGGTGTTGATGATTAGCTTCTTTCTATGTAGTCTTACATTGCTAAATTAGGAACAGCTAGCGCAGATAACTTTCGTGCAGCTTTACTCGAAATTCAGAAACAAAACAAAGTTTTACATAAACAAAGCCAAACAATTACAACATAACTGTTGCACATACTAAAAGTGTCACTAGGACATAGTGAGTGGGACTCACAAGATGGTGGGTATACCAGTGTAACCTCAGTTTGCTAATGTTACATGTTGGAGAAGAGTAAACAAAATATTGTTTAAGAATAAGAAACTGTTTAAAAAAAATAAGAAAAAATGTAAGATATGTTGCTCAATTTCACGTCCTAAACTGCCTAATCCTTTTCGATCTTGCTCGGTTTATTCCAGAATCTCTTGTTGAGTTCTCCTTGGGTTTCCTTAAACCTTAGTCTACTGATCGCATTTTCCGCCGTACCTGAAGTTTTCCATTTCCTACCTGTTATCACCTCTGGATGGTGTCCTATCATTTCAGCATATCCGGCTCTGTCGTCACCGTGTCCGACCTTACCTCAGCAGCTTTGAGTTCCTTCTTATTATTTCAGCAACATAAAATCGCTGATTTTAAAAATACATGTTAGGTAGTGCCAAAAATACCTCCTTTATCAGCTCTTAAATTAAGTAAATTTGAAATATTCTGCTACATTTTAATATATTCTGTATTTACCTATCAAATAAATAAATCTTGCTCAAAATAATAGGATGCAGGTTGTCCATGTAGTAAACCATAGATTTCGAAGCCCGTGCGATACCATGAAATGTTCCCATACTTTAAGCTGTGGTGCATTATCAGAGTAACAGTCAGTCCCTTAGCTTGGGTGGTGGATGGTACTTTGCCTTTTATTCGGAACGTGGCAAGTAAATTTCAGTTATACCAGTGATACAAAATAACAATAAGATGTTGTTTCTAAATAGCATTGGACTTAAGACATTTTATTTAAATTTCGATTCCACTAAACAAAAGCAAAATTGTTATCTACTTGTGACAAATTATTGCTTTGAAATTTATGATTTCAACTTGAAACAGAAACAAACAACTTGGAGGACGAAACAAAGACAAGATATATACACTAATCTACTGAATATGACGTGTCAAACAAACATAAGAAACTTTGAATCACGGATTAAAATAAGTCATGAATCTAACACATGTCCGTAAATGTAGTATGAGAAGATATTTTGGTTGTTTTTGTTCATCATGGATGATTAAAATATCATAGATTAATAACATTTAATTAGAACTTTGAAAATGATGTGGCCACTTTGGCTTTATGTTCTTTGTTATAAGGTTACGTCATGATCAGGAAATACGTGTGTTACAAATGTCTTTGGCCCAGCATGGCCAAGCGTGTTAAGGCGTGCGACTCGTAATCTGAGGGTCGCGGGTTCGCATCCCCGTCGCGCCAAACATGCTCGCCCTTTCAACCGTGGGGGCGTTATAATGTGACGGTCAATCCCACAGTTTGTTGGTAAAAGAGTAGCCCAAGAGTTGGCGGTGGGTGGTGATGACTAGCTGCCTTCCCTCTAGTCTTACACTACTAAATTAGGGACGGCTAGCACAGATAACCCTCAAGTAGCTTTGTGCGAAATTGAAAACAAACAAATACATGCTGCTTTAGTCACATGCTGCATATGATGAAAAAACAGCGGAACGAAATGCTGACGAAATCCACACATTCGCAAATACTGTGTGTGTGTATTTATGTATACATATTATAACATATATTCGCTTCTCACATTGAGTCCATGAGGGTAGTGAGACGGCGTGCCTGTGCGTTGTTCGCCAAGCTTGGCCATTGAACATAAGCGACTAGCAATGGTACTCATGCTGTGCGCAACACTAAACGTCACTTTTGTTTGACATTAATATCAAGTAGTAAAATTTGAAATGGCTGCCAAACGTGAACCTTCTGTATAACTCAGTATCATTTTACTTAATTCTGAAGTCTACCTTCGTTCCTCAAAATTCCATCAAAAACTGGTTCAGCAGCTTCTCATAGCATCTCATGATAGCAAGTCTAAATCAGAAGACTCTAGGGCTCAAATACAGCCATCTATAATTTTGGAATTTGTATTAGAAGAAAGGTAGCTTGTTTGTTTGTTTTTGAAATTCGCGCAAAGCTACTTGAGGGCTATCTGCGCTAGCCGTCCCTAATTTTGCAGTGTAAGACTAGAGGGAAGGAAGGAAGGTAGTAATCACCACTTACCGCCAACTCTGGGGCTACTCTTTTACCAACGAATAACGGGATTGACCGTCACATTATAACGCCCCCACGGCTGAAAGGGCGAGCATGTTTGGTGCGATGGGGAATTGAACCCGCGACCCTCAGATTACGAGTCGAACGCCTTAACTCACTTGGCCATGTAGAGCACAGGAAATGTAGCTAGAAAGCAGCTTCTACCACTGTTTTGTATTAAGATTTCAAGTAGTTTTAAATTTTACTTTGAAGTTGATTGAATATCAAATTTATGATATTTGCCAACGGGATTCATACACACAATTATCCTTTGATGTACAAACAGTAATACAATTTATAATAACAGTTATTACAAATAATTACTAAACATAATGATATATGCGCAAACATTTCACAAACTTACAAACAATATTCAATATTCTATCTGGTCTGGAACTGAATATTTAATCAACAGTTCACGAAGAGCGAATTAAGTCAGAGTTGATTGTGTTATAATTCAGTTATAAGCTGACGTTTTACTATCAGAGATAGTTAATGTTCTCGCAGAATTACTAATGTTCGAAGTTAATTCTTTTGAACGGTTTGTAATGTTCGAAATGTATCAATATTCCTGGTCAAATATCTGTAGTTTTTCGATTAATTAGCGTTTATCACAATTATAGCTTCCGATGTTGTAGTATACTGACTGTAAAGAACCAATAATGACAACTTTTTTTTTCGCGTTTTGCAATTTATAAACTTTAAAATGAGGTTCTTGAATGCTCAGTTGGCAATAATACTGGAAACCACTGGTATTTTACATACACGCATTGTACATTTAATTTTTACGCTCAAGAATCTTCTACAAATTTAGATAATAAGCAGCAGTTTCACAATACACATTAACAATATAAGCAGCAGTTTCACAATACACATTAACAATATAAGCAGCAGTTTCACAATACACATTAACAATATAAGCTACATGCATTTTTAAATATATATTAACTTTAAACTGAAACAAACATAGATATTAGAATATGTAAATTAGAATAGTAAATCCAGTGTACCGATTTCAAACTACCCCCTGTAAATGTTACCTCCAGTTTACCCCCGGGGGTTAGTCTGGAATCGATTTCATCTTACCCCTCTTGATTTCAAACTACCCCCTTCCCGATGGACTCGTTTTAACGGTTTGTTAAGATGCTAGACGTTTTTATCGCTCTCAGTGTGTGTAAACGAAATTAACACATTAAAAATAATGTAAAAATTCGAATATTTATCATGTTCTATATCTTATGCTATCAATCACTTATTTTTATTTCACTGCGCATAAAGAAATATAAAAAATTAATATGTATAAATTACAATATATCGAATGAAGACAGTACGTAGATTGTAGACCTTGTGGTCTGGCGAGGACTAGCCCTTAAAATACCTTTTATCTTATATAAATCTTCAATTTTAATAAAAGAAATAAAATATATTTGGCGGAAGTAATAATTATTTGTGACCGCGAGCGGACGCAGGTGATGTTTTCTGATGGATTGTATATATATCAACGTTGAAAGGAATAAAGAGTGTTCAATGGTGTAAAAAGTGTTAATGACAGATTTGACCAAATAAAATCGCTGTTCACGAAAAAGACTTTGTTATTTATTTGGAAAAAAACGTATTGTCACCTACTTCTCCCCCCCCCGAATACTTCACGTATGAACTCTTTATTTTATGTAAACCCCGTCTGTTTTTTTGCCTTTTGCCTATTATCATGTACTTAGATACGTACTCGGCCCGCACTACAGATATTAAAAGCAATCATTATGTTTGTCATTTTGGCGTTAGAAGAAGGGGTAATTTGAAATCAAGGGGGGTAATTTGAAATCGTTACACCGGTACAACCACCAAATGAGCTTTATCCATCTTTGATCCAAGTAACGGGGTTGGCTATCATTTTGCAGCTTCTATAGCTGAAAGTATTTAAAGTATTAATTTAAATCTCCACCAAATTTTGGATCTTAGATCCACAACCACACATGCTAATCCTTAGACCACTAGCAAACGACAAGATTTTATATTGAACATTATTTTGTGAAAAATTTACATATCGTTCTGCAATATAGCATAATAAATCTCTTTAATTTTTACTCATGTAAAATCTATCTTGTATAAGAGAAAGCCAATAATAGAAAGATTGACGGTAAAACCATCATTTTGTTGTATGGAAGAGTTTGTATTATGTATTTTATCTTTAAAGGCTGAGTTACGGTTCTGCACTATAAAAGAATGGGTATATAGCTTGATGGTCGTGTCTTTATTCTGTGCTATGAAGAGGTTACTGCTATATTACGTATTACTTATACAAGCTAATGTTGTGGAAATTGTAATATTAGGTATTAAAATATTGTTTGGCAAAGACATTATCTTTTTCCGTACCATGAAATGTGCGCATTTAAGCAACATCTAAGCACGCCCTCTACATTCCTACACTCAATTACACAACCGCCTTCAAATATGTGGTCAGCTTCCGGTCAGTAGCTCTTTCTTTCTTTGTGAGCCTGACGATGAACGAAGAAAGTCTAAACGTTGTTCGCTCCTCTATTATTGCCTCCTCTATCCATTCGAGCCGTTTTTAAATATATGAGGTAAATGTTATGTTTATGCTTGGTTTCTTTAAAACAGGAGTTAATATACTGACAGAAAAGTATATACTCATTTGTAGCATGCTTTGATAGAAATACTAATTATACTGTTTCTGTAGCTGTAAATTTTTGATGAGGTAAGCTTGAATATTATTATTCATGTACATACCTTTTTAATGAGACAATCTAGCTAAACCCACATTGAAAACAAGTAGTTCCTTATATTACAAGAAGAAATTACAGACAGACACGCACGTGTACGTGCGCGCATAAGTCTGTGTATGTGACTGCCATAACTTCAAGAGGA
This sequence comes from Tachypleus tridentatus, assembly GCF_004210375.1. NCBI lineage: Eukaryota > Metazoa > Arthropoda > Merostomata > Xiphosura > Limulidae > Tachypleus > Tachypleus tridentatus. The sequence continues at coordinate 99,729,775 of NC_134825.1, read as the reverse complement.
AACCTAGAAACCTGAAATTTTCCACTCATACTAGCTGGACCCTGAGATTGTACAGCTGGGTATTATTAATTATCTAAGTGCACGCCCACAATATGCATGCGCATCATTTCATACGAAAAACCACGTAGAAAATAAATGGTTTCTTATTAAAAATAGAAATCACAGCCGGACGCATCTAGAATAGGATCAGAATACACACACTAATAAAGTAATCTGGACTATATCAACCTAATATCCCAAGTCAAACATGGTACTTTCGCTAGTAAGTTAATATATTATTTTGCTCAATTTAATTTATGATACCTAATATCTTTAGATATTAGTTTTTCCTTTTTTCTCCTCATCTCGTTTTGAGCACCTCTGAAGTTATCAAAAATGATTTGATTGATTTCAATACAGGTTCTTTACGATAAAACTGTAAAAGTGAAAAATTATACATAGATACTAAAATTATACATTACTATAGACACTTCCTTTTACGTAGAACATAATGCACGTTAGATTTAGTAATGAAGAAAGTGACATCATTGGGTACTGCATAAAACGATATATCATATGTTGATAAATTTAGTTAAATTTTCGATCATATAAACGAAATTCATACCAGATAAGAAAATCATTAACGATATAACTCTTTTACACATCGAACACGAATAGCAATTTTAATAAAATCAAAAAGATGTTAAGCTTTAGAACCACCTTAAATAACAGTGATCACTATAATCATACTATATTTCAAGGGGAAACAACGTACCTTCCAGTGCCCTACAATATCAGCCTTGTACTGACAAAATGGTCCCCGCCTGAAGTTCGGGTTTTCTGGATATATGATTCTAAGAACGAGAGCAGCCTTATTCACTTTGACGTAACCTATCGTCCACAGAATGCAAGGTAATTTATTCTCTCTGTCGTATATATCGAAGTCTATACACTTCCTTCCTAAATGAGTATTAAATTGTATTCTAAGATAGAAAAATATCAATTAATGATACAGCATTTAATCGGATATTATAAACATCATCATGACATATTATTTAACACCATGAGAGTTGATTGTTAAGAAATAATACATAATTTGTCACCGAAAAAGCAAAAAGTTTTGGAAAATTGACGAGTTTGTGAATATATAGTGATTAATGCTGACAAGGATTCATGTTACCCGTTTTTTTTTTTTTTTGACAGAAGTAGTAATAGCATGTGATACACGTTTGCTATGAAGACGGCACCTTTAATTAGTATAACTCCAATTAGTAGAATAGAAGTGCACAAATAGATTTGTAATACACGCGAATGCGACTGTACGCACAGAGGAAGTTCGTCTTTCACTACACTCTTGCTCTTTCTCTCTCTTTACTTTTGTTCACTTCTTATTGGTCCTTCTGCTTCTTTATCTACTGCTGTACTCGACTTATCAAAAATATATTGGAAACAAGAAATGAACTTACTATAGCGGTATATGAAAGACGACTGGACTATTACTGGACCAAAGCTAGGGTGAGAATGAAAAAGCACAAAGACAAAAATAGAGAAGTACTAAGAGCAAACAAATGCACAAAAGTGTCTCACAATGAGGTAGAAAACCTAACAATAAGATTTGTTGTGGCTAAAGTTATTGTTTCCCAGAAAATTGTCGAAAATCAGGAGAACCAGTTCAAAGTAGTCAAGTCTGTGTGTGTGTGTTTCTTATAGCAAAGTCGCTTCAGGCTATCTGCTGAGCCCACCTAAGAAATACAACTTATTTTAACGTTTTTAGTAACATGTACCGGCAAATTTAAACTCCATAAAAGTTGTTCTGCTTTGAATGACGGACTTTCTGTGACTTTTGATCTACACAGACTTCAAAAACAATATTCCTTTTTTTCTATCACAAAATAATTTTTTAGAAATCAGGAAGAAAAAACTCTTACTTAGCTCAAATTATTTCGTTTACCGTAACGAATATTTTTATTATGTTTGTTAACAAATATGCAAACAAACTGAAGATAAAAGGGAAAAAAGTTAATGTCAAATGAATAAGCATCCTCATTCATCCTGATGTTTTGTGTGGTATCTACGTCTTTTAGCTTCAAAGTTATTTTATGACCAGCGAAGATCAATAATAAACCACCTTCCCTGATACTTTTAGTACATTTCCCTGATGTCTTCATGAAATCTTTTCCTTTGTTCTTTGCTGACGGCACCGATATTTCCATGATGATAGTCAATATGAGAGAATAAGAAATGAGCATTCAAGCTCATATTACATCCCAACTCTTTGGCCTTGAATTCTTGTAGACGGGAGCCTTCGGGTGGCTCCCCACGATAAACACTTGAGCTAAGGCCAACTAGTACCAGTGTTAAACGTTCTCAACAGGTGTTGTGAACATTTTGTCTGATGCTGGTGTTTGGGTATAGTGCACATGAAACCTTGGCGTTGCTTCAGTGTCATTGTTTGGCGTTGCAGTGCGTCTCTTCCTAGGGTGGATGGGATCGGTGGCTTTTATGGTCGATCATCCTATTTCTGAGAAATAAATAAAAATATTGAAAAAACAGATTATTGGAAAATGACCACAAATGGACAAATCTGTTGTACAGTCACCATCACAGTTAGATTCTATAACTCAATTTCTAATTATGCATTACTTAGCCGAGAAATCCTTAGGGAGATGTCTCCTTTTTTATTCAAAAGGGATTAGAGGGGTTTGCTGGTTCCCCAAGTCAGTAAAGAAGTTACGTTCTGGAGACATTTTGGTGGAAACATCTTTACCACAACATTCCAAACACCTCTTGAAATTGAAGGCCATTGGAGATATACTAATCGAGGTTACTCCCAGTGCAACCTTAAGTTATTCCATAGGAGTTATAGATGAGATGGATTTAAAGAAAACTCCCGAGTCGGAGATTCTCGCTGGTTTCTCCAACTAAGCCATTTCTGCAGTGCACCAAATCTCAACTCGCAAAGACAGAATTATGACATTTACTAATGTTCTGATATTGACGTTTACACACCACATCCTCCTGGTTATCTGAACTGTAAGTTACGGCCATACATTCCCAACGTTTTCAGATATTTCCAGTGTCAGCAGTTTGGTCACTCGAAAACAATATATCGTGGTTCTTTAACATGTAGTCACTGTGATGGCAAAGAACAGACGCCTACGAATGTGAAATGGAACCACATTGTGTTAACTGTAGTGGTTCACGCCCCCTGCTCTTTCTTATCCTAATGGGTGAAGAAGAAAGAGATGCAATGCTTGAAGACTATAAACAATATCTCCTACCCAGAGGCTCAGAAGTTATTTTCTCTCACTCCATCTCAGACATATGCTGCTGTACTCTACTCCACTGCCACAGTGGGAGTGTAGACAGATCTCTCTATGCCACCAGCAGAGTCATTTTCAAAACATCTGAAGAGTCTTGTATCCTCCGTGGTTAAAGGAGTTGACGAATCTACGTCTACTTCCATCTCTGTCTCTGCCATACCTTTCTGGGCCCACTTCCTTTGGCTTCAGATTCGGATGTTTTCTCGGATTTATCTTCTGCAGCCCTGAGATGCGAAACGCGTATTCGTTCACGCTTTCAGTCACTGGAATCTTTGTCCACAAACAGAGACCTGCCTACCAAGGGCAGGATCCATGGAGGTCGATAGACCTACGTCCAATAAAGGAAAAAAAAGTGGTCCAAAAGAGAAGGGCTCCCTGCCCCATTCTCTTCCACATAAATAAAAAAGACCACTTTGATGCAGTGAAACTTTCATTGTTTTCGTTCGAGTATGATTGATTCATATCATTCTGAGTCTCTCTTTACAGGAAACGTTTTTAAAACATGCTGATACAACTACACTTTGGCAGTTGTCTTTGTACAGAAATGACAAGTTGTATGATGGACGAGTGCATGGAGGGATGGCACTGCTGGTCGATCAGCATGGCCTACTCTGTCTTTGCCACTTTATACACCCTTGAAGGTTGTAGCCATCCATGTTCCCTTGGGTCGTGCCATCACTGTTTGTTTTCTCTACCTGGCTTCTGAAGAGACCTATGATCAGATAGACTATTGAGCAGTTGTCGTCTCCCTTTTAATCCTTGGGTATTTTAATGGACATAATATAATCCCTTCTGGGGTGGGGCTGATATTGATGGGAGAGGTCTTTCTATATAGTGTATGCTCTTAGGTCATAACTTTTCTCTTTTCAATACTGGTTCTTATACTTATTTTGATGCACCTAGTCAGTCTTTTACTGCTACTTATCTCTTTATCTGCTCCCCTTAACTTTCCTCTTACTTTTTTGAAGGGTTGACAGTAATCCACTGGGAAGTAATTATTTTCCTATCATTTTAAAAGAGACTGGGCATGGTCGGTGCCATCCGACCCGCATGCCTCTATGGAAGTTGGACCAGGCCAACTGCCACTTTTTCACTGCTCTCTCGGAACTTGTAAGCCATCGATAGACAACTGCATAGCAGCAGTGACTGACTGTATTTTTAAAACCTCGACACATTGTATACTTCAAAACTTCAAACCTTACCACAGCATCCCACCTTGTGGTTGTGTTTTCTTTCCTCAGTGGGTCATGCTTTTTCATAATAGATGACCTTTTATTGTTCCTTTTCATCTTTATATCCAGGTGCAGCTGGTTGAATCGAGTCTGTCCTTGGATAACGTTGCTGTCTACACTGATTATCCTATGCCCTCATGACTTATTATCATCCCAAAATGTGACCTTTCTTTAAGATACCTGAAAAGGAGGATACTCCTGATTGGAACTACCACCTTCTACTACCCGAACATCCTTCAAACCATCCATCAGTTTCCATTAATATGGATGGTCCAAAATCAGGGGACTCTGTCATACTTTGTTCTGGTTTGGTGGTTGCACACAGAATAAATACCCTCTACATTTTCTGTGCTTGCTGCCATATTATATCCAGTTTTTCTGGATACCAGGCCACGTCGGTATTCGTGAAATGAACTCGCTGACATTGCAGGTAAGTCTATCTGCTCTGGAGCAACCACGTCTGTGCGTGTCCCGTACATGGACTATAGTCCTATATGCAAGACTCGACTTCACTTAAATTTGCAGTCGACTTGGAATAAACAACATAACAAACTTTTCCAGATTAGATCTTCTATTACTCTTTGCCCATCTTGCTTCCATAAGGATCGAAAGAAAAAATTGTCCTGGCTAGCCCATGCATTGGCCATAGTTTTTAACTCATCATTTTATTTTATCTGAGAGTAATGCACCAATGTGTGGTCTGTGTGACGCTCAAGTCACAATAGCCCCCATCTTACTGCATTGCCGTCGTTCCCAGTGGTAACGACGGCACCATTTTAGACACTTTTTGACGTGGGTTCACCCTTGACATTGGACAGTGTTATTGGCGATGGTGACACTGTCCACCTTAGCAGTGTTTTTAAGTTATTAAGGGCCATTGGCCTTTTCAACTATATAAGTTTTTGATTAAAAAATTTGACTTTGTTTTGTTTAAACGTTATTTAGTTTTACCTATTTTAATAATTTTACTTTTATTTTTACGTTTTTACCAGTTGTTTGGTGCCTAATTTCTCCGTATCAATAAATGTCAAACAACCAGCCAACACCTTTAAAGGTAATCCATGCATTTTTCAACTTTCTTGATTGTTCTTTCCAACCGTTCATTTGAAGTCAATTTCCTAATCTAAGGCCCAATAAAAAACCGTTCCTTAAGTTTCGCTTCTGAAAGAGCAGGAAATTGCCCACAGCACACATAGATATTTGAATCAGTCGCCATCTTTGTCCAAAGCCTTTAAAAAAACTGCTTCAACAAGCCCAGATTTATGTGTAGTGGAGGTAATAGGACTTTTTGTGTCAACCAAATTTTACATTCAATGTTTTTCGATCCTGACATCAGGCTGACTCTGTGTAGCTATTATCTTTTTATCCAGTGTTGATTTCGTGTTTTACTGTTCAATTTACACGAAAAAAATGAACAGTTTATAATGACCAGATTGTTTATCTAACAACTTATAAAAGACTTAAGTCTCCATAAAGTAACTAATCATGTTTTTTTATTTGCTCTCATTAAGAATTTTGAGATTTTCTTATGCTTTTTTCAAGTGAACAGAATGAACAATAGTAGCAGATGTATATATGTTATCATTGTGAAGGAGAACACCTTTTCGACTTATTTTGGAGGAATCAATGAGCAATTGCCACTCACTTGGTTCATAGACTGCAGCTCCTAGCATTGGTATTAATTCAGCAGTATCGTTGCAATAAACCAAAGAAGTTTCTTGCAAAAAATATGTTATAAACTCTTTCTCACGAATTCTGTGCCAGTAAAATGATGTCTCTGGAGAAAGTAAGTTTTTAGCCCAAAGCCTGGATCCCAAAATCTCTGAAGAATCCTTTGCAAGGCCCAAATCTCTCACTAAATAATTAACTTTACCTTGTGTGAAAAATTATGGTTCACAAGACGTTTAAGGTTAAACAGTCCCTACCATTTCTACCGACATCAGATTCATAATGAGATGAACTGTATCAAGAGTCTCTACAGAGTAGGTACAGGTACATTAAATCCATGAGCAACGGGTCTTATAGCATATTGAAGCTTCAGATAAAAAATTTCATTTTAATTTCGAGTGTTGTAGCTTTGCACGTTACACAAGAAAAATAGCAGTCATTTCCGTGGGTTCTTGACTAACATCGGACCATTGGAATTCTAAAAGACAAAGACTTTCTTATCTTTAGTACGCTGTCATAACTCTTTGATACAAATGGTGCAAGCTTTGGTACCCAAGTATTATTCTAAAATACGTGTAATACGATTTTTGATGAATTCTGGAATATTTCGTCTTTTCTTTATTTACAACACATTTACCATACATATAACAAATATGTTGGATCCTTCAGGCAAAATTTTGTTGCCATATCAACGAATAATATTGAACAGAAAAATATGTTAATGTGCACTGCATGCACAAACATACTAGCCAGATATAACACGACATACAGCATGTTAACCGTTTATATACTCGCGCTGTGTTTCTCGTGGGTTTGAAAACGATCGATAAGACTCGCGTTACAATTGATCTGGAAAAATCTATAGCCAGTAGTTGTCAGCATTTTCAGCATAACAAAATGTGACCGGATGAAAATGATTTACTTGTGTGTGTGTGTTTTCTTATAGCAAAACCACATCGGGCTATCTGATGTGTCCACCGGATTTACTTGTGTAAAAGTACATATTACCTTTTGTGAAAAAAATCTGTACGTGATGGAGAAAAATAGATATTATTTTGAGATTTAGTGTACATGAATTACTGTAGGACATATAAAAATTTAAGACAGTAAAGCTATCAGAGGCATGCGCAATGAATTTTATAAAATAATAGTTTCTAATATCTAAAACTATTTAACTAATATCTTCAAATATCACAGTGCTTCATTCTTTTCCTTCAGCTCTTTTCGAGCGCCTTGAAGTTGATATTAATGATTCGATTGATTTTAATGCATGTTCTCCATGACTGAACCGTAAAATTATCAAAAGTGGAATTAAAAATTCTTACATACATGAAAAAACATCCAATAATAAAATGCGCTACATATGGCTTGGACAAAAATCATGGAATGAAATAGATACTACGGTTAAACATTAATGTAAATGAACTGAAACATAATATACTCCTTTTTATATACCGCATAAATGCTAGTCATACATTTCATAATGAAAACAAGAAACATACTTAATCACTACACGCAAACACATTCTGTATTGGTACATCAAAGCACGAAAATGTAGTAATTTGGACGAAACTCATTGCAAATAGGGAGCAACGTAAATGAAATAAATGTACTCTTTTATACACCATACTAATATTAAATCCAATAAATTAGAAATAAATCACACTTGAAATCAATCTCATGTATCAGTGATCATTCTACTCATAATTTGTTGGTGTAAAGACTGACATAAATTACAACTGTGTTGAAACGAGCTCCATTATTGTTGAAAAAACAATAAAATAATAGCATAAAGTACCACAAAACTATAAAACAATTAAATTATTTCACTGAAATATAGACCTCAGAACTTGCAATGAAAACTATTATTAAACCATTATAAAACATTATATATGCCAAAACTGCTAGTCGTTACGTGGTCTATATAGCAGAAATAATTATTAAAAAATTACCGAATAGTATTACACATCCTTACGAATTTTACAATTTAAGCTTGACGTTCACATTGAAGATGTTCTCCATTGTGTCCGACTGCTGAGACTGTTCTGTAGGTATGTGAAAAGAATGGAAGATGCGTCAAAAATAAAATATGTATACTGATTATTTTCAGTCAACCATAACAATAAAATATGTCTTTTCTCACTTTTACCATAACATTTGAGAATTATTTATCATTTTATGGATAAATACTCTCAGTGTTCCTGTACAATATATCTAGATGTACAAAATACTGGTTCATAAAGTTCAAATATTACATCTCTCTAACACCTGTAAAGTAGTAGAAGAGTTTTGCATTTTAAAACAACCGTTAGTGATATCCAATCAGAATATTTTATATCTTTAGAAACAGCCAATGTAGAATAAAGAGACAAGCCATTAAAAAAGTGCTATAAATATATATAAACATTTATATAAAATTTCAAACCCTTCAGAAGATATTATTTTGGATTAAGTTAATCAAGAAAACGTTTGGGAGTACTTTTCCTTCGTTTTTATTAGAACTGGAGCAAGGAAAGACATCAAAATAAAAAGAGAACCAAGTTTTTCCTGCAACTTATTTGTTGAATTTAACAACTGACTCGTTTATTCCAATAAGTCTACTTCTGTACATGTAATCTGATAAAAACGTTTTATTTGACAGAGATCTAAGTCTAAAAACAGTATATCCGGAAGTATCAGTTGAGAGAAATTTAATGTCAGTCAATTTGTTTAGAAACACTAAATTCAGAAGTGTTACTTAATGGAGTAGATACATATTGAGTAATAACCTAATTATTCAATATACTTTTAAAAATATCGTTATATGTAGTGTAAAAATTATAACAATTTTAAAGCACTTTATATTCTTCCAAATTTCTTGAAATATAAGTCGCTACTATTTCATTTGATGGAATGTGTAATACTGTCAAATATTTTAATTAAAACTTAATTTTCATATCACGAGGAGATGAACGTGGCCTGCTTTTAATTCTTGAATATGAAACTGTATCCAAGATCATCGTGCATTTTAACAATTTGAACTGAAAGATTATATTTAAAAAACAATCTAAATAACGTACTAACTTTTCCTACTAAATATCAAGGAAATGTAAACGATTAATAAAAATTGTATTTCTAGTCCAAAAATTTGCAGACCAGGTGGTTAAAGCACTCGACTCATAATCTGAGGGTCGTGGGTTCCAATCCCCGTTACACCTAACATGCTCGCTCTTTCAGCGGTTGGGGCGATATAGTGTGACCATCAATCCCACTATTCTTTGGTAAAAGAGTAACCCAAGAGTTGGCGGTGGGTAATGATAACTAGCTGTCTTTTTTTGTAGTCTTACACTGCTAAATTAGGGACGGCTAGCCCAGATATCCCTCGTGTATCTTTTCGCGAAAATCAAACCAATCATTAGTTCCGTTTTCAATCCCTGCTTGTAAGAAAATTCTTTGTTTTCTCTCTCTTTCTCTCTGTTTATTATAAAAGACAGATTCTAAGGTGACTATTACAGATAAAAACTAAAATTGTGTTGTAATGATTACGTCGGTTTAATTTAATAATTAAGTGTTAAGTTTATGACATCCTTCACTTAATAAACACAACACTCTACAGCTTTCAGTGTTATAGTTATTTTCTTTTTCTTGTTCTTTTCAATTATTTGTTAGAACAACAACTTCATATCTTGTTAGATATTTGTTTAGAAAATCTGAACAGAGAATCATGTGACATATACATATAATTCTGACCAAAAATAAAATTTGAGTAGAGCTATAGTGAAAATATAAATAGAGAAAATGAATAAAAACATATTTATAACTGATTTAACAAACTATTTATGTCGTATAATTTAAAACAAAACAACTGAAATACACAAAATAAGTTTCTTCTAATACGAAAGATGAAAGAAAGTCTGTTGGCCTGCAAAACTACAATACCTTTATTATGATACCAATACTTTATGCCCCCCGCTAGTAAAGTGGTATGTCTATGGATTTACAACGCTAAAATCAGGGATTCGATTTCCCTCAGTGGGCTCAGCAGATAGCTCGATGTGGCTTTTCTATAAGAAAATACACACTCCAATACTTTACCACAGTGATCGTCATATAAGCTTATGTTATATTCCGTGTGACTGCTTATTCAATCTTTATATAAAATATGAAGTTGGTTCAGGTTCGACAGTTATTTTTATCGAGAGTTTGACTGAGAATGACCAAAACATTATAGAACAAAGTTGTAGGTTAGAGTATTTTTATTCGCAAAACACTTTTCGAGTTATTTATTAAAGTTTTAAACTCCATGAAAAATTTGAATCTTTCAAGTAAAGAAATTTCTGAGATGACTAACTCTTTCTGAAATTATTATTATTAGCAGTAAACTGAATAACGTATATTCAATAATATTCCTCCTACATGCAACATATGCAAATATATTAATTACATGAATTATGTCTTTGTTTTTTTGTTTTTGAATTTCGCGCAAAGCTACTCGAGGGCTATCTGCACTAGCCGTCCCTAAGAGACAGCTACTGCAAATAGCCCTTGTGTAGGCTTGTGTGAACATCCAAAACTAAAAACTGTTATGATAACATGATGAGATGGCTTCCACTTGCTACTGCCCGGCATGGCCAAGCGTGTTAAGGCGTACGACTTGTAATCTGAGTTATTTAATTTTCTATTTAACTATTTTCATATTTTCATAATTGTTGGATTAAGTCAACCAAACATGAATAAACCACGATTCGCGGGTTCGCATCCTGGTCGCGCCAAACATGCTCGCCCTTTCAGCCGTGGGGCGTTATAATGTGACGGTCAATCCCACTATTCGTTGGTAAAAGAGTAGCCCAAGAGTTGGCGGTGGGTGGTGATGACTAGCTGCCTTTCCTCTAGTCTTACACTGCTAAATTAGGGACGGCTAGCACAGATAGCCCTCGAGTAGCTTTGTGCGAAATTCAAAACAAACAAACAATCAATCCACTTGCTACAATATTAATAGTAACTATTATATGTAATACGTAATTTTACGTCATAGTATAACGAAAAAATCTAGTAAAACGTTTAACATTCAACCATTCAAGGCGAATGATATTAAAATATTTCTTTGCTATTTCTCTTATCCATCAGACTACAATTAGGTCAGCAGTCCGGAGTTCGATTTCCTGAGTGAACAGAGTAGAAAGCCCATTTTGTAGCTATGCCCTAAAACAAAGTTACTTATTAAGTGCACATAAGCTATTTTTGGTACATGTACTAAATACTACAATTGATATTATAATTTTTAATAATTTTAAACAAAATTCAAGAAATAATTTCGCAAAACATGAACGATAAAACCATTTTCTAAATTGCGCATAAGATAAGCCTTCACCTTTTGTAACAATGAAACGTATTTTCAGTGTTAAGCGAGCACTTTGATTTTCCTCAGATATTGATTCGAAATTAACCATGAAAACCAATGTTTCATTACATTTCAAATGAGACTAAATTATCAAACTTGATGGAAGTAGCATCTATAGTGTCACCGCATATCATTGGCTAGCTGATTCCTTCTAAAATTAATATAATCTTAGTTTTCTTTTAAAAGACACTTAACTCCCATTATGCAGGTTGCACGATCGAAAACTATCACTGACCATACAAACCTTGTCATCTGTAGAGGCCTTATTTAACGGTTAATTCCACTACTCGTTGATAAAGAATAACTCAAGTGTTGGTAGTGTTGACTAGTTTCGTTCTCAATAGCGTATGACTCAAAGATTAGGGGCGACTATACCAAACAACTATCCAACAAGTTTGCACGAAGTTTTACAATAAATTATACTCCAAGCTGGAAGGATCATGCGTTAGGGCTTAAGCAAAAAGCTAACACACCTTAACTGATTTATTATACTATTTATCTTATTATTCCTTATTACCTTCGCAGTTTTCTTTTACACATTTCAAGCTGCAGCTGAATACCAGTTTATTTTTATCCAAAATATCTAAATTACTCATCCTTTGTAGGACTATCAAAAAACCAATGTGTATATAACACACGGAACTTAGGCTAAAGTTTATACTTGAACTAGAACTTACTTTGAGAAGAAGTAAGTTACAGTTTACTTAAATAAATCTTAATGTATATTTAAACAAGTCTCCCTTTATGTTTTCGCTTTTCACAAATGCTTTTAAACATTCACGCAAACATATTGTTAACCGTGCAACGTTTATCGTGGCACAGTATTCCTCATAGTACTAACAGGCGTGACATGGACTAGTGGTTAGGGTTCTCGACTCGTAATCTTTAGATCACGGACTCGAATCCCGGTCACAGAGCATATTCACTCTTTCAGTTGTCCAGTCATTATAGCGTGACGGTGAATCCTATTACATTACGAACACAAATTTTGTTCCTGGATAGTATGTGTTTATGTTGTAAAAATACATAAAATGGCCATTATTCCCTTCAAACTTTAGTTTTTGTGACCTGGATAATGAAATTTAGAAATTAATCTATTTTCTGTGTAAAAACGGGCAAATTTGCACATTTTCATTTACATAAGGTCTGAATAAAACAACATATGAATCAAGATTTGCATGTATTTATACTAAAATTATACAAAATGTTTAGAAGTGAGTAGTTTTTTGAGATTTGCGACGTAATGTAAATCACTTTCACGTATGAACCCCCAAATATTATCTCCCATCATGTTTTCGTTATATGCTCCTTGGTAGCGGCGTTCAAAGTCCTGTATATCTTGGCGGAAGCGCTAGCCTTGTTTCTCTAAGTATGCTCCCATGTTCTTCTTGAACTTATCAAGACGAGCGTCAAGGATATGAACTTTCTGGGACATCCTGCAGCCCAATTTGCCGTAGTTCTTCAGCAAAGCCTTTTGATTGCCCAAGAAGCCCTGAACCACTGCAATAAAGCTGCCCCAAGTTTTTTTCTTCCAACTGAGCTTGTTGGTGAATTCTGTGCACTCCAGGATCTTCTTTATTTGTAGTCCAAGTAAGACACCAGCTTTGACCTTTGCCTCAGACAGTTGAGGGAAGAAGTCTCGGAGATACTTGGAGGCTGCAGACACCTTATCAAGAGCTGTGACAAATTGTTCTATAAGACCCAGTTTTATGTACAATGGTGGGAACAACACCTTCTGGAAGTCCACCAGTGGCTCACACTTGACATTGTGCCTCCCTACAGATAACTCGGTCCGTTGTGGCCAGTACTTCCTGTTGTAGTGTGTTGCGGTGTCTCTGCTGTTCCAAAGGCAAAGATAACAGGGAAACTTGGTAAAGCCTTCTTGGAGACCCATCAGGAATACCACCATTTTAAAGTTTCCGATAACCTCCCAGCCATACTCATCATACTTCAAGGCTTCTAGCAAGGTTTTGACGCTGTTGTATTCCTCTTTGAGGTACACCTAATCTTAAAAGGTATAAAATTTTTATAATATAACATCTTACTATTCAAGCAAACAAAAATTGTCCATCTTACCTTCTAGAGTTTTTTTGCAGTGCTCGCAGGTAAAATGAGGTGCCCAGAGTTTGTCTTGAACCCCGACAGACAAGCAGAAATATGCCTTGTAGACTTCACACATTTTATCAGATACTGTCACAGAGTACTTTTTAATTCTTGCCTTGATAAATTAGCCAAATACATAGCAGAATGCGTCTGGAGAATGCTTACTGCTTCATGATGCCATCTCTGACAAAATCAGATAGGTCTGTGTGTTCACTTAGGCAGCTGAAGTGGTGAACCTCTGTATATATATTACTATGGAAAGTTCTAGAAAATTCTAAACCTAATTGTCGAGTAAGAATTTGGGCTCCAATACTGAATGGAAGGCGTCGTCGTATGCTTCATTACTGTTATACCATATTATTTTTGGAAAAAAACCATCTCAGAGTTGTATGAAATATTATCACTTTTAATGTAATGTTTCATCATTGTTTGTTTAACTGTGCTATATAAATCGCAAAGACCCAATCCCGAATTTTAGATGTATTAGGCCCCAATCGTAACTGTGCCAGCGGATGTGACGATGTTTCATCATACTAATTATACTCTAAAACTAAAAATATCTGACAATTTTTTACATTCTTTTACGGGATAATATTAGGTTTATGGTTTATCTTTTTAGGTATCGAATAGTGCAAGAAGTTTCACCTAAAGAATGCTCTGTTGTTCTGAACCACCTTTTGCCTGGCATTCCCTATCATCTCCACCTCACGCCCATTTCTGAAATAGGCTCTGGAAACCACAGTGAAGTGATACATTTTATATCTCCGAAAGTTCGTAAGTTTCTTGTTGGTGTTTTCTTTACCTGCATTCTCTCAAGGGGAATCGTTTCTCGAAAGTTTAGCAAATATTTCTATCAGAGCTTGTTTTAAAAATGAATTATTGCTAGATTTGCAAGTATAGTTGAGGTATAAATATCATTCCCTGTGCTTTATCATGAAATGACCATTAACTGTGCATGAGCTAGTGTGTTTTAAATTTTTAACATTAATGGTGCATTTTGTTGTATTTAATGTACATAGAAACTGTTTACATCTCATTATTTCTATCCTCCCTTCAGTTTCACATAACTTGATGTATTTTTATCATTCATGTACACAATTATTCAATAAGAATTATCTACCGAATATAAAACATTCTTTCCTAGATTCAAATGTTTGTTTCTGAGATTTGTTTAGTACTCTGCACTTGAAATCGATAAGGTATCATTAAGTTTTGAAGACAGTCTATAGTTAGTATTTGATTTTTAGGTTCCACGAGGTCTCTACTATACTTATTTTTTCTTTCAGTCTACTTATTACGTATTCACCCTCAAATCAGTACAACACCAATCATGGCGTGTTGTGGTTTGAGCTCGTAAAATGTAGATCGAATTTCAGTTCGTATTGCATAATGACTTTTTTCATAAATACGCTTGAAAATTAAATATCTTTGTTGCAATTTGGTCTTTCACACTACGTTTAGAAACGTGACCAGAGAGTTTATCCTGATATCGCTTCCCGTTCTGCCCAGCACAAATTAAAACTAATTTAGTGTATGTGTTTTCTTATCGCATAACCACATGTGGCTATCTGCTGACTCCACCGAGGGAAATCGAACCCCGTGATGTTAGCGTTGTAAGTCCGTAGACTTACCGCTGTACCAGCGAGGACCATACTTTAGTAAATCTTCTGTTAACTGTCGTAATGGAAGTAACTTTCATGATTGTGCTCTTCCATCGATGTAAGTGTTTTGTCTTTTTATCTTTTATATTCAGTTGTTTTCATTCTCACCTAGGTGTAAAATGATGGTTAGTATAGGGATTAAAACTTTAATTAAAATAAAGTACTTCATTTTAATTAAAGTTTTCATACCCATACCAGCTATCTTTGGAAAACATTATTACTTCAAGCGGGTTTCTCGTCATCATGAAAGTGAAGGTTAATCTATGTTTTCCTGTCTGTTTAGTTGTTGAAAGAAAGACCTGTCTATTTCACATGCTGACATTTAGAAAACAGCGTTTACGTTGTGTTCCAAATCTGTAAGTATGTTAAATATTTTTTTCTGTCTTCAAAACAAACCGAATTTTCTGCCATTTGTGTTACATATAAAATTCATACATTATTGGAAATATTTTGATCTATGTATAAATTATTTTTTTACATTTAGGTTCTGCATGATGTTGCATATATTTGTTGTTGTTTTTTAACTTAGCTTATTTGCGTTTCGTATGTTCTATGGACCGTCTCGAGGATGTTTTAGTGTTGTATACGCTATATTTTAAGTATGTAAGGCATTATTTGAATTGTGGTATTGACTAATTCTGTATACATTGTTTTTAAAGTTTCTATAACTTCGTGACTTACTTTACCGTCGTTCAAATATCTACAAATTAGTGCACATATTGTTTTGTTCCAAATGATTGAAATATCATTTAGGTTGTGGTATTTTTTATCTAAAATATATCTGTCCTCCTCTGGTACAGCAGTAAGTCTACAGATTTACAACGCTAAAATGAGGGGCTCGATTCCCCTCGGTGGACACAGCAGGTAGCCCGATGTGGCTTTGCTATAAGAAAACACACACACTAAAGTATATTACTTCTTGTTACGTGTTTTAAGGTTTCAGAAAGTCGTGACTTACTTTTGTTAATTCAAATTATTAATTCTAAAATAATTTTTAAAGTGCTTTGTTTGCGACTAAGTTTTGAAAAAACTTTAACCATGTATAAAACGCAAAAACATCTTTTGTACTGATAATTAGATAAATTCACATACATATATTTTTGTTAATAGGATTGGACAAAAACAAGACTTTTCTCTATAAATGTTTATGAGCTTTTGATATGGCATATCCGCAAAACAGTTCGTGTTGCGAGGATAACACAATGTTAATAGTATGACACATTCACACAACGCTTCTGATTAATATATAATATATATAATATATTACATCATAATTGTTATACAATATACAAACAGTTTTACTACAAGGATGGAACATATAAAAACATCTTTTGTACTAATTTTACACGTTTGCATAATTTTGTTATTATAATTAGACCCAAAATATATTCCTATATGAACAATATCACACATTCACACAACAGTTCTTGTTATCAGGATATAATATACAACCAACAAATTGTTCCTGTACTAACAATAATCATATCCGTACGCCAGTTTTTGTTACTTGGATAAGATGTAAAAACGTCTTTGAACATTTGCACAGTTATTGACATCAAAGTAAAACACAAGGAAAACGAAATATTCCCACACTAAGAATAGTCACATTCACACAATTTTTCTTATTAAAATAAGAATAGAAAACAAGATGTTTCCCTACGAATAATATTATACATTCATCATACGTCTCTTGGTACTGGGTTAGCACAAATATAAAAATATTTCTTGTACAATAGTCACATTAAAACAATACTTCTTACTAGATTAAGACAAAAACGTTTATGAACTTTTGATATGGCATATTCGCACAACAGTTCTTGATACGAGGATAATACGGCAGAGTCGTAGTGATAAGGAAAGCTATAAAAAACAAATACTTACGGCGCCGGTTTAATGGAGGCGCCACGCTATCACGCTTTGTGAATTTGTACTGTGTTTGTCACATTGTTGACATTTGACGCCAGTCAAACGTTATAACGCGCGCATGCACTATGGCGCCAGTGTCGCTGATGCATCATTCGCGAGTGGAATTCCAATTATATCTCAAGACGGCTGTATGGGTATTAAAATTTTTATTAAAACAAAGTAGAGTTAACAAAGATGTCAACCCGAAGATGACTTTAGAAGTTCGAAACGTTGTTCTCTACTTTATTTTAACAAAAAAATTAATATCCATACCAGCCATCTTGAGATACATTTTTACTTCAGGTAGGTTTCCCGTCATCATGACTTCCAAAAGGCGCGTGATTCATACGAGTGAGAACACAACCAGTGGATGTGTTGGTGAGGTTAGAACCTTTTTGTGATAGGTTTGTGTCAAAACTAACATATTTATTGTTTTATTTTATTTGTTTTATAATAAGTCCTATATCAAAATGCCAAAAAACTCTTAGGATTTCAAAACAGTAAAAGAACTAAAGTTTTCTAAGTTCATGAAATCATGGTTTTCTCCAACTGAACAACACGAAATGGAAGAAGAATTGATAAACAACAATGAAGAATTTCGTAGTTTACCACCGTTGGCAGAAAACCAACATAATATTGATGAATCTCAAGCTGAATTCTGGGACTCAAAATGCTTAACTTGATATATATAATAACTCTGAAAACATTTACATCTTAACTTAGTGGTTACAGGTACACAGTACATCCTGTATTTCAGTGATAAAAGGTGCTCTCCAGTCATCGTGGTCATCATTTATACCTTTATACATTTTAATGCACTAAATGATCTCTCTGCTGTGGAACTTCTCACTAACATGTTTAAGGATATCTGCATTATTGTATAATATGAGAATAGTGCATCTTTGAGCAACGTTTAGTGTCATACGTATAATGATGAGGGGATCAGGTACCCTCCACCACACAATCTTTGCCTTTTTGCATTATCCCCTGCATCTTAGAAGTGCAAAATCATAAACTTCATATAGTTTCACAATGATTACATTAAATAACACGTACAGTTTCTACTGGGTAACTCAATCTAGTTGGGAACCAATAACTTTCTGTTCAACTGGAATTGAGATACTAACAACATTCACAGCTTTTTCAGGAAACTTATTTCCTCTATAGCTAGATGCACACCCTCGTATACGTTTTTGAGCCATTTTGTTAATACATACTGACTGTATATGATCCTCAGTGTACATGTCAAAGTTCTTCTGGGTGTATTTTACGGTCTTCTTCTAGACCGAAGCGAATAAGTTTGACACGCTAGGAACGACCTATGCCATCATATAATCTTACATTATTATCTACTCATTATTTTGTAATGCATTCAAAGTGAATAAACATTCAATTTTTACGAAAGCGAAACAAAAACAAACAACAACAACAATGGGATATTCATGCTTATTTTAAGGGTTTTGTTTTTCCTCTTGGATATATAGAGACTGCTGTGACAAAAAAACTGAACTTGGACACTTCTTAAACGGAAACTAAAATAGGAGGAAGAATGTGTTACTGTGTGGAGGTGTTTGTCTCTGACTGTTGTAAAGGCTTCTGTTTTGAGACGATTTCTTTTGGCTTATTATATAAGAAAATAATGCAAAGTCCAGTTCGAGTAATTATAACTAAAGTATCTTATTTCTTGAACTGTACGTTTTACAACTAGCCACGCTTTAAGAACTAATTATACGACTAACTAATGTCACAAACAAATGACGTCTCAGTAAATTCGTTTTTTGAATTTCACGAAAAACTACTCGAGGGTTACGTACGTTAACCATTCCTAATTATAAGGAAAGGAGCTAGTCAACAACATTCACCACCAACATTTACACTGCTCTTAAACAGTGAATAGTTGGACTTGTTGTCACATAAAAACGCCATTGCGCTAAAAGGCCGAACATGTTCTGTGATAGGAATCAAACCCGCGATCACCAATCTGCAAGCCTAGCGCCCAAATCAGGCTCTAAGACTTAGGTAATTATACATTAGTAATTTGCAGAATGAAAGACAATGAAATGCTTAAAATTTTACAAACTTTAGTGTTGTTACAATGTATTTGGTGAGATATTTCGAAATTGAACATATCTAACGTTATTATTTAATTTATGTAACTATATGTTTAGTGTGTTACAATTCACAGTGTTTTTGGATCTTCTCAATCCACTTTCTTGAGACTTTTTAAAACATATATAAACAACGCGTATCATCCAACACAAGATAATCCCATAAACTTGTTGTTGATTTGTTAGCTCAAACATGCATAACGGGCTGTCTGTCAACGTCTTAAGAAGAACTACCGAATTTAAAAACCTCAGTTTGGAATGTCATATTTTTGTTGCTATTGTTGTTGTGCCTTTGTTCGTTATTAATATGGATCTCTGTTGTTAAAAAGTCATACCTCTCAGTGAACCATTTATACTGTTATATGGTATCCTACATATTAAACTTACGTACACATTCTTTAAGTACGGAAAACGTAAGTAATTTGCATATTCGGTACATCTAAAAATGTAAATGTAGTACTTCATGTAGTGCTAAAAGTTAAGTTCATTATACATTCTTTCAACAACATGTTAAATAGAATAAGTATCAACTTCTGAACATAAACGTCTTAACAGAACTGATAAAACGCCAATTAAATGTTTTTTAACGTTAGTGGCAGAAGTTCAGTGACATAACCAAGACCGCTTCGATAAGGAGTTATGATAAATTCTCAATATATAAAAAGCAACTGAATCACAAAATTTAGTTTGTTGCAGTAAGAATGATACTAAGTGAGAGGAGGGACAACAAATGATCGAAATGACAATCACGCGTTAATACATACTTAAGAATATCATTTAGTTTTAAAGTTCAATCAATCCCTGTGCATAGAATGGGTAAACTAACTGCTTATAAAATACTATTGATATGATGTAATTATATACAGTACAATGGCAGAATTTTAGATATTTCTTTTGGCCACAGGCCAAGGCATAATTTCAAATCAAAGCGCTGTCTGAAACGTAATCATGCCTTGATGGTGCTCTGGCAACTTCAAAGGCTTGTCTTATATCACTGTAAGAATTTCGTAACATCGCTAGAACGAAACATAAAAAGTGAGAAAAATCATACGCATTTAATGACTAGATCAGTGTACTTTGGTGGCGATAGATAAGTTACTATTGTGGTCTTTACGAATGTTTACTTTCGTTGAAATGTTTTAAGTGGTTCATTTTGAAGTGATGTAAAATCTCTCAAACGGGTTGGAAAAAGCAGTCATGTGTTACGTGATATACCGAACTTGCTCGATGAAATGCGTCAACTGTGGGTCAAATTAACATTTGTGAAAGTATGCGGTTGCGCAATTCAAAAATGAATTACAGATGCTGAACACCTATAACTAGAATTAGGTAAACTCTTAACGAACTTCTGTCACTTGGCAGCCCCATACGTTTCTTCAGAGAGGCAAAATTGCATTGTTTTCTCTAGTATTATATCACGTGATTCGATTAGTTTTTAATGTTACAAACGTACTAGAGAACCCGTGGGCCTATGGCTCACATTTGCAGGACAGATATAATGGAAACCTAACTTATTTAAGTTACATACGATAATTATTAGGCCCACTTTTTTATGTGCGTACTCTAATTTAAATTAATGCTAAACTTGGGTCCACTTTCGAGGAATTCCAGTAAAAGTGTTTTCACGAATCTTGTGCAAACTTCGGGGCCGAGACGATTTGTTTGCATCTTTTAAAAATTGAGTCCAGTAATGTAAGAGAAAGGGTTTGGGGAAAACCCAGGTTCCCAAAGCGGTGTAGTGAAATATTTTACATTTGTGCAAGCTTCGAGTATCATTTAGAAGATGGTTCGACCAGTGGTTGAGGAGCAACGTAACACAAAGATGTAGGCATATATTTCATCCTGTTTCTATACCGATGACAATAACATCGTTAATGGAATGACTGGGTTGGTTAAAGTGTTGAGCAACAGGGAGACCTTTTTCAGTGTTAACAGAATATTTATGGTTGTTGAAACGTTCTCTAATAGTTGTTTATGTAGATTCTCATATTGGTGATTGCATTCTCTTTTATCCTGTTTAAGGGGTAGATAGTGTCTTGTGTACAATAAGTGATTTATTTGAAAATTTTAGTTTCTTTGGTTGTGCTTGTCACAAAATAAGCCCGTAGTTTTTATGAACTTGTTGATAGACAAAGAGCTTTATTTTCAATGGAATATAATTCATTTTTGTGTGAAGAAGGATACATTTAAGAGTTCTGTGTGTTTGAGAGGAAAGAGCGGGAACTTCAGGAAATATATGTTTAAGGCGATCGTTGAGTTTTAGAAAATTAATGTTTTCTTCAAAATTTCTGGAACGCTTCTGAGTTTAAAGTAATAGGTAGTAATAATAATAAGAATTATATTTGGAACTTCAGTATTGCTCTGCTTTAGGATGTTCTCCCACTGGGTCTTGTTAGCCATTTCGATCTGTCTGTTTATTTCCATATCTTTATATTTTCTTTTTAATATGGTTTGTCTTCAGATGTTTGGTGTTCTTCTGTAGTTTGTTTCATCTGAGCATATTTTATTTATTCAAAGAATTTTACTGTAGGTAATTTTCTGTTTAGTGTAAGTGGAATGACATCTTTTATAGTGAAGGTATTGCAGTCCATCTTTAGGCATTTTTATAAATCGGTATATAAATTCAGTCATTTATAAGTACAGTGACGTTAAGAAAATTAATTTGGGTAGACGAATAATCAAAGATAAACGTAATTGTTTTGTTAAAGGGGTTTCCATAACAGAAAAATTCTTTAAGAGATTCAAGACCGGCTTTCCAAGTGAAAAAGTATCATCTATGTAACACTTCCATGTATGAGGTTTTACAGGGTTTAGTTGTAAAGGTTGGCTCTCAATATGACCCATAAAATATTGGCATAATTGGAAGCTATTTCGGCACCAGTTTTAGTACCATTATCTTAAAAGTAATGTTCCTTAGTGAACTCAAAGTTGTTCAAAGTTGAAATAAGGCTGCCATGATCAATTACTGTTTGTGAGTCTGATGGATTAAAAAGGTTTATGGCGTAATTTATAGTTTCTCTTTCTTCATCTCGTGGAATATTAGTGTAGAGAAGGCTGTTAGGTGATAACTGTCCATAAGGATATTAAAAAAAGTGTTTAGCATCCTTTATGTAAGAAGGAAAAGTACAGAGGATATTTTATGTGCTGATCAACAAAAGCGGAATATTGTTCAGAATCCATGTTTATTAGAAAGTGTGGGTCGGCCAAGATTATTTGGTTTGTGTATTTTTGGTAAGAGAAACCTACCAAGAAAAATTTATCTGAGTATGAAATACTGAAAGGCTCTTTGTTAATTTTATCATTTTGGACTAGTTCAAATAAATCAGTTATGATCTTAATAAACTGATTTGTAGGATCATGTGAGAACCTGTAGTTAACGGTTAGTTTCTGTGATATAGTAATCTTTCTTAAGAATAACAGCACTGGCTTTATTATGATATTGTTTTTGCACTTAAGATTGTTTAGAACAGTTCTTTTATTTTGGTTAATTTTATTATGACATTGCTTGGAAGAATTTAACGTTTGTATTATAACATTTTATACTGATTTAACATTACTCTAAATGTGGTTCTGTTTTTATAGATGACCACAAATACTTTGGATTGAAGTTCGGTGTGTGATGATTTTCAGTTGGGTGGGGTTTATTGTGAAAAACAGATAATTGTGAAGTCTTAGTTTTTATTGATTTCATGAATATTAGAAAGAAGTTAGGGCTCTTTGACATATCTGTTATTTGGGCAGAAGCTAGGCCCTTTACAGAGTTATGTCTGAGAGAGTTATGTCTGAAAAATTAACTATGTTAGAGACATATTGAAGTGCTCATTGTTATCTATATGATTTATTAGGTCAATGTTATTTTCAAAATATTTATTAGTTTCAAAAGGCTCATACATTTTATAGGATGAAATGTTTTATAACATTTTAAAGCTGTTCATTGTGAGGTAAAGGGACATTGATAGTATCTGGTAAGTTTGTTGATTCTATAGTAGTTTCTTTATGATAAATAAGATAATTAGAAAAAATGCTGTTAGAAGTGCTATGTGAGTTGTTGTTGTTATTGATATTTTTAAAGAGGACTGTATCAGTTCTAGTTGTAACTTTTTATTATTTATTCTTCCAGCGAAAAGATAATAGTGGGAAATTTCTTTATCTCTAAATCGACGGAATTTTGACAGAATATTTTAGTTACATTCATGAGTTCTAAGGAGGTGTTTTCAAGGATCTGTAGCCATTTGTTGCAGAAGTTCTAATCATTTACTTCTATTGTGATTGATGATTTTAATACGAGAAATTGGGGTACGTACCGCTTTATTATACACTAGTGACTTGGTATGTTGATAATCTCTTGTGCGTTCTGAGTATGTTTTATTAGTTGTTTTCTAGCGAAGGTGAGTGATTCGCTGTGCTTGGTTCAGGTTGAGTGTTTACAAATACTTGTGTGAGGACCTCGTTGTAATCATGGGGAAGCTTAAGGAAAGAAAAAGGGGTAGCTATTTTTTTCAGATTGTGTATTATATTTTGACTAAATGTAAACAGTGTATTGCTTGTCATTGTGAGAGTTTATGCTAACAGGTGAAGGACTACTGTGATCTAATGAAACTATTTCTACAAAGGACTGATCGACGGGCGAAGATTGTAGTTTGACACATGCAGTGTTTACATTAATATTGATTTGATGTAGTTTTGAGACTAAGGGGTGAAAGAGTTTGTGAGTAAAGAACAAACAACAAAAATATAAGAAAAACGAATGTTGATATTTGTTTTCTGTGATACTTTTGGGAAATGTGATTTGTGTTTAGTTTCCTATCAGAACCAAAAAATAACCTGGAGGATTACTTTGAGAAGGTGAATGAACTTTTAGTTGGGAAGACTGAGTGATAGAGGTGTTATTATATGAGATATTGGTAACTTCTGAGGTAAGGGAAAATGTAGAATTTGAACAGAGAAGGGTAGAATAACTATTAAACTTAGAAATAGGAAATGACTTAGAAGTGATAAAGAAGAGTAGGAAAATGTGAATTAAAATAATTGTAGTTTGAGGCCAGGGTAAAAGTACCAGAAACATTAATGTGAAGTCCATCTTATGCGAGAAAATTAGCGAATTATATTAGGTTTGTGTGGTTAACAAAGGCAAGTTAAAGATTAATGTTGAATTTTATTGTCAATTTGATCAATTGTGCAGCAATTGGAGGAAACGTATCTGTTCACATGGTCATAGATCACACTTGACAGCCCATTTAATGTGTGGTCTGAGTCTGATGATATTCTATTGTGTTTTGAGGCTCTGAGGAACAGTCTTCAGCAGTCTTATCCGATTATTTCAAGCCTTTAGTATTAAAGTGATTTATTAGAAGTCGAACAGATAAGTGGTCATAGTTATAAGATTGTTTATTTTCGCTCCACTGATGGATTTTGAAAGAACTGGGTTCTTTTGATAAAAGTTATGTGTTCGTGTAGATCATTGAGAACTGAATCACCTAAAATGTGCGTGTTAAGAAATAAAAGGGTATTTTTACCTGAAGTGGGTTAATGTTCCTTACATAATGATACGTTGATGATGTTAAAAACACGTAAATTCAAGAAACTCGATGCAAGATGGTAAACCTGAGCGCTTTCGAAAGGTGGACCTTTTTCCTTCAGGGACAAATTGGGAATAGTGGTTTAATGGAATTAGTGATATATAAAGGAAGTTAAGTGACGCCAAGAAGGTAATATCATCTTCCAAGAAATTATTTTGTTTGTTTGTTTTGAATTTCGCGCAAAGCTACTCGAGGGTTACCTGTGCTAGCCGTCCCTTATTTAGCAGTGTAAAACTAGAGGAAAGGCAGCTAGTCATCACCACCCACCGCCAACTCCTGGACTACTTTTTACCAAAGAATAGTAGGATTGACCGTCACATTATAACGCCCCCACGGCTGAAAGGACGAGCATGTTTGGTGCGACCGGGATTCGAACCCGCGACCCTCAGATTACGAGTCGAACGCCTTAACACGCTTTGCCATGTCAGGCCTTTATTTTTCTGACAAAGATGAATCCAATGATTGGTGATCACTAATTTGAGGATCTAGATTTGATTTCAAAACGTCGAATAGTGCTTAGATTAACAAATAAGCGATTCAATTCAAGTGGAAAATCCTTGTGTATGTGTGATGTTACCAGGATCAAGGGTTGTGAGTTAACAAAAAACCAGTAAATATTTATTTGAAGTAAGCGGAACTTTCGACAAGGCATATTCCTAGAAGGCTTAAGTTTAACCAGTCTACTGTGAACCACTGGATGCAGAAATACGGAGAAACTGGCTGCGTGGAGTAGTACAAGGATAGGAAGAAAATTTCCCCAACAGCTGACTATCATATTTTTAAACTTTAGTGGTCACTGTCACCGTTCGCACAATCTTGTCGTTTCTGTGTTCAGCCAGTCTCCTAACAAAAAGGTCAAGAAATGAGGTGAGGAAGTGAGAATCAACTGGACCAATGAGCCTGCTTACTGGACTAAAGCAATGTGGAGTAAAGTGATCTCGAGACGAATCAAATTTCAATCTGACTGATGAGGGAGTTCTTTGTACGACATCAGTATGTAGAAGAGTTTCATTTCACAAGTTTGAACGCAACTGTGAAGTAGATGTAAGTGCCGACAAATGCAGTGACATCCTCGAGTCCCACTTAAAGCCAACAATTCAGGATCACTTTAATGGATTAGAATAGTACAGATGTCAGAATGGCGAATGCTCTATGCTACGAGACTAAAATGGTCAATAATATTTATGCACTCTATGTAGTAGCCCCCCAGTGGCTCAGCGGTATGTCTGCGGACTTACAACGCTAAAAACCGGGTTTCGATACTCGTGGTGGACAGAGCACAGACAGCCCATTGTGTCGCTTTGTGCTTAATTCAAAACAACAACAACAATAACTTTGTAGTAGATGTGAGATAAATAGAAAATTTCACCATTCGCATATTGAGAAGACATCATAATTTTTATTTTATTGCTTCAAGTAAAGGATTATCTTTGAAAGGAAGAGACCAGGACAATGCGCTGGTCAGACAGCAGCCGAGACCTCAACTCTATTGAAAATTGTCGGAAGGTAAAGTGCAAGAAATTACAAGATAACAAACTGAAAAGCACTTTTGAATTGCAGGAAACTAATCCGTGTGAGGCATCATGAACTTACCCTTTCCTACATTTAGTCCTTCTTCATTCTCTACTACAGCAACTTTAAGTAGTTATGAAGGATAGGACAGACCTAACCAAATATTAAAATAGATAGACTCTCTGACCAATTTCTGTCAATTACATTTGTGACACTGTCTTTAAACTTAGGTTTTCTTACTCAGAGAATATATTATTATTTGATAAGTATTCGTTGATCAACCTCTGTAATACGTTTTTCATGGTTGGTTTATTAATAAAGTTGCATATACGAGTTTGGATGACTGAAATATAAGTCAGCTTACACTACTCAACGTACATAACCGTTTTACGTTAGCTATGACACTTCTACAATGCACAATCTCGTAAAAACTTACAGAAACTAAAACAAGTGTGAATAAAATTGATTGGTGTAATAATTTTTACACCATTGTAAACAAAATTTAAATTCGACTTATTGTTGAATAAAAATTCACAGTCAACTTAAAATTAAATGACATAAATTGTTCTCGTAAAACATTTTATTTAAACATATTTTTATAGAGGACGTTGCGAAAGAAAAGAATCAATCTCTGGAAAAAGCCAGAGCAACTCCCGAGGTTCGTGAAGAAGAAATTGTAATTGTTGTATTGGTACTGGCCGTATGGGTTGCAGTTATTCTAGTTTTTTTCAACAAATGGGGTAAAATTCGTATGTTGGAACCATACCAACCTGATTACCGAAGTCCTTTGTACAAGTCAACTCGGGTGAGCCTGGTGGAACCTATTCTCGAAGAATTGCCACGAGAAAGTCGTGTAGCTCTTAGTGGACAACCTCGACAAAACTCCATAATTATGAGTTCAACATACAGTCGTCTTCGTCAAAATTCTGTTTTTATTGGCTCCACCTATAATCGAACGACGATGATGGCAGAATCTGGAGTTCCACGAAAAGTAAAGAGCGCTGAAGATATAAAATCTTTAGTGATTCAAATTGGTCATCACCGTCAGAATACAGCTATCTAGTGATAACATTATTGAGTGCATAGTAAAAGTGCCGAAAGTATCCAGAAAAAGGAAAAAGGAAATCAAATACTAAGAGAAACCTTGTTTTGATTACAAAATATCATCTAATGGAGTATTGTAGTTTGCTAGTGATGTGTGAATAACGTAAATCCAGACAGTATAATTATATACGTTGAGTTAGTGGTGAAATATAAACTTGAGTTGAAGGTATTGATTAGTAATGCATCAGTGGTTCACCCAAGACACATCGTCACCAGCTGGCGGTGAGGTGAAGCGTTAGAATATGGTGAATGGTCCAAACGTACAGTACATAACAACTTCAACTTAATTTACTGAATAATCAGTAAGTTTTAAAGCTATATGGTCTAGCTTAACTTCAAAAAATATAATAAAAATAATAATGCCAATCTGAAATAAAGATTAATTCCACGATAATGAAATAATACTAATAAGATAATTAAATTTGATATTGTTCCCTTATTGTGAATTTGAACTTTATTCTGAATTACCTTATATGGTATTGCATATTTAACTACTTTTAGAATAATGTTAACATTTCTAGATCAATTTTGACTGGTGACCGTCCGAGTGATTGTTAATAGAGACAGTACTACTTTATTGCAAAGAAAGATATTTGTTAATAGTAACTTGTGATGTGTTAGTGCTCCATAACATGTTCTTACGGTGTTATACCGGTACAACATAAGAATAATTAAGTACCACCAAACTAGGAACTTTACTAGATAGTTTTCTATATTATTTTGAACCAAATATGAACACTTGCTATCTTATTGCAATTAATTTCAAATAAAGAAGATTAAAATCAGTTGTGAACTTATTTTAGTAGCCACAGAAAAAGTAGATACAAATGTCCATGATATATTAAATTTATATTAAAATATCAATTTTTATGAAATTTACTAACACAAAAAATATTTTCTGTTTTTAATAAATACACATTTCTTTGTAATAACTGAATAAAACCATAAATTGTTGTCATTTAAATCATATCTTTTTAACAATGTACACCTTCATTTTAGAGATAAATATGTACAGGCTTTATTGCTGATAATAAAAGTAGTTTGGGAACAAATATGTGCTATTTTACCAACAAAATTATCCATGTAAAAAATATATTCGATAGAAAAGTTATTTTTAGTAATATTAAGATAAAACAATGATTTAAAAGAATTAAAACAGAAAGTAGAAAATGATTGTAATATAGGAAAATGATATTGTATTTTTAAAATGTTGTATACATAGCAATGTAATATAAAAGGTATCCCCCTTTTCTGTAAAATAAACTTTCTTGTAATGAACTATATCTGCCTCACTTTAAATCTTCATCTGTAAACTTTTCGACTGATAACAAAATTTCGTTAACTTCATTAGTGATGTATACATAATTGGTCATTGGGCTCTGGACCAGCTGCACATCACTTCTATTATATGATGAGATGTTTTGGTTTTCCTTAAATACCACCTATTTTTCGCATTATAATTTTACTTACAGCCTTTTAACAATAATATAGATGAACAGTCAAGATAAAGATACAATTTTAAAGTGTAATCAACCCTTTGACAGAGATCAAATACTACTTTTAAAAACCCTCAAAAGATATACAAACAAAATTAAAAGCAGATTAGATTAATATTGCACAGTATAACATGTAATAATAATTTTTTAGTTTTGTAGTACATTTGTTTGATATACATACACATTTCCACACATACGTTCTATATTTTCATAGTTCATTACTGTATTACATATACCATTTACCATTTTGTAATTTTTTGTCTTTTAGTACACCTTTAGCCTTGTAAACTTATATTTTCTCACATTTATCCATACTAAAGCGAAAACTTCTACACTTTAAATATGTGTGTGTCTTTATATACATACATATAGTTATTATTTAGGTACAGTTTTTCAATAATTTTACATCTTAAGCATACATTTTTCTGTCAATAATCTTCATACTTTTACGTTATAATCATATATCCATATGCGAATTGCATATCACAATCCACATAACCTTACAGTCTAACTACATAGTTTGTCAATTACAGAGTTCTTAACCGTTTTACTTATACATACTATTAAAGAGTTATTACTATATTATTATTGTAAAATTACAAATTTAGTATTTTACATTTAAATCGAAAAGTAGCGAATAACTGCAAAAGCGAAGGTTGATATGACTTTTTAAGTCTTAAAAGTAGAAAAAAACAAAAGTAAATATGCATAGAATGCGTTCATAGGTATTTTCAAGTTTAGATACTAAGAAAAATATCACATAATAACAATAATATAAATTACATTTCAATATCCGTTAATGTACTATTAATATTTTTTTGGTTTTTGGTCATGGAGATAATGCCATTCAAAACCACTACAAAGTTGAAGCACTTTAATGTGCAATAAAGATACTAATAACAATTTATGGATTCATAAGCACGAAGGATACTATCATATAATAACAGCAAGAAATTTAAATATACTTAAATATCCTTTACTGGTATTAATAATACTTTTGTGGATTGTAATTATTTAGGGTAATGCAATATAGCAACATCTTCTTCGTACAGAAAAGAAGAACAACTTTAAAAATATATAATTATAATGTTCTCAGTAGAAAAACTCAGCTACACTGGAGTTTCGACAATAGTTTTTTGAGGATGAAGGTATATTCATGGCTTGCAGCAGTGATTTATAAAATAAGGTGGGAACTATGTTAAGCCGTTTTATAAATACGTCCATTAACATGCTGTGTATTTCAACACTGCCTACATTTCTAAAACCTTGTGGCATTGTGGTTTCTATATGAGATATGCTTCGCCTGTGATGGTGATTTACGGTTGTCCAACTTAATCAGTTATGTGGTTCTCACAAACCAACAGCATATTAAGCAAACAATTCTTCGAGCATCAATTTCTGTGCTGGGTATAATTATTGGCACAGCTATCAGCTGTTGACTCAAATGTGCCAGCAGCTCTGCATTTTCTCTTAAATTCATTACAACAGAAACAACTCTAACAGTTACTTCACTTCTCTTACCTTACTGTTGACAACTTCAACTGGAACTTCAATAACTAAATATCCTTATTTATATAGTAATACCATAAGTACATCATCCAGAGATAGACAACTGTTTGAGTTAGTGTTTTATGTTTTCTGGATAATAAATATTTCATTGAATTCCTTGGCTAAATTTCAGTGTTACGAAGCAGAAATGGTAGTTCATTCATAGTACATTATGGAACACTATTTCTTGTGTATTGATAGGTACTGCGAATCCTTTGTCAACACACACTTATGCAATATACAGTTCTTCAGTTTCTTCTTACTATCACGGACGGTTTACCCAGCGAAACACTGCACCTGTTTTATAGATATAGCTATCTCACAGTTTCTGCAGCAGGTCTGTCCTCAAAATTCCATCACCAGATATAAGATAAAATATGGATGCCTTCATCCTATGGGTGTTATTACCTAAATATTAGTTAGGAACATGCCTATTCACCATCCCTCAATTTATTAATGACTTCATTATCAACTTGCCAGAATGATACTTTAAATCGTGATATCCAGCATGCTTTCCTTTATATAAAGCAATAGGTCTGGAGGATTATAATTATAAAAATCGGATCTCTATATTCGTGATGTAGATTTGTAATTAACTACAAACAAATTGTCTTTAATTAATAATTGTATATTTATTCAATTTCAATAGATATTTTGTAGTTTAGCTTTTTTTTATCAGTGAGACCATGATGCAACTTCACAAATTTAATAAAATTTCTCAAAATATCTTCAGATGTCTTTCTTTAAAGCTGTAAACTCTTCGGGAATTAAACTGGTCAAACTTTTATAGTTACAATTATAGTTATTAAAATACATCAAATTTAGCTGACTAAACTGATACGAAAATAATGACAAGAATCATTCAAATTGTACAAAATAATATTCAGTCTTAAGTGTTTTGGTGACCCTGTTAGTCACTATGCTGTCCAAAGCACATAATTATTCCATACTAGTAAAGATATCCAGCACCTGTTTCAAGAATTCGGTTATATAGAAAACCTATAGGCGACTTAATTTCTATTTCTTCACATTGAAGAGCATGAATACACATTTCATTCTCCAGCCACTTCAGGTATGTGATAGTTGAATGGATATGTCATACAAGCAGTTTGTGTATACGTGACTTGTGTAACTTTTCCAAATAAAGATCCTTCTTGATTATATTGCATACTGTTGTTTAGGGCACGTGGACAGCTTTTGTCACTAACCATTGAGTTCGTAAATTCTTACGTTTTTTAAGACGCCACACTTTCCTTTTCAAGCCTGCAGTATTTCTGTATTTCTGAGTAGCTTTGGTAATCCAAGTTTATCATACTCTTCTGTTCCTCAATTCTAATAAGTACTAGAAATATTCTCACCTTAAATTCTATTTTCTCGATATGATTAAGTGTTTATGACGTAAGTGTATGAATATTTAAATTTTCAATGGAATTACACCACCTATTCCAAACAATGTCAAAATATAGTTGTGATACATGCTGAATCATTTGCAGCATTTTAAAGCATTCTGAGTAAAATTAGAAATACTTCTACGAGCAAAAAAAAATGAAATTTTGAAATATTTCACACATAAATGCCCATTGAAAAATAGTATAAGCATTAAAAAAGTACATAAAAGAAGCTTCGTCAACCCAAGTAGCGAAATGTAAATATTCAAGATGACTGGGATGCATTTATGTGTTGGAACATCAAAATTAGAAACCAGTAGCTTGTCTTATCGACATTAAACAGACGTTATAGTAGCAGAGAGAAAAGCTACAGTATGTTTATGTTATTTTCATTAACTAAGGAATGAAGGTGATAAGAACCTCACTGGCAGAACTTTCATCGGAGGTGAAAAGAGGAATTATACACGTGAATAGGCAACCGATTAACCTTTTTGTCCATAATCAATTAATATGTAGTTTGTGTTTTATTTATAAAAGTAACAACGAATATAGAAAATTCGTCCAATAAAGAATCGCAAGAATACAAAGAATTACAATATTATTTTAGTCTAGAAAGCTCTCGCTAATACTGATCCATGATCTAGATGAACCTACGACAAATTTACTACTAACAATGGTAGTTCTGCAAAGAATGGGCCTGGCATGGCCAAGCGCGTAAGGCGTGCGACTCGTAATCCGAGGGTCGTGGGTTCGCGCCCATGTCGCGCAAAACATGCTCGCCCTCCCAGCCGTGGGGGCGTTTTAATGTTACGGTCAATTTCACTATTCGTTGGTAAAAGAGTAGCCCAAGAGTTGGCGGTGGGTGGTGATGACTAGCTGCCTTCCCTCTAGTCTTACACTGCTAAATTAGGGAGGGCTAGCACAGATAGCCCTCGAGTAGCTTTGTGCGAAATTCCAAAAACAAACAAAGAATCTGCAAAGAATAGATAATTTCTGTTATAAAAACTCATTTTAAGTAATTCATCATATCCTGTCGGGTTTATCAACGTATAATTATTATGGTGTGTAAAATGCTAAGTCATTCAAGAGTTTGTGTGTAAAGCTTAAATTGGTTTAAGTACTTCTGAGGTTATTTCAAGCAATAACGTAGTAGATAAAATGTCTAAGGTGGTATCCGAATTAATGAACATTATGGAAGGTTTCATTAATACAGAGGTAGTTCAAAGCAAAGAGTTAGTGAGTGTAATGTGCGACTTTATCTCAAGAGTTTCCATGGTCTTTCTGTTAATGAATTTTTGAGCATACTGAATACAGAATAAGACATTGTCTCCTATTTGGATTATAAGTTTTTGAGTCACTCCTTTGTTTCATACGTAAATTCCTTGAGCTGGTGGCCTACGTGCATACTCAGCTACACATACACACATACCTAATTTCACTTATAACTGATATTAAAGTCAAAATCCAAACAACCAGCCAACACGGCCTGCCTTTACAAAACGGTTTTATCAATCGGTTGTGATTCTCACGTGATTTTCTGGCTTGTACATTTAAAATTGTTTTAATATAACGTACTCAATTTTCTACACACACGGCTAGAAACGTGTTTTTCGAAATATTTTTTTATCCTTGCCTAACATAAAACTATTCATTTTACTGAACTACAATAGACGGAAAACATTAAAATTATTTATATTTTTTCTTCTCTTACGACCTCAATCTCAGTTAGTTTGGGCTATGACGGTACTTTTGTAAGCTAAAAGACTTTCACATCCGGGTGACTGACCGGTCTGAAATGAGCCTAATGAGCAATGGGGTTCTCGAACTTGGGACCCTCAGATTGCGAATCGAGCTCCTTAATCACCAGGTCATGTCAGGTCCACTAAAATTATTTGTATACTACACTTTATTTAGAAATAGTGTTCTAGGCTTTAGTGAGACATCTAGCAATTATCTACGTGCCTAATTGGAGTAGTTATATCTGCAATTTACAAACAAAAGTATTTTGTCAAAAAACATTAAATTTAATATGTAGTTCAATAATAAAAGCGTATTCTAAAGAGTATTATATAAAAAGCTGTAATTCCTTATTTATTATATTTTATGTTTCTTTATTATTTATTTAACATTGTATTTATAGTTTGAATAAAGTATTGAATTTATGAATTATTTCAAAGATCAATATAATACAACTGCTTGAGGGCGGAAATTATATGTGGTATATTCTGTAACATCTGTATCTATATCATTATTGATCATTGTAGCAGTGTATTGTGTACATGTATGTTGTTCGTTGAGGAAATGTTTAGAAAATGTTGCTAAGCAAAGAAACATATAACACTTTAATACATAGTAAACGAAAACCTAATTTCTTCATTCCAATAAAAAGGAGAAACTATTATATTCGTACAAGTAAGTACTGACATGAGACTTGGAAGATTCAAGCAAGGATACCACTAAAGGTTTAGTTATTATTAACATACAAGCCCCAATGGATCAGCTACAAGTGTGACGGCTTATAACACTAGTATCTGGGTTTCCATAAACTAAGTGAACAGAACGAAAGCCCATTTTCTAGTTTTGTGATTAACAACAAATAAAAACTAATATCAAATGTATACTTATGAAACTGCCCCCCCCCCCCCCAGTGGCGCAACGGTATGTCTGCGGACTCACACCACTACAAACCGGGTTTCGATAGTCGTGGTGGGCAGAGCACAGATAGCCCATTGAGTAGCTTTGTACTTAATTCTAAACAAACAAACACACTTACGAAACTCCACTTGCAAAGACACCAGTCATTGGTTAGAGGTCACACTGATGTAGCTTAATGCACACATACATACACAAAAAAAACACATCATTTTCTTATAAACTGTGATATACTGATCATTCAGATTCATATTCCAGAACCAAAAGTCAGAAAAAGGAAGACCAGAAATACGAGAACTTGTAATTATTTTTTTTTTATAATTATACGCTTTCAAATCACTCCTAGGCCCGGCATGCCCAGCTCGTTAAAGTACTCGACTCGTAATCTGAGGATCACGGGTTTGAATTACTATCACACCAAACATGCTCGTCCTTGTAGTCGTGGGGGCTTTATAATATGATGGTCAATCCCACTATTCGTTGGTAAAAGAGTGGCCCCAAGAGTTGGCGGTGATGACTAGCTGCCTTCCTTCTAGTCTTACCCTGCTAAATTAGGGACGTCTAGCGATTTTTCTACTAACGAAGAGTCACATTATAACACACTTACGATTGAAAGTGCGAGTATGTTTGGTATAACGGGTATTCGAACCATCGACTCTGAGAACGCGAGTCCAACGCCCTAACCGCTTGGCCCTGGCTACTATAGGCTTGAGAAAGTAATATTTGAATTTTGATTCAACTTATTTCTGTACATTTTGGCGATCACTCTTCCACTTATTAAATTAACAATTTTTAATTTTACAGTTTAAATACAATTACTAATATTTAATTTAAACTGTTTATATTTCTGTACATTTTCGTTCTTCCCAAATAAATTAAACATGTACAATTACATGCCACCTTTTTATAAATAACTAAATTTTAGTAATATATTTCACAACTCTAAAATCCCATTGTGTAGCTTTACGTTAAAACAACAATGTAGTTTATTAAATTTGTTTATAAGTAAACAAATATATTTATAACTAGGTTTATTCTCGTGATGTTTCACGATTATATGTTGGATAGGTTTCACGTAACCAGTTAGTTTCATGATCCTTCTCGAAGCCTGCACAGTGTTTCTGGTAAAAATAATTTTCGTCACTTTAACATTCCAATCCACCGTGAAACCTATAAACTTCACCTGCAGTCTCTGGAAGCCTAAACTTGCAATTTAATATTATTGAGTACTGATAACACTTGTACATTTTATAAACATTGTTTCATGTTCTAAGGAAATGCTATAATAATCCTTTTTTAATAGGCAATATTTTAAATATGATCTCATGTCTTTATACTTGTACTTTATTTTTTTACTGTCTGCCATCACTTTGTGAAGAAATTTTATCAGAAATGTTTAGTCCAAAAGGTTAGAATCGTTACCACGCTCCTGCTGATGAACATAAGGAATTATTATGATAATCCTTGTTTATCCTTACCATATAACTGGGTTAATTGAAATGGAAACTTTCTGTAAGAGATACTCTCAAGTTATTGAAATCTTATTAAAAATTCCTAATGTCAATGTGGTCGACTTGACTTGTTACTTGAGGGTAGTTATCACAATTTACCAAGTGTATTTTGTTTGCAGAGTAAATAGACACTATTTGTTGTTCAAGTCATCATTTCGGAGAAGTTGGCTTTTCATTAAACTACAAATTATGTTAAGTAGGTAAGGAGTTACTTAAGAATTATCTAACTGGAAAATGTCTTTTTCTCTTGATTTTAGACCAAGATCTTGTACCAAAGGCTTTGCGTTCTAAGCAGTCTTTATAGGTTCTGTTGCTTGCGCTTTATGAGAAGCTTCGTCTTTATCAATTATTATTAATATTTGAGTTTGAGTGTCTGATTGTATCTGGTGCTAGTAGTACATATTTATCTCCAATACGTGGGCTTTTCCTATCTGACCTTTCTTCCAGTATTTTTTCTAAGATGTATGCGTGTGTGTTCTTATAGCAAGCCACATCTGGCTATCTGCTGAGTCTACCGAGGGAAATTGAACCCTTGATCTTAGCGTTGCAAATCCGTAGACTTACCTCTGAACCAGCAGGGGACATTCTAAGATGTAAGAGATTAAATATCTTTTGTTCTTTTTATCAACCTTTATATCTGTGCTCATTTTCGTTGCCAAAATATAGTAACACCTGCTAGATGGAATTATTCTTTAGGCCATAGCTTATCTGCATGGAAGTTGCGTTGAACATCCTGTATCATGGAGAAAACAAGATGAAGTCTGTTGTTATCTAAAACCTGGTAAAGTATAGGACGTCGTGTTGGCCTTTACTTACGTATAATATGCAAATAATCTACCATGATGTTATGAACGAATATTCACACAAAAGATACTTTTTAAATTATAACATGATTGCGTTTCCAGAGGAACAGCGGTAAGTCCGACGACTTGTAACTCTAGAAAACAAGTTTCATTACCCTTGATGGGCACAGAATAGATAGTTTGTTGTATAGCTTTATGTTTAATTACAGTCAAATAAAACCATGATGGGAGACTAATTTACAAAATATATAGTTCAATTGTCTAAACGCCGGCTCTCGAAATAAAATCAACATATTAAACTATAGGAAATATTTTTTAATTTTACTGAACATATCTCACACACAAAAAATCAAGATAATGTTATGTTACTATACACACAATTCGAGTTTTATTCCTTTTTTTTCCAGTATAATCTCATTATGAGTTTACCCAATGGGGGTCGAAGGTTTGAATTCCCGTCACATCAAATACACTCGCCCTTTCAGCCGTGGGGTCGTTATAACGTGCAGTCAATCCAACTATTCGTTGGTAAAAGAGCAGCCCAAGAGTTTGCGGTGGATGGTGATGACTAGCTGCCTTCTCTCTAGTCTTACACTTCCAAATTAACGACGGCTACGCAGCTAGCCATCGTGTAGATTTGTGCAAAATTTAAAACAAACCAAACCAAACCCAGTGGGAGGCTAATTTGCGATAACTTTCCGACTGTGTAAAAGACTCAGCTTGAAAAAAAATCAACATGGTAATGTATAGTATAACTTTATGGAGTTTATTGAACGTATCTCAAATAGGAGTGTATAAATTAGTATTATATGCGAGATATTAAGTATTTAAGCTACGTTTTGGTCTTACATTATTACTAAGTGTCACCACCTCGAAGTAGGAATTCCAAACAAAATCAACATGGTAATGTATAAGAGATGATATGCAATCTTATTGTACGTTTCTTATACTGTGGAATCTAGAGTAGTGTTATGGAAAAGTTGTGCACACAGTGTTTACGTTTTTACATTAAAATGTTTATTATATATTTCCGAGGAAGGAGGCTATTTTGTAACATTGTTTGTTTGTTTGTTTGTTTTGGAATTTCGCACAAAGCTACTCGAGGGCTATCTGTGCTAGCCGTCCCTAATTTAGCAGTGTAAGACTAGAAGGAAGGCAGCTAGTCATCACCACCCACCGCCAACTCTTGGGCTACTCTTTTACCAACGAATAGTGGGATTGACCGTCACATTATAACGCCCCCACGGCTGGGAGGACGAGCATGTTTAGCGCGACGCGGGCGCGAACCCGTGACCCTCGGATTACGATTCGCACGCCTTACGCGCTCGGCCATGCCAGGCCTATATTTTGTAACAAAACTTCAACTGTCACAAAGACCAATCTTAACATACAGTACCTTTTCATTATTTTATGTAACGAATTTCGTTAATAAAATATAATAAGTAGTTTAATGGAGGAGTTATTATGTGCACAAAAGATATTTTTTATTAACGAAATTTGTTTAATAAAATATTGAAAGAATGTATTGTATGTTAAGATAGGTCTTATTCGTTAATAAAAAATCATTAGTGTTATGGAGGAGTTACTATGTGCACACAATATATATTCTTTTCCTTGTAATATCGATTTGTTTCCATAATAGAAGGTTATTTTGCAACATATACAGCTTAACTATCGAGTGGTAAAATATAAGATATTGTTTTGCATTTTGTTGAAGGTGTTTATACAGAAGAATCTCAAATAGGGCCCGGCATGGCCAAGCGCGTTAAGGCGTGCGACTCGTAATCTGAGGGTCGCGGGTTCGCATCCGCGTTCCGCCAAACATGCTCGTCCTCCCAGCCGTGGGGGCGTTATAATGTGACGGTCAATCCCACTATTCGTTGGTACAAGAATAGCCAAAGAGTTGGCGGTGGATGATGATGATGACTAGCTGCCTTCCCTCTAGTCTTACACTGCTAAATTAGGGACGGCTAGCACAGATAGCCCTCGAGTAGCTTTGTGCGAAATTCCCAAACAAACTCAAATAGGAAAATCTAAAGTAGTGTTGTCGACGAGTCATGATATATACACACCTTTTTTTTAATCACTAGCATAAAATACCCCCCACCCGATGGAACAGCGGTAAGCCTTCGGATTTACAAGTCTAAAATCAGGAGTTAGATTCCCCTCAGTGGACACAACAGATAACCCGATGTGGATTTGCTACAAGAAAAAAATACACACACATAAAATACCCTCTCTCTACTGCGGGATCACAGAGGCCTCAATGTGCCAGTCAAGCGTTTTCATCATCTTAATTACTTCTATATCTAACCAAATGCGCCAATTCTTTAATTGATTTGTCTGTTGTTATCTCCCAAGCTTAACTCAGTTCTTTTTAAAAGCAAATAGTTTTAATTTATCTTTCATGATTTGTTTTTTTCCTGTGTTTTATTTGAATTTTCTTCTTTCTCCAACATTCCATAATTCAAATTTTTCTTCTCGTTGTTTGCTGCCGTTTCTCAAAATTAGTTTGGTTCAACTTTAATTAATTCTTAGATTTGTATTTTTCTTCTGTTGTTTGTGTTGAAAGAGAGTATTTGATAGAAAACCTCCAAATATTTTTCAGTCAGTAAGAGAGTATTAGACAAAAATATAATACTTTTCTACAGACCTTCAGGAAACGGAATTATGAAGCTTAAGAGCTATAGAGTAAAATCTTGTCCAAATGTTTCTGACTGAAATCTAAAAAATAATACTTAAATGGACATCTTCAAAATCCCATTAGTATACACACCTAGTTTCATGTCTCCAGTTACTTTCTTCTTAGAGCTATGGCGATCACATACACAGACTAGCTCTTTTATTATTAGAGATAATGTTATTATGGCCAGTTGGGAGGATATTGTCCAACAATACCTTTTATGTTTAAAATTATTATGTTTCTAAAATACGTTTTAGCTTTACATTACGACTAAGTAAGAAAAACGTAAGATCGAAATGAAATTAACATGGTCAAATATAATATGTTTTGCTTTAAAATTTTATTAGATGTATGCAGAAAAATATAAGGTAGTATTATGAAAAGGTTGTTACAGAATAAAAAATATATTATATACATTATAACTTAACTATATTTTACCTTGGATGGATGTTATATTGCAGCATAGCTATGACTGTCTAATAGCCAAATATCGAGAAAAAGATTCAACATGGTCTTTTTGGTTGATATTGAATATAACTAGCAGTTTTTAGATCTAGCCCTTAGACAGACGAGCTATGTTCAAAATATCCTCCCACTAGAAAACGAATAATTATATTTCGAGTCTATAATATCTCGCCTGTAACACTTACTTTAGGTTCTTGAGTATAGGACAGGTGCAATAAAATCCAAGAAACGACTTTCTACATTTATTTCAAAGCTTCGGAATTAAGGTTTTGAATGTAACTAGCTCGTTTGTCCAAAGGCAAGATCTATAAACAAAATTAACATCATAACATCATAAAGTATTTGATGTCGTTTTGGATCATATTCGAAATAAAATCAAGGTTGTAAAGTATATTTGCTGTTGTTTTTATTTAGATTTTATTGAATATATCTCATACAGAAAAGTATAGAGTAGTGTTATGGAATAGTTACTATACACATACAAAATGTATTTATTTCGTTGTAATTTATTGTGTGTTTGTCCAGAAGCAGGCTGTTTTCAAACATAGTTCAACAAAATGAACGTAGTAAAGTATAAGAGATTGTTTTAGATATTACTGAACGTATCTCGTAAAGATGAATCTGAACTACTGTTTTTTTTTCAAAATCTTTTAAACTCTAGTTACGTAAACATAAATTCGTTTATGTTTCTTTAGAAAATCATTTGAAATGCTAGCTGCTTCCAGTTCAGGTAAAGCCCTAATGTCTAAAGTGCAAAAAGTCACACAAACAATTTCTGCTACATTTGTGGAAAATATATTACAGTTTTATGAATAAAGGACATAATATATAAGGTAAAAGTAGCTTACCTTTGGTTGTAAAATTGGACACCAAGAAAAAACTGGCCCCACAAATGTGTTTTACAGTTTGCATATCTGGCTTGACACAGTGGCTGAATAAGAAGCGAGCAAGTATTCCAGTTGGAGTTCCCATGACATGGCATAAGCCCAAAAATCATCTAAGTGACTATTATTTTTGCATGACTAATGTTTTTTGATATTCAGACACAAACTAAGCAGTTCATTAAATATCCAGATACTGCATCTGAAATGAAACCAGTACCTCATAGAGATGATTTTATAGTGCGGCATACGCCAGCAAATTTGGAATTAGAAGAGTTATCCTGTGAAGAAGACAAGGAATCATCTTCGTCCTCTACATCTAGTAAATCTATTTCTTGCCATCTGAACATAAACTATCTTATCTGATCACATAAAAAGAGCTAAATTATCAGATTTGCGACTTGTCACAATCAAAGTAGCACAGAGAACTTCTTAGCTTTCATTTACAACAATAAACTTTGCTCGCTCAAGAAAAAATAATTTCAATTTATTGAAGTCGCCATCAATATTTTGCTCTCATTACAGCATGAAAGATACTTTTTGTTTCTGTACAAATGTTGATGCATTAATGAAATCATGAGTTACTGAATATCATCCTTAAGAATAGACTTTTTTTTATCGACACATCTAGAGTTACTCCGAAAGCTCTGGGTTGGGCTCAAATGCATTCCTCTTGATGGACACTCATAGACCAGTGGAACTACTCCTTAAATCTCTTGGATCATCTTTTTATCTTTCCTTAAGCAATCAGATTTGATCTAGCATAGTGGTTAGACAGAGACCAGACCATGGTTTGGCTGAAGCTTATTTTATCTTTATAATGTTTTGCTTATCACCTTGGTTCCTGGTGCAGTGGATCAAGAAGTCTTTTTTCCATATCATCATTCTTGCATCATAGAGCTGGGAGATACAAGTTGTAGACCTTTGTGCTTTCAGATCCAAGATGTCCTTTCTGGTCTTAGCTTGCCATTTTCCTAGCTCTTTGAATTTCCCTTAAAACCTTAAACAAGTCGGTCAGATCCGTTTCAGAAAACACCTGAAATCTGTAACTATCCTTTTAGAACAGCCTTTTATCACTAATGTCATCCAGGTAGCCCGCATCTGATTCCTTTCCAACAATATATGTCTTTTTTAAGGTAAGGAACCCTATACTGAACATAATACTTCAAATGGGATAAAGCCAGTGACATTAGTATTGTATTCAATATCTTTGTAAATATAACTTCAAATGTTATTTACCTTACCATTATGTACAGTGTGTTTCTTGGATGGCATAAGAAAATAATATTTATTTCATAAAACTGTTATAGTTA
This sequence comes from Tachypleus tridentatus, assembly GCF_004210375.1. Classification (NCBI taxonomy): domain Eukaryota; kingdom Metazoa; phylum Arthropoda; class Merostomata; order Xiphosura; family Limulidae; genus Tachypleus; species Tachypleus tridentatus. The sequence goes on along the minus strand of NC_134825.1, from coordinate 99,687,481 downwards.
TCCCTGCCAGATTCAAGGTAATAATTAATATTATGAAAACTTGCTTGCATTGCTTTGGTTTTATTAAAATTAAAGAACATTTGCCATTTATTTTCTAACTCATGAAGTGATCAAAATCCTTTAGTAAAACAACAGAAGCATCTTCACAGCTAGCAACACCCAAGTTCGTCAAGAAATTTGAGTTCCTTCATTCATATCATTGACGTAAATCAGGAAGAACTAGGGTCCTGAAACTAATCATGCGGATACTATCTCACTTGTAATGTTAATTCAGTTTAACTGAACTCTATTTATAATAATCCTCTTCCTTTCCATCTCACAACTATTATATTCAGTGAGCACTTACGGAAATCATTAGTTTTAATAAGCCACTTATGTGGTACTTTCATAAATGCTTTCTGAAAATTCACATAGCCCAAATTTTATACTTTTATCCTCATCTACCTAAGCAATAATTTATTCAAAGAATGGCAAGGGATTACTAAGGCAAGAGTTTTCCACATGCTTACAGTCCCACAATTAATACAAGATTAATAGACTTGTAATTGCCAGGACAGTTTTTTATCAATTTCCTTGAAAATAGGAGCAACATTAGTCTTTTTGTGACAGGCTTATATAATATACCTCTATTTCTTTACAAATTTACACACGTTAATTTTTTGCACTATAACTTTTGATACAACATGTGTATCTTCACAAAATTTGGTAAACATTATTACTAAAAGTTAGAAGTATTTTGGAGACAAATAATCAGAATTTTTAATGAAATATTTTTACCAAAAATTTGTTTGTGCAAATAGTCTAAATTTTCACTAGTGTGGGTGCAAAGAGATTTCATGTTATGATTATAAAAAATATTCTTTTTCCCAAAAATCTCAAATATTATATGCGTAATCTCTAAAACCTCCTAAATACGTTTCAAATGTTTGTTATCAGTAAGACTTTATGTTTCACCTTTTGTACTGTATGTTATATATCCAACGTTGCATGCACTCTTGTTAGATATCCAATAATATAAAACTGTCCGTTAGCCTTCCCTGTCTTGGCAGTGTTTCAGTGGACTAGTATTTCCTAATATACAATCACATTTCAATTATTATACATAATACATATAATATAGAGAGATTAGTACTAATTAGAAATAAATAGTTAAACTTATTTTTCTTAAAATATAGAACAGTAAATAAAGAAGTAAAGCAAACAATTCTCTTCTTCCTACGACCTTCGTACCTGGTTGCTACTGGACATTGGTTGCTGAGCCTTGAAAAATTTCACCCATGGAGGATATAAAATAATTTTATTTTTTTTAGGTCACATATTTATAAAGTTGAATAATCAAAAATTATAAATAACTATATTGATACCACAGAATTCCACTATAATTTATAAAGCTTAGTAACTAACATGTATTTAAATTTTAAAAATTATGAAACTTCATGCACACTAAAGACACAACCTACATCTTTGATTGATAGAACCTGGAAACTTTTTTCAAAGATTAAATTGGCTGAGAAAACCACTAAAGGAGCATTTTAAGCTGTTGAATGATTATCCACATATTGAAATAAGTGAACATAAAGGACCGTTCTCAATGTATTTGATCCAGTACACAATCCATATCTCGGCAAAATAGAAAGATATAAGGTTTTAATTTTATATATTTTATATTTTAGCTTGATAGTATTAGTAATTTGAGTTCCTAATTTGTGCAGAACTATAGACATAATGTTTTGACATCACAAACAAATAATTTTAAACAGTACTGCATTTAACATATCACGTGACTTGCTAAAACCTATATTTAGACGTGTTACTTTAGTATTTACTTTTAAGCTGATTAATTAATTTGTATATAATAATAAAGTTTGAATTATAATAAACAATTTGATTCCAAACTTATTGAAATAAATTAATAAAATAGTGGTTCAATAAAAATGTGAATGCAAGTCAACAAATGTGATGACATTGTCTTTGACCTGTTGTGAAAGTTTTAAGCAACTTCTAATCCTCTAACACCTGCCCACTATTCAAGAACTTGCAAAAAATAATGTCAAGTATCTCACATATCCAATCCTTAATATTTTTTCAAAATCATTTGGAAATTGTTATCTGGCCGAGGAGACTTGTTGTTCTTTTAAGTTTTCCTATATTATATTAGCAGACTGAGAATTAATGTTATCTTGTTTGATATTGTTTTAGAAAACCTTGTACTGTTCAGAATGGTTAAATCTACATTAGTGAAGAACAAAGCAGAATTTCATAGTCCAATTATCTGGTAACTGTAAGTGTCAGTTACGAGATTTCTTTTCCCCATTTCTCAAAGACCACAATTCCTTCATGATATTTTACTTACTATTTACGGGCTCGGCATGGCCAAGCATGTTAACGCGTGCGACTCGTAATCTGAGGGTCGCGGGTTCGCATCTCCGTCGCGCCAAACATGACCGCCCTTTCAGCAGTGGGTTTGTAAAAGAGTGGTGGATGGTGATGACTAACTGCCTTCCCTGTAGTCTTACGCTGCTAAATCAGCGACGGCTAGCGCAGATAGCCCTCGAGTACCTTTGCCCGAAATTCCAAAACAAACAAACAAATTACTATTTAAATGTATTTAGAAAAATCCTTCACATCAATTTTTACATTTTCATCCAATCTTATTTTATTCACAGTTTTTGATTTTCTAATTTCCTATTTGAACAACTCTCTTGATCTTCAGTAATCCTTGGCCTCCCACCCTAGCAGTCACTTTAAACTTTGTAAATTTACACAGCTTTTCTTTATTTTTATCTTTCACATCCTTTATAAGCCATCCTGTTTTGTTTTTTAATAAAGAACATACCTATCTTGAAAAATAATTTATTTTGAAAAAAATTTCCACACGTTATCATTGCGTTTAATTAATTCCATCATGCTACTCATAATAGATTATTCTTGTCACATCCTCCCAGAATGTATTTATTTTAAACTTGTAACCAAAATCTTTTCCTAGCCTCCGTAAGCAGTAATGTATCAATTCAGAAATGTTATTTCCTTCTCTGCACCACTAAGAGCTATTACTTTCTGTGTAACTTCTTGCACTTGCCACAAGCCTTGAACAAACTCCCACTCCTACACACGTATACATGTTTTACACCAGCTTATGATGTAACAGTTAATTTGGCCAAATCCCTACCTGTATGGTGATGGGTATATTCTTTCTTTGACACTGCCTTTATTCATTAGACACGTTTTTTCCTGTTTGTAGTTACATTAATCATCAAATGTCTTTATTGCTACATTGTTTTTGTTCTTTTATTCTATCCACCGTATTACAACTTTGTTTTCTCTGGTCACCTCGTTTTTACTTTAAGTCACTTTCCACACACATGCTGCAAATTATGTAATGAAAACATCCTGAGGCCTAAACATTCTTTTTCCAGAATTTTCACTAAATAACTAAATGGCAATCAAAAGCAATTTATTTGTTCTTAGATCTGACAGTTATTCTTCATATTGCTCATTTAGTAGAGAACAAGCCTGCATGTGACAGGTGTTAGGTTCCACTGTGTGGTAAGGTATGTTTTGAGATTGTGGATAATTTAATATCTGTAACCTTATGAACTGTGATGAACTTTGGTGTAAACAACAAGTTAAATGATAAGTTTCCTTCTTTTGTGCACCTGGTGGTTGGTTTCCACCTGCCTTCAATTTCCTTGTTGTATTGTTTTTGCCTTCTGTAAAGCCTGCCTGTATGATCTTTTTTACTTGTATATCATAATGTCTCTAGATGTTTTACTTTGTGTACCTTTTGTTTGAGGTCCATGTGGTTCTCCACCTTTCTCGTTTTACTGCTTTGTGTTACTTATTTACCAAGACTTCAGGTCACAGTTGTTTTTACATTTCTTGTTTTCCAAGCTCTTTTCTCTCTTTTTTCCTGCTTTGGATGCTTTTATTCTCCTTTTTTGTCTTTCTTTCCAGCTATCTCTTTGTTTCTACCTTTCTTTTTTTTATTCTTCTCCAATGACACTAGAGGCTCTCCATACTCTTTTGGTTTCTTCTTCTTTATCATATTCCACCTCTTCTAGATCTTATCAACCTCTTCTTACCCTTGTTTTGCATCCCCAGGACATGGTGTCCTCTTTGTTGATGGCAGGAGCAATAGAACCTGTATCTTACCTCACCTCTTTTTAGACTTTTATTCTTGCCTTTTTGTCATCCTCATAAAGTAGGGGGTTTGATACCCTGTTATAATTGTCTTTGAATCTGTTTATTATTTTTCAATACTAGATTGATGACTTTCTCAATCTACAGTGGGTCCTCTATACAAAATTCTTTTTAACCAAATTGGATATTAAGTGCCTTATTTCATAGCTCCATTTGTTTTGTGTCTTGTCATTTTGTCCTCAGTAGTTGTGTCTTTTAAGTTGCATGTCCAGTCATTCAACTTATCTATTTTTAAGTGAAATCATGTATTTTTATGCTTGCATTTTATGGTTTTCATTTACATTATTATATGGTTGTCTAGCTTCTTTTAGATCTATCTGTACAGAAATTGGTTATTATTACCTCCTCTTTTTCATGAGGCTTCATTGCTTGGGCTGGTCGGTCTGACTGTCTAAACCTGTTTTGATTCCTACTCAATTTCTTGTCTGGGACTTTTCTCAATTCCTATTTAGGATGGACTCATCTCTTTCCTTTGTATCTTTGTGGTATCCAAGGCACTTCTCTAAACATTGTCATGTCATGTTGGGCAAAGTACTCCAACACATCCCAAAGTACATTACTCTTACTCCTTCATCCCAACTTACATCTTTCAACCAATGTATTATTTGTGGTTGGGGAGTGAAGGGTCTCAATATCTTCATCCTCTCCAGATTAGGGATTCCATATGAGCATTATCTGCATATCAGCTTTCTGTAAATGACTGCAACATTATGAGCTTGCTCCCTTTTTGGTCGTGGTATACTAGCAATCTTGTAATGATCCATTAAGACAACTCTTCAGTTGTTATTTCAGTAAAATAGTATTATGTCCTGTGCTATCTCACTCTGAACTTGTTCTCTTGAGCCTGCAGCCATCGTTCTCACTTTACATGTCATGTTTCTAAAATCTGTATCTGGGTGAAAAGTGTTCCAACTTCAGAAGGTCTCAGCTCAATGTTTTTGTGGCTCCTCTGTTTTGGAAGTCTCATCTTGGTCTACCTCAGTTCAATTTTTGCAAAAGGGTGCTTTGCCTTATGGTGTGGGTTTTGTACAGTTCCTAGTGTAAGATATGGAATTTACTGTGGCCCATTTTCAATCTCATTCATGTCAGCTTTCTTGTCTCACCTTCTATCAAAATACATAGGTTTTCTATCTCCACTTCTTTCAGCCAGGTCACTCTACTTAGATGTTACTTCTTTTTTTACCTGACTTTTGATCTAAGGCCTGTCTATTTTGCCCAGTATAGATTATCTTTGGGTGTTGTTATCTTTGAGCTTTTGCCTCTCGTCGGGTAATAATTTTCTCCTTTTACTACCCACTTCTCTCATCTGGTTTCTCTCCACTACTGGCATGTGTGTGGTTCTTCAAGGTCCAATGACCCACCACCTGTTCCTTATATCATTTGTCTCTCAAGATGTAATTTGTAAGAGAAAATAGATATCTCTTATGGCTTAATCAGAGCTGGAGCTTATAAATTTCTATGTCAGTTTTATTTATACCAAACACAGTATTCCAGCTTGCTGCTATTGGTAGATGCGCGCGTAGGTGCGTAAATTAGTAGATGCGCGCATAAGTGCAAAAATTTGTAATTTACGCATTTTCATAAATTGTTAGATGCGTGCGCAGGTCGTAAATTAGTAGATGCGCGTGCAGATAAATAAATTGGTAGATGTGCACGCAAGTACGTAAATTATTACATACTCGCACAGTTATTGATTTTTTGGATGCGTGCATAAATTCTTATTTTTGTACATGCACGCGCAGATGCGTTCATAGGTAGATGCGCGCACATAGTGTTAATTTTGTTGATGCGCGCGTAAGTTTTAATTTCTATACTTGCCCATGCAGGTGGGTAAATTGGTAGATGCATGTGTAGATCTTTAAATTAGTAGATGCGTGCGCATGTGCGTAAATTGGTAGATGCACACGCAGGTGTTGATTTTTAGATGCGCGTTTAGGATCTTATTTTTGTATAAGTGTGAGCAGATGCGTAAGTTAGTAGATGTGCGTAGCTGTTTATTTTGGTTCATGTGCGTGCATATGAGTAAAGAGGTAAAGGCGCCTGCAGGTGCTTATTCTGGTACATGAGCGCAGATACGTAAATTGGTAGATGCACGCGTAGGTGCTTATTTTAGCACATGTGCACACAGGTACGTAAATTGGTAGATGTGCACGCAGGTGCGTTAATTGGTAGATGCGCGCGAAGGTGTTCATTTTGTAGATAAGCACGTAGGTTCGTATTTCTATACTTGCACGTGCAGGTGCATAAATTGGTAGATGCGAGCACATGTGCTTATTTTCGTACATGCGCGCACAGGTACGTAAATTAGTAGATGTGCGCAAATTGGTAAATGCGCACACATGTTTACTTTGGTATATGAGCGCGCAGTTGCGTAAATTAGTAGATGCGTACGCATGTTCATAAATTGGTATATGAGCGCATAGGTGCGAAAACTGGTAAATGCATGCAGAGGTGCTCATTTTTGGATATGTGTGCATGTGTTGATTTTTTAGATGCGCGCATATGTTCTTATTTTTGTACTTGCGCGCGTAGATGTTAATTAGTAGATGCACGCACAGGTGCTTATTTTGATACATATATGCAAGGTACGTAAATTAGTAGATGCGCGCTCAGGTGTGTAAATTAGTAGATGCATGCGCATGTGAGAAAATTGGTACATGCCCACACATGTGCATAACTTGGTACATGCACGCGCAGGTACGTTAATTTGTAGATGTGCGCGAAGATGCCTAAATTAGTAGATGCGCGCGCAGGTACGTAAATTAGTAGATGCGTGAGCACATGCGTAAATTGGTACATTCGCACGCAAATGTGAAAAGTAGTAGATGCGTGCACATGCTCATAAATTGGTAGATGCGCGCAGGTACGTAAACTGCTACATGCGCGCGCAATTGCGAAAATTAGTAGATGCGTGCACATGTTCGTAATTTGGTAGATACGCGAGCAGGTGCGTTTAATTAGTAGATGCGCGGAGGTACTTCTTTTGGTACATGCGCGCGAAGGTACGTAAATTGGAAGATGCGCGCGCAGGTGCGTAACTTGGTTCAATGGTTTGTAAATCCAACAACGGATTTAATCATCTTTTTCCTGAGTAATAACCATGATATGCACAGAATTCAAAAGGATTGAGATCACGGAAATTGGTGGCTAAGGAGATGTCAGAAATTTCTTCAAATCTTATGCAAGACGTATGGAAACATTGTCGTCTTGGAAGTAGCTGTTTTCAACGCTGGATACAGTTAATCATAAATTATGCTGAGATATTCATTCAAAAGGAACGAAAAGTTCCGCATATGTCAGGAAGAGATGCCTCAAATCGTGAATCCACCACCATAGGCTTGAATATTTGGGACAACATAAGAGGGGCGAGTTATTCTTGGGATCTTTTCTAATGTGCTTTAAAACACTGACTGATTTTTCACAAATACACCTACTCTCTTGAACAGTTAGTGTAACCTATACTATTTTTTAAGGTTGGAAACATGAGGGTGTGTGAAAGCTGGTGCACATCTTCCATGGTGAAATTTTTGCCATTTTTTAATAAATAATTATTAGTAACATATACTTCTTTATGCTTTAGTTGTGTTTTGTAATGTATAGCAAATGCAGTTATTTACTTTAGAGAAAGAAAGTTCCTATCATTAGTTCTGCTATAATACTAGAGTACCACTGGTTAAGTTCCGAAAACAGCAGATCTAAACAAAAAAAAAGATTGTGTTCTTTATTATGTGATGTGCTGATATCCTAAAGTACATCACTTGTAGTTTCAACCACGAAACCACCAGTACATTTACATTTACTCCTTAGCACTGGTATTTCCTGGATGTCTGTGCTGTTGTTAATGCAGAAGGCCACTGCTTTTTAATATATTTCTTTCGCCTTTTCATTTCGTATATTCTTTAAATGGTGTATACTATTTCTTTATGATTAACTGCTTTTGCTAAACCTAGGTTTTCTTTTTGGGTCAGATTATGGAAGTCTTGTGTTGTGCTAGAAAAGAATGGAACATAAAAATACAGTATAAAGTAATCATTTTGTACAGTTTGCTAACACACTTTTGAAAAATTGATTTCTGAAAAGTGTTGTACTACAGTTAGGAGGTTTGTTATCAGCAGATTCACAGAATGTACATAGCAAGACCAGCATATATCTAAAAACCATACCAGTTTGCTTTGTTTTAATCTGAGTTAAGCTTGGACATTGACAAAACTTTGATAATGTATTAGCTACATGGAAAAGAATGTGTATATACTTTCCAGTGTTTTAAATTAAATAGCAGCTTCTCTGACTGACATGTATGGCAGAGCATCAGTTTGAGTTAATGGGCATAACAATCGGACATAAATAGCTTCTGCATGACGTTTCTGAAACCTAGCTTGAAAAACCACAACTTTTTTCACTCATAACAGCTGCACATCATATGTTTGTGCTTTTCACTGAAGACTGACTCCTTGACTCTTAGGCACATTAGCACATTTTAATTCACCGAATCTTAAAAAATTATCATTCACTAAACTCGGTACACAAAGGGCTAGCTGCTCCTTATGTTTATCTTGTGCCTCTTCTACCAATTATTTTGGCTTTCTTCAGTTTCTTCATGGCCTCTAAATGGTATTCCTTGTTTACCGAAAAACTGTATGATATCAAACGTGCTTTGTAAATATTCACATTTTTCTTTGGCCTCATTTTTACTTGCTATTTGTAACTATTCTATTACATCACCATGCTTACCTTAATAACAGTTACATTTTCATGCTCTCTTCCAATTTTTACAGCCATTATTAATTAATGCTTCCATGTTACTTTTGCAATGCAAAATACAATGCATCATTTAGTAGAGTATTCAAATCACCTACGCTTTTCAAACCAGTCGTAGTGAGAGGAGAATTTTTTTACCCAATTAGACTAAAGTTGGCTGCACTGGGCCATTTTCAATATCTCCTAAATCAGAAGATTCACAAGCTGTACTAAAGTTTACTGACACCTAATACCTACAGTTTTGTTTCCTTACTGAAACCTTCCTCTGTACCTGACAGGTCATCCTGATGAAGCTGCTCTGCATTCTCTGTTTTATCTCACTAATAATGCTGTGATACAAGTTTACTATTAACACATTATTTGATATCCATTCCTTACAGAGAAGAAAATTACTTTTGAAGCATGAATGAAAGTTGACACACAATTAACAAGACACTGAAATGAATAAGATTAAACACTAAACTTCAATTTTCACTAATTAAACCTACATTCCAATTTATTAAACAATAAACACCATCATCTAATTCAACAATCAACTAATTTTACCAATACGTATTTTATCAACATTTGCAAACACTATGCACTAATTCTCTTATGATATTAACCAACAAATCAACAATTATCGGCTAAAAAGAAGACACACAAAATACCTTAAAACACTAAAATAAAGTCGTTAGTTCAAAATTCACACTTAAAATTTACAAATTCGTATCAAAGTTAACATTTTTCAAAAGTAAAATGTATTTCCAATAATACTTACCTCTGCTGACATTATAACTTTACCTCAACATTGGCTTTGCTTATCTAAGAATTAGTCTTACTTGCTCCAGTCCTTTATATCTCACTTAAGTGGTATTAACAACATCAAATTTGCAAATCTCTCCATCCACGTCTATACTCACTCTATCTTGAAGTGAATATAAATAAATACCTTATTAAAATAATTCAATCTTTTCTTTTAGATTTATGCCATCCTAGTTACTAACACTAGCTTTTAGGGGGAAGATGCATGGAAAAGTGTCAGTGGAAATAAGTATTATTGAAAATAAATTGTAAGTATAGGAAAATGTTCCAAAACATACTTACCACCCACTGAAATTATAGTTAGAATCCCACAATGAAAAGGTGGAGAAGTCAGCAGACATCATACATACACAAGATTTGCAAAGAATAGAGATGTACCAAAACAAGTGGGGGGACTGCATTACACTACATTCAGAACAACAAGTATGCTCTTTATCAGGAATGTACTTCCTCTATCAAGAGGTAATTAATACAGACTAGCCCCAAACAGATAGTAAAGGTTCTATAACTTGGAGTTAGAATTACAGGGTTTTTGTCACTATATCACTTATTAGTAACTAGAACAATTGCACCACAATTATATATATATACATAATACAAATACACATACTTTGACTGAATACCAACCTGTAGCCACAGTGATGTGTTCCAAACCACTGGACTCATAATGAGAAAGTAAGCAACACAGAAATTGACAAACTTTCTCCTCTGCCTTGAGAAGGCTGAAAGGCAACACCCCAGGTTTCGAATGACGGGATTATTATGCCTTACTCAATCGTAGGAACAGGACTCATCTGTCTGGAATAATGAACATTCATCCTCATACCCAACCTATGCCCACTTTCGAAAGTGGACATGAAACATTCGTCTTGTCCCCAGAACTATGGAGAACACTTGGAACACTGTGCTCAATGAAAGACTTAGGATGGAACCACTTCATGTTCGGAATTATGAGGAAATAGTGGACCTCCATCCATGAACAATACACTAAATTGATATTTATCAAGCAAAGGCCGAGACATATCCCAGCTGGACAGCTTGGTGTCAAATCTGTACTGGTATTATGAGTAGGCTCCTGTGGAGGCTGGTTCTGCTCCTATCAACAATCAAGATAAACATTCAAGGATCTAGGTAGAAGAACCCCAATTTTGCCTCATTCTCAAAGATTGGAGGAAAACACTAACATTCTGGAGGAAAAGCATCTGCCCACCACTTGTGACTGGAAATTGGGTATGGTAAGGACTCTCTACACCTGCTTGTGGAATCTAGGGGTAATGTGCATCAGGATTGGTTGGTTGGTTGATTTAGTGTTTTATGGCACAAAGCAGCTAGGCTATCTGCGCCAATCATCCAGAAAAAGGTAAAACTAAGTTTAGTAAGATTCACAAAAGTAAATTAAGTAAAACAAAAAAGTTTAAAAATAACATAAATAGAGTAAAAGCAATGTTTATATCTAGTCTACAATGCTAAAAGAAAAACTACAGTAATAGAAGTCGTAAAGGACTTCTGTAGCATAACCGTAATTATCATAACCCGCCAGGAAGACTAACAGGTAAGTATAAAATCCACCGTCAGTCACCTGAAGTTGGCCTTTCTAGTCCTAGTTCCGAATTATTTGACGTTATGGCCATTTTCAAAACGTAAGGTTATAAAAGATTTAAACGACGTGTAGCGAAGTTTCAATAATAACTCGCCAGGATGACTAACGGGTAGTTCAAACAGCAGCATTAGTTACCTTAAATTGACCTTTCCAGTCCTGGTTTCGAGTTATTTAGCGTTATAGCCACTTTCTAATTTCAAATCGAAATAGATGGACTTTGGAGTTTGATTCTTAAAAGGGAACCACATTAAAAAAGGTTTAATGTACAGATAAAAAAACTTAAATGGCATTAAAAAGATAAATGGCCTTTAAAAAACTGAAAACTTTACCAAGGTGGAAAGTGTCACCATCACCAATAACACTGTCTAACGTTATGGACAAACCTTGGAACAGAACATGTTTAAAATGGTGCCGTCATTGAGAGTCGTAACGACGGCAAGAAAGTAAAATATGGCTTATATTGATCTGAGTGTTACACAAACTACACACTGGTGCATCAGTTCCAGAGAAAAGAAAATGATGAGTTAAAAACTGTGACCAATGCGGAGTCTAGTTAGAACAACATCCTCTTTCTGATCCTTATGGAAGCAAGATAGCCAAAGTACAATATAGGGTTTTATTTGGAAAAGCTTGTTTTCGCGTTGCTCACTCCAAGTCGACTGCCAGCTGGTATTGAGCTGGGCCTTGAATACAGGACCATAGTCCATGTATGGAACAGGCACAGTAGTGATAGTGCCAGAACAGATAGATTTAGCTGCGGTGTCGGCAAGCTCATTCTCGCGAATACCAACACGGCCCAGTATTCAGAAAAACTTGATAGAAGTAGATGTTAAAGAGAAATGGGCCAGTCAGTTTTGAATATCGGCGAGAACAGGGTGTGAACTAACGTGAAGTGATTACAGGGCTAGTAGAGAACCATTCATATAAAGAAGAATGGAAGGATAGTTCGAAAATGTTCAGCAAATAAAAGACAGTACTTCCAATCAGGAGTATCTGCTTTTCTCAGATGACTTAAAGAAAGGTCACATTTGGGGAATGTAAGAAGCCATGGTGGGATGGGCTGACCAGTGGATACAGCAATGTTATCCCAGGACAGACCTAATTTATCCAACTGTACCTGGATACGAAGGCCAAAGGAGCAATAGCAGATTATCTGTTCTGAAAGAGTATGGGCCACTGTGGAAAGAAAAACACAACCCCAGCCCAGATGGGATGCTTTGGTAAGGAATGAAGTTTCAAAGCATATAGTAAAGACAGTTGCAAACGGTAGAGGTGCAAAGAAGGTTCATGAGACTATGTATAAGCTCTTAACTGGGGAAGTGCAGAACGCCCCAGTGCAGAGCTGAAGACTTTGATGATGAATGGGGTCCAGCATCGATCGTTAAGGCCAAGGGTGGCAGAGCCATAGACCAGGGATCCATAGTCGAGTTTCGATCAAATAAGAGCACGATATATCATTAGCATAGAACATCAATCTGCTCCCCAAGTTGTGATACAGAGGACACAGAGAATGTTCTGTGCTCTTGTACATTTGACCCGTAGCTGCTTGATGTGAGGTATAAAGATCAGCTTACAGTCAAAGATAAACCCCAAGAACTTTGTCTTAGGGAACACAGACAGCACAACTTTGCCAATATAGAGTTCAGGATCAGTGGGAATACCCCGTTGGCAGCAAAAATGCATACAAACGGTTTTAAAGAGAGAGAAATTAAAGCCGTTTGCTGTGGTCTACTTCAGTAAACGATTGAGGGCAGTTTGTAGCTGCTGCACAATATATCTCATGTTCGATGACTGACATGAGATGTGAAAGTCGTTGACATAGAGCCCGTTTGCAACAGTGAGAGGGAGTTGTTCAGTGATGGCATTAATTTTCATACTGAAAAGTGTGACACTCAAAACAGCCCTGAGGGACTCTAAGTTCCTGTAGAAAAGAATGGGAAAGTGTCAAACCCACATGAACTCAGAATCTCCTGTCTATTAAAAAGTTTTTAATAAAATGGGCAAATGGTCACGTAACCCATATATATGGAGGTCTCGCAAAATGCCATACCTCCATGTTGTATCATGTTGTCATTTGAGAAAGTCTTCTCTTATCGACATTTAAGGTTGAATCAGAGATGCAAAGTTCCATGGTTAAGCACTGCCGTGAGAACCCACACTGGGTAGGCGAGAGGAGGTTGTTTGATTCCTCAAATCAAACAAGACGAGCATTAACCATCCTCTCTAAGGTCTTACAGAGATAGCTCGTCAAAGCAATTGGATGGTAGTTTCAAGGAATCTTGGGATCCTTCCCAGGCTTAGAGAAAGGTAGGACAATAGTCTGGCACCAGGCATGAGGAAAAACATTCTCCGGACAAATCCGGTTAAAAACAATCAGAAGAATAGCAAGAAAAGCAGGAGATGGATGGCGCAGCATTTCATAGTGTACATCATCAGGTCCAACTGATGTACTGCCAAACCAATGAAGGGCCAGTTGGAGTTCCACCAGTGCAGAGGGACGAGTATAGTCATAGAGACAATCAGCTAGAAAGGAAAGAGGTTATCACTCTGCCTGAGTCTTGATGGCTACGAAAGAAGCAGAAGTGCTAGATATTTGAAAAAAGCTTTCACCTAGAGTATTGACGAAGTTCTGGGTATCAGCTATTTCCTAGCCATCAGATAGTAAGATCGAGAAGGGTACAGAATTATATTGCCCACTGACCTTTCGAACTTGTCCCATATGACTTAGGAACTAATGGTAGAAGATATGCTAGTTGTGAACTTAATCCAAGACTCCTTCTGGCTTTGATGTCTTACCCACTGAGCATGTGCATGGCCCTGCAGGAAAGCGATGTGTGCAAGTGTAAGATATCTACGAAAAGTATCCCAGGCCCATTTTTGAGCCTTCCATGCCATGTGGCAGACAGGATTCCACCACAGACGAGAATATAGTGGAAAACGTGTCGAGGTTTTAGAAATAAAGTGAGTAGCTGCTTGTATAATACAGTCAATTACTGCTGCCAGAGAGTCAGTCGTCTATTAATGGCAGAATCAAGTTCTGCGGGAGTAGTGAAGGAGGGCCAGTTTGTCTGACCTATTTTCCACCGGGGCATGAGGGTCAGGTGGCATTGACCACGGCCAGTCTCAAAATTATATGAAAATGATCACTGCCTCGTGGATTATTGTCAATCCTCCATGAACTTTAAATGAACTTGAAGTTAACCTGAAGATGACCTAGGAAGGTCAAATCATTGTTCTCTGCTTATCAATAAAAGTTAATACCCATACCAGCCATTCTGAGATACAATCAGTGACTTAACTACCCACATTAAAATTAATTTGGTCCCTACATTTATTTCCCCATAACTGTAGTTACAATTCTGGCTGATTATCATCGTTACTTTAACAGAATATTGTAACTACAATTTATTCCAAACAAATGAAATTATATGCTCACCCATCACTAATTGTGAGGAGATATTTATACATAATACAACGGTCTTCACAATGCTGCTCAGAAAACATATTAAGTCATAGAATTAATAAGAATTTCCAGCTTCCTTGCTGGGATAGCTTACTGAAACATAATACATACGCAACAAAGTGAATGGTTTTAACTAAACTTAGATTCGGTTAGCAGACAATGGATTAAAAACTAGTATCAACATCTTAAAATGGTAGAAATAAATTATCAACCCTTAACTATTGTTTTAGCATGCATAGAAATATATTCACTCACTCACTTTAATAGATACACTGTAGATAGGCAGCTAAGGCAATGTTTGTAATAAAAGTAAAGTTTCAATTAAGATTTATTCCTAACTTCATCACTTTTCAATGTTTTCTCACTTCCTCAGCTTTTTGTCAAAAAAGCATACAAACATGGTTCAACTTGCTTAACTGTTACAACTAGGTTTAATCAATCTTCAGGAATTCTTTCATCATAAAATATATTTTATTTTTGAAAATAATTACAAAATGAACTAAAATGCTATAAACAAGTCTTGGCACATGTTTTACTCATTTCACTTTGATAGCTTTATGCAGATTATGAAATGATAGTAAACAACTATAAAACCATTCTCGTAATGATATAACACCTACGTTTTCTATAAATATTGCTTTAATAAGTATGTAAGGAACATTGCTTCATAGGTACAACTTATTTTTTAAACATTTTAAACTAAACCATTTGATGCAAGTTATTTTTACTTACTGAAAGTTTACATTAGAGGAGTCATATTCAACATCTTGACTTCTGTCAAGTGTTATAGTAAATCTAACTATCACTTTGTACAAATCAGTAACAAATTAGATTTTTCTCTCATTTTCTTAAGAAAAAGATAGTTCTGACTATGAAAGATCTGTAACTTCATCAACGGTTTTACTCTCCACTTCCCTCTAAATGTAAATATTTAATTAAATTAAATTGATCAGAATAACTCAAATATTCAAAAGATTCCTTCAACAGTCACAGTAGAATAATGAAGTGCAATTTTCTTATATGTTAAGGCTTATTTAAAAAAAAAGTCTCTAATATTGTCATTAATAGTTATTGACAGAAAACACATGTAGTTCACAGAAACAGAGATCAATGCATAACCCAAAAATTATAAACTTATAATCTATAGGCCACATTTTCTCAAAAAATTCTAAGAAACATGCTATACAACATTTTAACATTTTTCTGGAATTTTTGCTTCTACACATTCAACTTCAAAATACACTTATGAATAATACTGATGTATTAAAATGCCAGTTTACAAGTCCTGTTTTTATTCTTATGGTGAGAGTTTCTGTTTTGAAGAACCTTAATAATGTAACTAGAATTTTACCTCAGAAAAAAAAACTATTGTGACATAGATAAGTTTCACAGAATGCCAAGTTATTGCTAACAACTTATAATTCAGTTAAAAAAATTTGAAATACAAACTAAAGTAGCTGAGATAATCTCTTCAAGAAAACCTGTAATTTAAACATTTTAACATAACAGCACAATTTTAAACTGGTATTACCTTGTTTCTAACTTGAATGTGAACATTTTTCAATTTACTTTTTTCTAGTAAAAAAAAACAAGTTTATAATGGTTTTTAAAAAAATTGTCTTTTCATAAGTCAACTATCCTAAAGTATACACAACTTGCCACTCATGATAACAGTGTATCACCCTGCAGCATATGTATTTCTCTTCTGCCATTAGTTTAGTAAAACATTTGTTTCTTAAACCAAAAATATGTTTGTTTGCACTCACTTTTATGACAGAAGTTTACTGTACATTTATTTATCTTACATAACAGTACCAAATTAATTTTGACACACAGAAATGGCTCAAAATATTTAATATTAAACACTGTTTAAAATATACTCAAAGTCATTTATCAGGGAAATGAAGAAAATATTTTCTAGATGAATGTACATTTCTATTGGTCAATAGTATAAGTTTACTGAGAAGATAAATTTTGTTCCATTTACAAAATATACTTGATAATTAAAAGCGTTTCACCATTGCCACAGTTCTTCAAAAAATGCTGCTTTCTCTCTCTGTTCATTTAAATTATGCATAATGCTGAAGATAGCAAAACATTTATCTTATTTTAACTGCAAGTTTTTAAATTTTATTTTCACTCCTCTAATAGACACTATTTATGTTAAGATCAATAACTGAACTTTACACAATGCAACATTTTCTTCTCTAATGTTAATAAGTTAATTTACACATACTCTTCACTAGGCTTAGAATGTTCTGAAGAAGTATTGATTGTATCTGGAAGTTCAGCTATGTCTTTAAATACACCAACTAGGTTTTGAAAGTTAGGTCCCCAGTTAAGGAGGTAATCCCATCCCAACATAGAACCATGTGTAGGTTTGTAAGATGAGAGATTTGAAAAGTCATCATCTGAAGCTACCAATGTGCTCAAAGAACCTCTAAATGAATCAAAACCATCATAGGCTTTGGCAGAGTCCTCCTCATTTTCATTGTCTTCCTCAGCCAATTTGGAGAAAATCATATTCCCTGGTTCAAAGTCTCGATGCACTTTGTCATAATTGTTATCATATTCAAACTCTGAGCATGTGAAAGAGTCATTACCACTCTCATCAGTAGTGGAGTCAGGAGCTTCCATGAGTTCTGTGTTGGTTTCTAAAAGTTCTGCTAGTTTATTTTTCTCAGTATTTCCATCACTTGAGGAGGAAACAGCATCTAAAGTACTAACCAAACTGGAGTTTCTAGGGCGAGCATTAAGCCTTTCTATTTCTTCTGCTGTTAAACCTAATGTAATTCCAGAATCCCTTGCTTTCATTTTATTTCCTGATTGTGAATGAGAATGTAAACTAATGGTACTATTACTTAGGTTACTAACAGGACTATTGAGACTTCTCTCTGAGTTAGTAATTGGATCCTTAAATTCTTTGGACCCCACACCTTGAGAAGCACCAAGCAGAGCAGTTTGTAAAGGCTTTCCACTTATGTCCTGAAGAGTTAGGATGCGTGGAGTCTGATGAGATAATTCACTTGATGGACTCAAACGAGCAAGAGGGGTGTTTTGCATTTTAAGAGAAGATGGACTTTCTCTAGGTGCAACAGAATTTGAGTTTTGCTGCAGCACACTACAGGGGCTTTCTCGAATAGGACTAGGTTGAAACTGGTGAGGACTGTGTCTATGGTTATGTTTGTGATAATTTGGAATGTGTGGATTAGTTTTGTACTTTCGCACATTTCCATCACGAAATCCTTTATAATGATAAACAATATCTATATCAGAAGGAGCAATGCTACTGGCATTTTCCAAGTCATAATGTTCAGGAATTTCTGAACCATTTATATCATGCATTCCAAATCCATTGGAAGGCTTAGAAGCATCCTGAAGCGATAACTCATCTGTTCTCTGCATAGATATACTAGATGGCTTGTGTATAACTTCTCTTTCAATTATGTCTGGTCGCTGAGATCGGTCATTTGGCACTTCTCGATCTTTCATTTTCTTTGGCACTAAGTCCTGTGGTAATTGACTTCTTTGAACATCATCCCCTGGTACAGGATCATTATAACATGGATCTTGATAATTCCTCTGATTCTCACAACTGGCACTAGCCAAAAATGCATTACCGTTTGGTTTTATATGATTGTGAGCTTTGCCTCGACGTAATTTTCTTCTTCGGAAGACAAGAAAACTGATCATGATAACAAGTATGAGAATAATAAAAAACACTATAACAAGTATTACACCGATACTAAGAGGGTCAGTTGAGGCCACATCTAACCCTAATATCTCTTCACTACAACCTGTCTGAACATTTCCATGAGGCATCATCTTAAAAAAACCTCCACTCAAGTTGAATCCTTGGACTTCTTCATCAACAGTTAATGAATGTATGCATCCTTTAAAGTCTACAAAATGGAGAATAATATAAATATATTATGAAGTACTTCCAAAACTACAACATAACCATAACTACGTACTATGTAACATATTAACAAAATTATAATTGAGATGTTATAAAAGATGAATAAATTATAAATAACTTAGATTTGTTTGAAACACTGGTAGTTTTAATATTCTACTCTGATCATACAAATAAAAAGAACATCAAGCATTTGAAAGCAATAAAGCAAAATGTGCATAAACTCAGAGAAATTTTAGAAATAACTTCAAGAAAACTAAAATTTAATGTAAATCTACAAAAAAAACCCAACAAAAAGCAATTAATACAAATCAATAGAGAATGTGCAACTATTATTTATGTCTATTTGAAATGAAAGAGTAATACATCAACTCATGCTAATTCAACAATAACTTGTTAAAGTAAATCAATAATATTTTATTGCTCCTTAGCCTACTATTGATTTGCAAATAGTTTAAATAAAATTGATAACAATTTTACTTCACAAACTCAATATAGTTCACATCATAACAA
The DNA here is from genome assembly GCF_004210375.1 of Tachypleus tridentatus. Taxonomy (NCBI): domain Eukaryota; kingdom Metazoa; phylum Arthropoda; class Merostomata; order Xiphosura; family Limulidae; genus Tachypleus; species Tachypleus tridentatus. Next base: position 99,668,227 of record NC_134825.1, on the reverse strand, counting down.
ATGTTGTGAGTTAGATTTGATTATATTAATAGCAACTTAATCATCACTATGTCTGTTGTATCGAAGCCAGTCTGATGAGACCTGGCATTGAGTGAAAAACCTCATTAACACTGGATGATGACAGATATATTGTGGCTAATGTACTGTTATACTTTCTTCTTTACTTTCATTTCTAAGTTCTTATAATTTCAGAAACTTCCAAACATGTTTTGTAGTTATCAATAAACAAGTTAAAAATTTCCTTAAGCTATTTGAAACACACTGAGTTAAACATTAAGAAATAAAACAGGAGAGAAAAGGTTACCAGGAATAGGATTGTCCTTGTGATCTATGACTTGATTCCAGTGTCCACCAATAGTCATTGTAGTTAAGAATGGATCAAGGAAATCATGTATCTGACTCTCTATATCAGTTGACTGCCATTCTTGATCTAATGTGATATTGATTTTGCCTGCTTTAATTATTAGAGTTAGTATGTGCCATGAACCATCTGCTACATTAATATTATCCACTGATAAAGTGACAGGACTTCCATTCTTTAAATGAGACTCATACCTCAAATGTCCATTTTGTATCTGGAATATTAAAAAAAAATTAAATAGGTATAGGTAAAACTGAAATTATTCTTCAAAATAATGAAACCTTGTTACAGATATTAACATTTTCCTAATCTGAAAATGTATTTCCGATAGATACTCCCCTCACTCATGAGATTTGCATGCTGCTAGCCTTGAGCTAACCTTCACCTAAATTTACGTGTTTAACAGTGAACTGTGCTGGTTCATGATGACAACATGTAGCAATATCCTTCACCTATCCCCTAATGAGACAATGGTAAAACTATGGCCTTACAACCTTGGGTGGACACAGAAGATAGCTTATTGTAGCTTTGCAATAGAACACACACACACACATGCACAGCCCTTTACCAATAGAAGAGTAATAATATCTTCATACATAGTGTAAAAATTAAACTTAGATGAGTTTATACTCTTTAAAAAAAAAAAAAAAGAAGATGAGAGAGAAAAGCATGAGCCTGAAGTGTTGCTGGGATTGGCAGAATTGATCTTGAAAAACTGAGCAGCTGCATACAAGTGGTTGGTGAGCCAACTTGTGTGGTGTAGTGAGGATGCAATAATATGTAATACCCTAACAGCATCATCATCACCACCCTACTTCTCACCATACTGTGCTTAGCCCAAGTGCTGAGGACTTTCCATCATCTACCATCTCAGAAGCTAGGAACTGGTAAATGTAAAGGATCTCCCATGCTACATGTGAATAAGAGAAAAAAGAATTTGCATTACAAAATCTCAAGGAAGTGCCTAGATTCACATCTAATCATCAGCCAAAAACTTCTTTTACTGGAGCAAATGTGATAAATAACTCTGAAATTCTGTTTTTAAAGATGAGCAAATGCAAACCAAAAAATTTAACAGTCACTTCCTTGGTACTAATTTTTTCATGATAGGGAGAGAAAAGGAATAAAAAACCATACTTATTCATCTCAAAGTTAGAAGATGAAGAATGGTGACTCAACAAAGCTAAAATCCTGCAGGAGACTAATCAGCCAGATGATGAAGATAATTAGGAGTAAACATGTAGAAAGTCATTCACATGCCTACTTAGAGGACCTCATCCAAAAGTTGGTGGGAATGGAAAACAAGAAAGTTAAATACATGATGAATCTGATGTGAAGAGATGTGAAAAAGCCAGAAAGCATCCATATCCAAGAAAGAACATACCAACCAGAGAAGTTGATGGAACTGTCCAGTAAGTGTAAAAAGGAAAGAGGTCCCTTGAAGAAAAGAGAACCCAGAGTAGAAAGAGACATAGAAGTGAGAGATAAAAAGAAAAGAGGTAGAAGAAAAATCATGGTTATCTTCAAGAGCAGCAGATAAGACTGATTTTTATAGAAGTAGAGTACATAAGGGCAAAAGAAGAGGATGTCAGAAGTAGCAGTAACATAGACACCTGAATGACAGCAGTCAAAGGTGACAAGGAGGAGGAAAGAAAAAGAAATTAACGGCTTGAATGGGATATATTTGAGAGCGTGCAAAACCACATTAGGCTCCCAGTTAGGCATGGGAGACCAGTAAGGAGGATCAAAAAGAAGGAAATGGCATACAGTGGAGAAGACAGGTAAGAAAACACCATGTGGTATAAAGAAAGATAAAGTGTAGACTACAATACTTCCTCATAATGAACAGTGGTCGAGACTGGCAAAACACAGTCAAACAGCTAAGGAAAAAAAAAGCAGAAAGGTGGTTCACAGTGGGATGACTGGAAGGAAAGGAGTAGCAGATGGACCAACTACCAAAAAAAATTGCCATATTAATTTATAAACAAAGTGAAATGTTATCAGGTGTGGGATAATTGTAGAGTATGGCCCAAAATGCAATTGACTAAGCAAATACTACACGTGAAGATGGAAAGCTGATATGCCTAGATGCAAAAAGGATGTATAAGGCTTAAAAAACACTGAACAGAGGTATATCTGGGTGGAAATGAGGAAGAAGTAAAGGAAATGGATAGGAATGGTGAGACCAGTCATAGCTGAGAGCATTGATAGACAGAGTTGAAGGATGAAGAACTGGAGTCCGGAGGAGAGGAAGCTTATAACTGAAAGAAATACAGGGCATTCGGAAAGTCACTGTGCACTTATATACTTATTAACAGACATGTTTCAATATAGAATACAGGAGGTAAATATGAATGAAAATTATAAACAATGTTGAAAGTGACCCCTGTTGGCATCAATACAGGCATGGATCCTTCTTATTTTGTTTCTAAACACTGCTATCAGTTGCTGGTTTGAAATAGACTGAATAAAATATGATTACAAAACTGCACAGTGATTTTCTGAACACCCTGTAGTAAAGACATTAAGGAGAAGCATCATCAACTAAGAGTAAGCCCAACAAAAGACCTGGGAGTGGAGAGATAACTCTGTAGGTAGAATATAATTTGGCCAAGAGAGGCAGATTGCAACAACATTTGTTATGTAACTGCCAGCACAACAAGGATGAGAAGGATTTGATATAAATAAACCCAGAAGAAGACATCTAATTCCAAAAAAGCAAAGTCATGAAACAGGCACTCCCTAGACAACTGAAGTACTAAATAACCACGGAATTATCACAAAATCATCCGCCAGAAGAAACGGGAAATGGGAATATGCCAAGAGGCAGCAAGAAGTTCAGGCATTGATGTGTGGTGAATGCTCCTCCTGGGTTCAAATGCCCAATGTCATCATTCAGAGATATGCCCCAACCTGAGAGAAAGAGGCACATGTAATGAGAAAGAGATCCAGTCTGAGAAGTGGTAAAGGAACACCTAATGTAGTATTAGTATAATCTAGCCACCATAATAAATCTTCAAGTAGAGGATAGAGGAGGTTCACAATGGAGCCCAAGAAAAAATCAATTGGAGGAAGTGTATGTGTGCATGCCACAAAGGAATGAAGAGCTCCAAGGAAAACAAAGTTCTTAAAAGTAGAAGAACTTCTTTTGTAAGGTGAGATGGTGAAGTGCAAATCTTGAAGACCAAACATTCCATGACTTTCATGTAAGAGAAGCCCCCAGTATTGTATATTTAGGAGAGAAAGACTTGGGTATTTGAATATATAAATGGCTGATATATATCAAAGTGACAAAACAATTCCAGTGGATAAAACACAGAAAACGTTTTGAGGAAATGGCACTCAGGATGTGTAGGAAGGTGTACAACACATCATCCTTGGTCATTTACATACAGAAAAACAATTCTTCAACCGAAATGGTAGAACAAAATTAGTTGCAAGACAATAAGTTGCTCAGACACTAGTCCATGATATTTTTTGAGACCACAAAGAGACAAAAGGAAAAACATGGAGAAAAGGTGTACTCCCCTAAGATACAATACCACATACCTGAGACAATGAAAACAGATATTGTAAGAGGTAGGAGAAAAAGGAATGGGCAGAAGAGAAAGAAGTGAAGAGCAATGGAGGAAAACATGAAAAATTCATGTGTTAGTAGAAAACTGAGACAAACAACTGAAATATGAGAGCAAGCCAGGATATTTATTGACAAGAAGAGTGATTAACAGAGAGGGGAGAAAAAAAGGAAGACCTAGAAGAAGGAATGAGAATGGTAGATGAGCAAACAGGGGTTGAAGGGCAAAGCTGGGTAAAGATGTAAAATGTGGTAAGAGAATGAGGACTGAATTCATGCAACTTCAGTCCATGTCTCCAGTAAAACATAAAAGCTATGGAAGATTTCCAGGTGAAGAAAGGGAGCCCAATGAAGCCCATTATACACAAGGAGGAGGAAAGTGTACATCAATGAAAATGATATCTTAACAAAATGAGTCCAAACAGCTGAGGAACTAATTAAGAAATTAAGAAAGAGAGGAACAGGAAAATGTAGCAAAAAGAGTGAATGAACCTCTCCAGAAAACCCTATTGGAACATGAAAAAGTACATCTGACAAAAGATGGTAAAATAAAAAGATGAAGACACAAAAATGGATAATGATAAAATGAGTGTGATAAATGAACTCTTTACACAAATAATGTGGAATGATTTGGTAGAAGGACATAGGCATTACCATCAAATACTACAGAGAGTGAATGAGACTTGTTCACAGAGTTTGTGTCCCATTTATTGATAATGGTATATCATCATGTACTAGCACAATTCAAATTAAACATGTGAATTTAGGTGGGAGTTGTCATCTTAGAAGCATTTTTCAAAATCAACTTGAAGAATAAAAAAAAATTCAATGATATTTATTATTTTTGGAGCTATTTAGTTATTTCCTTTTTGAAATGCTGTTGATGATGTGAAGATAACTTCAATTACAAAAGTTGTCAAAACTTGACTTAAAGTAGTACAAATTAAAAACAAAGTTATTTCCAAGCATGAAGTAGAGAAAATGAGTGTCACTGGGATATTTGTCAAACACTTACTGATGATATTAATGTTTAATTATGAATCAAAAATTTAAAAAACTGACTCATAACATAGCTTTATCACGAGTGAGAATATACTTTCTGACATTTTAGTAAGTTTTACAAATGTTTTGTATAATTTATTAGTTTTTTAGAGCTTGTCTAAATAAGTGTACCTAGTTTTACAGCCAAGGCTGAATTGGTAGGTGCTGGGATGGAATATGCACCTTTAAATTTTATTCTGGTCCATCTAAGTTCATTCTCTCTGATAGTTTAAAAAATCCTAAGGTTTTCTTAAATCTCTAAGAAGAGTCAACGTGGGGATATTATTTTACTACATTACATTTCCTGTAAATCTATATCACTATACTGTGTCTCCTATAAACACTCTACTGCTTTCCTCCCAAGGTGGAGGTGTTGGAGCCAGGTCTCCTGTTTTCAACTGACAATGATAATTCTCAGCTGAAGTTTGTTCTCATCTACTCTACAAAGTGTTCAATATAAATGTTATATTTGTGGAGAAAGTAGTGCAAAACCATAAAATAACTCACAATTGTCTTCTATTTAATGGTTAAACTTTTTTGTATTCTTTAAGTGAGAAGTTGGTATGTCACGTCTATTTTTTTTAAAGTAAACCTTTCATAGTGACTTCTTCCTTGAGGAAATATTTATGTATTCTTGTTTTGTTAATAATTTATTTCCAATGCAAATAATTATACTTTTCTTTTTCTTGTTTTAATCCTGAAAAAGTTATTTATAATATTTAACTCTTTGACACAAACAGCCAATGATATTGAAACATTATTTCAAAACTTTTAGCTGCAACTACAATCATCTACAAAATAATTCTATCACAGTGTTTGTAACTACAAATTAGAGAAGCTAGCAGAGTTCAGTATAAAATTTTGTTTATTAATCATCAAGAATATGGTTATTACATACACAATTCTCCCATTCTGCTTTAAAGAACTAGAGTTTACAGTAAAACTTGGTAGAAATATTAAATTTTGATAAGATTGTATGAATATTCTTTTTTAATGGCCATAAAGTTAAAGTAACCATAAATAAATATTACACAAAGAATGTTTTTACCTGAACAACAGTGTATTCATTTTCTGTAGATGCGTAGATGAGAAGACAATGTGGTGAGTTAGTCCGAAATGTCACAGAAAGAGACTTTGTTGAGGAAGATTCTGTTCTGGAAAATGAATGCTTCCATTTGTGGCCATAATAATAAGAATAGCTTTTTAACAGAAGTCGGTGCAATTCTTCTTGTGGAACCAATTCTATATATGCTTCTTTATCACCCAGTGAAATTGGTTTAAAAACTACATGGTGAAGAGTATGTCAAAGTTATAAATAATAATAAAGATTAGACATTGCAAAATAGGATACTGAAATGCATAACATTTTAATCTGTCATAATCATTCTAAAAATGATAATACTTCTACATCAGAGCAAAGTAATTAACTGACAAAAGCTAACTATTGCATTTACATATGTTATACAAATATAACAAAATGCTGTCACTACTAAAAGATGGTAACATACAGATGCCACAAATGTATAGAAACACATTAACCATAATAATTTCACAAAATTGTAATTAAATTAATTGCTGTATTTTTTCACAGTTACGAGAACTTAATCTTTATCTGAAACACATTTAATTTAAAACATATAGAAACAAATTTAAAACATATAGAAGCACATTTAAAATAAATTAAGATTGTAGAATATACTTGCATATGCTATACCTTAAAACTGTATGTTTATCTTACAGCAGTTAACGATAAATGATCATAATACAAGCAGCTGGACTTATTTAATAGAAAAATCCACAGTAATGGAAAGTCCAGAATATATAAATAAATGAGCTTAACTTTACAAACAAAATGGAAACACAAAAACTAGATTTTTCCAAACACTTGCAATGTATTTTTGGTTTGTTAAAATATTTTCTTTATTTTAGCATTTAAAAGCACTCAGTTAAACTTTTTTCTTCTGATAGTTAACATCCCTCATTCTATTTATTTAATCAATTATTCTAAACAAGTCAGTATTCTGAACTATTTGGTACTCTGAATTTTATGAGTAAATTATTATCAACACCTGATATTAATTTTAATGATAATTATTAATTATTGAGATGGATTTTCAGTAATAAGGCTTTATGTATCACATAACTGATATAAGTAGTACTATGAGTGGAGAATTCTGAGGTCAAGCAAAAGAATACCTAATAATAGCAGTATATTACAAACCAATTATATTAAGCCAGCAAAAAGTGATTTTATTGAAGTTATTATCAGTGTTGGATATACATGACTGTTTCAGTTTAAGTTTATTGTGAGTCATGATTTAAGTATTTTTAGAAGCAACAGTTTATTGCAAATTTGTTTATGTAACTGTTTATGAATTATGTGCTTTGCACTTCAAAATTTATAAATTGGTGATTGTTACATTATTGTATCACATTACTAAAACCTTCTAAGTTTTCCCTTGCTTTAATTAAGTTTTATTATATCATAATATCTAGTAGTGTGTGGAATGTTCTTGACCTATGTCAGGATATAAATATACATCAAAAAAGAAATGTAATTAAGACATCAAGCTCCTGCAAGTTTTAAAGGACAACATTATGTATTTAAGTCTGTGGGAATTGAAGGAAGCAGAGAAGAAAGACCCTTCACTGCAGAAAATATGAACAGTGTCCAGGAGAACGTTGGGCATGAGACAAAGGAGAAATGGACTTACAGAACAGATGATTGGTAAGGAGCACTGTACTGGATCTATCAGGGCAGCTATGTGGGGGATATTAAACAGATCAAAGTACCAATGCTAGACTCAAATGATAAAGTGTTCTTACAAGTTCATGGGAAGAGGACATCTAGAAGCAAACAAGACAGCAGACAGAATCACTGCAGATGTGAGCAGATTCTGCAGGTCATGTAACATCTACCAAAGGAGTGTACCTACAGTGATGATAACCAAGGTGCCACTGGGTAAGATAATTCTCATAGAAAAGCCATTCATAGCAGAGTAGCTGTGGACTTGACTGGAACATCAGCACCTGTATCTTCCAAGGGTATCTGCTACATGCTGATAGTGTAGTAGACTATGCAACACACTACCCATAAACTGCAGCACGGCTGAAGATTAGATGGAGAAAGGAGCAGAAGCTCTCCAGAAAATGTTCTGCAGAGTAAGCTTTCCAAAAGAAGTCTTAAATGACAGACAGACCCAGTTTACCTCATAACTGATGCAAGAGGTGTGCAGACTTATCAGCACTAGGCAGCTATTTACCACCCCAGATGTAATGGACTTTGTGAGAGTCAATGAAGTATTAAAGAACATGCTGAAGATATGCCAGGATAAACCACGTAACTGGGACAGGTACCTGTATACAGTATTATTTACCTACAAAGAAGACCCACAAGTGAGTACAGGATATTTAGCTGTTTAATATGGAGAAACAGATACTGAATGAACTGGGGACAAAAGAAGAAGAGTTAGAAGTGAGAAACACCTATCAGTATATGTTAGACCTGAGACACAAATTGAAGAAGACCTGTCAAGTTGCTTGAGAAAGTCTGTATGCAGCTCAAGAAGACTAAGGATTGATGTTTCAAGGCTGGACAAAAGGTTTTGGTTCTGCTGCCCTCAGACAATAACAAACTCATCCTGCAGTGAAAAGGACCTTTTGAAGTGTAGAAAGTGGTCAACAGAATGTTGAAAAGGTAATTATATTCTATTCTTCCATAACAATGCTTATTTCCATCAAAATTATACTCATAATTCACATTGTAATACCCTAAATACTTATATTATAATAAAATGTCATCTGCCATTTAATGGGAAACTCACAAAATAATCAAAATCCTTTTGTAGAGCAGCAGCATCCTAGTCACAGGCAGCAACACACTAATTTTAATATTAATCATCAGCAAATTTAAACAATTGATATAGTTCAAAATAATGAAAGGGCAGAGGTCAAAGTAATGAGCCTTGAGAATCCCCCCACATGTGGCATACATCCACTTTCATGAAACTCTACTTATAACAATTCTCTGCTTTCATGATGACGAGAAACCCACTTAAAGTAAAAATGTATCTCAGGACGACTGGTGTGGGTATTAACACTTTTAACATTGTTCTCTGTTTTATTCTGACAAAAGTGTTAATATCCATACCAACTCTGTGCTTTCTTTCATATATCCATTTTTCAATCCATGTGGCCAACATATTCTCCACACCTCTAGAAATAATTTTTTAACAAGTCTTTTATGTGACACCTTGTCAAACTTTTTTCAGGAGGTAGCATGTTAGTTCAGCGTTTGATACAGCAAAACCAAGTTTTCAATTTTGTCCAAGAATACAATCACAGAAGTAGCAATTAGGTAAGTCAGTAAAGTCAGAAGGTATGTAACTTATCTCTGGTAACCATTAACCACTTACCAGTTATTGTATACATATGTTTGGGCTTCTTTCACTTCCAACAGCCTTTTTAAGGGCTATGTAATAAAAATTATTTTTGTATATAACTTGTTTCTCGCTGTTGTCTTTTGGTAAGGTCTACTTACAGGGGAAGTCATTATACCTTGACAATGGACCATGTCAATCAGATTGACTAGCAAAATACTCACCACATCAAACCAGTTCAAACTACTCAAGATTACCAAGGAATATTCCTCTGACAGTGAACACAATCTTGTTATAGCCACCTCAAGTAGCAACTCCAATCCAAGAACAGCCACAATGCCACAACACCTCAAGCCTCACTAACTAGCCAACCAGCAAACTCTCAATTAAAAATCAACCAAGATGAAATACAGAAGAAATCCAAGGAAACAGCATTTTAAACCTCCAACTGTGATTATTACTGATGACAGACCCAGCATCTACAGGCAGCCAGAAATCAATCATGAAATCAAGAAATTCTTCCTGTCTATCACTTCATGCACTTCAGAAGACTATTAAAAGGTGCAGTATGTATCAAGTGCTCTAATACATGCAGATACACCATATTTTTGAAGTCCTAGCGCAATGATGCCTTTAATAGTGCAAAGAACATGCAACAAGTCACTGGAAAACATTCTAAGAAAAAAGCAAGAGTCATCAAAAGTGTATCATTTAACACAACTTATCAATAATGCAGTGTTTTAACTGTATGCACAGCCACTACACAATGTGTCCACTGCAGAGACCACCACCAGGATGATGAATATCCAAATATCCATAAACTTATCAAGTGTGCCAAATATAGAGGCCCTCTCATGCTGCCTTTTACCATGAATGTTCAAAGTTCAAGAATGTAGTAACCACCAACTACATTGCAAATACTGGCAGCTACAAAACCATCACCACTAAGCATGTTCACCACCCAGTTCCAACTAATGCCAGTGAACACCAAATATGCAGCTGTGAGTCCTCCAAACACTACATGAAAACCAAGCACCACCAAAATATCTAGAACATGTTCTAAAGCCATCCAAGCCACACAACCACAACAGACAGTTCAACTTTGAAGCTCATCAGAAATCTACCAAAAGGAGAATCCCCAGACTCACAGTAACATCTTCATTGCAAAACTTGTAACTTTCATCATCAAATCCATCATCATTGCTAGAAAATATTTATGACATATAATACACGGCCAAGAAGATATGTAATGTTGCCACAGTAACAGCAAACCTTGTGTACCTCTTGAATTCATCAAACAACACAGAAATGGCCTGCACATTTCAATGTAAGTTCTATTTTTATTATGATATGTTTTTACATAGTAACATCCAAGGTAGTTAAGCAGTTAAAAAAATTGAGCTATGTCAACTCTGTAACCAAATTCATGCTGATGTCATGAATTTAAACAAGATGCTCTTGAATGATAACAATAAATTTTACATAACAGTTATACAACCTTTACTAGACCTAGAACATCACATTGCAAAAACAGTAAAATAACCTTTCCTACCATGTCCAATTCACAAACCATACATGAAACCACTCCACAGAAAACAGTAAATTGAAAAACAAATTCTTGGAAGTTTAATCCAGAAATTCACAAACAAGCAAAACATCAGCTAAGACAAAATTTCATCAGAACACATGACTCTAATCTAAAACTTCTCATATATGAAAAGAGAATAATCTTACCAGAAAGAGCGTTCTGAAACAACAACAATACTATTAGGAGACCTATTATTCAACAGATAGCACCACACACAACCCATCACATTTCTTGAAAAAATTTAAATCATTCAGTGACAACCAATGAACATTTATAGCCAAAATACACTGCAATAACACAATAACAACCACTGATCAAGAATGAGCCAACATATTTGCTTACTCTTTCTTGAAAAGAACAACATTCAAAGTGCAGGTAGAAAAGGCAAACCCCAGATAATGCTGCAAGACTAATCAAAACCATATACCAAGGATTTGACTTAAATTCATTACAATAGCTGCTTTTTTCAGGGTAAAGAAAGACTTTGATTCCATATACAATAAAAGTCTGAAATACAAGTTGTGTAACCAACATGTTCCAAGAAAGTTAATTAGTTAAATCTCTGGCTTTCTTACTAACAGAACCACCAGGGTTAAGATGAATAACTCAATTTCTAATTACTTCTCTTTTGAAGTAAATATTCCCCATTCTAATTTAATATATATGTAACTGACATTCCTTTCCTCAGTTTAACCTCTTCACAAGTACGCTGAAAACATTGCTGTGTGAAGTTAATCAAGCAACCCAGGTCTAGCAGCATAAAGAATTTAAGAAACTTAATACAACAGAACAGTGGTGTAACATCTGGCATGTTATACTCAACCTGACCAAAACTCAAACATCATTTTCTTACACAAAATAAACAAAAGTAAGAAAAAACTTATGAACTTTAGCAATAACTGTATAATACCACTACAACTTTCTCAAAAAATGTTACATTTCTGGATATGAATTTCAATCAAACTCGTATCATGGACAATCCACTTTAATAATACAGTGCAAACTACCAGTAAAAGAATAACATATCTCAAAAGAATTGCAGAAACCAACAAAGGATGCAACAGTTAATCCATAATAATCATATATGAAGGTTACATCAGACTGCTCTTTGAATATGAGTGCTCTGTAACCTGTCCCCTAATCTTTTCAAAATGCTTCAAAACTTGCAAAATAAAGTTATCAAAATCATGTACAGACATCCCAAGTCCCCCCCCCAAGAATATTTGAATAAATGACATCAAATGCAACCACTTCAAACCTGTTTCACTGAACTAGCTGAACAATGTTTTAGAAAAACAGTCACCCATAACAAACAAATGCAAGACTTCCCTACAATAGCTGCAACACCAAACTCTTGGCAAAAACATATTTCTTTATTTTACCTAATTAACAGACTGGATAATCCATAGCAAGCTTCAAACATACCAACTTACCACCTATTCAAAACATGCCACATTACTATATTTGATGTGTGTTGCCATTTACCCATATAGTACTAATTTCTCATTTTTTTCAGAATTCTTGTGAGTAAAGAGATGGCAGATTATTCAGTGTCTGGCTTGTGAAAGTGGGTTTTATCAGGATACTCCCATCCCTTTCCCAGCAAAATTTTACCTTGAACTCTGGATCCTATGATCCCAACTCTAAAAAGGGATTACTCCACAATTTTTTTTTTTAAATTAAGACACAAACAAATTAAACTTAAATACTTCAATCAATACACTGCTAGACTCTAGCCAATAGCTAATCAGACAATCAACTCAAAATCTCAACTACAGGAAGTACTGAAACTACTTCAGTTTCACTAAAACTTTTACATTCATGTCATTATATGTATGATTTATCATGTGTTACCCCAAGTTTAACAGAAAACTGTGATAAGGAGATATCCTCCATCAACTTAAAACTCAAGATGACTTTGACCAACTATACCAAATCTGGAACTCTTACTTCACTGTTACCTGTAAACCATCAAGAAGCAACTCTAGCACACATACAGTATTCTTATGAAATGTTCATCATTCCTTCACAAACGATAAAATCCTTCTAGCCCTTGAATCAACCACCCACTTTAAAATACACACTGTTTATCACATAATTTCCAAAAATTCAGGATTTCCATCCAACTTCATCAAGATACTAACAAATTCCCAACAGACTACATATTATATCTTATCACATGGCTTCTTTCTAGACTATTATCACTTTAAAGCTGAAAAACCTTATCACAAGCCCAACCCCTATCATACCCAGATTCCCTCCACCACCACCTCCTCTCCTTTCCCAAACATCACCCTTTGCCAACCAAAAACCTCAAACTGCCTTTTTAAAAGAACCTACTTCATGGAATTTTAAGCTTTGACAAACGATTTTATAAACTTTTCATACCACTGATGTAAGACTTATTTAATAAGCCTAAAAGTACTGGAACGATTTTTATCATCTCCATTCAAAAGTGGAGCAACATTGGCCAACTTCCAATCTTTTGGTGCATTCTCACTATTGAACGATGCAGAATAAGTAGTAGCAAATTGCTCACATGTTTAATCTTCAACATTCTTCAAACCTTAAAAAAAAATTATTTCACTTAGGAGCTTTATCTTTCTTTACACTTCACAACTGTTTCTTAAGAAGCTCAGAATTAATATAAGGTTAACCACACTTGTTTTTGAAAAATAATTTTAAAGTTGATAAAATCTTGTTCTTAATGTTAACATAGAACATTTATGAATTCTTAAAAAGTAGTTAATTTACAAATTGATCTAATTATCTAAATACAAATTTAAGAATTCTGTTAGGATATGTATATTATTATAATAGGCCTAGCTATTACAAACAATTTAATTTTAACTGAGGTAGCATGATGTTAGATAAAATGTGCTAAATGTTAAAAGGTCACTGAATAAAAACTATGGAAGTTAAAGTTTTTATCAACATTACCATTTCATCTTACAATTAAATTACAGTACCTTGTTTGCAATTTGGTGCCCACAGGCCATTTGAACAAATGCAACTGGTTGTAAACCACATGTCTTCACAAATGCCATTTTCTCCACAGAGGGGCTCAGAGTCAGTCCTGCAGCTATTATATTGTCGTTCACAAGTGGGAGTAACATGAGCAAACTGAAGAGGAGTGTTCAGGTCTAATTCATGACCATTTACTACCACACTGTGAATGCATCCCACAAAGTCGTCTGTACTCACTTGTCCAGGTTGCTCAAGAAGGGGATCAATAGTAGGAACACCTCCAAGATACATGGGATTGTTATTGAAATTTAGAGTCCTGTGTGATAGTAGTATTATTCAGTCTAAATATTTTTTTCCTATTTATAATTATTAAATATCAAAATAATATTCCAGAATTAAAACAAATAAATGCTTATGCATAACTACAGTTTTAATGTCAGAAATATTGTCTGTCACTAATTTATAATAATTTTAGCTCAAAGAAAATAAGTAAGTTTGAATTATATTAAACTACTCTTGGAAGATAAAGAAAGTATGTTTTATGATTGCAATTAAAGGCCATTAACACATATAAACAAAAGAAATACCCAATGTTGCCTGTTGTGGACACAAAACAACTAGCATTGCCATGGAAGCATTCTTCACAAACTTCTCCACTGTTTGAACAACCAACCACTGATAAAGATGTCACCTGAAATGTTTTTTTTTTAACAGATCAAGATTATTTAAGTATTTAAAAATTAAATATTATAATTATTTTTGTTATAAGCACAAATATTGAGGTGCTGTAAATAGTATAACTGTAAACACCTAATTCCCTATGCAATTTATTCAAGCTATTTTTTGACTGGGCTCTAAAAACATTTATTTGTTATAAAACTTGGACTAAGCCTTTTACATACCCATATGTGATATTAGCTAAAAGATGAATTTGCTTATGTTTAATGCTTATATCGAGATATAGGTTGTATTATTTTATACAAAAGCAAAAAAGAAAAATGTGAATTTTCATTCAAAATATAAAATTGTTAAAATATTTGTCAAAGTGTTGATTATCCAATATTTATCTTTTGGTACATAAAATAATACTGTACAAACAAATCTTGAAGATACAAGACCTACCCTGCCATTACGTATCACAGTTATTTTATGCCATCTGCCATCAGCTACGTTTGTTCTTGCTGTAATAGTGGCAACAGCTGTACGAGAACCACCAAATGAGAACTGTGGTCTGCCATCATGGAGCTCCAAAGCAACAAAATCAGATCTACCACCACTTGGTCGACCATAATTATAAACAAGGAGACTGTTTTGTTTGTTGGTTGCAAGAATAATAGATATATCATTAGTTGAAGGTTTGAGTACTGGAAAAGCCATGTAAGAGTAGCGGTGGAAGCCAAAAGGTGACTTCTCACAATGTCTTCCAAAATAGTTTGCTTTGCAGGCACAACGATAACCTAAAAATAAAGATGCACAGTATAGTTTGATATTAGTATTATTAAAATTAACAGTTCTGAATACTGCTCAAAATAGTTAAAGGATAATTTTAATTTGTAATATTATAGCTATGGATAAAAAAAAACCATTACAACGAAATAAAATCAGTCTCTTCCCTTACTTTGTTGTTACAAAAATCAGCCATGCAATGATCAGCAATGTGATATGAAATGGAAGATGATCTTGAATCATGGCTATAACCTGAATGTGTGAATTTTTTTTAAAGGAGAACCACTGCATAAACGAAACCTAACTAGTATAACAGCAACTTTATGCCAAATGCTCAATGTACATTCCACTCATAGCATGACACAAACAGTTCACCTATAATAGTGCTTAGAAACTACCATGTAGACCAGTCACACTTCCCTTGAAACTAAACTTCAGACTCATACCAATTTGCAAGCAAATTCACTTCAGTTTCACACTAAAACATGATAGTATGGCAGTAATAAAAGTATGGTTAGCAGGAATAAGCATTGCTGAACATACCAATTTCTATATCTGTTAAAGCCATACAATAAGAACTACATCCTCACTCTTTTTGCTACTATGTACTGATGTTACTAGTTCTGATTTCAGCCTAATGGTTGATAATGCCAACCCCTACTGTATAAACTGATCAATAGAGTGGTCTTTATACTCACTCATTGGATTTCAATTCTTGTTGGTGTGTTTGAGATAGTCTTGGGAGATATGCTATATCTGCATTCTATCATGTGACTACATATATTAAAGATGGCCTAAAAACAGCTCTGTCAGAGGACTGGTCAGGATAATTCAGGACTCTAATATCATTCTCATTTAAAGGATACAATGCTAGTTTTAAGCTTCCTTTGTTGTTCATTGTGGCCCTACTCCACAATGAATTGAAACATCATGAACTGTAAATATGTAAAATTACATCTACCAGATACTCACTCATGATTACATATTGAGTGACCAGTCATTTGCATTTAAAATCTGATGACTGATAATCAAATACTTGATTTACAAAAATTAATTGAAGAATGTTGATTTTTGTTTTATTTGTTACTGTTTTCTTAGTGCAAAGGTAAACAATGGGTTACCTACACTTTGTCCACTGCCAGGAACAATGTAGGGTAATACACTTACTGTTGGCACAACGTGGAACTTAATAGAAATTGATTAAATATTATTTTTTGCAATGCTTTCTGCCTTGTTACAACTATACTAAAAACTCGAATCATTTAACTGTTTTAACCAATATATAAAATGTGCAATAAATAGTTTTATTGTAGAAAAGAAGTAACTTGCACATAATAACAACATGAAAATAAATAATAACACATTTTAAGCTAGCAAAACTATATTCCTTTTACTTAAATTAAGAAGCAGCTTTAAAAACTTGCCTCTTTTTGTAAAATTAGTATTTTCTTGTATGTAAGCATTCAACAATAGTTCAACAGGATATTGAAATAAATATCAATGTATTTTAAATACATATTCTTTGTCACAATAGAACATGATACAAATACTTATAATTTTCCATAACTTTCACTGAGATACACTGTAAATTAATAATGTAAAATTAATTACTAGAGTTAATTAGCATTAAAAATACCTTCACAACTATTCTCAAACAAAATTGTTTAGCTTCTTCTTGGAACATCATTTTTCTAAATGCTACTTTGTTTATACTTTAACCCTTTACTACAATAGTGACATTAAAATGTTTTTTAAATAAAAATAAAATTAAACACTGATACTCTAGATGTTTTATCATCATTAGCTGGTGAAGTAACTAAGCTACTGCATTTGCATTAATTCATCTGAGAAAAGAAGTCAGAATTTGTGTGTAAACATGAATGACTTTTGTTGTCACGAGCAATTCAATGCTGCATGAATTTGAATGTCAACTATGTTATTTCTGCTGTTTATCTTTTCACATACACAATTAGAATATTAACTTAATGTGACATTTGTTGTCATCCATTTTTTACTTTCTATAGTGATGAAGAAATCTTCTAGATGTTTCATTATTTAGTTTCTACTTTGACATTACAGAGTCACATGGTCTAGAGTTGAGTTGCTAACAATATCTTTTTCTACTTCCCTCACCCTTTGTTCCCTCTAGTAGGTAATGTCTCCTTTGCTTGCAGGGATGTATTGTATATACAATTTGGGTTGAATGAATTAGCACTAAAATATCCTTGACTAACTAATTATGATGTTGAAAGAAGATGGACAGCCAAACAATTCTTTCAGGGAACAAAGATCACAAGATGATTACCTCTGGCAAACAAAGAAAGGGAGATTAAATTTTATATTTGAGTGCACTTCCTATGCTCAGTTCTGACTGGTTTTAAGTGTGACTAGTTTGGCAGATATTTGAGGAAAGGAAAGCTGAAGAGGTATTCACTAACCCAGTCAAGACAATCACCCATTTTTGTCAGCAGTATGAATAGATTTTTTTGGCATCTAAATAAAGATTGTTTTCACTGTTTTTTAAATGTGTCCAACCTGTTCATTTCTCATGCAACTGAAAATTTAGTCAAGTTATAAAGTACACAACATTTATCTTCTTGCTTGAATCTGTTGTTTTTGTTGGTTTACCTTGTTGAGAAATCAGTTTTATCTGAAAATATCACAATTGCTATTCCTGCTCATCATTCCCATACAAAATTAGAATATAAACTTTGTCATTTCAGTATTGGTGTTCATCTTTTCCTATACAATTTACAATGACATTTTCATTTAACCTATTCAAAAATATTTATACCACCAAATGTTTTCATAACGAACTTAATAACTTCTTCAGTGAAGACACTATAAAATAGTAACATTTAACCATAAAATGACCAAAGAAGGTCTGTTGTTCTCTGCTTTATTAGTAAAAGTGTTAATACCCATACCAGCCATTCTGAGACAGAGTAATATTTACAATTTTTACACAACTTATGTGAAAGACTTGATGATTAACATTGATGAACTTGAATTCAAATGTAACAAACAAGAGAACTACTACAAATGTTTTTGCCAGAGTACTAGTTATTGTCACTAGCTATTGATACCTCCTTACTACACCTGACTTTTTGTTGTTTCTTAATACTGACTCTTTATAGAGAAAAACTAGTTTTTTTTTTTACTTCCACCCTCTAGTATATAAAAACAGCCCATCTAATACTAGCTAAATATGCTTCTCAGAAAGCTGTCATATATCAGTGATGACACCAAACAGACTCTTGTGCTCTAATACTACAAACATTTTGTTTAAGATAAATAAAATGAGCAAATTATAAAAATACATTAAAAACATTCACCTGTTTTTAACGTTATTGTGCTTCAAATAATATATTTATTACGAATATAAAGTGAAAAGAAAACTACTACAGTCTAAAGAGGTTCTGTTTTTATTTTTTCAAACTGGCCACTGAGAGAGACTTCTCTAACATTCCCCAACAGTTCTTTTTTAACAAAACTTTCAATTTGTGGAATATTTTAAGCACAAAAACTGTTTTGTAAAGTTCATTCATTTTTGTAAAGTGACACTATTTATGTTTCTATATTATTAGCCTTTTCATGACTCTACTGAGTTTGGTGAAGCCTTGTATCACTAGGGATGTCATTAAATTCATCTGACATTAAATGATACAGCAATACATTTATCAGAAATATTAAGTTCAACCATGCTTTAGCAGATTCCTGGTATCTATCCCACGTGAGACCTGTAAAGGGTTAACTGCACTCCTTCTTGATTGAGTCTAGAAGCATACAAAAAAGCAAAACTAAGTTTCACAATAGGAATTTTTATGAATATTACAGATTGATGAGGGTTTTCTTCATCTTCCTCAATGTTATTGAATCTAGTTCTGTATGAATACAATAGTTCTTGACTGGTCCAATCAAAATGTTTATGGCTTTAATACTGTGATCATTTTATGTGTTGCAGGTAACTGATTCAATGGTTGGTCAACTTTCTAATTCACTGGAAGTTATTTAACATGTAAAAATAAAAATGGTTTTGTAACAAACACCATATTCATGAAAAGGCTAATCTTATGAAAACCCAAGTACTGTAACTTCATAAGAATACATATAGCTGACAATACAATTGCTATAATTGAAATATCCCATAAATACAATTTTGTTGATGAAACGTTGTCCTTGATAAATAAAAATTTCATTCAGTGACCTGTTTGATAAACAAAAACTGAATCTACTTAGAATGTATTACTATTATTATTACTATGTATTACATTATTTGAGGTATACTTACCTTATAATGGGTTTAATTTATTTTAAAAATATGTTAATAGTGATTTAGACATCAAATCTTTCATAAAAGAGAAGTTATGTAAAAAGTATGTGTTATTATTGTACAGTATTTTCAAATAGAAAAAAATGTTAAGCTCGCTGGAAACATGTAGTGTTATAAATATTTTAAATAAAGTAACTGAAAATGTCATGACTGTTATTTTAGTCACTTAGAAAGATTTCCAAACACATTTCATGTGGTTAAAATGAGAAAAATCAATGATATAATAAACAGCAAGTACTGCTGATGACTGATACATTAGGATGGTGCAGTAATATTTTGGTCCTTAAACTGTATCAAAAGTAGAGATATAGCTGTATGTTTGCATAGTTATTGATGGTAATTTTGGTATAAACTGTATACTATACAGACAGGAATTCTGAACTCTAAAAAATATTTAAGAACCTTTTCCCTAAAATTCATGAATAAGTGAAGTTATGCTTTCATTTATCATCTGAACAGTTTACTTGATATATTTCAACCATTTTGAACCATCCTGTGCTCAAATTAAGTAAATGTTAAAATTATATCTAAAACATCATTAGTGTGTATGCAACAAAATTAATTAAAAATGGGTTAAATAACTTTAGATGTGCTGTGACAAAAAAACCCCAAAAAAACAGCAAACTTTTTTGGGGAGACTTTTAACACAAGGTTTGTGAAGATATTCACTACATAAATGTGAATAAGGGAATGATGCTCCTTTTGTTGGAATGTAACAATTCTTGGTCTCACAATACAGCTTATTAATGAAAAACTATTTTTGATATTTTTAAGTTAAAACATCTGTTAAAGTATTTCATTGAGGAGAAGATATAATAGTTGGAATTTCTTTATTGACAATAGGAATGGGATGTGACAGGTGAGAAATGAAACAATGCTATTTAACACCTTTTGGGGTAAATAACCCATGGCAATGCTGGTTAAGATCCTTTATTTAATTGTTACACCATGATGTATGTTTTATATTCATTAACTGGAATATGCCATAATAATTTCTTAGTTTTTAGAGCATCCCTTTCATTACAAAAAATCTGCTTAGGATATACAATAATTATTTCTATACCTATATTTATATAAATGACTTAATATATGTTAGATACAAGGTATGTGGGAATGAACATATTTTAAAGCTAGCAGTTATGTACAATATTAAATAACAAGGTTTGTACATTTGTTTCAGTACATACATGATATTGATTAAAAGTTAGTATTACACTGTACTTTACAGCCCAAACCTAGAAATATTAAATATCAAGTTAGGCAGAACTAATTATTACCAATATAAATTACTATTACAAAAATGTGGTCTAAAATCCTATTAGTCACTCCAAATTAGACTGAAAAGGATTTTATTGAAATTTTAGAAAAGGAAATATTATATTCTATGTGTTTAAGACTACAAATCTTGGAGTATTTCATAAAAACTACCTCTAACATCTTATAGACTTCTGTAAGAATTTTCATAAAAGGTTAAATGTAGTTTCTAAATCAGGTTTTTATATTGGTTGTAGTAATTGGTAGTACCCAGTGTTTGACAATGACATAGATAACAGAATAGTTAATAAGTTGCTTAAATTTGTTGACGAGATTAAGGTCTAGAATGTTGCTGCTTTACAAAAAAAGATTTGTATCATTTGGTGAGTTGGAAAAATAACTGGCAGGTGGACTTTAATTATAATAAATGCAAGATAACATATGTGAATTATCACAATTGAAATTATAAGTATAATTTTGAAGTAAATAACCTAATCAGTATTATGAGAAAAGAAGGTCTCGGTATTTGTGTGTTGTTGTTGGTGATAAGGCAAAAAAGATTTTGTGTTGTATTTAAAGAAAAGCTGAATATAATTCTGAAAGGTTATAATTTGAATATATAGATAACTGGTTACAACTCATTTAGAGAAGTGTGTAGAGTACTGAACTCAATCAATAGTTGGAAAGGATTCAAAACTGAGCCACTAGGATGATTGCAGAGATAGAAGGGTTGTATAAATTACGTCAGGATAGGAGTCACCTCCAACTTAGAAAGTTTTACTCTTTTAACAGGGTGTTGGTCTTTGAAATGAATTGCCTTCATATGTAATGGATACAGTATATTTAGAGGAGTTTAAGGGAAGCCTGATAATCATGTATCACGTATGAATTTCATTATTTATTTATTAAACAGGATAGCCTTAATAAACCAACATAGCCCTTTTTGTCCTAAAATGTTATGCTAAAGAAAACTCCAGTTATATTTAATAAGCATATAAAAATAGATCCAAAAAAAAGAATTTCATTAAGAGTGAAGTCAAATTTGAAAAGCAATATTTTAAAGAACAAATATAAAATTTTCACATTAATGCCTTTAGAGATAAAAATACAATCATATACATTACTTTTGAAAACCAAACTCTTTATTTGCTTTATAAAAACATTGCAAGACACATAGATTCACATAAAATATTGTTGAATCTGATGTAGGTATTCAGTCAGAATCAACAGAATTCTCAGTAGTATGAGAGGTTTAAGTTTTTCTAATAGCAGTAAATTTAAATGGAGTACTTGCACGAATGTAAATGAAAACAGGGTTATCAAGTGACCTACCTGGATTTTCAACAATACATGTTCCTCCATTTAAGCAGCGATTTGGACGACAGCTGTCTGTGGTCTGTTCACAGACAGTACCCCTGAAATCTGGACGACATAAGCAGAAAAATGAGCCATTTGGTGCTTCTTCACAAGTTCCTCCATTCTTACATGGTAAGCTTGCACATGAATCAGTTTTTGGAGCTTCACACTGCTTTCCTTGATATTCAGATGGGCAAACACACAGGAAATTTTCACCATCATGTTGACAAGTGCCACCTCCTAAACAAGGATTAGGGGAACAGGGGTTTTGTTTGTACTGGCATAAAGGCCCTGAGAATCCTTTTGTGCATGTGCATGTAAACTGACGGCTAATAACTGGGGATGTAAAGACTAGAGAAGGAGAATCCAAGATAGAAAGAGAATCTTGTAATTCCAGATAACTGAGGCATTTTCCACCATTTTGACAAGGTGTGATCTCACAAGGCTCAAAACCAATTGTGATGTCTTGCCAACTTATAGAATCTTGAAGAAGTTTCTTTCCCTCTTTGAGCATTACCAGAACATCTTTTGACAGGATATAGCTACCAGAATTTGTCTGTACAGCAAGTGTTAGCTCCACATGGCTTCTAAGAGCAGTTATGCTATATATAATTGGTTTTCCTAGGGACTTAATACACACAAAATATAAGTATAATGTCTATGCTTTACAGTATTAGTATATTTTAACAGATTATGAAATACAATATTGCTAATTCAAGTTCTAATTACATTATTTATTGCAATACCAATACACAGAGTATAACGGAATTACTCATCCAAAAATGAAAAGGAAATAAAGAACAATAATGCAAAAATATGGAAACTTTACTTAGTTATAACTAATTATAATGAGTTACCATATGTACACTTAATTACACCTTCACATTCCACCACAAGTATAAAGACGAACTACAACTTTTCCTCTGTCAGTGTATGGATGCTATTTTGTTAATGATCTATTCAAGGAAATTATAACCTCCTTAGATTTGTATTCAGTATTTCTGTAGATATACCTTAAAATCCTATTTGTCTTGCTGCTACCAACAGCATATTGTTTGGATGGCTTAAAAGACTGATCAACCAGAACTCCAAGACCTTTTTACTTTCATAACAGTATATAAAATTACTTCCATGAAAATTATATTCATAATTCAAACTGTGATATTCCTCATATATTACCTGGCACTCATTATAATTAAAGTCATCTGCTACCTACATGCCCAACTCACCAAATAATCCAAATCCTTTTGTAAAAAAGCATCAGAATTCTTACAACAAAGTAGCACCCAAAACTTTAATGTTATCAGCAAAATTTAAATAATCTATTTATCAATCCTCTTGCTCTGTCCATAGTTTGTTTTGAATTTTGCGCAAAGCTACATGAAGGCTATTTGCACTAGCCATCCCTAATTTAGCAGTCATCATCACCCACCTCCAACTCTTGGGCTACTCTTTTACAAACAAATAGTGGGATTAGTCATGACATTTAACGTGCCCATGGCTGAAAAGGTGAACATGTTTGCTGTGATGGGGATTCAAATTCATGACCCTCACATTATGAGTCGAGTACCCTAACCACCTGGCCATGCCGGGTCTACCTCTGTCATTGACGTAAATCAAAAAAGCACAAAGATATTAACAATGAACCATGAGGTACACCACTCATGATATCAATCTAGTCTAACTGAACTCCTTTTGTAACAACACTACCTTTTTCCATCTAGCCAGTTTCCCATACAATAAGCCAACCTATCCCCCACACCTAGAGAGATAAATTTTAAAAAGATGTCAAAAGCTTTCTGAAAATCCAGATATATGAAATCTATACCAGTATTCTCACCTTCATAAGCACTGATCTCTTCAGAAAATGTCAAAAGGTTAATAAGGTAAGATTTTCCTTAGAAAAGCCATGTTGAATATTTAACAAAATTTTAAACTTTGTCAAATGACACTGCAAAGCATCTTTTGTCAGACTTTCAAATACTTTTCACGTAATGTAAGATTTAATAATCTATTAAGTCCATAACTATTGTGACAATTTTTGTCACCTCCTGTGATAAGTGGAGTAACAGAAGCCAACTTTTAACATTCCAACACCTGCCCACTTTTCAAAAATGTATTAAAAATGATAGCAAGTGGCTTACATATCCAATCCTTAACCTTTTCCAAAACCATTTGTTAAATACTATCTGGTCCAGGAGCTTTATCATTTTTTATACTTTCCTTTTTTTTAACAAGCTCAGAATTAATGTAACCATCTTATTTAGTCTTATTTCCATCTAGTAACTGTTCAGGATGAAAAATACATTTTTAGGTAAGGAAAATGTTAATTTTTGTTAAGTAATGATCACTTGCACTAAGATTTTCTCTAATTTATACCTTATCAACCATTTATTTATTAAAAGTTAACAATAAATATAAAACACCATTGTTCTTAGTAGTTTCCCTAACCAATTCATCAAGAAAATAATTCTGAACAGTTTCTAAAAACCTGTCTCTCTATTGATTTGACTCAACATTTCTCAATCTATACCTAAAATTAAAATTTTCCATAATTATAACCTCACACAGAGCTGAAATCTGTACCTCATTCTGGTATTCCATTAATTTCTCCAGTTTCATATCATAAATGTAAAAAAGTCCAACTAAAAGCTTTCTCCTCTTACAACAGAAACTCAAATAGATTCAACCAAATTGCTATTAACTTAACATCCTCAACTTGAACAGGTGGAACTTGCATTCTACACATGAAGCCAGTCCTCTCCATTATCATACTCTACACTTCATGCTCATTTGCATGCAACAATGCAGCAATATCACATGAAAACATGTTAGAGTAGGTAGAAACCTAAAAGCTAGTGGTAAATAAAAAACTGATCCCACAAATCTAAATAACTGATCTACTCATTCAACTTAAGCCTATAATTTAATTCGAGTGACTTACTTATAATTTCATCCCCTCATTTAAATTTTTGAAATTATGACAGAATTAAGTTATTATGGCACTTTTCTTTGAATGCCTTTATTTATACCTTATACTTAACAATAAGCTCCTCTAACTTACTTTTTCCAAAATCATAAGCCCTATGTGCATTACAAAGGCTTTATCACTGCTAGCTTTAACAGTTACATCCTCCACCCCTGCCCCAAGATAGTATAATCTATTTCTTTTCTCCATATTTGCTCCATAAACTATCCTATCCACTTGTCATACTAAAGAGTCTCCTACAATAATAATCTCCTTTACTTTTGATTCCATTCCTCCTTCTGTTCCTTCTATTACTTTTTCTAGTTCATCATCTGCACAAACTCAGGGCTGAAACCTGTTACTCAACAGAAACTGTCATTATAATTAAATACACTACAATGAGCCTTATTTGTATTGTTTTAAATTTCTTAAAAATCATTATTAGGCAGTTCAGAAAATATGCTAAAACCTTGCAGCAAAGAAAGAAATCAGAGTTCTCAGTCAAAGTTTGCTTTTTTGTTACATATATTATTGACTATCATCCACAACCACAAAACATAAATGAGACTAAAGACAGAAAAAAACCAAACAGTGAAAGCTTTAGTCCAAACTTCTTCACAAAAATTTCATCCAACTTATTAGTATAAAACACTTAAATCTAACCATATATAAATATTCAAGTTAACACCAAAACAGAAGTTTAGTAAGTTTCCTGAAGAAAACAAAATTGTGAAATCTGATGTAATTCTTAATTATCAAAAACATTAACACAAAAGTATTTAACATAAAACCACTATATGTAATTAATTTAAAAAAACAACAGCATATATATATTTTAGTACAATAATTGTTCTATATGCAAACATTTTTCCAACCTGTTTTCAGAATTAGGTACTAATATTTTAAGTAAAATAATACCTAAATTTTGTTATTATGCACAAATTAGTTTATATTGATTGCACAAAGTATCAATTATCTTTGCAGGATAGCAAATTATGTTAATCTAAGATTTAATAGAGTCTAAAGATCTGTATGGGCATTTCAAAATCATCATATGGGTTGTCAATAAACAAAATAAATCCTTTCAACAATTCATGTTGTATAGCACATAAGTTAATGGCATACATCAGCATATTAATTATAATAAAATTTACAGTAAATCTGGAATCTAATATAATGAAAATTACTTTGAATACTAAGAAATATTCATCACTGTTGAATAATCAAGTTAGAATAAACTAGAATAAGCCATATAGAAAATCAAATAAAAAAACAGTTCACAGGTTTGAAAACACTGAAAAAATAAATTACAATTTTTTAAATTTTTTCCAATTGCTAAACAACAACTTACAAAAATAACCCAGAAAGTAATGCTCATTCACAGGTATTTACTAAGGACAAATGTTTACCAAGTAGAGCAACTCTTAGCCATATGTCAAATAATATTTCAAATAAATACATTATTATTATTAACTATGAACAAAATGAAAAAAAACATTATATCTGCTGGTTAGAGCACTGCTTACATGTATCTGAGACAGGGGCATAGATTTTTTACACCCGATGGGGGAGATAATTTTTTCAACCACTTATGTGGATTGTTCAATTTGCAAATTGGTAATCTCTGATCACGTGAACCTGAAAGCTGTAAACATGCTGTCACAGAGTATCTTGTTGCCACGATACTTCAAGGTTTCCATGTACATTTGTATAAGTGAGGTGTTGTGAACAGTTTTCAAAATGTTAATAGAATAAAGTCAAATGTGTCACAAATTAGCTGCCACATGAATTTATTCCTGCACACTGCACAGTATAAAAGATGGCCATTATACTTGACAAGGTTACTAATAACTTTCATTTCATGAATTACGTTTTCAAATGTTAATAAAATTAGTAACTACCCTTGATAAGTTTATATCTACTGAAAAACTGTTAATGTTGTTTGATAAAAATAATTAAAATGTCTTTGCAAACTCTTGAAAATTACACATCAATACAATGTAGCACATAATTATTCATACTTTTCATTGAAGTAAGATTCATTTAGTCCTCTAGTCTACATGTTCCCAAACGTAGACCTCCTTTGTGATGATCTGTTTATGAATTCTTTCATAAGCTCTTCTATATTTATCTTGTCGACCTCATCGTTGTGAGTGTGACAAACTGTGACATGGTTGAGGCAGCACTGAGACATAGTTGACTTTAACCACGTTTTCAACCATCTTAATGCAGAAAAGCTGCGTTCACATTCGCAGCTGGATACTGGACATACAAGCAAAATTTTCATGAGAAGAAACACTTCACTAAACATCTGCAGGCTTGTTTCACGCATTTTACAGTATGCATCCTTTGCACCTTTCAGAGATACTGCTTTTATTGTTCCTTTGAACACGAGCAATTGAAACTCGAGCCTTTGTGCAGATATTTCTGGATAGAAGTTTATAACCGAGTTGTCAATCTTACCAGATGTGATCATGTTCTCAAGTGCCAGATATTGTCTCAAGTCATTGTTGTCTGCATTGAATCTAGTGGTCACATGTTATATGACTGTGTCCACAAATTCAAAATATTGGCATCTATAGTAATCTCTAGCTGTTTCAGAATTGTGTGCTGAGCCATCACCTGTAATCCTTCTGGGTGGTCTGCGAATGCGTGATAATTCAATAGGCACCAGATCTAGGGAAGTTACCTTTTTCTCAGCTTCATAAAATATCTTGTTGTAATTTTCCTCTGTTCGCAATACCCACAATTGCTCAACAGTCACTGCAGATGCTTCAATCATACCAGATACTGTTGCTGATTTTGCTTGGAATGCACAGTTTAGTTCCTCTAAGGCAGCTAATGGATACTGAGCCATCAACAATCATAAAACTGTCTTTTCTTTGTCAAATCTGTCCAGCAGACTTCGTGCTTTCACTGATACATCTGATTTTTCATTTGATAATTCAGACACAGAATCAACAATGTCACTGTAGTGATCATTAGCACATGTAATTGTAAATAGGCAGCACAACCTGCATGTTGGACATGCAGTGGGTTGGTGTATTTAAGTGGACCATTGTGGCTGTCTGACGATACAATATTTTCAAAGATTGTCTTGTATTTGCCTGACCTCTGAAGTGAGACACCAATTCATGTACCCACTGGATGAAATCTCGAACACATTCACAGGCTTCAACTGCATGTTGCATTGTTAAATTAGCCTTGTGTGCTCCACAGTGAAAAAACAAAGCTGAAGGTTGCTTCTCTTTTATTTTTGCCTGGCATCCACTGTACGCACTGCTCATGCTAGCAGTTCCATCATAATTTTGTGCTCTTAATCCTGACAGTGGTAAATTGAGTCTAGTAAGTACTTCAAGTATAGTTGAGGATATTGTTTCATCAGTTGTATTGGAAACATTGTACAAACCAAGAAATGTCTCATGGACACCAAGGTTCTCATCTACGTATCAGCACCTGTAACATCATGAGTGCCATCAACCACTACTGAAAAGATTTTACTTTGCTGCACTTTGTGTGCTATGTTCCTCAGTATTTGATGGCTGAACATTTCCATTATTTCACTCTGGGTGATGTGAATGTGGTTTTCTTTGACGAGTAGGCCATCAACTCAGGATCTTCCTCATCCAGGAGCTTCATTAACTGCAGGAAGTTCCCCTCCGTATCAGTATATCCACGTAATGCTAAACCTTGATGCAGTAAGAAACGTAAACTTTTGAATATTTTGGCTAGACTTCTTTTGCATTCTTCCTGTTGCTTTTTTTTCCATCATGTGGCTGGACAGTCACTGTAGTTACATCAAGTAAACCTTCTGGAGATATAGTGAATCTGAGCTGAGAGGAGGTTTGGTGTTCATTGTATTTCTGTTTTGCCTTTATCCAGTTGCAAAAACTGGTGGATATGAAGGTATACTCCACTGGCCTCTCCAATTTCCCTGTAAAAAGGCCTCTATTTTCCACCTTGGCACAATGAAAGCATATGACTTTTTGGGTCTGATTGTTGAAGTACAGCCATGGGAACTCATCAAACCACTTGCCCTGGAAGCTGATATTTTGAGATTTTGCTTTCTGTCATGGTAGTAGTTGTGCATCTGGATGATATGGCTTTCCACACTCTATCTGTGGAGTGTCAGATTTTTCATTACTACACAAACTTGTTTCACAAGTTATCTTGTGGTCATGATGTGCAATAGTTGCACAAGAATTTTCATATTCGTCCTCTGATGAACATGGTATTTCCTCTGTATAGCAAGTTTCTATTCTTTTGCTTGAGGTTGCTGGTATATCTGCATCTGCATTGTCACTTGTAGTACTAGTAACTGGCTTGCAGAACTATCTAATATTGGAAAGTTTCAGACGCTTGCTTTTCATAATAAGAATCTGTTTCCCAGATGACTCTACAGGCCAAAATACAGTCTTTATTGAAAAACTCTAATGTACAACGAACGAAGATAGAACAGAATGGAAGTAGGACTGAACTGTACAATGTATTTTAGTCAAACTCACAAACCTCACAGTGACTACCGAGCCGACTGACCGTCTGGGCATCGCTGGGACAATAATGTGTGCTAGTTATAACACAAGTAATTGCAAGTTTCTCGAAAAATACTTAAACAATCACAAGTATATTATATTCCTGTTAAACCTCATCAAAAGGCAAACACATTGTGATATAATGTCTATAAGCACATTTATTAAATAAAAACATCTAAACAAAAACTAGCAATACAATTTGAGTAGAGGCTTCAGGCCATTGAAATCGCTCCTTTTGTGTTCTAATTATACAAGAAAATACAATATTTTTACTATCTATGATAAGAGAATATATTGTTCTTTTACCATAAAGCTCCAGCACTTTATCAGAGGGTGATGATAATCTGAAATTTCATGGATTAATGAGGGCCACAAACACAGGTCCAATGAGCCCTGTTGTAAAATCGAGGCTCAGACTAAAGGGAACGGAGTGGGGTGATGTAGGGCGCTTCTGGATCCGAGTGGCCCAAACCTGTCGTTAACTGTACACTAAACGTACACTATGGTCAGCAGCTTCGGCAGCTCAGGAGGGTGAGGTGTTCGACAATAAATCCAGCTAGACATGCATAAGAACAAATGGTGTAGGAAAATATACACAATATACACATAAGATTGATGCAGCTACAAGCTACAAACGGCCTGTCAGATCTAGATCACAGGAGTTTACGCTTGGGAGTAATATTTTCGAATTTCATGCACTGTTCAATCTCTTGTGATGAAAATTTTACTTAATCCTACACTATGTACAAGACGTAGGTAGATTCTGTGATAGTGCTTGCAAGCCTTGCATGTATACTTAGGCCTACTGACTGATACTTACAAACTATTGCTTAGATCGAAAAGCTTAGAAGCACGCCTTTATTAAAGATGTACATTTTGGCTACTGAAAATGCCTACATCTAGGCCTAATTATGTAATTTGGTTGGTAAGAACACGAGAATCACAAGAACAAACACACAGTTTGTAGGCCTGTGATAAAATAAAACAATTCAACAGACCAAAATGTAGGGGGGGATGATTGTATGCATCATACCCCCACATAAAATGAAGGGGGTATGTATCCCCCTATCCCCTCAGGATCTACGCTGCTGGTCTAAGAACCAACTCATTATTATTATTATTATTATTAATATAAAATGGCTTTACATATGGTTCATTTTTAGATGACAGTTATGTGTGTATTTTAATCTGAACTAATTTACAATAGTAATACTCAAAAGTACACTATGATTACAAATAATTTGAAAAACTAAATACTTATTCTTCATATCTTGAAGCCTACCTGAAAAATTTCCTTTAGCACTTTCTGAAGCTGCTGGAACTGATTCATCAAAAACATACCAGTGGACTGATTTAAAACTTGCATTGTCACACTGTTTTCAATGGTCAAATTGTCAAATTTCATGAACTGAATATATGTTGTGGATATTGCATCTGCATGTTTGCCATCATTTCCCCTCACTGTTATAGTGTAGTTCTGTGGATTCAGGAGTGGTACTGCATGTAGATCACACTTACTTGGAATCCTAAACATATCAGTGTCTCCTTTGTGAAGTGTACACTGGTAGTTACCAGAAAGATCTGGATCCAAAGGATGAACATCAGCAATTTTCCCACCATAGAACTTCTTATTGTATACCCAAACAATGACTGTTAAAGCTCTAACTGAAGAAGGACTGTCATTTTTATCTAAAATCATAATGTTAATAGGATGCTCAGCTTTTTGTGTTGGAAATCCACTATCACGAATTTCAATAAGTAGCTCAATATTTGGAATACTTTCACGATCAATGCTCTGGGTCGTTTTCAATAAGCCCGTGTGATGGTCAATTTGGAAAAAGTCTTTATGCCTTCCATCTGCCAAAAAATAAAGAAAGGGTGCACCATTGGGAGGTAAATCATAATCTGTAGCACTCAAGACCATTACACTTGTAAATGCTGGTTCATTTTCCATAACATACCCAATAACATCAGGTGGGACAAACACTGGAGCATTATCATTGATGTCAGTGACAAAGACATGAACAGTGGATATTCCTGTTTGTGGTGGGGAACCTCTATCAACAGCAGCAACAGTCAAGTTGTAAACTGCTAAGGATTCTCTATCTAGTTTTCCAGCAGTGTGGATTGTACCTGATTGTGGATCTATCCCAAACACCTGATTGATGTTTCCTGCAATTAAAGAATATGAGAAATGGCTATTTTCTGGGTGTACATCCTTATCTACTGCAGTGACTGTGATGACTTTTGATCCTAACTCTGCAGCTTCGCTCACCTCAGCCTCATAAAATAGCAAAGAGAATAATGGTGGATCATTACCATCTTGAACACTAATGACAACTTGGGCTTCATCAGTGTCATTGCCTCTAATACTTCCTCTGTTCTTTACCATTACAGATACAACCACACGTGACTGTAATTCTCTATCTAATCTTCGGGCAACAGTAATTTCCCCTGTCCTTGACTGCACTGAGAAGCCACGATCATTGCTACTACCAACAAATAAGAAAAAGAGGTCACCATCTGGACCTGCATCTTTATCAGTTGCTAACAGAGTTCCCACTGAACTTCCAATACTTGCAGATTCACTTACAGTAAACTGAAAGACTGGTTGTATGAACTGAGGAAAAAATTCATTCTGACCATTAATAAGGACTTTTAGTCTTGTCAAGCTGTACTGGGAGGAACCAGGATTACTAGCCATTACCTCCACAACAAAAATGTTTGTTTCTTCATAATCAAACATGTTCTTTGAGAAAATAATGCCACTCTGGGAATCAACTGAAAATTGTTCTTTTTTATCTTCCTGTATAATTGAATACTGAATCACTGCATTAGCTCCAGAATCTGCATCTTTTGCAATTAACTGTGTGATGTAAGTTCCAGCAGGTTTGTTCTCTGTAACATAAGAAATGAACTCTGTTGAATTAAAAACAGGTGGATTGTCATTGATGTCTGTTACAATAACGGTCAACATGGACATAGTGTATTTTGCTTGGAAGCCTCTATCTGTAGCAGTGATGTTCAAATGGTACTTATTACATTCCTCATAGTCCAAAAGTTTCTGAACAGTCACAGAACCTGTATTGCGACCAATATGGAACTTGCTATCATCATTTCCAGCTACTATTGAATAAACTATTTCTCCATTGAGACCTGAAAAGATGAAAAAACACATAATCTCAATAAAAATAATTTCAGTTAGTTAAAAAGTCATAATCTAAGGTTAGGTAAAAAAAAAAAATTCTTTGTTGCCTATAAACTTTCAAACTGTATTTTTATTTCTATTAAAAACTTAGTGAAGAGACCCTTAATATCTGATGACTGACTGCTGCTGAATGTGAACAAGATGTTAATAATTCCAACTGTTTTATATTGTTACTCAACTGAAAATAACCATTCTGCATATGATATAAGAAAACAACTATACTGTTAATCAACTTCATATTTTTTTAAGTTAGAACTTGTTTTAGGATTGCATAAATTTAATGTTATGTTTTATTATACTTAGTCTGAAGAACATTGAATACTTCAAAGAACAAACTGTCCATATTTCCTAGATATGTTGAGTAAATTCTATCATTTTTAGAATTATACATTTTTCTGAAACTAACTTTAAAATATACTGTAATAATAATATAGAACAATAAAAATATACCAATTAAGCATTTATTATATAAAACAAACATTTTTTTTTCACCACCCAATGAAGCTTTATGAACAATTATGCGAAAAAGTGAAATTGGTATAATGTCTTTACACACATCACTTTGTGATATTTTCAATCACCTACAATCCACAAGCACAACACATGACTATTATGCATTGTATATTTTCTATTGAAATAAAACTTGTTATTAACAAGTAGTAACATGGTTTAAACAAATTCTCAAAGAAAATGAAACCTTAACCTACTGTACTATAAAATGCCATGTAATGAAGTAAGATATTGCATTCTTTGGCTTAGAGAAATTTATATGAAAAATATTACCCACTACGTCATAGCAATGTCTTCAGTCATTTGTCTTACCTGAATAACAATCTTTTATTTTATCCTTCACATACAATAACAAAATCACACAATGTATAATAATTTGGATACTTAAGTTTTAAAAGAAAACAAAGCACTCTATGATTAATATTTTATTCAAAAATAAGTTAAGTTACCTTGATCTCTGTCAGTAGCTGTCACAGCAAGTATTTCCGAGCTCTGTGGCTCATTTTCGGGAACAATTACTTGGTAGCTGAGAGCTGTAAAGACAGGAGTATGGAGGTTTTCACCTGTTACAATAACAATAATGAGCACCTCTGATGATTTGGGTGGCACACCTTTATCTAGTGCTCTCACATCTAGCAATAAATGCTGTTCTTTCTGACCCAACAAAGACTCAGCTATAGTAACCCATCCTATTGAGCCAAATGAAAGAAAAAAAAATATATGTATATATCACATGTATGTATGTGTATATAATTGACTGTGCTTTATCATATAGTAAGAGTTATAATTTTCCTATACTAAAATATACTTATGGGAGGTACTTACTTCTTCTCACATACAATAGATAGCTATTCTCATTCTCTTATTTCACATGGTTTAATTAATTTTCCCACACAAATTATCATGAGAAAAGACTTCACCAAGAGATGTGCCCCACACACACGTTGGAGAAGAAATTGAAGGCAGACAATGGATAAAATGAAAGGTAAACTGAGGAAAATTAAAGCAGGATATAAAAAGAAAATTACGCTTTTGCATACAAAGGTATACATCTTTAAAGGAAGCTCTGCATTTGGCAATGAAACTGAAATCTTTTAATGTTGCAGATATACTACCAAAGAAAATACCCTGAGAGTTGTAGGAATATCAAATCGTACAATATTCAAATAATAACTCTGCATTAATCTGCGTTAAAAGGATTACCTACCGTAATAAAATATGCTAGCCTAATAGACATTGTCTGCGTGTTACAACCAACACTGTCTGTGTAAGTATCAGGGGCATAGATCCTGGAGGGGATGGGGGATACATCTCCTCTTCATTTTAGGTAGGGGGTATCGTGCATACAATTATTCCCCCTACAGTTCGGTCTGTTGAATTGTTTTAATGCATCACAGGCCTACAAATTGTGTGTTTCTTCTTGTGATTCTCGTGTTCTTACCAATCGAATTACATAATTATGCCTAGATGTAGGTATTTTCAGTAGCCGAAATGTACATCTTTAATATAGACGTGCTTCTAAGCTTTTCGATTTAAGCGATAGTTCGTATCAGTCAGTAGGCCTAAGTATACATGCAAGGCTTGCAAGCACTATCACAGAATCTACCTACGTCTTGTATGTAGTGTAGGATTAAGTAAAATTTTCATCACAACAGATTGAACAGAGCATGAAATTCGAAAATATTACTCCCAAGCGTAAACTACTGTGATCTAGATCTAACAGGCCATTTGTAGCTTGTAGCTGCATCAATCTTATGTGTATATTATGCGATTTTCCTACGCCATTTTATTTTCGAACGCCTTACTCTCCTTAGCTGCCGAAGTCGCTGACCATAGTGTACGTTTAGTGTACAGTTAACGACAGATTCGGGCCACTCGGATCCAGATGTGCCCTACATCACCCCCTCCGCTCCCTTTAGTCTGAGACTCGATTTTACAACATGGCTCATTAGACCTGTGTTAGTGGCCCTCATTAATCCATGCAATTTCAGTTTATCACCGCCCTCTAATAAAGTGCCGGTGCTTTATGGTAAAAGAACAATATATTCTCTTATCATAGACAGTAAAAATATTGTGTTTTCTTGTATAATTAGAACACAAAAGGAGCGATTTCAACGGCCTGAAGCCTCTACTCGAATTGTATTGCTAGTTGTTGTTTAGGTGTTTTTATTTAATAGACGTGCTTATAGAATTATATCACAATGTGTTTGCCTTATGATTAGCTTTAAGAGGAATATAATATACTTGTGATTGTTTAAGTATTTTTCGAGAAACTTGCAATAACTTGTGTTATAACTAGCACACATTATTGTCCCAGCGATACCCAGGCGGTCAATCAGCTCGGTAGTCACTGTGAGGTTCGCGCGTTCGACTTAAATACATTGTACAGTTCAGTCCTACTTCCATTCTGTTCCGCGCGTTCGACTTAAATACATTGTACAGTTCAGTCCTACTTCCATTCTGTTCTATCTTCTTTCGTTGTACATTAGAGTTGTTCAATAAAGACTGTATTTTAGACTGTTGAGTCATCTGGAAAACAGATTCCAATTATGAAAGCAAGCATCTGAAACTTTCCGATATTCTGCAAGCCAGTTACTGGTACTACAAGTGACAATGCAGATGCAGATAATCCAACAACCTCAAGCAAAAGAATAGAAACTTGCCATGCAGAGGAAATACCATGTTCATCAGAGGACGAGTCTGAAAATGCTTATGCAACTATTGCACATCATGAACCACCAGATAATTGTGAAACAAGTTTGTGTAGTAAAGAAAAATCTGACACTCCACAGATAGAGTGTGGAAAGCCATATCATCCAGATGCACAACTAATACCACAACAGAGAGCAAAATCTCAAAATATCAACTTCAAGGGCAAGTGGTTTAATGAGTTCTCATGGCTGCACTTCGACAATCAGACTCAAAAAGTCATATGCTTTCATATGATTTGTAGGGGGAAATTGGAAAGGCCAGTAGAGCATACCTTCATATCCACTGGTTTTTGCAATTGGAAAAAGGCAAAACAGAAATTCAAGGAACACCAATCCTCCTCTCAGCACAGATTCGCTATATATTCAGAAGGTTCACTTGATGTAACTCCAGTGACTGTCTAGCTACATGATGGAGATAAGAAGCAGCAGGAAGAATACAAAAGAAGTCTCGCCAAAATATTCAGAAGTTTACGTTTCTTACTGCATCTAGGTTCAGCATTACGTGAACATACTGATACATAGGGGAACTTCCTGCAGTTAATGAAGCTCCTGGAAGAGAAAGATCCTGAGTTGACATCCTATTTGTCAAAGAAAACCACATTCATATTACCCCAGGCTCAGAATGAAATAATGGAGATGTTCAGCCATCAAATACTGGGGAACATAGCACACGAAGTGCAGCAAAGTAAAATCTTTGCATGAATAGTTCATGACACTCAAGATGTTACAGGTGCCGAACAGGAAGCAACATGTGTACGATACATAGATGAGAATCTTGACGCCCATGAGACATTTCTTGGTTTGTACAGTGTTTCCAATACAACTGATGAAACAATATCCTCGACTATACTTGAAGTACTTACTAGACTCAATTTGCCACTGTCAGGACTAAGAGCACAAAATTATGATGGAACTGCTAACATGAGCAGTGCGTACGGTGGATGCCAGGCAAAAATAAAAGAGAAGCAACCTTCAGCTTTGTTTTTTCACTGAGGAGCACACAAGGCTAATTTAACAATGCAACATGCAGTTGAAGCCTGTGGATGTGTTCAAGATTCCATCCAGTGGGTACATGAACTTGGTGTCTCACTTCAGAGGTCAGGCAAATACAAGACAATCTTTGAAAATATTGTATCGTCAGACAGCCACAATGGTCCACTTAAATATACCCACCCACTATGTTCAACGTGCAGGTTGTGCTGCCTATCTGCAATTACAGGTGCTAATGATCACTACAGTGACATTGCTGATTCTTTGTCTGAATTATCAAATGAAAAATGAGATGTAGCAGTGAAAGCACGAAGTGTGCTGAACAGATTTGACAAAGGAAAGACAGTTTAATGATTGTTGATGGCTCAGTATCCATTAGCTGCATTAGAGGAACTAAACCGTGCATTCCAAGTAAAATCAGCGACATTAACTGGCATGATTGAAGCATCTGCAATAACAGTTGAGCAATTGCGGGTAATGCAAACAGAGAAAAATTACAACAAGATATTTGATGAAGCTGAGGAAATGGTAACTTCCCTAGATCTGGTGCCTATTGAACTATTACGCATTCGCAAACCACCCAGAAGAATCACAGGTGTTGGCTCAGCACACCATTCTGAAACAGCTAGAAATTACTACAGAAGCCAATATTTTGAATTTGTGGACACAGTCATAGAACATCTGACTACTAGATTCAATTTATACAACAGTGACTTGAGGCAATATCTGGCACTTGAGAACATGATCACATCTGGCAAGATTGACAATTCGGTTATAAACTTCTATCCAGAAATCTCTGCACAATTGCTCGAGTTTCAGTTACTCATGTTTAAAGGAACAAAAAAAGCAGCATCTCTGAAAGTTGCAAAAAATGCTTGCTGTAAAATGTATGAAACAAGCCAGCAAATGTTTAGTGAAATGTTTCTTCTCATGAAAATTTTGCTTATGTGTCCAGTATCCAGCTGCGAATGTGAACGCAGCTTTTCTGAATTAAGACGGTTGAAGACGTGGTTAAGGTCAACTATGTCTCAGTGCCGCCTCAACCATGTGGCTGTTTGTCACACTCACAACGATGAGGTCGACAAGATAAATATAGAAGAGCTTATGAAAGAATTCGTAAACAGATCATCACAAAGGAGGTCTACATTTGGGAACATGTAGACTAGAGGACTGAATGAATCTTACTTCAATGAAAAGTATGAATAATTATGTGCTACATTGTATTGATGTGTAATTTTCAAGAGTTCGCAAAGACATTTTAATTATTTTGATCAAACAACATTAACAGTTTTTCAGTAGATATAAACTTATCAAGGGTAATTACTAATTTTATTAATATTTGAAAACGTAATTCATGCAATGAAAGTTATTAGTAACCTTGTCAAGTGTAATGGCCATCTTTTATACTGTGCAGTGTGCAGGAATAAATTCATGTGTCAGTTAATTTGTGACAAATTTTTCTTTATTCTATTAATATTTTGAAAACTATTCACAACACCTCACTTATACAAACCTACATGGAAACCTTGAAGTATCGTGGCAATAAGATTACTCTGTGACTGCATGTTTACTGCTTTCAGGTTCACGTAATCAGAGATTACCAATTTGCAAATTGAACAGTCCACATAAGTTGTTGCAAAAAATCATCTCCTCCCCATTGGGTGTAAAAAATCTACGCCTGCTATCAATAGTCCAGAAGAAATGGCAGAATTAATTGGTTGGCTACTTACATAAAACAGAGGAAATAAACCACAAGGAAATGGGTGTTTAAGCTGTAACTTGAAAGGAAATACTACATGTAATTGTGGAATAATAAGAACCCCAAAGTATATTAGGATGATAGAACTGTTGTAAGTCTGGGATATATTGTCATTATGGTTGAGAATATAACAAATCAACAGTTGTTATTAAGTAAAGGAGACAATATCCTGAGAGTGTACACCTTTAAGCCCAACCAGGTCAAAGATCAACACAGAGAGCAAATTAGAAATAATAGAAAAGACAGGAACTAGTTAAATGTATAAAGATGAAGCTTAGCTTGGAATACGTTATCTATCTGAAATGAGAAAAGATGTTCTTTATTTGAGGGAAGCTATCTGTAGGCTTATAGACTGAAAATACCTTGCAGTGTGTTGAATGACCCTTGTTATGAGCCTACAAATATTTGACTCATTTTGTTAATAAAAGATGGAAAAAAACTGCCTCTAGAGAAGTAAAAAGATAAAGAACCGATGTGAACAGCAGATGGAGTTACAAGTTCTAGCAAAGAGAAAAGGTAAGTTACTTTTATTGTATAAAGTTTCTCTGTACCTCATGATGTGTGGGTAATCAAGATTGAGGAAGAGTGTATAAGTGGAACTAACTTCATGTGGGAAAAAAACCATGCAATGTCAGATTAGTTTCAAATAGCTTCAACATCTATGTTCTACATGGCAATCACCAAACCAGAGGTTGAACTTTTAGGGAAAATAGGGATGGTAGTCATTGAATCATAAAGAAGAGAAATGCTCATACCAGAAGTTGTTATCATTAGCTTTTAATCTAGTAACAGGAACATAATGAAGCCAAATATTCCAGCATATCTTAAGGAGCTGATGATTGGAAAAATCAAGATGTTGTACTTGACTTTATCCAGGGAAGATTTCAAGGGCTCATGATAAAATAAAA
The DNA here is from genome assembly GCF_004210375.1 of Tachypleus tridentatus. NCBI lineage: Eukaryota > Metazoa > Arthropoda > Merostomata > Xiphosura > Limulidae > Tachypleus > Tachypleus tridentatus. The sequence goes on along the minus strand of NC_134825.1, from coordinate 99,628,342 downwards.
CACAGTTATGATACTAATGCTGAAAAAAATGGATTCCAGCAAGATGACATAGTATGATTATACAATCCCCATAGCAAAAGAGTTCAAATTCCAAAGTTATTTAGGTGCTGAGAGGTTAGGCAGTTCAAGCCAAAGGTTATCAATTGTAATCACCTTAGTAAATACTTAGTGACAGAACAGACAATGGGGGTAACTCCAGGAAATAAATTGTCAGTGGAACTTCAACCTATGGAAATCTCTGGAGTTACTGTCAAGACAACTATAATTATGCAGATGAAGAATTACATAAGACAAGGATAACAAAAATTTGGGAATAAAAAACAAAAGGAAGTTATTGTTTTAGGAGAATATTGGTACAGTGCATAAACAGGATAGTCTGTGGGGTAAATAGGGAGAAGAGAATTATATAATGATATCCATGGGTAGGAGTGGCAGATATAACTGTCAGAGATTTTTAGTGTGCAAATGGACAAATAGTGTAGGGAAGAATAGGTCAGAGAAACTTAATTTTTAAGCACAAAGTATTCAATGGAAAGGGCTACAACAACTTAATTCTGTGATGAATACTGTCAAGATGCAAATGTGAGGATGAAATTATAAGAAAGTGAAATGGGCTAAATTCTAAGTTTAGATTAAAATGTAAAGATAAGCAAGTTTGCTAGTTGGATTTGAAGGATCAGTCTAGTAGGAAAATGAAGCATTTTGAAATGAATGGCTTGCACTTTAATAGGTTAAAGACTGGATTTTTAGAAAGGGCTATTAACTAAACTGGAAGGACAACTTTATATCAGAATTATACAGTAATGAAAAGATAAGATGGAGAGAGGGTATGATGTGAGAATAAGGTGCAAAAGTAGTTTTCATGGTAAGCTAAGCAGTTATTACTGAAATGCTACAAGTATAAGAAATAAAACAGATGATTTCAGAGCACTGTTTAGAATGGAGGATTTGATATTATGGGAATAACTGAAACCTGGTATATAGGGTAATAGATTACTTAGAAGAAATATAGTGTTAAAAAAAAAGGGATGGATTGGTTTTATGTGTAATATGCGAGTTACAATCTGTTCTAGTTAAGAATATTAAAACTAGTAGTAATCAGGTTGAATCTATTTAAGAAGGGGGGAAGACTTTTAGCTGGAATATGTTACAGATCACCAGATGAAACTGATGAAGTTAATAAGAAACTCTACAGTGAAGTAAGTACTTCATCTGTTAATGAGGTTATAATTGTGGGATATTTTAATATCAAGAATATATTAGGAAATGTTAGAGTCAAACTGTTAGGGAGAAAGGTTTTTAAGCTGTTCAGGATGATTTTCTTGCATAATTTGTTAGGGTATCTACTACAAACAATGCTGTTTTGTATTTATCTTTAACTTTCAATACATAAATGGTTGATAGGGTAGAAATTGGAGAATATCTTGGTACAAGTGATCATTGCTTAGTTAAAATTAACATTTTCCTTATCTGAAAATATATTTCTGAGAGATACATCTTCACACAGAATAGCCTGCTCTCTTGTACATCTGTCTATGAGACTGGCATGGCACTATTCTTTAGTTAATAATTCCCACATAAAAACCACTATTTAGTTTTAATTGCACTGGTGTATGATATCATCATATGATAAAAGCCCCCCACCAATAAGAGGGCAACACGAGATCCTTGCACAGTAACTTCCCTTAAGCACTTACATTTGATATATCTCAATTCTTCAACAAGGCAAGAAGAATGTGCACCAGAATTAGGGAGGGCAGGTGGGATTAGATAGAGTAATATCTACAGGATATATATATTGAGGTAAGGTTTGTTTGTTCAAAATTAAGCACAAAGCTACACAATGGACTATCTGTACTCATTGCACCATGCAGATCAAAATCTGGTTTCTAGCATTATAAGTTCAAAGACATATCACTGTACCACTGGGGAGCTTCAGGTAATGAAAATGTTAACTTCCCAAAAGATACAAAACTTCCATATACAAAATATCTAAAATTCCACATTGAAATAGTGGAGAGAACAGAATTAACATTAAATCTACATACGATCCCTTCAGAAAGTGCCAAAAGGGAAAGCCCATGGAGCATGACACTCAGTGGCAAGGGCACACCTGTGAGAGATGACATGTAGTCTTGACCAGAGTTTATTCTTTTTGCAGAAGTTAGTCTCCAAATATCATAGAAATGAGCAAAGTTTTTTGTATGACCAACCAAGCACCTGTACATGCATAGTTAACTAGCCATGAAATGGGGAGCAATCAGATAACATTGTATACGTTGTCATCTTAACTCAACTGAACAGACAAAGATAGGGTTGACAAATCTGTCCCACTGCAGGAGGAATGCAATCTAGCTTTTTGAATGTTGACATGCACTACACAATTACCACCAACACAACTCTACTTACCATTGTAGTATGCTGTAAACAATAAGTGACAAACTATTCAATGCTCACTACTCCACTAACTAGAATTGGCAAGTAGCAAGGGCCTCCTGTGCTGTGCTTGAAGAAATGGGGAGAATTTACATTAAGTGATCCAAACAAGTGTTCAGATTCCCACTGAATGCCTGTCAGAAGGCTCATTTACAGGAATTATATCAATGGCTAATCACAAAACCATTTTTGAAGATCGAGAAAGTGTGAGCTAAAGAAATGAGCTGCCACTTCCTTGGTGCTGACTTTTTCCATAATAGTCCATCAAACAGTATTATTTGGATCAGGCAACTGAGTAAGTCTTATATTATGATGATATTTCTAGTGGTCTTGCATAGCATCCTATCTCAATAATGGGCACTGGTAGGGCAAGGGCAAATGGCTTGAGTGGTTTCTGGTACCCATGGCCAGATGCAGATTTTGAGAATGAGTAAACCCTAGGAGACAGCATCAGTCCACACCATGTAATCCTATAAGAGGATAATGAAAAAGAAAATGTACTTACCTTTCTCAAAGTCAGTGTGTGGATTGAATAACAGCAACTGGAAGGAATGTAAATCCCATTGGACAAGAAACAGCTTAATGATTCAGATAATGAGACACAAATGCGTGCAAATTTGTCCACATGACAATCTGAAGGATTTTATTCAAAGGATGCCAAAAATGAGATGCATGTGATAGATTTCATGCAACAAAATGTGAAAAATTCTGCAAGCATCAACATTCATGGAAGAATACACCAACTGAAAAATCTGGCAGGCCCATCCAGTAAAGCTTGGAGACAACAGACCCCTGGCTGAAGACAGTTACCAAAGCAGAAACAAATTATGATTAAAAACTTCAGAAAGTAGGCTTCTGTGCCAAATAACACCACACAGCCTAAACCAGACATAGAAGATGAAATGCATCCAAACAAGCACAGAGGCAAGTAACAGAAAGTAAGATGGTTAGAGAGAAGTCCATATATGTTGATGTTGAGTGAATGTTCCACCAGATATGTCCCATTCTGACAGGGAAGCATCTGTGAAAAGATGTAAATCTGTTCAGGAGACAGCAATGATATTGGCACAGTCTAGCTACCAAGACAACTTCTAGAGAAGAAGAACAGGGAGGTGCACATGTGCACAGCTTAAAGAATGAGTGGTTCTAGAGAATCAGGGCGTAAATGAGAAGCATAGATCTTGCTAGCAGGTTGACAACTGGATGCCAGTCCCTTGGCTTCTTGGATGCCACAAAATAGACTAGAGTAATATCCTAGAAAATGGATAAGTACCCACTCAATGGTAGTCTTTGCATTGATATTTAACACACTGAAGATAAACAGTATCAGTAAGAATAAGAAAGGGAAAAGAGAAAATGGATAGAGAATCTGAAGAATTCAACTGTGGATCAACAATGGAGATAAAAGGTTAATAAAGTTGGACAGATGAGCACCCACTGGGCCACACCAGACAGGTTAGTCACCAAAAAGATGAGTGATAACCCTGACATTGGGAAGTCTGGAGAACAGGAAGAAGAAGATTAAGAAATTGAAAAGGAGGAACATGATTCAAGCAGGCTTAGGAACAGAAACAGAAAGGTGAGATTGAGAAAGATTAGAAGCTAAAGAAGACAACAGGACTGATTGCAGGACTCCACAGCCTGGGTCTTCAGGGAGTTAGGAATACCCTGAAGACCTCCAGGCAAAGAAAAGACGTCTTATAAAGATCACAGACAAAACTGAGGCAGACAAATATGAAGTAGGAAAGCATCCTGATCTTACAAGTCTCAACTACAGAGTAACCAAGTAAGGAGGGATAGAACAGAAGTAGCAATATAGGCTAAAGATGTCAAAAAGGAGGAAATGAGCCTTTTTAGAATACCCTTCTGGAGTATGATAAAGAGCATCAGCACTAAGGTGAACAAATGAGAGGTAATGTAGAAGAGTGATAAGAAAACAAATGGAGGAGTTTTACTCCCAAGCAAGAACAAACATTCCAAACAAAATGGAGAATGGCTGTAAGTCAGGACAAAAAACTGAGTAAGTGAAAAAAATGATGCAAATGAGTACAGGTACAAAGGTATTTGAGAAATGGGTCAGCATAAACCCTAATATAAGGTGAAGGAAGGAAGATGAAATAATCTTGAGAATGGATTTCATGCAGTAAAGAACAGAAAGAGCTGAAAAACACTAGAGAAAAAGAAAAGGAACATTCCTGAAAAATAATATTAAGAAAAAGATAGGGAAGTTTAAAATTCTTTACAAAGATTTAGCAGAACTTAAAGCAAACCCTGCAAGAGGAGAGAGTCAGTCTGAAGTATCATCATCCTTCTCATGCTCAAACTGAAAAACGGAATGTCAGCATATGGATGGATGGGAGAAAGGCCAATGTGGATGTAGGAACCCATAACACATTAACAAAGACTGTCACGTCCTCCATAGACAATGAATTTTCAGTAGTCCCAGGTCCCACATTTGTAACACTGTCATCTTCACAGGACCAATCAGAAGTTACAGTCATTTCAATATTTATAATGGGTATGTAGGATTTTTTTTTCTTTAGTAGTGAAAGCAACTAGTTAAACTGGAATGGAGCACAAATTTTGTTAGCTACCACACATAATTAAACAATAAACTTAAATATATGTCCATTCAAGACAATGCCAAGGAAAAGAAGTTATTTGAAGCACAAGTGCTTAAGGAGAGTTACTGTACAAGAAGGTTGTGCTATTCTCTTACTGATAGAAGGTTATTATTTTCATGATAATGACATTATGCAGTAGTTCAGTTAAGGCAAACACATGATTTTCAGGTGGAAGTTAGCTCAAGGCTAGTGGTATGCAATCCTCAAGTTGTTCAGTGTACAGGGTTGAAGCATCACCTCAGAATTTTTTTCTTTTTTTGCATATGTAGATAAGAAATAATAGGATTTTGGTTTTAAATTTCAAAAGCACAAGTTTTGAACAGATGAGACAAAGATTATGTTTTATGAACTGACCAACTGAATTTGTTGGAGATACTGATCAAATGTAGAAAAAATATTTTAAATAAACTCTTTAAATAATCAAGATAGACAAGTTTCTTATAAACAAAGAGGGTGACTGCAAGGAAAAGTTGGCTCACAAATAATAAAATTAAATAACAGCATTATAAGTACAATAAGCTTATGATGACTGCAGTAATGGGAGATTTTAAGACTTATTCAAGATTAAGATAGCTGTTCAAAATGGGAAATCAGAAAATCAAAAGGTATAAGCAAAAGTTTTGACTGAAAATTAAAGAAAAAATTGTAAAAATTTCTTCAAATGTGTTAAGGATAAGCAAAATATTAAAAAGGCTGTAAGACTTTTAAAGGATGACAAAGAATGTGTGATATGATTATGTAGTTATTAAATTTCTACTTTTTCTTTAGTTTTTACTAAAGAAGTTTGAAGCAACCTGAACAGTTCCTAATGGAAACAAGATTATCACATTACTTTTCAGCTTGCTAAGAAAAACTTGGAAAGTTTAAAAAAATAAAGATCCTTAGTTAAATAATATTCACAAAAGTATTTTGGAAAAGGTTAAGGAATGGACATGTGAACCACTTGCTATTATTTTTTCTATGTTCTTCAATAGCATGCAGATACTTGAAGATTGAAAGTTACTCCTCTTTTTTAAGGTAAATGTTTAAAATTTTCCCAGTAATTATAAGCTTATTAGTCTTACATCAGTGATGGGAAAAGTTTTTGAAATCTGATAAAAGATAATTTGTAAAATTTAAAGTTTTCTTGGATAGTTTATTTCAAATTAAGCAGAAACCTACATAATAGGCTATCTGTACTCTGTCTACCACAGGTATCAAAACCAATTTTCTAGCTTTGCAAGTTTGCTGTGCCACTAGGAAGTTAGTTGGATAGTCTAAGGGGAAGTCTTGCATTGCTAATCTTTTGACATTTTTTTGAAAAAGTGATTGCTTATGTAGAAGAAGAATATCTGAATATTTCAAAAGCATCTAAGAAAATGCTACATTAAAGATTTGTTAAAAACGTTATATCTACAGGTGTATGAGACTGATAGGCTCATTGGATAGGAAACTGGCTAGATGGAAGAAAGCAGGGAAGTTTTGCAACTGGAATTCAATCAAACTGGAATAATGTCATGAATGGGATACCTAAGGGCTCAGTGTTAGGATAATAATCAGTAGATTATTGAAATTTGTTGATGACAAAGTTTTGATTATTGCTGCTAAAAAGAAAATGCTTATGCTTTATTAAAAGGATTTAAATTATTTGTTCAGTTGAATGAATACATAGCTGAGGGCTTTTAATAAAATTAATGGAAGTTGATGCATGTGGGATATAACAGTTTGAACTATAGGTATAATTTTGATGGGAATATCCTTAACAGCATTATGGAAGAAAAAGATCTTGGTGTTCTGGTTAATCAGTTTCTTATACCATCCAAACAATGCACTGTTACTAATGGCCTGACAAATAGAATTTTAAGTCATATCTACAAATATTGAATAAAAATCAAAAAAATGTTACAATGGCACTGTACAGATTATTGGTTAGCCACAGCTGGAGTACAGTGTTCAATTTTGGACTTCTTACCTTAGAAAGGATATTTAATCACAGGAAATGGTTCAAAGGATTGTTAGCATGATGTCATGGAAGGAAAAGTTAAAACCTCTGAAACTTTCTCTTGAAAACAAGAAGTTAGAGGGGATCTGTTGATGTGTTTAAAATTGTTAAAAGAATTGAATGTGTAAATTCAACATTATTTTTCATATTCTGTAGTGAAAATGATAAGACCAGAGAATTCAAATATAAATTTTTGCCAGGGTAAGAATCATCTTCAGCTAAGAAAGCTTTATTTTAAGAATTGAGTTTAATCTAGTGAATAGGATAGCCTAAACATACCAAAAGGTCAACTGTTGTCCTTAAATGTTATGTTTGTACAAGGATGTTTTTGAATCAGCCTTAATATATATGAATAATAATGTATTTTAATTTGTACAGTTCACTTACCTTGCAGATGTTCAACACTAATTTCTCATGATTCAGTAACTCATTTTATAAGCAACACAAGTTTAAACGACACCTAAGCTCTTCCTATATGGTTTTTTATGTTTTTTATATGCACAAGTTAACAAAGAATAGGTAAGACAAGTTCTTATATATAGCTATGTGATTTCTTATTTTTTTGGCACAATGTGAAATTCATTAAGTTAAATCAATAACAAAAATTATTATTTTTTAACTAAAATAGCACAACCACACTTTGAAATATTCATGCTTAATTTCCTTTGATAACAGTATTAGTATTGTTTTTAATTCAAAAAACAAATTCACAAGAAAAAATACAAACCTGTGGTTTTATTGATATTGAAATATTTTGTTCCATTTCCTCCAGCATTTTGATACTCTATTTGAGCATTCACTCCAACATCACCATTATCTTTGGCAACAACCTGAATAACAGAGGTGCCTATTTTGACACTTTCAGTGACAGGTGTAAAATAGTTCTGTTTTTCAAAAACTGGTGGATTATTATTGGAATCCACAACATTAATGATAACTGTCACCTCCACAGACAAGGGGGGCTTTCCATGATCAGTTGCAACAACTTGAAATGTGTGTTGATTCTCTGGAGAAAAACCTTTTGATGACCATTTATAGTGCAGAATTTGTTTACTAAGTATTTCTCCACTGGATGGATTTATACGAAAATAATCTGATGGACGCCTTAATGAATAAGTAACAATTGAATTTGGCCCATGTTTATCTTGGTCTGTGGCTGATACTTGTCCAATAAAAGCAATGGCTGATTGCAGCTCAGGACAATTAAAAACATACTTATTTCCATTAAATACGGGAGTATTGTCATTCTCATCCTGAACTGTAATAGTTAGTGTTGTTTCAGCATGCCAAGACCCATCTATAGCAGCCACTTTTAGAAGATATTCATCCTGAACTTCTCTGTCTAGCCAGCCAGCTACTGTAACATTTCCATTTAGTGGGTCAATCTGAAACTTCCTTCCAGGATTTTCAGTAAAGCTGTATGTTGCATTTGCATTCATGCTGATATCTTTGTCAGATGAAGTGACTTGTATTACAAAAGCTCCTAAAGGAGCATTTTCTGTCACATTAACACTGAATAAACGAGTGAAACGTGGAGGATTATCATTTTTGTCAAGTACAGTAACAAATACTGTAACTGTGCCAGTTCTGTGTGGTACTCCTTGATCCACAGCCTCGACTACAAGCTTATAAACTTCAACTTCTTCTCTGTCAAGAGTTGACTTTGTGTAAATTTTTCCTGTTTCTGAATCAAGAGTGAATGGAATGTCAGGTGTCTCCTTGTTAGCAAGGTGGTACAATATTTCACCATTTGCTCCACTGTCAGCATCCTCTGCCCGAAGAACTAGCACAAACTGTGGAGGATTTTGCTCTTCCATTACAGTAGCATTATATACTTCAGCCTCAAAAACAGGATAATTATCATTGGCATCAGTAATTTCTATTTCTAATTTTACAGCACTTCCTAAATAAGGAATATCATTATCTCTTGCTTCAACCCATATTTCATATTTTGAAAAAACTTCATAGTTCAGGCCTCCAATAAGCCAGACTTTTCCACTCTCTGTATCAACATGGAATGCCTCACCAAACTTCCCACCAGCAATGTGATAGGAAATCTTTCCAGCTTCTCCCCTTTTTGGAGATGTTGCAGATACAGTTGTGACTGATGCATTTTCTGCAGTTTCTGAGAAAACAAAATGTCTTTTGCCAGAAAGAAAATGTGGAAAGATACTGGCTGGTTTTAAGTATACCAAGACATTAGTACTTGAAGATAATGGTGTAGGACTATTATCAGTAGCATGAATTTCGAGATGATAACCTTCTAATTTACTGACAAGTTTTTGAACAAGTTTAACCACACCTGTATCTTGATTAATTTGAAACTTGTCTGCATCAGTACCAGATAAGTGATAAACAAGCCTGCTGTTCAATCCAGCATCAGGGTCATGTGCAGAAGCTCCAAAAACAAAGTGTCCTGAGAGAGACGAAGAAAATAATTAGAGATTTGAACAACCAATAACTTTGCATTCCTTTTGCAAACATTAATCTTAGATTGAAAGAAATATTTTATTTCATAAACTAACAAATAACACACACACATATTTAAAACCAGCTGGGTTGAAAAACTTTGAAATTCTTCTTTTACATTGTTTCACAATTTACAAAACCAAATAAAGTTTTTACTAGAAGTAAGAGAAAAATGTTTGGATGTTTTATGAGACTTTGAATTGACAAATTTACTGTTGCAAACCATATTTTTAGTGCTGTAATTTATTTCGTAGCTAGAGGAAGCTGAGGTCATAATGATAATGTTAGATAGGCCACCTAAAAGTTCTAATATTTGATATCAAATTTTGTTCTAGCATGAGCATCAATTACAAATAAAAGATAAATGTGAAGCATGTATAATTATTTGATGATAGCAAATGAATCAATTAGTGTGTTAACCATCAGTTACTTTGTATAGGTAACCTGATTTTTCTTTATGATAGTTAACTTCATTTCTAACAGAGGCCTGCATCAAGATATGAAAGTGTAGAAATGTTCAAGTTTATAAAAAAACAGGAAATAAAGTAATTTAATTCTTTTCAATATGTAATTTAAAAGAACTTACCAACAGCAACATTACAATACTACTTTAAAAATGTAAAAGCTTATTCTCTTACACACTGTATCAAAACAAAAAATATTTACAGCATTTCAAGATTTAAACAGATGTTTACCAGCTACTGCACTGTCAGAAAGGTATACTGATGAATTTTGTTTGGCAAAGGTTGGCTGGTTATCATTTTCATCTCCAACTTTAATGGTTATATTTACATATGCAAAATGCTGTATTGCAAGCCCACCATCTCTTGCTATTAGAACTACTTCATAGACATCCTTCTCTTCACGATCCAAAACAGTATGTGTTTTAATAGTGCCTGTGGAAGGATCAACGTCAAATTCATCCAAATGATCTCCACCTAATGTGTACCTAATAGTTTAAAAAAAAGAGAAAAAACATTTAATCAAAGTTGTAATCAATTCTTGTGATAAACTCAAAGATTCAAGAGTTTGACAATAAATTTAAATGTATAAAAAATTTAACAAAATCACATTTCAGGTAAGTTCTGGATAAGTAATCTGAAGTATTAGAAACTATTCACCAGTGCCAACTTTAGTTTCTTTTTATCATTGAGTACAATTAAATAAAGAACCTGCAACATTCAACTTTAATTACAAGCTTGTAAGTTTACTAATTAAAATGGCAAATTCTTCTTCGTTTTTGAAACAAGTAACACTGCATGTGTAGTAACATACATGAAGTATTTCTAACATTTTTTATACAAGATGCTTGTTCTGGTAGTTTACAACCATATATATCATTTATATGAAGACAATTATTTAAAATCATGAAAAATATTTGTTAAATTTATTACAAAAATATGCACTTGGAAAGTGTTAAAAGAGTAAATTCAATTATAGTCCTAAAGAATTATTTCCTATTTACAAAATATATTGATGAATCTTCTTTTTTTCTAAAATTCACAAGATAACTTTAGAAATATTTCTTACGTAAGAATACTATTACGTCCCTCATCTGCATCACTGGCAGTTAAAGTAATCACTTCAGAGCCTGATGGCTGATTTTCCATTATGGTAACTATACAATGAGTCTTTTCAAAAACAGGTTTATTGTCATTTAGATCACTGACCACTACAGTTACTGTCCCTGTCCCTGTCTGTCGAGGGCTCCCTGTATGGAGTATGGAAAAATCAAATAAGAGCTCCACCTGCTTTAACTGGATTATGATGGTGGTGTATTTTTTTTCCTTTTTGTACACAGTAATAAGTTAAAATACTTCTGACATACTGACAAATTTATTATTTGAAATGCACAAAAACTTAATATCCAAATCATAGTGTGAGAGTATCTAATTTACATATGCTTGTGTGCATAATTATCAGAGAGAAGTAACGCAGAATAGTTACAAATTACAAATCTTTTAGAAACTTAAGAGAAACAAGCTATAATCAGACAATTTATGTGATAGCTAGCTCTTTAACTTCTGTAATTACATTTTACATTCTCAAATAATGATATAATGCTAAAGAATAAAAGTAAAATTAAGTGACAAGTGCATTGTACTTCAATAAAAATTGGATTTTAAAGATGTCTTTAAAATATATTTAAAAAATCATTTTTATGTACACAAACAGTATCTACAGATATTTGTAATTCACTTAAAAACATCCTTGGGTAAAATCAAAATTAATTCTAAATAACAAAAAATTCAGATTGATGCAAAAGTTCTGTATCATTCCAAAAAGATTAGGATAGGTTTTCCATTATAAGTGAAAACATTACAATTAATTCAAGTAATATTTATAGTCTTATTTTCTTTATAGTATTGTCCTATTGCCAGTATCAAAATATTTAAAATATCAAAAGCCATAGGTCGTGAGAGGAAAACATGATATACCAGTTACTTCACTGCAGTTTTAGCAAATTTATTTATACCTGTCATGAAATAAACCAGTTTGTACAACTTGAGTTCATTAGTCTCATTGGAGTCATGTAGAAACTTTAAATAATTAGCAGTAAAAAACAAAAAAAAGTGAAGTTACAAGGTTGTACATAGAATCTGAATAAATTATTTAAATAAAGGTTAGTGAGGGCTGATTTTCCTAATGGAGAAATTATGCCTGATGGTATACTGGGTGTGACCAACTAAATATGAGACACTTCTGTTTTGAAGGACGTTGAGAAAATCTTTCAAGCAGAGGAATGTAACTTAATATGAAATGAATTATTCTATGCATAAAAAATGCTTTAATTTAAATTTATGATAAGGGAGAAGGATTTTGATCACCACGAAAGGCATATTACTGATTCTAGTTGTACAATTTATATATTATATCAAATGTTTTACAATCATTTTGCATCTAGTCTGCTTCACAAAATAGATATGTATAAACCTTATTCTATGACTGTTATCTATTATGTTATATCATACACATGTTTAAATAACTGATTGTTATTCAGTGACTTCAACTACTCTTAACAAGGTTCAATTACATTTGAGTTAATAAAAAATGACAAGCAATTTAATCTCTGAATACTACTTGGAGATATGAAGTTATGTAATATTTGTGAACTAAAATATACAGGGTCATTATAATGTCCTTGTGCAGTTTTGAATTTTCATAACTTCAGTTCTATTCATGATAAAATCAACCTGTAAAGAGCTTTGAGAATCATGATGCATTTATTTTATCGTGATTTAGCAATAAATTGGTTATTATTTTTATTTTATTAATTTGTTCATTATATTATTTGCAAAAATAGGATTGACCTATGGCATTAATAGAAGAGAAAGTGAACTGTGTCCTGTGGTTAGCCGAGCTAAAATCTGTCATTGCAGTCCAAAGAAGATTTATAACCAATTACAATAGGGATGCACCACACACGAATTCCATAAGTAACTGGATGAATAAGTACAAAACACAGGTTCTGTCAATGATAAACCACGATCTGGAAGGCCAAGTGTAAGTGAGGAAAATGTAGCAGCTGTAGAACGATCATTCATTCAAAGTCCATGGAAATCAGTATGGCAGGCATCTTTGGAGCTGGTTATTCCAGACTCAACAACGTGTAAAATTCTCAGAATGAAACTTCACATGAAAGCCTAGAAAATTCAAGTCTACCAAATGTTGCTAGAAGAGGATTATCACGTACAATTGACTTTCTGTCATCAATTTAGTGAAAAATTTGTCAGTAATGCTTCATTTTTGGACCATTTAATGTTTTTCCAGTGAAGCAACATTTCAAATTAGTGGTACAATCAACAGGCTTAACTACCACATATGGGGCACTTAAAAGCCACATGAATTTGAGGAACATGAAAGAGATTCTCCTAGTGTTTATTCAACAAAACCTTGCTCTTTAGATGACATGTGGACTAGAATAACCAATGTGATTCAGGATGTTACTGAAATTCAACTGCAAAATGTATCTGTGGAACTTCAAAATCACATCATGGTTTGTATATTTAATGATGATGGACATGTTGAAAATTAAACTGTCAAGAATAAATCTATGTAAAAATGTAATAAATTCTTTCATTAACCCTTTTTATAGGTTGATTTTATCATGTATAGAACTGAAGTTATGAAAATTTAAAACTGCACAAGAGCTTTATAATGTCCCTGTATATAAGTGGCCTTTACAACCAGTTCTAGTTATTTTCAGATGTCAGAACGTGCAAAGCAGCCAATAAGAAATTAATTTATATTTTGATAAAACAGATTTTTAGGAATAATAAGCAAAATAAGACGTCATGAAACACAGGCAAACCTCATCTTTCACCATTCCACAGAAACATTAAAAATCCAAATTGCTTTTCGTGATAAAAGCAGTTAGTACATTTGTAAATTATCTAAATACTAAAATACTATGGAGGTATTATAAGCAATAAGAGAAAGTGCATATTTATATGAGGCAAAAGTGAAGTTAATACCTCATATTCAGGTAACTCTTAATGATCAAAACAACAGATTACAGGTAGATAAGCCTTGATCAAATTACAAAGTAAGAATATTTCTAATATGTTTACAAGTGAGTGAGCAAACAAAAGGTTATTTAAATCATTGTAAAGTTTCCAGAGTTATTTCAACACTTTTACAATGTTAAATCCTAGCAAAAACAAAAAAATCTATTTTTTCCTCAATTAATTAAAAAGGTACCAAAAAATTTAGATATTAACGAATATATTAACTCTCAAAAATTGTTAAACACCTAATGTTTGAAACCAAAAATAAATTTTGCTCACATATTTTAAAATTACCTGAATCCATTGCTAAAATAGTTAAAACATATTGTGACTGTTGTTCTCTGTCCAATTTTTTCATCACAGAGATTTCTCCAGTAGAGGAATTGATAGTAAAAAGACTCTTATCAGCATCCTTTATCAAATAATGGATATGATTATTAGGAAGGAAGTCAGCATCTTGAGCTGTTATAGTTACCAATGAAGCTGGCAAAGTTTCTATGTTTTCCATAATATGTACTTCATGAGGAGAATTAAAGAAAGTTGGAGGGTTATCATTTATATCTTTTACCATTATAGTGACAGTAGCAGTATCATAGCGTACATCCTCTCCAGCATCCTCTCCTTGGATGGTGAGGATATAGCGATTTTTTCTTTCATAATCTAAGTTCTTGCCCACTCTAATTATTCCTGTGTCTTCACCAATTATGAAATCGTGATTGTTGTCTCCTGCAATGATAGAATAACGAACTTGTCCACTTAAACCTTCATCCTGATCAGTTGCTGAAACCTCCAGAACACTTATTCCTATACTTGCATTTTCTGATACTGATGAATTATACTGTCTAGGGTCAAAAGTTGGGCTGTTATCATTTTCATCCAAGATTTTAATAACAATATTTACAGAGGAAGACCTTACTGGAATCCCTCTATCCTTGGCAGTTACTGTGATTTCATATTTAGACTGTATTTCCCGGTCAAGTGGTCCATTAACCCGAAGAAGCCCATCTACTGGCCCAAGTAGAAATTTATCTGCTAAAGATGAAAAGCTATATTCTATGTAACTGTTTCTCCCTTCATCATGATCAATAGCTTTTATTGCCATGATGACTGTGTCAAATGGTACATTTTCCAGAATAGATGTAGTGTTTGGAGTGATAAACTCTGGAAACGCATCATTTATGTCCTTTAGGATAATAGTCACTTGAACTGTGCTGGACAAACGTCTTTCTACTGGCCATGCTTGGTCAGTAGCACTAACAATTAAGTTGTAAAAGGAATGAGCTTCTCGATCAAGAGGTTCTGAAGTAAAAATTGTTCCATTTGCTGTGACTCCAAACTGATTTTCTTCATCTCCCCCAACAATACTATATTCTATTTTACCATTGTCTCCTAAAAAAATAAAGAAAAAAGTATATTTCATAAATGATCACCAATAGAGCAAGGTTTATTTAAAATTTCAGCTTCTCATGTTCAAGTTTTACTGGCTGCTAATAATTAAGCATTATACACATAAAAGCTTATTACATTTAGCAGAGCAAGAATATATACAATTTGTGTATGTACTTGTGTGTGTCAAGTTAAAGCACCCCATTTTAGAACACCCATCATGATTGTGGCATTTGAACACCTTTCTATCCTTGATTTCAAAATGGAATACCAACAAAACTTTGAGATTTATTTGTAAGCAAATATCTATCATAATGGGTACTGTTTTCTGTTGTTTATCTTCCTAGTTATTTCAGATTTTAAAAGAATTGGAAGTGATTTGAAAAAAAAATTATACATCATATAAGTTTTTTTATTATTTGGCAAAAATAGTGCAAAACCGAGTTCAATTAATGAAAGTGTTTTAATCATTCAATTGAAAGTCCTACAAGATCCTTAAAATTTCACAAAAAATAGCTCCCTCTAGCAAACATCTAAAATTAGAATATTAAAAACACAGCCTAGGACACTGTTACTTCCCTGAACTGTGAAGTATTTTGAACAATCCTATTACACAAACAATAATAATAATAATAATATTAAACTTCAATTTCCATAAAAAAAATCTTTATATTTAGTGTCTCAAAACCAGCTAATTACCCAAATGTTTAATAATTCATGAGTAAGAAAGATCTTAATCCCACATTTTCTGATGGTCATCTAAATGAATGGTTAAATGACTGATTTAAAAATACACATCAAAAGACATGAAGGGTTGTTGTCCTGGGTTTTTTTATTTCTAGAATTTGACAGATCTCTTCAATCAAGACTGATTTAAAATTCGATCCCTAACCTAAATCTTGAAGCAAATTCATTGATAAGTTTTTTCCTAAAGTTTTTTTTCCTGGTTACAAATAGTATACACTTCTCACTAGTTGGTGAAATACTTTATTAATACCATAAAAAAACTTATATCCCATATTTCTCTATGGTGAAGAGTCAAGCCCATCAACAATCTCCTTTTCAAATGGTGCTCCAATGTAACAAGAACATGACAATAAAACACAGGCTATTGTGACTTGTGTGTCACAAAGGCCACACACTGAAGGGTCAGTCCCAGATAAAAGAAGAGGATGGGCTAAAAAAAACCTGTGACCAATGCATAGCCTAGTCAGGACAAATTCCTCCTGATAATTATGGAAACAAGACAGCCAAAGAACAACAAAAGGTTTGGCCTGGAAAAGCTTGTTACTATGGTGCTTATACTAAATCAACTGGTATGAAACCAAGCCTTCAATACAGAATACAGGATGGGCACATCTGTGACAGAACCACAACAGATGGACTTAGCTGTGGTGTCAGCAAGCTCATTCCCACAAATATTAAAGTGGCCAGGTATCCAAGAAAACGAAATAGAAACAGATGGTAATGAAAAATGGGCCAGTCATTTTTGAATATCAATGAGAACAGTCAGAACTAATGCTAAATGATTCCAAAGCCAGTAGAGAGCTAAGGGAGTCTGTCTAAATAGTACAATCTGTGTACTGCATAGTTTCTACGTGATCCTCAGCACCAAGTCACAATAAACTACGGCAGGTCCCACATAGTCACCTGATTTCAAACCATTCATATATGCAAGAATAGAAGAATGGTTCAAAAGATGTTTGTCAAATAGAAAACAGTACTTCAAATTGGGAGTGCCATCTGGCTGCTCCTGGATATGAGGGCCAAAAAGAAGAATGGCAGACTGTCTATTCTGAAAGAAATGAGCCCACTGAGAAAGTAAGGCACAATCCCAGGTAGGATGCTATGTTAAAGAATGAAGTTTAATGGCATATTAAAAACAAAGTTGGAAACAGCAAAGATGAAGAAGAGGTTTGTTGAGACACAGTGTACAAACTCTGGAGGTGGAAAAGAGAACAGGGAGGAAGTTCATTGCACTTGTAAACTTGAACCATATCTGCTTGATACCTAGTTGGAGATTGAGATCAGAGGGGTAACAAAAGTATATGCATACGTTTTGGAGAAAGAAAAAGTAAAACCATTTGTCAATTTCAACAGGTGACTAGGGCAGTCTGAAGCTTCCACACAATAAACCTGTTGTTTGACAACTTACACAAGATATGGAAGTCATCAACAAGATGTGTAGTGATTGCATTAATCTTGATACTGAAAAGTTACACTGAAGACACAACCCTGAGGGACTCAAAGTTCCTGTAGAGAAGAACTTGTACAAACTTAGAATTGTCTGTCCAGTAAAAAGTTCTGAAAAACAAATAAATGCCCATGCAACTTAGAGGAGTAGAGGTCCAAGGTAAAAGAACACAGAAAAAAGATGGTCATTTTTGAGAAAGGCTTCACTGATTGATGTTTCAAGTTCAATCAGGTGGTCCATATGGTTGGGTGCTGTCAGCAGAACCCATAATGGGTGGGTAAGAGGAGGTTGTTTGATTTGAGGAACCAAACAAGACAATCATTAACCATCCTCTCTAAGACCTTACAGAGACAACTAGTCAAAGCAATAGTATGATAGTTAGAGGGAATCTTGAAATCCTTCCTAGGCTTAGAGAAAGAGAAAATAGTAGTTTTATAAGCACCAGGAAAAACATTCTCTTGCCAAGTCTAGTTAAGAGCAACTAGAATAACAGCAATAATGGCAAGAGAGAGATGGCACATCATCTCATTGTAAACAACATCAAGTCCAACAGATGTATTGCAGAGATTGGTGAAGTGCAAGTCTGAGTTACATCTGTGTGAAGAATTGATTATGGTTGAAGGAACAATTGTTGTCCTAAATGAAAAAAGGTGATCACTTCACTTGAAACTTAATGGCCAAAAATGCAAAGGAACAACAGAAGCATTAAATGCATGAATAAAGCTCTGGCCAAGATGGACAAGAAATGGAAAACATACCTCCCACTGATCTTCCAAATCTTGTCCCAGATGATTTTGCAACTGGTGGTAGAAAAGATGTTAGTTGTGAACTTAATCAAGATTCCTTTGCACTTTGATACCTGACATGCTAAATGTTGACATGGGCCACTGGTATAGGATGTGGTTAGAAAGAGAGGGATACCATGAGGAGGTATCCCACGACTATTTCGTAGCTTTATGTGCCTCCTGGAAGGCAGTACTCCACAATGGAAAACGTTAAAAGGTATTAGGAACATATTGAGAATCTGCTTGGACAACACCTATCACACAGTTGTCTATCAAGTTCTGAAAGAGCATTGAAAGTAGGCCAAAAAGCATCAAGGTCTAACTGATCATATAAGTCTCCAGGAAACAGGTAGAGAGAACAAACAGTGAGGGTAAAACCCAAGGAAACACAGATGGTGATGGCTTCCAAGGGTGTATCAAACTGCAAAGACAAGATGGGCACATGCTGCTCAACCAGCTGTGCCACCTCTCCATGCACTTGTACATCATTCAACGAAAACCTAAACAGTTGCACTGTATCAAAGTGGCCATTTTTACTTATGTGGAGAAAAATTTAGTGGAGAACCTTTCAGTTTATGACCATGCTGTTTATCTTTATTAGAAGAAGGTCTGTTGACCTCCATGGATCCTGCCCTTGGTTGAGTAGGTGTAGCTTCCAGAGACTTGAGCTGTGAACAAACAATCATTCTACATTTTGGAACCAAAGTAAAGTGAACCCAAGCAGATGCCAAAAGCCAGGATCGAATGAAGTGGAACTGTACAGTCATTGGAAGGAATGTTAGAGACAGAGCCAAAAGCAGATAATGACTTATCAATTTGCTTTTCCATAGAGAGCAAAAGACTCTTCATATGGTTGGAGAATGACTCTCATGAAGGCACAGAAAATCTGTCTACACTTCCACCATAGTAGTGTCATATAGTGCAGCAGCATATATCTGCGAGTTGGAAACAATAATGACTGACTCTTGGGATAAGAAATGTTATTAATGGTTTTTTAAATGTTGTACCTCTTACTCCTCCACCCACATAGAGCAAGAATGAAAGAAAAAGGGGTGTGAACCATTACAGGTAATGCATTGAGGTTCCAGTTAGTATTTGTAGATGCCTTTAAATGTCTGAACCACTGAAACAGGAAACATCAGAGAGGATTAGGAATGCATGGCCATACCCTACAGTTTAAATAACCTTCATTGATAGAGGCAAGTGGACATGGCAATGTAAATTTCAAAATTAAAACATTAATCAGCAGCATAATTCTACCCTTATGAGTGAAGATACAAAACACAGCAGAAATGCCTTGGCTGTAGAAACCGGTAAGAACCTGTGACTTGGGCATACTTTTAAAATCTCTTTCAAGAAAAACCCTTTGTGAAAAATTCAAATTAGCATGGGGAGTAACCTCAATGGATATATCCCCAATCATCTTAGAACTGGAGAGAAGTTCAGTGTAGATGTTTGCACTAAGATTTCCTACAAACGTTGTTTCCTGATGAACTGTGGAGAACCAGCAAGCCCCTCTAATCCTTTCTGAAAAAAAAAAAAGGGAGACATTTGCCCTAAAGGTTTGTCAGACAAAGAATGTAGAATGAGGAAACAAGATACAGATGTAGAATGAGTTAGAGACTGCTGTTCAGTCTTTAAGATGTGGTCGTTTACAAATGAGCTTTTTTTTCAATATTTTATTTTTATATGGATTTGAGGAACCATAATACAATGAGAAAGATTCAGTTCCCACTGACCTCACCATGGAGATGCACTATAATGCCAAACAAGGACACTGCAGCAGTGTCAAGGTTTCATGAGCATCATACCCAAACACCAGCATAAGACACAATGTTAAAAACACTCAATATTGGTACTCTGTTAGCCTTAGCACAATAGGACCAACAGATTTATCCTCCAGGGGTTAGTTCAAGGCTACCCATCTACAGGAATTCAAGGCCAAAGAGGTGTGTTGAGATTGGATTCTTAAACCACTAGGATTCCTTCCTTCCATTCACAGGTCACTAAAACACAGCAAACAGATCCCATAGGAGGTAAACTGAAAATACAAAAACTTCACTGGGAGGTCTTGTCATCATGTACAGAAATCCATCTTGTTGTGCCTTCTAATAGGGCACTCTAAATCTGCTTGATAAGGCAGCCACCAGCTGGAAGGTAGCTTAATTTTGTTCAAGATGTTCATTTTAAGTCAGCAACAAGATTGAAAATTTGTCATTAACTATTCCATCCATTCAGTTTGGAAATAATTTCAAATTCACTTTGATATGCCACCTGTGATATCTTTCTATCATAGTTTTTTGGGATGTTTTTTTTAGCAGTATTATCTCTTGCTAAATTTTATAAATTAATGAGGTAGTGGTACAGTTGGGGTAATCCAGAAAGGTCTTACAGTCACAGCAGTGGACCAAATAACTTCTCCTATTCCTTATTTGAAATTGGAATTCTTGAGCAAGTTATTGTTGTTGTTGTTTTGAATTAAGCACAAAGTTACACAATAAGCTATCTGTGCTCTGCCCACCACGGGTATTGAAACCTAGTTTTTAGCGTTATAAGTCTGCAGACATACCACTGAGCCACTGGGGAATTCTTGAACAAGTCCAGATAATGATGTACCTAGTTTGATCATTGCATTTGCAAATAACTTTTCTAAAAATTTTATTTTGGCATTGACATTAATTTTTAACTCTGCATCCTTGTTATAATCCATCAGTATTTTCTCAAACTTGTTGTAATCCTTCTTCTTCAAACTTGCTGTTATAATCCTTCTGGACTTTAGTGAGATGTCCTTTTACCATCTTTGATGTTATTATTGTAAACCTTCTGTGTATCTCCTATGGTTTTTCCAACTACAGCATGCATATTTTATATTTTGTCTTCCATCAAAATGACCTGAATTCACAATTCTTCTATAAATCTCATGTTTCATTTTTGTAGCTCCTCTCTTAAATTAATCCTTCTTTCTTTCTCACCTCTTAATATTCTGCAGTTTTTGTCTCTTTCTACTTATCTTTGGATTTTCTGTCTCTGTTTTTGACCAACTTTCCAACATTTCATTACTTCTAATAAAAATCTGATCTCAAACATGAATCATCATCTTGAAAGTTTAATCTAGATTCCATTCCTTTTTCTACCAAAATAATTCCACTCCTGACACAAGTGGTGTAATGGTTTCTATTGTTGGCCAGGTTTCTTTTTTCATTATTCAGTAAAAAATAAAAGTCCAATCCACTTAAAGAAAGGAAGCCATTTTGTGTTTTTCAACTGAAATGCTCTACAAGTTTCACAAGAAATAGGCCTTTGTCCAAAATAATTAATGTTAAGATACTTACTTGTGAAAATTTTTCCAGTACTTACATACTTCATTGAAACAGAAACTCAAAATTTATGGTACTTTACTAACAAACTCAAAATCTGTGAACAACTGACTATTGCTAATGCAGTCTAGCTCTAAAATACAGTTAGATCATCAAGGTATATGCTCCTGATTTGACATTAAAACTCTAAAATTAAAATACTGAAAACATAGCCTACTTATGTTTCCTAAAAATTCTAAGAGATGAATCTTCAGTACTTGAAATGTAAGTTGTTTTTAGTTGTCTTTTAATCACCATAGTGAACCTATATTTATAAAGAATTTGAACAATATGTAGGAATAATGCTACTAATTTATTATTCTAAGTTATTCATCAGGCAAACAGTTTAAGTATTAATATCTTAACCAGTTTGTTCATTGAATAATTCAGGATCATAAAAGCCCTAACATATAAAAAAGGTTTGATGAGGTTTCATCATAGGTGTATGGTAAGATGCAGTGGCCATTTCTTGAATATTTAGAATTATGGTAACATGTAAAAAACGTATTTTCTTTTCAGTAACAAAACAACTGAGAGTAAATTTGAATAATAGAGAAATGTAGCCATAACAGTTTCAAAACAGATGACTGTGAATATTTTAAATCCATTCTTGAAATGAATGGATACCAAAATGGTTATATAGACAAATTGTTTCTTAACTATGGTTCATAAAGGACATTGTCTCAAAACTCAACAGAAATTAAAAGCAACAGCTATGTTCAATGTCCCATAGACCAATAACCACTTCACTACAAAAATACCAAATACAGTAATAACAATCTGTCTTTTGATTAGAGATCACACCCTATAGTAAACTCTAAAACAATCCACTTACAAGTGTAAAATAACTACTACTGTTTTATTAATTTGTTTCTAATGTAGTTTATAACCTACAATGTAAAGAGTATTCACAAAGTTATATTGGTGAAACAGACAGATAACTAAAAGACTCATGTTGCTGAACAATGATTTGATCTACAAATTTCAACAAGATGTGCTTCAACTCAATTATGATAAACAGTCTTCTCTGAGCCAATACAGATCTTCACTCCATGGTGAGAATGCATGCTTAAATTCGTTCCTTGAATTATATTACAGAGAAGCTTTAATTTCTAAATTTCTCCAGCTTACAATCAACAAAAATAAAGATTAGCATTCGTAATATATTAAGTGCTTACTTCTAAACCTTTTTGGAAAAAATGTTTTTATCTATATGTATTATATTATTGTTACTCTTATAATGATAATAGTATTCTCTAACTACACTTTTGTAAAAATGTTATTTCTATTACTATTCAGATCACATTGTGGTTAATGTCATGTGAAATAGAATAAAAATTTCTAATTTAACCTAACTTACCATACTGATTTGTTCTATACCATAATTATTTATTATTGGTTCATTAAATAAATCACTTCTACAGTTTCACGTTCATTTTTATGTATTTCTATATATAAAGAGTGTTAAAAGTTTGTCCTGCTGCATAGTGTAAGAGGTGGTAATGGTGAGGTATACGGTTGTTTGGTGACAGTTTAGCAAACCCAAATGCACAGATTTATATAAAAATCACAAACATGGACTAAAGCCCAACTGAGCCAATAGATTTTTACACCTGTGATAAATCTAAAAATTAGTTAAAAACCAATTACTTTATACCAATATTTTCAAGTCAACTTTTCTATTCAATATATAAATAATTTTCACTTTACCTGAGTCTAAATCTGTAGCACTGACTGTAATGATGCTTGTACCTACTGTGACATTTTCATACACCTCATTGCTGTAACTCATTGGATCAAAAAGTGGTGTGTTGTCATTGAGATCCAAAACATTAAAGTAAACAGTAACAGTACTGGACAACACAGGTTGTCCTGAGTCTTGAGCTTGTACAACAAATACATAGTGTTGAACCTAAACCCCAAAAAATATTATTTCAGTGTAATAACACATTTGCAACAACATAAGATTTTTTAAACATAAAAAAATTCTAAGTTTTGTGAAATGAACAAAACCAATTCCAGAATAACTCATTAGTTATATTCATTCATATAAATATTTAAGTATCCTCTCACAAACTAATTCTGTGAACAATAAAACAAATTAAGTATGTACTGAACACTTTTGAAAAGTGGATTTTTGTAATTGACCACTATAAGCATGTTATCAATTATGTAGTAGTTGTACCAGAAGTAAGACTTCATGATTCTAATAACATAGCCAAAATTGTTATATAGCTTTGTATGTGCATGTATGTATAGTGTAAGCAATGGAAAGAAAAGAAAAATAATATTTCTAAAATAAAAACTGTTTAAAGGATATGTGATTGTTAAAGAAATGATGATGATAACAAATTAATTATCAACAAAACCACTGAATGACATGAGAAATAAAAGAGTGATATTATTAACAGCAAGTGTAATAAATGAAATCAAATAACATTAAATATATAAAAATATAAAATGAAAAATTATGATACTGAGTTAAAAGGAATTTTAAATTAAGTAATAACAGTCAAGACATTATTGATGCAATAATAAAAAAAATATTTCCAAATGGAAGAATAAAATATTTTCCAAAAAGACTTTCAGTTAGAGAATGAAATTTGTTAATACCTTGGTCAAGGTTCATGTCATATAGAGTGAGCATGTTTAAAATACTTATCTAGTAGACCATTTTTATTTCTCAGTTGGCCTTTGATTTCAACCTCATTTCAATAAGAATAAGAATAATGTCACTAACAGTGTTCAGGTTGATTACAATATATGTCAGAGAAAGGGTTTTTTGTAGTCATGATAAAAGATTTATGGTTTCTAACCCACTTTCTCAGGGTACGGAGGATTTGTTCAAAATACTAATGGTTGCATTTTCTTTTGCACTGTACAAGTTATATCATATTTTGGGTTTGATAAGAAATAGGTTTTGTTATGTTGCAGTGGATGTTTATGGGGTTCTTCAGAGAAAGTATGCTTACAAATGGTCACTTTTCGTTTACCCATACAGATGGAAAGTCCATTTTATGAACACATTGAGATTGTTACATTTCTTTTCTATTGATAACTTTTTCTCTTCATCTTGCATGCTTTAGAGTATGATGAAACAACACAAACTTTATAGATAAAAATAAATAAGTATATTAAAGATAAAGCTTCTGTAGAACCAATACTGCATAAGAATAAACAAAAACCAGCATCACAATAATAAAAATTTTTTACAAATACACTGATTGAAAAATACACAAAATCTGAAAACATGGAAATTAACTTTCAAAACTCTTAATATGAACTTAAACTGATTGTGCACATATTTAAGGAAAGCTGCAAAGTTCACTGTGTGTTATTTTGTTTTTTTAGTTTTTCATAATTAATTAAAGAGTATATTTTTATTCAGAGAAAGTGAAATTCATGTAATATTTATGAGGATAATGTTTTTGTATGCATTCTTTAAATTTATCATGAACTCTGAGCACACAAACTAGCTTAACTGCCCTGCCTTAAGACTAGCTCTGCCAATATATACTAAAAAATTTAAAAACGAAATAAAAAATATTTCTTTTTCATTCTTTTTCTCTTTAAATGACATAATAAACTCTCAGAGTGACTAAAGTACCAAATACTTAAAGTGTATTAAAATCCTCTTACAATATATTTTACATCTATAGCATGTAACAAAAGCTTTTACCTGTTCATAATCCAAATGAGAAATTAATGTAAAAACACCACTTTGTGGATTAAGAGAAAAAATATCATTTCCCCAGTCACTCACAACACTATAACTGATTTGCCCATTGACACCAATGTCAACATCTGTTGATGAAACTTGACCAACTGAAGCTCCTCTCTGAATCTCTTCAGGAATGTCAAAAGAATAAACTGAATCCTCAAACTCGGGAGCATTGTCATTTGTGTCAGTAACCTAAGGAATATTAAAGCACAATTACTTTTTTACTTACAATAGAATAGATTCTATGCTACAAACCTGTACATTCTGATTCCTTACAAATTTAACTGTTTTACTTTTCATATCTCAAGAAAATATTATTTTTTCTTTATCTTCAAATACAACAATTCTATGACAAATATTTTTATATAATATATATTCCAGAGGTAAGAGTTTGAAAAAAAGATATTTATTTTAATATTCTTTAACATATGTTATGGTTTAAAGAAATTGTAATCCAGTTCATATCTTGTTTTTTGATCATTCATAAGGCAAAGAAAATAAGTAAGTTCATGAAATAAATTAAAGGTAAAAACACAAACCCTATAAACCAGTCTAGAATAAACTAATAGGCATTTTATGTTGAATATAAGAGAATAAGAAAATTGTATATGGCAAAGTAAACATGATAAATACCTTAAGTTATGGGTCAATAGTTGACGAATGAAGTTTAGAGCTTAATGAAAAAAAAACAGCAGAAGGCTTATTTATAGGAAGATGAAGTGTGTAGGTTATTAAATTCAACTTTTTCTACAGTTTTTACAAATGACGACATGGGAGTTAGTTTTATTAAAAACACTATCCAGGGGTGTTGAGAATAAAAAGTGTGACTGTAAGTAAGGTTGGCTCACAAAAACTATAAAGGATAAAATTAAAGAAAAGCATTATAGATTTAATGTTTAACTTAACTAATATAATAACAGACTTGGAGGATCATAGAAAATCAAAAGCATTGGTCAAACAGGAAGTTGGGAAATCAAAAGAGGTATATGAGAAAATACTGGCTAAAACTGTAAGAATTAACAGTAATGATTTATTTAAATACCTTAAGGGTAAACAAAATTTTAATACATAAGTAGAACCTTTGAGGGATGATACACAAAGGTTCATATCTAATGGTCATGAGATGGCTGAGTTATCAAATTATATTTTTTCTTCAATTTTTACTAATGAAGATGTAACCAAAATTCCTCATTCTGAATAGTTGCTTTGGAAAAAGCATTGAATGATCACACTAATTCTGAGCTTCTTAAACAATATGAAGTTAAAAGAGTGGTAAAACTCCTGGGCCAGATAATATCTCACTGAAATTATTGAAGGATGTTAAGAATTACATTAGTGATGGAAAAAAAAAGTTTTTGAAGATCTGATAAGAATATGCTTTGCAAAGGCATTTCACAATGTTTAATATTTTATTGGATAGTCAATATGGTTTCACTTGAAAAAAAATCTCTCCTTACTGCTTGTGTAAATAAGAATATGGGCATGTGTTTGGTGTATCTGGATTTTAAGATAGCATTAGTTGATAAAGTGCTACACTTTGTTAAAAATTATAGATGTGTGAGATAAGTTGGCAAGTTTGATAAAAAAGTTGAAGGATGGAGAAAAGCAGGGAATTTTATAAAGAGAATCTGGCAAAACTAGATTACTTCATAATTTCATTTTTCAAGTTACAGGTAGGTAAGTGGGAGATTCTCAGTGCTTAAAATCATGGCAAAGACACAGATAAAGAGATGGCCAATAAATTGCTTAAATTTGCTCATAATATTGAAATCTTGAGTTTTTTGGCTATAAGGAGAGTACTGCTTAACAAAATGATTTACATAATGTAGTGAATTAGACATAATAAATATGGGTTATCATAATTTATACTGCAGTAAATATAATTTTGATGAAAATGGCATTAACAGCATCAAATAGAAATAGGTCTTGAGTTAATCAGTCTCTCATACTAATCAAACAGCATATCATTGCTAGAAGAATAACAAATAGGATTTTAGGTCATATTTATAAGAATATTAAACATAAGACTAAAAAGGATATCATTTCATTGTATATGTTATTGATTAGGCCTTATCTTGAACTCCTTATTTTAAAAAGTACATTGAATTGTTCAAAAGCATTAAAGAGAAACCTACTATGTTAATACCTGGGATGAAAGAAGTTATTAAATGAAGAGAGATTAAGATGCTTCTTTAAAAAAACAAAACAAAGAGGGATATGATTGACACGTTCAAGATTATTTATGGAAATGACAATACTTATCCTTGATGTCGAGAAACCCACTTGTTGAGAAATTTATATGCAAAAATGGCTCGTCTATGTAAAATATTTTCTCAACCCAAACGAGCCATTTTTGCATATAAAAATACTTATCCTTCATTGTTGTTCATATTTAATGGTAGGAATGGAACAAGGGGAAAAACCATAAATGTTGGTAGGGTAGGTGTCACCTTTAGTTTAGACAGTTTTACTTTTCTAACAAGATGGATTGTTTTCAAATTGGTGGGTGGAGTAGATTTAAGGATATTAAGGGAAAGCATCAGTAAACATTTAGGTGATAAGAAGTAGTTCAGAGTTTGTTTTTATAATTTTATGGGACAGCTTTAATAAAATAACAGGCTGCTCCTTGTTGTCCCTTAGATGTTATATCTTGATGACACTAAATTTCTTAAGCAATCAAATACTCAAAAGAATTTTTGAATTTGCTTTTGTCAAAATAAAATTATATATGAAATAGTAATACATTGATATAAGGTAATAATTATTACTCAATATTGTGAAATATAATTCTCCAAACAAAGGTATTAAATATATTTTTAACAATTTCACAACTTTAAGTATTTTAATAAGGTGCAAAAGTCTATGTTATGGTCAGATCTATACATCTATAGTACTGATATGAAGTAAACACATTTTCATTCATACAAGAAAAAAAATACAGATTTATATTATGTCAAAACATCAATATTTCTTTGAAATATACAAGCATTAAAAACTGTGTGAATTTTCCATATTATAAATAATAATAAAAAAATTAAGTTTAAAATTGACTAATACAACAGTTTTATATAACACAATATTACTTTTGCAATAAAATCAAATAAACAACTAATCACAATATACAACATAACATGTCTGTTCTATTCATTTCTTAATGAACTAATTTGTCTACAACCAGCCCTGAATTCATATTCTAAACACTCATCAAGTCTTCTTTTGCATTTTCTCAATCTTTTTTTTTAAATCCACTACACCTAAAGCCATCTATCCCAAAGAATGGTCATCTTCAAAAAATCAAACTGCCTAATTTGCAGATTACTTCTGCCCTTCAATGTTCAATTCTCACTACTCCTGTGAGAATAACAATACATAAGATGCAAATAATGTGCCTAAATATGTCACGAAGTAAAAAATAGTGCAAAAGTTATACACCATGCATTTGAGTCACATTTGTGTTTCACTAGTGTCAACAATTTTCTAACTTGAAAATGTATTTCTGATAAATACTAACCACTGCATAAAGAATAGCTATATATATAGTCCAATATGATTTGCATATCACTAGCCTAGAGCTAACTTCCACCAAAGATTCATGTGTTTAATATGAACTGCACTGGTAGCTGATGACAATCATATAAAAACATCCCTCCACCAATAGGAGTACAACAACCTCCAGGTGCAATAACTCCTCTTAAAGATTTGCACTCAAAATAACTTCATTCTTAAATGAAACAAGAAGAAAGTGCACCAGAAGTGGAGTTGAGTAGTACTGCATTTGGAGGTGAGTACCTATCAGAAATACATTTTCAGATTAGGAATAAGTTAACTTCCAAGACAATACTTTACCTCTCATATACAGGATAGCTAGAATCTCATGATAAATCAGTAGCAAAAACACTACAAAATCAAACCTAAATAAGTTCTCTTCAGAAAGCACCCAAAGAAAAAAGACCATAGAGGGAGACATCCAATGAAAGAGAGTCCATACGAAGACTACATCTCATATAGATGAGGCTACTATCTAAACCCAGAATGTAAAAGGAAGAGAGACAATAAGTCCCAAGCGTCACAGTATAAATGACCATCCAAGAATATGAACAAAAGTGATTAACTAGCCAACAAGTGTAGTATGATTAGGGAACAATCTGATCATTTGGGATGTGCACACCTCCACTCAATTGACAAAACTCAAGACTGCAAAAAAAAGACACCAGTTGCTTGAGTGGTGACCCACCATACTGACAGTGTCACTAACACTCTCCACGGTCTACCAGCCCAGAAGCTAAGAACTGGTGCATGGCAAGAATCTCCCCTGCTCCACCTGAAGAAGAAAAGGGGGGATTTGTGTTAGTAAGGAACAGAAAATGGCCAGATCCTCATTAACTACCTACCAGAAAGGTGTTTTAGCCAGATGATGAATCCGTAACTGATGAACATTTGTGAAGTTATCCACATGCCCAAATGTAGAATCTTGTCTGAGGGCCAGCAAATCAAGAGTTTCAGTCAGTTAACATTTTTCTTTTTGTGAACCTGACAATGACCGAAGAAGGTCAAAACGTTGTTTGCTCCACCACATAGTGCTTTCTCCATCCATACCAGCATTTTTTACATATATAATACCTGAGAAATCATATGCAGAAAGAGAGTGAAAGGTCTAGAATCTACCCAGACTAGTAAGTGCTTGAAGGGAGTTACTGTGCATGGAGGTTGTACTGCCCTCCTATTAGTGGTGGACTATTGTCACATGATGATGTTATAATACACCAATGCAATTCATTTTAAACTCATGAATTTTAGGCAGAAATTATCTTAAAACTAGTGACATGCAAATCTCATAGGCAAATGCACAAAGGATAAAGCTCTTCTGTGTTTAAAGGTGAGACATTGTCTTGGAATATTTTTTCTATTTGTTACAACAATTTGTTGGGATTCCAGTTATCTTGAAAGAACATGATGAAGTGATCCTGTTGTATGAGCAGGTGGAAACAGTGACTTGCTCAAAAATGACTCTGTAAATAGGTATAATGTAAACTTTTTAGATATAAAATATCAGAGTAATGATGTCATTTTATCACTACTTACTGTAATAATGATCTCTGTTCTTGATATTTGTACTCCATCATTCACCTGAACCATTAAATTATGAAACTCTTGCATTTCTCTGTCCAAAGGCTCTAGAAGAACCAGGATACCAGATGTGGAATCAATCTCAAACTGTGACTTTCCATGAGTGGCCTCTAAGGCATAGGATAACTCTCCTTCTAAATCTGGATCAGTTGCTGAAATAGTCATAATTGTATGACCTAAAGGGATATCCTCAAATAAAGATAACTTGTATGGTCCACTAACAAAATTAGGGGGACTGTCATTTCTGTCCTGAACTGTAATAGTGACCTGAAAATCAGAAGAAAAAAAAGAAAGGAATCAGCACATAATCATTACTATACAACATAAGAATTTCTGTGAAAGTGTTGATATTTTATTAATTCAACTGAACTTTTATTTTGACTTGTAATGTTCTTTTTTCTGTAACGTCTCTACTTCTATAACCCAATAGCCATAATTTTATAGTTTGAAATAGCCTTCTGTAAAAGACTAATATCTGAGAATTATAAATTTAATTCAGTCCTATCTTTTCTACAATCAAGCAGACAGCTCAAAACTTTGTTATGCTTGTATTAAGTGGTAAATGAGGAACTGTGCTAATAATGCCACTAGAAGGCACCAATAACAAAATGTTTGCATTCTTCATGTTTTTGTCTTGCCATCTTATTGTCCTTTGTATTTGCTTCATAAATATCATTAAGTTGTTGTGCTTTGTAATTGCTTCATAAATATAAAAGCTCAAAAATGCCTCAAACTACTCGTGGCCTGGATGTTTAAAGAGAGGTGATCATTCCTGGCCTACACATACAGAATTCTTTAGAAATTAGCTTCATATAATAAGAAAATACAAGTGAAAATCAAAGAAAGATGTTGATTGTCAAGGTCACTTCATGCCTGACACCTATGTATCATAAACTAGTTATGACAGGCCTATATTTAAAAAATCTCAAATAATTCTGCTTTTCATGCATGCATTTGATGAAACTTATTCCTGTTTTATGACCTTTTTAAGTTTAGTCAAATTTAAAAATTCCATTTTCAAAATACACTCCCTCTCCATGTTCCATTTAGTAAGACTTAGTCTGTGAAATAATTTTTATAGGCTTATGGCTATGCTTATATAATGCATTATACTTGATAGAGACTAATATTTCAATAATACTTGCCCTTTATGTTGAAATCTATAGTAGGTCTGAAGTATGAACGATATTAAGATGTCATACAAATACAAAGAAGATAGCTAAAACCAGGTGCTATTCCATGTGTGTTTAACTACTCAAAACAATCACAACTCAGCCCAAAAGAAGAATCAATTGACAATTGAAAAAGATAAAACTTCAACCAGCCAATATTTGACACATTTATAATTGGCAATGAAGCATATATACAGAAAAAAGACAACATCTAAAAACAAATGAATGCAGAGATGATGAATTGCCATGATGTCAATAGCAACTCAAAATATCTCCTGATCCCCCCCCCAAGTCATTGGCAAGATTTATGTACAAAGGCAGTGCTACACATCACCTTACAAGCCTGAAATCATAAGCTTAAATTTCTGGAAAAACAGCCTGCCATCTGAGCAACTGAAGGCGTAATTGCCAACTAGTGACTGTTCAAAACAGCTTATTTTTTCACATTAATGAAGCTATGGAACAATAAATCTAATTTTCATGTGGCAAATTCGACAAGCCATCTTCTCTGTCTATAAGACAAATGGCCTGGTATGACCAGGTGTGTTAAGGCATTTGACTCGTAATCTGAGGGTCACAGATTTGAATCCCCATCGCACCAAACATGCTCGCCCTTTCAGTCATGGGGGCGTTATAATGTGATGATCAATCTCACTCTTCATTGGTAAAAAAGTAGCCTCAGAAGTTGGCAGTGGGTGGTGATGACTAGCTGCCTTCCCTCTTGTCTCACACTGCTAAAATTAGGGACGACTAGTGCAGATAACCTTTCTGTAGCTTTGCACGAAATTCAAAGCAAACCAAACAAACTATAAGATGAGAAACACTGAGAAAGTTCTTATGAGAGCTAGTCCAGAAAGATTGGTCACACATGTCCCTGATGAATCTAATGGATCAACTTGTGATAGAATTAAGAACTCTAATAAAGAAAGCTGCATGATAAAGGTAATATTCTGATGATAAACAAAGGTGTCAACATCAAAAACGTGTTTATCCAAGTATATGTCACTGCCAATATTTCTATTGTTTTGAAAAAGGGCAGCCAGTTCAGTGCTAAAATATTTGCACTTGACATACAAGAAGACAGTAAAAATAATACATACACAAAGAATAACTGGACTACCCAAAACTTATAAATGCTTACTGAAGCATTGCATACTTCAGAATTTGTGTTAACATGCAAGATTATTTTTGTGTTTTGTGTTGCACAATTTTCACATCTGTATTACCCTAATGATAAGAGATGGTTACTGTTATGGCTTATACTTTGCAACATAGGAATATTTAACCTCTACACTCCACTTATCATTAACTACACCATCAGAAGAAGCAGCTAAATATGGATTCTCAAGTTGCACAAATATCTCACACTCTTTCACAATATTACCCCTCAGATTCTCATACTTTTTCACTGCAGTACTTACATAAGTTTGTCCATATCCCATTGATGCAGATGTTACTTTGTCATCATGTACCCTTTTCCAAGGCCATCCATATTTGTTTTATCAGTTGTTTTACAAATTCTGCCAAAGTTGGATGACTGCAATGTTTTAAGTCTCTCTGTTTCCACAAATAATTGTTGGCCTACTCTCTTGTGTTAGGTTCTAACTGTTGGCGTTCTTCCATATTAATTTCGGTCTCTCTGAAATATCATGAAAGGAGTTCCTGTGTGCTGTCAGAGCAATAGTAATGATCATTACAAGTTGTAAATATATTGACAGGTGTTACCAGTTACATTATCGGTAAATTAAGTGTGTCACATGAAAAACTTACAGCCAAATTTCTCACAAAATCATTATATCCCACCTGTGTCCTGAATCTAGGCTCTCAATGTTAATACCTCAAATCTGAACTTCCCATAGTCTTTCCAAAGGCTAGCTGACTCATTTTAACTACTAATCCACCAAATGTTTCAGACTTGTGAAAAGTTTAAGCTTTTCTATGCAATATTGTTTGATTTTTAGTTCAATTTTTTTAAAGAAATATACCAAACAAAATAAGAAGTCACATTCACGTTCTTCTAATCTAATATTGTAAATTTTGAAATATATATTGAAGAAAACTTCTTTTATTTTCTGCACCGCTCAAATAGATTCGTTGACTGACCAAGTGCTGAATTGCGAAACATGCTGATTCACTGCTGAGACAATAGATTTAAAACACTAAATTGGAAGTCATGCGATTTTTGTTTGTTTGTATTTGAATTTCGTGCAAAGTTACTCGAGGACTATCTGCGCTAGCCGTTCCTAATTTAGAAGTGTAAGACTAGAGGAAAGACAGCTAGTCATCACCACTAACTGCCAACTCTTGGGCTACTCTTTTACCAACGAATAGTGGGATTGACCGTAACATTATAACGCCTCCACGACTGAAAGGGCGAGCATGTTTGATGTGACGGGGATTCGAATCGGTGACCCTCAGATTACGAGTCGAACGCCTTAACCCATCTGGCCATGCCGGGCCCTCGCGATTTTTGACATGTGCAAACGGCCACCATTACTACGTGTTAATCTTTAAAAGCCCGTCAGTTGAATTGACAATGGCAAAGCAATTTCACCTCAAAACGTATGGCTGTTTTCCCTCTAAACTATGATATACATAAGTTTGAATAATTTTATTGTTTTATTTTAGCAGAGTATCTAAACCCCATTTTAGCTTAGAAATTAATGCAGAGATCGTTCATGAAACACATGTATAGAATATAACACCTGTAATATTCGAGATAATTTACGAAGGTCTTCGCAAGACTCCCAGACTGGCAAAAGCCGCAGCAACTCAGCCTCAGTTATGTTTCAAACAACAGATGATGAGCTAAGAAGAACTAAACGTGTTGCTGAAGGTCGATCCTCATCAGTTAAAAGTTGTTTCCCCAGCAGATTAAATAGTGAGCACCAATTAAATGTAGTTAGAATGGTGAAGTAGTTGAAAGATTAGACTGAAAATGTGTGGCGATATATGCTT
This sequence comes from Tachypleus tridentatus, assembly GCF_004210375.1. Lineage (NCBI taxonomy): Eukaryota > Metazoa > Arthropoda > Merostomata > Xiphosura > Limulidae > Tachypleus > Tachypleus tridentatus. The sequence goes on along the minus strand of NC_134825.1, from coordinate 99,593,625 downwards.
TCTGAGTCTTAAGTAGTAATACAAGTTACATGTATGTTTTGCAGTGTATGATTATTGCTCAATCTCAAAAACTAAGACACTCAGATAATTTGAATGCTGCTGACCAAAAATATATAATGATCCCTTGCACTCCAAACCAATGTGCAGTGGCTTAAGTATAATGAACAAACTACATTGTCGAGTTTATTCTATATTATCAAAGCTCGGACAATCGTTAGATTGAGCACTTGCTTATGGAAAGGTAGCGGCATTCCTTGCTTTTCAAGCTATCAATTGATGCACACTATGAAGTATTCCACTTGGTGAACAGTTAGGACAGCTGTGTGATTGAAAGAGTGTTGCAACTCCTTGCTTTCTGAGCCATTGAATGGATATTCTGAAATGAAACATTGCCCAGCATTTTGAAACAAATCACTCTCATAATCTAGTGAATTGATGAGAACTCTATTAATCATGTCATCCTGCACTCACTAAAATTTTTGCACCTGTTTATCTAAGAAGTATGAAAGATCTATGGTTTATGAGGGCGTTGTATTTCTTCTAAAAAGCATTACAATCATCAGCAAGACCATGGAGGCAAAGGATTTGATCTCAACATGAATAATTGATTAGTATGAGGTTAACTGTGATAACTGATCTGGAAGGTAGTAATGAAAAATGCAATATACCTGTTATTTTCGCTAATACAAATAAGATACATTTTCAATTTTGACGTTTAAATGTTGGTGAAGTTTTCGTGAAAGATATAAAAGCAGCAAATGGTGACGAGAAAAACAATAGTTTTTACCTGGAGTTTTCAACTGGTAGTTTTAACAATATGGTTTTATCTACTCCCTCCCCCCACCAGTGACACAGTCTGTATACTCACACCGCTAGAAACCGGGTTTCGATATCCGTGGTGAGCTTTGTACTTAATTCCAAACAATCAATCAATTTATCTATTGCTTCTTGTAGCATAGTGCAGAAAATATTTGACTTCACTGAGTTGAAATAATTATAAGCAAGTAGAACTATCAGTAGTATACATTAAATTCACAGGCATCATAACAAATAAACATTACGTAATATTTAAAAATACAAGGGATCGTTTGGTTATCCTCTCCTCTAAATTAAATTAAACATGAATGAATTCAAAGCTAGTCCTATTAATTTAAGTATCTATCAAGCTTTCTCTTAAACTTTCTTAAGTTCACTGAATCCACCACACTTAAAAGCATTCCATCCCAAAAGTCAACAATCCTGTTAAAATAAAATAAAGCTGTAGAGGACTTCTACCCAGCTAAAATTCATATTTGTAACACCTAGTCTTACCATTCTTAACATTAAATACAAGAAAAGATACATAAACACTATGAATTCCCTCAACACTTTTTTATATTATCTTTTTGTAACATGAAACAAATTCAGAAATATTAACCTACCCTCATATGACAAACGCTGTTCCTAGTAAACCTTTTTTGAACCCTTTTCAACAATTCAATGTCCTTTCCAAGGTAAGGAAACCAAGACTGAACACAGTACTCCAAATATGGCTTAACTAATGATTTATACAATGACAATACTATAACATCATTTGATTTGTATACAGTATTTATGTATATACAACCTAAAGTTCTGTTTACCTTGCCAATACCACATTGCAGGGTTGCTTAAGAGATTGATCAACTAGAGCACCAAAATCATTAAGGTCCATAAAAATAATACTCATAATTAAAATTATGATATTCCACATGCAATACCTTGAATTTATTTTTACTCAAGGCTCACAGTTATATATTTACCCAATTAACCAAATAATGTAAATATTTTTGTAAAGCTTAAGCAATCATCTCACATCCAGAAAAACCCCAAACTTTAATGTCATTGGCAAATCTAAATAATCTATTGATGATTTCTTCATCTAATCACTGGTGTGAATCAAAAAGAGTAAAGATCTTAACACTGACTTATAGCATACGCTATTTCTGATATTAATGAGCCAACCTCCCCCACACCCGCTTACAGCAATAATATTTAACCTTGTTTATTTCGGAAAATCTAGATATACCAAAACTACACAACTACACATGTACCCTCATCTGCATAAGCAGTGACCTCTTCTGCGAATATCAATAAGTAGTAAGGCAATATTTTTCTAGTAAAACCATGCTGACTATCTAACCTAATTTTAAACTTTGTTAAAAAGCATTGCAAAGCATCTGTTACCAGACTTTCAAAACTTTTTCTACTACTGATGTAAGAGAAATAAGCTAGATAATAATTTTTATTATCCAATTGAAAAGAGGAGTAACGTTAGCTAACTTTTATTTTTTGTAACATCTGCACACTATTCAAGAACTTAGAAAAAATAATAGTAAGTGGCTCAGATCTAATCTTTAACTTCTTTCAAAACTTTTGGATAAATATTATCTGGCTTAGTAGCTTTATTATTCTTTAAACTTCCCAATTTTTTAACAAGCTTAGAATTATTGTAATAATATTTTTTTTTCATCTAGCAACTGTTTAAGTTGAGAAATATTGTTTAAGTCTTTATCAGTAAAAACTGAAGAAAAGGCCATCTCGTAACCATCAGATAATAGTAACCTTTCTGTATTATTCTTCAAAAGACTTACTCCCATCTTAATATTTTGCTTATTCTTAATGTGTGTAAATAAATCCCTACTATTTGTTCTTATGTTTTCAAATAACCTTTTTAATATATATTTTTTATTTCCTAATTTCCTGTTTGACCTTCTCTCTTGATTTTCTATAATCCTCCACAACTCCATCATTGGAGCCAATTTAAGCTAATTTAATTTTATAATTTATATCCTTTGTAGACCAATCTTGTGTTTTTATTTGCGACCATCCATTTTTCTCTATACGGAATATGTCGATCTTTAACACTTAAAAATTAATTTTTAAATACTTACCACATTTATTCAGTATTTCCAACTGATTCAGTTGTCCAATTAATAGAAAATAACTTCTGTCCCACTTCTACAATATTTGCTGTTTTGAAATTTAGAGTGAAAATCTTATTATTTCTTATCTCCATAAGCAGCGAAACGTTAAATCTAATTGAACAATGGCCACTTATACTCAGATGCTCTTCAATCTTTACCTTATCAACCATTTCTTTATTAGAAGTTAATAAATATAAAATATCATTTTCCCTAATAGGCTTCCTTATGACTTCATTTTAACAGTTTTCTCCTTATTATATCCTCATTAACAGTAAAATTATTTATATCACCGAAGAGTTTCTAATTCATTTTATCAGTTTTATCTGATGATGCTTAAAAAAGTTATATTCAAAAGCTTTCACCTGTTAATACCATTAACAGATACCCAAAGAGATCCAACCTCATTGCTATTAGTTTTTATATCCTCCATTTTAATTGTACCCAACATTTTATTTGATTGTTCTAGGGGTATCCTCAGTCAGACAAACTGAGATATTTTAAATAAGTAAATAGCTTTACTGAATAACTCCTTAATTTTTCTTTACAAAACACATATTTGAGACATAAAAATGTTGGCTGTAAATATAATAGGTGGAGGAAGAATTTGTCGCTTGTGGATGAAACATTGTAAATTATGCTATAAAATTTACAAAATTTATAAATGGAAGGAAGCCTATAAAGGAATACAATGAAATATTTGGCTATGGCTAACATACAGAGGCATGTTTAACATTGCTTCCCTCGAGTCTGCTCGACTGTGTAGGACCTGAGTAATCTTGATTCCATTCCTTCCTACTAGGACCAGATGCAATCTATATGATAACCAGACGGTAGGATAGGGGTGAGGCTTAATTGAATAATATGACATGAGTGTGCTAGTTAATCAGTGGTGATAGCAGTGGGCGAGATAGTCACAGGTAACTAGATAAAAACTTAAGGAAGCCTGTGGTCGGGAAGTTTATTGGATACATGTTGAACAGTTAAAGATGACTATGAGTACATGTTGAACTTGTAAGCATATTGTTTGACCATTAACTCCTTTATGGGTGAAACCAGTCATTAATGACTCATTTTAAATTACACACTTGGTTAACTTTTTGGCCAAAGGTAATTGCCTGATCTTACACTGGAATCAGGACTTTTGTATGAAGAAATAACTTGTGGGTGAGTCTGGCTCTTTTAGTTTTGGATTAGTTTACAGTTTTCTTTGTCGTTGAGTATTTCCAAAGCCTTTTTTAAAATGCTTGATAGATTACGGGCACAATTTAAGATAATGGGAAAAGATGCCAGCTTGGCTAAATATGCTGACTAAAAGAGCTGAACTAGTGATAAGCCTCTTCGTTATTCTGATAGCAAAGTAGACGCCCCATGACGAGCTTGAGGTGCACTGATGCAAGGCATTTACGGCATTATCCACTAAGGAACTTCACAGTCAGGAAACTACACTGACACTTACCTGTACAAGCCATGTAAATATATGTGTTTCAAATTAGTTTAATTTCGTTGATTTTTCCCTGTAAGTGTACATGTGTTGATATTTTAATGAAATGCTTTCTTGTATTCAAATATAATTATATTGATTGTTTTGGATTTCCTTTAGATAAAAGGCTTTTGCATAACATGCTGACTTGAATTATTTCATATCTGTGAAAAGCTTGTGTTATACAATGTTTTAAAATGGTTCAAAGACAATAAAGATATTTAAATGTACTTATTATAAATATTTCTTGGTATTTTGATTGTTTGTCTTCAGGTTTATTTAAAGGGTGTAATTTTTTATACATTTGTATTTTATCATTATTTAAAGGGTTTTATTTTTCGTTTTAAATGAAGTCTGTGATCTTCTTCTAAAGAGGATAAGTAGTTTCTGTTAAAGTTCCTTTTTTGATACTACGTTATTCCCTTTGCTAAAAGATATTTTTGCCGTTATAAGTGTGTACCTGCATATTGCTCATTCTTTGTTACAAAGTATTACTATGTTCAATGTTAAAGGGCACGTTTTATACATTTTTCAGTGTTTAAGGGCATTTTCATATATTTCGTATTTAAATATTACCAGAGAGTTATATTCTTATGTTTTTATTGTAGTTAAAGTGTTTTCTTTTTTGCTTTTCTACTTTTGCTTTTAATCTATAAATCTCATAAAGCACAAAGTTCTCGATTATGAAACTCTGGCGTATCCTGAGCTCTGAATAAAAAAAACTAGTTAAAATACTTTTTTAACAACTTAAACTACAATTAAAATCAGAAACCTTTAAAGGTAATTCTTTGTATATGGATGGTATACAAACCCTACGCCATTGCTTAAGTTTCTCCAGTAAATTATTAGCAGAAAAATCAAATGGATATGAAGTTGATGTGTCTGACAAGTCAAGAATGCATATTTTAAGTTGAATGATTGGCATTCAAGTTCGACTAAATAACCAATGCGACGCCCTACACCAGCCATTTAGGTATCGGAGGTATGTTTACATGTAGTCCCTCAGTTTGAGGAAATAGTCCGACATTCTAATCTTTACAGAAACTTGAAGTAATACATAATACCAAAGTGATGGTGGTACTGAAATAATGTTATTGACTCATAACACCTGGTAACAATACTAAAATAGTCTTAGATTTAGAATTAGAAGAAACTTTTTAAGTTTAGTGAAATGATTATTTTCGTACTTTTGTAACATGTGTCATTTGCTATTTCATCTACTGTATGATAAAGCATAAAAATTACGGTTTCTTTGGTGACTTTCGTGCGAAGCTACTCGAGGGCTATCTGCGCTAGCTGTCTCTAATTTTAAAGTGACAGACTAGAGAAGAAAGGCGGCTAACCACCACTCACCTTCATATTACCAGTTATGCATCAAGAAAAACAATGGACTATCCGTGTTATGCTCACCACGGGTATCTAAACCCACTTTTTAGCATTATAAACTTTCAGACTTACCACTATGCACCTCAATTTTTGGGCTACAATTTACCAACAAAAAATCATACTATAATGTTATCACGGCTAAAAAGATTAATACGTTCGAGGATGGGATTCTAACCTGCAGAATGCAAGTCAAGCCTTCTAACCATTGGCCATAGCAGCTATGAAAGTTATGAGGACCAAGTTGTTGTTGTTTTTTTCATTTGCCGCTCACCGCCTCCTATGATTATGGTAACTCAATTAGTAATTTTCCAATACATGATTGTTCACTTCCCAGAGACCTATGAAACTTTTTTCATAATGAGGTTTTAAATACAAAATTAAGTATGGCTAGATGAAGGTAAATACAAATTTACAAGAAACAAACCTTTCAGGTAGAAAACTTAGTGATATCAATAATTTGTCATGAAGGATGTTAACTTTTCAGTCACACATTGTGCTGAGTTCTAAAATGTAGTTAGTTATCTGTGGACCAATTCCTACAAAATCTAAGAACAACCAATCCTTCTACGAATCTTAAAATGACAGTTACTTCAGCATACACCCCTAGTGGCACAGTGGTATGTCTGCGGACTCATACTGCTAAAAAAACAAGTTTTGATACCTGTAGTGGGCAGAGCACAGAAAGCCTTTTGTGTAGCCTTGTGCTTAATAACAAAATAAATAACAATACTTCAGCATAACTACTTTTCTATAAAAAATACCAAACTTACTTGCTTACTAAGTTAATCTAACATTGGTATACACAAAGGAATAAACTAGCTATAAACTTTAAATATACTTAAACTGAATAACACATGAAAGTACTTTGCTATATGCAACTTTGATGATCCACAATCAGTTACTCAAACTTCATTTCGTATAAGAAAATCGCAGAGCAATACTTCTGATAACCTGCCATGCAAAAGGTTATTTAACAAACTAATACCTTATGCATAACAAAGGAATTATAAATTTGAAACATACTTTTGGGTCTTGATTGTTCATTATTTGTGTCTTGGGGTCTAAATTATGTATTATAAATTCTACCTCTTCATTGTTAATCTCTAGCTTAGAAACATTTACTTCAACTACAGAACAATTTAAGTTACTAAAAGAACTCCGTAAGCTGAAATCACTACACGAAAGATAATCCCCGTTCTTAAAAAAATTTACTATAAAAAAACAGAACAGAAGTTCAGAAACACACTCAAGAAAAACATGATCTTGGCTCTTTGTTGTTTAAAGGAACTATAAAATACATGTGCAAAATACTATATGTAATTATATTACACATATATAAATAAAGATGCGCTCTAGTATTCTAAATGTCGCGACTTGGATATTGTTCATTATTGAAAGAGCATCTCTTTTTCTGTATACATTAATGCACAAATTTATATATGTATGATTTTGATATTCGCCTTGAAATTTCAACTTGAAATGTGCTCATTTTGTTTCCCATTTTTTGCTGATTTCGGAGTATGCAGTTTTATCTTAGAAAAAAACATGTAAAAATAATATTTTAACATCATTGAAATGTAATCCTCTTCTCAAAAAATAGTTTTGTTTCAATTTTCTGCTGGTCAGATAACCTTTAACTGAAATCTTAAAATCACATACAATAATATAATGCACACCTTATTCCCTTAACAATAATTATGTTACATAACATTCAATTTAATAGTTGCTTTTCATGAACGGATGCACATTTGAAAATATCGTTAAATATATATCAACATTTCCTTTCAGGTAACTCCCCCCTCTTCTAAGTGGTCCAGCGGTATATCTGCGGACTTACGACTCTAGAAACCGGGCTTCGATACTTGAGGTGGGCAGAGCACAGCTAGCACATTCTGTAGATTTGTGCTTAACTTCAAACAAACAAACCTTTCAAATAATAACATGGACGTATGCGGCACGGGATATACAAAAATTTGAAATTCTAAGGATGCTATTAAAATCTCAGTTAAGCCATGACGAAATGAAACATTCATCGCTTTGTGTGCATGTAACTGTCTCTCGTGAAAAATGACACGGAAATCACTTAGAAAACAAAGAGTCAGCTAAAAGGATTGTAATGATAAACATGTAATACATGTCACATATTTCGAAACTAGTAAGCCCTTTTCTCATTTGAGCTATCTGAAATATTCTTTAGAAGAAAGGTATGTACATGTGCACACGTAAACTGGAAAAATGAGCATACAATTTTAGATATCAGGTCTGCTTACTGTTTATTCTGCTGACTGCACATTTTGCAAACGCGCACCAAAACACAAATATACAACAAAATCTTTTACCCATCAAAATGAGGTATCTGTATAAAATTAAAGCTTTGAATTTCACTGTGATGACACAAATTCTCTCTCTCTATCAAATGTCTGAATTCAAATTCGTAAGCCATTTTCGATCTTTGTAAATTATAATTTTTTTCTAAGTTACTTTAACACTTAATAAAAATATTAAACTTTAAAACTATCCATTATACAAGCATTCTAAAATCGGTAAACTTTAGTAGTTTCGTTGCTATTTTTTGCTTTCTTCAGTGACGATATATTTAATCGGTAAAATATAGTTAAATATAGCATCAAAATAATGTTATGTTGGAATGCTTTCCACATTCGTCATAACGCAGTAGTTAAGAAAAACGTTATTTCCATTTCATGCACGAGTTTTGGAACTGTTGGTGTTATAAATCTTTAACATTATATAGTTATGACGTTCTTAAAAACATTTTTCACGCCTTATTGTCATTATTGTCAGTGTACAATAGAAAATAAACAATAATCATCATGATTTGGTATGCGAGTTCTTGTACATATTTTGTAAACTTTTTATCGTCTCCTGAGTTAATCTTAATTTTAGTCCTTTAAACGTCTTAAATATTGTGCATTTATTTGTAACTCCACATTTAAAACAATATTAAGTTAAAAAATTGACAGGAACAATATAAAAAGTCAATACAAAATAATGTACGTAACTTTTACTCCAAGTCAAAATAACACGAGCAGTTTCAATATAATGCTAATATCAGTAAATATTATTCACGTTCCATTTTCTACACATATAATTATCAATAATACAAAACAGTCCTGAAAAGTTAACTTCAAATTAATATTCTACCAAAGAGGTTAGTGTTATTTGGCAACTCGCGAAACATCAATATATCTTTATAATATTTTTTCTCTAAAATACTCAAAAACCTACTAAAAATATTAAACTTTAAAATAATTCATTACACAGCATTCTCAAACCGGTAAAATTTAGTCATTTCGTTGTTTAATGCCACGTATTGACTTTATAGTAGGCTTTGCATTGATGTCGACTTCGATGTGTTGGTTTCAAATAAAACTACGTTATGTTAAAATATCTATTGTTGCTTAATTATTTTATATAACAGTTGAAAATAAAAAGATAGTGCTAGAAAATAAGTTTCCTTTCATTATGATATACCTTCTTATATGCGATAAAACTCAGTTTTTAAAATTCTTAACCAAGTCATGCACGATTTTTTGTACTCACTTTTAATGGAAAACTTAATACGTAAATCTTTAGACATACCGGTATTCATGGCGGTCGTTTATTGCGTTATCATTACCAAGTATACTTCTTCATTTGTTTTTATAACTCAGAGGTTTTGACATCGTAAAAGTTTAAATCTTCACCATATATTCAAGATGTTTTGAAAGCCAGATTTATCAAGAATATAAAAATCAGCAACAATCGTGGTTCAAATAGGCTCATTAAACTGCAAGCCTAAAACTACGTAACCATAAAATAGGCTTAAGGTCTTAGTATCCTGACTGCAAAAAATATCGCTAGATAAAAAGGTAACCTTCACATCCGAGTCGGAAAACGTAAGGGAAAGGTAGGATGTCATTAATTTGGTTGGCGGAGGCATTTTTATAGAACCCGCATTCTATCAAGCTTCAGATAACGAAGAAATGAAAATCTAATGACATTTCAGCTTATTTCTCCCCTTTTTCATCTTGATAAACACTTTAACAAGGTTAACACTTTCGAGTTTCCATATTTTCCTGGTAACGTGTAATTTTTGAAGATGATATATATATTGTTGCGATCTAAAATAGATCTATGTCTTTATAAACATTTTTTCTCAAAAACAAAACAACAGAAAAATGTTAACCAAGCAGCTCTTCTTTAATTAACCTTAAACATTCGATGCCATTTGTTTCTTTTGACCATGAAAAATGTATATATCGCCACTTAGTACAGTATATATAATAACACGTACTGACTCCTTTATTATTCAGAGTTGTTTGTTATAAAGCTCAAAACTACACAAATGTCTATTTATGCTCTGCTCCCTACAGGTATCTAAATCCCTTTTCTAACAGTTTAAGTCTGCAGATATACCATTGTGCCACTAGAAGGCTATTATTCAGTTTAACCAGGAAAAGAAGAATAAATTACGCTTATGTCACTAACTGTTTATGACTGTGCGAATGATAAAGAATATAAGTACTTTTCAAAACAAAAAGTTATTTTATTTATACACATATGATAAATAACTCAAGTCGTTTCGAAAAAACTGGAGTCCTATCTTATTACTTTTTTATTTTTTTCCCATTTCTTCTAAAATATGAATTTTTCATTTCGATTATGAACAGTTCAAAAGTTGTACTACGTATCACTCAATACAAGGTTATTTCCGCAGTTGCAACCAGAGATTCCGTTAATATATCTTCACTAATGGCTTAGCAGTAAGTTTAAGGAATTGTATCTCTAAAATTCGAGTTTCGATACCGTGGTGTGCATAGCACAGAGCACCCATTGTATAGCTTTGTGCTTAATAACAAACAACTACATTTTTATAATATTTTTTGACATTAGCTTCTTGAATAGTTTAAAACAATTTAATTCTAATAAATAAACAGTAGGAAATAGGAGACTGGTTGCAGTAATTGCTGCTGTATGGATTTCATTTGTTAAGTACGGGAAAAGACTGTTTGTAGACAAAAATATTTTGGTTGTTTTTAGTTTCATTTATTTTATGGGATCAATTAATGTCTGAGATGAAATAATACAGTGAAATAAGTACGAAAAAATAAGTAATCGTTAAAGCACATCGGGAAAAGGAATACAAGTTTCGAAGGTTTTCAGTATAATCTGATTTATGCTATGAGTTGTACATTTTGATCAATAACTTCTGATCAAAGAATGCTAAATTACACATATCATAATGGAAACATAACTTAGCAAACAACGTAGCAAATGTTACAAGATAAATCACGAGAAAACGTAAACTATTACTTTCTACTACCGACATTTTCGGCAATAATTACAATAATATCGGGCTTTTGTTTAGGAGAAATTGTGAATTTTATCAGATGACCCATGGGTATCAATTGAGGTCATAGATAACTTTGTTAGTGCTTTGTTAGAGCTGGTAAAGGGTAAAACTTTAATTTTGGAAAAAAAAATAAAGTATAGTAAGTTGAACTACAATTTTCTCCTCAGCAAAAACAAGAAAATTAAACTTAAAATGTTTGTTTAATTTGAAAATGTTATTATCTAAAGAAAGCATATGTCGATAAATGCAGAATATTTCATTACCAACTATATCTCCAAGTGCAAATAAATTGTTCATATCGCTATAATGAGAGAATAATTATATGTTTAACGTTTCAGTGCGATATTCTGGGTATGGATTGCTTAAGTTTTCTAACGAGTAATAAAGAAGGTTAAATACTATAAAACAGAAACTTATATAATTAACACCTTGCTTTGTGTTTAGTACTTTGTGCCAAATCAGGAAAGAGAATAACAAACCATCGAAAATGAGGATTCTTTGTTATGATCGATCGTAATGAGATCAATAAAGATGGCTCACAAATGAAAAAGAAATAATCACTAAACAGTCCATGACTTTTCTGTTGTTACTGAAACAAGCTCTCACGGTAGAGCAAAAATAATAAGAAAACACTCGTGATTCTACCTTGTAACCTCCATAATGCGAAATACTTCTTTAAAGTGTTTCAACTTTCCTCTACAGAAATGGCTTTTCCCCGTTTCAAAACTTCAGATTATTCTAAACTGAAGCACTTCATTTCTATGGGCAAACTTCTTTTCAGATGTTTACAATTATCTGGTGTTTTTTTTTTTCATTTTTCTTATATATTTCGTTTTCATTCTTCTTTCCTCATTTTTTTTAAGCGTATGTATTGTTTCAGTTACAGGGACTGACTGGTATAATCTAAATAAAATCTTCGACTTTAAAGCTCAGTAGTTTCTAACGATGTCAGTTTTAATTTATGCATTTGGAGATATTAATCATCTTTAAGATAGTAGTGTGAATGTTCAATTTATAAGTAGAGTTTACAGGTTGGAGGAAAAATTGGAGGCTATCCTAACAAAAGTTGAGGAAATATATAAAGAGAAGTTTAAACTGTGGAAAATTACAACAGGACTTCAAGAGCAGCTTAAGCTTTAACATACAAGGAAGGCATCAGTTAAGATTAACATTCAGGAAGATAGAAAGGATTGCATTAGGGTTAAAAGTAGTGAACTTACCTTTTAAAGATCCTATTCTATTAAGCAACTGATTTCAGCACTTGGCTTATGTAGACAAGAAGCTATTGTAGGAGGGAAAGCAAAAGGAATAGAGAAAGATATGGATTATGAACTTAAAGAGATTATACATACAGGTTATTCCTTTACACGGCATGTGGATAAAATAATCCATAGGTAAACATGGAGAAAAAGAGTTAGATTATGCGATCCTAGGGCACAGGTGGAAGACATAACTGACAGAAAGAAAGAGATATTATAAAGGGGACTAGCAATGATGCAGTTTATATTGTGCATGTAGGGGCTAATGATATAGAGAAGAGTAAGTCAGAAGAGCTACTAATAAAAGCATTTAAAGACAGGCCATAAATTAATTGTGTCAGGGATACTGCCAAAAACATAATTGTGAAGATGAAATTTTGAGTAGGTCGCTAGGACTAAATACTAAACTGAAATTAATATGTAAAGATGAACAAGTTAACTGGTTGGACCTGTGGGATCAGTTCTGTGGTAGGAAGAAATGTTTTGAAATTAATGGTTTACACTTAAGTAGGAAAGGGTCTAGCATGTTTGCAAGGGGTATTAACTTGTGACTAGATAGTGGTAAGGGCAAATATAAACTTAATTTAACAAAACTGAGATGTAGAGGAAAGTTTAGCATAGGAAATCAGTATAAAAGTAGTTTTAAGAATAAGCTTAGTTGTTACTATTATAATGCTAGAAATATAAGAAATAAAATACATGACTTTAAGAATGGAATATTTTGATACAATGAGAATAATTGAAACATTGTTAAATGAAAATAATTTTGATAACAGAAATTTCTTTGAAATACATGGTTATAGATTATATAATAGGGACAGAGTAGTAAAGAGAGGGGGGAGAAGTGGCTCCATATACAAAGTGTGAGTTACATCATGCTGAAGTTGGGAATATTAAAGATAATAGCAAGAAGATTTAATCTATTTGTGTTTCTGTTAGTAGATAGCAAGGGAAAAAGCTCTTAGTAGGAATTTGTCACAGACCAACAGATGGAACTGATGAAATTAGTGAGAAACTTTACAGTGAGGGTAAAATTTCAGCTGTTAATGAAGTCATAATTATGGGTGATTTTAATTTCAGACATACTGATTTAGAAATGCTAGATCCAAACCATGAGAAGAATGGTTTCTGGAAACTGTTCTAGATAGATTTCTTCACCAATTGGTAAAGAAACCTACTAGAAATAATGTTACTTTAGATTCATTGTTAACTTCTAAATATAGAAATAGTTGATAGGGTGGAAGTTGGGGAACATTTTGGTGCAAGTGATCATTGCTGGTTTGATATTTTCCTGCATATGGAAATCACTAATAATGATATTTTGATTTCAAATTAAAAAAAATATATATTGAAGGATTGTTGTTGTTTTGAATTAAGCACAAAGCTATACAATGAGTTATCTGTGTTCTGCCCACCACAGGTATCGAAACCCGATTTTTAGCGTTATAAGTCCGCAGACATACCGCTGAGCCACTGGGGGGGCTAATACTGAAGGAAAGTAACAAGAATTATCTGTTGTTAATCAGGCAGCTCGATTAGAGTTATTTAGAGACAATGGTCAAATGTGGAAAAATTTTAAAGAAATATTTTTCAATATTCAAATATATTCCTTACAGAAAGAAAAAGGTGACTGCAAGTAAAAAACTAGGTTGGGTTACAAATGATATAAGAGATAAAATTATTTAAAAAAGCATAACAAATTTAAGATATTTAAGTTGAGTAGCATTATTGGAAGTTATAGAAGATAAAAAATGTTGTCCAAACAGGAAATTAGGGCACTCAACAGGATGTATGAAAAAATTGTTACTGAAAACATAAAGATTGATAGTAAGAATTTTTTGGACAGAAGAGTGGCTTAATGGAAGAAAGCAGAGTGTTGTTATAAATGAAGTTGAGTAAAACTGGATTAATGTTGCAAGTGATGCATCTTATGACAATTGCTCTTTTTTATGTACATTAATAACATAGATGAAGGAATAGTCAATAAATTACTTAAATTTGCTGATGTTTTCAAGGAGATAGTAAATTTGAGTAAGTTTAAAAGAAAGCTTGACAAAAATACGAATCACAAGGATTGGCTTTAAATTTTTAGTTCATTAATTTAATAGTTTTAGTTTGGCTTAGAGGATGGGACAGCCAAAATGGACCAACAGGTCCCTTGTTTTTCTTAGGCATCATGTTGTGTTATATGTTATTATTGTTGTAATTTCTTGTCATTCTAAAAGTATTACAACATTGAAATGCATCAGATAATCTATACGTTTTTAATTAACTTGAATTTTGAAAATATTCCTATACATATTTTTTGTTTTGTTATGAACAGCATAACCTCGAGAAATAGATAAGTTCAGAAGTTTAGGAACTTTTTTCCTTAACTACTTATTTAAAATTAGAAAAAAAGAAAATAAATTGTCCGTTTTATGTTGTATGCATTCACAAACTACAAATTTCACCTCATCTATGCACTTATTTTTAAGCGTAAAGCCAATGCTGCATGTGAGCTGTATGTTATACTCACAGTATGTATCAAATCCAGATGTTTGGCGTTACAAGTGCTGAAACTAACGGCTGAGCATTATACATTTAATGCTCTCATTAAACCATATAGGTCGATGGTTAAAAACATTATCAGTTGAAATTCATGTCCTGTGCAAGCTCAACATGGTCAAGTGGTTAAAGCGCTCGACTCGTAATTTGAAGGTTGTAGGTTTGAATCCCCGTCACACCAAACATGCTTTCAGCGGTAGGGACATTATAATATTCGTTATTAAAAAAAGTAGCCCAAGAGTTAGCGGTGGGTGGTGATGACTAACTGCTTTCCCTCTCGTCTTACAACTGCTAAATTAGGGATGGCTAACGCAGATAGCCTTCGAATAACTTTGCACGAAATACAAAAACAAACAGCTTATATTGCGTATTAAGGTGGAAAACTTTTCACACACGCACACAAAAAGTTTGTGTAGTGGTGTAGCAAGAAATATTAAATGGTTTTATTCATTCCTTCAAGAAAAGCTTCATGTATGAAGAAACACTACTCTGGACAAATATCCTGTCTAAATTTATTTGTATTTCTTTAGATGACAATTCTTATAATCAGCTTATATTAATACTGTGCTTGTGAGAACTAATAAAACTCAACAATTTAGTTTCCATTTTGACTTGTACATAATTTGTTGCATCACGGTTGTTAAATCAAATGTTGGAAAATCGCATGTTTTAGAACAATACCTGGAAAGACGAGTATCTTTATACTTTTTTGTTATGAAACATAACAAAAGTAAATATATAAATAAAAACTTGCTAACATTTAATCTTTATTCTAATGTACACTGATAAGTAAGATGAGAGAGAGAATATTTTGAAAGTAAAGTTAGAGAATTTCATGCACAACAAAATTAAAATTAAGCGTCCAAAATGTTGTATGTCATACTCACAACTTTGTTTTTCTTAATTAGATGTATGGTTGAGATGGTTGAGTAATAGATTGCAACTCTTACAATTCAAATATATACATATCTAATCTATATAAATTAAAATATGGGTCTTGTTTATGTTTCGCATATTTTCCTAAACTGTACAAAAAAATCACTTGCACAAAGGCGTACACACACACACACACATATACATCTCTAGAAACTGTTTCATTCCTCCTTTTTTTGTTTCGAGTGTTATATCGATTTATACATGCGTCCGGAGATACACGATCCAAGCGGTACCTTTATTAAATTAAGCACTTATGGATTTAAATCTACTTGAAAACAAGAATGAAAAATTCTAAATACACGTTGCCTTTTTGTTTTACAAAGTAACTCGTTAATAAGGTTTGTGAGCAATTCATTTTTTAGGTTATGTTAAAACGATTATCTTAATAAACATATATCTTCATATAAATATTTTGTCACGCATATTGCCAAAAAAAAAGTTTTAGTATTAAAAAAAACTGTACTTTGTTCTCCAGTAGATATATTGCAGAACGCACTCTCTTGTTTGAAAGTAACATGAATGCTATGTTCATGTACGTCTGCGAGGATTAATATTTAGAGAGAAAAAAAAAACGTTGGTTGGTATTTCATGCATAGTCGCTTTATAACAGTAAAATATATTTACGAACGTCCATACCTATGTGTTTATCACGCCACAACAGACAACAGAAGCTGAAGTAACGTATTTAATGAGCCTGTAAATAAAGTTTAAACAGAATTCCATTATTCGATCTTTAAAAAAATCGTGCTTAAGAAAGTTTCCGTACGAATCAAGTTAGTTAAACTCTATCCTATTTTAATACAGCAACAAATATGACTAACAAAATGCAAGTCATAGTTGATTAAAAACTACAATCGTTAGAAAAAGCAACAAACCTTATAAGGGGAGAACTAACAATAACTTCTATAATGTGTTGTAATGATAAAAAAAAAGCAAACAGTAAATGGTATGTAACGTAATGTTCGCTGGAAAAGGCAAGGTAGCAATAAATGTTACGTAATGATGATAAAAATTGGAAAAAGAGAATACATGTCAGGTAAAATATTATAGAGATGTAGCAAAACAAAGGCAATGATCAACAGAAAAAGAAAGGAAGAACAGTATAATGTGTGAACATTGTAATGATCGATGGAAAAGACAAGCTAGCAAAACATGTAATGTAAAATACGAAATAATCAATAAAGACAGTAAACAAGAACCATATCATATGTAAGATACTGTAATGACCAATGTAAATGGCAAACAAGCAATAAATGCTACGCAAAACAAAGTAATAGTGAATAGATTAGTTTAAATTTCGCGCAAACCTACACAAAAGCTATATGCGCTAGCCATCCCTAACTTAGCAGTGTAAGACTAGAGAGAAGGCAGTCATTCCTCATCACCCACCACTAACTCTTAGACTATTCTTTTACCAACGAATAGTGGGATTGACCTACATTATAAAGCCCCCACGGCTGAAATGGCGAGCATGTTTGGTGCAACGGGGATTCGAACCCGCGATCGTCGAGTTACGAGTCGAGTGCCTTAACCATCTGGCTATGCCGGGCATAGTGAATAGAAAAGCAACCAATAAACGCATAGTAAGACATTGTGACGACCAGTAGAAAAGATAAATTTAAAAAGATAAAAGTAAAACTTTGTTGAGGTCGACAGAAATGGCAAGCTAGCGATCAATATAAAATAAAACTTCTTAATTATTAATACAAAGAATACATTATTTGTAAAACACTGTATTCGTGAATAGGAACACCATAGAAGCAAGATATGACGCGTAAAATAACTTAATGGCCAATAGAAAATACAAAACGATGTTTAACTAATATGAAGATACTGTAATAACCAACAGAAAAGGCAACTGAGAGAGCAATGACATGAACATTTATTGTAGAAGCTGACAGAAAAGGTATTGTTAGAATTTCGCGCAAGCCTACACGAGGGCTATCTGAGTTAGCCGTCCTAAACTTAGCAGTGAAAGAGTAGAGGGAAGACAGTTAGTCATCAACACCCACCGTCAACGCTTGGACTACTTTGTATCACCGACTTAACTCTAACATTATAAATAGGAATAGGAGAACGCATTTTGTGGAAAAGAAATTCAACTGAGAGTGAAGCGCCCTAACCACCTGGTCATGATGGGCAACTAAATAAAAGGAAGCAAAAAATAAATAAACGAAAAAAATACTGTAGTGGTTAATGAAAAATGCAAAAAAGAAACAAATCAGATGTAAAATATTCTAGTTTCTTGTGATCAGAAAAATGTACGCAAGCAAAAACGTTTAGGTAAAATAGTGTAAATATGAACAGGAATGGAAAGCAAGAAGCAAATTATATGAAAAATATTGTAGAAAACAAGTACAGAATGAATACAATATAAAATGTAATATCAAAGCAAACAATACAAAACATGCAATATACTTTAATAATCAAAAGAAAGGGAAGCAAGCAATGTAAATTATTGTAATTATCTAAATAAAGATTCAGTACTTTCTGGTAAAACACTATAATTGTTAACAAGAAAGGAAAGTTAGCAACGAACGACGTGTGAAATATTGTAACAATAAATAGAAAATACAGAAGGACAATAAAAATGTAAAATATTGTAATAATCATTAGAAACCGCATGTAAGCAATAAATTATGTAAGATTACGGTAATGATCGATAGAAAGGCAATTAAGCAATGAATAACGGTAAAATATTGTACTGATAAATAAATAAATAAAACAAGGGATAATTGGTAACCGGGAATATTCTAGCGATCAACAGAAAAGGTAAAAAGGTGATAAATGTTATGTAATGTAATGTAATGTTATGTTATGTTATGTTATGCTGTAAATATCAATAGAAAAGAAAAATTATAAAAGAATGCCATAAAAATTGTAATGGTCGTTGTAAAATACAAACAAGCAAAGAGTATGAAATTATAGTTTTAATTAATAGAAAAACAAGCTCACTGCAGTATTTTTTATCAATAGAAAAAGTGTGTGTGCAATAAGTGAAATATAAAATATTGATAAAATTTATAGAAAATGCAAACTAGAGACGAATCTGATGTAAAATTCCTTAATAATTAAAACAAACGGTGAACAAACAATAAATGATTAATTTACTATAATGATCAATAAAAAATGAAAATAACAAATTAATTATATAAAAGATACTTTAATGATCAAGATAAAAACAAAGAAAGCAATAAATGAAATGTAAAATGTGATTATGATCAACAGAAAGGTAGCCTATCAATAAATGTTATGTAAGATGGCGCAATGATCAACAGAAAAGGAAATGTATTGTGAGATACATTAACCAATACAGAAGAGACACGCGATGAATAAATTACTTGTAAAATATTATAACGGTTAATACAAATGGCAAGCATCCAATGAATGTAATGCAAAATGCTGTAATCATGGATAAAATAGGGACAAGTTGGAAATAATGTTATTTAAAATATGGTAACGATGAACCGAAAACACAAGATAATAACAAAAGATATGTAAAATATTGTAATGATCGATTAGGAAATGGGAAGCAAGCTATAAATCTTATTTAAAATGTAATGATTAATAGAAAAGGTATGCAAGCAAAAAATATTGTATAAACTAATATATTTATCTATAAAAAAAGAAAGCTGTTAAGGAATATATGAAGTGATGAATAGAAATGTTACAATAAGCAACTTATTGTAATAATAATAGATAGAAAATGCAAACTAGCAAAACATTATATGTAAGATAGTATAATTATCAATAGAAAAGTAGCAAAAAATAATGTATGAAATACTTTAATGACGAATAAAACTACAACCTAGCAGTAAATGACGCGTAAATTAATATTGCTCTTTATCAGAAAGAGTTGGCAAAAATAAGTAATTTAAGGCTATATCAAAGAAATTACAGAATATGCCTTTTTTTTAGTGATGCAGAAACTTGTTTAAAATTACCTGTGAATATTTGCAAAAAAACAAAGAGCAAGAACAACTATTTACGAGTTGGTTATGTAAGTACTTCTTAAGTGCTTTATTTCGTACGTTTTCAACTACAGGATTTTGCAACTTGTATATACAAGGTAAACGAAGATTTTTGATTTAAATGTGACTGCAGTTTTACCCATACATTTTATAATAAAAAAGTAATTTCTATTTTCTATTTAAATTATAGCACTTTAGAATATAATTAAAATTCTATGAGGTTAAGTACATTTTATTAAAACTATTTTGGAGTCTCACCACGTCGTTACGATCCATGTTACCACGCCCAATCATATTCTATTTGACAACCGTGCCTCTTGTCAGTAGTATCTCAAAAGGCGTCATGAGGTAATCACATCCAATTCTCACCTTGTTTCATTGAATATTTTCTGTAATCCATCTAGTGTACGAGAACGGCAGTTTTACAACGTCCATTTCTTTCGACATTCCGATGGCATAGAAATTCGGAAGCGATTTGACTGATTTTATTTTATTTCATTCGTATGGAATAGCATGAATACCCTGTTCATTCTTCAGTTGCTTAAGACATGCGACAGGAGCTATGACTGGAAACCTTAAAGCCTTATCTTCGTGAAACCATACCTTGATGACCTCATTTTCAGACAAAGATCTTTCTTGATTATGTTGCTTAGAGCATGCAAACAGATTTAAGTACAAGTGATATCCCCGTCTTGAAAATTTTAATTACCGGTGAATAAATCTTCACGATCTGAGTGTGTGAAATTTTACTACTGAGTACCAACTTCAGATTTCATTATCAATAAGAAATCTCTGTTCAGCTATGAGAACTTCCGAACAACTGAAAACTACTCACTCTTTTATATCTATAATTGTAATTTCAAAACTCCTAAAAAGCCTCGCCGAGTTGTGAAACGTAAGGCAGTTTGATACGACAATTTCAGTTTTTCACACCAAATGTTCAATTTGTAACTGCGTTTATACATTTATTACCAACATTTTATTTCGAAATTTTGACAGTTCTTACAGGTTAAGACACACAACGTACTGTATCATATAACAATAGTGTAAGTTATACCACATTGTAGAATATATATATATGGCCTGGCATATATATGCTACAACATATAAGTGATATGTTGCGACTCGTAATCCGAGGGTCGCGGGTTCGCGCCCGCGTCGCGATAAACATGCTCGCCCTCCCAGCCGTGGGGGTGTATAATGTGACGGTCAATCCCACTATTCGTTGGTAAAAGAGTAGCCCAAGAGTTGGCGGTGGGTGGTGATGACTAGCTGCCTTCCCTCAAGTCTTACACTGCTAAATTAGGGACGGTTAGCACAGATAGCCCTCGAGTAGCTTTGTGCGAAATTCCAAAACAAACAAACAAAATATATACATATATATACATATGTATTAATAGAAGGTTAATGTATTCGCAGTCTGTAATACTACACTGTTGTATATGTAAATGTATTCACTGTAACACTACACTGTGGCACATGTATTTGCAGTTTCTATAACACTATACAGTGGTAAGAGTAGTCGCCCTAGCTTTGATACACCAATTATAGTATGTATGTATATACATTCACATTCTCTGTAGTAACATATTGTAGTATATGCATCCCAACACTTTAAATTTGTCCAAATTTTGTATTGTCGCCTCATTTATACAAAACTATATTCTTCCAACTCTAAATCCTTGTACATAATTTGCGTCGAAAAAGTTCAACTCGTGTAAAATGCTGTTTTAAAAATCCAACTCCCAATAAAGGTGTTTTCTTCGAAGCACGTTAATTAGGCAAAGAATGTCATCCATGCCACAGCCTTGCCGCCCACTTTAAACTCACAAGTTACTTCTGGTTCTTGAAGTGTAATTTTCTTTCGGACACATACAAGTATGTTCTCCACCTTCACGAAGAGGTGGGGGAAGATATAGGTTATGACGTAAGTCAAAATAAGCTACCTTTAAAATATTTTCACAAATGTGCCTAATTACCAACAATTTATGAATATTTTACCATTTCTTCTAAAACAAATCTAGACGGTAAGTTTTTATGCAATTTTTTATATATATGAAGCAGAGTTCTTTTAGTCAGTTTCCGATAAATTTTGCTAAAAGCTTTCCACTTTAATTAGTCGTTGTTACGGAATACTATACAAAATATAATGATGCGAACATTCTCGATTTATTATGCATTAAAAACGAAAGTATTTAATGAAAATATAACAATATAAAATGAACGATATATAAGACACTAAATATTTAATATTTTGTGTGGCTGAATTTCACAGAAAAACTATTTGAGGGTTATCTGCACTAACCATCCCTAATTTTGCAATGATAGACTAAGGGGAAGGCAGCTAGTTGACACCACCTAACGCCAACTCTTGGGCTATTTTTTAAACAACAAATATTGGGATTGACCGTCACATTATAATGCTTCATGAGTGAAAGTGTGAGCATGTTCGGTGACCGAGATTCGAACCCGAAACCTATAAATTGCGAATCGAGCACCCCAACCACCAGCCCAGGTACGATATGAAGATGGAATGAATGATATTATAAAGAAAGGTAGCCTTTTGTAATAAAACGACAAAATGAATGGTATTAAATAAAAAAACATTTAATGTTAATATAAGTAGACCCAATTAATATTACACTACGTGCTACTGTTTTAAATATTTAAAAAGGAGGAAAAAGGATATTTAGACCAGGAACGAGAAGACAAATATTAAATATGCAGACAACAACACACAGTAAAGTACAGTCTACCTAATTATTCCTCAAATTAACAATTTTTGTTGAAAGAACTTTTCCCAACATCTTTCACATGCAAACACGCATGTATATACTCTTCGGAAAAACCCACCATCTTCAGATTGTCACATACACTTACCACTCGTGAACTATACACATGTCTATACACTTTGGAAAATACACCACCATCTGCATATACTTGCAAACAGAAGTCTATAATTTTGAAAAACTCACCACCTCCAGATGCTTATGTATATATATATATATATATACCTGCAAACTCTTAAATACAATCATATAAACACATGCTCATACTCTTTGGAAAATATGTTACCATCAGTTTGTCATATATATAAATATATATACATGTACTTGCAAACTTTGTATCACACACGTCTATACGCCTTGCTTTTTTTGTTTCTTTTAATTTCGCGCAAAACTACTCAAGGGCTATATGCGCTAGCCGTCCCTAATTTAGCAGTTTAAGACTAGAGGGAATGTAGCTAGTCATCACCACCCACCGCCAATTCTTGGGCTACTTTTTTACTAACAAATAGTGGGATTGACCGTCAAATTATAACGCCCCCACGGCTGAAAGGGCGAGCATGTTTGGTGTGACGGGGAGTCGAATCCGCGACCCTCAGATTACGAGTCAAACGCCTTAACCCACCTGGTCATGCCAGGCATAGTCTTTGAAAGGTGTGCTACTTTCAGTTTGTTACATACACTTGTGAACTATATTTGTCATCTATTAATTTGCAAATTTTTTCATCAGACGTCTATATCATGAGTATGAAGCGATAATAGTTTGCTCACTCTTGGCATACATAAATCTTGCTAGCTATGTGTACTTCACAGTATACTAACTTTCTGTTGAAAAAACCGCTATCCACAAAGGAAAGTAGGTTTATAACTATAAAATGTTATAAATGTCCTCCATATGTTTTAAATAACTCATGCATACTTTTAAATTTAAGTGCATTTTTTGTTTCTTTAACAATATCAAGTTTTTAATGTTACCAGATATTTCTATGAATTTAGTTACTATCCATATGTGTGTTGTTATTACTAAGCCACCTGAGACAAAGTAAAACTAGCCTATGTGATTTCAGCACTCTATTTGTCAGTTTAGCAGGAGACTTGAGAGCTGTGAGAATTATCAACCTTTACGTTTTACGTTTCTGGTACCAGCATGTTTATTAGCATTTGCACTTTTACCTTAATACTTCAAAAAGTACAGTAAATCTACAGTTAAAGAAACTTGTCTCTAGTGTTATTCAGATTAATAAATCTTTCCACTGTGATCTAATGTGTCATTCTGATGTGATGAAATGATTTCAACTTTGATTCACAAATTCAATTTGAGTCTTCTTCAGGTTAATTTCTGATAAGGATACACATCACGCTTTTTCTTGTTTGACAGAAATTATAAAGTCAAAAAAGGTACTTTGCTCAAAGCTCCGATTTGCAACTGACTATTGAATGTGACATTAATGTAAGAAAATCAGCAGCTTCTGAAAAAAAATAGCAAATTTGGTCTTCAGACTATCTACACAAACATTGCTATAGCAAGAAAACGTCGAAATTTGATAAGTAGGTTACAAATTCTATCAAGAGAAAAATAACCGAAAAGAAAGAGATTTAGTACGTTATAGCCCCATGTGTCTTTGCTACAAGGAAAAACACACAAATTCTAAGCTTTCCTTATAGTTGTTTATCATTGTTACGTTACTAAAAAATGTCAGTTTTACACGACTTTTGGAAAAGCACAGTTTTATTGTTTCTTTGCAAAACTAACGTGTTATTATTAATATACAAGCTTTTGTTACAGTAAACAAGTTTTCTTTTCGCTAGGTGACAATAAATGTGGACAGAAAAGGTGAATCTCTTTTAAATTTAGCAATGTCCCAGTTTTGATTTCGTTGTTTATTGGTTAAAATTTTAGGTATTTCGTATTTATTTGACAACTTGTTATATACAAGTGGGCATTATTCAGCAAAACTCAAATATATATGTTCATTACTTTATTAAACGACTTTATAACACACAACACAAAATACACAGTAACCGTTATGTTCTTGTGTTGTGAATGTATGTTTTGCAAGATTCAAGTAGGATAAAAGAACCATAGAATTACAAAACCTCTGCCTACTTTTCTTAAGAGATAATTCAATAAAAACTAAATACTTTTTTAAAATTAATATAAAAATGATAAATCTCACTTTAAGAAGCAAATTCGTTCATTTAAGATGCGTGTGTGTGTGTGTTTTTCTAATAGCAAAGCCACATAAGACTATCTGCGGTGTCCATCGAGAAGAAGTTCACCTTTAAGTTTAGCATTGTAAATCCGCAGACTTACCGCTGTACTGGGAAAACGCCTCACATTTTAAAATTATATTCACATTTTCATATGGCACTTCTAAGCGAAAAGATATGCTTTGTGTTTAATTACAAAGCTCCATAATGGTCCATCTTTACTGTATCTGCAGCGTGAATCGAACCCAAAATTAAGTAGACCAAAAAACATAGATGAACCAATCATGTTGTTTTGAATAGTTGTAAATATAGTTTAGGGGCAGAGCATCTGTCACTCTTGGTATTTTCTAATTTGATCTTTTTTAAAAGATTAAACGTACAGAGAAATCAATTGTGATCATGAATCATCTCTAACTCTTTCATAATACTTGTTATTCGTTCCTAATCTTACACCAGCTGTCAACAAATAACCTAAGTCGCCTGAAACTAAATACTTGTTTTCAAAGTTAATAATAACGTATACAAACTAAAGTAATTCAAGGTAATATTTTAAAGTAATCACAAAATATAGTACACTGGTAGCAGAATTTACAAGTTTTAAACTACTAGTTGGCTTTTAAGAGTCCTGACGGGTGCGATTCCCTTCGGCGAACACATCAGACAGCTAAATGTAGCTTTGTTGTTTAAAAAAAATACGCACATTCTCGAAAGAATTGGAGATGCATATTCTGTAGGAATTTGAGATATTTCGAAAATTTAATACAACTAGATTTTATAACTAGCAGCAACTTAAGGGTACCGAGGACCACTAAAAACTATGTTAGGTATCTCTGCTGGTTTAACCGTTTTTTTTTATTGCACATAGAAGTATAGAGCAAAGAGATGTGCAAATTGGCAAAATAACGCATTAATCCAACACTTACAAAAGGGAATTCGTCTATTTGACTACTAGGTGGTGCTAGATCTGGTTGTACATTAACACGTTAGTATAAATCCATGTCATAGTGAAAGTAATTGGTAAAAAATGAAAATAAGAGTTGTTTTTTTAGGATATCAGCGTAAAATTACTGAAGGGCTATCTGCGCTAGCCATTCTTAACTTAGATCTGATAGACTAGATGAAAAGTAATTACTTAATAGCACATCCCACCAATTTTTGTTTGTTTTCTTATAATAGCAAAGCCAATTGGGCTATCTGCTGAGTCCACCGAGGGGAATCGAACCCATGTTTTTAGCGTTTTAAATCCGAAGCCTTACCGCTGTCCCAGCCATTCTTATCTAACCGAATAATGATAACACTATGTAACACAAATTTTGTTCCTGGATAGTATGTGTTATTTCTTAATTGCTTATGTTGTAAAAATACAGAAAATGGTCATTATTCCCTTCAAACTGTGCTTTTGTGACCTCGATAATGAAATTTAGAAATTAACGTATTTTCTATGTAAAAACGGGCAAATTTGCACATTTTCATTTACATAAGGTTTGAATAAAACAACATATGAATCAAGATTTACATGCATTTATACTAAAGTTATACAAAAATGTTTAGAAATGATTATTTTTTTCGAGATTTGCGACTGTAATGTAAATCACTTTCACACATCAGCCCCAAATATAATCTCCTATCATGTTTTCGTTATATGCTCCTTGGTAGTGGCGTTCAAAGTCCAGTATATCTTGATGGAAGTGCTCGACTTGCTCCCATGTTCTCCTTGAATTTATCAAAATGAGCGTCAAGGATATGGACTTTCAGGACATCCTGCAGCCCATTTTGCCGTAGTTCTTCACCAGAGCCTCAACCACTTCCACATAATTTTCGGCCTTGTGATTGCCCAAGAATCTCCGAACCACTGTGACAAAGTTGCCCCAAGCTTTTCTTTCCTTCCTACTGAGCTTCTTGGGGAATTATGTGCACTCCAGGATCTTCTTTATTTGTAGTACAACGAAGACACCAGCTTTGACCTTTGCCTCAGACAGCTTTGGGAAAGAGTCTCTAAGGTACTTGAAGGCTGCAGACTCCTTATCAAGAGCTGTGACAAATTGTTTCATAAGACCCTGTTTTATGAGCAATGGTGGGAACAACACCTTCTGGAGGTCGCCTAGTGGCTCACACTTATCACTCCTCCCCACAAAGAACTCGGTCCGTTGAGGCCAGTGCTTCCTGTTGTAGTGCGCTGCGGTATCCCTGCTGTCTCAAAGGCAAAGATAACAGGTAAATTTGGTAGACCCTCCTTGGAGACCCATCAGGAATGCAACCATTTTGAAGTCTCCGATAACCTTCTAGCCATACCCATCATACTCAAGGCTTCTATGAAGGTCTTGACGTTGTTGTATTTCTCTTTGAGGTTCATTGAAAGATATTTAAATTTTAAAGGTCTAAAATTTGTGTAATATAAAATCTTACTATTCAAGCAAGCAAAAATTGTCCGTCTTACCTTCTAGAGTTTTTTTGCAGTGCTCGCAGGTAAAATGAGGTGCCCAGAGTTTGTCATGATCCCCGACAGGCATGTCGAAATATGGAAAGTTCTAGAAAATTCTAAAAGGTTCTTGAAAATTCTCGTAAATCCTACAACATTCTAGAAAGTTCTTGAAAATTCTTGTGAGTTGGAGAAAATTCTCTATCAGCTACTCAGCACTGAATTTACCTGAAATGTTCTGGAAAATGGGTAAATTTGGAAATTTCATTACCCATGTCACAAAAGCTAAGTTTGAAGAGAAAATAGGTCTTTTCCATTTACTTTAGGCATAATCGATTGGGAAATAACACTTTCTGCTCAGGAACAAGGAAAAGTAAAAATTTCGTTGCATAGTGTAATTAATTATCACACATATAACGCATCTATAGTTCTAAAGAGAGGCACGTGATTTTTTATTTTTTTTAGTAAATACACATATGCATCATGAAAAAATAATAATCATTTGAGAAAATGTTCTTCATATAACATTTATTATATGACTTGTTAACGTGTTTGGACACTGGATCCAAGGTTTCATTATTCGCGTCTCGTTGCCGCTAAAACACGCTCTTCACTTTGGGACTGTGGAAAATGACGTTGAATTGTCAATAGTTGATCAGAAAAGAGAAGTTTTACAAGTGATAGTCGGTTATTGTTGTCTATCAGTTCAAAATTGTAAATGGCTATGATCAGATAACCCTTTACGTAGTTTTACACGGAATTCTCCGACTATACAGCTCCTACTGAAAATATAATATATCCTTATTTATTCATATGTGTATCCAACTACCTTTTCATGCTAATTATAAAGAGTCCTTAAGCGCTGATTCTAAACACCCTCTGGTATCTCTTAATGTAAGCATCTTTGAAATTCTGCAGAGCATATTTTACTTCCATGTAATCACAATGGTTATGACCTCCAAACAAATAATTCTCGACTTACTGCTAAAGACCTATGATAAAATTTTCTTTTGTTGACACACTAGTCGGTAATTGTTTTCTATACAGAATTATATTGTTATTACGTATACAATGAGGGTTTTATATATTCTTTTTCAAACGATGGCTTAGACACTGAAAGATGAAAATATATTGTATTTAAGGTTATTTCAACTTACATACATAGAGACTTCTGTGACCGTAGGTGATCACCTGTTTTTCAAATCACTTAAGCGACTCAGTGGTGAGGCATAAAGTGACTTACAAAAATTTTGAAAAGTTTTCATTCTAGTCTGATCTTTTATCGTTAGAACAATTATAAGCTAATGTTCTGACGTGTGATTGGAAGTCTTACTGTTGAGATTTGTTGGGATATACTCAGTGGTGGGATTCAAAAATTTTAAGAAGGGGTTCTCTCAAGGGAAGGCCTCAATAATAACGGGTTCTCTTACTTTTCCGGAAGTCTATACTGATACATCATTTGAAAAGGAAAATAATGGAAAAAGTGCTTTAAAATCTTTTATTTATTTCATTTTAAAAATTTCCAAATAGTCAATTGATTGTCAATAATACGGTCTGTGATTTTCTCATTAAATCTTTCTTGTCGAAATGTGTGATGAAGTATGACGCAATCAGTTTCCACGACATCAACAATTCGACGGTATAATTGAAGCCATCAACGGGTTCGCTAAGCTAAAAAATTTTTAAGAACGGGTTCGCGCGAACCCCCTGAATCCCACCACTGGATATACTTTCCAGAAATTTCTTCTATGCTTATTCATCTAATAATGATGAAAATTGGTACTGACGACTGAAACAAGGACATCTTTCACTTGGATGTCCGGGAACGTTTAAAACCGTGCTTGAACTGGAAGGACTATTTTTAAAATGCTTTAATATATCACAAAGACAGCCAAGTGTTCCCTAAACTTTCATATTATTATTGCATTAGACTACTTGTTTAATCTAAGGTAGCGATGCAGCTTCACTAAGTACCAGTCAGTTGATTCCTATAATATTGTTCGAAATTGCAGCTGTTCTTCACACGACTGATATATATATATATATACATATCACTGATTTCTAATGATCTTGGAATATTTCCTCCCAGCAGTAACGTTTAGTGTGAGCAGAGAGATTATTTTGATTTCATTGTCTTACCGTTAATATTGTATGTTAATATTTCTTTGAGATGTATACAGTCTTTCCTATTCTCACCCTTTTTAAAAATTAAAATTGAATAAAACGACCTCTTATGGAAATAGTAGTAATTTCCATTCCAGTCACTAATCTTATTTCTCACTTTTGTGTAGCATACATGGTTTTATCAGTTTCTGTTGTCTCCAATACGAACTTCACAGAGCACAAATTGGTCGCTCGACAAAGCAATTCTCTATATTTTATCAGAATAAATTGGTACACTCAGAACTCCTGTATTTCTTATAGCATGGTAATATATTATATTTCATTGAGTTCAATCTACATTTAAATAGCACGTAGGAGAGAAATCAAAATACACCCACATTACAGTTAGTGGAACAATGTAGCTTATCTTCTGGAGAAACGTTACCTAGAGAATACACTATGCCATTTAGTAACAAAAGGTAATTTTCAAACCAGATAATGAATAATGCTGACGCAACGAGTCTTAAATGATACAAAAAGCACTTGCTTCCCTCTAGGAAAATCATCAAACTTTTTCAAGGAGTTCGTGACCATGGTGTTAGTAAATGGTTCATAAATCATGTTTGGAAATTAAGTTCGCACCGTTACAGTTTTGTACAGCTGAAGATGATATAATCATTCGAGAATTTTAAAACGTTTGAAAGAAATATTTTCAAAATGTTTCGAAATTTTTCGTCCTTGTAAAAGGCACGCTTAGCGATATTTATAGTTCATGAATTAAAGAGTTGGTTTATTGTAAATAAAGGCCCACCAGTGGCAAAATGGTAGGTGTGCGGACTCATACTGCTAAAAACCGAGTTTCGATATGTGGTGGACAGAGCACAGATAGCCATTGTGCGGTTTGCGCTTAATTCCAAACAACCAAAAAGAAAATTAAATAAATGTTATAGCCACAATTATATGAAATAACGGCTATTTTTTTGTTTGGTTTCAGGAAGTTGGTACTCTTCTATGAGGGGGACAAATTCATGAGGGGGACAATTTTAGTCCCTCATTGTCATTTGAGTATCACAATATTGCTGAATATTGTTTGAAAGAACATTTTATAAAAGGACTGCTCTTTAAACTGAATATGTGAAAGGCAATGTTTTCTGGAGTCTTCACTGCGATATCAATGAAATTATTCAGATTTTCTATAGCTGTAAGTTCAACTTCAGAGATAAAACTTAGAAAAAAGGGATGTGAACTTTATTAGAATCCATTTGTATCTACAATATATGTTTTAGTGTTTATTGTAGAGATCTGTTAGAATTTCATACACTAAGCATTTGTTCATTCTATTAAGAGCCAAAATATACAATGGGCTATAGGAGCTATGCTCACTGCATGTATCTTATCTGATTTTTAACAGTTCTCAAGTTTACTGCTAAGCATAAACTAGAAGGAATTCTTTATTGTTGTATTGATACAAAACAAATAAATAAGTACTGTCAATGAACTCTACATAACTGTTTTACATAATATCCTTTCCACGTATAATAGTTTACACAAAATGCATCAAACCATTAAGATGCTGCAACGAAACCCACGTTTATCTTGCAACTATTTTCCCTTCCTCCTTTCTAATTCAAATGGCTCGAATACGTGGTGACCTGGTCACACAGGGCTTGAACATGTTTACGTCACTATAGCTTCCCGTATTTTACTATTTTTATAACCTATTTGTTTGTTTTGTTAAAAACAACTCAAGTAATTTCATGTTCAACACTATTTCAAGGTAACCTGTAATCCTGACAAGTCAGCATGTACGAAAATCAAAATAGTTGGTACAGAATTTTTTTTTTAATCTCGTGTTTTGTCTTCAACCATGATATCAGTCAGACGAACATGGCCAACATTTGCCTAGTTTTTGTTTTAACTCCTGTTTAAATATTACTCCTTGTTCTAAGAAGTTTTGTTTCGCGATACATTCAAAAAGTAAAAGAAATAGTGTCTATTGTGATATACCATACTTTTTTATCTATTCGTTTTTTAAAACTAGGGTGAAATCTGTGATGACGCCAGATCTGGAGACATCTGAGTCGGAAAAGCCCATAGCTACTGATTCTACGTAACATGTGCTACGTTTTTTAATATAACTGATGTATATCAATTTTATTCGATTAATTTTAATTAAAATATACAAGGTATGTATAATAAACACTAAAACATATATCGCAGATACAAATGTACGAAAACTGTTTCAAGTCTGGTTCCGGCATGTCAGAAGACTCATTCTGTAGCAATAGAAAAACAAACTTGCAGCAGCAACACAAAATTAATAACATTTTCATACGATATTTAAAAGTCTATAAAAATAATATGGTGAGCAGAGCACAGAGAGCCCATTGTGTAGCTTTGTGCTTAATTCCAAACAAACAAACTCAGAAATGTGCGTGTATTTCCGTGTTAGAATGAGTTAGAAGGCTATAAAAATAATACGACAATCAATGCAGACGTCATTTAAAATCTAAATTTGTTCTTTATCTCTAAGAACCAATTAAACTGTATTTTCTACAACTGTGGTTGATATGTTATAAAGCACAACGACTGTCTAAATTCTAAATAGATTGTTTCAATGTGAAATCCCATTCCCATTCAAGTCAGTTACAGAAACAAACTAAGTTTCAATGATTTTTGATGTACATTTCGAGCTATATTTTACTTTCTAAATACATGATTCTGTAAGTGAATTACGACAATTTCTTCTCTATCCCAATATCAGCAGGAATGACATCTCCAATGAAAAAATATGCAACATAGATACTATGATTTTGCTCTATCTAAGAATATCTCTTAAAGTAATGTATATACATATTACTCCTATACTTTACTTGGGTTTGAAGGCAGCTCAGCCCAATTTTGCATCCCAAGCGGTAGTCAAGCAGTACCAGTTTTTTCTTTTCTTTTTTTCATTGGCTGTACTATGCTAAGAAAGACCGTGGAGTTTTACTTCCCTAGAAAGGCGAAGTTCAATTCATACCACGTACAGCGCATCACGTGACCTTGAATTACTAATTACTATTGTCTGTAGTTCAACCTTTATTCTGATTCGGCAATTTTGGTTTGTGAGGTCGTACTGGGCAAGAATTCCGTTCAGTATATTCGATTAGTTTCCGTACTAAAAACGAAGTGACACACACACAAAACTGATGCATACAAAATCATCCGTACTGTTTACAATTAACCCACACGGTCTTTTGTTGGTTGCAATTACACATGTTATTATAAAAAAAAAAAAAACTGTTCCACAATACGTTCGAGTATTTGGATGGATATAAGTATATATACATGTATATATATATTAAAGAACATAACTTCAAAATTATTATTATATTAGTTGTAAACAGGCACTGTAAAGAATAATCAATTTAATATAAATTTAGCCTTAAAATAAAAATAATTTTCAGGCTTAATTTATACCTACATATACAAATATTCTATACAATAAAACTTACTTTTTTAACACTGAAAATCTGTTGTCCTGATATAAAATTACGCGTGTAAATGATAATATTATGTTCTAATACAAAAATATTACTGTATAATTATTTTTGAAAACGTATAGACAGTCTTTAATCTATTTCTATACGAAATCTAGCGGATATCTTTTTTTTTCTACCTGAATCAAAACTAAGTAAATTTATTCTTGTATGTTGAAATTCTTAAGCATTTACCATAGCTTTCTTCCCTCTGTGCCATATACTAACAGATGTTGTGTATGTATTTTGATTTGGGTGAAACGAAACTAACTTGGAAAAACGCTTTGGTACCTGGGTTAAAAGACTAAAATATTTTCATTTACCTAATCTTTGAAGTGTCTAGACGTAATTGGGAGTCTTTCGAATCTCCTTTTCTTTTCATTGTAACTTTAAATATTACTTCAACTAATTAAATGTGTAACATAAGAGAACTTCTAACGCGACGTTCTGAACAGAATTACGTTGGCTTAAACAAACAATAACCTTTATCTACAACTGCCATCCTCACATAAAGGTGTATAACAGTTTCTAAGGTCAGTTTCTTTATTCCAAATTTATTCAAGCTCGAAAGAGCTGAGTTAGTTTCCATATCACGATTTGTGAATAACATACCAAAACGACTGATGAGCGTGAAGGTGTGTGAAAATGAATTTAGCAAGATCTGGTTATTACATCTCTTATACGCTGTGTGCTGATATGTGAAAAATATGAGTTGCTTCTTTTGAAAGAGAGAAAAAAAATCTACAAAATAAAAATGAACAAATAAAGAATCAGACGTTTTTGTTGATACGGTACCGGCGGTCTCGACACGAGCTGCTCTGACTGCAATTTCATACAGCGCTCAATTCTTCCCACCTGTCGAGCAACATTTTTCTATGTGGTTCTAGCCAATCTCTTTGGCCGAAGTCCTTCTCCTGATGACCCATGAACAGCTGTTAGCCTTGGTTGGCCCGGCCCCCGCAGGGTCCTAATGAAGCTGCTGCCTCCACAATCTGGCCGGTGACACGCATGCGCTTTGCCTAAGCTCTCACTATGAGCACCCTGTTTCAATGTCTAAGCAATCAATGGAAGTCATACGTCATTTTTTATTACAGTAAAAAAAAAAAAAAAGATAAAGGGGAATGAAATGATATATTATGACACGTTTACCATCGCTTTTCTGTCAACAATATACATAGTTTGATATTTTGCTAACACATTTTAGAAATAAAAATTTGTTTCATTAAAACATTCAATGTTACAAACATTAAAAGGTTATATATTGATTTTAGCACAAAGCTACACAACAGGAATCTACACTCTGTTTGTTGTAGTTGAGTCCAATTGCTGAGCCACCGAGAGACTAGCATGGTTATGCAAATATTTTAAAATCCTTGATGTGGAAGAAAACAAAAAAACAACAAAAAAAACTGATTGAGTTTTGTTCAATATATTGAGTTTTGTTCTTTACACTTGCTTAACAGTAGATGGCGCTACTGTACATTTCATTGTTAATGTTTCTGGCCGGGAAGAACAGCATAATTCACTTGATTATCTTGCACCGAACAATACGAAAACATAGTCCTGGTTGTAATAATAATATAATACCCGAACAACTAATACTAACAAAACAAATTTTTAGAACTCTCTTTTCAACAATAACAATAAAGCATTAGTCTCGTCGTAAAAGTGAACAGACACACAACAAAATACACAAACGCAGAATATCCATGTTTTAAACACATTAAACATCATAACATGAATTCTTGATATTACATAGATTCGGAGTTTATATCTGCCACTAAAAATCAAGAGCACCTGATCCTCACATGGGTTAAAAGACCAGATAAGAAATTCCTAACGTTCAGATATAATAATTCCTTTCTTAATTTTCAACTACTGATCAAAGTATCCTCGGCACAGGAAATTTGCCATTTTATTTAACTGGATATACTGTCCCTCTGATAACACGCCCACAGTTCTGAGAGTGCGTTTTCAGCAGTATCGAGGCGCGAGTCGCGTATCTTAAGATTCACATTTCGGTAAGGTAAATGCTAAACCATTTGTTCATGGTGTAGAGATTTTCCGATGTAACTTTTCATAGTGTAAAGAAGTTAATTAATTTTATTGGTATACTGATATATAAAGTAGCTCTAATCTAGACTGTCCTAACCGATCATTATAAATTAAATAAAATGTAATTAGCATAAAGAAAACATATTCTCAACTCAAACATACATTCAGCTGCTAATAACAGTAGAAAAATGGATTTTTTTCTACGGACATTGTTTCTGCGCCTTGAACCCTAATAATAAAACTACTGGAAAGGGCGTTAAACAACAACAAAAAACAAACATCTGCGAACAGTTTTCGTCTCGACCACGATGGCTTTCGTCTGAACAGGCAATTTTTTCTTGTTGCTGATTACACAGATATTATGTTTAATTATTAAACAGGCGTTGGTGGTTCATACATACATTTATTTGATCCTAGATAACAAGCTCTTTTCACAAGCTCTAATTTAAACAAAATATTTTAAAGAACAAAGACATTCCGATGATCGAACTGAAAGAAAATGAGGGTCGTTGTTATTATACTTTTTATTATCCATTTTTGTGTTAAAATATTTCGAAGTTATAACAACAAAGAACTGTAGGCTATATAGTCACATGTTACGCATAAGTCATTTCTACCAATATAAGAATTAAACACAAAAAGATCTACATCGGCTTTTTAAATGTACGTTTTAAAACTTTTTATAACTACTATGTTTGTTTATGACTAAGCAAAAATCTCCACAATGGGCTATCATTCTCTGCTCACAGCGAGTATCAATATAGAATTTTAACGTTATAAGCCCTAAGACTTACAACTCAACCCCCGATGGGACATCCGTAAGTCTCCTGATTTACAACGTTAAAATCAGGAGTTCGATTCTCCTCAGTGGATACAGCAGATAACCTGATGTAACTTTACTGTAAGAAAAATCACAAACAAACACTCAACTACTGACGAACAAATTCCCTGAGGCCACGATTTTATTGGTTACAAGGTCAATGATAACACGAATCACATATAAAATGAATGTTATCAGTACTGTAATTAATCTAATTAGTTATTGCAAGGGTTCCCTATGTATTTTATAAAGTAAATGAGTTATTTTGTCCTTTATATCTTAAAGAGTTTCGCACACTGAGTTTTGTAACAGGCATGATACAATATGTGAACTTCATGTAAACCCGACTCGATTCGTAATCTGAGGGTCGCGTGTTCGGATCTCCGTCACACCAGATATGCTCGCCATTTCATCCGTGAGGGTACTATAATGTTATGCTGAATCCCACTATTCGTTGGTAAAAGAGTAGTTCAAGAGTTAACGGAAGGTGGTGATGACTATCTGCTTTTCTTTTAGCCTCACAACGCTAAATTAGGGGCGGCTAGCGTAGACAGCCGTCGTAGTTTTGCGCGAAATTCAAAAACAATCAAACAGACGTTCCGCTAATGAAAGGCACAAATACATTATACATTCGGGTTTGCAAAATTCAACAGTGGCATAAGGTTATCGTGACAAAAAAAACATCGTCGTAATTCAGTGTGATACTTTAGCCACAAGTTAACATAATAAACATGCCAAGTTAATCAGAAGATTAAAAAAAATCATTCTGCAAGATCTATAAGTTAGCTTCACATTCACTATTTATATAGAGACTACTTTTGTAAACGCGATTTTTTGTTGTTCTTGTAGTTCAATTTTTTTTCATTCACATATTGTTCCATATAAATCTTATATATCAACTTTAAAAACACAATTTCTCAAAGTTTCAATGTATCACCAAGGTGAAAACAAACAAGCGTGCACGAAATGTATCTCTCAATAATGTAGTGGGCCCCAGTCAAGAGTTGATCGACAGTCCGATTCTGAACGTATTACACTCAGTTATTATGCATAAAACCGTAAAAAAGGGCTAGTAAACCTAGGCAAAAAAATTCGCCTCACAGATCCGAGACTAAATAATGCGTATATAATTACGTTCATAATATTTAAATTGGCAACTAATAACAACGTTTCTATGAGTAAAAAGATAAAACTGTTCTTTATGGCAATAGCAACTTTGTTTCTCTTTTCATGCACAAGATAAAAGAAAATAAAAGAATGCACACAAACTAATTTCACGTGAATCTAGCTTTTAAATCTTAAACCCTTTGTCGAGAAAAATTCAACACACTCACTCCCTTTCCCTAGGCTCGGTGTATCCTAGAAATTAACGAATCCAACTGAGTAATCCTAGGGTCCATGGCTCTTGTTATGTTGCCATAAAATCATGCTCCTTCACTTTAAGGTTGTGAATGCGTTGTAAGAGACATGCCATATCCAACTATCTTGTCAGACAAAAGTAAGAAGTAGCTTTTTTTGGCTGCTTGTTTTTTCACTAGTTTATCAGTTCAAAACTACAGCTGACCAGTCCAGATAGCCCCAGTGTAGCAGAGTATACTTTTTCAAGTAGAAGCTAGCAAAACTTGAAAGTGTGACAAATATTTCAATAATCCTTGGCGAGAGAGTTTCCTGACCGTGCTTCAGAGGTGATTATCTATTGACAGCATAACAAATTTATGTATTCTTTTGTATAAGTAGGTATCATTTAATCCCAAATGTGATACTTATGAAGAACAGCGACAGTGGTTTAAGATAGGGATCCCAAGGAATTACACAAAACCCTAATAGAACGTTCGGGCAAAAAGAGTTTTAAAGAATAAAGATTCAGTTTAAACAACACTTTAAAACCTATAGACTACTAAGACCGTACTCATATAAAAATGCACAAAAAGCAAGAGTGTAAGACTTACAAGTAGAAGAAATTCAACAAAAAAATCCGCTTTCATCTTATTATTATTCTTTTGCTTGGTACATTGCACCAAACCGTTTGTACAATACTAAATAAGGTATTGCGAATATCATGGTGTTACTGAAAAGTCACTTTGTTTTTTCTATATTTTACATAAGGTAAAAAAACATCATAATTCTAGGGTAAACGATAGTATCATTAGCTCTTGAAGTTAGCTTCCTTACATATATCTAGTGTTACCTTTGAAAAGCTTAAGTACAAGGAGAAACGAAAATTAATAGAGTAATACATGAACATTAGATGACTGTACATTAGGCATTCAATGCTTTGTACTCTGTAGAATCGGTGGAGAGCGCCAACTCATATATTATGTATGAAGTGAAATAAAAAAAACCAATATGGATAATATTAACTTCTAGTACACAGATTAGTATAATAATTACTTTAAGAGACACCAAGGGTTATTTAAAGTGATGTTTCAGACGTATATGTTTTATTTGAAAAGGCTGGTAAAATTTTATCAGCACTTAGTGGGTTTGTTTAGTTTTGTTTCTTTGAATTTATAGATTTTGAACGTTACAAATCGTTCAACTTCAGTGAATTAACTTCGGACCTTAGTATTTCTTCGAGGAGATTAGGTATCTTAATCAGTAAAAAGTCTGCTACATGAGGCCAACCAAGCTAGCTAGTTTAAGCGAGGTGTAACAGTATCAACTCAGTATTAATTTACTCGTCGTGGACCTGATTCGTCGATACAATACTCAGTTCTAGACCGGATGTAAGACTCAGTATTGTCTGTAAGTTAGTAAAACTGTCGCACATAAATTTTTATTTGTGATAACTATTTGTAATAACTGTTATCATAAATTGTATTATTGTGTGTATATTAAAATATATTTGTGTTGAGAAAGAAAATAATATGTATCAATCTTATTGCCAAATATTATAAATTTGATATTTGTTTATTTTCAATTTCGCGCAAAGCTACTCAAGAGCTATTTGCGCTAGCCGCCCCTGATTTAGCAGTGTAAAACAAGAGGGAAGGCAACTAGTCATCACTACTCACCGCCAACTCTTGGGCTACTCCTTTACCAACGAATAGCGAGATTTACTGTCACATTATAACGCTCACACGGCTGAAAGGGCAAGCATGATTGGTGTGACGGGGGATTCGAACCCGCGACCCTCAGATTACGAGTCGAACGCCTTAACCCACCTGTCCATGCCGGGCCACTTAGTGGAAGTTATGTCTTAGTGTAGGAACATATATAATTATATATAGAGAATGTAGTTACAGAAACCTGTATATGCTCACTATATTCTCAAACAAATCTCTACGACAATCTCCAGCTGCAGCTTAACATTTTACATCTCGAACTAATGTGATAAATTGTCAACAGCTACAGTTTGTTTGTTTTGAATTTCGCACAAAGCTACTCGAGGGCTATCTGTGCTAGCCGTCCCTAATTTAGCAGTGTAAGACTAGAGGGAAGGCAGCTAGTCATCACCACCCACCGCCAACTCTTGGGCTACTCTTTTACCAATGAATAGTGGGATTGACCGTCACATTATAACGCTCCCACGGCTGAAAGGACGAGCATGCTTGGCGCGACTGGGATGCGAACCCGCGACCCTCAGATTACGAGTCGTACGCCTTAACACGCTTGGCCATGCCGGGCCCAATAGCTACAGTAACTCATCATGAACCGTGTCACTTAGCTACCAGCTATGTTTATTACGTATAAAGTTAGCAAAACCAAATAATTCTTTGCCCATAAATGAGCATAAAAAGCCAGCAAACAAGGTAACTAAAAAACTGGGAATTTAAAAATCTGGAAATACGGATCTTAAAAAGTAAGGAAACAAGGCTGGAGATACTGTAAACATTAGTTAGATGAACTATAAATCTCTATTTGACTTCATTAAATGTAACTCTAGGTGACAACAGCATGGAGTTAAAACAGGGATTTGTAGTTTGAGTAAATAATGTCTACAGTATTTTCAGTCTTGTTTTCTTACAATTTTTACGGGCCTTATCAGCTGGATTTTAAATTCCATATTTTATATTTTTCTTGTTATTTATCAAAAATCATTGATTTATATACATCTTACTCTCATTATCTATCAAATGTCACTACTTATCTCAGTTTCTATATAAAATACTTACGTTTCTTTTTCTTGAATAGTACAATGAACCGAACTGGAAGGTAATAATATAAAACAACTGTGCGATAAGTTTGTTTTTTTTCTAATTTAATTATACTCTTAATATTTTTTAGCAAATACACTATTAAACCTTGACAGAGAAGGATATATCTTCTTTTCAGTTTTTCGAGGGGAAATCCCTCCTTTCAGCTTTTAAGTAAATGACTTGAACATTGTTTGGTCTTAAAACCAGTTTTATCTTATTAAAGGTTTAGCAGGTTGTCTGTTCACTCAACATCGCATGCGACAAAAATATGACACTTAGGTGTCCAATATATTTTACAGAAATTAACCGAGTTATTGTTCTTGACCTTTCTTTGAATGCACCAGAGAAATTTGAACTGAAATTTTTGAAAACGATTTTTTTTTCAATCACAACGGACTAAGTATGAAAGTCTAAATGCATCCCAAAGATAGTAGATACAAGACAGCTCGCACAACCATATCGAATACGTTAGTATTTGTTAACTGCTATTTGTGTCGCATATAATTACGACATTATTTTTATCTCCTTTCTAATATGCCTGGTATAACCTGATGGTTAGTGCTTGAGTTGCAAACTGCGGGATTGAAACCTGTAGTAGAACATGTTTATCCTTTCAGCCGTTGCATAATCCAACAGACAACCAAAGATAATATTTATATATGCATATATATTTTATGAGGTTTAACTAACAGTAAATTCACATTTACCATGACTAAAATGTCAGTATATAGGTTTTAAAAACTAAACTACAATATGGACACTATCATTAAACAGGAAGAACGGATGCTAATATATAGAAACTGGTATGTTCATTACTTAACGTAAAGATGTGTTGCTCTGTTTACTTGCATGTAAACAGCAATCCTTTTTAAACTTTACACAAGTTAGTATAACGACACAGTAAACTAGCAACTTTTTTCATAACCGTGTATAGGAAAGAAATGTCTTTTTTTATAGAAATTAACCTTAAAAAGTAAAGTTACGGAATTTTTGTTTTCGATATAAAATGCTTAACCATTAACATGGTCTGAACAGCCGTAGAATAATTAACTAAGCAGATAAAGTTCGTGAGTTACTGTAATGTTTTTCTACCCGTGAGGGATCCATCTCCTTCACTTTTTGACGAATCAACTCATTTGAGAGGCAGTACGCAAGATCATTAACAAAATCTATTTTATCCAAAACAATTTCCTTAACAAATGAACTAATATAAGTTAATGCTACAACTCTCTGTTCAACCGAACAATCTCCTTGACAAACCAATTAACATAAGTGAATGCTATAACTTCCTGTTTCAGGAAGAAATACTGAGCTCTTTAAATATTTTGACCAAAAATTATTCCCTTTCTGTGTGATGTCAAAGTTCGGATATACCACCATGCCAAAATTATTTTCCTGAAATTATGGGTTTCTGAATTATATTGTTCACAGGTAAAGAAAAGAACACACGCGCTGTAAAACAGGTAAGATAACAAAGTTGCAGGTGAACTCATATTAGTTTATATATTTTCTTTAATTAACAAAGACGCCTTTTAGACTTGATCATCTGATATAAAAGACTAGTCGAGTTGTGCTTTAGCTGTTAATGTCCTCTAAGCTAAATCTCAGAAAGCGATGTATTATTTGTATATTTTTATTTTCATTACCAACTAAGTGGCACACAAGTAGCCACAATGTATGTTTTATAAATGATTTCGTTTTACATCTACCCTTAAAACTGTAGAGGAGTTGCTACTTGTGAAATTTACGCTCCAATAACCAGGTACTGAAGTTAAAACTAACAAGGAAAAGTAAGTCAGTTAACATATTAACTAACTTTCTTTTTTCTAGTGATTTTCGTTTCCGAGCGTTGCTGAAATACAACATTAAAATAAAATAACATGCTTTGTGAAATGTTTTCAAAAAGTTAAGCATTGATCGTTAAGTTTGATTCCTAGATAAAAGAAAAGCAGTGTAACAAGTTTGGTATGGTAATATTAAAGAAGTTTTCATTTTTTTCTATTTGTTTTTCTTTCTAAGAAGATTAGGTTTACCAATTGTATTTTTATAAAACTTTTCAATTAAGCTGATTGGACTATGTATTAAATATAGGGTTTCAGATAAAACCACAGCCGTTGGTATTGCCACTAGAAAATATTACAGGCACACATATATAATACCATAATATACCATAAATATATTCAAGATAAATTTTCACTGTACCAAAAAGAGGAAAGGTATTAGTTGCAGAATAACTGCAACCTTGTAGAAAAATATATGTATATAATAACACATGAGCCAGTAGGAGATGTTCTGTTTTGTTTCATCTGACTTCCAAATCGTAGATGAAAACTTGTGCCAGCAGCTGGAGAGCAGTTATAAAAGAAAGCAAGTCCTAAGAACATTTAAAACTCATATGTTTATTGTTTTTATCTGTATGTGTATGTGTTGGTTTGATACCAAACCGGTACAACAAATCAAAATTTACAACAGAGCTACTGTAATAGCTATATATATGTGGGAACTAATGAAATACGTTGGAGTTCAAGAACACAGGAGGTGAGGCGTTTCTCATATTTTCTGACAGAAAATATTTAATTTGATTTCTATATAAATCAAAAACATAACAGCATAAACAGCTTTTAGAACAGTGGTTAGTATAAACAACAATAAAGTTTGTTTTAGCAAACTCTTCAGCGCGGGAAATCGAGTCCCGGTGTAACGATTTCAAATTACCCCCGTTTTCAAGTTACCCCCGGTATTATGAAATCGTTTTCAGAGTACCGGGGGAGTAACATGAAATCGATTTTAAATTGCTCCCCTTGATTTCAAATTACCCTCTCTTCTAACGCTAAAATGATAAACATAATGATTGCTTTTAAGATTTAAGTGCGAGTCGAGTACGTATCTAAGTACATGATAATAGGCAAAAGGCCTATTATTTCTGTTGTTAAAATTGATGATTTATATATGATAAAAGGTATTTTAAGAGCTTGTCCTCGCCAGACCACAAGGTCTACATACTGTCTTCATTCAATATATTGTAATTTATACATATTAATTTTTTCATATTTCTTTATGCACACTGAAATAAAAATAAGTGATTGATAGCATGAGATATAGAACATGATAAATATTCGAATTTTTACATTATTATTAATGTATTAATTTCATTTACACACACTGAGTGCGATAAAAACGTCTAGCTTCTTCACAAACATTTAAAACGAGTCCATTGGGAAGGGGGCAGTTTGAAATCAAGTGGGTTAAGATGAAATTGATTTCAGACTAACCCCCGGAGGTAACCTGAAATCGATTTTGTCCTACCCCCCAGTAATATGAAAAAGAATTCAAATTACCGGGGGGTAACATTTACAGGGGGTAGTTTGAAATCGTTACACCGGCTTTCAAAGTTGTAATACGTAAACTTACTACTGACCCACAAGATTAAAACAACTCACTGACAATACGTATATATGAACAATAGTGTTTGCTGTAAAATTGTCATCTGTTATCAGATGAGATTAATATAAATAGACACTCTTCTGCCTAATTGTTTGTTTTTATGATATTTCGTAGTCAAAATCACTTCGTCTGATCTTTTCCTTTTTATCAAAGATAAATAACTGCAACACATATAAATTTTAGATGTGTTCATAGTGAAATTCAAAAACTACCACAATAATAAAAATTACCCTAAATCAAAGCCAGTTATAAATGAATTGAAAATTATTGGATGACATTTCTTACTTATATTGGCAAAAGAATGCACATATTTACATACAAACCAAATATAAGTTTTACACCTGAAATCCAATTTGTATAAAGCTCTGTAATATTTCTCTTGTTGTTTTGATTGTAAAAACTTCCATCACGTATACAAGATACCGCCACTAATTGTACAGTTCTGTCTTGTCTTCGTTTAATTTAAAATTTTACTGTTTAGCAACTAAAAACTGTAATATACAGTACTGAGGTCTCTTTAGAATCAGATATGGAACTGTGATATTCAGAAAAATAATTTGAATTTTCTAATATCGCAACACAAATACTAGTTCGAAAGCATATTCAAAACATTTCTTTAGTGGCACGGTCACAAATCCATAAAGAATTTACTTAACAAGAACACACATTCAAGTCTCCAGTATGAAGGGCTTTTTAAATACTACTATTTCCAGGGTCTTTTTACTTATTTTATAAAACTGCACTGCTAAGCATTGATAATTATCATTTTTTAACACCGTTGATTAATAATTATAATATTTTACACTATTCACACTTTTATATAGTTTATTTCACCTGGCGTTCATCTTTTAAAATAGATCTCGTATGCTTTATCTTGAGATTATTGATATTAAATTCGGCTTGCCTGAGCTTCACTTTGTCGTTACTTGTTGCTTAGATACTAAACTCTGAAGTTAAGATATCAACATGCTTTGAACTATTTATCTACTGTCTAATTTCGGTTTTGTTATTTCTGTGCACCCAGTTACTTACACGTGTTGTTGTTTTTTCGGATTCTTTATACGTTTAGTGCTGGATGTTTAAGCATGTATCAGATTTACATAGCCTCGATGTTTGACTTAAAACCATGAAATAAATCCTTATTTGCTGACTCGTCGTTTGATAATTTCATGCATATATTATTCTGAAAGAATGTGGTTATATGAAACTACAGACAGGTTATTACGCCATC
Organism: Tachypleus tridentatus; assembly: GCF_004210375.1. Taxonomy (NCBI): domain Eukaryota; kingdom Metazoa; phylum Arthropoda; class Merostomata; order Xiphosura; family Limulidae; genus Tachypleus; species Tachypleus tridentatus. Next base: position 99,549,019 of record NC_134825.1, on the reverse strand, counting down.
TGGAAAGATGTATAAAAGATATTAAAGCAACCGCATTCTTTAGTTGTTTAGACAGCATAACTGTTGAGTTCCTACTGGTTTATTGTGCTTGAAGAGTTCTGAATGAAAACGGCGACTTTTCTCGCACAGTTTGCGTACCCGAACCTGTACGACAGCTTTTCACCCGTCGACCAGAATACCTGAGATAGGTCTACACCGCCAACTTCTACTTGGATGGCGTAGTTCCAGTAGAACTCGAATCAGTATTGCAAGAACAAGATGTGTACCGGTACATTATCGGAAGAATTCAAATACCCTTCTAGATATTATTCAATGGACAACGGACATGCAGGTTTAATCGTGGACTGAGAGAAAGCTGCCAATGAGGTAACCATCCTGGAGAAATGTTAAGTCGCATCTTTGGCTGTCATCAATTTGCTATACGACTGAAATATTGGCTCATATCTTTAACCCGCTCAGCAGACTAAGCAGTCTTGGTCGTTTAAATACATAAAGTCTCCTTCAGAAAATGTATATCATTTTATTTCAAATAAAATATTTTGAAAGTTTATAAATAATATTAACTTCTAATCAGTCCCCCGCTAGTACAGCGGTTAGTCTACAGGTTTATAACGCTGAAATCGGGGGTTCGATTCACCTCGGTGGACCCAGCAGATAGCCTGATGTGGCTTTGCTATAGGAACACACACACACAACTTCTAATCAATATAAGATATATACATAGAGCGAAACTCAAAATGTCTGTTTTGTGGTTTTTTTACAGCAAAGCCACATCGGGCTATTTGCTGTGTCCACCGAGGATAATCGAGCCCCTAATTGTAATATTGTAAATCCGAAGACTTACCACTGTCCCACCGGGGAAGGAAAAGGGGGGGGGAGATAGCCTACTTGCTCTGCGCCAAGAAACGCCAAACAAAAAACCCACAGGGGGACAACTCAAAATGAATCTGGCTATCAGTTTGTTTGTTTGCTTGTTTTTGAATTTCGCACAAAACTACACGATGGCTACCTGCACTAATTGTGCAGTGTAAGACTAGAGGAAAGGCAGCTAGTCATCACCATCCACTGCCAACTCTTGGGCTACTCTTTTTACCAACGAATAGTGAGATTGACTGACATATTATAACGCCCCCATGACTGAAAGGGCTATCATGTTTGGTGTGACGAGAATTCGAATCCGCGACCCTCGGATTACGAGTCGAGTGCCTTAACCACTTGGCCATGCCCGACCTTGTTGGGACGTATATCATAAAAAATAAATGATTGGTGAACGTTTAAAAATAAGTGCAAATGATGATTCATCGTAAATGTTTCACACTACTATATTGCAAAGCATGAAATAATAAATTACTGACTTAATAACTTAGTTTGTTAATCCATCAGTATAGAAGGAGAGTAAAAGTAGCGCTGTGACCTCGTGAACCAAGTTTTATATGAGCCGTTACACAACTAGTTACACCCTTGTGCAAATTGATTGAAACAAATGGTCATTTTACAATATTTTCAGCATGGCGGCCGGTATAGGCTCGCTGGACCCGCTGATTTCCTTTAATAGTCATTTTTTTTACACAGACGGCGTCATTAGCTGTGTTTTGCAGTACGGTAGATCTATTTTTGGGATATATGACGAAATTTTGAGAAATATTCCGTCATTCGAAATTGCGTTAGAAGGGCAAGGAGACCAGTCAAAAAACAACTTCTTACCAACTCAATGAAGAAAAAACGGTATCAATGGGGTCTGAAATACAAGAACTGGACGCAAGGACAATGGAGGAAGTGTTATTCAGTAATGAGACTCATTTCTTCGTACAGGGTCAAAGAAGTCTGCATGTTCGCAGATCTCCATGTAAGAAACTTCGAGAATCTCACATCAATCAGTTCGTAAAACATCCCTTGAAGAAGACGTTTTGGTGTTATTTCAGCTACTATGGCGTCGGAGGCTTACATATCGTAGAAGGTATGATGCGAGGACCACAGTACATCGAAGTTTTGCAGAGAAGAGTCGTTCCAGAATTGAAAAAGAGATTTCCAGATGGATCTGGCATTTTTCAGCAAGATCTGGCTCCGTGCCACACATCGAAACTTGTGAAGAATTTTATGATTATAACGCGAATAGAGGTGCTGGACTGGCCTGGAAACTCTCTGGACTTAAATCCTATTCAAAATCTTTGGGCGATTTGTAAAGAAAGTCTTCGGGGAAAAGACTGTACTAGGAAAGATAAGCTAATTGAGGCCATAATTGAGGCGTGGTACCGCGATCCAAAAGATTGCAGTCAACTCGTGGACTCGATGCCAAACGGATTAATGATCTTCTGAAAAATAAAAGCGATCATATCATGTAATAATTTGTGAGTAATTTTTGGATTCTCAGAAATAAAACGTAAAAAATTGAAAAAATCGTAATTTTCCGTCTTGTTTCAATTAATTTACACAAGGGTGTACCTTTCGAGCTTCTGGTACACGAATATTTTACTTTTTTTTTCTTTCAGAATTTAGGTGCAAAACTGTCCATAATTATGAAATGATGGACTAGAGAAAAATTAGCAAATAAGCAGCACCCACACTTGAGTCTGACGAAATAATGGGATTTGACCATCATCCTTACAGCTGACGTAGATGTTTTTTACAGCAACAGGCCACGAATGTGAACACCTTGGATTTACAGTCCAAGCACGCTAACCCAGTCCCTATAAAACAAAATAACTTTAAGAGGAGTGAATGAGAAATGACAGTTCAACGAAAATCTCTCACTTGATATCTATGTGTTTTCCATACTAAAGAATTCGGTTTAGACGCTAACTAACCTACACGTTTTATACATTAAACTATAGGGTGGGCCAAAAGAAATTGTCTAATGAACAGTCTCCCTGCTAACATACATACAAGTGTTGTGATACTAGGAAAATAGCTGATGTTACTCGCTCCACGTGTATAGTGAAGCATTTGAAGTAATACTGTTTACATCCATCAGACAAGTATGACTGATAATGGGTACTTTTCGTCATTTTACCTCACTTTTTGTCTCGAAAACTGTTTTGTGATGTGTATATATTTCCACAAGTACTGAGAATACTTGTTTACCATAAAATGATGCACGTGGAACATATAAGCCCAAAATTCTGTATTATTCTTTTTCAAATTCTGAAAACTTGTGAATAAAATACAGATAAATGTATAATAATATGTCAACCATACTATATCTAATACTGAAAAGGTCTTTCGGCCAATACCAGCTCCAATCAAGCTGACTATGACACAAGAGACACGATAAAGGCTGAGACATTACTTATCAAATTGCATAAACAACAGTTGCGAAGTTAACAATATTACGTTGGTAAATTGCATCTTTTTATATATTTTATTTGAGTCGTTGAAAAATAATAATTAGGGTAAAGATTAATAATATAAATAAAAGAAAAGAAAAGAAAAGAAAAGAAAAGAAAGAGTACTTTTGTCTCAACAATCACAACCAGGACTAGTGCCTCATTGTAACTGTGAACGAAACTAGTCGGTTGAAAGTTTTAATAAAGATTTTATCTTTCATTGTGGAAAAAAAAAACACGTCGTTTTCTTTTGTTTTCACATTTAATATAGCAGCACAATGTACCTAAACAGAAATTATATGGGTTAATAAAACAATATTATTTATCTATTTTGAAAGCAGTTGTCTGTTCTTCTTTATTTTTACTTAATTTAATTTTAAACTTTGAGCTAAAATTGTTTTAATTTTTCATTTTATGTAACAATAATAATATTCTTAATCCTTGCTTATCAGTTTTTCACTCTTATTTAAAAACAGTCATCATGCAATTTTTTTGCAAGGAAAGTTTATACACTTGCTGAGCTGGACAGTTATTACTTATGGAAATTATGTTACAGGTAGTTGAAATGCAGTACAGAATGAGAAAATATTGTGACTGTAGTATTTTTACACAGTATCCAGTAACATGACATTAGAGTCATGGACTTTGCATCACACGCGCATGAGTTTGCCGCCAGACAAACGTAATGTGCGTTCTCTTCTCTCATATAAACAAAATGATCAACTTTTTTTTTTTTTCAATGACGGCTTTTGAAGCCGTTGAGCGACTTTTACTCGCTAGGTGCAGTAACCTGTTCAGTGTAGGTTGTTCTTAGACCCAGACCAAGTAACATGCTGCAAAAGCATTTGTGCAGTCGAATGTCACCGTACATACTACAACGGTGGCCAAGGCCTTGCTCAATATTCTCACCGTATTAACACACCGTACTCACAGTCACGACAATCATTCCAGGTTACTGAACTTAAAAACAACTTTTTTACATAAAACTAGAATGATATTCCTAATTAACCAAATAATACACCCTAAATAGAATTCGTTCACCTGTCGGAGTAAATCGGAACACCGCTTCGGCAATTAATAGTAGAGCTAGGTCCCGACACTTCAAAAACTGATAATATGTATATATAAAATATGAGTTATTTGATTTAGATCTGATATTAAATATCTTTCATAACAAAACTCTCACAGTGTCAAAGAACACTCTGGTTGTTTGTGATCCTTCATGTCCACCGGTAGTGTGTGTGCTTTTTATCTTATGGCAGAGCCACATCGGGCTATCTGATGAGCCTACCGAGGGGAATCGAACCCTGATTTTAGCGTTGTAAGTCCGTAGACTTACCACTGTACTAACGGGGGGCCTATCAGCAGAATTCTCTCAAACCGCCCAGCAAACACTGTTATTCTCTCGAGAGAGCTGGCGTCAGGCATTGTGTGACAACTCCAGCTGAAGAGTTAAAATGGTAAAATGTTTTTGTCACGCGTCACGTGGTTATAATGACATATGCATTTAGCGTTAAAAACTCAATAAAATAACATCTTACAAATTTATTTTATGTTTAAAACGTACCCTTTTTAAAAACGTATTACCTATATAACATACAGCGACGGTCTTTTTTTTATTTTTAGTTATTCGTGTGGGCAAGACAGGAGATGTGAAAAGCATTATTAAAGTCAAAAGTTATTAATTCTGTAGCACAGTTAGAAATTCAGTGAATTAATAAGATATGAATATTTAAAAAATTAATATAATGTTAGTGATTTCTAGACGGAACCCAGTTTTTGATTGTTTTGTTTTTTCATTACTGATTAATTTAAAGGAAGTTGAGTTGTGTGTTTTATCTCGGTAATTTATGTGTATTCAAATATACAATAATGTATTCAGTCTCAAATAATTAGTGCTGCATATATTTCTTTTATCTGAAATGGAACTTAAAAAAAAAAAGAAACTGGATCTTAAAAGTTAAAAGATCTTTACCCTGACAGTGACAACATACGTCTAAAAACTTTTGGCAGGATTCTGTCACTATAACACTTAGCACTACATTACTGCTACTAACAATTCCGTAACATAAAAATAGTTTTAGCCCTGTATATAATAAAAAATAACTTTCTAGAAAGTTCACGTTGTTCAAGTATAAATATACATATAGCAAAGACTATTAATATAGCACGTTCTCCTAGAACGTCAGTTACGAAAAGTTTCATTAAGGTTTTAATACTTTTAGTTGTAATTTCTAATAGCAAAATTACAAACTTTTTATGCAGTAAAATCAGCGCTCCCGTTACTAAAATCTACCACTGAGAGTATTAAAAGGCACAAAATGGCTAATATGAAAACTTTTTTGTTGTTGTGGAAAGTTAAAATCGTACCTTTCAGTTAACATTATCAAACTTACTATAAAGATGAAACAGGTTTACACCGTTGCTGGAAGAATTATGAATTGTGCCATTTGTACAACTCTGAGCTTTCTAACTTACATATTACGTTGCTGAGGGAGATGGTTTATTTACTTCAGTGTAAGGCTATACAACGAGCTATCATGGGGAATCGAGCCCCAAATTTGAGTATTGTAAGTCCAAAAACTTAGTGCTAATCCACCGGGGATTGAGAAAGATGGTTCAAAAAACACCACTCAAGATATTCTGCAAGAAAAAGTTAGTAATGGCAATGGTGTAGTAATCACTGCCTGTAGCAAACCTTAAAATTATTTTACGATAACTTTTGCTCATTTCATCATAATATATTTTCAAGCGCATATAAATTAAAACTTACGATTCTCACGTTGATAGTGAGTGTATTATATCTTTATGATTTATTACAATTCCCTGATCCATGAATTTTGCGCATTCTAAATGCTGTATAATATTAATATCAGTTTTCAAAAAGCAAAAAGGTTCATGGTCTAACTTAGTCATGGCTTTATCCACACGTTAGGAAGTATGTGTGAAAAAAATTCATTCGTTACAGAAGTGTTCGAACTGTTAGAGAGCTTTCGTAGACCAGAAAGTAATTCATCTTTTGTAAACAGAAAGGTTCGAAGGTTTTGAGTTTGATCAATTAATTTCTGGCATGTTATTTTCTTTCATAACCAGTTGGTATAGACCCTACACATTTCCTTTCTGGATGAGGACACTAAATAAGGTATGCTAAGCCTAATCGTCAAGTCCGACTTGAACAAGGGATGATGGGCCCCGCCTGCCAGCCTGCCCCATGTAACCACGTCAAGAAGTAGTACAGTGTTACGATAAAACTAGGCTCGGTCTTTCTCTTGTTTGCCTGCGAGTCGATGGGATCTGCATGATTTACTACCTGGTTGGCTGTCAAGGCTAAGGCGGCTCCTGGAGCTTGCTTTTTTCACTAACGAACCTTTACAACCTGGGGCTTTTAGTTAGTTTTAATAGCAACCCCCACCCCCTACCCCAGGGCTCCTTGAGTGGCACGACCTCCCCCTCCAGTTTTCAGTATATGTGTGTTGGAACACACTAAGTTCTCCTTTGTGGCGTTGTGGGAAACATTTGATATTACCAAAGGTTTTAAGTTTACTCTGAAAGTGAGAAAAAAGTTGTTTTGAGAAGAATTTTGTTTTCCTTGAAAAATTTCTCGCGGTAACGTTACATGAACATGATTTTATTTTTAAAAATTATCTCACAGTGCATTAAAAACCTTCCCAAGGATCATGTTATGTTCGTGTCCACAAAGTTTACTAAGAAGCCATTTCCTAATCTTCTATATAACCAGCAGTAATAAAAGATATGAACTTACTTTTAAGCAAACTAACAAAAAAAAAGAGTAAAAACAATTCGCATACTTTTATGCAAGCAAGAGAAATCCTACTATGTATCCAATAATATTGCATGCAATACATAAAAATATAATAAAGACAGTTGCTGCAGTTTTCCAAATGAAATATATTAAAATTATAATACTGTACTCATTGTCAAAACTAATAAATTTATGTAGATGTAATACTTGAACATGCTGAGTGTTTTTTTTTCACTATTAAAAGCTATCTATGGTATTTTAATGTTTAAAAAATAAAATATACAAAAAAGCCTCAAAGTCTTCTTTAAAATTATGTTTCCATTCACTGGAAAGACCTAATCTTACTAATTTATTTATTAAAGTAACATTAATGTGTGAAACTAGCAACTGAAAGCTGTAAACATTAAATAAGGGATAATTATTAACCTGAAGTTGCATCTTACAATTACCTGTTACGGTTTTGTTTAAGTCAAGACAGAAATTTTTTGAATCACAATATTCCTTTTAAAAATGTTTACTTCAGTGTTTTGTTTTTCACAGTTTTAATAAAATGTTGATCATAGTACATTCTAAACCATCTGATACAACACCCAGATGTTCTTCTGCATTAAACAAGAGGTTTGTTCATACCTTCACAACATGCACACGAAGCTATCCACTGTAATAAGGACGATCAGAATAATAAAAGTACAGCATACCTTATGTTTGGAAGTCATTTACTATCAAAAGACCTTTATAAAAACCTGTCTGCTTATACATTAGTTTTTCTCCGTCAGCTCATCGGGTAAAGAGCAGGTAGTCTTGCTCCTTGCTAAAAGGCCTGGGGCGGAATGATATAGGCCTATAGACCAGGTTACAAAAAATATCACACTAAGTAACTAATCATCCGCCATTGTGAGATGCTAGTGGTTTTCATTTTTTGATTAATTTTCGCTCAGCCTTTCTGAACTCTACTTTACTACAAAGCAATTACTTGAATTTCAAAATTTCTTTATTTAATACAAAGCAACAAACGAAGACAACCCGAGAAAAAATCTAATCGTTGATAGACTTGCTTCCAGTTAAGAACCGAGCGCCATCTACAATAGCCTCTTCTGTTTTACCTCAATGGGAACAGAAAACGCATTTAATAATTTTTTAAAGAGATAATTAAAACCTTTTTGGCGTTTTCATCCTTCTCACTTAAGTTATCGAATTTTTCAGTTAACATGTGGTGTTTAGCATGATTATTATCACGAAAACTAAGCCTCTTAATTAACATTTCGAATTGTCTGTAATATGAATATTGATGAAGCTCTCGATATATCGAAATAATATAGTTTCGTCTTTGGGCAATTTGAAAATGACATTATTTCGTTACTTACTGATGTAGTCATTACTTCAATTTTCCATTTTAAGCATTGTTTATAACTTAGAATTAAGAATGATAAACTTAGATGTGCTTGTGTATTAAAGCATTTTACAAATACGAGTCAATACCATTCTCAAAACCTACAGTTAAAAAACAAACAGAATAATTAAATGAAATTTACATAACGAATGTTAAAATTATTTTCATTTCCCCTCTTATTTTTTCTTTTGATCTTCAACTTTTATTTGATTTACAAAGAGAATAAAACTTTAAATGAATGTGTGTTTTTCTTATAGCAAAGCCACATCGAGCTATCTGCTGTGTTTACCGAGGGGAAACAAACTTCGAATTTTAGCGTTGTAAATTCGAAGACTTACCGCTATCCCAGCGATATAACAAAGCTACCTCTTTCTCTGCCAGTCTGATATCTTGACATAATAGGTTGTTTTGGAGAACTGGGTCAGCTAGCTTTAATAAAAATTAGTAGATCGGGTTTAAATATATAAGCAACGGGATGAACATTTGGCGTTTGTCTATCATTTTAATTTTCACTAACTGAAGCTAACATCAAACGAATGTAATGTTTGATAGTACGCGTAACACAGATTCATTAAACAGACCTTTACAGTGAGTGATGCATATTCACGCCACCTAATCGCCCCGGTAAAACAATGAAATAGATTACGTGCAAGGCCCGGATATATTTATTAGTAATACATTTTTCTCAAATTCAAATATAAATATGTATATACATATATATATCACAAGATTTGGGCTCTTGTTCTAGAGTCCTCATCAAGTTCTGAGATATAGTTCAAAAGTTTATTATTTTAAGTTTAAATTTTCCGTGACAAAATCATGAAGACATATCTTATATCAAACACTTTGTTTACCACCCAGCATGGCCATATGGTTAAGGTGCTCGACTCGTAACCTGAGGGTCGTTGGTTTTAATCCCCATCATACCAAACGTACTCGCCCTTTCAGCCGTAGGGATGTTATAATATTATGGTAAGTCTCACTATTCGTTAGTAACAGAAAATCTGAAGAGTTGGCGGTAGGTGTAGAGGACTAGCTGCTTTCCCTCTAGTCTTAGCTGCTAAATGAGTGACGGCTAGTTCAGATAGCCCTCTTCTTGCGCGAAAGTACAAAACACAAACGAACAAACTTTGTTTACAGAATAACCAGTTAGATTTAATTTCTCTTTTACCATAGTAAATTCATTCATGACGTTTTTGTAGGACTAAATTATTCTAATATAAAGGTCAATGAGACGCGTAACGTTTTACATTTACCATAGTCAACATCAATAATATAATTTCATATGATCAATCTAATATTTTCGCACATAAGTCGGTTAGGTTGTTATTGTTAAACGCAACGCTACACATTGGACAATTCACATTCTCTCCAGCACAGAGAATTGAACCCTGAAATTTAGCTTGTAAGTCCTGAAACTTACGTGTGACTCATGATGGAACATTAATTACGTCTACAGCTTTTATTGTTATCATAATGACGTTAAAGATGAATGGAACGGTAGCTCAGAATTTCTTTAAATTTATTGAAGATTTTCAAGAGCTAGAACCAACAATATGTGGTTTACATGTTTTCGAGCATTGTTGAACGTTCGAGAATCTCGTGTGAGTATATAAAAGCAAGCCACTACAAGACGGAATGAGACAGAATATTATTGGTCAGCTACAGTCAGCATACTATAAACCTCGGAAACTACAGTTGTGATAAGCACTTATTAACTGGAAAACTATAGATATTTGACCAGGAATATTTAGAAATTTCGAACATTACAAACTGTTTAACTTCAGTAAATTAACTTTGGACGTTAGTATTTCTAAAAGGACATTAGATATCTTCGTTGGAGAAAAGCTAGCTTGTAAATGCGTGAGGCTAGCCATTAAGTGAAGTGTAACATATCAACTCAGAAATAATTTGCTCATTGTCAACCATCGATAAAATATTCACTTTAATACCAGACGGAAAAATCGATATTGTTTGTAAAATTTTTGTGTATAAATTATAACTTCTAATAAGTATTTGTAATAACCGCTATTATAAATTGTATTGTTGTTTGCATATTAAAATATATTTTTGTTAAGAAAGAAAATTGTGTGTATCAATCTTAATGGTAAATATAATAAATTTGATACATATCGTTATTTAATTAACTTCTAAATTAAAATTAAAATTTCCGGCTCTTTGAAATTTTAATAAATCGGAGACGTGTTTGAGATAAAGTACGTAACAGTCGCCCAAATGATTAATTTAATAGTCTAGTCAACATTGGTTTTAGTTTTTATGTGTTGCTTTATGTATGATATTTTGCACTTCTAGTCACATTTTTATAAAATAAGACTAAATTCGTTATTTTTTTATCTTTAGTTCATGATTTATATAGTTAGCTTATTTCTTTATCAGAAGCTCTTAATACACACAAACACAACATTCTTAAACTTATGTTTACTTTGGTGTTGTATATTTAATTGTCTGGTTTTTAAAGCATATATTCAGAACTTAAACTATATTGAATTAACAAAAAAATCAGTTAATAAGCATAATGATATTATTTAGAAGAATCAATTTAAGCATAAGGCTTCACAGTGAGCTTTCAATAATTGGTCCATGGCATGGTTCAAATCCTTATTTCAGTATTACGAACTCTCAAACCTACATCTGAGTACCGGGAGGGGACGTCTATTCGCATTCGAAGTGTGATTTTAAACTTTATTTCCCAATTTATCCAATAAGTCGAGGCTGTATAACAAGAAAGTAAAACGTCAGAAAAATCTGCGTAACATGATAGATAGCATAAAACTTCTATAAAGCTATTTCTTACAAGAATAAAAAAGGCAGGGAATTGACTTATTATCCAAAGTTTAATAAGAATTGTAAGATTATGATAATAGACAATAAGAATGCTCTTCTAAAAACCTTTCTGTATTAAACAGGAATAATGGAAAACTGTAACTCTAAGAAAATCCGTTAGTATCTGTAAAAAGCATTTTAATCTGTGTGTGTGTTTTTCTTTAGATGATTTTGTAGCTATTAATGGCTGTTGCCTCAACTAGTTGCATTCCTCACTGAATATTAATACTCAGTAGGGTCAAACAGAATGAGAGAAGAATGGATGGTAATGTTACCACAACTGTAACTTGGACTTAGTTGCTGGACTCCTACCTATCCCCATATTTTTGAAGGGCCTCAGAGATTTAAAGTGTTCTGAATAGATTGGAAAAGATCAAGGAATCTTATTGTTGACTGTTCATAAATACTTTCATGTTAGTTTTGAGCGGTTTGATGTGACGTCATAGCCAAAGCTTCTGTTAGACAAGATTAGTTTTCATTATTTCACTTACAAAACTTCTGATTTAAAAAAAAATGTTTAAGAGAAATGCCTATGTACCATATGTAATATTGACATGTTAATAAATATTCAATGACACGAATATCAGTGACTGTATTTCGAAATACGATTTAAATTCAAGTGTTGCAACTGTTTTTTTTTCTCAAAACTTTTCCTTACGACAGTAATCACAGTGAATGCTCCACCCGCCGAGTCTCTACTTCAATAGTATGGAAAAAGAGGGGTTATGGAGTTGTTAAATGTTAGTTTCTGCGTAAAAATGAGGGGACGCCCTTTGATAAAACCTGATCCAAACAGTGGAAAGTGAAAGTAAACAACTACAGCCAATCTACAAGCCCTAGCGACAAAACCTGATCCAACCAGTGGAAAGTGAAAGTAAACAACTGTAGCCCATCTACAAGCCCTAGCGACAAAATCTAATCCGACCAGTGGAAAGTGAAAGTAAACAACTACAGCCCATCTACAACCCCCCATTCTGAAACTTAGCTTGACTTCGAACTTTCCTGTTCGAAAGAAAATGTGCACTTGAACTCCGAGCTGTTTATAGGTGACACAGGCAACGTTCAGAGCAAATAGATGGAATATAATATTTTCTTCAATACTTAATAAATCAGTGGCTATAGTTTTGGTGCATTCCACAAATACATCAACCTTTTCATGTGGTTAATATTAAACAATAACAGTAACTTCTAATTATGACTTGCAGTAACTAATAGTCTTATCGGAATGTTTAGTCACTCTTCCTCCTGACTTCTAACTATAAGATCATATTATTATATATTTCATCTTTCATAATCTTAGAAAGTGAAACCTGTTAAACTGAATTGTATCAATATTTTTGTCTAGTATTTCAAAAAATACTGTTTTTCAAGCAAAAATTAACAGAGATGAATGTCTCAAATTTTCGACTTTTACACATATTCTATTTTCTATAACGAGCGTTGTGTAATGAAATTCGAATCTTCTAGCAAATTCCTTCTCCAATCTTTATTATTAATATACCTTCTTAAAAAATATAGTTCTGTCATAAGTTAACCCCTCAGTCACATGTATGTATCTATATGTTTGAAAAATAAACAAAAACAATATTTAAATGAACGATGTCAAAGGCGCAGTATTCCTTCATTACTGGTATTTCTGCTTATGGCAGGTCAACAAAAACAACTAATGTTTGTTTCCGGTGTCACTATTTCAGTCATGATTTAATATAGTTACCGGAACGTGAAAGTACGTAGAGCGACAAAAAACTAAATATGGCAAACAAAGGTCATGATAAACAAACTTCATGACGACCTAAACCGTAAATGTGTCTGACGGATACTCAGTTAAAGGAGAGAAAACAAAGCCTTATTGCAGTTGTATGTAGGTCAGAATAGCATTTAACTTACAATTGCTTACTTCTATTCTCTCAGACGTATTACATTTCAGTCAAAATTCAGAATGGATACATTTATCAAAAATACTCTTTGAATAATATGCAGGTTTAACTACCCAATATAAGTAATATTTGTTTTAAGTCTTGTTCTTATGTTCATGCAATTTTTCCTAGTTAGAGCTTTCCAGTTTTACTGTGCCGTTCTACCACAGTTTTATCATCTAAGTTTATAAACACAGAACAGCAATTTTCCTTCCAGTAAAAGCTTTAAAATTCAGAACTAGTACCAACAATCATTTTTCTTATAACACTTTAGAACTAGTACTAACAATTATTTTCCTTCCAACGAAAATTTTAGCAGTAGTTCTTCGAAGCTATGCAGTCTTAGCATCTATTTTATTCTAACAACTAACATTCTTTCTATATTTTAACAACCAATGTCTCCTAGATTAATAATTATTGCTGTAAAACTTATAACTAACATCTTATATTTGCAACAAATGCAGTTTATATAAATAATTATAGTTCTTTATTCTTACCTTGAAAATAAAATATTATCATTCATCTTAAAATTTTAAACCTTAAAGTTCTAACGCACGTTTTTATCCTGTATTCATTTTTAACTCTAGCAACCGCTTACTTTCAGTATCACAGCCCTCTTTCCTTTATCACCTTTTTAGCAAGTGTAGAATATGTACCACAAATATTTGAAACAAGTGCCACTATTACACGATACCTAATTAATGACAGTGATATTTGTACAAAAGACAAATTTAGAGCAGTCAGTAATATTGGAGCATCATTGGTGAAGACACCACTTTTTATGTAATTTATCTTAAGTGCAGTTTTAGTCAGCTTGTGACCTTATGAGACCTGCAAGACCAATGACAGAAAAACTAAGCACAGAACACACAACGTTGTTTTACACAAATAGCAACAATGCTCAGTTCCTAACAGACATGCTGAGTTCTGTTAACAATCTAGTTGTGTTTCTTTGTTACGATGGTTCTTTAAAATTAGCTGACGAAGGGGTAAAGAGATGACTCTTGAAATACTGTTGTTGTTGTATTTCATGTTTGTTTTGTAGTTAACCGCGAAGTTACATGATGGGGAATCTGTGTTGTGCCCATCGCGGGGATCGATGACTGAATTGCAGCGTTATAAGCGCTCAGTCTTACTGTTGAACCACAGGGAAATTAAACTAATTGAAATAAGATACTAGTATTATAAACATTTTTAATTTTTGGCTACTTTTAAATTTATAATCAATGCTGGTTTCACGGATGCAGCTGGCCATCGAAACCTAAGTAACAGTAGTGAGTCCCGAGTTTGTTAATAAAAAAAGTTCTAATTATATGGGCTTAATAGGTTTCTTATGATTCATGTCTAAAATGAAACACAATAACATGACTTGCATAAATACTTACCCTTTATATTTCACTTGGTTTCGAACGCTAACATCAGTCTATAAGTAGCTACAATTCTACAATGTTGATGTCGGTCGTTCAAAAATAAATTAAATTTTAGGCATTAGACTAACTAAAAAGGCCAGTAAAAAATTTGAGAATGGTGTCTCTAACTTGCAATATCCAAAAACAGTTTTAAAAGTAGAATGTGTTTAGCTAAGCACATGTGGTTTTTCATGGTCAAAATTAAGACTACTAACAAGTTTAGTGTTATGCACTTTTCTCCATATTATCATACGAAAAAGCAGAATATAAAAACTTAATTTTTAACAATTATTATCTCTCTTTATCTTTTTAAGGAGAAGAAGTTTATTGACTATATAAATTATTGTAGCCTTAATCCATTTTTTTCTGGAAGGGATTCGCGTAAAACTACACAAGGATTATCTGCGCATGGTTGTCCATGTTTTAGAACTGAGAAGTTAAATAGAAGGTAGCTAGACATCAGCACCCACTACTAAATCTTGAGTTATTTTCTTGTCTAACCGAACAACGCAGTTTGACCGTCCTTCTTACAATCTAAACGCGGCCCCAAGGTGTCGACGGGTTTTTGCAATAACAGGACGCAAACCATGACTACCCACCCAGTCTCGCAGTTCAAGGAAGCTGATCATTAAGATACTTCTCAATCTTATTAACGAACAAAACAATTCCATATTTTATATACGTTTTCTAATAACACCAAACTGGTTTTAATATACTCATGAAAACCATATAATAAAAGCAAAGAACAATATGTGCTCGTTGTAATACTTTTAAGTTGCAATTATTCACGTTGTCTTTAATTATAGTGGTCATGTGTAGTAGTGGTCCTCAATCTTAGATCAGTGAGCTCTTTTCAGATTTACTTCAGATTTACAATGCTAAAATCAGGGATTCAATTTTCCTCTGTGAACACAGACTGATGTCATTTTACTATAAGAAAATACAAACACACTATTTTCAGGAGATTTGTAAAAACTGCATTAATTATGGAAAGGAAGTGGCAGCATAATACCTAGATAAAATAAAACAATCAGGTGATCCGCAAGCAAAAAATTGAAATCTATTGTTTAATAGAATAGGATCTTTGTGTGTGTGTTCTTTTATAGGAAAGGCATATTGGACCATCATCTGTGTTCATTGAGGGAAAACGAATCTATGATTTTAGCATTATAAATCCAAATACTTACCGCTGTCTTCGCGGGGGGCTCAAAGTAATAGAAGAGGAACACGAGTTTGTTGAGAAAAAAATCGCGGGAATATAGAAAAATCTCAATAACAACAAGAAACAAATTAGAAACTGAAAAGTCATGTAAAGAAATAAAGAAAAATAATGAGAAAAAATGGCCACAAAATGTTTATGACATTTTTCTCCTCCAATTCGCCGGGTTCACTGAACGTAATTTTTGTTTAAAGAGTTGCATAGTCAACGAACTCTGAAGAAGCTGTAAGAATCTAGTCGGTGGAGTATTAGGTGTTGTCTGAGACTTCTTCCGTCAGTCACGACATATAATGTATTTGCATGGTTTCATACTGACTTTTATTTAATCATTAAATTGTCCATTCAGTTAGATGACATGAAACATGGCAAACGTTAACCAGTATAGGGTGACTCATTATAAGAAAATGCCACCCCGAGGTGAGAATCTATAATAATAAGCTGTTGAGAAAAGTTATCGACTTTTTCCAGTCCGTATGATTTACTACATCAAGTTTAGGAGATAATCTATTTAATAACACCATCATAGTTTTGAGGGTTTCCAGTGTAGAGGTTCGTTTTAACAAAATTCATGTCAACTATCTTTCCAAGAAAACAATTGTGTGGAAAAAAAATGAGCATCCCTCATGTGTGTATATTATTATTATGAAAATAAGTTCGTGTGTTATTTTACAGTTGTATTAAATAGCTGCATGAAGATAAATAAAAGCGAATAAATAAACGATTCCTGTTTAGATACCGAAAGATATCATTAAAAACATTTTAGATCAGGATAAACCAAGTGATGTATACAAATGTTATTTCCGTCATACCCTCGTCCCCCGTTAGTACAGCGGTATATCTACGGAGTTACAACGCTAAAATCAGGGGTTCGATTCCCCTCGGTGGGCTCAGCAGATAGCCCAATGTGGCTTTGCTATAAGAAAACACACACACAGTCATACCCTCTATAGTATAACCATGTATATAACACTTTTGGAGCTTGTATACCATCCATATAAAGAGAAGTTATAATCGGTTGAAACACGTGGCGTTTGTCATAATTCTATTACTATGTTTTGTCGTGTTAGCGTTTATCTATAAAAAATTGCTAGCATATTTTCTTACATTTGCTAATTTCTTAAAGCAAAAGTTAGAGTTGATTAATACCCATGTCAAAATATTTTGCATAAAAAATAAATTTATAAAATTCCTATAACTACAAATGGTTTCTATAATTTTCGTGAAAGTTGATTTCCATTCATAACTGCTAAAATATACACAGTATTCTGTTTAGATTTTTAAAGACTACCCTTGTATAGTTTTTTGCTTAAGCTCCTGTAAAGCACTGTGCTTAGTTCAGAAGATAGCTGTGCTTAACTTTTTAGAAACTATAACAACGTAGAATCTTCGCAGAACTTTCTAAACATTATATGCAGTATTGTTCAAAAGTTTTTAAAAACCATCCCTATGCTCAATCATTTTACGTTTCTAAAAACTATTGCTGTGTCAAATTTTGTGCTGGCACTAGGTTGAATATTATATTTAAGTTTCTAGCATTCAAAGCTGTTTTGAAGTTGTATTTAAGTTTCTAAAGACTATCACTATGTTAAACCTTGTGCTGGCACTATGCTGTATACACTATTTACGTTTCTAAAGATAGTCAATATGTTAAATCTGTACTAAAATTTTAAAGAATTTCACTATATTGAATCTTCTGCTGATGTTTCTAGAGACTGTAAAGTCTTGTCTCAAAATTTCTAAAGACTGTACATATGTAGTTTTGTATTTGGAATAAAAACATTTTGTTTACTACATGAGTTGTGTAAAACGTGCTCCAAGTGACGTCACTGTCCTGTGACTAAATAAAAAAAAAAGAAGTCTAATTCCGTATTGGTTTGGCAAACTGAATTAAAATTAAATAATTTTGTTTAATTTGTTGCTATTTAGATTAGGTAATATATATATATAGAATAAAGAGATTTATGTAAATTTTGAATAACTATTTCACATATCACAATAGCTCGAAGAAATATCGAATCAGATTTGTGACTGGCTATTTCAGAATCTTATTTGAAGTTGCCAAAAGCAGAACAGTCCGTAGTGGTGGTTCATCAAGTAATATGGTTACCTTAATACCAGTAACAATTATATTTACAAAAATACAAATATAAAATGCAGCATATGGCTGGAGGCTTGGTCGTGATGTATTTTTACCTACTAGCCATTGTTGCTACTCTCAAAGTGGATTTTTTTCCAGGAAAATTGTCTTCAAGACATTCTTCTTTTAACGCTGGAGGTTGACCTTGACATGAGAGGCAACTTTCTTCATCTACGGTATACCAGTGTAACTTATTATCGTGCTGATTGTAGAGCCTTCTGAAAAAGCAGTCTTTATTTGGAATAACCATCGTTTGATTTACTTAAGAAGGACGATATCTTGCTTTAACCTTATTGCAGATATATCAGTGAATCAATATTTAATCCAAAATTGCATCATACTATCGCCCATCACAGATAAGTAAATATTGGCTTTTCTATGGTATTATACCTATATTCACCTCTCTTATGCTATTTGTGTAGTTGCAAATTCTTGCTGTTGATCTCATTTAGTGTAAAGGGAAACACGCAACTTTTAGTTACTGGATTTGTGTGAGTGTGTTAGGTAATTTTCTTACCCGAGAACATTTGCTACAGTTACTGGTTATCTTTTGGAAAACGAAAGAATAATATTTTAACGGTAGTGTATTTGTCTCCGCGAATTTCTTTGTAAGGATAGGACCTGTATATATATATATATATTATTATTATTATTATTTTGACAATACAAATATGAATTGTAGGATTTGTACACTTCTTTAACTTGGAAAACAAAAATACCTTTTCCATTTACAGGTGTGTTTATATAGATGAATCTTTTGATTTACAAAATAACACGAAGTTACCTCTTGAAAGGTCACAAGCATAGTCCTCGACAACGTTTCCTATACATAAAAAGACCTTTCTATCACAACCATAATAAGAAGAGAAAACATAAGTATTTCATTCAGGGTTCGATTCCCCTCGGTGGACTCAGCAGATAGTTCGATGTGGCTTTGCTATAAGAAAACACAAACACATTTCAGGATACGCCTTCTTTAAATCGAAATTATTAAAATGCTTTTAAAAGTAATTTGTCAGTATTAGAATTTCCGTAAAATACGTAAACCCAGCAGATGCGTAATAATACAGTTTACAAGTATAGTGCCCTCGCCAATAACTAATAACCATAAAGTAATTAAATATGCAACTTCGACCATAGTGCAGTAGCAAGAAAGTAGGGCAAATCAAACTGACTAGAAGGAAATCGATACATTTCAGAAATATTAACAATAAACGAAGAGTTGATATGAAAACAGTAAAAAATCACATTTCTCATAGTTGAATCAGTTTGCATGTAAATGAAATCAGTGTTCGTTACTACATGATTGTGACTTACAGCACATTATTAAGTAAAATATAAATTTTAGTTACAGTTATGTAATTGGATAAATGTGCTGTACTTATTGCAAGGATTAAACCCCGAATTTTTAGTTTGTAGGAGTTTTATCGTCTAATACATCGGTTCAGAAATCACGAAAATGCAATAAAGGTCTTTAAAAGAAGCGGGTCATTCTTCTAAAGATGATAGTGATGAGTTCTGTTCAAATATTCAACATTTCACCGTTACTGAATCTTCTTAAAACAAAGTATTATTTGTCACTTACGTATCTTATCATATTCTTCTTAGATATACACATACAAGTACGTTTTGCTAGAGCTGAACGTAATCTGACTGACATTTCGTTCACCCAGTTCAACCACCGACAATTCTGATTTTGTTAGTTACGCAAAGACCAATATGTAAAACTTATGACTAAATTAATACCGCTAATCTAATTTTGTGAACAATATATATATATCTTTTATCGTCCTTACTTTCCTTCTCTACTCTCTTATAGTTCATAAAATGAAGAACAAAATTTAGTTGAAAGTCAGGTGTATTAATAATAAGGTTACTCATTGTCTTATGGCACGAATACTGTTTTTTTATAAAGTGATCACTATGGTTTGAAAAATAAGATGGCAGTCGTTTTTCTCAGTTACAAAGTTAAATTAAATATTTTTTTACTAAGCAAAAACTATTGGATGAATACAACTTCAAAAACATATAAGGATATTGTATTTGTTACAGGATGTTTTTGGTCAGTGATAAATCATTCCATAGAGCCTTTGTAATAACGTATCTCTGACTGTCTATCATAATCAGTTTTCATTTTCAAAAGTAAAGTATTGAAATCTGCACATGTCGCACATTAAATGTAAAGTACTATCTTAGAATAAAACTACCCGCCAAGCCATAGTTTGTTTGTTTTGAATTTCGCGCAAAGCTACACAAGGGCTATCTGCGCTAGCCGTCCCTAATTTAACAGTGTAAGACTAGAGGGAAGATAGCTAGTCATCACCACCCACTGCCAACTCTTGGGCTACTCTTTTACCAACGAATAGTGGGATTGACCGTACATTATAACACCCCTACGGATGAGAGGGTGAGCATGTTCGGTGTGACGAGGATTCGAACCCGCGAAAGTTAGATTACGATTCGAGTGCCTTAACTACCTGGCCATGCTGGGCCCCCAAGCCATAATTTCTTTCTGTGAAAAACCATTCTAGTCAAGAGTACATCACGTGTATATAACGTTCGCAAACCATGATTTTTATTGTTTTTTACTAATACCGAAATATCTAATAATGCGTTTCAGTTGATTTTGCTATTATGTTAATTAATAGATTGTGAAGACTTAAAATTTCACTTCAGGTAAAATGTGTTTATGTATCGTACGAGAAGGCTGCCCTCAAGAATGTGAATAGCAACATCTTACAACACAACTTATGGGTGTTTTTTTCGAATACTGGCATACAACAATATAACTTATGGGCATCTGTATGAAAAATGACATTAAACTATTACATTAGATGTAATTCCGCAGGTTCTCTGAATGTGCTCTGTTTCAAAAGTAAATGAAACCAAAATTAAAAGCAGCAATTGTTTTTAGTTCTTGCTTTAGAAGTTCACATGTTATGTGTGACTTAGCCTACAAAATGCATAGTTCTTGTGATTCGTGACATGTGTATGACAGCACTTATTGCAACGTTAAATGTTATGTATGAAGCCATTTTCGTATCTATTGACTAACTGAAAAACAACACATTAGTATATACTGATTAAAATAAGTGACCCTCGAGGAAATAAGGATGCCCCTTTTTGAATGCTGACATTCAACAATAAAATTTATAAGTGTCTGTCTGAATTCAGCTTTATGAGAGTATTTCTGAATATTGACATCGAATATTATATCTTAAAAGCTGTCTATTTACATACCGACCCACAAATCTAAATTAACTGTTGCAGCTAGTCGTAACCAGTGTGTTCAGCGAAAAGAATCACTTAATATACATAATAAAAGCTTATCACCAATAGATCTGCATGTAAAATTCAGAGCATTTTTGGTGAAGGTTACTCAGTTGCTGCAGATTGGTTTACTTCATGAAAATATTTCAAGTTTGTTTAATAAGGTTTAGTTATAGTTCAATACCTGAATATAATGAGTACTCAACTTTTTATGATTATATATGTTTTATGAATAAAATAAATCACAGGAACAATCGATCAACAGGGGGAGCCGTAAATAGCAGTGTGAGTTATTCTCAACTAATAGAATAACAAATTGCATCACATTCTACCAAAGATTAACACTACGGTTATGTCTTATATGAGGTCTTCTCGCATTTACAGTAGAAAATCATATTGATTATTTTCGGGAGTTTATCTTCAAATTTCGGAGATATATAACATTGCTCCTACAAGATGTGTTCTTGAGTTGTTAAAGATTTTAATGATAATTTCAGAATAACAAATCCTCGATTGTGGTAACTGTGTTATCGTGTTATTGTGGTAACTGTGTTATTGTGGTAATTGTGTAATCGAAACTAATTGGTTCTAACTAATAATAAAGATTTTACATTTCGTTGTGCTAAAAACATCATTTTTTGTGCTTTTTTCACTCCTAATATAGTAGCACAATCCACTTAAAAATAACTTATAAAATCGTTTTCAACAGGTTTAAAAGCACCTAACTACATGCGGGCATGTGAAAGCAAGTCAGACAAGAAAGACGTAATTCCCTCGCTGACGGGAATATTTAAACGTTTTATGGTAGAGATGCATGTCTCCAACACAATTTGCCTCGATTATTGAAATCAATTGAAGCTATAGAAGTGATTAATAGCTTACACAAGTTTTCTGCCCGTAACAGATTTATGAGATATTGAAAAACTTGCACACAACCAATACCTATATGCACATGGCCCGCTCTTAGGTTGGTTTATAACTCGCTACGAAGAACGACATGCTCTTCCAACGAGAATAAAACAGTAAAAGATTCTTAAGTAAGATAATTACGATTTTGCACAAAAATGCCAGCCCAGTGCAAGAAGTCCAAGTTATTCCGGCTAGAGTAAAACATAATTTTTCTCACATATATTTTGCATAATCGTCAGAAAGGGTTTGGTTTGTTTTGAATTTCGCGCAAAGCTACACGAGGGCTATCTGCGCTATATGTCCCTAATTTTGCAGTGTAAGACTAGAGTGAGGGCAGCTAGTCATCACCACCAACTGCCAACTCTTGGGCTACTCTTTTACCAACAAATAGTGGGAATTGACCATAACATAATAATACCCCCACAGATGAAAAAACGACCATGTTTGGTATGACGGGGATTCGAACCCACGCTCCTCGGATTACGAGTACCTTAACCACCTGGACATGACGTGCAGTCCGAAAGAGACCACTTTTCTTAACATTGTATTTAGACACAGCCAAATAGACATTTATTACTTTTATACTTCGTTAGGCTCTATAATTAAAATAACGTTTTAGCAAACTTGGTGAAACTTGAATAGATGGAAAATACCTGTTTTAGAAACCCAAGTGCAAAGGGTGACATTTCGAATTTCTTTTGTTTTTTGTTTGTTTTCGAAGTTCGCACAAAGCTACTCGAGAGCTATCTGTGCTAGCCGTCCCTAATTTAGTAGTGTAAGACTAGAGGGAAGGCAGTTAGTCATCACCACCCACCGCCAGCTCTTGGGCTACTCTTTTACCAACGAATTGTGGGATTGACCGTCACATTATAACGCCCCCACGGCTGAAAGGGCGAGCATGTTTGGCGCGACGGGGAGGTGAACCCGCAACCCTCAGATTACGAGTCGCAGGCCTTAAAATACTTGGCCATGCCGGGCCGGAACTTTAGCCTTTGGATCAGTGTGTATGTGTGTATGTGGTGTCGGCGGTCTTAATAGTGTCCTGGTGGATTGTGGAGATTGTGGTAACTACTACCTTGTTAAAAACTACTAAATATTGTCGTTTTAACATTATCTTAGTAACTAGTTTGTCGGTCTGAATCTGAAAGTAAAATCGCGCTCCCCACTTTAGGGGCATATGTGTTATAAGAGTGAAAGTCAAATTCCACTATTTGTTTACAAAAGTCCAAGAACTGCTGGTGGGTGTTGTTCATTAGCTGGCTTTCCTATAGTCTATTACTTGAAAATTAGGTACGACTATTGTATCGGTTTGTGTGAATGTTCGAAAAACAAAACAAAGTTTTAATATTTGTCGCTGAATTTTCATTTTTTTAAAGAAGTACAAAAAGAAATCAGTAAGATAGAAGGTTTGTTTTATTTTGTATAGCAGAATTGTGATATATATATATAACTTAAGATGTAATTCACAATAATATGGAAACAATACTTAGCTGAATAAACTTCGAATTACTGAGAATAACATTTCATTAACATTTAAGATCTCAAAAAGCGCACAAGAGTATAAGTACAATACTGATGTAAAAGGAATAATAAATCCAGTAAACTATAAATGAAGAACAAAGATGGGCATAAACTGGAGAAAAGACGACTTTTATTGAAAACAGTTTGGTGGTAAATATTTAAAATATTTGTTAACCATCGCAGGCGTTTTAAACAACAAATGTCAAGTACCAAAGGTAAAGAAGCTACAAATTTTAAACCCGAATTCTAGTTAAATTACATATAAACCTTTGTCAGAAATAATCAACCCCTTGTAGCAAAACAGATATCTGTTTCTGATTACAATACATATTTGTGATTTCTGTTTGAATTTACTTAATCGAAGTAGGAAAACAATAAATAAACTGACAAACATGGCGTTTTTAAAAGTTTTGGGCCCATAATCGCGGAACTTTTCGGTGTTTAAGTATAATATTTTTGTTTATGTTTTGGGTGAGTAGCTTCTTGCATTACGAGTTGTATATATTACCTAAATATATTTCTCTGTTCATTACGTATACACAATTAACAAAGTCGAGAAGATGTCCTGACCTTGGTGACCTGTTCTTCACAAAGAATTCTACAACTTCTGGTTCATGTATGTACCCAAGGTCACTATCACGAATAGCAGAAACGAGTTCACGAAATGTGATTGTTATCCAGTTAATTAAATGTGCGAGTTCGAACCCCCGTCGCACCAAACATGCTCGCCTTTTCAGCCGTGGGGGCGTTATAAAGGTACGATCAATCCCACAATTCGTTGGTAAAAGAGTAGCCCAAGAGTTGGCGGTGGGTGGTGATAACTAGTTGCCTTCCATTCAGTCTTATACTGCTAAATTATGGACGGCTAGCGTAGATAACTCTTGTGTAGCTTTGCGCAAAATTAAAAAAAAAACAGACAAACAATAATTAAATGTATTCGTATGTGAGCTGACGTATATATCAAATTAAGAAGTGAAGTTACTGAGTATTATGTTGCACGACAAAAACAATAGTTTTTATCTTGTAATATATGAGTGTGTGATTCAACCGAAAACAGCAATAATGTTAACACAATACAAACTTTGATACCCACCACAAGCATCAAAACAATGTGAATTTTCAAAAACGATTGCAGTTTTTGGCAGACTATAAATAAAATGTACATATCATAGTTAAATGATCACTTAATACATCAGTTCATGCCAATAGCTGATTGTTGTTTTAGTTCTGTAACTATCGACGGGGTATATATCGATCACATTTGTTTTTCAAACATCTTTTCCTAAATTACTTCGGTATTAACAGGATCCTTAATAACATACGACATACGTAATAAATGTAAAACAAAAACTTTTTACACAAAAAAATGAGTGATTTCACCCAATTTTGAGGCAATTCTTAACCCAGAGTAATGTGACCTAAATATAAAATTACTCAATATTGGCCTCCAGGGTATTAAAGCAAGTCGGTAATTTGAGGGTGACATTGAATTCCGTGAAAACTTGACTGTTTTCAGATATTTACTGTGTAATTGGGCATAACGAACAAACTGAAATCGTTAGAAGTCAAGTGATATCACTCGAAACAAATTGAAAGGTGTTTAAGGATCTGATGTGAGCTATATTGAAAGTGATTATTACAGATCTTAAATAAGTCAGGGAATTTGAAGTAAAATCATTTAAAAATAAAACATAAGTCATTTTATATTGTCATCAAACCATGGATCCAGCTGGACAATGCATTGCTCACTTTTTGGATATTTAGATTGTTTACAGACACCACCTTGTTCTACATTAAACATGACACCAACGTAATTCAGGCAACACTTACATCAACACAAGTTATATGGTTAATTGTGTTTAATTTCTACGAGAGATGAAGTTACTTACTTGCAACCAATGATAACAACAAATCAAAAATACATTTATTAAATCTGCCTTGAGAATCAGTCTAAGAGTAAAATTATGAAAGTATTAAAAGATACAGAATGAAAAATATTTAACCTTCAAATTGTTGATTCTTAAATACTTTTAAACATATTCATATATATCAGTGTCGGAGAAACCGGGTTTTCAACCACTGTCCATAGTATAATGTACAATAATAGTATTGGAGGAAAAAATGGGTTTAATAACAGTGGTGGAAAAAATCGGGTTTTCCCAATAGTGTGCTATGTAGTAACAGTGTTGAGCAAACTGGGTTTTAAATCGCTGTCCACTGTATATATACTGTGTTCGACAAACCCGATTTTCAACCATCGTCCATGGTATACTATGTAATAACATTGTTAGACAAATCAGGTTTCCAACCACTGTACAGTGTTGAATAAACTAGATTTTCGATCACTCTACACGTTAAAGTGTGTAATGACAATGTTGGAGCATAAATTAAGTTTCTAACCATTGTCCATGGTATACTGTGTAATAATATTATTAATAAAATTGATGTGTACATCCTGAATTACAAAAACGTTCAGAACTGAGTTACACAATCTTTAACATGTTTTAAAATACATATTAATAAAAATATGATTGCCACTAACGTATGTTTTCATTTACCGAAATTTGCCTTTGAAAGTAAGATGGAGGTGAACATAAGTTGGAATGTTATTTTTTAAATTAAAAATGAACACGTAGAATGTTGCTGGTACATCCTATAGGACTGGATAAATACGTCAGATTTTGTACCACTGGAGTCTGATATAACACTTATTTTGTAGATGGTAAACACTGTATGTTTCAGTGGATCCTTATTTAAAATTCCTTTTATATTTAAAAATATCGCTTACATTAAACTAGTAAACTAAATTATAAAATTATCAACACTGTGTCAGTGAAGGCGTATCACATGAAAAATTCCTGAACACATACGCTTAGTGTCTAACTAGTTGTTTTGTACTTAATAGAATATGGTGGATAACTGACATCATGGCTTGCGACAGTAAAGAAATCACACTTCTTAATGTATTCAGGGTGTTAACATAGACCTATTACGATTTTTAAAACAAAAATTTAAAAATCATTTCCACGATCCTTAAGGTAGGTGAATGCACACATCATATGAAATTATTACCATGTAGAGGTAGATATTCGTACACACAGCTTATGAAACTATTTAACAAGGAAAGATAAACGTTGATATACACAATCTATGAAACTATTCTCAACGTAAATGTGTTGTAAGTATAGTGTATGAAATTATTAGCATTTAGAGGTAGATTTCAGGTATCACAGTGTTATGTTTGACGTAAAGGATAAGTTCAGGTACGTCGTTACACTTAGTGTACGTCAATTAATTAAACATATACGTAGCTATGATTGGAATACAAGCAGATATACTTTCAAAACGACATTAACTCGAGGGGATCATTTGAGGGAAACTCCATTGAACAACACCTAAATAATTAAATGAGTAACTGTGTGCGTTCGTGGGAAACTTTTTAAGCTTCATTAAACTATGAAAAATTAAATTAGGAGTGGGGACCAACAGACGACGTCATCAGATGCGTAATGAAAGAGTGTGTATAGATAGTACTATGGATTTTAAAGGGAAAGGTATTTAAGTTATGGTTTGTTTTGAATTTCGCGCAAAGCTACACGAAGACTATCTGCGCTAGCAGTCACTAATTTAACAGTGTAAGACTAGAGTAAGGCAGCTAGTCATTACCACCAACTGCCAACTCTTTGGCTACTTTTTTACCAACGAATAGTGGGATTCACCGTTACATTATAACGCCCCAACGGCTGAAAGGGCGAGCATGTTTGGTGCGAAGGGGATTCGAATCCTCGACCCTCGGATTACGAGTCTAGTGCCTTATCTACCTGGCCATACCGGGCCGGTATTTAAGGACAGGGACCTGTCATCTCCTACAG
Organism: Tachypleus tridentatus; assembly: GCF_004210375.1. Classification (NCBI taxonomy): domain Eukaryota; kingdom Metazoa; phylum Arthropoda; class Merostomata; order Xiphosura; family Limulidae; genus Tachypleus; species Tachypleus tridentatus. Next base: position 99,521,446 of record NC_134825.1, on the reverse strand, counting down.
CTTCATTTTAGAAAGTAGTGTTTATTTGTTAAGGTTCTGTGTCTAAATTTCTTTATAGACACTTAGGGTATTAGTAGCATCAACCTATTGATTTTTAATATTTACCTCGATAACCAGGTTTTAAAATTGTCACTATATCTGGTGTTTCTTACTACACTAAATAAACCATCCGTTTCTCATAATTCATTAGATCATTCATCTCAAAGTGTCTTTTTTTTTTTTTTTTTTTTACTAGAGTTGCATGGTCGGCATCACGTTTTGTATAATAGGTCCCACTTGTAATCTGAGGGTCGCGGGTTCGAATTCCCGTCGCACGAAATATGCTCGCCCTTTCAGCCGTGGGGGCTTTATAACGTGACCATCAATCCCACTATTCGTTGGTAAAAGAGTAGCCCAAGAATTGGCTGTGGGTGGTAATAACTAGCTGCCTTCCCTCTAGTCTTACACTGCTAAATTAGGGACAGTTAACGCAGATAGCCCTTATGTAGCTTTGCGCGAAATTTAAAAGCAAACAATTTACATCTTAGAAACATTTGAATTTAATTTCAAAATATCACAACAACAACAATAAAAAAGATTCGTTCGCAAAGTGAGTTTTCCCCTAGTAGTTAATTATAATTATTAGTAGCTTCTGATCAGAAGTAACATAACCATATCAATTAGAATTAAACCATCTCTAGTAAATTCATGTAACTAATCTTACGTAATCACTTTTGTTTTTGTTTCTTAGAAGTTTCGCCCAAAGCTGCATACGGGTTAAACATAACCGTCATAATTTCGAACTTGCAACCTAGAGAAAAGCAAAAATGTCAACAACGCCCAACTCTCTAAACTTTGTGGCAATTAGATGCAAACCAGGGACCCTCTGTTTGACGGTTCGGGCACGCTAATCTTGGAGCCGCGATCGAACCAGTGATGATTACAATGCAAGAATCATCCGTTAAGTACCGCCGCTGTGAACGATATTTTCAGCCATAATTAGAAAAAAAAAAATCATGAATTTACACGTAAAGCTTACAATGAAAAATATTCTTCATAAGTGTGAAAGTTAACAGTAACAACAATCAACATAATTTTAATATATTATAAGTCAATAACACCAACGAATTTAAAAAAAAATTAATTATGCCATTACTTACGAAAAACGCTGTTCACTCCTGAGATTAACACAACTTATTAATACACAAATACTATGTTAATGTTAATGCAAATAAACTAGCTATTTATTCAAGGCATTGATTACAATATACCAAACAGTCACGCAAAATACAAACTCTGTTGTGTTGTGCACTGTTTCTAACTACAAATCATTATGAACTGAAACCTTTGCCAAATGTAAAAACAAGACAAAAAACATTTCTGTTATGTTCTTTCTTCCTAATTAAGCACAAAGCTAGACAACGGGCTATCTGTGCATTGCCCAACACGCGTACTGAAACCCGGTTTCTATCGTTGAGAGTCCGCAGACATGCCGCTGTGCCACTGGGAGACATCATGTTTTTCACTAATATAATTTTGTTTTACTTTTTTAAAGTTATTCAGATAAACTGAAATAACGATTGCTTCAGCGATTAATGTTGATACCTATGTTGATCTGCCGTATTTTTTGTATGTATCCATGAGCTAATTCCAAGTGTCATTAATATATAACTATGCACATTGCTTATTTTAAAACTCTCAGTTCAATTATTCGTTACTCTTTAAGATTTTATCGTTATTTGATATCAATTTGTCATAATGACGGAGGAAATTACTCCAAAACTAAAATATCAGTAATTAACTATATACTGGCTATAGAATAATGTACTTGCTACGCAAAATATTATCAAAAATGTAATTAAATTTATGTTATATGAATGTGAAATTACATTAGAGTGAAGTATAACTTAAAAATAATACAATTTTACATTCATTTTTATTGTTTTCAGATTAATTCTAGGTTTTCAGTTTATAATTTTCATTATTAGCGAAACATGGTGTAGTAATTATAATTACCTTTTTTCTTATCGCTATATACGTGAAAAGTTAATGCTTTCAAAACGCTTTTAGTTACAAGAAGTTATGGCATCCAATGCAAACATTGCTGCTTTACGTCATTTCTTGTGACAACACTGGGAACACATTTATTTTATCTATAGTCAAACTCAGTTTTTTAAATAACTGTTTTACCCTTTTACAATTTACGTATCTCAGATTGAGCAAAACCATGAACAGCTGAGGGCTATATTTTCCACAAGATCACCTTTCTAGATCCAGTTAAACTGGTAATAGAGAACGTTCCCCGTGAAGTTTTATTTATATTTTCTTCTTATAGAACTATATATCTGTTAGTTTATTCTTGTGACGTAAAATACAAATAAAAGTTATAGGAAACTGTGATACGTACTTCTGTCCAAACGTGTTACAACCAGCCGAATAAACAAAGTGTAAGTTTCACCCTTTTATATATGTCTACATATTTACAACTTGAATGTTGAAGATTACAATCAACGTAAAATAAGCTTTAATATGCAACGTATTAAGGGGTTGAAGAAAAAGTAGAAACGCATAGTAGATGCGACTTAATAATGAGTCATTTTTAGTAGTTAGAACTCCTTCGTTTCTTTATAGTGGGACAGCTGGAAGTTTCTGATAGATAGATACGCTAAGGAATTTAGTTCCATTACTCGAGGACATAACTTACGTGAAGAAGAACTGTCTCATTCATTCGTGATTACCTTACAACCACTGTTACAAATACTTGATGAGACTTATGGAATAATTGCTATGCTGTAATGATAATAGTAATAATAACAACCATTGCTATTGTTTTTCGTACAAAGTTAAGAAGTTCTGTGTTTGGATAAGCAAAGCATCTATTAATTGGGCTTCTACAATACGTTCTGTTTGATAGCTATTTAAGTCACATTTCTTTCCCACATTACTTGACAAACATGGAACAGAGCTTGCAGTTGTTTATACACCACAGATCACCTGTTTAGAAGGTCACTGGAATAACAAATTAACCATTTCGTGATAACGAGAAACTCACTTGAAGTAAAAATGTATCTCAGGTCGGCTGGTATATGTATTAACACTTTTACTAATGAAGCAGAGAAAAACATTTCGACCTTCTTAGGCCATTTTCAGGTTTTAAGTGTTAATACCCATACCAGCCGTTCTGAGATACAAATTAATCATTTAACCGAAAATCTGGTCCATTTAACGTTTGGGGAAGAATATATCTTTTACCAAGTGTTTCTTTTGTTGTTGTTCGACTCCAGTATATATATATATATGTTGTAGAAATATGTCATTATCAGCGAAATAACTGAAACGTCTGCCTCAGCTAGTAAGACAATGGCAAAAATAACAATATCCTGTTTCAGAACAACCTGTACAAAAAACTGTTTATGCATGTGATAAACAGTTGAAGACTGCAGTGCATGTTATTTTTTTTATGTTATAATGGCGATAAAACAATGCACAAAATGCATAAGCTTGTCATATCTAGTGCAATCAAGCGTAAGCAAACTATCTTCATGTAAAATGAGTTTTATGTTAGTGCTTTATTTATACGAATAATCAATGCAAATGCACATGGAAATAGTAATGATATAGTACAGAACTAAACCATGTTGCTATATAGTACGTCTTAAAATGAAGTATTTTCTTACCTTTGTTTTTGATGTTTTGGGTGTTCTCACACTGACATCTACTGCATATATCTCTAGTTCATAGACTTGAACATTATTGTCTCGGTCTAAAACAACAGCTGTAGTTATTACACCATTTTCCTTATTGATAGCAAAAACGCGGTTTTGTGGTAGGTCATTACCATAGATTGCCGTCAAGTAGTACTCCAAATCGCCTGCAGGGCCGTTAGGGTACTGAGCTTGAACTGATAATACAACGGTACCTACTGGTTCGTTCTCAAAAACTGACCCAGAATATTCAGAAGCACTAAATAGTGGGCCTCGTTCATGCTTTGTCGTCCCAATCAGAGTTATTTTGTTTCTTGAAGACTTCCTATTCCATGACGCCGCTTCATCGGTCGCTTGTATCGTTAAAGAATAAAGAACCTGGGTCTGTTCTGCTGGACGAGAAAGTTGCAGTTCACCGGAAGTACCATCGAGATAGAAAAGGTCGCTTCTCCCTTCTACTAGTTCATATGTCACCATGCCGTTGGTGTTGGTGTCTCGATCGATGGCCGTTACCGTCATGATGACATACCCGTTGTCAGAATCCTCAGGCAAAACACCAGCATCCAAAGAGACAAACACTGGAGCATTGTCATTAACGTCATCCACAATTATTGTCACTGTTTTCTCAGAAAATAATCTATTTCCTACCGGAAGTGCCTGATCGGATGCTACCACCGTTAACCGAAAGGTGTCGCTGTATTCACGATCAATATCCTTGGTAGTAATTATAATTCCAGTTTCAGGTTTAACAGAGAAGTGATCGCCAGGTGGATCTTGATGTTTGATGTGATAAGTAACTTCACCATTAATGCCAGAATCTTTATCCTCTGCGGTAATGGTTACAACCGGTGTGTTAGGTGGTATTCCTTCTTCTATTTGCCTCACTATGGCAATGTTAGGAAAAAGGGGTTGATTGTCATTTATATCGATAACTCTTATTGGAAACTGTATAGTTGTGGTCAGTCTCGGAGCTCCTCCGTCGCTGGCACTAACATTAAGGTAGTATATACTGTGTTCTTCATAGTCTAACGGGCGGTCAAGAAAAAGCACCCCAGTTGTGCTATCAATTTTAAAAGTTTCTTTGATGTTTCCAGCACCAATAGAATAGGAAACTTCTCCATTTATCCCTTCATCCGCATCGCTTGCGGAAAAGGTAAATATACTGTATCCAACAGACGTATCTTCAGATATTTCAACACGATGCTTAGGAAAATGAAACACTGGAGAGTTATCATTTTCGTCCAAGACATCGATAGTAACTGTGCAAGTTGAAGCGTGATGTACATGTTCTCCAGTGTCTGTAGCCAGGACAGTTAAAACAAACCGAGGGGTCTTCTCTCTATCTAAAGTTTTAACAACGGTAATCTGTCCACTGGCTTCATTAATCGAAAAGCTTCCTTCTGAATTTCCTGCAGATATAGAATACAGAACATTACCATTTATTCCACTATCAATATCAGTAGCACTAACACGCAAAGCTTGAGTCTGCAATGATGCTCCTTCAGAGATAGTAGTGTGGTAGGGCGTACGGAGAAACATGGGAGTATTGTCATTTACGTCTGATACATAAACGACGACCTTGGCTTCGGCTCTCAGTCTAGTCAAACCTCCATCCAACACGACAGCTTCCATGATTATGTAATCGTGACCAGAAACCTCCACCAATTTCTCTCGGTCGAACTCGTGCAAAGTTCGGACAAGACCAGTTTTAGGATCTACCATAAAGTCGTTTTGATTTGTACTGATTGAAAATGTCAGTTCTGCGTTCTTTCCCTTATCTTCATCATCAGCAGTTAGTCTTCCTATGTAAGTGTCTGGTGGCTCATTTTCGGCCACGTAAAAAATGAAAGTATCGTTATTAAATTGTGGTTTGTTGTCATTTACATCTATAATATGAATGACAACAGAAACGTCTGAGCTTCGTGGCTTTGTTCCATTATCTTTAGCTTGCACAGTGAGTGAATAATAATCACGGTTTTCTCTATCTAGTTCACTTCTCACATATAACTGACCATCAGGGAAAATACCAAATTTTGATTCTTCATTTCCATCAACGATCTGATATGAAACATGTCCATTTTCTGCAGAGTCACCATCAGTGGCTCGAAGGACAAAAAACCTGTTATTTACCATAGTGGATTCCAACAGCGATGTTTCATAAGAAACTTGGTCGAAAACTGGGGTGTGGTCATTCACATCTTCTACCATTACAACAATTTCTTGCCTGGAGGCCAGTGAAGGAATGCCCCTATCTCTAGCGGTTATTTCTACCTTATAATAACTGCCTGCCATAAATTTTACTGGGCGGTTCAAATAGATCATTCCTGTGTTCTTACTTATGGTGAAGGTGTCATCTGGATTGGTCGTTAGTGAAAATTCAAGCTCGCTGTTCGAACCCAGATCCAAATCTACACATCTAGCCAAATGAACTTCGTGGCCCACAGGCCAGTTTTCAAGCATTGTTTCAGTTAATGAAGCAATTTCAAATGTTGGTGGATAATCATTTATATCAAGTATTGTTACGTTAACAACAGTTTCAGTAAATCCTACCCTTCCAAAGGCAACGACTATCAAGATAAACTCTGATTTAATCTCTCTGTCGATTTGTTGTGCTGTGCTTATGATTCCAGATCGATCTTCAATTTTAAACCAACCAAGAAAGTTACCAAACGCTATAGTGTATTTTGCATCACTAGAGTCTTTATTTCGAAGTATAGAAACTCGACCCACTTCTCGACCAATATTTGGTTCTTGACCTTTTGGGTCTTCCTCAACCAGAAATTTGTAACCAAGAGGTTCTTCAAACTGGAGTGTATTTGCTTCCTGATCAACGTATATCTGAACTACGGCCTGCTCTTGAGATTGTCTTTCCTCATTTTTAGCAGTAATAAAAATTTCATATTTAGACCTCAAGTGACTCTTAATCTTCACACTTGTTTTTATTGTCCCAGTATCTTCTTCAATGTCAAATTTTCCATCAGCACCACTAAATATAGAGTACTTAATCCTTCTATTTCTTTCTTCATCCGAATCTTCAGCAATGACACGAACCAAAGAAGTCCCAACAGGTGTATTTTCTGTAACTAATGCAAAATATTGTTTAGGGTAGAAAATAGGATCATTATCGTTGACATCTAACACATTCAACTGCACGGTCACTGTAGAAGAAAGAGATGGAATTCCGTTATCCATAGCAATTGCTTTAATAATATGTACTGCTTTGTCTTCCCTGTCCAGTTGAATCTTTGTGGTCAAACGCCCGTGAGTATCATCCAGGGCAAAAACTTCGCCATAATGTTGCAGTGTTTCTGGAGCTAGTACATACTTTACACTTCCATTCGTTCCAAGATCATTATCTGTAGCAGATAATATTGTAATCAAAGAGCCTGCAGAGGCACTTTCTGACAAGACTACGTTTTTCGTGTCTTCAGCAAAGGTCGGGGTTTCATCATTCTCATCCAAGACCTGGATTTTAAGATAAGTATGAGCCCAACGTGGGTTGGATCCTCCATCACGAGCAGATATTTTGAGCTTCAAGAAATCTTGTTCTTCTCTGTTCAAAGGCTGTGCTGTAGTAATAAGACCTGTTTTGAAGTCCAAATTGAACCAGCGTTTCTCATTCCCAGAGGCTATTGAATAATAAATGTGGGAATTAACTCCAGTGTCTTCGTCTTCAGCTTTTATATCAGCGACAAAGGTCCCCACAGGTACTAGCTCGCTGAGGGCGGCAGAATATTCCGTCTTTTCAAACACGGGTTCGTGATCGTTCACGTCATTCACATGGATAATTAAAAATGCTGTCGAGCTTCGAATTGGAATGCCCATGTCTTTAGCTGTAATGGTGAGATTATATTTGTTGATTTGTTCACGATCTAAAACCCCATTAACACGCACGATGTCAAAACTGGGGGTAGCTTCTAATCTGAAATGAGACTGCTCATTTCCTCCTTGTATTTCCACAATTGTCTCTCCATTCACCCCCTCGTCAAAGTCGATTACACTAACTGCAGCAACTACTGATCCATTCTGGGCATTTTCGTCCACAGTAGCATATTTAGCTGTTGCTGGAAAAAACCGAAAACGGATGATAGGATCGTGATCATTAGCATCCAGCAGGTTAACTGTAACATAAGCTCTGCCATCTTGTCGAGGCGAACCATAGTCTCGAGCAAAAACGGTAAATACGCAGCTCTTCGGACAATTCTCAAGTGCTGGACATTCTTTCTGACAATTTAAATAATCTATGGTTGAGATAACTCCGGTGTGAGAGTCTATAGTAAACTGAGTCTCTGTCTGACTCAGAAAGTAAGTAATCTTAGCGTTGTCGCCTATGTCATTATCGGTGGCATGAACCTGTAACACAGTCGTCCCTGGTGGTAAACTTTCATTTAAGCTAACCGAGTAGTCGCTATGATCAAATAACGGCGGGTTATCGTTCACATCCAGAACAGTAACGTTTACCTGAAGGAATCCAAATCGTGGTGGACTGCCACCATCTTGGGCAGAAATATTTAATTGGTAACTAGATTTCACCTCGCGATCGAATTTTCCTGTGGTTTCTAGATGTAGATAGGGGGGTTTCTCCACTAGGATTGGTCGTTACTACTAACCTGAACACTTCGTCCTCGTTACCTGAGATTATTTTGTAATCTGTGGTTATGTCGTTGATGCCTACATCGCCATCTGTTGCCGTGTCTAGAATAACCCTAGTTCCGATATTGGCACTTTCAGAAAACGAAACTTGTAAACTAGAGTCAGGAAACACAGGATTATTGTCATTAATGTCTAGTATGACAATTCGTACTTCGATTGGGTAAGTGGGCTGACTGCTCAAGATCACGAGGTCGAACCTGTCGCTCACAAGGTTTTCTCTGTCTATCTCTGTAGTCGTAGTTATTGTTCCTGTTGTCTTGTTGAGCTCAAAGTGATTTGGTTTGTCGTTGAAACGATAAGTAAAATACGGTTTTATGGGAATAGTTCCTACAATAGTACCAGGAGGTTGTTGTTCTTCCAACTCAAATTGAACTCTCGTGTCTACTTTTCTGGACTTCAGTGTCAGTCCTGACACCTGCGTTCCAGGACTCTGGCCCTGCCCATACGTTACCAGGAACAACAGCAAACTCACATACATTATATACATTTTTTCAGTCACTAGCATCTCATTTATTTTTAAGTTGTAAGCTTACAGATTTTCCTGCAAACAAAAACTTGAATAAAAAATATCATATCATGATAACATCAAACTTACTGAAATTCTGGTAATGATGGAAACCAAAACACCAGTATTACCCAGGACACCAGGAAGAGAAACATTTGCAATCCGTACACATAAAACGTATCATTTCAAAAAGATGACACAGAGATTACTAGCATGTTCGGGATCTCTACCTACTGCTATCGTGGAGACGCTCGAAGGCTCCTGCCAAATATTTAGACACTTTTGTTGCCTCACCTGGCGTCACTGGCTTTCATGCGGTAACGTTGTGATCAAGTGCACGCGTATCGCTGTTAATCTATTCGCACACCACCTGCTTGCACACTTGCTTTCTCTCACACACACAACGATGCCGTGTAAAACAACGAATGTTTTTAGATTCTGCGATATTTTCTTTTCACATACGACTTCGAACAATCGAGCGAAGTGCATGAAAATGAATCTGTTTCGGTTCGCTGACGCGACTTTTCACAATCCAAGCTTGAATGTCAGTGGAGTCAGGTTCACATTCCTGCCTGTGGGGCGGAGCACTGACGTCAGTATCCTACCGGCCTATGGTCGTGCATAACGTGCGGGTAACCTACGGTCACTGACGATATCCAAATGGGCCTTCACTTGTGACCAGGTTCAATGCAGCACTGAGTTCATGTTGGCAAAGGAAGGTTTTTGATATGTGACCTAACTCGTTCTACGCACACTGGTGATTGTTTTCCTATCAGGTAAAATCTTATCATTATTGATGATTCAGTGAACTTTGACAAACATTATGGTGTGAATTGTGTAATAATCAGCTGTCTACAGCCGCTGTGAAGGGGCTACCTGTTTGTATTGTGAAAAGCTGGGGCACAGTAAAATTTGCACCTTAATCTCGACGTAACATGTTTCTACTCTTATTTATAATTTAGAAATAAAAGTGTAAAGTAATAACACATCCAACAAAATGAGATCTAATCCCTCTTTCTTTCTGTTTTCTACATAATTTTGAGCTGTGTGGGAATCTGACAAAACATTTTGTATGTTGGAATCTTAAAATTAACAAAATATAAAGCTAGGTGTTCGAAAAACGAAGTAGACAAGTGCAGATGACATGAATAGTCAATGGACCTAGGCAGCTTCGAATAACGGAGCGGTGAAAAAGTATCATTCAGACATAAAATATGAAAAAATAGCAATACTATAAACGTTCCAAGATTATTGAGACAATCTGTGATTCATCTTTTAAACTTTGTTTGCAGATGTGATTTTAGTAACATACTTCTTTGATTTAAAATCTAAAACTTAGAATTATGTGACAAAGCTTGAAAATTATATTGATAGTGTATATACAAAAATCTTATGCAATTTAGTAAATAGTATTACAAAACAATAACAGTCAAGCAGTGAATGTTGAATTTCTTATCTATACTATTGCTAATAATACTACCGATACAAAAGCGTAGTAAAGTTCAATAGGATTTTGGATATTTGCTCATGTTTTCGAGGTTTATAATTTGGCTATCGCCATCACTAACAACTCCTGGGATTCGAAAATGAAGAAAGGATTTGTTCTTTTTTCAACTTTCACTTGTATACGTTTCATCGTTTCTAAGCTATGTACAGGCGCTCTTGTAATAAACATTAGGATCTGTGCTTGTTTTTTTAAGAGCAAATCTACACAGTAAGCTATATGTGTTGTGCCTACTATGAATATCGAAACAAGGATTTTAGTTTAACTGAGATTAAAATGAACGATATATAAACTTTCGCTCGTGTGTTGATTAATAGTTTAAGTGTTGTTTATTTGTCAAAGTGTTTGATTTACCTGATCGATTATCAAATACACTGAACATAGTTTGTTTCGTTTTTATTATTGTGTTTTAATTCTGTCAGTCCATTAAAACAAGCAGCACAACAGAAGAAGGAAATGGGAACTTGTATTTATTCGTGTGAAACATAAGTCTTTAAACTCGGTGGTGTAAAGTATGTAAAACTATTCTAATTAATGAAGTTCTTCGATAAACACCTGTCAGTGTAGTTTATTATTCCAGTCTGTCAGTCAAAACATGCTTTATGTTATTTTTCTATTCGTGTCTTAGAAGCAAATACAGAGGCTGTTGAGACAAATGATTAGACAATACCTTATGATTTCACCTTGGCGTAATCATGGTGGTACTATGTTTACCGGAACACCATTAATCTGAGTGTTTTTAGAAATAAATAAAGGTGAGAGAAAATACAATACAAGAAACTTTATAATCAGTTTAAAAAATCCTTAATGATAAGAGTCCAGAATGGCCAGGTGGTTAAGATGCTTTACTGTTTGCAACTGAAATGATATCGAAGAAGATGCTAAAGTTTGTTTGATATTATTATTTTACAAGCTGAAGCGTCGTCCTTTGTTCGTGTGATAGATTTAAAAAACATGGAGGTGGATATTATGATGAATAACACAAAACTTTAAACTTTTATACAATTTACTGGTAACATAAAGTTATTATATTATTGATTACTAACTCATCTAAAGGTTTGTATAAGTTTTAAGAGTTCACTATATATGTGCTTGAACATTGGTGTACAGTGTGCGATGGTTAGGATGACTTTCTAGGAAAAGGTCCCCCAGTGGTAACGTGGTATAGCTGCGGACTTATACTGCTAGAAACCGGGTTTCGATACAGGTGGTGGGCAGAGGATAGATAGCCCTTTTTGTAGCTTTGTGCTTAATACCAAAATAAACAAACAAAATTGTAGGAAAAGGTAATAATCAAAGTAGCAGCGGTAGGGGTGCTTTCTCTTACCTGTTTTCAACACCCAGTCATTAATGTATTTACATACCGTTTCAGGCTACGAATTCATTGACGATTATTGGCCGCAGAAGTGTCTTACTGGCTGAAGTTTTAAGTTCGTGGGTCAAAGTAGATATAAATGAAGAAAAGAACATTCATATCAGGCTTACGGATATTCATATCAGCTTTATGGTGGCTGTTGAAGTATAATAGAAACTTCAGCTGAGTTTAAGTATTATTGCAATAATGGAGACTTTTTTTTTCTCATTGCACCTCCCAAGATGTTCGTAATAAAGACTTGTTTCTGTATGTGTGTTAGGATGGCGCCATTTATAAACGTAGTTAACCCTAACTTATGTCAAAGACCCTAACTTCTCAATAGCATGAGTGATGGAGAGTGAAAGGGATTGTAAACACCAGGTTAACATGTTCCTTCTTTCAAACTATCATCCAAGAGCTCGGTTGAGATTGGCTCAGCGAGTTGGGTGTATTTCGATAACGGACAAACAGACACACACAGAGATTACTTGCTGTATATATAGACAGAAACAGTTTGACACCTGTGGATAGTAAATATATTTTGTAGTTTTTATTTATGTTAGAAATAAAAATAATCACTGTTATGATAATGCAGTCTTTGTGTTTGTAATGTTTTGTTGTTATTATTTTCAGAACTGCTCCAGGTAACTTTAGGTCGAGAAAAAGGCGATCAAAAGCTGTCTTTGAAATTTGTTACTAATACTCAAGAAAAATAAAAAATCATGGACCTTAAAAAATAAACTGTATGATCTAAGGTTATGTTATTATGAGTATGTTGATATCAAGTACTTAGAGCTGTTTTTTCAGTGATGTTAATTTAGAGTTTCTTTTTTTTTTACGCGAGATCACTCCTGAGGAAGTATTGTGTCGCCCTTACGCATCCCGGTGAAAACAAGATTGTGAATGTAAACCGTTTCGGTTTTAAGTAAAGAACAACTTGTCCCAAAATAACGATAACTTTTTGTAAGGTTTTATAAATTGTTTTATAGAGTCTATTTAGGAATGACCCTAAATAATTAATATATGTTTGTATATTTGAACAAAACTCTTGTATATTATCGGAACATGTTAATTTTTCTGTTACTTAGTCTTTCTTCAGAGAGCTTGGCCCGGCATGGCCAGGTGAGTTCTAATCCCCGTCGCACCAAACATGCTCGCCCTTTCAGCTGTGGGGGCGTTATAATGTTATGGTCAATCCCACTATTCGTTGGTAAAAGAGTAGCCCAAACGTTGGCGGTGGGTGGTGATGACTCACTGCCTTCCCTCTAACCTTACACTGCTAAATTAGGGACGGCTAGCGCGAAATTAAAAAAAACAACAACAAAGAGAGAGAGCTTCATTCGACCCTATGGATGCTCGTAGTTTAAACAAACTCGTCGTTGATGTTAATGTTTTAAACGTTGATCGAAGAACAATTCTGAGAAAAAAAATCCTTTCATACCGATGATGAAGAACTCAACTGTTTAAATTTGAAAATTGAGACATAAATTCTTCATAATTATTTATTATCAAGTATATAATACTAGCGGAGACCAGTAAAACATTTAGGTCAAATTAACATTTTTGTTGTGACAGAACTTTCTTTTAAATACAAGATTGTTAGAACAATGCAAAAGAACTATAATAGCAGACGTCGAATTTGTAAGTCCACTTATCTTAGGCCTAACGTTAATAAAGCCTTTACTAAGTACGGTCTATATTCGATAAAGAGATAAATTAACATTGGGACGTGTGTACGCTTTTGCTTTAGATTAACTAGGCCTAAGCTCTACCATAGTTAACTTCATCAATACACGTGGGGTTCATATGGACCCAGATGATAAATATTTTTAATATTTTTCATTGACCAGTTATATTTTTATTTAATTTTGTGTAACTGTCACATTATCATCCTCTGATACAAATAAGTAAAAGTTGGATATTTTGCAGTCGAATAATTTTTGTGAATAAAACGTAATATTCAAATTTGGAGCTCTGTGTCTTCATCAGGCATTGTATGTATGGACTCACAGAGGTTATCCATTGTGATAAAAAGTTTTTACTATTTAGATCTCTCTTGAAGTGGGCCCGGTATGGCCAAGCGTGTTAAGGCGTGCGACTCGTAATCTGAGGGTCGCGGGTTCGCATCCTCGTCACATCAAACATGCTCGCCCTTGCAGCCGTGGGGGCGTTATAATGTGACAGTCAATCCCACTATTCGTTGGTAAAAGAGTAGCCCAAGAGTTGGCGGTGGGTGGTGATGACTAGCTGCCTTCCCTCTAGTCTTACACTGCTAAATTGGAGACGGCTAGCACAGATAGCCCTCGAGTAGCTTTGTGCGAAATTCAAAAAACAAACTAAAAACAAACAAACAAACTCTCTTGAAGTAAAGTAATGCGTAAGACCTACTTAAGAGACTTCTCCAGAATCCCACTGCAATGCAGAAAAGCGTCAAATCTGCATTTGTAAATCTAGGATGGCTTGACACAAGACAGTATGCTGGTCAAGGTGTTCCAGCAACAACAACAAAAAAAACAAAACAATACAAAAAACCGATGTTATCCTTGCCCAAGTATTACGGACAGAAAAGTCCGTTGTACAGCATGTTGAAACCATGTCTGCACTGATCACTCCACACCCAGTGTACGATGTGATGAGTGTTTGTAAAATGACTGGTAAAAGATATGACAAACTACTTTATGTTCACTCAGAATAAATTTTGCTTACATGTTGTCCAAAATTTGGCATTTGTTTAGCTCTAAAACAAAGTTTGATGTAGTTCGACCCCCTTTGGTCCGTTCGGACCCGAAGCACATTTTCGTACAGTTTGGTGTTTTTTGTTACATATTTGAGAAATCTGTTTCTTCATTCAATATTTTATTAGTTTTAATTGTGAGATGTCAGTTAGAGAGGAAGTGGCCCTATATTATCACAATATATGTCAATGAAGACAATCTTTGTCTAAATATTAGAAAATGGACATAAGTAAATTTCATGTTTTGTGTTAATAAATCACATATTATAAACTTATGGTACTTAGTATTTCTTACAGTTTATCTGTATAATGCTATGAGAAGCCAGTATACTAACTTTTCAGGCCTGGCATGGCCAAGCGCGTTAAGGCGTGCGCTTCGTAATCTGAGGGTCGGGGGTTCGCGCCAGAGTCGCGCCAAACATGCTCGCCCTCCCAGCCGTGGGGGCGTTATAATGTGACGGTCAATCCCACTATTTGTTGGTAAAAGAGTAGCCCAAGAGTTGGCGGTGGGTGGTGATGACTAGCTGCCTTCCCTCTAGTCTTACACTGCTAAATTAGGGACGGCTAGCACAGATAGCCCTCGAGTAGCTTTGTGCGAAATTCCAAAAACCAAACCAACTAACTTTTCAACATCTAAATAATAGCTTCAACAATATGATCATGAAATATATGCGGGGTCTAAATGGACTCTAGGTGTACTGAAAGGTGGATATTTTAACGTGTATTGATGAAAGTTAATACTATCACTAAATAAACTTATTTTTCTATGACTTAACATTTTGTCTTTTCAAAAACTTTAATATGCTTTTAATGTGTTGTCCTACAAAATATCCTCTAAAGTATATTTAAATCCGTTAAAAAGAATTGCGTGTGTATGCACATGGAACAATTAAGGTGTGTACACATTTTCAAGACAGACAAAAACTGAGTATTTTCATAACGCATTAATAGACGTACCCGTCCAATACTTAGAGAAGATGTTAGGGCCCTGGGGTAACTCAGGGTACGTATGTGTACGTGCCAAGTGCGGTGACAATCGTTTCGCTAGTTATACGCGGACTCCCACACACTTACAGACTTTTGTTGAATAATGAATGAAATCAAAATAGTTAAGCTTCAACTCGGGCTTCATAAAACATAAGGTCGGGCGCAGACCAGTAGTTAGCGAGTTGAATTATAGAGCTGAGGTTCATTTCTTTGTGTCCTGTCAACGCCATAAACATAATCGCACTCAGAATCCCGAGGTCACGGGTGTAATATGGTCGAATTCCGCTAGTTGACCTGACAATAGCAACCAAGAGTTGGTGGTGAGCGGTATTGATTAGCTGTCTTTCCTCTTATCTCGTCCCCCGCTGGTACAGCTTTAAGTCTACGGATTTGCAACGCTAAAATCAGGGGTTTGATTCCCCTCGGTGAACTCAGCAAATAGTCTGATGTGGCTTTGCTATAAGGAAACACGCACACATATCCTCCTATCTTTTACTTCAAAGTTAGGGATATCTAGCACAAGTAAAGTCCTGACGTTGGTTTGCATGAAATCTAACAAAAAACAGACAAACATACATACAACATTACAACATAATTATTGCAAAAAAGAAGAAACTTTTAGAAACCAATTCTCTATATCGTATAATATTTTCGATCAGCATACATTTATAATCGCACCAAAAGATATAACTTTAGAAAAGTCCAAAACTTACAGACAAATTATCAAAACTAAAAAATGTCTGAAGGAAAAACTTTCCATGACATTTTTTTAAAAATTCTGTTTAATTTGTTCCTCTGGATAGGGTGTGGCGTAGTGTGTATCAGAAAGGTTAAGGTCCGCAATGTGCTGTCTCAAAAGTAATAGTTAATATAACTATTTGTGTAAGAGTTACGTGTGAGCGACGGATGCTTTTAGTTGGTTGTCTGTTTTTTTTGGAATTTCGCACAAAGCTACTCGATGGCTATCTGTGCTAGCCGTCCCTAATTTAGCAGTATAAGACTAGAGGGAAGGCAGCTAGTCATCACCACCCACCGCCAACTCTTGGGCTACTCTTTTACCAACGAATAGTGGGATTGACCGTCACATTATACACCCCCACGGCTGGGAGGGCGAGCATGTTTAGCGCGACGCGGGCGCGAACCCGCGACCCTCGGATTACGAGTCGCACGCCTTACGCGCTTGGCCATGCCAGGCCTATAGTTGGTTGTCCTATCTCGACTCAAAAGTTCAATAACACGGTTTCGTTCGAGCCATGTGTTAGGTAAAGGGACGATCAGACTGAAATACCAACTATCAGTTTATTTTCACATTATTTTATGATCCCCACTTCTTCCTATATTAAATCATCTGTTAGAGCCTAATGAAACATCTTGTATGAAGAAAATAATTTTGGATTGCTCTTTAATTCTCACAAACATCATTACAACTAGTGATTTAAATTGGATTATGTCCTTTTATAGGCAGGTGACTAAACTTTATACTCTGTAAATTTTAACAATTTTTTTGTTTACTGTACATTTAGTTTAAACTAGTTATTAGTAGCTTATGAAGAAAAAAAAGAAAACTATTTTATCTAAGTAAGTAAACATCAAATACTAAGCGACGTGATAAATCGCCAAGATATGGCTCAGCAAAAAGTAAAAAAGGTTATCTCTGATGAGACAATGGCTTTGCAACGCTAATGTCAGGGGTTTGATTCCCCTTGGCAGACACAGCAGATACTCCGACGTGGCTTTGTTATAAGAAAACATGTATATACACATAAAAGGTTATAAGCTAAAAATCTCGGTTTGTTATCTAAATAAACAGAGTTTTTGTATCTTTGCTCTTAACAACAAACAAATAAATTTGACGAATCCAAGCTCTTTCGGAAGATACTGGTTTATCTATATAAACTTGTTCATCCAAGAAGGAATAATACACCTCGATTGGCGTGGTCGAGTGGTTAATGCGCTAGGAACATGAATTCACGGGTTAGCAATGCGTTGGTGCAAAAGCGTGCTCCTTCCTTTCTGGCTGTGGGTGTGCTATAAAAGTAATAGTCATATCCTACTATTGGATGAGCTAAGAGTAGCACAACAATTGTTGGTAATGGGTACCGTTGACAAGCTAATTTCCTCTACTGAATCATTCGAAAATCAGGGACGGCTATGAGCAGATAGGCTTTGAATGAATATACGAAACTTCTAAGCAGACGAATATGAAATGTTCTATAAATTCATCACACACTGCTTGTAAATAACATGCATGAAAGATTTGTCCAAGCATGAAGTTTCTGAGGTAAAATGTATTTTATCCTCAGAAGTTTACAAGTATTTGCAATAATATTTTGTTAAAACGTCATACTAGTATCCTTGATACAGTAATTAAAATAAAACATCACCTTCATTTTAGTGCATTAAAAATATTTGTCACTAGAAACTTGTACGATTTCCTTTCAAGTGGTTAAAGAGAAAAATAACAAAATTTTAACATGAATCGTAAAAACAACGAAGAAAAAATAGTTCTAACATACACAAATTGAATAACATCCATTTTCTTCCTGATATAGTTTCAATGCGATGTTTCCCATGTACATGTTTAGTAAACGAGAATTAGTCCCATGTTCTATGAGCCCTACAAATCTGACAATACATACCTTCTAATGCTTTCATGGCAATGACACTGACAACTCGCGAGTTTCCTTTGAAAGCACGAGCCACACTTTATCTAACATATATTCGAACAAACTCTGTTCACGTCCACTTTTTATGAACACTACATTAACAAACTTCCATATAAAAGACATTCTTAGTATGAGATTCCAAATGTCTTTATAAATCTGGTAGAAATTTATTGTCGGAACCAAGTTCACACGATGAAAGCATAAACTTCCGAAATATCGGCAGGAAAAATAACTTTAGCACAGAAAATAAAAATGTCTGTCTGTTCCTTTTTATAATGAGGTTTATCTTCATGGTCAGCCCTAAAGGAATGTTGATTCGTTATACATGACTTGAAGTGATGTTCCTTATTAAATTCACAGAGTTATGTACATGAAAATGTTCGTCATTAACGAAGAATAATCATATAATATTTATCCTGGAAAATTATTTAATATTACGTTTGTGTTATGCGCAAAATTTGGCACAACACAATGAGCTATTTGTGATCTCCCCATCTCTGTACAGAAACCCCATTTTTAGTGTTATAAGGCCTCAGCCTTCCGGCTGAGCTACATTTAAAGAGAAAAAAAAACGAATATATTCTCTTTGTTATTACTTTACAATCCAAATTTAACCTACAAATAAGGTATACAATAAATGAACATCACAGATACCTTTCACAAATAGGTTTCGGAAGTCTTATATGCTTTTCTTTAATTGATATATTTGTCCTTTATTCCTCAACAAAACGAGCCAGCATGCCTATTGGTTTTTCAAAGAACTGAATCCGTAAATTTACATTCAATGATTTACATTAAAAAAAAATCCATACGGTAGTGGTAGATTAATGCAATACAATAAAAATCACTGTAATATACAATACTGAGAAAGAAACAAATTTATTTTATCTAGAGACGTTTCGATCAATTGAACTTAATACGAAAATAGAATATGTTTGCAGAACTCGGATGCTCATGTGAACGTACAACTCGAAATAAACAATACTCGTTTAACAATGAAAAGAAATAAAATGTGAGGAAGTCAAACAACATAGTAGATAAATAAGATATATGAGAAACAATATAAAAAAACAGAAATATATGTAAATATAAATGTATCAGAATAAAATGCACAAACTTACAACAAAAATCATTTTCAGAAAAAAAATTCTTCCATTCCAAGAGCTGTTTGGCACCTAATTTAAAAATCAATTTGTGTTTTTCTCTTTCTGATTTGGTCACGTTAGTGCTGCATGTTTGAATGCTAATATTAACAAGTAATTAAATTATCATGATAACCCCTGTTTGAGTTAAAATGTCTAGACCAGACACGTGGTTCTTGTGGCCTAAGAGTTATCGTGCTCTGACTGTGAATTATCGAATACTTCATTTCTGGTCCTTTCTACAAATCTGATAAAGGAAAGACAGATAATCAGCAGCACCTTGCGCAGCTTGCACGAAAATTCTCAAATATTTCTGGTAAGACTGATAGTTTGCACTCTTGTGACTAATACACTACAAATCTCAGGTATATTTTTAATGAAACAGTACCAACTGAAAGGTCTATCTGAGGCCCGGCATGGCCAAGCGTGTTAAGGCATTCGACTCGTAATCCGAGGGTTGCGGGTTCGAATCCCAGTCACACCAAATATGCTCGCCCTTTCAGCCGTTGGGGCGTTATAATGTGACGGTTAATCCCACTATTCGTTGGTAAAAGAGTAGCCCAAGAGTTGGCGGTGGGTGGTGATGACTAGCTACCTTTCCTCTAGTCTTACACTGCTAAATTAGGGACGGCTAGCGCAGATGCCCTCGAGTAGCTTTGCGCGAAATTCAAAACAAACAAGGTCTATCTGACATTCAAACAACAGATCACTTAATTAGATTAACTGAAACAATAATAAACAGCTTCAATAAAAAAGAATGCACTGTCGCCTGCTTCCTTGATATCGAGAAAGCATTCGACACTGTATGGCACAATGGTCTTCAGTTCCGTATGTATGAAATGGGACTACCACGAGGAATTATTCGCTGTTTATCCAACTTTTTGGAAAATAGAAAATGTAGAATAAACGTAGAGGGAACTTTCTCAAAATTCTTCACTCCAGAAGCTGGCGTCCCTCAAGGCGTCCCTCCTGTTCTTTTCATCATGTATGTAAATAATATGCCACTCAAAGACCCAAACCATGGATACGCGTCACAGTTCGCTGATGATGTAGCAATTTGGAAAAGTGCCCCTACACCAGAAATAGCAGCCACTAACTTACAACCACAACTAACTAGATTATGTGAATACTGCCAAAAATATAGAATTAAAATAAACACAGCGAAGACACAATTAGTAATATTTTCAAAATCAGTGAAACATCAAAAAGTTCATCCCCAGATCTACATGAACGGAGAGCTTCTCCAGACTGCTACATCTGCAAACTTTTTAGGGTTAACATATAATTCGAAACATCATGGATAAAACATGTAACTAACATAAAAACAAAAATTTGGCGAAGAATAAACTATGCTAGGAGTCTAACTGGTAAAACTACGGAACAACACCAGAAAACATCATTAAAATATACAAGACATACATTAGACCAGTAATAGACTATGCAGCTCCTGCATGGATCAATGTAAGTGAAAAACAAATACAAACCAAACTCCAAACATTACAGAATACACTAATTACATCAGCATACAGAGTACCTAAAACAACATCCTCAAAGTTCATGCACAATTACTCAAATACACAAACAATACCACATAGACTTCTACATAGTACAATAAAATATTTTGATAAAAATTGGCGAAAAAATGAGTTATGCGAACTAGACAGATATTGCATATATGATGAAGAGAGACCTAAACACCTCTTCCCGTTAAACTTGTACATCAGATCATTAAGATAAAATCATTTAAAATAATAATAATAATAGTAATAATAAAATAGAGTTAAAATAAAACAGGCCACCTACGTTCTAGACTTATTTTAAAAAAATATAAAACAATATAACTGGACATTGCCCTGAAAAGGACCAGACTAAAGTTATGATATTACTCCAGCCATTCAGTATTTACTCTAAATGTATTAATAAGGCACCTCCAACAAAGTAATGGAAGGAGGAAGAGGTATAGTGTACCTGACCCTCCTGGGTATACAAATATATATACTCAAACACCAGAGAGAGATTCACGTGATTTTACAGACGCGTACTAAGCCACACTTGGCTCTATAGACATTGTACCAGACAATAAACCTAAGGAAATAAACAGACAGCTGTTTGTTTCTCAGATTAGTGGCCATACATGATCCAAGGAATTAATTTAAATTATGATCTGACAATTCTTACATCCTGTTTTCTCTACTGAACCTATTGTTGATTACATCTGAGCAGGCAGAGGCAAAGGACACCTATGCCAGAAATGACCGAATTATCGACAACTATATACAATGTGTGCTCGTTTTATCATTCTGATGATCAAAATACCTCTATCTACATTATCAGTCAGCCATGAGGCAGGTTAGAGGTGCCTTTGTCGCTTAACTGGTGGCCACTTGGACAGAGCTGAATCACCGTTGGCGTTTACTGATGTGGTGCCATCTTTTGAAGCTTTCTGTAAGGTGGAACGATAAACTAGGGTACTGTGTTTTTGTTCTAGCTACAACGGCACGTTTCTCTCACTTCAGCAACTGGTTTGAGCCACAAATTCATCACATCTTGCTAAAGAAATGACTTCAGTTAGAGTCACGCTATCTCCAACACACAGGTTATTTCGCATAGTCTCATTAGGGCATCACTTCACGGACATATCGATCAAGATATGTTCTCGATCCTGCTGCTGACATGCTTGTATATATTCTATTATTTAAGCATTACAGCTTATCGGCACACACTGATAATAATTATCAGATACTGGTTTAGCCCAGTACGTGGTTCATTCTTTTATTTCGTTTAATCTCCAAGTGGTACAACGGTATGTTTACGACTTACGATGCTAGAAACCGGGTTTGGGTACCCGTGATGAACAGAGCACGGATAGCCCATTGTGTAGCTTTGTGCTTAACTAAAAACAATTACTACTCTATGATTACCACTTTCCAACTGCAGAGTATACAATTACCCATATGGCTGAAACATTTAAGCTAAAGCAAATGCTGCTGCATCATTTGTTCTTAGGTCCAGGAATTCCATGCAGTTTTCTTATAAAACTACTTGAGGAAGCTACCTAGATCCTTCTTCGATGAGCCGTTAAACGACATAGATGTAATGTATTTAATCTCGCTGCTTCTTGTAACTTAGAACAAAAACAACCTGCCATTATATATATATATATATATATATCGTTTCGTTGAAATTGCTGCAGAGCCAGTGTCAGCACATGCATCACTCCCAACATTCTTAAATCTTGACACTTGTGAATTCCTGATCGTGCCCTCTCCAGAAACATGTTGCTATGGTTCTCTAATTAGGGCTCCCTCAACATGGTATAAAGAATCAGCGCTACTGCTCTCGTAATAAGAAGACTTCTCGCTTATCCAGATTGCCTTACATGCATACTGCACTGACAAATCACATATATGATTGTTATCATGCCCTTGAGAGACGAGTTAGAAAAAGACTAGCGAATTTGGTCCACCCACCACAGCTCGTGTCCAACAATTTCTCAAAGCATTATCCAGTGAAGAGTATTCACGAACTAAATGCTGATATATACAGCTCATTGTAGAGATCTCCCTAACTAGTCTCAGCAGACCTGAAGGCTATCACATCTCTTTGGTGAATTTCAATCGCTCTTTCGATTTCAGCTGATCCGTTTGAAATGGACTAATTCAACCAGTGATATCTGATGAACCAAAGCATGGTTCAACTTTCTCGTTAGGTGGCTGGAGAGTAAAGTTGTGCAAGGCTCGTCTTATTGTATGAGGGAGTATAGAAGCATCCAGCTGAGATCTCGTGTGTTAATCGGGACTCTTCTGTTATCAGTCTATAATCAATCCAACTCTCTTCTTCCCAATAAAGTTATTTCCAAAGAGCAGAGGTACCTCTTACATAATTTATCGTTAAAAGCACAAGCGAGAGAGAAGGCAAAAATAACTTGCAGGGATCTAGGACGGATATCAATTACTACTTCCACAATAATTAAACTTAGGACATTGCATCAAACATTAATTTGATGGAGATTACCTGTGGTAGTTGTAGGTTATACCTGAATATAGTTACTTGATCTCAGTGAAAATGAAAAATTCGTACATCTGATATGCAGAAGAAAGTGCAGAGATAAAAAGGTAAAGAAAACTACAAGATGATCTGATTGTCTTGTGGTAGTTTTTATTATTCTCTTGTTTGTAGCAGCAAGCTTCATGATGGGTCATTTATGTTCAGTTTATCTCAGGGAATTTAATCCTGGATTTTAGTGTTGTTGGCTCGGCATCGCCGGGTGATTAGGGTACTTGACTCGTAGGTTCGAATCTCCGTCACGCAAAATATACTCGCCCTTTCAGCCGTGGAGGATTTATAATGTGACGGTAAACCCTACTCTTCGTTGATAAAAGAGTAGCCCAAGAGCTGGCGGCTGGTTGTGATGATTAGCTGCCTTCCCTCTAGTCTTTCACTGTTAAATTAGGGACGACTAGCACAAATATCTCTTTTGTAGCTTTCCGCGAAATTCAAAACAAACAAACAAAATTGTATTGTTGTAATTCCGTAAATTTACAGCTGATCCACCGACGGGGTCCTAGTGTTTGAAAAATTAAATAAATTAAGAAGATAATTGGTTCAAATTAATTTAATTAAAGCTCACATGATAAGCATAGATATCGAAAGTGGCACAAAGGTAGGTCTTCTATTGCACAGCCTGACTTGTTTAGAATCAGAGCTTACTTTATCTTCTCTAAAAGTGACAAAATTGTGTACTCAAAGCACATTCTCTCTCTCTCTCTAACTGCCTAGTCATAAAAATGGTCCTTAAATTAGGAAATATTTCTATTCTATGTAAGAGCCACTAGAAATCCATGAACACAAGGTAAAGAAGGACGCAATGCAATTATCCCATAAAACAACAAATAAGTTCCTTGACCAGTCGAGCTATTAAACGCTACGCCTTAGGTTGGAACTTTGTACACAATCTCACCCGCTTTTAACATGTTTCAAAATTAGAACTAGTATATATTTAAGAATAATTTTAAAAATAAGAAATGGATTATCTGAGAGAACAAAATATATTACATACATACTACTAATCAATTCACAGAACTGGTTAGTTATTTACGTTAAGAATACATGGAAAATACGCAATTTTAAGTTTAAAATGATGTATACAAGATTAGAGACAGTAAAAAAAAATAATTTATATTTCAGAGGTTCATTTTTTTGTTCAGAAGTGAAAACAAATTATAATCAAACGCATTTCTTATTAGTTGAATCGTAGAATTCCAAAAACGATAGCAATTATAGAATTTATTGAGATATGACATTTCAGATGGTTAATGTTTGTTTAAGAAGTTTACTTATTCCCATATTAATCTAGAGAAAGACAGACTTATACTTTTATATATAGAGACACTCTTGCTACTTTAAAAGTCTTAACTTGATGATACTGGGTTACTTTTAATGCAAATCTTTGTCGCAAAAGTAGTTTCTTTTATACCACGTGAATGTAATGTACCACATTCCACAAAAATTAAAAAAAAACTGTTTCTCTTTCATCTATGTCATCAAATCATGAAAAAAGCGATTTTGTTTTTACATTTTGTAAATATATTGTTTATACGATTGAAATAAAAGAGATTAATATTTGAAACTTAAATATTTTGTTCTTTAATCACACGTGGCTTCGAATTTCCCATTACGAAGGTAACCTGTAAAACAACTAATTTGGTCACAGTCTGCAGTATGCACGCCTTCTCATGGATATGTTATTACAGTTTCGCATATTGGTATTCGAAAAAAAATATTAAACGAAAACAAGACAATATGTATTTCTCTTTAATGGGGAAGAATGTATTGTTAATGAAGAACGTGAATTGTATCACCCTTGCTTTAGGCTATATTTATTAAAGAACATAAAGTGTGACATCCGTGCTTTAGGTAATATTTGTTAAAGAACGTGAAGTGTGACCTCCTTGCTTTAGGTTATATTTATAAAACAACGTGAAGTGTAACACCCTTGTTTAGGTTATATCTATTAAAGAACGTGAAGTGTAACACCCTTGTTTAGGTAATATTTGTTAAAGAACGTGAAGTGTGACCTCCTTGCTTTAGGTTATATTTATAAAACAACGTGAAGTGTAACACCCTTGTTTAGGTTATATCTATTAAAGAACGTGAAGTGTAACACCCTTGTTTAGGTTATATTTATTAAAGAACGTGAAGTGTAACACTCTTGCTTTAGCTTATACATATTAAAGAACGTGAAATGTAACAACCTCGATTTAGCTTACGCTTACTAAAGAACGTAACTTGTAATAACCTTGTTTTATTCTATATTTACTAAAGAACGTGAAATGTAACACCCTTGTTTTATTCTATAGTTACTAAAAAACGTGAAATGTAACACCCTTGCTTTGGGTTATATTTACTAAAGAACGTGAAGGGTAACATCATTGCTTTAGGTTATATTTACTAAAGAACCTGAAGTATAACACCCTTACTTTAGCTCATACTTACTAAAGAACATGAAGTGTAACATCCTTGCTTTAGCTTATACTTACTACATCTGGAAGTGAAATATTAAATTACATATTTGGTTATTATGATTAATTATATAAATATGGAAAAATACATTTATATAAGGTAGAAATGTAGAATATTTGTAATAGTACTTATCTTGTAATATAAAAGTTATCGCATCTCTGTTGGCGAGAGTGTGTGTGTAATGGAGAATGGGGTTTTGTGTTTTGAAAATAAGTTTAAATGTTGAACATGGCTGAGAGGAAACGGTGCCTCTGACTACATCATTCGTATGCTAATTCACAAAACCGGCAGTATTAAGAGACTATTGTGATTCAGTATTCATATTTTACAAAATGTAAAACATATCTCACTCTAGAGAGATCCGTCAAGAATTAAATGTTTATAGTGAAGACTGAGGAGCAACAAAAATATTTTTATGATAAATGACAGTTTATGACATGCATTTTTTACCTCCTTATTTTAATATACTTTTCGGAATTATTAAATTATTTTGGTATGTATGAATTTCATAAAACAGGCACTCATGTTGCTATCGTTGTAACTCTCTTTGTTTTTGTTATTCTCTTAATGTAACACCTTGTTTGCCCATGGGAAGGATGGCTCTAATGCTTATGACATATATGAATGTAAATAGCAGTGTCCACCAGTGATAGGTCAGGTAACGCCTTGAGGGTCCAATCTTCCTTATATATGAACGAGAATGACCAGTCACCTGACAGGCTAGACGCGCTAGATAAGTCGAAGGTTCATCAGTCTACTAGAAATCTTCATCAAATGCAGTTTGGCTAAAGAACAGTTTAATCTCAGTAAAAGCTACTGTCTTGCTTCCAGAGCAAGTACATACATTGTGTTCATTTTTTAAATAATAAAGATAGCTTATCATTTCTAACATCATATCCATTTTTTCCACAAACTTAGTGAGCTTTAGAGAAATTCAGAATCACTGTGTAGTGAAGATTTCGTTCGAATTTCTTCTTATTTTATGGATCTTATCAGTCTCAGGGAAAACACGTTTTATCAAAGAGCAGAAAATAAAGAGGAAATATTAGATAGATAACAGCTTTTATTTAAAAACATAGTCTTATTCTGAATGCAAAAATTTAATCATTCAAACTTAATGAATGAAAATCGCAAGAACGTCTTATTTAACTATGGAATAAAAACATGCTACTATATTCTCTCCCGTTGTTTATTTTTCTTTTGTTTTTTTATCAACGGTTTTTATTCATTTTCTACAATAAACGAAAAACTGGTTGTTGACACACATACACAAAGCTCTTCTGTATCAAAGTTTTGATAATATTTTTTTTTTCCAGTTCAACGTCTTGTGTACAAGTGAGGCAAAACGAAACAACTTAGAAATGATGTATAATAAAGCTCAAGATTCAAAATATACAAGGAATTAAAACTTGAGAAAATAGTAGAAAACAATATTAAGTGTTCTTGAAGGTACTTTATATTTAAAATATAGTTACACCAATAAAACTGTCAAAACAGCCGACTGGTTTTTGTGGAATGTTGCTCTGTGTGTGACATTTTTATAAATAAATGATAAATATCCCAACGTTCTCTATGGAAGACGCTGATTGATTGCCTCTGTTACAATATATTGGCAGTTAAATACACGTAGTTCAGTTTAATTCTCAGTGTTATTGAACAATATTAAATGCGTTTGTTTGAAAATATCACAGTATTTCAAAGTAAAGGGAAAATTTGTAGAAATCAGTTTTGTTTTTTTTTAAAACATGTTGAAAACGAAAATACAAAATATTTGTAGGAATATATAACTTTTATGAATTCTTTCATTGGGTGGGTTCATTTAAATTACTTGGGGAAAATAATATAAAGTCCATGTGGGTTTTTATGCACTATTTTTGATTCGCCGAATAACTGGTTTCAAACTCTTATCCTTTGCCTAAGCATCTCTCAATTGAACGTGTGTCCACATTAGTCATCCATCATCACTTATAAATGCCACATCATGAATTATAGTTTGATGTACTTTAGAGTGGTAGCTTTTACTATCTTGTAATTCCCTCATTTCACAGTGTTTATATTCTTCTGTAATACATGGTTTGCAGGGTTTCTAGAGTGTTTTTTTTTCAGGGTGATATGTGAATTATCCTTCTGATTTTGGAGCTACCTTGCTTTCTGGTCTTCTGGATTACAGCTACTTCAATGATGCATGATCAATTTGTAGTATAAACTACTACCCATAGAGATAAAGATGAAAACGATTTACGGCTCTGACAACACTAATTAGTTCTTTTGAAGTTACACAATACCTTTTTTCAATAGCTTGGTGGTCACAGCATTCGACTCTCGATCTGTGGGTCACAAGTTCAAATCCTTTCACTGAACACGCTCGCCCTTTCAACTTCTTTCGAGACTGACAATGGGTGGTGTTGAATAGCTTCTTTCCTTCTGGTCTATCACTTATAAATTGGGGACAGATAGCACAGTAGTTTTGCAAGAAATTCTAAAACAAACAAACTTTTTTTCAATATTCATTGCCTTGCTATATTAGACACTCACACGTTATTTTCTTTTTACTTGTGACAACACTACTCCCACTGCAAAATCGCAGGCATCTGTATCTAAAATAACTAAATCTTCAAGAGTTGGGTACGTTAATACAGTAGCTATGGTCTTTTTTTTTCTTTAGTTTGTTGAATGCTTGCTCTCAATCAACATTTCAACAAAAAGTATTTGTTTTTCTCAAGTAATTGGTGTAGAAAAAAGCTAAATCAGAGAACAATTTTACTAAATGACGAAACTAAGAGTACAGTTGGCCAATCTAAAAAAGAATCAATATTTAGTGTGGTTATAGACACTCCTCTCTGTTAACTATTTGTCCCAAAAACTCATCTGTTGACTGGACAATTCACACTTCTTGGGATTCAGCTTAAAGTTATCTTTTCTAAACTGATCCAGAACGTCCTCAAATCATCATAATTACCATCAAAGGTCTCCCGATATACAGTTATATCATTCACGGTAAGTACGACATTACAGGATAGTTCAAGCAGAGCACACTTCAATAATCACTGAAATATACCGTTTTGATATATAATATAAATGGTAACAAAACAAACTGTCACGTTCTATTTCCCGCAGTAAAAGCTGCTATCTATTCATTTACTTTGTCGAATTGCACTTGCCAGTATTCATTCTTAAGATCTAATATTGAAAAACGTTTTGACCTAAATATAGTATCCAAGGTAGAGTTCATCTTTGGCAATGGGTAAGAAGCCTTCTTTACTTATTCATTTACAATATAAACTTCCTACAGATTCAAACACCACAAACAACTCTGCTCTGAACCAGAATATAAAACCTAAAGAGCAACCTAAATATACTATAATTATTGAAGGAGCTCCCGGCTCTTATGAAGAGCCACAGGTAGCAGCAGAGGCTAGAAGACGTTGATTCTAATGCAAAAATTGTATCTATCAAACGCTTAGCCAAAAGGGCAGACACCTATGACTATAACTCTTTATTAAAAGAATGGTCAAAAGAGGCCTTCAAACGGGAAAACATCAATATTCAACTTCCAGGAATCAAGCCTACAACAAAACCATTTATGACAAGAGGTGTTCACTAAAATATTGAAATAGAACCAATACAAAAAAAAATGTTTCGTTTGCAATTAAGTGCAAAACTACACAACGAGTATCTGTGCTCTGCTCACCACGAATCTGGAAAGCCGGTTTCTAACGTTGTAAGTGCGCAAACATACTGTTATGCTACAGTGAGGCAGCACAAAAATAACTTAAACTAAACAAAATTTCCTTCACTTAAGTCGAAAAAATTATTTCTTCCCATACTCAGAAACCAACATACTTAATTAAAGTCAATGCACGCCACATATAAGTATCCAAAATAATATACTCTAGTATCGCAATGCTTCAACTTTCAGAGATACGGACATGTTCCTGCCTCTTGCAAATCTTTACACGCTGTGTAGGTTGTGGAGAAAAGCTCTACCACTCACAAGGTTCTAAAAATATGAGCAATCATACTGTTGTAACTGTAAACAAACACGTACTGCAGAGTAAACCGAATTTAGCAAATAAGAATGTATAATATACATGAATAATTATCCATCAGAAACAAGCACGAAAACTAGAGAACTCACCAACAAACACAATGTAAAACACCATTACTGCCGACATCCATTACAAATCAAAAACCCACACAAATGATCCTATAAGCAGTAGCCGTACGCCACAACCAAATAATAATCAAAATTCCTCATCAAATAAAACGGCTAGACCATAAGAATAGAATAAAACAGACACATAACAGGAATCAAATCAACAACAAAATGAAAATCAATCTTAGAAAATTTGATGAAATAATTAGTAAAAATGTGAGCACAGAAAATAACATCATAACAGAAGCAACAATCAAACACTTTTTACTAATTTATAAACGAATTTCGAAGCCACAACGGCGACGACACGACAGTTTAAAATTACTTTTCCCAATAACAAAGTAACATATTACTCTAATCATCCCATACATACTACAAAGACTAATGGCATCCTTCATTACTTAAAATTCGTAGTCAAACACATTAACATCCAAGATGATCTTGCTTCTAAGGAGCACGAGATCGAAGACATTTTAACAAATACCAATACAGGTAGTGTAGTCACCTCTGAAATTATGTTTAACAACTCAATTACTCTTAAATATTCAAGATTTATAACGTTAAGAAAAGATAGAAGTAATCAAAATGATAGAGGAATAGCCTTATTATATAGATCAACCCTCTCGATCACACAGATAAACTGGGATTAGAAATGAATGTAGAGCTTGTAACGAATCTAATATTATACATTTATTTTAATATTTATGTTTGTTTCAGCATGATACATGTGACGTATATTGTTGGATGTGTATTACACAAGTCTCGTCTGTTATCGAGAGCTAGAATCAACAATATGTGACTTACATGTTTTCGAACATTGTTGAATATTTGAATATCTCGCTTCAGTATACAAAAACAAGCCATTACAAGACGTCAGGAACAGAATATTGTTGCTCAGCCACAATCAGTATACTATAAGCCTCGGAAGATACACTTGTGGTTAACGCTTATTTCCTGGAAAAACTACAGAATTTGATCAGGAACGTTTGTAGATTTTGAACATTACAAATCGTTCAACTTCAGTGAATTAACTTCGGACCTTAGTATTTCTTCGAAGACATTAGGTATCTTAATCAGTAAAAAGTCTGCTACATGAGGCCAACCAAGCTAGCTAGTTTAAACGAGGTGTAACAGTATCAACTCAGTATTAATTTACTCGTCGTGGACCTGATTTATCAATACAATACTCAGTTCTAGACCGGATGTAAGACTCAGTATTGTCTGTAAGTTTGTAAAACTATCGTACATAAATTATTATTTGTAATAACTGTTATCATAAATTGTATTATTGAGTGTATATTAAAATATATTTGTGTTAAGAAAGAAAATAATATGTATCAATCTTATTGCCAAATATTATAAATTTGATACTTGTTTGTTTGTTGTGAATTTCGCGCAAAGCTACACAAGGGCTATCTGCGCTAGCTGTCCCTAATTTAGCAGTGTAAGACGAGAAGGGAGGCAGCTAGTCATCACCACCCACTCTTGGGCTACTCTTTTACCAACGAATAGTGGAATTGACCTTCAGATTATAACGCCCCCACAGCTGAAAGGGCGATCATGTTTTGTGTGACGAGGATTCGAACCCGCGACCCTCAGATTACGAGTCGGGCCATCATGACGGTCTGACTCGACAAGGAAGTATAGAGTTGAAGCATAAATACTAACTATTCTTTATTTTCGGAGAATGTTCAACACTTTTGGAAATTGCCCCCAGTTTTATGTATATATTTTTTTTAATTTAAATGCATAACATCCAAGCCTACAATTATATAGTTATAGACATTAGCGAATCGCTATTTCCGACATTAGAAATCTAACTCTCTGGTTTTTCGAGACATAGTAGTTTTAAATGTCAGATATTTGTTGTTGTTGTTTTTGAATTAAGCACAAAGCTACTTAATGGGTTATCTTTGCTCTGCCCACCACGGGTATCGAAACCCGATTTTTAGCGTTGTGTGTTTGCAGACATACCGCTGAGCTACTGGGGGGGGCGTCAGATATTTGTTGTAATAAAAGTGCAACGCGATGATAGAAGTGTTGTTTCACCCTGCTTTTAAGCGACTGTCATAAGTTTGATGTGATTGTTAACGTTATATTAGCATGCTGCTTCGGTTCATGCTTTGGTTTGAATCCGATGCAAGTAGTAGCAGACTTTTTTTTTTTTTACGGTTATGAAAAAAATTAACGCAAATTATATCTTTTAAGATTTAAACGATTCAAAAGTCAGTTCTACAGTTGATAATTGAAACGGCTTTTATTAAACATGTGCTTCTCCCAGTTGATTATAATTTAAACCAGTAAGTTTATTCTACTACTAATTATTATGAAGTCGTTTCTGGTGATAGCGCTGATCAGTTTACGTGAATCATTCAAGTTAACATCACGAGCACGTTTTTTATTTCGTCTCTATCTAGACTGACAAGTCAATGCATATGTCATCTCGTTGTGGATCAAACAAGAAGAGCTAAAAGTACTAAAGATTGCAAAAACATTAATACTGTTCAACGAAGGTTAGGAAGATATTACATGTTGTGAGTGTACAATGTTAGTATTTTTACATCGATAAGTTTACAGACTTATAACACTAAAATCTGATATTCAATTCCCCTTGAGAAACATATCAGGCAGCCCGAGATGGTTTCGCTATAAAAAAAACAAACAAACGGAATTAATATTTTGTATTCTAAGTTGTACATGCTCTTATATCTTCAGTTTTACTACCACCAGTTTTAATGACCAATCCTCGACTAGAAACATGCTTGAAACTTATTAAACAATTATAGTCACCCTGTTTACATTTACTGAACCTATAGAACATGATTATCGGAGTCATCATGTTTTTCCAACTGTCTCTTTTACTTTAAAATGAGTACCTACTCTGGACGACGAAACTCCCAATGAAACAGATACTACTTTTCCACTGGTAAAGAGAGAGAGAAAACCACTCCCCCTATTAATTTCAATTTGTAGTACATCCATAAAATAACCCACAATTTTTTATGCATATTTCATCTAACTGATATCTTGTTAATATAAAAAATAAAGGCCATAAAAATATAAAAAGCATATGTCAAAACACTTTTTGCAAATTACAGCACTATCAGTCAACTTGAAGTATCTTATTTTATTACGAACCTGTTGTTTGAGTGCCCAGTGACTAATAATAATATTTATCCTCACAAAGAAATATATAAGAATCTTCTTTAAAATGCTTTAGTGCAGTTAACCACTTAATGTATAATTTATAAAGATGAAATACGAAGTTTACTCGTAGACAAGCTTTGATAATAAAAATATGTATTACTTTAATGTTTTTAAAACTAATTACACAATATTTCTTTTAAATCAATAAATAACAATGTTTCACAACCCACAGCGGCGTTTTGTAAATTGAAATACAAGTGTGTACAAACACCGTTGAAACTTTATGTTAAAGTTAACTTTACAACCGTTGCTATGCTTATATTCAGTTATGTATCTATCTATATATAAACCACTGGCTTTGGTAACTTTCGACAGCAATCAAATTGACTCTTTAATCATGTTTAGAGTAAGTTTTTTCAGTTTTAGGAAAACTCGAGTACTTTGATATTTTAAGTTAATATTTGTTAATATTTAATTTGAAAGATCAGCTGTCAAAGTGGTTTAGTGGGTAGAGCCTTGACTCTTCTATAGAAATCTTGCATTTAAATCTCAGTTGAATCGGAGTTGTTATTTACAGCAAGCCCTTTAAACACCATTATATATTAAATCAAGGATTTAAGATAATGGTTAATATTCGAATTAAAAGATATCACGTTTATAACATAAAGCCACCTCAAATTTTCTTTTCAATTGAATATTTGTAATACAATTTGTGAAATAACTTCTAAATTAAATTTTGAATAAAGTTAAAAATAGCTCAGAAACTATGCAAGAAAAAACACGTTGGAAATAAAATTTGGCATTCTTATGTATTCCTGTTGCGTTAAAGAGATATGTCAGCTAGTAGATGTATAAATGCTATTAAAGAGAGAAAGGTGATAGAACAGTTGTATCAGTGCTTTTAAAGAGAAAATGATTATGAAAATTAAAGTTTAAACATGTCCGACTGACTGTAATATAGTTATATATGCATAAGTAGGCTATTTTGTTTCACCACAGAATTATAACCCTAATAGATCTCTACTCACATACGTGCCACAAAAGTACATTTAAGCAAACAAAACTCAATACTGCAATTAATTTCATCAACTACTGCTGGGATCCCTACATACACAAAAACAGTAACTTCATCCAAATATTTAGTCAGTTCTTTACAGTGAGTATTGTGTCACACACAAACGTATTACTCATTATAATGTAATATGAAGTAAAGAATTAATCAACACAGGATGTGTTTACTACAGATAAGCGTTACGTAACTACGTCACTATTAATATGCTCTGTATTCTCCTTTCCCACAATTTTATGGGTTAAATACGGTGCAAAAATATTCGAGTCAAAGGATATGGAATAAATAAAGAAAATCGCTACGTTTTAAGAAACACAATAATATTTTTTTTTCTTGAGTACCAATGGCTAAAATTAATTGAAGTTTTCTGAAAATGCGTTTTCAGTAATACAGAAAATTATTTTTTTTATTTTTAAAAAAATGTATTTGACATTTTATAACGTTTACTTTTAAGCTGCGCATTTAACATGTTAATAATTTTTAGTTTAAACAGTGTGCTTATTTGTTTCTATTTAAAAAACGGGGTTTGAAATGTTTATTTGTTTTTATAAAGTAGTTGGATTGTACATGTTTATATCGTTTCTATTAAAGAGTGGGGTTAGAAATGTTCATGTTTTTTATTTTAAGCTGTGAATTTGACATAATATTATATCTTTCCGAATAATTTTTTCTTCTGGTTTTAATATAATGTTATTGGCATTATCTTTTACACAAAAAGAATGTCTGATATGAGTAAATATCAACAGCTATGAACTTCTTATACTAAGTTTAATCCTCTGTAAGGACCTTCATCAATCATATAACTAAAAAATTATGACGCAATTAATTTGTTCTTTGTGTCTCAGCAGTGTAATGCTTATAAAAATTGACTTTTTTCTACATAAAGAGCCTACAAGAACCTAATACAACGAGCATTAACATTCTTAGTACAACAAATGATGGTATTCCAAGACTACTTTTCACTTCCAAGATACACAACTAAGTTTAAGCCTCAGGAATGGCATTTGCTTTTACGCTCTCTCTCTCTATATATATATATATTGCACTAAGTCACGCATAATATAAGGTTGGTTTTAAAGGCAGGACTCACGATAGTAAGAGAACCAGTGATGTACATCACAACTTCATGGTTTCTGATTACTTCGTCTCTATGATTCAGAGTGAAGGCAAATATATTATCGTTCTTTTTTGCTTTTCTTTCTAGATGAACTAACACAGCATTATATCTAAGTAGCGGTTTAAGATTACGGCGTGAACATAATTTCAACCCAGCACATATGCAAAGCGGTGCACTCCAAGATTTTTATCGACCTTCTGCACAGTTAAGTAGATCATGAAATTTGGAAACATGCGAAGTCTTAATGATCTCTTACGGTGGCTATATAACTTCCTGGTCAAATGAACATGAGTAATAGTTGAGGTGAACAAGTAACTAGTGATAGCAAATGTAGATAGATGGTGTTATTGTATTTTTAAGGGTATTCGCGTTTATTGCTGTTTGTTTGTGTATGGTGGGACAGAGATAATAAATAAGCTAAGAATGAGAAGGTAAATAACATGTCGTGACCTGGATCATTAGGGACAATGTTACATTGTTAGATAACGGTGTTCACATGAACGATCACATATGAATAATGTTTAGCTTTTGTGACCAGGAGAGTTTATGTATTTATACATAAACAAACTTTGATTACCAGTTTTGTGACCTCTAAGATAACAGACCTATACATTGTTCTTCTGAAAAAACACACTAACCAATAAAAAAATTATCGATGCCAACCACAGGCGACGCTAGATACTGAAACACTGGACCAATGCACCGATTCCACAATTGGTGTTTTGAAAATTCACACGCATATGAGCCGACGTTTCAAATCTTTTAAGCACCTAGTGATGCCTCAGAGATCAACATAGCTTCTTTCCTTGATGTTTGTAAAGCTTTGGACTTTTATTTCCATATTTTGAGCTTTATGTTGTTGATGAGGACATCAACTGTAGAAATTACTTGACATCATTTCGTTCTGCGTGATCTGACTGTTGGTAATCATACTTGTAGAATGTCTTCACTAACACGGCATGTCAAGTGACGCAATGTTATTTTACTCCTTAAGTTTGTGTATGAAACTGAAACTAAAGGACAAAATGTGATCCGTTTCGTGTTCTACTAGTGTAATATGTTAAATGCTTAAGCAACAAATAGTGTCACTGATGTAATCATTTATAGAAAAATAACAATTATTTAATGCTGAGCTTATAAGATTTTTTGATTTTCTTAACGCAACACACACTTTCTTTTCACAACAAACTAACAACGAAACATAACTCAAACTCTTAATATTAATGATTTTATGATTTTCGTGTTCCTGCAACGATACATACGTTGGAGAAACGGGAAGAAAACTCGTGACAAGAATAAAAGAACATAAAGATAGTACATGACTCTTGAAAACACAAAATTCAGCCATTGTGAGCATGCCACGTCAACTGGACACAGAATAAACTGGGAGAAAATAGAATCATCGACACAGACAAATTCTGGAAGACAAGAAAGATCAAATAATTATTTTGTATTAACACTATAAAGCCTTCACTTAACAGAGATTCCAGATTAGAGGTGAGTAGCCTGTGGCTCCTTTGGTTGAATCTACAAGAAATCTCTCCTCCAATCAGAAACAGTGATAATCCAACCAATCACAGCACGCTCTCCACAATCCACCAGGACACTATAAAAGACCGTCAGTCACAAAATATTAGATATATGTTTAGTTGAAGATATGAGAATCTTAACACATTTCAGAGATCAATAAGTACAAAGAAGTTTAGAACACACATAATAAAAGTAGGTTATTTAATACAAATCTGCCATCGAAGTGAGCAGCTGTGAGCTAATTAAAGAATAACTTCCCGTACATATGCACACTGAGTTCAAGTCGTGAATATAAGAAACAAATGAACATGTGTACGTCAGAATTGAGTTTTCAAAGTCTGAATATGCATAAAAGAGGTCACGATATTGTGTCCTCTTATTCAAATTTCTCTAGCGCCTTGCATTTTTTTCGAACATTTTTATTTGGTCAAAAGCAAGTTTAATAAAGGCTTTGATGTATAGTGCACTTATAAAAGTTATAATACTGATTAGAGCAGGTGAAAGAGTTTACAAAGAAAGCTGGAATTTTTAGCGAAAACATATGCTATTTTGACGTAGCGAAATTTAATCGCATAACTAAAATATTTGTCACAACAATAAGGTTTACTCGAAGAAAGCATTGCAATCACCACTCAAAACACTGATCATTTTTTATTTTCACTTAATTTCACTGTGACTTCCCTTCGAGGTGGATTTCTCTATATGACAAGGGGATATCCCAGAGAAGGTCTTGTATTTTCAATATACATCTTGAATCCAAATATGCACCCACATGTTTGCCGTGCTTGACAACCCGTGAAGAAGAGAAGAGGACCCTGGCAGTCATTAATGTCATTTTATGTCAGTGTCACTTAAACACATCACTTTGACCATGAATTCTTGCTGACAAGTTGCCTTGGGTGGCTCCCCTGGGTCAATTGACTTGTCCTGTTGGGCTTGGGTCAACTAAGATCCAGTATTGCACATAACTAACAACTGTTTTGGACATTGTGTTTAATGGTGGTATTTGAGTATAGTGTCCACAACACACTGGCATAGCTACATTTTCAATGTGTGGCATTGTAGTGTGTCCTCTCGTATGGTTCCATTGTGGGTAAGGTTAGTAGGCAATGAATTTTGTCAATTTATATAAATCTGGAACCCAGTAATATAAGAAAAACCTCATTCTTAGGAAAGAGACCATGGTTGGAAGAGCATTTTTTCTCCTGTACCATGTTTTTATTCTACTTTCTTTGTTTGATAAACATTCAGGGAAAATGTATTCCTTTTTCATACAAAGGAGATTGGTTCTCTAAAGTCATTTAAGAGGCTGTGTTAAGGGGACATTTTGGTAGAAACATGGTACCTTTCAATGTTCTTCTACTGATATTTACATTGCCATTGTCAAGGCAGGTTATCTGAACTGTAAGCCTTATATTCCCGATCCTCTTAAGTGTTTCTAGTGTCAGTGGTTTGAACATTCTAAGACATCTTGTTGTGGTTCTTTCACATGTTCTTGTTGTGGTTTTTGACATCTGCTCGTTGTGGATCATGACACCTCTGTGAGTCAAATGGACCTTTGTGGTGTCAAATGTAGTGGTTCTTATACCATAGGTAGATGGAAGAAAAAGTGGTACAATGCTTATGTATTGTCAACAACATATTTTATCTCGAGATCTGCAAGTTGTTGTCCCTAGTTCCATCCTGGACATATGATACTGCATTGTTCCATTGCAACTATGGGAGTGTAAACAGATTTTCCATGCCTCCAACAGAGTCTTTTTATCGCCATGTCAAGAGTCGTTTGTCATAAGTGGATGCAAGAGCTCAGAATTCTATGTCGACTCCTGCCTCTATTCCCACTATCACTTCTAGAGACTGTTCAGGTCCGAGTCCTTCAGCCCCTAGGTTAAGAATCATTACTGAGTCATGCATAATTATTATTTATCCAGTTGTCGTAGAGCAGGATCCATAGAGATTGATAGATCTCTTTCTACTAGAGAAAAAAACGTCGTGATTACACACAAAAGGAATCTCCATTCAGTTTTCCTTCTAAATAAAAATTGCCACTCTGATACAGTGAAACTGTCGAGGTTTTCATTCTAATTTGGATGAAATTAAGGCTTTGATCAATTTCAATCATCCCCTGTGTCTCTCCTTATAGGTAACATCTCTTAGAACTGCTGACATTTTAATATTTTCACAGTTTTCCTTATACTGGAATGACAAGTTGTATGATTGGAAGCTCATGGAAAAGTAACACTGTTGGTTGATCAACATATATCCACCATGTCTGTACCACTCAGTACACCTTTGGAAGCTATACTCAGCCATATCTCCATGTGTCATATCATCACTGTGTGTTGTATGCCTATTTTTAATGCACTTACACAACACTTAATGTCTCCCTTTTTCTGTTGAGAGACTTTAATGGATACAATCTCCTCTGGGGTAGTGCTAATATCAATGGGAAGGGGCATAACCTTTCTCTCTTTAATACTGGTTATTTTACCTACTTTCGTTCATCTAGTTATTCTTTTACTGTTGCTGATCCATCTATCTGTTCACATTCACTTTTTCATCATTTTTCTTATAGTGTTGGCAGTGACCCATAAGAAAGTAACCATTTTCTCATCATTTTGAGGTAGATTGACGACAGTTGCTGCTACCTAACACGTGTGCTATACTGGAAGTTGGAGATGACCGATTGGCTCTCTTTCATTACTCTCTCAAAACTTTATCCTACTGTTGTTAGCCTTCCATCTATTAACTACTGTGTGGAGGTATTATATTATTCAAGAAGCTGTTTGTTCTGTCCTCTAAACCTTAATATGATTCCCATAATATCCTCGTTTCTGATGGTCTCTTGCCTGCCAACAGGCATTGAATGCCCAGAAATGGACCTGGAATATATTTTGAAGGTATCCAACTATGTTGCTTTCCAGCAGAGTCCTGCTCATGCTTGGTTGTTCAGATGTTAAAGCCAGAAGAAATCCTGGTTAAGTTCACCACCACTATTTCTTCTACCATAAGTTCCAACGACGTCTAGGACAATACTCAAAAGGTAAATTGGAAGTGTATTTCCCATTCCCTTTCCATCTTGCTCTACAAAGGGCGAGAAAGAACATAGAATGCTTATAGAACATTACTGATACTCTTTTGGAGGACTTTTTCCACCTTTTCAGCACATCTGCTTCTTCTCCCACATTCTTAGCTTTCAAGTCTTGAGCTGAGGTATCGTCCCTTTCTTTTCAGGTAGATCAACTCTGTTATTATAATCGCCCATTTACACTGGCGGAACTTAAGCTTGGTCACTACCAGTCTGGTAATACATCAGTTATACCTTATCATGGCCCCTACACTATGAGACGCTATGCTATCTTTCTCCCACCACTCTTGTTCTTCTTCTGGTTATTTGGAACTAGATTTGGCAGGAAAATGTGTTCCTAATGTTTGGCACGAGACTATTGTTCTCCATGTTTTAGAGTAAGGGAAAGTTCTCAAGATTCATTCTAATTATCATCCAATTGTTTTGACTACCTGTCTCTGTGAGATCTTATAGAGGATGGTTTGGTTCTTTAGTCAAACAACTTCCGTTTACCCACCTACTGTGTCTTTCGTCGATAGTGCTCACTGTGGATCACCTGATTCATCTCGATACCTCGATCAGGGAAGCCTTCCCTAAGGGAGAGCATCTTGTTTCTTCAGAAGACTTGCAACATTACGTGGAAATTTGACATTTTTGGAGACTCTCACTTTTATAAGTTGCATGGCCAATTGTTAATTTTTATTTATAACTTTTTCTTGAGAGGAATTTTCAAGTCCATGTAGTTTTATTTTATTCTATTCTTTTACACAAGAACTTGTTGCCCCTCAAGGTTGCGTATTAAGTGTCACAATTTTCAGAATAAAGATCAATGCTATCACTAAACATCTTACTTCTACTGTTGCAAACAGCCTCTACGTTGATGATTTCCACATTTCTTGCCTGTTATCGAACGTGGGATGTATTGAATGGCAGCTCCAGACTACTTTCACTCCCTTGTTGTAGTTTCACCTTCTTTTCCTCTAAAACCGTTTGCATTCATTTGTGTTGTCAAAGAGGCTTACACTCTGATTCTGAGCTTTTTCTCTGTGGTATTGTTCTTCCTATGGTTCCTAAGAAAGATCTTGAGGTTTATCATTGACCATAAACTCATTTTCATTTCTCACATTAAGCATCTTTGTGTCAAGCATACAAGGGCTCTGCACATCTTCATGAGAGTATGTAGATGTTAGATGATTAAGATCTATCGTACCTTCATATGCTCCAAGTTGGACTATAGGTTTCTGGTCTTTGTTTCTGCCAAAACCTCTGTCTTGAAGATGTTGGACCCTGTATATCATCTGGCACTTCAGTTCTGCACTTCACCAATTCAGAGTCTGTACAATGAGTCCCATGAATTTTCTTTCACCTCCAATGTTTGGAACTTTCTTTGCAATATACTACCAAGCTTCTATGTTTACCACAGCATCCCCCCCCCAGAGCTATGTTTTCCTTCCTTGTTGGGCTGTGCTCTTTCAAAATATATGGTCTGACATTCCTCCAACTGATCATTGTATCCAGGCACAGCTGGTTGAATTGGATGTATCATTAGATGATGTTGCTCAGTCCAATGATTAGCCCATCATATCATGGCTCATTACCAGCATCATCTGAAACTTTTATTTTAGTCATCTGAGGAAGTTGGATACTCCTGATTGAAAGTATCATATTTTATTTTGAGCCATTCTTCTGTTTCCATTTTTATGGATTTTCAAAACTAGGTTATTCTGTGGCATCTGCAGTGGTTGTTGTGGTTCACTGGTTGCTTATAGATATTATATTGGGCTTGAGTTGTTGTATAAGTAAAACTTCTTTAATTTTGCATTTGTTTATGTTTGTTTCTTTATTTAGTATTTGGGTGGTTTCTATAGTTGTGTTTATTTGATTTGCAGTGTTCGAAAACGTGTGAAGGTGACTTTTTGTGTTCTTTGAATCTGGTTTCCATTTTTCTACTTGTTTCTCCAATATTGAAGTCGTGGCAGTTATCGCATTGTATTTTATAAATAATGTTGGTGTGGTGTTTGTCAGTGTAGTTTTATATAGTAAAGACCTTAGTTTTGTGTCTGGTAATGCTGTGTTAATTGCTTGTGTTTCAACTTGTGTCATAAAAATATTGGCTAGAACTGGTGATACATGGTTGCCCATGCTTAGGTCATTTGTTTATATATAGTTGTGGTTGTTGAACATGAAGTTTGTATTCATCGTGGTGAATTCTATGAGGGTTGCTAATTGGTTTCTGGGAATGTCTATTGATGGGTTAGGGTCTCGGATATAGAGTTCTAAGGCTCTCTTGCAGACTTCAGCGGTTGGGACTTCTGTAAAGAGGGATATAACATCGAAACTGGCCATCAAGGCTTTATGATTAAGTTGATTAAGATTAGACTTGAAATTAAAAGTTTCTGATGAATGAGCTGGCTGATGTTACATATTTGGAGAATGCCCATGCTATGTATTTACCAAGATTGTAATTAAACCATTCATATGTCGTAATGTACAATCTGGTTTATGAGGTTTGGGAATGCCGTATATTTGTGGTGTGCGTGAGTCGGTCTTGCATAGGTAGGAATAAAGTGTTTACTTATACAACAACTCAAGCCCAAAACAAACCAATACAAAGGAACACCTTTATACCTATATTGATAAATATAATCAAACATCTAAGCATGCCCTCTATATTCCTATACTATTACACAACCCCCTTCAAACATGTGGTCAGCTATCAGTCAGTCACCTCTTTCTTTCTTTGTGAACCTGACCATGACCGAAGAAGGTCGAAACGTTGTTCGCTCCTCTACATAAAAATTTCTCAACCCCCAAACCAGCCGTTTTTACATATATAAATATGGGCGTAAAGGACATTCAAGATTGAAAGAATGAAAGGACATGTCATTTCTTCCTTCACCATCGAATGGCGGTGTAAAACAACGTGTTTGCACTACCTTGTCTGATTACCATTTAATACTTGCAGCAACTAGGATAAATTTTTGGTTAATTTACAGAAATATAATGGAACATTCATAATTTTTCTTTTTGATAGAAGCCTATGCTTCATTCAAGTATGAACATTACTCTAGAAACATTGTTGTTTTCTAATCCCATGTAAGGTCATATGACACATACATCCCAATGTATATCTTACATCATATAATAAAGTCTTATCAATTGCTATGTTAGATAATACAATTATTTCGATCTTATCATACAAGTACATTTCAACCGCTACTTTATAAGTTAACAAGTAAATCTCAAACTATTTTACTATATAAT
The DNA here is from genome assembly GCF_004210375.1 of Tachypleus tridentatus. Classification (NCBI taxonomy): domain Eukaryota; kingdom Metazoa; phylum Arthropoda; class Merostomata; order Xiphosura; family Limulidae; genus Tachypleus; species Tachypleus tridentatus. Next base: position 99,478,346 of record NC_134825.1, on the reverse strand, counting down.
AAATCCGTATCAACATCAGCTGTACAATATAACAAGTACGCCTCAATCCCTGCCTTAATTATAGAGCGACAATTCCAGATGTTTACTCTAACACATAGCAAGTACTTGTTATCTGTACTTTACTATATAAAAAAGTACGTGTCAACTCTTGCCTCATCTTTTACAGATATATATACAGTTTTTATACCTTTATACCTCTATTTTTTAAATGATATTACAAGCAAATTTTTGTTGAATATCAAATATTGTTTAGTATGATAGTTATTATTTAGTTGATTCAGTAATCTAATATATGATGATTATTTAGTTTCATAAAAAAATTGTTTAAAATTAATTATTTTATTGGCGACAGTTATGAAAAGCAACGTAAGTTAGTCGTACATTGTGTGTGTAGTTCAATTGTTGCAGTATTGCTGAAGTCAGTTTTCTCGAAACTTCTAAAGTGTTTCTCGTTTTGTGAATATTGTTACATGATAGTATCACCTAGCTTGTAGGAACTTGTGTGTGATCAAGCGAAAGCAAGTTAAATAAAATTCAATAAAGAAAAGTTCTGTCAGATAAAGGAAAGAAAATGTAAAGTTAGTTGGAGTGTGAGTGCTTAGCCTTAACAGATGATTCATGTAGTTTGTTTCAAAGTCGTGCTCTAATAACAAAGACAGGAAGAATAATTTGTTTTGTTAATTGAATTCTAAAGTAATTGAACCAGCTTGTGTGGACTTATGACGGAAAAAATAAAGACTTGTCTTCTTAGAGACAATTATCTAAAGCTCTAGATATAACTGTGGTGACCAACAAAAGAAAGGAAGTCAGAAAAAGTTAAGTTAGTAAAAGTTAATTTAGACTGTGTGATTGTTAGTTTAGCCATAACGGGCAATATTTTAAAGTGAATGTTACAGTTTAACAGAGACAAGAAAAATAATTTGTTTTGTCAAAGTAACTGAACCTGTCTTTATGGAATTTCACAAAAATTAAAGGATTATTTAAAGTTCGATATGCAACTGCGTTAACCTACGGAGTAACGTAAATTAATCTATTCACAGATTGTACAGTAAGAAACAGAGAACAGAAAATAACTGGTCTGGTCAATTGGATTTTAGTGTGATCGCATCAGCCTATTTGGATTTTTAACAGAAGAAAAGAGAATTGTTTAGAGCTTTAAATAAAACTGCGATATCCTACACTGTAAAGAATCTTTGTACATACGTTTGACTTGTTTTAAGTATATTATTTTAAAATAAGTGGATTTTGTGCAATCTGATTTGTTGTTCGAATTTATCGCCAACAAATCACAGACACGTACTGTAAAAGAATCCCAGCCCACTTACATTCATATTTAAAACCCTGACAATTTTAATAATCACACCACACGTATTATATGCAAAATGCTTACTCTTAACACTAGGACATCATGCAGACATGTAGCTATATTCTGTACAACATCACTCCAGTAAACTGGCATTATTTCAACACTTAACACCAGTACTCTCGCAGACTGTCAAAATTCTTGCTCTGGACACCGATATTCCATGCAGGTATACATAATTCACATTGTGAGTATCAAGACTTCATGTAAGTAGGCAAATTCATAAAATGAACAGCACAACTCTACGTAGGCTGGAAAACGTTGATATTATGAAATTTAACATTTTATGAGGCAGGACAATTTTATATTCTTAACAGTGAATACAGGCAGGTAAAGTTTTTACTAAGAATATTAAGACTGTTTAAAGTCAGGCAAAATTAATATTCTGAATATCAAGATTCCATACAAGCAGGAAAAATCCACAATACGAATTTGCACGCACATGTAGAAAGCAGGATATTTTTCATATGTATTAAATTAATCAATTCATGATGACGAGAAACTCACTTGAAGTAAAAATGTATTCTCAAGACGGCTAGTATGGATATTAAAACTTTAATTAAAATAAAGTACAGAACAACGTTTTGACCTTTTTAAGTCATCTTCAGGTTAACTAACTCTTTTTGTTTCGATTAAAGTTTTAATACCCATACGAGCCGTCTTGAGAATAGAACTTAATCAATTATCCTGGATACCAGTACCACCACTTCAGTACAAAAAATTAATAATAAAAAAGTGCTTATATCACTGCACTCACTGTATACGAGTAAACAAGGGACCAAATATGTCAGTTCTCATTACATCACTACAGTCCATTTCTCCACAACCTTTCATGGTTTATCTGACTACAGTGCCTTTTGACAATAGCCTTGCTAATTAGTTCCACTGCAAAAGGCTCTGTCGTATAGCTATCATCACTTTTCCCTTCTAGCTTTTCACAGTCAATCCTGTCTATTAGGAAATTAGTTTGAAGCACCCATTTCAGCACTCTTATGGCACAAAAGACATAGGTGTTGTGTTTGGCAACTTGACCACTATTTCTTTGTATGGAATATAATGACTATCCATTTCATTACCTGGGAGCATGCAGTGTGTGATGATTAAGCCGAAAGTATTACTGGAACCCATAGCTTTGTTAACCCATATCCTTTATTCTTGGGCTCCAGATAAAGATGCTTTTTGATTATGTTGATAATGTTGCCTGAGACTAGCTATCGTGTTTTTGGACTTTGACCTGTTACAAGACGCCACACTTTATTTACCATTGCTGTGGTACAATTTGTTGCTAGTCTTTTTCTGGATAATGCTGGTGCACTAACTTGCACCATATTCCTTTGTTTTCCAATGTACAATAAATATCTCTTGTCTTGGAAATCTTAACCTTCATGTCTCTATATGAATATTTTGCATTCAAGAGGGCTGTTACACACCTTTCCCAAAAGCAATCAATTTTTTTTTATGATTACACACTGTATGTAGCATCAAATAATGTCAATATGTAGTTCTAATACATTGAGTTTCATCCAGATTTCATATTGTCTGTGATTCTAACGTGACTGCCTGATTTGCATATTCAAATCGTTTTAATAAAAAGTACTCATTTCTGTTTGTATCCGGATTACTCACATCTTAAGAAAATCAATAATGGCAGAAAACAATGAAGTCTAAATTGACGTCATTTCACAGAACCAATACATCGTCATTAACAAAATGATTCGAAAATTTAAACCATACTTTAAGTAGAGTTATATTCATAATAAAACGAGTATTAATTCCATTAAGTTATCCAGAAATAAATGTTGGAATTATCACGATGACATTTAGAAGCTGACTATTGAGTAACTTATCGCTGGTTGGTTTAATCTAACGTTTGTCGCTTACAAAGCGTCTTAATTGTCTGCTGTTTCAACTCTTCTCAGAGTAAATTTTGCAACCCCCAAGGCAGCATGGACAAGAAGGACTTTCGTTTGATTTTCCTCAACGACTTCATAGTTGGACGAAATGCTACCGAAATTACACGAAACCTCAACCAGTCTTTTGACTATGAATATGTTAAACGTTGATTCTAAAGGTTTTGACATGGAGATGAAAGTCTTGAAGATTACAAAGTCGTACAAGGAAGCTATCCTTAGGTGAAAACACATTAATGGAAGCAGTTGAGACAGACCCTTGTACAACAGTACGTGAGCTTGCAGAAAAGCTATGCACAAGCAAATCAAGCATTGCCATCCACTTGAGTGCAATTGTAAAGACAAAAACGTTGGATAAGTGGGTTCCGCAAGAGCTGAATGAAGGTAAACAAAATTGGAGTTGTGAGACCTGTCAAAGATGACGCTTCAAAAATTGAACGAATTAGGAATCGAGGTTCTGCTTCATCTGCCTTATTCCCCAGACCTTTCCTCTACAGATTTTCATTTGTTCAAACACTTTGATAACCTTTTGAGTAATAAATACTTTCAAAAACCAGACAGCTGCAGAAGAAGCTTTCAGGGAGTTCATTAACCATAGAAACTCTGATTTCTATAACAGGGGCATAAATAGCATCGTTTCACGTTGGCAAAAGTGTGTTGAAGCAAATGATGCTTACTTTGATTAAAGCATGTTTTATAACACTGGTTTATACTTTTTCAAACTTCGCAGTTCAAAAACGATATTACTGGACAACCTAATAGCTCCTAATTTTAGCATTTTTAATTAATTTAATATTTAATGTTCGTCACCGAACATGCTTTTCCATTCAGCCTTGTCAGCGTTGTAATGTGTGGGGTGTTGATTTACAGTATGACCGTTTTCTTCAATTAAAAAGGCTTCCTTTACTTTATCCTCCTTCCTTCCTCCCTAATGGCACAGTGATATATCTACAGACATTATACCCTTATAAACTGGGTTTTGATATCCATAGTGGGCAAATCATAGATAGCCCATTGTCTATTTTAGCTAAAAATAAATAAATGAACTATATATTGGTCAATTTAAAAAAAAAATCCTTTATTTTGCGTTTGTTGAAACCTGGATATAGTTTAAAAGTACAATGTTTTTCGTAGATATACTTTGTTTGTGTTTTTGGAAATGCAATAGTGATAAACATAGACGTTTTTTTATTATGTTCGATGAATCTGGTTTCTAGTTCATTTCAATTTCTTTGATGTATCTGTACAAATATTATACGTTAGTTATTTTACATACGACGTTGGTGTTGTAAATTGCCACACAATTTTATTTACTAAATATTTAGTTAAGGTCGTAATTTTACTTGAATTTGAAGTCAACAAGAATTTTATATTTAATGACAAGTTTTGTTTAAGTGGGAATTAATTTATTAGTAAACTGCCATGTAATGTTTTGTTATTAGTTGGTTCATTGGTATCAGTTATGTTCGTCGATTTCGTTTTGAGATATTTTTTGAGGTAGTTGAATGGAACATTTTCAACAGTAACTGGTGAAAATTGGTTCCTGTAAATGAAGCAATACTTTAGAAGATTGATTTCTTCATCAGTTTTTTTTTTTCAATTGAGTAGAGTTTTAATCATGTGTTTATCTTTGGGTTAGTCCCATGAGAAAAATCCAAGGAATGTAGAGAGCAGTATGAGTGTTCTTATGGTAAATTTCGGTTTTGACTTGTGTGTAGGTCTAATAATATTGATGTTGAAAGAAGGATAATTAATTGTTGTTTCGAGTCTCGAAGGTGAATTTAATGTTAGAAAGAATAGATTTTATGTATTTAGAGGAAGTATGTGTACATTCATTAGAAGTGAATCTAATGTAGAAGGAGTGGGTGATAAAATAAATATTTTAGTGTTTGTATTCGGACATAGATAAATATGTTGCAGAGAACAGGTGAAATAGAACTGAACATCTTAAACCACCTATTTTAATATACCTTTTGTTGTTGAGCATAAGGTTTGTTTTGGTTGTAGTTAATTCTAAGAAGGGAACAAAATGTGTGTGTCGGGGATGTCATTTAAAAGGCTAGGTCATTAAGATAGAGGTTAATGCAATATTGGCAAACGTCGCCGTTGGTGAGAACTTTATTAAAAAGTGACGGCCATTAAACTGTCTTTTAAGGCTACAGGTTTTAGTCGGTCAAGTGGGTTTCTGAGATTAGAGACGTCTTTAAAAATGGTATCTAAAGACTTTACATACGATGTGAAAGCTCATGCTATACGAGGGCTGTTCAAAAAATACGCGGACTGACGTCATAAAACAAAATGTACTTTATTTAGAAGTTACAGGTCTGGGACCCCTTCAAAGTACTCTCCTCCCCAACGCACACACTTATCCCAACGGTGTTTCCACTTGTTGAAACAGTCCTGGTACGCTTCTTTTGTAATGTCCTCCAGCTCCTTCGTCGCATTTGCCTTAATCTCGGGAATCGTCTCAAATCTTCTTCCTTTCAAGGGTCTTTTGAGTTTAGGGAACAAGAAAAAAATTGCAAGGAGCAAGGTCAGGTGAGTAGGGGTGGGTGGGGAAGAACAGTGATCGAGTGTTTGGCCAAAAACGCACGAGTTCTGAGGCACAAATTTCGCAGCAACGCGGTGCATCTTCAAATTTTCGGTCAAAATCTCGTAACAAGATCCAACCGATATCCCACACTCTTCAGCAAGCTCCCTGACAGTCAGACGTCGATTTGCCCGCACCAGGGTGTTGATTTTGTCGACGTGTGGGTCGTCAGTTGACGTGGAAGGACGTCCAGGACGCTCATCATCTTCAATGGTCTGTCGACCATCCTTAAAACGTTCATGCCACTTGAAACATGCCGTACGCTTCATAGCAACATCACCGTAAGCCGTGTTAAGCATAGCAAAAGTTTCAGTCGCAGATTTTCCAAGTTTAACACAAAATTTCACAGCAAGTCGTTGCACCTTCAGGTCATTCATTCTGAAATCCACCAAACGAAAAAGCCGCACTTCACTTAAAACCGCGTAGCTAATACACAAATGAAGATATCTGCAATCGGGAAATGGCGTCGTAATCAGCTGATCTGTGCGAACCTAGCGACACCAAGCGGATTCCCCTGGAATCAACTGGAGCCGCGCAATTCAAACAGTCCGCGTATTTTTTGAACAGACCTCGTATGTCTGCCAATGTTGTAGTTAAAAAAACGGTCATAAGGTAATAATGCGGGTCGTAAAATGCATTCTGGTTTGTGTTGTTTAGGAACTCCGTACAGTTGTCGTATATAAGTGTGTCAGTTTGACAAAGATAAGAATAAAATTCTTCATTAATTAAATTATAGTTTTTTATTTGTAACAAAGATCTATTTAATTGTTTTTTTTTATGTATTTGTTAGGTTGTTGTGGACTGTTTCGAAATTATTTTCGTCGGATGATTTTTTTTGTTTGTTTTGTTGCTAAGCGCAAAGCTACACAAAGAACTATCTGTGCTCTGCCCACCACATGTATTGCAACCCGATGCTTAACAGCATAAGTCCGCAGAGATACCACTGTGCCGCTGGGGGATTCGGATGATGCTAATATTTATTCGCGTTTTAGTAGATGGATCTAACTCAGGAGTTATTACACTTCACACGATAAAATATGTCATGATATTATGGTTTCAAAATGACATTTAGCTTTATTTCTCTTTAACATAACTTTGATACAACTTTACGCTTAGCAAATGTACTTACTGATGGACAAGTCAACCTGTTGGTCTTCTCTTTTGTAAATTATTTAAATCGAAAACAAACAAAAAACAATCTCATACATCCCAACGCCCAACATGTTCTAACTTACAATACATCTTAGCCAGAGCACAAGGACTTGGAGACTGGAAATTCACCTTTTATGATAAGTTAACCCTTGTTGAATGTAGATTTTCGATTTATTCTTTACCGCACACTATTCTTATCTAATAGATAATCACCTAATATGAGGATGATCAAACGTTTTGTATGAATAACGCAGTGGCGGCGCCAAGGGGAGGTTTGGGGGACTTGAGCCCCCAAATGAGCCAAGCCCCTCATCCCCCAATATTGTTTCCTACATATATTCATAAAATATGGAAAACACAATCATCGTTGTTGCTTAACAATTAACATCAAAGAGACATAGATCTGTATAACTCAACGTCTTCATTAAGACGGAAGTATGTGTCATGCGTCCCATAGCAACGTACTGAATGCACTGAAACTGTATTGCCGCTCCCTGTATAATGCCATTCTATCCTGAGCTTTGACGAAGATTAGACAACCACGTTTATTTCAAGTTACAACAGATCATCAGGGATTTTACTTGATAAAACAAAGGTTTCACAGGTATTTACCCATTAATTTTATTTATCTTCCATTGAAAAGTAAAACATAGCATGCATGTATAAGTGTATTGTGTACAGGTCAAAACTATGAAGCATTTAGCCGGTGTTGTGTCCTCTGTGAGATCATTTTGTATTGTGTATCAGCCATCCAAAATTGCACTGAGGATTGTGGCATACACTTAAAATTGTGACTTACAATACAATTAATGTTATGCTTATGATTAGATAATAACCTTACGTGTTAACTAACCAAATAATATTTCTACACAATTCTAGAATGAATTTTGAAATTGTCATTGGGCTATTTAGAAGTGCCTAATTTAAAGTAATGTAGTAGTTACATTATTGTAACAGGTTAGATTAGATAATAACCTTACGTGTTAACTAACCAAATAATATTTCTACACAATTCTAGAATGAATTTTGAAATTGTCATTGGGCTATTTAGATAATTTAAAGTAATGTAGTAGTTACATTATTGTAACAGGTGCTTGTCACACTTATGATAATAAGAACAATATCACAATCACAGTTTAGCCTGTATGAATAATGTAAACTTATGAAGAAACCAGCCTTTCTGTGAAGGTCAACTGCAATTTAGACATTTTGTTTTGGTGCTACTATGACCATTCAATATCCAGGCCGCGAGTTTGCTTTGTTCGAGCGCGCGTTTCCCACCTCGAACGCCTCAAGCGTATGATCACCGAGCCGCTGAACATGGTGTACGCTATGCGTACGGCTAACAATCGATTCAGCCGATCGAGATCCAGATGCCAGCCGCACGCCACACACCCCCCGCTCACTCCCATTAGCTGCCCACAGTTTTACAACATGCCCTATCAAAGCTGTGTTTGTATTCCCTAATTAGCCCTGTAATTTTACATTATCACTACCCTCTAATTAAGTACTTGTGCTATATGGTTAAAGATAAAAACTTTCTCTAACAGTATTTCACGGATATGTTATGGATGCCAGGAGACACACCTTCTATGCCATCATAGACAGGATGCTCAACGAGTTGAATAGAAGATTCTCCTCTGATGCCTGCAGTGTTCTGATGGGTGCAACTGAACTGAACCCCAAACACTCCACATTTCTGTACAAGCAAGCACTCTTAGAAATGGCAGCAAACTATGGTGTGGCAGAGCATGACTTCGTAGTGGAGGTCCACCAGTTGAACCGGCTAATCGCCAGGAAGAAAGACAAGGGGCAGGAAGTATCCATACCATTGGAGCTTGCAACCATGCTGGAGCCATACAAGGATGCCTTCAGGGATCTCCACAAACTTGTATGCATCGCTGTGACCCTGCCTGTCACTTCAGCTGCCTGTGAGAGAAGTTTCTCATGTCTGAAGCTTCTCAAGATATACTTGCACAACATCAGTGGTAACAACCGCATCAGCAACCTTGCTGTCATATCAGTAAACTCCAGGAGGGCAAAACAACTCGATATTGATACTGTTATAGACACATTTGCTGCCAATCACCAGAACAGGCGCATTGTTTTGAAGTAATATTGACCATAAACACAACATGATGAAAGATAGTTAGCCTGATAGTAATCTTACTTTTCCTCAGAGTGTGTTAACTTCACATGGGATAACTCGTTTCTGCTATGTAAACTATGTCTTTATGTTATATTTCTTTTGATTTGTAGCTTTACTCTTAATGGTATATTAAATGTTCAAATTAAGCTAATCTTGATTTTCTTTATTATTATGTATTACCTTGAGTGGAATTTAGGTGAGCTTCCTCTTTTACATATATTCATATTTTCATAAACAGATTATTTCTAATTTGTAATAATGAATTATTAATCAGAGAATGAGTTTCCAATGAAAACTGCATTGAAAACGCAGTTCAAAATAGCACACCTTTCTGAAATGTACCTTGTTATTTACATTATTATAATTTACCATTTATACTTCATATTGATGGCATTTTGGGAAGCCCCTCCACAGTTTACCTCAGCCCCCCCTCAGCACCCCCAACGAAAATATCCTGGCGCCGCCACTGGAATAACGAGTCACAAAATACTGATAAAATGACTCAATACACAAAACGAAAGACCTGCTGTGTGAGTTTCGCCCTTGGTAGGGTCATCGTATAGACATACTTCTTTTTATTTCGTGAGAACAAGAATCTTGTCGACCAATGGTGTGTGAAATACACTGGTATGTTCTTAGCGCCTTGAGCAACATAGAAAAGTTTCATACAGTAATTGAAGGTACAAGCACCGTTCTTGATCTAAAATTATACCTGTACTGCACAGCAGAATTCAGACTTTTTTTTAATTTCACACAAAGCTACATGAGGGCTATCTGCTCTAGCCATCCCTAATTTAGCAGTGTAAGACTAGAAGGAAGGCAGCTAGTTATCACCACCCACCGCCAATCTTTGGGCTATTCTTTTACCAACAAATAGTGAGATTGACCGTCACATTATAACGTCCCCACGGGCCGGAATTCAGACACTGGTTTCTTTTGAAACAACCAGTTGTACAATAAGTGTACGATTTAAAGCTTTAAACTGAATAATATACTAATCCTAACAGTTAAAGTAAATGGCTGCTTTCTCATCATTTTGTCCTCTAGGTCTATGCGAGAACCAAATTACATAATTTTCAGTATTCCGTGGTTTCTTTGTTAGATAATGGTTTTTGTTATAGTAAAAAGAACAGCAGATTATTTACCAACACAATACTTAAAATAGTGTCTGTCATTACGAAGAAAAATATTTTACTATATAGCTGAATTAACCCGCTAAAACTGGGTTTCGATACCCGTGGTGGGCAGAGCACAGATAGCCCATTGTGTAGCTTTGTGCTTAATTCAAAACCAAACCAAACCATATAGCTGAAGAAATTAAGCACGACTAACTTTGAATCTTTACTTTAATACTATACATATATTTTAAAGACGTCGAGAATACTCACATATTTTAACCTCTCAACAAGAACATTAAAAAGAAGATAGAAAAAGAATTGAAATAAATTTTTATGTTAATATATTTTCATCATTAAATAATGTGAACGCTGTGAATGATTAGTAAATAATGTACTTATTAATAAGGATAGAACTGATAAGCGCGGATTTCTATATTTACCTCGTTATATTAAGCCCTTTCCATGTGTGTCTCACAAAAGGTTACCACAACTTTGCTGTGGACCTTACTGAAATCCACCAGTAACAGTGGTTCTATTTCCTTCGGTAAACACCGCACATTGTTCAATGTGGCTTTGCTATAAGAAACAAACACACAAACCAATGAGTGGCAATATAGAATTATCATCTCTTGCTTGAACTGCTAGAAGTTGAGATTATTGGTATTGTTTATTTATATACATAAGTTGCTTTAAAAGAAATAAAGTGAAATGGTTATTTTCTTTCAATCTTATTCGTATCTCAATGCTTTATTGAATATAATTAACCTTCAACTGTGGCTTGGGTGAGCAATTTACTAAAAGTAATGAACAATTCTGAGGAGGAGAGATGAACATCGTTTCTCAAAAGAACGTTTTAAAAATGAGTGAGAAAGCGTGACCTGACTATACAGAGAAGTTCAAAACACCTTCTAATGTTGCATTCAATAAACTGAACGGGAATCGTTAACAAGAAAAAGGTATCACTATTCACAAATCAATCGATTTAGTTAAATATAGGATCTAGATTTTATAAAAACTGGTTCTGTAATTTGTAGGTTTAGTTTCAAGTAGACAAAACGGCAATAAATATTATGGGCCACAGAAGCTCATTTAATTCTGGTAAACAAAAAATAAATATTCTTTAAATAGCAACAAATATATTCAAATGTAAAGAATCCCTTATTGCTGCATTCAGTCTTCAAGAAATCGATGTACAAATAATTTAGTGTTCCAGCCTGTACCATGCGTAATTCCAAGTGATTTAAGATTATATCCTATTCTTTTATTAAATATCTATATATATATGTGATAAGTATCCTTTTTAGGCCCTTTCACATAAAATGAAATGAAATTAAGGAGAGCGAACTTATGATGATGTCTTCCTAAGGTATGTTAACAACATTCATTTACTAAGTCAACATGGTTGATTTATTGCAACATAAATAAATAAATGACAGAATGGTTGAATCAGTGTTACAGCACATACCAAGAAAAAGTTTGTACTCATTAATACAACGATGTTTTTAATATCCTCTTTTTTTCTTCAACATGTCTCGTATCAAAAGTGATCTCGACCGGTTTATAAAACGTTTAGTCAACATGCGCGTGACATAGTTAGTCCTCATAGTATTGATATTTTAATGAACACTTTGACAAGATAATCTTACATTTTGCACGGTTTTCACAAAATAAAGGTAAAGTTAAGATTAAGGAAACATCAGATAAAAAGTTCTCAGACCTAAATCAGTTTTTATTTTTTGTATATATTGTTTACATAAATAGATGTGTTTTTTATTTTTTTGTCTTCTTTTTGTGGATAGGTATGTGCGCATTTTGGGACAGCGGATACTCTCCATAGGTGTGTCGGTCGAATCTCAATTTACAGTCAGATAAAATACAGCAAAAAGATAACGTTGGATGCTGTTAATTAGCTGCCTCATCTCTCTCTCTATGTAGTGTATCCGTTTAAGATTAGAGAGGCTATATACAATTGTTTGTATAATTTGAACAAAAGTTCTGAGATAAATAAAAATGTTGATTTTCTGTGATAATGTACATGATAAGTAAGCAAGCTGTTGGTTTGCGAGTGTAGTAGATTGAGAAGTTTTGTGGCACATAACAAGTAAATAATCTATTTTTGTTTGTGGTACTGTAGTACATAACAAACAAACCTGCCGTTTATTATGAGAGTGTAATACACAGTAGCCTGCGGCATGTTCAAATACACTCAATATAGATATATTTTAAACGTACATGTTCTTTCCCATGAGTTAACAAATTTCTTTAAACGTAATTGATGTAGCCTTACTGACAACAGAAACAAGTGAATTTATAAACCACATTTGATGACTTTAAAGCTGGAATAATTTCCTTGAATCTGAAAAAAAAATGTATGCAACAGTTAGGTTTAAAAACTCACCTCAACTGCAATTAAGTCATGTTTTTAAATCTAATATAGAGCATAAATTACCCTATAAAGTACAGTTCTTAAATGATGTTTTCTAATCAAATAAAATTTGTCCCTTTATAGTAAGATAACAACAGTATGATATTTAGGTACTTCGAATATGCACAAGAGTATTATTGCAAGTGCGAGTTATTCTTCAAAATGTATTAAAACGAGAGTATTAAAAATAATTATTTATAAAACGAAGTAGGGTTTCTGCAACTAAAGCAATGAAACAATAATTAAAATCATAATCACAAATTTATAAAATTTAATCCTTACTTTAGCCTACACATAAGTGTATAAAGCTGCCAAAGTAAGGATTAAATTTTATGAGTTTCTGAATGTGGTTTTAATTCTTGTTTCATTACATTTCCTACCAAGATCCTTCCTTTGTTTTCAAATTCTTATATTTTAATACTTTTGTTTGTTTATTTTTTATTTTATACCTGTATTAGGCATATACTTTACTTTTAGAAATTGTCGCGTACGTATCCATCAATATGTAGCACCATCCATTGAGTTGAAAAGATATTTAAGTACATGCATTATAGTTTACCATTTATATCATACCTGTATGTATTTGAATTTTTATATACATAGCTTTATAAAATAAATTATCCACTTAACAGAGGTTTCTTCCTTTACCTTTGCCATCTTAAAGCAACGAACATAAAACAAAGTCATTAAATATGGAAACAAGAACAATGCCAAATTTTTCGTATGAGAGATTCTGGTAATCATACCCACTGGAAATAAACAAATGTTTTATTAAAATTGATAACTGTATTAAAAAAGAAGAATCGAAGAAAGCATTTAATCAAAAGTCTACTTATTTCAAGACCTCCCAAAGTCACTTTAAGCTAAAAAGCTTCCTAGCCTCCTTAAGAAAATCCGAAGTTCCAGAATAAAGTAGGCATTGTTGGTCAGTTTTTCTATCAGAGGATAGCGCAAGACTGAAAGGATCGACATATAAATATGTCAGAATAGTTTTTCTGATATCAAGACTTCTTGTAGTTTGTACCATTTTCTGTGGTTCACCCATTAAATATGTTATCATTCAAATAACATAACCTTTTTCCTTACCTCGGTTATTATGCCATTCTGCGGAAGTTTTTAATGCAGTGTGTGTATCTTCACAGACACAAAAATTAAAACGCTAAAAGCAGGGGATCAATTCCCTTCTGTGGACTCAGCAGATGTGGTTTTGTTGTAAGAAAAACACACACACGCAACATTTTGTAGAACCTTAATAAATATTACAAATATTTTGCACAAACAAATCATATTTTTAATGAAGTATTTTTGCTAAAGATTTGTTTACGAATATATCGAATCCCTTTCGTTACTAGTCCGAATGCGGAATGATTTTTCATGTTATGATTAAAAACTACTCTTTGTTCTATAAATCTCAAACAACATTTTTGTACTCTTTACAACTTCCTAAATATATTTAAAATAATTTTCTTGAGTAAAAAGTTATATTTTATTTCTCTACCCTAACGCCATATCGGTTGGTCAATTTGGCCAATCTTCTTGCAACGACAAACAATTAGAAAATAAATATATAGTATGCTTCTTTTGTTTTAGAATGACTACAATAGCACAAATGTTTAATACAAGTAGCTTAAATTTCATTACATTATACATGTATATATATATATATATATATTTATTATTGACCTTTTAAACCATGCGTGGCTAACATTACAGAAGTTCCAACGACGCAATTTACATGCAGCCATGTTACCTTACTCAAGAATATAGGACTGTTGTTTACAAAGTGACCTGTCTTGGTTGTTTCAGTGGACTATTATTTTGCGTGTGGGTTTTTTTTATAACAAAGCTACATCGGGCTATCTGCTGAGCCCACAGAGGGGAATCGAACCGCTGATTTTAGCGTTGTAAATCCGTGGACATTCCGCTGTACTAGCAGAGTCCTATTATTTTGTAAAATAAAGTTACATTTCAGCTATAATAATATATTATAATTTATCTCGGAAAAGTCTCCAATTTATTATGTTACGTATGTTAACGTATTACGATTTCAAATAGCCGGAAATTTTAATTTAAAAGTTAATTGAATGTCGATCTATATCAAATCTATGATATTTGTCAACAAGTGATAGATACAATTTTCTTTCTTAACAAAAATATACTTTAATGCACAAGCAACAACACAGTTTATAATAATAATTATTACGAATAGTTATTTAAAATATTAGTTCCGCTACAAGAGTTTTACAAACTATACTGAGTCTTCTATCAGGTCTAGAATTGATATTTTATCGTCGATTCAGGTCCACGACAAGCAAAGTACTTCTGAGTTGATACTGTTGCACCTCGGTTAAACTAGTTAGATGTCTTTTTTTTTTAGTTGGTCTCACACCGCTTACAAGCTGACTTTTTATCGCTGAAAATATTTAATGCCCTCATAGAAATAATAACGTCCGAAGTTAATTCACTAAAGTTGAATCGTTTGTAATATTCGAATCTATAAACGTTCCTGCTCAAATTATGTAGTTTTCTACAAATAAACTTTAATCACAATTATAGCTTCGGAGGCTTAAAGTATATTGACTGTAGCACCAAACAATATCCTATCACTATCTCTTGGCAAGTCGATTTATAAACTTTTAGACGAGAGCCTAGATATTTCAATTGGCAACAATACTGATAATCGCATTGTTGATTCTTACTCTAGAGAAAGCTTCTACAAACTTAGAGAATAGACAGGACTTATGCAATACTCATTTAATAATATGTATCACATTCATCAATCTGAAAGAAACGCAGAAATTGAAATCAACGTATAATAGAAATTCGTTATAATGCATATTCTTCATTGATATTTACGTGTGTGTAATTAAGCTCAAACTTACCGAATAACCTACCTGGGTTTTGCCCACCACGGGTAGTGAAGCCCAGTTTTTAACGACGTGAGCCCACAGACATGCCGCTGTGCTACTAGGTAGAATGGCTAATTATACACAAGTTGTTTAGCTGATTTTTTCATTAAAAGATAGAACTGTAAAGAAAGAAGTACAGCAAACAATTATCTCTTCTATTTAGGAATTTTGTAGTCGGTTGCTGTTTGCCCAAGATTGCTAAGCCTTATTAAATTTCGCACGTAGAGGATGGCAAATTAATTATTTTTAAGTTTTTACTTACATTTTGAAATAACTAAAAATCATAAATTGCTTTACTAATGCTATAGAATTCTGGTATAGCTTATCAAGTTAAGAAACTAAACTGTATTTGTGTTTTTAAAAAATTTCGACCTCACAAAAGTACTACCTTACCTTTTGAATTTTGTATACAAAGAAAGAGTTAATGTATCCACACATTTTAAAAAGGCTAAGAACGCCACTAGGAAACATTCTGTGATTTATATTGGTTACTCACGTCATAGACAGAAGTAGTTTTTAGTAATCACGTGTTTTCATAAATCGAAGGAAATGGGCGTGGCTACTCTGTTCGACTCCCTAACTTTAGCGATACCTCGGAAAATAGAAAAGTTTGTTTGTTTTGAATTTCGCGCACAGCTATACGAGGGCCCTCTGCTCTAGCCGTCCCCAATTAAGCAGTGTAATAGTAAATGGTCATAATCACCCACCGCCAACTCTTGGACTACTCTTTTACCAATGAATAGATGGATTGTTTGCCACAACAGAACGCCCCCACGAATGAAAGGGCGAGAATGTTTTGTTGTGACGGAGATTCGAACCAACGACCCTCAGATTACGAATTGAGGGCCCTAACCACCTTTCTTTAAACCATCTTATTTATGATAAGATCATTAAAATAGCAATAGCGCCATTTTTAAAGCTTACATCGCCCAAAAGTAGGAATAAAGGGCAATACAACTCAATAATAAAATATCCTCATCATGACGCTATCATTTTCCCCTTCTTATTCACTCAGTATCACATTCACCTAAATTTGAATTAATTTCAGAGGAATGGGATGGTCTTCTTAATACCAAAACATTCTACAAGATATTTATTTATTAAGCAGAAGTACTGAATATCTGAGTAACAGATAGTCACTTCTATTGAATTATATAACTTCAACTAATCACACCAGAATTATCTAACAACTGTCTAAATTGAACATTCTTCAGTTTTCGGGAAACGTGGACTTTACCCTCGTTTAGACCTTCTTGCTCAAGGTCCAGCATTACAACCATGAGTTCTAGGGATAGAACAGGTGTGACCTCATAAAAATGACAACTTAGGACTTTCTTTTCCACTTGTCGTATAAAAACTGTGCTTTTTCAGAATCAAATATAAATTCATAAAAAGCATTAAACCAAAATAGGAAAATAGGAACGTATGGTTTACATATTTACAGTATTATTACTAAATTCAATTTTACACTTCAAAACATATATTTGTTGGAAAACTTGTTTTATTGTACTCGACTAAAATTACTCTCTGATGACTGAAACTTCAACTCTTAAAAAAAAAAATTTTTTGTATCCATAGTTATATGGCTTTGTTAATATATTTTTCAGCTTTCGTAATATTATATCAGACGCAAAAGATATTACTAACAATACAAAAATATTACTGATTATCTGTAACATTTCCTGACTTAGAATTCAGATAAAGTCAATACACTTGAGTTAATTAAAGTTTGAATTGACAGAAAAACGGGGAAAATTGTAGGCTGAGAAGTTCTAAAACTTGTTTTTCGTCCGTGTCTTTTTTTTTTACATTCTACGTGCAGAAAAGTTTGTTAAAGTTGACCACTGAAGAAATACACCTTAAAAAAATAAGTATTTAGTCACATCTGTAACCACGGACAACCTCTAATATTTTAAGGATTCTAATCTTCTTACTAGAAAACTTTGTTATACTCGTTGCATATAAGACGTCTGACATTTTCCTAGCGTTTCAAACTATTTACTTTTAATTTGGATAGTAAGGAGGTACCTTGCAGGATAATGTGCAGTTTCGGGAAATCTAAAGTTGCAACGTTAATGTTGGGCTTCATCTTGAACTGGCCTATTGACTTCTAACTGCAGTAAGATGTTATGCATAATATCAAGATATCACAGTAGGTTATCGAGTGTGCGTGTGTTTTTCATATAGCAAAGCCACCTCGGGGAATTGAACCGCTGATTTTAGTGTTGTAAATCCGTAGAATTACCACTGTACTAGTGGGGAACGTTATCGAGGAACTGAGAAGGAAAACATGTATCGATATACTAATGGATTTCTAAGATCTGTATTAATCAATCTTCAGAAAAGAAGTATAAAACAGTTATCACTTGTCACTAATGTAAAATTTATAGCTTTAAATTTAACAGGTAGATTATTGTAACTGCTTTTTAGACTAAAAAGTGTTTGATCTGTGTTATACACAAAGCTACACAATGGGCTATTTATGTTCTGACCACCATGGTTATCGAAACCCAGTTTTAGCGTTAAAGTTTTCAGACATATCACTGTGATATTAGGGGTATAAACTAGAGAACTAGTGTCGTTTCTCACGCACTTGATAGATTTGAGTTCCTAGCTCCTAGAAGAAGTGCGGACTATTACTATTGGTTTGAGTATACTTTTTACCTCAAAGAGGAAGTAAACGTAGGCTTTATCTTTATGTTCATGCATGATTAACTTGAAATTTTTACTGAAATAATTTAATTAATTTATGTTACATATGCAGACCATAGTTATATGGAAAACGGAATTTGACTCGTACCCACTAAAAACAACAGCTCTGTATAGTGATTTTTTTATAGTTGCAGAACAGGAGATAGAATTTTAAAACACGTGTCATCTTCAGGGGCGTAGCCAGAAATGGCCATTGGAGGTGTTTTTTTTTTTGTTTGAGTGCTTGATGCAAGCACCGCAGACGCGAAGCTATGCTTGGGGGGTCCGGGGGCATTCCCACCGTAAAATTTTTAATAAAAACATGAAATAAAAGCCTGAATTATGCCCTCTGAGACTAAATTTTTGGCAAATTTCAGAATGGCACACTGAGGTGTTCGTCTTAATGTTTAACCATAAATAAATATATAGGCCTATATATATAATATATAACTTAAAGTTATCAGGCCCAGCAAAGTA
The DNA here is from genome assembly GCF_004210375.1 of Tachypleus tridentatus. Classification (NCBI taxonomy): domain Eukaryota; kingdom Metazoa; phylum Arthropoda; class Merostomata; order Xiphosura; family Limulidae; genus Tachypleus; species Tachypleus tridentatus. Next base: position 99,459,562 of record NC_134825.1, on the reverse strand, counting down.
GACCTACAGTCCTGTCATCAATATATAAAATATAGAGTCACTCAGGAGAGTGCAAAATATATGTATAGTGTCTATAATATGTATTCAAATATCATGAACAGTGTATGTTCAGATTCCCTGGATTTCAAGAATTAACTTCACAAATAACAGTGGGTAGCACTAACATAGTACTATTGGCGCCATCTATAGTGAATCATTCACTATTGGTGCCAATGGTACTGTGAATGTGACGTTGACAAAAAGAACGTGACGTTGACAAACAGAAGTTGCGATAAACAATCATTCACTATGCCAAGCCTGATAAAGCTAAAGACACTGCATGGGTTCTTTAAACCCATTCACGAGGCTGAACCTGATCAATCTGCTGCAGCCAATGAGGTTGAATCAAAATTGTCAACTGAATTGTCAGGGTCATCACCGTGGCCTTCAATCAGTGCTGCCACTACCACCTCAGGTCCAGTTTGGGACATTGAAAATTACATTTCTGATTATGTTAGCATTGGTAAACAGGTAAGTCGACTCCTCATTACATTAATTTTGTATTAAAAATCATGCAAACACCCTCCATCGTTGGCTTTCACAGTGGAGATGGCTACTCTACAGTCAAAATGCAAAGGGTGCTTTCTGCAAGTACTGCTGTCTTTTTGATCCTGATGGTGCTGGTGTTGAAAGCCAGAAATTTGGACAACATGTGAGATTTCCATACACAAACTGGAAGAAAGCTGTTGAAGGCTTCAAGGCACATGAATTGAACATTACCACCAAGACAGTAAAGAAAAAGTTAACAATTTCCTACGGGTCTTAAATACAAGTTCATCTGTGCACTTGCAGCTTGATGCAACTTACAAGCATGAAATTGAACAGAACTGGCAATATTTAATGCCTATTATTGATACTGTATTGCTGTGTGGGAGACAGGGTTTAGCTTTCAGGGGAAAATATGATTCTGGTCAAATGTTTGTTGGTGAAACTGATGAGGAGTCCATCAATAATGATGGGAATTTTCGGGCAATTTTGCGCTACAGGGCAAAGGGTGATGTCAAGCTTTCAGCAAACCTTAAGAGTACAAAGAAGAATGCTACGTATCTGAGTCCTCAAATTCAAAATGAAATCATCAATGCCTGTAATACCCATGTTCTCGATGCTTTGGTCAACAGGGTTAATGCTGCAAAGTGTTTCTCAATATTAGCTGATGAAACAACAGATATTTCAGGCATTGAACAGTTTTCGCTGTGTGTTAGATATTTGAATGCAAATGACAACTCTGTTACAATGAGAGAAGATTTTTTGCAATTTATATCTGTTTATGATGTGACAGGCACAAACTTGGCTGACGTTATCATAACCAATCTGACAAAATATGGTATTGATTAGGCTTACCTGTGAGGGCAAGGGTACGACGGTACTACCTCTATGAGTGGGAAATTCAATGGTGTCCAGAGACACATAACTGACAAATTCCCACTTGCACCCTATGTACACTGCAGTGCCCATTCCCTAAACTTGGCAATTTCTGATGCTTGTAAAGAAGTTCCTGTGCGAAATTGCATGGGAGTAATTTCTTGCATTGTAAACTTTCTCAATACACCCAAACGAAAGCACGTTTTGGCTCTGCGATGGAGAATAAAGCACCTGAATTGAAAAAAAAATTGAAAGGTCTCTGCCCCACCCGGTGGGTTGAGAGACATGACTCAGTGATTTTCTTTCTAGAATTAATCTATGCAGTTGCAGATGCCCTTGAGATCTAATCAGGTTGGCAAGACAGAGATTCTGCCACGCAAGCCAATCAATTGTTGTGTTCTATAATACAGCCATAATTCATCATCACTCTACTTAACATTGCTAAATTGTTGTTTTATTCAGTTTCCCTCTGTGCAACTTACTGCAGCAACAGAACATTGATTTAGGTGCTGCGATGCATCACGCAGAAATAGTGGAAGATTTAATCCATTCTCTCAGAAATAATACTGTGAATGAATTTAACAACATTTTATGTGAGGCTCAAACTGAGTAATGCGCTTCAAATTGACATCATAATGCCAAGGCAGGCTAAAAGACAGATGTACCGTGCTAACCCACAAACCACTAGCTCTGAGGAGTACTTTCGTATTGTTGTATTTGTACCATTTGTTGATCACTTTCCTTCACAAATCTGTGACCGTCTGTCCAGTCACAAAACTCTCCTTAAAAACTTCATGTGTCTACTACCATTAGGATCTACCACAGAACGGTCAGAACCTACAGCACAACAATGTGACCAAATTAAAGAGTTGGACAATATATACAAGGCTGACATTGACAGCACTTCACTAGCTGCAGTAGGTGAACTTAGGGTTTGGTACAAATCACTTGTGAACAACAGACCAAAAAATGTCATAGATGCATATGCAATGTGCAATACAGAAATGTTCCCAGTTATTTCTAGACTATTGAAGGTATTTGCCATGCTGCCTGTGTCAACGAGCTCAGTGGAGCGTTCGTTTTCAACTCTCAGAAGACTCAAAACGTGTTTGAGAAATACCACCGCTGAAGATCGATTGAATGGCCTGGCCTCATTATATATTCACCGTGATATTAAAGTTGAACCAAACTGTGTTGTAGATGTCCTGGCAAGAACGAACAGGCGTTTGAGTCTTTCATAGATATTCGATTGTATTTCTCTAGTTCTGACAAAACTTTCTGTTTTAAAAGAGTGTTCAATCAGAAATTTGCATTTGACTATTTGCTGTGTGTGAAATTATCTGCCATGCAAACACAGATCTTTATGAAACTTCACAGATGGCAACTGAACTTGACTAAAAAGTTTGGGTCCAAGGGATGAGGGGTAACCCCCAAACCCTCCCCTTGGCTACGCCCCTGGTCATGTTTCCTTTATTCAATGTTTGCCAACTATACAGGTCAAGGTATGGTGTTGAGAATGTTGGTATCTCTGAGTAAGCTAACGTCGGATCAAGTGATTTTTTTTATTGTTACATCCAACACACTTCAAACAAAATATATTACACTTAAATATACGAGTTACTTGTGACGAGGCCAACTAAAGAATTTGGCGCCACAATGGTGGAAACGAAGGTGCAAATGTATTAAAATTCAATTTGTTGTTCAAGTTGACCGACTACTTGGAACTTGTTTATCATTTTAATAATATTTCATTTTTTCATCATTAAATAAACTATTTTATGGCTTATTAAAATACGAGATCTTAATATATATTTGTTTTATTTTCGCACGAAGCAGCCGGTTGTGTTTTTTGTATAGCCACAAAGGGTTATCTACTCAGCCCACTGAAGGGAATCAAACCCCTGATTTTAGCGTTCTAAATCCGGAGACATACCGCTGTACTAGGGGTGGGCAGCAGTTGGGTTCAGAATCATGACATTTCTTATTTTATTGAAAACGTAAGTTATACGCTTTCAGATTTTGATGTAAAATATTGGCTTTAACATTATTAGCATAAGCTAAAGGTTCGTACAGAAATTTCATGTTAAAATAGATATTTTATATCATTTTTGTTCCAGATTTAATTGTGATATTTTTATTTGAATTCAAATTAACACCAAAATAGCAATAAATATAAGTTTCATTTTGAAGTGATATGATTTTATAGTATTAATATTTGTTAATAGGCATCAAAAGACATGTCAATTAACAAATAATTTCGTCGTTAAAAATGGGTGAAACATTTAGAGTAACCTAAATGCTGCCAAAGTTTGAGTCTTTGCCATTTGCAAATGGTGTTTGAAGACACCATCTGTGTCTTCGTATTTTATTGAAGACAATACGACTTCAGCTGAAGTATTTTTTTGTTTTTGTTTTAAACCTGCTACCCGAACGCCTTAACACACTTGGCTATGCCGGGCCGTTTTCAATGGCAGAAACATCTAAGTAGGATCTAGGACTGAAGTCATTCCCTCTAGTCTTACACTGCTAAATTAGGGACTGCTAGCACAGATAGCCCTCGAGTAGCTTTGTGCGAAATTCAAAAACAAACAGACTTGTTTATTTTTTTAAAGATTGTTAGAATACCCGCTCTTTCTAAAGGGAGGTAGGTTCCACACGCAATACAAATACATTTGCCCTGGTTTATGTATTGTAGTGTATTATGCTAAACTAAAGGATGAAAAGGAGTGGAAGTAGCAATAATTTTAGTTATAAAGGATTTATAATTAAACCTGCTACCCGAACGCCTTAACACACTTGGCTATGCCGGGCCGTTTTCAATGGCAGAAACATCTAAGTAGGATCTAGGACTGAAGTCATTCCCTCTAGTCTTACACTGCTAAATTAGGGACTGCTAGCACAGATAGCCCTCGAGTAGCTTTGTGCGAAATTCAAAACAAACAGACTTGTTTATTTTTTTAAAGATTGTTAGAATACCCGCTCTTTCTAAAGGGAGGTAGGTTCCACACGCAATACAAATACATTTGCTCTGGTTTATGTATTGTAGTGTATTATGCTAAACTAAAGGATGAAAAGGAGTGGAAGTAGCAATAATTTTAGTTATAAAGGATTTATAATTAAACCTGCTACCCGAACGCCTTAACACACTTGGCTATGCCGGGCCGTTTTCAATGGCAGAAACATCTAAGTAGGATCTAGGACTGAAGTCATTCTGCCTAGTTATTTAAAACTAACCATGGAAAATCAAAGGTCAAAATTGTTTAAACATTTCTGAATACTTGAAAAGCTCTCGCGAAAGATAAAAAGATTACTTACCAGACCACCAAAGTGCATCAGAAATTGTCAGCTGTATTGAAAGATTTGCTATTGGCTACTCTAAATAAGTAGCTCCAATTCCTTACTTTGGAAGTGCAAATATTTATGTTTATGGAGCATGTCCTTATTATCGAATGTTCTCTACAATGTATATGTTTCTAGAATTAGCTTATTCATTTTATTTGTTTGTTTGTAATTAAACACAAAGCTACACAGTTGGCTATCTGCGCTATGCTCACCATTGGAATCGAAACCCGGATTTTAGCAGTGAGTCTATAGACATACCGCTGTGCCACAAGGGGCCTTATTCATTCATGCAGTGTGTGTGTGGTAGTTTATTGCTTTCATGAAAGAGCTATGTTATTTTGTGTATTTATGTAAAATTATGAACTGCGTCTTATTTATTTAAAGGAATGGTACTATGATTTGTAATGTGTTCAATTGGTAAAATATTTTATTTTGTTCTGACTTGTTTATTGGCATGGCCTAGCGCGTTAAGGCGTGCGCTTCGTAATCTGAGGGTCGCGGGTTCGCGCCCGAGTCGCGCCAAAACATGCTCGCCCTCCCAGCCGTGGGGGCGTTATAATGTGACGGTCAATCCCACTATTCGTTGGTAAAAGAGTAGCCCAAGAGTTGGCGGTGGGTGGTGATGACTAGCTGCCTTCCCTCTAGTTTTACACTGCTAAATTAGGGACGGCTAGCGCAGATAGTCCTCGAGTAGCTTTGCGCGAAATTCAAAACAAACAAGCCATTGAAAAATTAATTTTATCAACAGTTTTTACAAATTTTCAAATTTAATGTGTTAATTATAACTAAAATTATTGCTACTTCCACTCCTTTTCATCCTTTAGTTTTCTGGATTCGTTATATTAACACACTCTCGTGGTAAGAATTTAGGTTGCTTTAAAATAAGAGGTGATCAACCACCCCTCTTTGCTTTGGTTTATTACAAATGTTTCATGAAAAGGGAGAACACGTGGAGACGAAAGATTTAACATGTGCGATTTAGTTAACTTTTAAATGCCTCAAGATATCAGAAAAAGTCGAGTCGACAAGGCTGCGAAAGTGGGAAATTGAGACTTCTCAAAACAAACGGCTCCTGTAGGAAAAGGGTCTTACATGGTAGCAGGTTTATATATATCCAATATCAGATAATTTTACTGTTGGGGAAACGGGAGGACCTCGAGAAAAACCTACTTCCACTGATCAAGCAATATCTATAAAGCTGATATTCGTCCAATTATTGAATATGGTTGTCAAATCAGATAGAACAATGAAAAACTACAATGTCAACAGAATAGAGTATTAAGATTAGCCCTGAGGCTTACCAGATATACACCAGTTAGCTGTTTACATAAAGAAAGTAAATTTTCACTACTTAAAGATAAGCATGATGCTTTGGCGAAAAGCATATTTTACGAAAAAGCAGAAACAAAGAAACATTCTTACTTTTGCCTTACACATCATTTTATGTGCATGACACAAAATAAGATCCCTTACAATACGCACCTTTGAAAAACATAAATCATGAAGACAATACGACTTCAGCTGAAGTATTTTTTTGTTTTTGTTTTAAATAATTAACCTATGTTTCTGTCTTACAGTCTGGGCACAAAGCAGGTAGACTATTTGGCATCTACTCTATGAAAGTGAGTTTTCTCGAAATACTTCCGTGCGCGAAATTCAAATCAAACAAAACAATTCCCCCAAAGCAAATTTAAATAAAAGGATACTCCATCATCAGACAAGACAGGAAGGATAAAAGAGATCCAAACATAGGAATATTACTATTGTATAGAACTAAACTTATTTCAGGAACTTAGAATACCTTCCTCTAATGAATCAGTAATAATAAACATGAGAACACAAAATAATACCGAAGTAACTGTGGCGGGCACTTATTGCTCGCCTAGCAAAGTATCAGATGCAAATCTTTTGCATTTCATATATAATCAAAATCCCAATATAGTAATTATAGGAGGTTTAAATAGTAAACATATCACATTCAACTGTAGATGTACAAACCCAAATGGCAAAATACTTTATAAATTTCTAGCCGAAACTAATATGATATTGTTAAATGATGTAACACCGACACATATCTCGTACGCACATGGCACCAGTAAAATACTGGACTTATGCTTGTGTTCGTACAATATGAGTCGTAAATTTGTAAACTTCTATGTTGGTCAGGATTTAGACAGTGACCACCTCCCAGTTTGGTGTATCTTCAATCTCACCCCCACTTAAACAAAAGTAAAAGTAAAAGATAAACTAAATTATAAAAAAGCTAATTGGCCATTATTTCAAACTGTCATAAACCAAACTTTATCAACTGAAGTACTAAATTTTGCCGCGGACGCATCAGATATACAGTCATGTGAAAAAATTAGGACACCCTATGAAATCTTGTGTATTTTTGTAAAAATTGTGGATAAATGGATATTTAATCTCAATTGTAACAATACTGAGAGATTAAAGTAACATAACTAAACAATTAAAACTGAATAAAAGACTTTTCAAGATCTTCTATGAAATGTAATTCTACAAAAATGCATATTCTATCTGAGGAAAAGTTAGGACACCCCCACTTAAAATGGCTCAACTCACACACAGGTGTATAACACCAGGTGCACGTGATTAGAAGATCATTACTCAGCATTTTAAATGAGGCTTGCCCTATTTAAACCTCAGACATTTAGTTTGGTGTGTTCCTGACTGTTGAAGTGAAAGTGAGCACCATGGTGAGAGCAAAAGAGCTGTCTGAGGCCTTTAGAAAGAAAATTGTAGCAGCTTAAGAGTCTGGAAAGGGATTTAAAAAAAATCTCAAAAGATTTTGAAATCAGTCATTCCACTATCCGGAAAATGGTCAACAAGTGGATGGGCTTTCAAAACAACTGCCAAAATGCCCAGGTCTGGTCGTCCAAGCAAGTTCACCCCGAGAGCAGACCGCAAGATGCTAAAAGAGGTCTCCAAAGACCCTAAAATGTCATCATGGGACCTACAGCAGGCTCTGGCTACTGTTGATGTGAAAGTGCATGCCTCTACAATCAGAAAGAGACTGCACAAGTTTAACTTGCATGGGAGGTGTGCAAGGAGGAAACCTTTGCTCTCTAAGAGAAACATCAAGACCAAAGAGAGAATATAGATAAAGACCAGGACTTCTGAAATAATGTTTTTTTTGGACAGATGAGCCCAAAATTGTATTATTTGGACACCAGAACAGAGGACCTGTTTGGCGTAAACCAAATACAGCATTCCAGGAAAAGAACCTCATACCAACTGTGAAGCATGGAGGTGGAAGTGTCATGGTTTGGAAATGCTTTGCTGCAGCAGGATCTGGACAGCTCACAATCGTAGAATCCATCATGAATTCTACTGTGTATCAGAGGGTGCTTGAGGATCATGTGAGATCATCTGTACGAAAATTAAAGCTGAAGCGGAACTGGACCCTGCAACCCAACAATGGTCAAAACATACAAGCAAATCCACCAAGGATTGGCTGAAAACTAGGAAATAGAGAGTCCTGGAATTGCCGAGTCAAAGCCCAGATCTTAATCTCATTGAGAAGCTGTGGGGTGACTTCAAACGGGCTGTACATGCAAGAAACCTCTCAAACATCTCACAGCTGAAAGAATTTTGCATTGAAGAGTGGGGCAAACTTTCTTCAGACCGATGTCAGAGACTGGTATATGGCTACAAGAAGTGTCTCACTGCAGTTATTACAGCCAAAGGGGGTAACACTAGCTATTAGGGGGTAGGGTGTCCTAACTTTTTCCTCAGTTAGAATATGCGTTTTTGTAGAATTACATTTACAGAAGATCTTAAAGTCTTTTCTTCAGTTTTAATTGTTTAGTTATATTCCTATAATCTCTCAGTATTGTTAAAATTGAGATTAAATGTCTATATATCCAAAAATGGTACAAAAATACACAGGCTTTCAAAGGGTGTCCTAATTTTTTCACATGACTGTAGATGCGTATAGTCATATAACCTCCGAGTGTCTAAAACATGCAGCCAACAGCTCGATACGGAAACAAAAACACTTCACAACAACACACTTATGGCAACCACATCAACATATAATACACCAACTAAAAGACAGAAGAAAACTACGCAGACAGTATATACAAAACCGAAATCCCACACCATTAACACTATAAGAAATAAAATAAGACATCAAATCAGACAACAAAAACAAGATAGTTGGAACAGCTTCTGCTCAGAACTAAATCACAAAACAATTCTGGACACACTTGAAAAGATATACGAATACAGGAAAAACAGCGTACACTAACACAGAAAAAGCTGAGATATTTAAAGGCCACCTAGAAAACACGTTCAAAACACATCATGAACAGATACTTCTATAATACAGTCAATAACTTTACTGATCACAACAAAAGCGTGCACACACCTATATTCCTAGTAAACACATTAATAAAACCATAGAAAACAATAGACTGGAGCACTCATCGACTAATAAAAGATATCGCAGTAATGGAAGTAGAAACTGCTATTAAAAACACAAAAACAAAGCTTATGGAGAAGATGGTATCCAAGCTGTCCTCCTGAAACATGGTACTCAGAAATTATATGAGCACCTATCAGCCTTATTTAACCTACCATTATCAGCTGGATACATCCTTGTTTCTTGGAAGGAAGCAGTAATATTAATGTTCCAGAAAGGAGGAAAGCCAGCGAATAAACCAAACAACTAACGCCCAATTAGCCTAGCCAGTTGTATCGGCAAAATTTTAGAAAGAATAATTAGTAATCGTCTATCTATATACTTAGAAGTAAATTCAAAACGCATTTAGAAAATACAGACAAACTACAGGCACCTAATTAGACTAAAAGAATCAATTACAGACAGCTTCAACAAAAACGAACGTACTGTAGCTTGCTTTCTCGAGATTGAGAAAGCATTTGACACAATGTGGCATAATGGATTACGTCATCGGTTAAAGGAAATAGATTTACCCCAGGGAATTATTCGCTAGCTATCCGACTTCCTGGAAAACAGAAAGTGTAAAGTAGATGTGAATGGGACCCATTCAGGATCCTTTTCACCCGAGGCAGTAGTCCCGCAGGGAGGGGCAATTAGTCCTATATTATTTATCATGTATATTAGTAATATGCCTTAGTCGGACCTAAATTTAGGTTTTGCATCACAATTTGCAGATGATGTAGCGGTCTGGAAAAGTGCCCCCACTCCTTCAATCAACAATCCTCCAACCAGTCCTGAATAATTTAGAAGAATACTACCAGAAATATATAATAAAAATTAATATTCCAAAACCCAAGTAATATTATTCAACAGATTAAATAAACTAAAAAAAAGATCCACCCAAGTTATACATGAATGGATCACTTTTACTGACTGCCATTTCTGCAAAATTTATAGCATTAACTTATGATACCAAATTAACGTGGATACAGCATACAAACAATATCCTGATCTGGAAAAGAGCAAATTATGCAAGAAGTCTTTCAGGTAAAAATCAAGGAACATCACCTGACAATATAATAAAAATATACAAAACATACATCAGACCTATAATAAAATACGCATCTCCTGTCTGGATAAACATATCACCCAAACAATTACAGAAACTACAAAGAATACAAAATTCAATTCTAACTTCAGCCGATAGAGTACCACGTAGCACTTCATCCACATTCATGCAAACATAAAAACAATATCTGAAAGACTCTTGCATAATGCACTAAATTATTTTAATAAGAATTGGCATAAAAATGATTTAATGTGTGATCTCGACAGATACTACGTACATGATGAACATAGTCCTAAGTACCTCTCTCCTATAAATATCTATTTAAGAAATATAAAACAAACTGGTCACCACGCACTAGACGCTTAAAACTAGTTTTATTTTATTATTATTATTTCACCGATAAATATATATAAAAAGAGAATATTATATACATAAAAGCGAAGAAAAACACAAAAAACGAATAGAAATATTGAAAAAAAACTTTAAATAATGAAAAAAAGGGCAAATCAAGACTATACATGGATATTGCTTTTAAAAGGGCCTGAGTACTGGGTAATACTCTGGCCCAAAGTCTACCCAATAACACAATCCGACGAGTAGACGACATGAAAGTTAGGGATGGAAGAAGAGGTCTCGTGCATCTGTCCCTCCTGGATATTCAAAAATTAACCTACCCAAATACCCACACAGTAGAAGCGAAGCGCAGCAAATTTCGAGGCGTTGGATTTACAGATCCCCGACAGGTCATAAAATAGTTTTTTCAAAAGTTGTCGATTTCTGGAAAACCAGCCTGGACTTTTAGTTTTGTCTTCTTCAACTTTATTTGTACTCCAAACAACTTCCAATTACTTTTAAGCATTCTCCAAACTCAATTTTAATTGTTTCTTTTAAAGCTCACCTTAAATGATAAATTACTGTCAGCGAATATAATATCTCACGATTAAGGTGAAGAGGAATATGAATATCCCTAAATAACCAGTTACGGAAAGTATTTTTTCCTTTAAAATTAAATTTCTGACACATTTAAAAAAACAAATAAGTGCCGAAAAATGTCCTTGGTCAGTGCTCGAGTCTTAGAAAATTTTAAAACATGAGAAGGAAGGAGAATCGTGACTTATCTCAGAAGGATTAAAAGTTGCTACGAGGTTCTTGCATTGGTAGAAAAATGTCTGAATGGATAAGAATAGCTCAAGGAAAATTTTGGATGTTTGGCGAGACTAGGTTCTTCATCATCATCACTGGAGGATGAGCGATGGAAGATTGGTTTGGCTTGTTTTGAATTTCGCACACAGTTACACGAGAGCTATCTGCGCTAGCCGTCCCTAATTTAGCAATGTAAGACTAGAGGAAAGGCAACTTGTTATCACAACTCACCACCATCTCTTGGGATTGACCGTCACATTATAACGGCTGTGAAAAGGCGAGCATGTTTGGTGAGACGGCGATTCGAACCCGCGACCCTCGGATCACAAGTCGAGTGTCTTAACCACCTGGCCAGGTGATGGATCGACTGATTTGAGTGTCGTTCACGTATTTTTGGAGCCAAGTTGAATCGTTGTAGATTGTGACTGGTTGTGATGGTGTATATGTGTTGAAACGAAAGCAGTCGTTAGAGAAAGTATACGTGTCGGGAGGCTTCTGTAGAATATTGGTCATTATGGATCGGCGATGGAATATTCTAGGCGCCTTTTTTCCCTTCTCTATGGCTTTGTACGAGTGAACTAATGAAGGAAATGAAAGTTATGGTCAAAGTCGACAAATCTCGAGTTTCTAGGGTTTCAGTTTGTGGGATCTGATTTGAGGTTTCCATGGAGTTTTTGGTTGAATTCCATAGCCGGTTACTGGTGGTGAAAGCAGGAAGAGGCAGGTTTAGAAGTGGGTGAGACGGTTTCCGATGGGGGGCTTCTGCTCTGAAGTGAAATAGGTGGTACGAGATGCTCTTAGCTATCGTGATCATTTTAATGTAGTCTTTAAAGAATCCTGTGAATGACATAGATTGTTTTTGTATTTTCACTCCTTTGCATGCTGAATTTTCTCTGTAGTCAGTGTTGGGTATACGCCCCTGAGAAATACAGAGAAGAGATTACTGGAGCTACATGGGTTAGTGCATGTGATTAGTGAAACAGAGTTCTATAGGCTACATAAACAATTAAAAGTCGGTTGTGGTTAAGGGTTTCTGGAAAATTCCATCTCTACGCAGGATCCTAGTTTTAGTTGGTTTAAATGACACCCCGGGTTTAAACTTATCAACGAAGGCGACGATTTAATGCGGCGAGAAGCCGTCAAGGATTACTACTGGTGAGACCCGAGAAAACACCGTGCGAGACTTAGCTAGCTTTGTGGATGTGACTGATAAATAACACATCTTACTAGCTCGACTGTCAACGTCGGAATTTTAAAACAGTCCATCTCAACGTTAAGTTTATTATTTAAAATAAAGTTACTGTTTTATTTTTGAGTGTTTTAGTTAAGAAAAAAAGACAATTTAACAACACCCATTTTTCATCAAGATACATACTCAAAAACCTTGCCTTCACCAAAAGTTATTTTGTCAAGAAAATTTATAGTCAATGAAAAAATAGGACCGATGTATCATTGTTTGTTTATATATATATAGGAAAGCTAATACAGTGAACTGGCGCCATTCCGAATTTTAAGCTGCCGATTAGATAGAAGGCTACTAGCTAGTAGCACCTACCGCTAACTTTCAGGCTACTCTTAACCAACGAATAGTATGGTATATAGTATATAAGAATACTAAATATAAGAGTACGTTTTTTTGTTTGTTTTTTATGGCTAAGCCACATCAGCTTATCTGCTGTATTCACCGAGGGGAATCAAACGCGTGATTTTAGCAAATTAAATCCAAAAACTTACCGCTGTCACAGCAGAAGACCTAAATATAAGAACTGTAGCACTTCTTACCTCAGAGAAAATGAATAGCTTCAACAAGATTGCAATGGCGCTTAAAAGTTACCTCACATACACCTGAAAATTGGCTAAATATATTTATCCGTTAGATTCTCCATATGATGAAATCATTAACTCCAAAGAGAATGTAAATTTTAGAAAAATTAAATATTTTTATCAAAAACAAACAAAAAACATGAATTTAGAAACATGTAGATACTTATGTTCATTTTACTTATCTTTAAACTGTTGTTGATTTCTAGTGCATTATCTTTGCTGTAAAATAATCAATATATGTACAAGTCGAGTATTCGTCGACCACACTCGATTTCTCCAAATTTCGAGAGTCCAATTCCACTTTTTCTCCTGTAATACTTCTTTCGATCGCCGTTACCCTTTTAGTTAAATTTAATTGTTAACATAGGCATAAATAGCTCTTAAATGTCGGCACCTTTTCTGCTATATAAAAGCCTGTCAATGAGAGAGTTCCCAGGACCAGATCAGACATAATTTACGTATGTGACACCACATCATTATGAAGTAAAGTTAGGTAAAATATAGGGTGTCCTAAAAACATGTATACGCACTTTGAATGATTATAACTCAAACTTTCTTTTTTTACAGGTGCAATTGATTTGAAGTAATTGCAGAAGCAAGACTAAGCTTTGAGAAAAGGAAGTTTATCTTAAAGTGTTACTGGAAGTGTGAGAACGTAGCTGAAGTACAAATACGGTTTAGAAGGGAGTTTCAAACAGATGCACCAACGCAACTCACCATTATTCGCATCAGAGATAAGTTTGAAACAAATGGAACTGTTCAAGACGTCCATAATGTGAGGGCATATCTTGACGAAAATTTGCCGAACAGATGGATTGGGCGAAGAGGTAGCACTGAATTTCCCCTACATTCACCAGACCTCACAATTCTGGTCTTTTTTTTTAATGGGGAAATGTCAAAGATAAGGTTTATAGCACAAAACCTGCAACAATCAATGAGCTGAGAGAAGCAATTGAAAGAGAATGCACTCAAATACCAAATGAAATGATTCATGAAGTTCGCAAGTCCATCTGTCCGTGTTATCAGCAGTGCGTGGATCAGAACATCATCAGTTCGAACACCTGCAATAACTCAAAAGATTCTACACGTCTTCTTAAACTTAGATTATAAAACCTAAATATATCTTAATTAGCATCGTATTTATAATCAAAGTGTGTACACATTTTTTGGGACACCCTGTAGAATGAACATACTAATTGTCTGTAAGGAAGAGAACGACTTTTACTCGAAAGAAGAACGGGTTTGTATGCAATCCCACAATCATCTTACGTTTAATCTTTTATCCAAAGGCACCAATGTGTGAAATGTTTGTTCACTTGGATGTAATGGATTCAGAAGCAATATATAGCATGTTTCTGGAAAAGAAAATTTAAAGACCCCGTTTGGCCAGCTGTGTTAAGGGGTTCGACTTGTGATCTGAGGATCACGGGTTCGAATCCCCGTCATACCAAACATGGTCGCACTTTCAGCCGTGAAACGTTGGTAAAAGACTAGCCCAAGTGTTGACGGAGGGTGGTGATGCCTAGCTGCCTTCTCTCTAGTCTTACACTGCTAAATTAGGTTAGCAGGGACGGCTAGCGCAGATAGCTCTCATGTAGCTTTGCGCGAAATTCAAAACAAGCAAGAAAATTTAATATTTCTTTCTGTTGTGTATTGATAGTTTTATGTGGAATACGTTTTGTTTCTTGTGTTTCCCCGTCATTTTTGACAGGCTTTTACACGCCAGTTACTTATATTGTCTGCAGCACGTGTCAATTTGATTCTGATGCTAAGCCTGATTGCGTTAGGGAAACGTACGTTTCAGAGCTTTTTAAAACATTTACTTTTATACCTGCGATTAAAAAATATGTAAAACTATTTAAATTACAAATATTTATTATTTGTGTGTGTATGTTAAGTGCAGTATATTCAAACATTATCCCAATATCTCGGCATTAATGTTTTTTTTTTCCTAAACAATCGCTTCGATTTAGACATTTGTTTACGCAAACGTTGCTAAGAAGATTCTATAAAGTTATATAAAAAACAACAAAAAACAATGTACCTGCACTGTTTTACTGTGTAAGTGATTATATCTCAGGGTCACGTATATTAAAGGCTTGGGCCACTAGCTATAAACATTTTTTCTGGGCTTTATGTAAAGTCCTTCATTCTTCATTAACACGCCATGATATTCTATTACTATAACCACCAATGAGCCATACGTTCGGCGAAATTAGTCGGGTGCAAAACAGTTTTAGGTCTAAGTCTTTCACAGATTCTTTCGTCGTCGAAATTACACATTTACCGAAGAGATGAAAAATCACAATTAAATATTTTATATTTTGGTTTAAAACCAACAAAATACGATGGACGATTAGTGATTGTGTTGATCAAAAATTAAACAACAAATTCTCAGTTAATTTTGTGTAGCGCTTTTATTATCATACAGACATTAAAAAATAAATAAATAAATACTGAAACACTAATTTTCGTTTCAACGAATCTGTGGTGCATAAAAAATTATGCTTGAAATATTATAGATTTGAAAAGTTCATTGTTTGTAAATATTACATGAATATACATACAACCACTGAGTTCTTGATCCTATATTAAGCACATATAGATTTTGCTGAACTAACTTTATAAATTAACCGCTTTTATTATTCGCGATAGTAGGCCTACAAACTTCGTAGATCTTAAAAATAAAACGAACACGTTCAGTATCTTGACAAGAATCTTCGTCGTTGGTCAGTCATCAGAACTAAGTGTTTAATTTTGGCAGAGAGCCAGGTTTTGTTCCAAGGAGGATATGCCGCTCAAGGATCGTCAATCTGATACTATCTTGAAGAGTATAAAACGATAGTAATAACTGAAAGGAGTAAGCTTATAGTACAAATTACTCTTTTCTTCAGTCGAGTGTGAAGAAATAGCTAGTGTTATATTGTAGAAGTGACTCACAAAAAACTGCAAAGCGCTATGGATGTTGGAATTATTCCAAAGTGCAAAATTTAAACTACAATTTTTAAAAACAACACAACCTAAACAAAATGTTCTTTTTTTTTTCTATTATTAGTATTTATCTTCGAGGAGAAGGTTAACGTTCAAACTGCTGGAGAAGAGAGTCGATATCTGCACTGCCTCGCATCCTACAAAACAATCACAACAGTTTTTTTGTCAATTATATACTTACAACAAACTTTCACAAAATATCCTCATCCGAATCTAATTATGTTTGGACTTTTAATAGTGTATTCCTATCGATTTAAATAAAATGAAAATTTTCACAAAAATCCCCAACATTACATTATATAAAATGAATTCACAATTCAAAGTGATGGGAAAAGTCAAGCATCAACTTTTTTGTTCCAAGTCCCATCTTTCTAACACACAGCTGATTCCACAAAACAATGTCATAAGAACATATTCTAAAAACGGTTGGTATGGGCTTTGTTAACCTGAAGATGACCTAAGAAGGTCGAAACGTTGTTTTGTACTTTATTTTAATTAGTTAATATCCATACCAGCCGTTTTGAGAATACATTTTTATTTCAAGTGGGTTTCTCGTCATCACGAATGTCGTAACGTGTTCTCGATTAATGGTATCCTAATAAATTAATGTAACACAGAGAAACGTAGCATGAACACAAACAAGGTTTAGAAAACCATAAAGTCGAAACTTAAAGAACTATGAGGATGCACAATTTTTACATCCTGCTGTATTACCTATCTGGATGTAATCATATTCAGTCTATCTGTATCTAATCATGTTCAAACTTACACAGTGCTTTCCCATCTGGTCTAATCTATATTCAAACTTTCACAAGGCGTTCATGTTTGTATCTTACACACTTATTTCAATACGGTATCAAAAAGTTAATGTGGTAATTTATCCACACCGACTCACTGAGCACAAAGTCAACATATTAATTGTTTAATATTATCACACAAACTGGATTCTACAATATCCAAGCTCATTAACAATTTTTCTCGTTCTACGGTTTCTTTGTTTGATACTTAAGTAAAGCAACGTGCAGGCTTTTTGTGGTTCTTTGCGGCAAAGAGACGCTAACCATGAACCCTCTGATAAAATAAGGAATGCTACTCACATGGTATTCCAATAGCTTAAGAACTGATCATTAAGTAATTTCAGAATTTCAGTAAAAATACTAAAAGCAAAGTACTTTTATTAGATCTTAAGGTTAGTATCACTGATAAATTTCTGTAACGAATGGTTCTGGAGTAATAAGATTAGTGTAAAATCAAACTAAATATACATTAAAATCTACACAGTCCTTTCATTTGATGAAGCCTTTTGCTTTGGACAATGTTCAGAACCGTCGAAACGAGAAAGAAGGAAAAAAGAAGTCATATTTGAAAAGTATAACTTAGGTTAACAGTACTAAACTGACTACGTAGTTAGATAATCACATGAAGCACTTAGTCATTTACAATACATGTCTCCATTTATACTCACTGTCGGTGTCATTTATATGTTCATGGTTGTCTATCAATCTAAAAAAAATTCAGTACAGATCATTTTCAAAATTTCATATCTACTTAGAAATTGTACTTTGTATTTGCAAAATATGCATAATATATATATATTGTTTGTTTTATATAACTTTACGTGTTTAAAAATACAATAAAATATTTTCAATCCACATTTTTAGTTACTTTTACTTGACCAGTTGGCAGGTAACGATGACACAAGGTAGGTAAAAATCAGTTGTTTCTAATAGAAGATACCGAAACTGTTTTAGTTTTGCTGGAGTCGCCCTTTTGTAATGTAATACTTCAAAATTATCTGAAGACAGAAACCTCTCATACAATGAAAATTCACAGCGATTCAATAAGAGATTGATGTTGAGCACCCCTTCTCGTAATGTATTTCCAATTACTCCACGTTTTAAACTGACATAGATATGAATTTTATTAAAGCCCTGTTTATTACATCTGGGATATAACATTACAATTTTATTTTAATCAAAGATATCACAATATCTTTTTCCTTCTAACGACACAATGAATACACTTCTCCATTTTAAGCAAATACTTATATAAGCAACTGAAAAGAAGAAACCTGACCAAAATATCAATGTCACTTCTATACTCTTCTTAGTTAAAATAGTGGGTGCTACCACTAATTCTGAATACATTTTAAACGTTATCAGCTAGCCCTATCAGTAAATACCCAAACACATAAAGAACTATAAAACATTTTCAACACGGAAAAAAGTGAGATTTAAGCTTTTCCACATTCTGAGCTTGATAATGAATAAAAGAAAATCTACGTGGTTAGCAATCAAGGAAGGAAACTGCAAGAAGTTGGCAGGTGCTTAATGTTACGACTGTATAAACACTCATAAGAGGAACAAATTCTTCCCCATGTAGCCTGACCTACTTTCTTTACAAAGGTAGGGCTTGTTTGATTCCTAGATTCTTCCAGATTTATTGATATTTATGTTCGTGTTTTTCTTTTGTCATGTTGGACTATTTGATGTATAGACATCACCACCGTCACTGTATGGGACGTGCAGCATAAATAACCATACTACATTCCATACACATTTTGTTCTTGCTACAATCCAAGACCTTGAAATTAAAGCAGTCTATCTTTCGTGTTTCATGCAAACTAGACATTTGGCTTTATCTGCGGATCTGGCAGAGTCGATGATCTACACAAAACACTCGAGACGGATAAACAAGTTTGACATGGCGGCAGTTAAAAACAGCCTCTTGTCTGCTCTCTTTAACTTAGTGCTGACCTTTCCTTGTAAATATACACTTAGACGATTGTACCAGCCTCTCAGTTTCTTTCACAATTAGTTAAAGAAAAAAAAAAGATAGCGCTTTAAAGTATACATGACAAAAACAAATCGTGAATAATTTGGAATCACGACTTTCAGTTTCCCCAAGATGTGTCATGATATGTAACGCATTTTAGAGATAGTTCAGGCCTTACATATGCTCTGTTGGTTCAGAAGCTCAACTGTAACGAACTCAGACTATCCATGACTTCCAGCTTCTCCATTATCTATCATGATATAATGTATTTTAGAAACAGTTGAAGATTTATTCATGAATTGTCGTTTCAGAAACTTAACTGTTACGCTCTCAGATTATTCATAATTTTAAGTTAAAACCCAGAAGCAGAAATTAATAAAAATATTTAACAATTATTAAAAGTCGAATTTAAATCTGACAGTTTAAGGGGATAAAACAAAACAATTTGTGATCCCACAAACTTTATATGCATGTGTGTGTGTGTGTCAGTGGCGTAGCTAGGGTTTTCAGCGGCCGGGGACAAAGTTTTCGCGCCCCCTCGTGACGAAATGTAAGCCATAATTCCTAATTATGTAAAATCAATTTGGCGCCCCTGCGATGCTGCGGCCAGGGACAAATGTATCCCCTTAACCCCCTCGCTACGCCACTGGTGTGTGTGCGTGCGCGCGTATGTTAATTTGACTGTACAGTTGAGTGATATTTATTTTAAAACTCTAAGAATATATTGATTCCTGCATTCTTTACAAACAATTCTGTTTTTATCCATTTGATATTTTTGTAATTCTTCTGCATATTCGAATATATTTGCATATTATGGAATAAACTTATCGAGATGGTTTGCCTATTCGTTTGATAACAATAACACGTACCTATTAACTGATCTCTTTATGGCGAAGTATACACAACACTGATAAAATAATTATGGGTTTGTTCCAAAAACCTGGACATGTATGCCAGCAAACTGTTTAAAAGCTATTTTAAATTTATTGTACGATTTTCAATAAGCTTATAAGTGATTTGATATTCAAGTATTTCATACAGTAAATGATTTAAGATTGTTTACTCAGGAATAAGCTAGTTCGAAAAGGTGTTCGAATTTGGCCAGTTCAAACGATAAAATCGTACATGCCCTTTCTGGTATGTACATTTTACACCAAAACAAAATTCCAAACCTCAATTTTATTATTTCCTCTTTAATGTCTTTATGTTCAGTTTCTTTTAGTTTGGTTACAGGACCACGAATTCCACAAAGAATACTGAGGTTATGTTTTCACCCTTGTGTGTGTTTGTCAGGAAGATTTCTTGGAAACGGCAGGATGCATTTGTATGAAAGCGACAGAATGTACTTAGAGAAAAGTTGGCATAAATTTGGATTATGACCCAACTTAGAACTAATTAGCTTTTGTCGTGTCAAGGTTATGAAAATAAAAAAAAAGCTGTTAACACGAGGAAAGATTTTTCACACCACTTTTGCTTTATAACTTGGACAAAATGATTGAAATTTGATAAAATGTTGTGAATAAATTTAGAATTTTATTTATTCTTCATTGTCCTGTCCTGCAAAAAACAAACAGTTATGTCTGTTGATAAGAATGAATAAAGTGACACATTTACGTACTTTTTGAGAACTGAATATGATTAACACTGCATGACTGAGATATGCACTCTACTTTAGTTTAACTGTTAGTGCGTGAATGCCTTTTCTAAGTTGCTAAAGCATGGTTAGAATTAATTATACTTGTCATATAACATCACTATTAGCCCTGTTGTGTTTTAACACTATATTCTTCACTCTGTCCCTAGGGTTCTTTAAGAAGAATAAGAGTACATATAATAGTAGTTCAGTCACAACTGTGTTTGTTGTATCTCAACCAGCATGATGAGAGCTGTATCGAGTGCAAAAAGCTTTGTGGATATAGTGAGTTGAAATACTATTAGACACTCTTCTTGAAAAAACCTAAGAAACTAGATAAAGATTACAGTATGATAAAAATAAGACAGGCCTAACACTAATGTCTTATGATAAGTATAATCTACATTTTTAACTACTAACTTGCAGACATAGTTGAAATATTATTAATAAATGAATATGGCAAATACTTGGAATGTTAATCCTATTCATAAATATCTGTAAAAAACATGACTTTGTAAAATCTTGAGTTCATCATGTTGTCTTTTGTTTCTTAAATTTATAATATCGAGTGAGCTATAAGAGAGTCAAATAAAAGTGAAATATGGCAATAAGCGCTATCATGATGTTTTAGAAGGTTCAAGTCAAAAACTCTTCAAACATAAATAAATTATTCTAAAGGAGAGTCAACCAGAAAGAAGAGAGTAAAGTCTGTGGGAATAGCTTCATAACTACATAAATAATATATCTGGTTCCTGAGAAAAATGAAGAATATCTGTCTAACTAAATTTTATAGTATACAATTAAATACGAGTTTAATCATAAATGTATTTCATCCATAGTAAACTTGTCTGTAAAGTAAGAAATAAAATAATTCTTTAACTATATTCTTCCATTTTTAAACAAGAGTTAGAAGTAATACAATGCTAAATTTTGTTTTAATAGTAGAATAAGGAACAGAAAATGTGCTCCAAAATCTTGAGGAATTGTTTTTCCTACTTTTAATACAGCAAATCAACCAGTAGATAGTTATACATCTGTACAAGAAAAGTTCAGAGAAATTTGTTTAAACACTTAGTAAAGTCTGATGCAGTTCATGAATAAATACTATAAATCTAGTTTATTTTCCAGTTGTTAATAAACTATAGTGTATTAACACATAAACATGTTAAACACATTACATAACTGTGGTCCATTTAAAAATTTTCCTCTTAGTAACCTCATCACATTTATCTGTTGTAAAACAGTATAACAGAAGTTAGTGGAGAATAATATGTTATGTACTGGGTAATTACTTCTGGTACATTATGTAATTTAATTTGAATTACGTAAAGAAATTACGATAAAAGAATAATTTCAGAATTTATGCAACAGTTTACTTCTAGCAGCAGCAGCAGATAGGGAATATTTGTTACATGTAATACCCAAATTTCTTTACAAAGCTGTCAGGCTAAATGAAGCACTTACTAAAACATTATACTTCTTACAAAAAGAAATATCCACTTAGAATACACAGAAATGTTTCTATCAAGGTTAATCTGATGAATTATTGCTAAAATTAGTATGAGTTATGTTTCCAATTTGAGTTGACATATTTTCTGTCTGAGGAAAATCTTTACACTTTTAATATCTTCATATTTTGTTTGATTAGTTTGTTTATTACTCTGTATAAATCTCAGCAAAGCAAGTGATAAATAACTCCTTTATTCTAGAAACTTAGTTCCCAAGCCCAGTTACAATATGCTTGTTGACTGTTAGTTCAGTGAAGCACCTAACTTGATTAGTTTATGACAAATGACTCAGAATAAACATTTCATTACCCTATCTATTCTCAACATACATATGGCTAACATGTCTTCCTTTATCGTTTTAAGCAGTATATTTGTAATATGTTCTAAAAATAACTTATTCCAAACCAAAATACATCATTTCAGTAAAACAATTCACCTGATATAAACATTTTTGTGCATAATGTACCCACTTAAAAACTGTCTAAACTGACAAACAACATGGAAACATAATTCAGTGTAAATGCACTGGTTAGCTTTAACCATTTATGAAGCAGTAGAATTGTTATTATGAAACAAATTGTAGTACTATACTTACTTTTTAGAAGATTTGGGCCTAGCAGCACTCCTTGGCCTACCTGATCTTGCTCTTGCAGACTTCTGACGCAGTGCCATTTGTGCACCTTCTGGAGTATAAGCTAGGTAAACATGGGATAAGTCCAAGTTTTCTTTCTAAAGCAAAGGTAAAACATTCAGCTTTTTTTGACAATCCCATCACATTTTTTATATTAAATTTTCAAATTTACTAAAAGAAAAAGAAAAATAACTTTACAATTTCAGAAAATTGTATACCAACTTGCACTGCAGTTGGTTTCAAATTACCAATTATAGGAATTATAAATGTTTAGTTTTATCTTCAACTTTTCTCACATTGATGAAGTCACTCTGTATTATTATAGTGTTTTTTTACAATGTCTTTTCATCTGAAGACCAGTTAACAAACTTGATTTTGTTTTTTAACTCATGTAGTGCAAGGAACACTTAAGTTACTTTGAATTAGCATATTAAATGCTTAACAGTGATTCAACTGTACAATTTATTAAAAAAGTTCACTTAAAGGATTAGCTCAAACCATAAACCTTATACAGCCATGAAGCCTTTCACACGAAGATGACTGTTACATTATTAGTTAGCTTACAAAAAAGTTTTGTGTCTCCTCAATTCTGTAGTTTAGATGGTCATTAGGACAAGCTTTTACAAAACATATCGAATTTCTTGAATAATTTGACATCACTTGAATG
Organism: Tachypleus tridentatus; assembly: GCF_004210375.1. Lineage (NCBI taxonomy): Eukaryota > Metazoa > Arthropoda > Merostomata > Xiphosura > Limulidae > Tachypleus > Tachypleus tridentatus. The sequence continues at coordinate 99,436,155 of NC_134825.1, read as the reverse complement.
ACATAGGAGACAAGTAAAATATACTTTTATTAATTTTTTCCAATTTCATTACAAACTAATCTAAAATTAGTGATATTATAGTCTCCATTCTTTGTAGAAGCATGATCTTTTACACATAACCATAAACACATACTGAATTGAATAAGCTTGAAGTAGTTGCTTCAAAAGGCTGTACGATTAAGTTATATCAAGCTTCTTGTTGTAATGAGCAAGCATTCTGAGCATTTTAGTTTTATTTTAAAGTTTAGTGGATGGCACGACCTAGATGAATCATAATAGACCTTTCTTGTCCCTTAAAGTTGTCCCCCCATAAAAAAAACTTCACGCTTTAATATTTACATGATACACTAACTTTTAACACTTTTGTGTTTTGTCAATATTTAGTTTAATGAACTTATGTGTCCTTAAATCATTCTTGAGAAAGTTATAGTGTTTAGGGCCTATTCAAATTCCAGGTTTTAAAATTAAGAGTAATCTATCATTATACTGTCTTCTTATTGTAAAATAACTCATCATTAGAGAAAATTCTTGCAGATTCTGAAAACTATTTCATTATGGATGAATCAAATAAAAATTATTCCACCTTTGAAATCTCTCTCAATCTTTTACTTTCAATCATTGTACAAAACCTCTCCTAGATTTATATCTTCCAAATTAACTTGTCAAATAAACAATCAGCTCAAACTACAATTTGATATTCTGGGTATTTCAACACTTAACAAACAAAGGTTGAAACCACTTATTATGCCATGCTAACCAATATTTAAACAAATTCATGTTTACCTCTTAACATTAAGCCTAAACAGAAATAAAGCCAAACAAATTACTTCTTTATGTTTATCTTTTTCCACAGAAGATGTCTGTTTGCGCATGTTGTTTCCTGTGTAAGCCACACATTTCAGCTGCCATTCTCCAATATCTTCATTCCAGTGGACTGACTGTTCCAGTAATTCCTGGGTATGTAGAAACAACAAACAAATAAACATTAATCTTTACCTAATCAATAAAGTTCCTGTACAAATGCATGAAATACTGTCATAAGTTGAGAGATTAACCTTACAATACCATTGGTCATAAACACTAGACTGAGACACATAAATGCTGTGTACAAAATTTAACTAAAAACTATTTCTTAACATGTTTTGGTTCTAGCTGTATCAATTTATACTTCACAAAAGTATTCAAAATGTTATATACAGGCTTTCTTTGGAATTATTTGATAAAATATAAAAAAGGGAAATATTTCTGGCAACAGTATTTTTACATTTTATAGGCAGTTAATGGAAAAACATCTTGTATCTTGCTACTTTTCACTAATCATGCAAAATTGAAACTTTGTCATATGCAATGTTTCTTTATATATTTAAAATACTCTAATGTACAATAAATTAAAAATATAAAGACCAATTCCAGAGCATTTTTTTGACAATACAAAATAAAATAGTTTACAAAGAACTATTTCAATTTTGATGGAAAATAGACATGAATATTTATTTTGTTTGTTGAATTTCACATACAGATATTTGAGGGCTATCTGCTCTAGCCTTCCTTAATTTTGAAGTGAATACCTTTATAGATGGAAGGCAGCTAGTCAACAGTATCATGTCTTGGGATGACATTTATCAAGGAAAAGTTGTATTGACCATCATATTATAGCTCTCTCACAGCTAAAAATATCGAAGCATATTTATTTTGGTAATGGGTTGCAATCTGCAATTTGTGAGTTGAGTGCTCTAATCACCATGACTTGCTACACCTGAGATTATCTTAATTTCTTAATACCAAAGTCTAGAATTATGTAAAAACTACATATCAGTTTTATGAGAATAAATAGTCAGAATTCATCATTGTTAGTGATGTTTTGTTAATTTTGAAGAGATAATTTACACATTAAGGGTTACACAAGTCATCTAAGGTGTCATTTTAAAACTGTATTACTTTGAACTTGTATACTTGCCATTTCTAAACAAATTTTTTTTTGTATACAATATCCACTTTAACCTCAAATTAATAACTTAAAAGTTAGTTTCCTATAAGAGTGTTTTAAGGAGCAATGATAATAAACTTTAGAATATCCTCCAATATTTATTTACCTGGTATTCAGGTGGGATGAAAGCATTGATGACTAACATATTGAGTCGAAGCTCTCTACTCAGTTGTCGAACATTTTCTAAAAGCCCTTCAGCTTCTCTCTGATGTTCTTGTTGAAGATCAGCCATCTCTGCCTTGGCACTCATTAACATGGTCCACACCTTCTTCAGCTTTTTGGTCTTGCCAGCAGCCTCCTCTTGCAAACTCGAGTACTTTTCTTCTATATCTAGTCTTTCAGCCTAAAAATTAAGAATCAAGAATTAAGGTTTTAGGCTACTTATACATTAAGTATTAGTCTGAATAATTATCACTGATTTTAAACTAATTATAACCTTATAATATTTTACAGTGTTCTTATCACACTGTACTTTTAATAAAATCAATGACAAAGAAGGTAGACACTTTTCTACCTCTGTTTATCATAAAAGTATTTTTACTGACTTTATACCAGTTTTTCACAGTTTTATAACCAATTTTCTAAACAACAAATTCCAAAACTAACCAATGTGCACATCACCTACAAATCTCCCCTTATTATTATTATTATTAGTCCACAAGTTTATGCTAAAAACAACAAAAAATTCTCCTCTTTAACAAAGAAAAAAACTTCTACTGTTAAATTTAGCTCAAATATACAGATCTAACTTTCATATTAAAAACTTATTTTAATATAAAAATCTTCAGTTCTAAAATTATTCAAAGTGTTCACACTTAAAACTCAACTGTCTTGAAATATATATACAATCTTTCAGTTTTATCCCATCCTCCAGTTTACCTCTTTACTTAATAACTAAGTTAACTACTGATTAATGATACTATAGTTTTATTTAATAAATGTCTCAAACACAATTTTCAGAATTCACTGAAGGTGGAATGAGTGTATTCTGAAATGTTTGGTTCTGACAACTATATTCATTATCAGACTTCAATTTCCTCATCATGAATTCACTGACAATGAGATCTCTCATAATGTGATGGAATTGTTCAAATAGAGTTTAATTTACATTTCTAACTTTAAATAATTACAATACAATTATTTTCTTAGTTCTCCTGCTATTCTACTTTACTGAATGTTTTCATGTGATTTACCAAGTGGAAGACCAATCCTAACAACATCTAAGCTAGTTTGTCAATTGTGGGGCCACTATAGATACACATATTTTTAGTCTGAAAACCAATAAGTAGTAGCCTGATAATGGACAAGTCAAAAAATTATTTCTCTTTTATATGTGGCTTTTTTGATCCCTTTAAGGTTATTTCTTGTTTTAATAATAACTTCTTTGCATTTGTTGAAATCAAAATAATGTCTGTCACTCAGACTCTTAAATGTTTCACTGGCTCCTCCAGAGAAGGAGATTACACATAACAGGCAACTAAGACAAAGATATACCATATGTAACAAAGTTTAATTAAATACAAAACACATGCATAAAAATTACTGTGAAGTGGAAGTCAGAATGTAAGCTGATTACACCATTAGAGTTATGGCTAACAACTAATGATTATTATACTAACACAGTGATCCTAAGTTCCAGTTTCATCACATGTAAGACTTGTTTGCACATTCAGTATTAGAGTTATAACAGTAAAAACACAAGTGAGTAAACAAACTTTAACCAGAAAAGATGCTGCCTAACAATAAAGGTGCTTGACATATTTTAAATAATAAACTGGATTATGAGTTTTAACTATGTGTAAATCAAACTACAGTTTACTACTATACAGGTTTATTAATGTAAATAAAATAATGACCCATGTCTCCATAACATACCTTTATTAGCTCAATATTTCACTACTTTATCAATAGCCCTTGAGAAAGCTTTAGTATTAAAATATTGAGTTAATGAAATATAGGTTCTGGAGATATACATCATCATTTTATTTACATTAATAAAAAGAATATGCCCTGTCTTTAACCTTTGATATAGTCAGGATGTATTTATCACAAAAGAGAAGTAAATAATTTTTAATATAGAATAAACTGGAATATGCCCTGGTTTTAACCTTTTTACGATATTTGTTTATAACAGACGAGTAGAACTAAATACTTTATGTAATAAACTAAAGTATCTTGGCTTTAAACCATTGTTTAACCATGATTTGCTCACCAGAGAAAAACAAGAGAAATTGTTTTATATAAATTATTTCTTAATACCATATTCCTCAAATGAAAAGTAGGTAAACTCAACATATTCACATTTACCCTTGACTATACCATTGTTTAGTAAACAGTAAATAAAAACTAGAATCAACAGAAGGTACATACAAGGTATAAAATATCAATTTGTTAGCTCACTTGAATAAAGTCAAACCAAACCAAAAACTCAGAGACCCATTTACAAGTTTTAAAACAGAACTTGTTTTATTCTATACAAATGCTAAAAGTGTTAGTCAGTCAGTAAGAAAATTTTAGTGACAACTTTTACAATTACTACTTTTCTGTTTTCAAAGTCACATACAGAACCCAAGAAAGTGTTTTCAAAAGCTAAATTTAAGGTAAAAATTACCTAATAATGGGCATTTAATTACAGTTTCATGAAAACAAAAATCTTATATGTACTTTAATCACACCTCTTTCTTTTCTAGTGCTTGTCTGAGTTCTTTCTCCTTCTGCTTTCTTTCTTCCAGCTCTTGTGCACTCTCTTCCAATAGTCTTTCTTGTTCTTCAGCTTTTTCGAGAAGATTTTCTCCACCAACAATAATTTTCTTCTCCAAAGCTTGTAGCTTTTGAACTAATGCATCATGCTCTTCCCTACATAAAGTAAGGAAAACCATATGTAACTTTCTTATCATCAGTTCAGAAAGCATCTCTTCACTGTAGTGATAATGAAACTGTAACGCAAGTTTGCAACCATACAATTAAAAAAATACAACTATTTGATTCATATTTCAAACTGCCGACTTGTGTAGTGAACTTGCATGATAGATAGCTCCTGAGAAGCTGTGAAAACAAAATATTGTACTAATAAAGATATATAAACTATTACTTTATTTACCAAAATAAAAGTGTCTCATGATAAATTACAGTTTGTATTAAACAAAGTTCAGAATAACAAATTATTCTCTGTAGGTCACACAGCCTTACAGAGTGTACAATTATTATTCTCTGTAGGTCACACAGCCTTACAGAGTGTACAATTTGAATATTAGTCAAAATTTATTTATTTAGCAGATGGTATGACCAACAAATATCAATCTGAGTTAATAAGCATGGAGGAAACCAGCAGAATAAAGAACATAATAAACAACAAATGGTAGAAATACAATTTTGATTTTATTAAAAAGGCTAACTTCAACATCAATTTTGCTACTAATAATGTGTTAAACATTTTGTTTCCTATTTCCTGTGATCACAAAGAATGATTTTTGTTATTGGTGAAATATTTAACACCACTGAAAGAAGAGACTTGAACTGATACTAAAATATAAATATTGTGAAAACATTTATCTACACAATGCACTGTGTATTATCATTCACATTTTGAATTTCTAGATACAAAAAACAAATTACTTGTACACTTTAAAATTTGCAACATTAATCCTAAACTATCAAATAGAAATTTCATATTTCTCTAAAAAGGAAAAGCAATAAAATCAGTTATAGTTACTTTATATTTTATCTATCTCTAGTTTCATAAAAAAAGATTCTAAACATATACCACAATCAAATTATTTTTGAAGTTCTTCCTGATCCTTCTTCATTTCAGTCTAATTATAGCAAGACTAGCACTGTTTTATCAATCTGTTATCACCTTCATGTTTAAAGCTCTAATTTTAAACTTATATACTGTTTTCACTTTGTACAAAAACTGAATTATAAGGCTTTAATGATAAAAATCTGTTTCTTAAAGTATAAGATAATATCAATGCTATTACCTTTGGAGCTTTTCCATGCAAGCCAATACTTTTTAACTACAATTTTTTAGCTAAACAATATTTAGGGTATTAACCTTAAATACATAAGACAAAGATATAAAGATGGAACAATTTTTGGAAATTTATAAATTTATGGTTTGACAGCAAACAATTATGAAAATCAGGATAAAAATATGCAGACTGAATCAGTTAGAAAAAACAATTTTTAAATATATAATTTTCATATAAAATACTAAATGATAACAATACAGAAACCTATAAAAACTTGGCTATCCAATTTACAACTTCCTTAACATTTTGATGTTAATTAAGAATAAATAATGGGAATATATTATTAATATATACACTTGTTACAGATTATTTTTTAATATATCTTGTACAACACCGTACTATCATAGTAACTAATCTACATTTTAAAGCCTAAGGTCAGTTCTGGTTCACACACACAGAAGACATCTAAATTAGAAAAGTATAATATGTGTAACTAAAACAGCTATACAGATATCTAATCATAGCACTTGTGTGTGAATAAGTCTACAAACTGTTTATATTAATAGAAAAATCATACTGTGCTTGTTTTAATTCATCTTCTTGTTTTATCAATTCATTAGCTATGCGGTTTCGTTCTTCTTCAGCCATGCCTTTTTCTTCCATCATTTTACGACTTGCTTCAATTTTTGATTGAATTTCTTTCATCTTTTCTTCAGAAACACCTGTAAAAGTAGGTACACATCAGAAAAAAAATTATTGTGAATAGAAATTATTTTGAGGTATTTTAAAAAATATAAAAATCTCAGTGAGAAAGCAAAAAAAAAAAAAAAGAAAAAAAGAAACAGACTTACCACTTAATTTCTACAAATTTTAAGAATTATCTTACTCAAAAATTCACAATATCAGTTTGGTTTATATACTGTAACTAGAAAGTCTAAGTTTTGACAAGTTAACTTTTATGTAATATCTACAGTTTGTATGCAATTAGTTACATTTTCTAATGCTAGTTACCACTAAATAATTTATGAACTTGTATTAAAATGAATGAATGTTTTTAAACAGCCTTCAGAAAATATTTTCATTTGTATTAATAACAAATGGTTCATTATTCAAACAGGTTAAACAGTTAAAAGCTTATGACATTAGAACTGATTAAAATTCAGTTATCTTCTTTCAACACATTCCTTTACATTATCTATGGTTTTGTTTAAACAATATTTTACATTCAGAACACATTCCATGCCTAAACCTCTGGACTCGTATAAGTTACAATTACACATTTCTACTGATCAAATCATTTAAGTGTTTGTGAATTAGATACCAGAAAAAACAGATTAACATTTTACATAAATCTAGAGCTATAATATTCAAGATAAGAATTGAATTAAAAATAATCTAAATTTGAACATGTGAAAATATTACAACTCTCTAAATCTTACAATTCTTAATAAACAGCATACTAAGAGGAACCATGTTGTGCCAATTTTCAGAATAAACTTACCTAATCTCACCTATATACAAGCTAAACCTGAAAGGCTTTATGTTTAAACATGTAATATACAATTGACTGTCGGAGTAAACCATATATTAAAGTTTGTACAGCCATGATACATACGTTTCAGCAATTCTTTTTATATTCAAATTGCTAGTAGTAACACAGATACAAATATATGAGAAAATCTTGTAGACTATTGATATCTAAAGTTCCTCTGGTTTGTATTATGTTGAGTAACATTGTTCAACTAATAATATTTAAACCTTGTTTGGTTAAATAGGAATAATAGAGAAATATTCTAAATTTGTATAATTGTCATCACTGAAAATTCCAGATAATCTAGAATAAATATGTAAATCACAACATCAAGTTTAAAAGTGTTTGTGCACATAAAACTGATGCATTACATGAATTAGCACTCATGTATATTCATTATTAGACCTGTACCAGCTATTCTTCTTCATATTTTCTTATGACAAGCAAGTATGGTAAGAGTTTTCTGTGACAATCTCCCCACAGAGTCACATTATTCCTTGAGGGCAAAGTAAGTCTTACCTTGTTCTGGAAGAAACAAATTTATTTTGTCGAACGCTAGGGAATACAAATCAAGCCCTGAATATACAAGTGATTTTGGATAAAAAATTTAGCTGAAACCACTACTAGTTATTTATGCTTTGCTCTATTATTATTGATAAAACTCTTTAATCTTAATTTAATCCAATCATGATCACATATTTTTACATGTTTATTTTAAAATCTGTATCACCAATTAATCAAAGGAAACAAGTGCAGAGCATACAAAAGTATTACTAATGTAGAAAAGAAATTATAATTGTTAATACCCTTTTTACGCTGATTTTTCTTCTTTTTTTCTTTCTTAGTGCCATTATTCTCTTCACCATTTTCTTCGGGGCTACCCTCAGTACCGCTGGTTCCTTCTCCAGAGTCGCTATCTTCTCCCTCTAAATAGCATGTTCAAAATCTTTAAATACAAAATCAGTGTGCATAGATAAAACTTTTATTAAATATAATATATATTAGTTCATTATAAGTAAAATAAGTGTTTTAAATAACAACAATTCAGTATTTATAAAAAGTAAACTAATTGGTCAAAGGTTTGGGTTTGCTGTTTTTAATAGTCCTTCCTTGTAATTTTACTTCTTTTACTATTTATTACTTAACTTCATTAAAATGTATTTATTTTCACCAATATGTTACACAGTTCTTATGCATTGTTAAGAACAAGAAGGTCTTCACAGATAGTTGTTTTTCTAAGTTGTTAAAATTACAATCAAATTTATCTTCTCAGAAGTTATAATAATGCTTTCTATTCAAATACACCCAAACTAATGATCTTTCCTATATTATGAAAAAAAAATGCATGCATAAAATCACAACAGATCATACAATAATATCAAATATTCTTCAGTCTAAGAAGCAAAGTTTCACCTGTTACATACAGCAAAAAGTTCTACAGCATTACTTACTGTTTCACAGATAATGTTTTAGTATACAGCTATGGACATAGAAATCAAAGGTTGTGACCTGTTATCTGGTTACTAGTGATCATTTTCCTTCAACTGCATTATGTTATATAATACAGTGATTTTCAACCAATTGACAATGAGATGCATAGTTATGGGTCATGTTTGCCCAGAACAGTTGTGACTACCTTAAACTATAAGTCACCATATATGAGCTTTTCAAATTGTCAAATAACTACATGGACCATAGGTAGAAGAAAAAACACAAAAATCATTTTGTAACAGACAAAAATATAAGACCCCAAAAATGAGTAAACTACATTAGAAATAAATAAACAAGTAATTGCAATAACATTTTCACACAGAACAGTTGTGACTACCTTAAACTATAAGTCACCATATATGAGCTTTTCAAATTGTCAAATAACTACATGGACCATAGGTAAAAGAAAAAACACAAAAATCATTTTGTAACAGACAAAAATATAAGACCCCAAAAATGAGTAAACTACATTAGAAATAAATAAACAAGTAATTGCAATAACATTTTCACACTGTTTGTAGTATACTGTTAGTAATTACCTTCTTTAAGCTGTTTCTTCAGTTCCTCTATCTCTTTCTGGAATTGTCTTAAGAGAGCATCTTTGGGATCTTCATTAATTCTGGCTTTGTTCTTGATGTTTTTGGCCCTGTTTGCATACCTCAGAGTACTAATGGTTTCATCATAATTGTACTCAGCAGGGCCGATATTTGCACACTAAAAAGCAATACAAGCACAATTCTTATTGCTAGAATAAAGGGATGAAAGTTTCTTTCATAAAATTAAATAAAACCACAAAATGATGAAAAAAAGCAGATTTGATTTTCCCATAAAAACTGTATTTACAAACATAAAAGTCAATCAATAAATCAATTTATTATGTAATTACAAAGTATGAAGCTCAAGAAAGCACATAATCCTGAATGTGTTCCTCAAGTATACAGAAAATATTCACATATACTTTCTTGCAGAATGATTCATAACTTGTAAAGCACTGTCGATGCAGCAGAAAATCTGGAAGTGGAGAATAACATGCAAAATGAAAAAATGGCTATGATAGAGGCACTATGATGTTTTACAATCAGGTACTCGATAAACACGCAAACTGCTACATTTTTGTCTGAAGAAATCATTCTACAAATCTGTTCATCATTAATATTGTAATTGTGTCTCAATGAGAGTGCTCTATAGCAAAAACAGTACATGTTATAGTACCATTATATCAGTTTTTGTCAAACAGCCATATTAAGTCACCATGCTTTTTAAATGTCAGCTTTGACATTAATTATTTTTTCTGCTCTTTGTACTTGAGGAATTCAGAGAATTTATAATTGAACAACCACCTGGTGGTCAAACAATGCATCACAGACTACTTTTGTCACAAACATACTTCCTTTGCATATCTTCCTTCACACATTCTTCAGTTAATGAGATATTCTGAAAATATTTCATACATTATGAATCACCTTCTTGTTATAATTTACATGAAACAAAAAAAAATTCTAGGTGATCTTTGTTAAATGCATGTATCTATACAATGTAGGATACTATTTGAATTGTACTTGCCATGTGTCAGTTTTACTTCTGTACTAAATCAAACAACCCTCTACTTTTTATACAAAAATTGTAACAAGCAGACTGGTCTGAAAGTGGTGAAAACATTTTCTTAACGGTAGTTTTAGGATAAAAGTTGGTAACATGGCATCTGGTCAATTTTTAGTGTGATGAATTTAAAAATCTATGCTACTAAACTGACAAGTGATTATTAAGGTCTTAAAATGTATAAATTAAAAATTGACATAAAATTATATTTTTTACCTCTCACATAACTTTCATTGTGCATGATACCTAACTGAAACTTAAAATAATTAGATATTTCCATATGCTCTCCACATGAATACATATTAATGGTAATATTTTATTACAATATTACTTATAATGTATTGTAGATACAACTTTTAATAGTCTGTTTCATTTCTGATTTTATCAATTATGCAAAACTTTTACACCAATGGTATTTCTAGTCCAAATACATGAAATGATAGTTTAACTAATTTGTAACAGTAATCATCCAGTTCTATATACAAAATAGCTAGGGTGATACTACCAAATAATAAATATTTATTTCCTATGTGATTATGACAGTATTTATAGATTTGATGCACTACGTTCTAGCAATCAGTCTATTGGTTAGACTGTACAAAAAATACACGATACATTGAGATTTGATTCCAATCACGTGGGAACATCACATGTGCACTAACATTATATGTATTTGGCATTATATTTGGTTAGCAATAACTGATAATGAACCCAATAATTAAACAGCTATTAGGGATGCTTTGAAGTATTGCAGCATAAAAGTACGTTACCAGTCTACAATATGGGGACAGGCATACACTTCATATCTTGTTTTGCCAGCACTAAGAGATATGGTACAGAAATGTATTAGCTAGAAACTAGTTCTAGTTCAGATATTTCTGTATCCAGTTACAAATGCATCTTGGGAAATTATTAGATTCCAGTGTAACATAGGATGTATAAACCTTTGTTGCAAATTTTGTAACACAAAATTACCATGTGTAGATTGTGTGGTTGCATTAGGTTTAGTGAAGAAAATTTCTGTTATGCACATTGCTTAATATGAGCTGTGATAAGTCACTCTTAACACCATATTCATGCAATTTACATTTCAAGTACATATCCAAATAATCTCTAATAAATTTTGGCTGTGTACTGTATATGTAACATCCAAGTACATGTAGTAAAACCAATGCTGTGTGTCCTTTAACAAAAGTTATTTATTATATGTGAAATCCATGTTTGTTGTTAAATTTTTTTAAGTTTATTCTAATGCCACAACCGTGAAATGTTACTGCATTTTTCATTTATATTAATGTTGCTACTATTAAAGATTCTTTATACAACACTGTACAGCTGGAATAGATAGGTGTATAATAATACATGGAAGAGCATTAAGTATATGATTCTCTCTCATTTAAACTATATGCACCTATATGCAAATAACAAACAGTAGCTCAACATTAACTAAAGGCATTAAAATAGCAGTTTGTTGATCATTTTTAATTTATGCATTTTCATCCTTTAAATGTCATTCTCCCATATAGAGACATGAACTTTCTTACTCAGCACATTCAAATTGACCAAATAAGGTATGTTACCAACTTTCCTCCAAAATGCTGTAAGAAATCTGCTCTTCCTAATCCAAAAACATTATAGTTGTATTAATGAATGACTGTTTCCATAGTTTCTGTATTTCAGTTTCATAAAATAACATCACTGTATACCAAACAGTACTACACACGTCAATATTTGCACTGATCACCACATAATAACAGTAATATCAGTACTGGATTACAACTTTTAAATTGTGTGTTATCATAACTTATTAGAAATAATCAATGGAAATTAGTAAGAGAAAGTGAAAAAAAAAGACTAAACAATGGTAAAAAACGTATCTTTCTTCACAAGACACAAGAGAGATGATGTCATAGAATCCATTAATCCACTATCACCCATAAAGTGAGGAAAAGTAAACAAACAGAAAAGTTCACCCACAGAAAATAAGTATTATAAGTGTTTGATGTCTAAGACTTAACACTGCTTAAGAAACAAGTATGCATGTTCTGTTTCTGAGGCTTAGTCTTTAATGATTACCATCAATGTCCTTGAGTTGCCTCCTAAAGAGTCTTGCAAGAGTCGAGTTAGTTTGGAGTTCCGATAAGGTACATGGGTACTTTTCCCATCTACCAGTGCAGAGATCACGTTACCTAAGGTCGACAAAGAGAGGTTAATTTTAGTAGCTTCTTTAAGTCGTTGTCCTGTGGCACCAGTCTTGCTTTGTCTCTCAGATCCCTGAAAAAAGAAAGGTTATATTAAAGGATTTCAAACAACTTACAATATATCATTCAGACTAATTTAAAAAACAAACATTTATTTAGGTACCTAAATTGAATCAAAAAACAATAGAAATTTATAGCCTATATTTCAAGAAAATTTAAGTTTTTAACAGTTTTTATGCCTTTTGATTACTGCATATTATTAAATATTTTTCTATACATTACTAACTCTTTGAGAAAAAATTTTTTACTAAAAGAAAAAACTGTATAGAATTCAACCTTTCTATACAAAAGTCCAAGATCTCAAACTCTTTACATAGTTCAAGTATAGGTTAACTGCAACACAAATAATTATACAAACCACACCTCTCAAATTTAAATATATAAGCACCAAGTACAATAATAAAAAAAAGGAAATACACAACCTTCTGCTGGAAAATAAAAATTAAATTAATAAGATTGTTACATAATAGTTTTAACAATTTTGGAACTTGTAAACTTGCTGTTTTTTCAGAATGTAATGTTAACTGGAGAACATAGAACACCCTCGTAAGAATAAAAAATGATCTGATATTATGAAAATATCACAAAGAAAAACTTTATATTGAACTAAGACATTTAAAAATTTCATATAAACATGTCGGTCCTTTCTCATTTGACATAACAACTTGGTGCTGTAGGTCAGGCATCCTTAATAACCTATTTGATATTGAAATAAATAATGTGTTGTTTATTAAATAATGCTAGGTAACACAAATTTTGTTCCTGGATAGTATGTGTTATTTCTTAATTGCTTATGTTTTAAAAGTACAGAAAATGGTCATTATTCCCTTCAGATTTTGCTTCTGTGACCTGGATAATGAAAATTAAAAATTAATCTATTTTCTATGTAAAAATGGGCAAATTTGCACATTTTCATTTACATAAGGTTTTAATAAAAGAACAAATGAATCAAGATATACATGTATTTATACTTGAGTTATACAAAAATGAACAAAAATGTTTAGAAGTAGTTTTTTGAGATTAGCAATCATAATGTAAATCACTTTCACGTATCAGCCCCCAAATATAGTTTCCCATCATGTTTTCCTCATATGCTCCTTGATATCACAGTTCAAACTTCAGTATATCTTGTTGGAAGTGCTTGCCTTGCTCCTCTGAGTATGCTCACATGTACTCCTTGAATTTATCAAGATGACCATCAAGGATATGAACTTTCATGGACATCCAGAGCCTCAACCAGTTCCACTTAATTTTCAGACTTGTGATTGCCCAAGAAGCCCCAAACCACTGCAACAAAACTGCCCAAAGCTTATTTTAATTCCTACTGAGCTTCTTGGGGAATTCTATGCACTCCAGGATCTTCTTTATTTGTGGTCCAACGAAGACACCAGCTTTGACCTTTGCCTCAGACAGCTTAGGGAAAAAGTCTCGAAGGTACTTGAAGGCTACAGACTCCTTATCAAGAGTTGTGACAAATTGTTTCATAAGACCCAATTTTATGTGTAATGATTAAATAAAAAAAATTACTGTATCTTTGCCTTTTAGTACATTCTACACATTTTAATAGGTTTAAGCATTTTTAAAAACCATGAGCACATACATTTATACATATCTCAAATTATAAGGTCTAAATATAAAAAAAATAATTTACCTTTTGTTCTCAAAGTTATATGTAATATAAAACTTTGATCATAAATGTCTGTATATATAAAAAAAAATTATCTTAGAAAACCAATTAAAGCTACAAATTTCACCAAAACTTTACTTTTTATTCAAATGTTTGTTCACTTTCCTACCCATTAACAATAATACTATAATATTTCATACTTCAACCTTTCTAAAGATTTAGTCCAAAGTAGAAGTTATTGTAACAGTTAAAGTGACAATTTCTGTACTTACAAGTTTCAACAAACTGATAAAGTTAGTTTGATCTTATGATCTGAATACTTTTTTAAATTATTAAGTTACTTTTGCATAATGTGGTAAAAAGATCACTCATACCAAAAAATAAAAAGCAGTTTGCTATGTAGAGCATTTCAAAAAGGAAATCAGGTCTTGTTGAAACTAGCAATAAGTAAGAACTATATTCAATAGAAGATATGATAACCCTGATATACATAGTTACATGACATTATAAAAAAAAATTGAGAGAGCTATGTTTTGAAGTAGGCAGCTGATATATAGTTGGTACACCCTTTCTCCTCTCATTAAAAGGTGTACTTCAGGAATAAGTAAAAATGAATTTCAGAAAAAAATGTAAGGAACCATAATTTTTATTATTTCCCAGGATAAACAGCATGTGTTAGCTGATAATATTACAATTCCTTGAATTCTATTTATAGACAACTTCCCTGATTAATGTTGTACTGAAAAATACGTAGATTAATTTATGTATATACATAACATTTTAAAATTCTTATTTGAGCAACCACGTGTTTCATAAGTTTCTCTAATTACTAATAGCAGCATCCATTATTAGATGTAACTGATTTATCTCTTTCAATGGTGGGTTCAAGCTATTATTATAGCATTGTCCATATCTGCTATTGTTAAAATTTCTTTTAAAAGCATGGCAGTAAAGTAGCTTAAGTGTAAAAAGATATATTTACAGATTAAACCACATGTAAAACAAAAGATGACAAACCAAAAACCTTTACTTTCTTTCTTACCTATAGGTAACTCTTCATTTACAAAACAAATTAAAAGCTTTACCTTAAAAATATACAAGTATATTGTTGTGAAACTGTACTGGCAGATCAAACAATCTAACAACAAATCAGCTAAATGTCTCTGTGTTTACACACAAAAAAAGGGTTATGTATACTAGCTGTTTCTTGGCTTTGAATTAACAGACTAAAAGAAAGATACCTGGTTAACAGCACCCATTTCCAACTCTTGGGATGCTCAAATTGAATAGTATATTTGACCATCAGTCTTATCATGCACAACAGCTCTAAAGTATTGGTCAAGAGCTTGATCCAATGAGGCATGAATGATGAACTGCATAGGTGAATAATCTGGCACATTGACTTAAATAATATTGATGTAGTGATATTTATTTGGACAAAAATATGGAAAACAGGAATGGAAAATACATTTTAGTTTTTTTTTTATGAACTATTTTCCTACTCTCATACTGACCATACAACACTCTTAATAAGTACTGTCATATCAATCAAGCCATGTCAACTTTTTCTAGAGATGCCCATTCTACTTGCTTGTATAAAGTAAAACAATCAAGGGAAAGACTGATAATAACACACAAGTGAAATAATGTGTTAGCACTAGATCATGTCACTTTGCCATTCATGACTACTATCACAAATTGACAAGTAGAAAAGCTTGCTATTTTCCACAATGACAATGGGAATCTATAAAATTACAGTGAATAATTTCTGAGTTTATTATCTAATCCATTCTTCTTCTTTCCTTTTGATTGCCTCTTGATTGATTGATTGATTGATTTAGTGTTTTATGGCACAACGCAGCTAGGCTATCTGCGTCAAACGTCCAGTAAAAAGTTAAAAATACAGTAAATGTAGTAAAATACATAAAAGGAAATGAAGGTAAAACAAAACATCATTGAAAAACAGAAAAAGTATAAAACAAATGTTGACACCTACCTAGTCTACAATGTCAAGAGAGAAAGCAAAGTAAAAGAAGTTGTAAAGTACTTACTCAAGCAAAATGGAAATGATCATAACCCACCAGGAAGGCTAACAGGTAAGTTCAAGAACCACTGTCAGTCACCTGAAGTTGGCCTTTATAGGCCTGGTTCCGGGTTATGTGTCATAGCAGCCTTATCAAAATGTAAAATAATAGAAGTTTTAAAAGACACATAGCAATATCGTAATAATGAGTAGCCAAATGTCCAGTAAAAAGGTAAAAGCCAAGTAAGTGGAGTAAAATTTGTAAAAGTAAATGAAGGTAAAAACAAAACAGCAAGTAAAATAGAATAATGGCATAAAACCAATGTTGACATCCAGTCTACAAAGTTGTAAAGGACTTCCTGTAGCAGAATGGTAATGATCATAACCCGCCAGGAAGATTGACAGGTAAGAATAAGAATCACCGTCAGTCACCTGAAGTTGGTCTTTCCAGTCCTGGTTCCGGGTTATGTGTCATTATGGCCAGTACTAAAAGGTAAAGTAGTAAAAGTGTCTAATGTTCAAGATAAACCTTGGGAAAAAACATGTTTAAAATATTGCAGTCGTTGAGAATTGTAATGACGGCAAGAAAGTAAAATGTGGCTGATAGTGATTTGAGTGTCACACAAACTACACATTGGTGCATCAGTTCCAGATAAAAGAAAACAATGAGTTAAAGAACTGTGACCAATGCGTAGTCTAGTTAGAACAACTTCCTCCTTCCGAACTTTACGAAAGTTAGATGGCCAAAGCCCAATATAGGGTTTTATTTGAAAAAGCTTGTTGTCGCATTGCTCACTCAAAGTGGACTGCCAGCTGGCACGGAGCCGAGCCTTGAATACAAGACCATAGTCTATGTACGGAATAGGCACAGTGGTGATAGTGCTGGAGCAGATAGATTTAGCTGCTGTGTCTGCAAGCTCGTTCCTGCGAATACCAACATGGCCTGGTATCCAGAAAAACTGGATAGAAGTAGCAGTTAATGAGAAATGGGCCAGTCGGTTTTGAATATCAGCGAGAACAGGGTGTGAGCCAACGTGTAGCGAGTCTAGGGCCAGTATAGAACTAAGCAAGTCAGTATAAATAGTACAGTTGGAGTACTGCTCAGCTTCAATATGATCCAGGGCAAGAAATATGACATACAGTTCAGCAGTGAACACAGAAGCTGTAGAGGGGATTCTGCGTGCAACTATCGAAATGCAGCAAACCATAGCAGAGCCCACCAAATTACCTGATTTGGAACCATCTGTATAAATGGGAATGGAATGATTGTTTGAAAGATGTTCATTAAATAAAAAACGGTACATCCAATGTGGAGTATCTGCCTTTTTCAGATGACTAAGAGAAAGGTCACATTTGGAGGCTGTAATAAGCCATGGTGGGATGGGCTGACCTGTGGAATCTGCAATGTTATCCAAGGACAGATCCAATTCATCCAATTGCGCCCGGATGCAAAGGCCAAACTGAGTAATGGCAGATCGTCTGTTCTGAAAAAGTACGGCCCACCAAGGAAGGAAAACACATCCCCAGATGGGATGCTTTGTTAAGGAAAGAGATTTCGAAGAATATTGTAAAGATAGTTGCAAATGGAGAAGGTGCAGAGAAGGTTCATGAGATTCAACATATAAGCTTTGAACTGGAGAGGTACGGAAAGCCCCAGTGCAGAGTCGAAGTCCTTGGTGATGAATGGGGTCCAGCATCTTTAAGGCCAAGGGTCTGGCAGAGCCATAGATCATTGATCCATAGTCGAGTTTTGATCGAATAAAAGCACGATATACCTTTAACATTGAACATCGATCTGCTCCCCAACTGGTAGAAGAGAGGACACGGAGGATGTTCAGTGCTCTTGTGCATTTGACCTGAAGCTGCTTTAAGTGTGGTATAAAGGTCAGCTTATGGTCAAAGATAAGCCCCAAGAACTTGGTCTCAGGGACGACTCGCAGTGAAACTTCACCAATATGAAGTTCAGGATCAGAGTGAATACCCCCTTGGCGGCAAAAGTGCATGCATATGGTTTTAGAGAGAGAGAAATTAAAGCTGTTTGCCATAGTCCACTTCAGTACACAATTGAGAACAGTTTGTAGTTGCCGATCAATATATCTCATGTTCGACGACTGACATGAGATGTGAAAGTCGTCAACATACAGCCCATTCGCAATAGTGAGAGGGAGTTGTTCAGTGATGGCATTTATCTGTATACTGAAAAGTGTGACACACAAAACACAGCCTTAAGGGACTCCAAGTTCCTGTGCAAAAGAATGGGAAAGTGTCAAACCAACACAAACTTGGAATTTCCTGTCCATTAAAAACTTTTTAATAAACATGGGTAAATAGCCATGTAACCCATATGTATGGAGGTCTCGCAAAAAGCCATACCTCCATGTTGTGTCATAAGCCTTCTCAATGTCAAAGAATATTGATACAAGATGTTGGCATTTGAGAAAAGCTTCTCTGATTGATGTTTCAAGTCGAATTAGGTGGTCCGTGGTGGAATGCTGTTGTCGGAACCCACACTGGGTGGGCGAGAGGAGGTTGTTTGATTCGAGGAACCAAACAAGACGAGCATTAACCATCCTTTCTAAGGTCTTACAGAGACATGTTGTCAAAGCAATTGGACGGTAGTTTGAAGGAATCTTGGGATATTTCCCTGGCTTAGAGAAAGGTAAAATAATAGCCTGGTGCCAGGCATCAGGAAAAACATTCTCCTGCCAGATTTGGTTAAAGACAATCAGAAGGACATCAAGAGAAGCAGGAGATAGATGGTGCAGCATGTAATAATGAACATCATAAGGTCCAACAGATGTACTGGCAGACCGACGATAGGCCATTTTCAGTTCCACCAGTGTAAAGGGACAATTATAGTCAAAGAAACAGTCAGTTCGAAAGGAAAGAGGTGAACACTCTGCCCGAGTGTTGATGGCCAAGAATGTGAAGAAACAAGCAGAAGTGCTAGATACCCGGCAAAAGCTTTCACCTAGAGTATCAGCAATGCTCCAAACATCAACCACCTCCTGACCATCAGAGAGTAAGTTTGAGAGGGGGACAGAATTGTAGTGCCCATTAACCTTTTGAATCCTGTCCCATATGATCTTTTAACTGGTGGTAGAAGATATGCTAGTTGTGAACTTAAGCCAAGATTCCTTCTGGCTTTGACGCCTTACCCACCTAGCATGTGTACGGGCCCATTGGAAAGCGACACAGTTTGAAAGTGTGGGATATCTACGTAAAGTATCCCAGGCCCGTTTTTGAGCCTTCCGTGCTAAGTGGCAAGCAGGATTCCACCACGGACGAGGATATTGTGGGAAACGTGTCGAGGTTTCAGGAATACACTGAGCAGCTGCTTGTATAATACAGCCAGTTACCGCTGCCACACAGTCGTCTCTTGATGGCTGATTTACGATGGCAGGATCAAGTTCTGCGAGAGCAGTGAAACTGGACCAGTCTGCCTGATCCAGCTTTCACTGGGGCACGCGGGTAGAATGGCATCAATCATGGGCAGTCTCTCTCAAAAGGATAGGAAAATGATCACTGCCTGGTGGATTATTGTCAACCCTCCATGAAAAATGGGAGAATAATGAAGGGGACCAAACCAAGAGATCAATAGCAGTAAAGGACTGACTAGGTGCATGAAAATAAGTGGAAGCACCAGTATTGAAAAGAGAAAGATTGTGATCAGAGAGCATACACTCTATAGAGCAACCCCTCCCATCAATAACAGCACTTCCCCAGAGGGGATGATGTCCATTAAAGTCCCCCAGGATTAGAAATGAAGACGGCAACTGTTCAAGATCTGATTGATCATATGTCTCTCCAAGGGACAGGTAGAGAGAACAAACAGTGATGGCATGACCCAAGGAAACACGAATGGCTACGGCCTCCAAGGGTGTGTTAAGTGACAAAGACAGGGTGGGCACATGCTGATCAACCAATAGTGCCACCCCTCCATGTACTCTACCACCACACAGCCTGTCATTTCTGTACAGAGAAAACTGCCGAATGGTGACTGTATCAGCAGGTTTGAGAAATTTTTCTTGTAAGGAAAGACAAACAGGATGGTAGGAAGCAATCAGTGTTTTGATATCATCCAGATTAGAACATAAACCTTGACAGTATCATTGTATCAAGGTGGCCATTTTTAATGACGTGTAGGTGAATTGGCTGGAGAACCCTTCTGTTTACGACCACGTCTTTTTTCCTTACTGTTCTTAGTCGGAGGAGGTCTATCAACCTCCATGGATCCTGCCCTGGGTCGAGTGAGTAGGTCTTTGTTATTGGAAGGGGATTCCAGTGACTGAGGATGCAAATGAATGATTGTTTTGCCTCTTGGGATAGGAGAAAAAGATGTATCAGAAGAAATGACTGTATTTGAAACTGAAGGATGTGGATATTGAGGTTTGTTGGAACGTGTGGGAGGAACAAAGATGGGTGTGGAAGTCGATTTATCAACCTTTTTTAACCATGGAGGTCAAAAGGCTTTTCATTTGTTTTAAAAAAGATTCTCTTGGAGGCATAGAGAGATCTGTCTGCACTCCCACTGTAGTTGTGGAATGAAGTGCAGCAGCATATGTCCAAGATGGAGTGGTGGGCAGCAATTTCCGAGCCTCAGAATAACTAATGTTATGGATCGTTTTCAAACGCTGCACCTCTTTTTCCTCCAACCATTTTGGGCAAGAACAAAAGTAGGAGGTGTGAGAACCATTGCAGTTGATGCAATGTGGGTCCATGTCACATTCATAGGCATCGTGGTCCTTGCCCCCACAACGAGCACATGTCAGGGAACCACGACATGATGTCTTTGAGTGGCCGAATCTCTGACATCGGAAACATCGGAGAGGGTTTGGAATGTATGGCCGTACCCTGCAAATTAGATAACCTGCTTTGATGGTGGCAGGTGCACGTGATGAAGTAAATGTCAAAATGAGGGTATCTGTTGGCAGTGTAACTCCATGTTTGTGAGTGGAGATGCGCCTCACTGCAGACACTCCTTGAGTGGAGAGACCAGCGAGAATCTCTGACTTGGGGACGTTCTTCAAATTCCTTTCAACAATAACTCCTCGTGATGAATTCAAAGTAGCATGAGGTGTAACCTCAATAGGTATATCCCCAATTGCCTTTGAATTCAAGAGGAGTTCACTGTGTTGCGATGTGGATGTTTCAACCAATATGTCTCCAGATCGAAACTTCTTTACTGACTTTGGAGAGCCAGCAAGTCCCTCTAGTCCCTTCTGAATAAAAAAGGGGGACAATTGCCCTAAAGGTTTTTCTGAAAGAGAATGTAATATAAGAAAATGAGGTACGTGTGTTACAGATGTTGAAGATTGCTGTTCAGAGTCTTCAAGACGTGGTTGCTTACCCATTGACTGTTTTTTCGCTATTTTATTTAAATTTTTTGAAGGAGGATCCATAGGAAAAATTAAAAATTTCGGTACCCACTGACCCCACCCACCATGAAGCCATACAAGGGAATGCACTACAAAGTCATGCAAAGACAATGCAGCAACGCTAGGGTTTCGTGAGCACTATACCTAAACACCAGCATCAGGCACAACGTCCACAACACCCGTTGAGAACTTCCAACACTGGTACTTGGTTGACTCTAGCCCAAGTGGACCAGCCGATTGACTCAAAAGGGGCCACCCAAAGGCCGCCTGTCTACAGGAATTCAAGGCCAAATTGGTGTGTTAGGGTTGGACCCCTCAACCACCAGGATCCTCTCCTCCCCTTCACGGGTCGCCACGCACGGCAAACACGTGGGTGGATGTTTAGATCCCAGAGAAGGTAACCAGACAGAACAGAACCTTCCCTGGGAGGTCCCCTCACCACGTACAGGAATCCACACCAAGGGGTTGCCTCTTTATAACCTGTATTTATAAGAAGCTGTTTTACAGAAGTACCACAAATTCCATGAATACTAATTTATTTGATCCACTGGAAGCATCCTGCTGCAGCATGTTTTATTTATGTTGTCCATCCATAGTTATCCAGTCACATACTGAGAACGACCTATTCAGATAACTTATGCCATATTTCACAGATCCAAAGCCAGATGAAAAGTACAAAAGTATTTAATCAGCTGATCGTATTCATGGACAACACAGAATTGAAGTGTGAGATGAAAAACTGTTGCACAAATCTCAACATTTTCAGCTTCTAACTGTAGATAGTGGCTATATTTACAATATTGGTTTTGCAATTTCAACTGTTATGTTTATGATTTAATGACCTGTTTGCAAGTCTTGTTCATAACCAAATACTTCTATAATAATAGCTACAGTTACATAAACTCTCATTATTGAATAACTGTGGATGGTTAGGTCACATTTAGGTGCCATAGTCTATTATGTTTATAGATCTTAGATTATTCTATGCTTTAGAATGACTTCTGAACTTCATATTTCAAATATAGCACTGGGCTAATAACAAGATTGTATTCAAGTTGCCATGATGTTAGCAAATAAAAAATACTAGAATCTGTAAATGACACCTTTTGAAGCACTTATAAAAAAGACTTACAATATAAATAACCCCCACAAGCCACAGGACAGCTTAAGATGGTTACATTTTCCCAATAAACTGTTTATTAAAGAACTGTTTTAGTTCAACTTGAACATTTCCTTGCATTTGTTGATCAAACATGCAATTTTTGCTCCAAAATTGAAAATCAAGAGCTTTTATGGAAGGAAAACTACTTGAATTTCAAACAACAACAGTTAAACTTAAATATGAAATTATTACAGTAAATACAAATACAACAGAAGATGCTAACATTCAAATCAAAATCTCTTAGCAAAATCAACTATATCTGAAATTCAAAGCTAGATTTAAAGCAAAAATAAAGTAAAAAATACAATATTTTGGCATATACAGATAATGTGAATATATTATACAGTATTTAAAATACAAGTATATTGAAGAAAACTAATACGCACAGCTAAGTCAACTAAATGAAGCTTTCCCATGCGAACATGCTGTTGTCCATCTAGTCCTTTCTCACTAGATTCCACAGTTATTGAGAAAATAGCGTGTGATCTAGAGCTGTGTGCATTCATATTGGTTGCTCCAACAGTTCCTGAAAACCATCAAAAAAACAGTTCATACATAAAAGGACTGATAAGTTTAAAAAACTGAACCAATTTACTTGCAACTTAAAAAATTGTTCAACTAAAACCATTAATTGCACAAAATGTAGTTGAAGTCCAGTTTTTCTATAAATTAAAATTTATAATTAGTGGATCTTTATTTTCCCATAAAATCTACTAAATCTCTGCACTAGTTTCAGAGTATAGAACTAATAAATCACCAATGTTCAGATATATTAAAACTGGATTAAAAGATACAAGTGCTCAACACGTAGTTAATGCAGATTAAATGTTCTATCTTCTCGCTAGATTCTACACATTTATTGTTTTATGTGACTAAAACAATTCTTTACAGCCAAAATATGAATCAATGATTACCAAAATGTTAGATATTAATCATTACCTAGATTAAGAGATCATGTTATAGACATTAACTACAGAGATTCCACTCATCTTACTGTCATGCTCAGACCAATTACTTACAAATCTTATTTAAAGAGAAGAAAGACTTTCAGATCTTTATATGCTTCACTCCATCCAAAACAATATTAAATAAAACTTCTTAATGCAATAGTTCAGATTAAGCATTTGATACAAAGCATAATATTCTTCAATCTCTTTTCAGCTAACACAATAAAAAAACACATTTTCCATAATTTAAGAAATACCTGAAAAGTTTACCTGGCCAGAATATTCATATAGGACAGGGGTTCCCAACCTTTTGGCACTCGCGACCCCTTACCTAAAAGTTTGAAACCCATGTGACCCCCTACTTAAGGCTTACTATCAGCAGCTTAATTTTTCTTTTATTTTCTGTGAAGGAGAGGGAAAGAAACATCTAAAAAAAATATTTAAAAATTCTGTAATTATTTATTAGCAAATTAAATCACATTGGACCAACCTGAATTCACAAAAAGAACATATATTTCTTAAAATAATATTAACATAGGTTTGAACAGCTATCCAACCCAGCTAGTGAGATGCCTGATGTTGCATTTCAGCAGCAAGCTTTGAAATTCGTGGCCGAGCGTTTGTTAGAGCCAGTCTCATGTCATCTCCAACATCCAATCT
Organism: Tachypleus tridentatus; assembly: GCF_004210375.1. Taxonomy (NCBI): domain Eukaryota; kingdom Metazoa; phylum Arthropoda; class Merostomata; order Xiphosura; family Limulidae; genus Tachypleus; species Tachypleus tridentatus. The sequence continues at coordinate 99,411,518 of NC_134825.1, read as the reverse complement.
GACTGATACATAGCGCACCAGAACTGAGTCACGGATTTCACCTTGAAGAGATCATGAGCTGAAGAGTCGTTCCTTAGATCCAGAAATTCATTTTGGATATCATCTGGGATGCTGGATACATCAAGTTCAGTAAAAATGGGTTCCTTGCCAGGGCCTCCTGTTCCTGTGATACTGCTTACTTATCTCCTTGTTAAAATAAAATAAAAATGTTGAATAATGAACGCTTTGGCAACTGTAGATCTTACACTGACTACTTGTGGGGGGTGCAGGTAGAGTAATGATGGGGTAAGTATTGGGAGGGAAGGGAGCGTGGCCAGTCATGCGATTCGTCATCCACCAATCAGCAACGGACATGTGACTCACGTGTCGACAGCGAGCACACACACACTTAATCACAGCTAAACAGACACACAAGCATATGTACATGCTCGTGCACTCACATATTCGCTACTCACTAGTACACAACACACATACATACAGTTACAGTTGCAGACACATACACATTCACTCACAGGCACGCATACATACACCCATAATATCACCTGATGACATTGAACTAACGTAGCACACGCGTTTTGCTTTGCACGAAACAAAAAAAATGTAAGAGCATGAAAATGTAATTGATGAAATAAAATTAATGTTATCCCAAGCTACTTCTAACAAGGCTTCGCGACCCCCTGGGAGGTCACAACCCACCGGTTGGGAACCCCTGATATAGGACATATTTAAGATGCTGTTAGTTGAAAATCTACTTCCAAAATACCAGTGATTTATACAAAATCTTATGGTTCACACTTACACTTATGGACAAAATTTATCATTGTTACATTGATAAAGTGCCAACATTTTATATCATGAATCAATAAAAAACACTCACTGTTTTTGTTCCCAAGAGTCATGATCCTATCAAGTTCATCAGCTGTATTTACTACAAATGCAGAGAGGTCTTTCACATAAACACCTACATCAGGCCTTTCTTTCACCTATACAAGATTTCAATCACAGCCAAATATAAAAGAAAAACACTTAGTTTCTTGTTGCGTCACTGAATAATTTCTCAAATAACTAGTAACTTTCAACAACTAGTCTTTGGTTAGTTTCTTTAGTAACAATGTTAACTTTCAACAATATCACCTCTTTCATCAGTAGATTTAATTACTTTATTAACTCTCAATAATATGCATCTCTCTGGTTACTTTCTTTGACTCTAAGCATGAGCTCAGCCCCTTGGACCCACCTCATGACCAATTTCTGTTTGTCATAGTTCTTATGTTATAACTTTGAAATTAGTAAGCATATATTTAAGAAATTTAAAATATTATCAGTAAACATTACAATGCTTTCATATATATTCAAAATACCAGATTTTTATTAAATCTTAAGATTTGTTAATCTATATTTTCTCATGTCTATTTTTCATTTCACATGTTGGACAGGCAACATGCAAAGTAATTTTCATTTTAAGATTGAAAATACTTCTATGCATTGGAACATTTTCAAATTTCACAAGCAAAATTTTTATAACACTTGGGACTGGATAGGGATTGGTTAAATGGGACTTAAGTGAGCATTGAAAAATACACCCACATGGACGAGATACCACATTGGTGACAGAATGGATTTCTCCAGTATAAGAAAAGCCCACTTTTGTGGCTTCTGAAAGGAAAATCTGAGAGTATTGTTCTGTAAATTGATGGGATGGTGCTAGCAGGAACCAGTCATCCATATAATGATGGGTTCACAGGTCCAAAGAATGCAGGTGATGAGAAAAAGCTCTAACAACTCTGCAAAAGACATAACATGCTGATGCAAGACAAAACGTAAGAGCCCTAAACCTTGTGCACACATCTAAGAAATCTCTGGGAAGATTCTACTATAGGAATATAGAGTAAAGCATTTGGTAATATTGAACTTGGTCATCTGGAGCTCTAATGTAAAGTGCAATTATAGGTTGAGAAAATATTCCATAGTAAAGTGAGAAGGATCTAATAGTTGGTTGAGCCAAGAAAGATTGCTGATTGGATGCCAATCTCCTGTCTTCTTGGGTAAAATGAATAAACAGGAATAAAATTCTGGAAGAACAGGATCAACAGTCTCTACTGCTCTTTACACTAACAATTCTCTTATGATGTGGAAACAAAGGTCCACTTGCCATAGATCTGTTGGAGATGAAAATGTTGACATTCCAAAATTAGCACCAGATGCTGAGGAAAGGTGAGAAGCCAATGACGACAAACAAGAATGTAAACAGGCTTTATCAGTTCATGATTCTTACATTTCTGGAATTTTGGCAAACAACATGGGACAAAGAAATGGAGATTCCCATAAGTCCCAGAGTGCAGCAGATTGTAAATGAACACTTTCTAACAGAGTGTCTCTAGCCAATAAATCCCAAGAACACACCAACCAGGAGACCAAAGAAAACTCAAGAAGGCAATCTCAAGGAGGTAGACATTGGCAAAATCACAATTCGTCGTCAAATAACTGCAGAGAATACTGATGTGCTTTAGACAAAAGTTGGATAAATACCTCGTAACAGTTGTAAAAGTAAGCCTAACCCAAGAAAATTGTGATCTGTTTTTAAAGTGATCACAGGTTCCTATCTACATCCTAACAAGTCAAATAGGGAGTTCATCCCTTGAGAATATCTCCTCCTGGCAGTGATAAGCCGAAGCATGCTGTTCCAATATAGGTGACAAGGCATTGGTATTCCATAATGTAACTGAGTGGCTAAGCTCCCAGCATGAACAGCAATACAAAGAGGAAGAGGAAAAACCAAGAAGTCACTTGCTATCTTTTCTGTCAAAAAGGAAGGAGTAGATTCAATTGCAATTGGAGAGATCCTCCAAACCTCACAAAGTCAAGTAACTAACTGAAGAAAAAGGGCTGTAAGAGGCTGATCAAAATTATTTTCTGTTGAAGCCATCAAAGTGAAAGAAGCCAGAAAAAGCAAGTCTAAGTTCTCCCTAGCCAGTCCCAGGTCATTTGTAAAAGCTGCCTCAGAACCTCCCCAGACATACACCCTTTGTCTGCATGAATTTATCCATCTTGCAACAGATCATATCACTGTCAGCTTCAAATGAAAGTGATGCCTCTCCCCTGGCTGTTAACAAACAACAAATAGCAGAGATGAAAAAGAAGTCTGGTTGGATTCCATAATATAAATATTAACTCAGAAACACATAACTGTCAGCACGTTTTGTTTTTTTTGTGTTGTTGTTAAACAATGATATAACCACAGAAACACCAACCATGTTCAAAATTGCAGTGTAAATTAGAATTTACAAAGGCAATTCAAGTGGGGTATAAATGACTGAAGCAAGTGCATTCAGTAATTATATGGACAAAGAGTGGAAATCCTAAAAATTGAGAAATAGCTGTCATTAGAGATACATATGTTTTGTAAATAATATTTATCTCTAATTAGTTTCTGAAATAACTGTTAATTTTCAACAATCTTGTGTCTCTCACTAGTTTCTAAAGTGCTCTTTTAATTTCCAACTGTATTATGTCTGATAAGTTCCTTGAAAGATTAACTTTCAGCAGTAAGTGCCATTAGTTATTTATTTATTTACATTACATTCTTAACTTTAAGCAGTAAAGTATTACTAATTATTTTCTCAATTTACAGTTTTAACTTCCAGCAATATTGCCACTGGTTTGCTTCTTAAATTACCAAGTTAACTTTCAACAGTATTGTCTCTCAGTATTTTTATTAAATTACTCTATTAATTTCTAATAATACTGTGATGTCTGACTACCTGTATAAATAACAACTTTATTTATTGACATTACTGCATTTCTCACTAATTTCTTAAATTACTATATTAGCTCTCAACACTATTGTCTTTCTCAGCAGGTTCTTTGTTACAGTAGTAATTTTTAACAACACTGTATCTGTCTAGTTTCTGTAATAACTTTATTAATATTCAATGAGATTTTCTGCATGGTTAGTTTCTGAAGTTACTCTGTTGATTTTGAATAATATTGTACCACTAGCTAACTTTTTTAGCTACATTGTATTTTTGGTTAGTTTCTTAAGTTGCTCTGTTAACCTTAAGTAATATTGTTTGTTAGATTAATTTCATAAGTTATTATATTATCTTTCAGCAGTATTGTGCATCTAGTGTTCTTAAATTACTATATTAACTTTCAATAATACTGTCTCTAGCTATATAGTTAAGTTACCAGGTTAGCTTTTAAAAATATTGTGTCTGCAGCTAGCTTTTTATTTACTCTCTTAATTTATTCTTTCTCTGGCTAGCTTCTTAACTTATTGCATTAAATTTCAACAATATCATGCCTTGGACAACTTTAGCAAAACAAACATTTCTAATAAGATTCTTCAGGTACTATGAAAAGTCCGGCATGTGTCTGTTTTGTGTTTTTTTTCTTGAATTGTTGCATGAACATACAATAGTAACCTTTAAAAATTCCTTGTGTAATATTCAATATAAAAAACAACTCCCAATTATTTCAAAACAATTCTAAAAGTACAACAGTTTTCAATCTCAAACATACAATAACTTACCATACAAGATTAAAATACATAAAAAAGTCCAAGGAGACTGGAAAACAGTCTCATGCACTCCACATGTTTTGACATATATCAGTTCTTCATCCTCAGAGAGTGTTATGTTTTGCAAAACATAACACTTTTTTATACAATTACCAGAGTACCAATTTACATATTAAAGAATTTCATACCATCTACTGACAACATTTCTATCAGGTCCATCATCCTTATTTAGTAATTTAAATTTACTTTTTATACTTAATTATCTCAATAGATTCACTTACATTTATACTAAATAAAATTTCCAGGCTTGTGCTAAAATAACATTGAATTGCATGTTTCACTTCATTGATGTGTTCTGCTAAATAGCAATTTATTATTTTTAACATTTCTTTTGTGTTTATTAATTCTGAATTTTAAGCTATTTTACATTCACATGATAATTTATATCTACCAAATTTTTCCATTAAATCAATTTTATCTTTATCTATATTGAAAATTTGGCTTTGTTTATTGCTTTGTATGCTGGGAAAATATTCATTTGTCTTTTAAATTTTTCATTACTTCACAAAATAAACCTGGTATAAATGATAGTACCAAACAGTTTTCTTGTTTTACTATTTTTATCAAATGGTTTTAACTTAATAATCTCTGTTCCTTAGTTTCTTAATAGCTGTCAATAACAAACAGTAGGATTAAAACCTCATTCTACAGCTATGTGCTTTAATAGGTAATAACTCATTGTTAATATCATCCTGTTCATAACATAATTTTAGTATACTATCCACATAAAAGTAATAAAACAATAGATTTTTGAGATTTAGTGTGACATGATTTTTTTATGTGGTGGAACGATTACAGGAAAAGGTTTGCAATTAATGGTAGTTTCCAATTTATTCTTATTTTTACTCATTAAAACATCAAAAAAGGTAAGCACCTATATTTGTTTCAATTTCATAATTATAACAGTATAACAAGTAATTTACTTTACATTTCATTTTTCTTGGAGGGGTGGTAAATAAAATAGAGAAGAGGAGAATACGTAGAGAACGAATGTCCCAATTCTCATAATACGGGAATTTAGAATTTCTTTTAACAGTGCCTTATAAACTTAAAACTTATATAATGTTAAAATTTAGATTACTAACTACATTTTCATGTAAAATTTATTCATATACCATAACAACAAAATAATGTTATTAAATTTTGAAGATAACTCAGAAAAACCACATGATATGCACAGAAAAGGAAGCCCATAGCAAGAGGGATAAACAATTCACTGGCAATAAACATACAACTGAATATCACTAATAATTTCAAAAGTTTATTTAGCTCAGTTGGTATTTTTATATTCTTAAATTATTTATATTTTTTGTTATTTTTAACTAATCTACACATAAAAACACAGCTGACTAAGAGAAAGACTTAATACATTGAGATTCCTAGACATGTAACTACAGTCAAGTATTGCTCCTATACTGTTCATTCTGTTTCATCTTTAGAGGTTTTAAAACAACAAAAGTACAATGGATTAAAAAAAAAAGGCTTTTGAAAAGTTTAGGATCAGGTAATAAAGTATGAAAAACAAGCTAACCTCCAAATGAACATTTTGGTCTTTTCCCAAGAGATCTCGAACTTCTTCATTATAAATTTCCATGTAGGAAGCACGCACTAAAAACCTGATGAAAAAAACAAATTATCCTTACAGCAAGTAACAAACAAGTTTAATTAACAGGCATATAATCCTTTATTTTATAGCAAAATTTCAAGCTGAGTTGTGAAGCTACATTTTAGATCTAGAACATTCTTTTATTAATCTAGAAATTCTAGATGTGATAAAAACTTGATAATTTAAACTTTCACAAACAATTTTCAATATTATAATTCTTTTTTGAAAATTTGATATCTCACTGATAGAGGAAATATTTAATTTCTAATTTTACCCTACTTCAGATCTTTATAAATAATTTTTTTTTTCTCACACTTCAAGACTTAAATGGTTGGTTGGTTGGTTGATTTAGTGTTTTATGGCACAAAGCAGCTAGGCTATCTGTGCCAAATGTCCGTTAAAAAGGTAAAAGTAAATTCAGTAAAATTCATAAAAGAAAATTAAAGTAAAACAAAACAAAGTTAAAAAATAAATAAATAGCATAAAACCAATATTTACATCTAGTCTACAATGTTAAGAGAAAAACTACAGTAATTCAAGTTGTAAAGGACTTTCTGTTGCATGACGGTAATAATCATAACTCGCCAGGAAGACTAACAGATAAGTACAAAAACCACTGCCAGTCACCTGAAATTGGCCTTTCTAGTCCTGGTTTCAAGTTACTTAACATTATAGTCAGTTTCTAATTTCAGATTGAACTAGATGAACTGTGATTTGTAAAAGGGAGCCACATTTTAATGCGGTGTAAAGTATATATTACAAAACTTAAATGACATTAAAAAGATTAATGGCCTTTAAAAAACTAAAAACATTACCAAGGTGAACAGTGTCACGATCACCAATAACACTAACATTATGAGCAAACTTTAGGACAGAACGTGCTTAAAATAGTGTCATCGTTGTGAATCATAACGATGACAAGAAAGTAAAATGTGTCTCATTGTGATCCGAGCATTACACAAACTACACACTGATGCATCAGTTCCAGATAAAAGAAAACAATGAGTTAAAAAACTGTGACCAATGCATAGTCTAGTTAGAACAACTTCCTCTTTCCGATCCTTACAGAAACAAGACAGCCAAAGTCCAATATAGGGTTTTATTTGGAAAACTTATTTTCGCGTTGCTCACTCCAAGTCAACTGCTAGCTGGCATGAAACCGATCCTTGAATACAGGACCATAGTCCATGTATGGGACAGGCACAGTGGTGACAGTGCTAGAGCAGATAGAGTTAGCTGCAGTATCAGCTAGCTCATTCCCGCAAATACCAACGTGGCCTGGTATCAAGAAAAACTGGATAGAAGTAGATGTAAAAGAGAAATAGGCCAGTCAGTTTTGAATATTGGTGAGAACAGGGTGTGAACCAATCCCAGGGCCAGTAGAGAAATAAGCGAGTCAGTATAACTCGTGCAGTTCAAGTACTGCTTAACTTCTGTGTGATCCAGGGCAAGAGAAATGGCATACAGTTCAGCAGTGAACACAGAAGCTGTAGAACTACAACAAACCATGACAGAGCCCACACAGTCACCTGATTTCGAACCATCTGTATAAATAGGAATGGAAGGATGGTTCAAAAGATGTTCAGCAAATAGCAGACAGTATTTCCAATCAGGAGTGTCTACTTTTCTCAGATGACTTAAAGATAGGTCACAACTGGGGACTGTAAGAAGCCATGGTGGGATGGGCTGACCAGTGGATACAGCAATGTTATCCAAGGACAGACCCAATTCATCTAACTGTGCCTGGATACGAAGGCCAAGAGAAGCAGTGGCAGATCATCTGGTCTGAAAAAGCATGGCCCATCAAAGAAAGAAAACACAACCCCAGGTGGGATGCTTTGGTATGGAATGAAGTTTCAAAGCACATAGTAAAGACAGTTGCAAACGAAAGAGGTCCAAAGAAGGTTCATGAGACTCTATGTATAAGCTGTGAACTGGGGAAGTGTGGAAAGCCCCAGTGCAGAGCCAAAGTCCTTGATGATGAACAGGGTCTAGCATCTTTAAGGCCGATGGTCTGGCACAGCCATAGACCAGTGATCCATAGTCGAGTTTCGATCGAATAAGAGCACAATATATCTTTAGCATAGAATGTTGATCTGCTCCCCAAGTGGTGATAGAGAGGACATGGAGGATGTTCAGTGCTCTTGTACATTTGAACCATAGCTGCTTGATGTGAGGTATAAAGGTTAGCTTACAGTTAAAGATAAGCCCCAAGAACTTAGTATCAGAGACCACAGGCAGCACAACTTCACCGATATAGAGTTCAGGATCAGGGTGAATACCCTGTAGGCAGCAAAAATTCATGTAAACAGGTTTAAAGAAAGAGAGGGTAAAGCTGCCTCACAATACACCTCATGTTTGATGACTGACACAAGATGTGAAAGTCGTCGACATAGAGCCCGTTTGCAACAGTGAGAGGGAGTTGTTCAGTGATGGCATTAATTTTTATACTGAAAAGAGTGACACTCAGAACACAGCTCTGAGAGACTCAAAGTTCCTGTAGAAAAGAATGTGAAGGTGTCGAACCCACATGAACTCAGAATTTCCTGTCCATTAAAATATTAATAAAAATGGGCAAATAGCCATGTAACCCACATATATGGAGGTCTCGCAAAATGCCACCTCCATGTTGTATCATAAGCCTTCTCAATGTCAGAGAATATTGACACAAGATGTTGTTGTTTGAGAAAGGCTTCTCTGATTGACATTTCAAGTCGAATCAGGTAGTCCATGGTAGAGCACTGTTGTCGGAACCCACACTGGGTGGGCGAGAGGAGGTTGTTTGATTCAAGGAACCAAAAAAGACGAGCATTAACAACCCTTTCTAAGGTTTTATAGAGACAGCTCGTCAAAGCAATTGGACGGTAGTTTGAAGGAATCTTGGGATCCTTCCCAGGCTTAAAGAAAGGTAGGATAATAGCCTGGCACCAGGCATCAGGAAAGACATTCTCCTGCCAGATTCAGTTAAACACAATTAGAAGGAAAGCAAGAAAAGCAGAAGATAGATGGAGCAGCATTCCATAGTGTACATCATCAGGTCCAACTGATGTACTGCCAGACCGATGAAGTTGGAGTTCCACCAGTGTAGAGAGATGATTATAGTCATAGAGACAATCAGCTCAAAAGGAAAGAGGTTATCACTCTGCCTGAGTCTTGATGGCCAAGAAGGTGGAAGAAGAGACAGAAGTGCTAGATACCTGGCAAAAGCTTTCACCTAGAGTATTGGTGATGCTCTGGGTATCAGTTACTTCCTGGCCATCAGAGAGCAAAATTGAGGGGGGCAGAGTGATATTGCCCACTGACCTTTCGATTCTTGTCCCAAATGACTTTGGAACTGGTGGTAGAGGATATGCTGCTTGTGAACTTAATCCAATATTCCTTCTGGCTTTGACATCTTACCCATCGAGCATGTGCACAGGCCCACTGGAAAGCAATGCAATTCAAGAGTGTGGGATATCTACGAAAAGTACCCCATGCGCATTTTTGAGCCTTCCATGCCATGTGGCAGGCAGAATTCCACCATGGATGAGAATATAGTGGAAAACATGTCGAAGTTTTAGAAATACATTGAGCAGCTGCTTATATAATACAGTCAGTTACTGCTGCCACACAGTCATCTATTGATGGCTTACAGACAAATGGCAGGATCAAGTTCTGCAAGAGCAGTGAAAGAAAGCCAGTTTGCCTAATCCAGCTTCCACCGGAGCACGCAGGTCAGGTGGCATGGACCATGGCCAGTCTCTCTCAAGATCATAGGAAAATGATCAATGCCTCGTGGATTATTGTCAACCCTCCATGAAAAATGGGAAAATAATGAAGGGGAGCAAATTGAGAGATCAATAGCAGTAAAGGACTGACTAAGCACATGGAAATAAGTAGAAGAACCAGTATTGAGTAGAGAAAGGTTGTGATCAGAGAGCATATGCTCTACAGAGTGACCCCTCCTATCAATACCTGCACTTCCTCAGAAGGGACGATGTCCATTAAAGTCCCCGAGAATAAAAAAGGGAGATGGAAAATGTTCAAAGAGAGCATCAAGGTCTGATTGATCATATGTCTCTCCAGGTGACAGATAGAGAGAACAAACAGTGATGGTATGACCCAAGGAGGCACAGATGGCTACTGCCTCTAAGGGTGTGTCAAGTGGCAAAGACAGGGTGGGCACATGCTGTTCAATTAACTGTGCTACCCCTCCATGAACTCGTCCATCACACAGCCTGTCATTTCTGTATAAAGAAAACTGCCGAAATGTGACTGTATCGGCAGGCTTCAGAAAGGTTTCCTGTAAGGAGAGACAAATAGGATGGTAGAAAGCAGTCAGTGTTTTGATGTCATCCAGATTAGAATGTATATCTTGACATTTCCATTGTATCATGGTGGCCATAAGGACGTGAACAAATGATTGTTTTGCATCTTGGGGTAAGAGAGGAAGATGGATCCGAGAAAATGCCTGTACCTGGAACCAAAGGATGTGGAACTTGGGGTTTAGTGGAATGTATATAAGGGATAGAGATAAGTGTCTAAGTTGATTTGTCAACTTTTTCTACCATGGAGGTCAAAAGAGTTTTTGTCTGTTTCGAGAACGATTCTTTAGGAGGCACAAAGAAATCTGTCTGCATTCCCTTAGTAGCTGTGGAAATGCAGCAGCATACGTCCGAGATGAGGTGGTGGACAGCAGTTTTTGAGCCTCAGGATAGGTAATGTTATGAATCGTTTTCAAACGCTGCACCTCTTTTTTCTTCCAACCATTTAGGGCAAGAACGAAATTAGGAGGGGTGAGAGTCATTGCAATTAATACAATGAGGGTCCGTTTCACATTCATAAGCATATAGATAACCTGCCTTGATGGTGGCAGGCAGACAAGGTGATGTCAATGTCAGAATGAGGACATTTGTTGGCACCATAATTCCATCTTTACGAATGGAGATACTCCTCACAGCAGAAACTCCTTGGGTGGAGAAACCAACAAGAATCTCTGACTCTGGGACGTTCTTCAAATCCCTCTCAACAATAACTCCTCATGATGAATTCAACCTCTATAGGTATATCCCAAATTGCTTTTGAATGCAACAGGAGTACACCATGTTGAGATGTGGATGTTTCCACCAATATGTCACCAGATCAAAGCTTTTTTACTGGCTTTGGAGAGCCAGCAAGTCCCTCTAGTCCCTTCTCAATGAAATAGAGAGACATTTGTCCTAAAGGTTTGTCTGAAAGTGAGTGCAATATAAAAAAATGAGGTACAACAGGTGTTACAAATGGTGAGGATTGCTGCTCAGAATCTTTAAGACATGGTTGTTTACCTACAGACTGTTTTTTCACTATTTTATTAAGATTTTTAATTGGAGTATCCATAATAAAGAAAGGGAAATTTCGATGCACACTGACCCCACCCACCATGGAGCCCTACGAGGGGAAGCACTACAATGTCAAACAAGGACACTGCAGCAATGGAGGGTTTTGTGAGCACTACACCCAAACACCAGCATCAGATATAATGTCCACAACACCTGTTAAGAACATCCAACACTGGTACTTGGTTGACCCTAGCCTGAGTGGACCAGCCGACTGACCCAAGGGGAGCCACCCCAAAGCTGCCCATCTACAGGATTTCAAGGCCAAAGTGGCATGTTAGGGTTAGACTCCTCAACCACCAAGATCCTATCTTCCCCTTTACGAGTTGCCACACACTGCAAACACATGGGTGGATGTTTAGATCCCAGAGGAAGTAAACTGAAAGAACAGAACCTTCCTTGGGAGGTCCCCTCACCATGTACAGGAATCCACACCGAGGGGTCAAGACTTAAATAAATTATAGCTCTCTGTAAAAGATTGTTTGATTAAAGAATGAGAATAACAATGAGAATTTATGATACTTTGCTTATTGTTTTACCCTGCTAACTAAAGAACAATTATATTTAACAGACCATTACCTTAATTCATATAATGTAGAAGACTAGAAATTCTTATGCACATTTTAAGTAACAATATTTCAAATAGACAGTGTATTACTGTTTTTGCTGAGAAAATTTATTTTTTTCCTTCATAACGACCAAATTCAAACAGAAAAGTAATAACCTGAGAGGCTTTTTAATGCCTCTGTTCTAGATATTTTTGCAAAGCTACACAAGGGCTATCTGAGATAATCATCCTTAAATGATGAACTAAAGGGAATACAGCTAGTCAACAGCACCTACCATCAACTCTAGACTCTGCCCAGGCCTGATCTAAAGGAAATTTATTAAGTTTTCAAAATATTTCAGAAGATAATGCTATAAGCTCTAATAATTAACCAAAACATTATCATTCACCAATACTTATAGTTGCAATTGTACTGGACTCTAGAAAACTAATATGTTTTTATTTTATCCAGATACATTTTATAGCACAGATCACATGTATAAGTTGAAAGACTCTCTGAACATACACTATACAGAAGCTAGAACCAGACAATATTGGACTTGAACATACACTATACAGAAAGCTAGAACCAGACAATATTGGACTTGAACATACACAAGTTATTATTTCGTGTGCACACATGCACATTTTCTTCTTCTAATAGAGTAATGCACAACTTTTCTTTTTATGAAGTCTCCCATCTAAAATGGTACGTAGCATAAAGTAAACAATTTCAGTTTATTCATCAATTCAGAGTGAAGAATGGACTTGAACTTGGAACGAGATGAGATTCATTCTTGGTTGAACTGTAGGCACAGAAACTTGGAAATTCCACTCTACCAGCAGACAAAATTATTGCTTTGTTTTGGTCGTTGTAAAAGCAAAAATCTCTGTCTTGCACACATGTTGAAAGGTAAAAGTACATCAATTACTTTTCTTGAGAGGCTAGCATCCAAAAGTTTATAATTCTGTCTGAAGATATTTATTAGTAGATAGTTCTGTGAGCTTTTCCTGAGCTGCCATTGACTGAATGAGAGTTTTGCTGTCATTAAGTTGATTCCAGATTCAATCATGTTCTCACACTGATTCTTGGAATTCATCTGCAAATTGACACTGAAGTTTTTTCAGATGAACAGATACAAAGTTACAATTGAGACTACCTAAAAATAAATGGTCTAAGTATGGGGAATCCTGTATCACCAGTTCTAGTCAACATTTTTATGACACAGACTGAATCTCATGTGATCAATTCAGCCTTACACCCACCACTTTTCTAGTACAGGTATGTTGATGATACAATTGCTGGATTCACATCTACAAAATACACACTTAGTTTTTTTAATCATGTTAACTTGATACACCCCAACATTAAGTTCACCTGCAAATAGGAAAACAACTAACCAAATAGCATTTCTTCACCTCAAAATCACTAGAACTGACACACAATTCAAAACAGAAATCCACAGAAATATCACCCATACTGGATTATACATTCCCTGGGGCTCAGCACATAAAACAAAACAAAAACTCAACATATTAAGAAACCAAATAAACACCAGCCACAAAGTTATGTTCACCCAATAACAATTAATAATGAAATCAACAAAATAAAACACTTCATCAAAATCAACAAATTTCCTAAAAAAACCATGGAAAACATTATATGCACACACCTAGACCAACAACAAACAAACAACAAATCCCAAGTTATAACAAACTACAAAACCTTATACTGCTGCATACCATATGTTACTGACATCAGCAAAAAAAATAACCAACATTTGGAAAAAACTTACAACAAAATACAGTATTCTAATACACACCAAATTTATTCAAAAAACCAGGTAAAAAATAAAGTCCATACTATGTAAAAACTACACTGACAAATAAAAAAGTAACATTGTTTATAAAATACAATGTAATAACTGCCACGACTTCATTATTGGAGAAACAAGCAGAAAAATGTAAACTAGAATCAAAGAACAAAAAAAAACACCTTCACACATTTTTGAACACTACAAATCAAATAAACACAACATAACCATAGAAAACACCTGGATATTATGTAGGGAAACAAATACAAACAAATGCAAAATCAAAGAAGTCCTACTTACATAGCAATTAAAACCAAAATTAAACCAATATAAAGGAACACCTTTGTACCTATATTAATTAATAATCTAACATCCACCTGCAATTTTCCATACACATTTATATGGTCACTTGCAAACTGTCTCTTTCTTAACCTGAATATGACCTAGGAAGGTCGAAACGTTGTTCGCTCCTTATCAATAAAAGTGTTAATACCCATACCAGCTGTTCTGAGGTACATTTTTATTTTAAGTGGGTTTCTCAACATCAAGAATACAATGTAGTTGTTCTCCATTATTATAAACTCTGTATGTGAATCCAAATTTCAAATAATCCTACCGGTACTTAACCATTTTAGTTTAGGTTAGGTGGTCAGTTTACCAACAGAGGAAGCAAAAACTGAGAAACTGCTTAATTCAGTTACAGTTTCTATTCATTATTGTTTTTCATCACCATTATTTAATGATTTCTTCTGTTTTTTTGCCTCTGAGACATCACATGATAAAACATTAGGTAATTTTCTGTTGACATGCAACAACCATTTATCCATGTTTTTGACATATTAATAAATCTACACTGATACCAAAAAACTTGAATCTAATAAGCTGACAAATGAACATAACAAAAAAACTTAACCATCCAGTCAACAGCCAAGTTGCTTTTTGCATAGAATGTAGTCATGTCTACAAGCCATATTCTCAAACCATTGGTCTATGACGTATCTCTGTACCGTAATTAAGAGAAGGATATTGGTGGCTGGGTTTCTGAATGCTTTTAATAAAACAAAATTTTTGAACATTTACCTTGTGATGTTTAACCAACTATTTGATGCTGACTTAATTAATTTAAGTGCACAAAGTCGAACCTATAAATACAGTATAAACTTAATTTATGAGGGAATAATGAAGCATTACTTAAACAGGTTCAGAAATGATTGATCAGCACTACATGTAAATTTACTTCCAATTATAAAATAAGACAAAATAATCAGTGGTTTTGAAAGGCAACTACCTTATTTTTTAAACTTGTAGATTTCAAATTACTGCAAGTTCCAACTGTTGACATAGCTGCAACATTGGAATCTGCTGCACAAATCTTCCCAAAACCTACAGCAGAACAATTCCAACATCAAATTTACACTATCCTCAGAAATCCCAAAAAATCAAAACCGAACCTCACTAAATAAGCATGTAATATACTGAGCCATGTAAGACATGACAACACTACCAAGATTCTACCAGCAGATGAAGAAACCAGATGTCAAAGATTATGACACAAAGATGAAGCAGTTGCTAGACAAACACCAATACAAAAAGATTACCAATGATCCTAATGTAAAAAACAAGGACTCATCAATTGAACACTTACAAACATAAGAAGCATAACTTAATCAAAAGAAGCTAGCCAAAGACTTAAGATCCAATAAAAATATTCTCCTTCAGTTCTAGACTACCTCAGACACATAAATGTAATATACCTTTAAGGCCTATTGTCAGTGCTTTGAGCTCACCTTGCCATTAACTAGCAACCTTCTTTGTACCTATTCTATCTCCACTATAAGAGAACATCAGGTATCACATTCACAACTCAACAGATTTCATAAAACAACTTGGAAAGCTACACATCAGATGCCAGGATATTCTGGTCAGTTTTAATGGCACAGACCTAATTACCAATCAATGTACCAACCTCGGAAACCTTTCAGATTGCCAGATAATAACTGCTGAATAATAACCCTGTACTACACAGAACTAACATGAAAATAAGGTACCATCATGGAACTAATGACTAAAGATTGAGCTGAAGCATTGGAATTACTAATGGTATACTCATTTGGACTATTATTCTTGTCTTTATTACATGTATTGTTACTCTCTTCCACAATATTTCGACCAGTGAATCTGTCCAAAGAGACAGCAGTTATCAAGATGCTCAAGAATGATGACACAGTCATCACACTACAAGCTGAAAAAGGAAATGCCACCATTGTCATGAACAAAGAGTATATTCACAAGCTGAACATCCTAGTGAGTGATAGGACATAGAAAATATTGCAGACCCTACATCTGTAACTGAAGAAAAAAATGTCCAAAATCTTGAAAAACACAATATAAATACTTGAATCAATATCATAACAAACTACCACATGTATGACTATCAAAAAATACACAAGACTGGCATACCATAAAGACCAGTTCTCAGCTGCTTTGTGACCCCAACCCCCCAACCTATTCAGTTCTGCAGTATGTCACCCATTGGATCAATTCCTGGAAGACATAGACAAAGTTTCCACATATGGTGGCAACATCTTCAGATAAATTTATATGCTCCTATAGTTTTAGCTCCCCTCTCTCCCAACAATTCTCCATGCCCATTTTTAGGTATGTACACCAAAGTGTGTGCACCATGACTTTAATATAACACTTCTTTTACAAGATCCAATCTACTATTTATACATTCATGTTAAATACAGTGGTCATCTACTATGTAATCTTGATAACAAATCTCGGAGTACAATACGTAAAAAAAATGGGTTAATTCATTGGCTTTTGATGAAAACACTTGCTCAACATATTTCTGAAAAGAACAATTTTAATGACAATGTTCTATATGATTGATAAAAATGTACTAACATTGGGGTTTGATCTGCAAATGGAGCTCCAATTAACTACATTTTTTGATAAATCCTAAATAAAACTTGAAGCGAACCTTCAACAAACAACTTTATAGTGTTCATGAGAGATGGAGTTCACAAACTGCACCATATAGAGTAACTTTACATTTCAACTTCACAATTTTCACTATAAAAAGTGAACATCTAAGTTAGATGAAATGATGAACTTTTTATGCCAACCACAAATAGAATCTCAGCAGTAACTAGTAAAATAAGATTATGGTATTTTAGTTTAAATTGTTTTATGTTACTTCTAAATTATTAGGGAACCTGTACCTAACAAAGATGTATCCACAAAAAATCTAGTATATTTATACTTCAGTAAATGAATGCTTCTGAGAACCTGAATATAACATAGGTTAAAATGTATCACAAATACTTAATTTATCTAGTTTGAGTTTCTTTGTTATATCTTAAAACATAACTGTTTAATAAATAAATAGTGACAATATACTTAATATTTGCATACTTTTTATCATCTTCTGCTTTAGCAATATGACCAAAGATGTGAGCAAAAGAATTTGGAATAATGCCTTTCAATTCTGGTGTTGAACGAACCCCTTCCATGGTAAATGTTTTACCTGTCCCAGTCTGACCATATGCAAAGATTGTTCCTAAATAATTGAAAATTTGACCCAAATTTACTCATACTTCCATTTCAATAAATTAAAGTGCAACTGTTCTTTTATTAAACCTCTCCTAAATATTTTTCTGGATCTTACCAAAAATTTTTTTACATCAAGAAAAGAGAGTAAAGCACAAATTAAAGTACAAAAATGTCATTCAATTATTAATATTTATTTAATATAATCATAGTTCCAAAAATTATTTTTCATACTTATTAATTAGTTACTCCACAAGTAAATATCATACTTGAATGCTTATAGACTAGCTCACATGATTATAAATTATTTATTTTTATCTGAGATTGATAAAATTACTAAGCACAATACACAAAATGTACAGCACATATTACTGTAATTACATTAAAAAATGTGAACTGCTACCATTCTTTAGCTATGTTTATCTGAAAAATGCTTATCACTTCTCATGAAGAAATGTTTCACAATACATATATGTCTATTTTGTCAAAGCTTGTAATACCTATTCAAACTCCTAGTGAGAATAGTTAATGATATTTAACAAAATATATCAAGAAAAACACAGCATTCTATTAAATTGGCTTAGGTTCATGATCTCACCATTATATCCTTCCAAAACATTTTCCACAATGGGTCTTGCTGCCTGGTTGTAGACCTCAACTTGTTTAGATTCATATCCAAATACTGTGTCAAAGGTAAACATTTTAGGGGGTTCCTCTTCAGAGCTATTAGGATTATGCACAGTAATTGATCCTTGTACTGGTTCTACCTAAAGCAAGTAGCAAAGCAACCAACTCCCAATTGTTACAAATAAATTAATTCAAACTGTAAATACATTATCTTACATTGATAAAAATAAGTTACTTAAGTTGTAGTAGTTGGACAACTGCTAGATTTTACTGTTCTTTAAGTTAAAAAAAATTGATTTATTTGTGAATATTGTGTTTTCAAAACTTTCTGAAAGTATGTACAATAGAACATACAACCATTAATGTGCAATAATCTTTGCCTCAGGCTAGGGTTATTTACAGCAATGATCATTTCATTAACCTTATACATTGAACACGATTGTGTCATCATACATCTAGGATTTGCACAAGCTAGAATGAGTTACAGATAAACCTACCCTTGAACATGTAAAAGAAAATAGTCATTTTATCTAAGTAAACAGTGCAGGAAAGTCGCAATGCTTTTGTTCTTTTGTGAAGTTGTCTCTTTTCTCTCCAAAAACCAGTAGCTAGAGGTGTTATTACAAACCTTTACAGGTTCACTATTAACCTTATGCATAGATGTCAGGTCAAAGTGCACATGCCATGACCTATTTCAGAGAGTGACATTCAACACAGTATTAAATGTTTGATTTTAGTTACCATCTATTCATTTTATCTTACAATGTTGATTTAGTGAATTAATGGTAGAGGAGAGTAAATACCAATCACCATACTAAGGGAGGCAATTAGGAATATAAATAGAGTTTTACAAACTCTAAATATGTATTCCACAATTTCTAGAAGTTATGCAAATGCTATATGAAGACTGTATAATGGACAAAAATATTTTTATCCTTCTCATTAACATTTCTACAGATTCTAACCTGTCAGAGTTTCAACCAGATTGATATTGTCAATTCACAGAGTACAAATACTTTGTAACACATCTTACTTTTTGTGTACCAGAAAGTACATCTTATTACAGACTTCCAAAACTTTGTGTATATACACAGAATAAGTCCAAAATTAATCAATATTCCTTCTCCAATCTGGGATCAGTCCATTTGGATAACAGTGTAAAGTGAGACCCCAACACATTCTTTGCTTAATGTATTACACAAGTGTAGAGGCTCACACTTAAATTGAAGCCCCAATACTAGTTTTTTTACTAATGTTTATATGAGTGTTTGAGCCTTCTTTCCTTTGCTGTTTGTGATCAGTTTAGTCTCAATAACACAGTTGGTCAATCTGATTTTCAATGCAGTTCTTCATACCTAACTGTTATACACAAGTGAATTTGAATACCACAGATTAACACAATTTCATCCATTTAGTTTAGTGAACAATATGGCCTAAATGGACCAAAAGGTCTGTTGTTCTTTAATATTATGTTTTTCAGGTTATTACAGTGATGTGTTAAGCCACATACATGGATGTAACCTGAAATTGCTTAATCCTTGATTTACTAACACCTTCCATAATTTGACAAAACTCATTTTTCTAACAATTTTTTGTGCCTGGAATAGTAAAAACTAAATTACAAAACATTTCACAACTTATATAGGTGTGTAAAAAGAGTCACGATAGGCGATCATTAAATGCAAATTCCCAAAGTGAACAAAGATAATGATGATATAAATGAACCCTATTACAGTATGTGAGCAACATAATACTGAATTACATCATTTAAGTAAAAATAACAATTCTGTCTCCAGTTGAATCATTGTTAACTAAAACATATTTCAGCATTATTATATTGTCATTTTCAACATTTTGTGTAACATGCAAAAAATGTAACTCCTTACAGATTTATTTAAAATGTGTGCTCATCCCAAAGCACAAATTTATATTTTCTAAGAAACATTTCAACACATGGTGATATAATCAGCCATATCTTCTTTTTTCATGATTTAACTTCTACATTTGCAGCTCTATTATTACAGTTCTTTCACTCTCATGTCTTTATAATGTTACAGCATGTAATACGAGCAATTATGAATAAAGAGTACTCTGATAACACTATGTAACACAAATTTTGTTCCTGGATAGTATGTGTTATTTCTTAATTGCTTATATTGTAAAAGTACAGAAAATGGCCATAATTCCCTTCAAACTTTGCTTTTGTGACCTGGATAATGAAATTTATAAATTAACATATTTTCTATGTAAAAACGGGCAAATTTGCACATTTTCATTTACATAAGGTCTGAATAAAACAATATATGAATCAAGATTTACATGTATTTATACTAAAGTTATACAAAAATAAACAAAAATGTTTAGAAGTGAGTAGTTTTTTTGAGATGGCTACTTTCTCTCTGATGGAGTGGGTACAGGGAGCTCAGGGCAGTGTGGCACTGGGGTAATGGATGATGGAAGGTCTGGATACACGATAGCAGATGCATTCTTGCCAACCTGACATTTGGAAGAGCCCACCATGCAGAAGTAGGAATTGCTTGAGTGGTCAGTGGGTTCATGCCACATTCTTGGAATAGTAAACTTCATGGCTCTCTTTTCCCCTCTGTACTATCCTGCAAAAGAGCAAAATAAAATTGTTATTATGATGATGACTATGAAGAATAAATTTATTTTATCCACAACTAATGTGTAAGAGGTTCATGCAAGATATTTTATATGTGATATTTTTTCTATACTATTGGAAATTTATAAAAATAAATTAAAAGATATTTAAATTTTAAAAGATCTAAAATTTGTATAATATAAAATCTTACTATTCAAGCAATCAAAAACTGTGTCTTACCTTCTACAGTTTTTTGCAGTGCTCACAGGTAAAATGATGTGCCCAGGGTTTGTCTTGATCCCTGACAGGTATGCAGAAACATGCCTTGTAGATTTCACATATTTTAGCAGAAGCTGTCACAGAGTACTTTTTCGCTCTTGTCTTCGTAAATTGGCCACACACATAGCAGAATGTGTCTAGAGAATGCTTGCAGCTTCTTGATGCCATCTCTGATAAAATCAGATAGGTCTACGTGTTCACTTAGGCAGCTAGAACTAAATTGAAGTGGTGAGCCCCTGTATATATATAATACTATGGAAAGTTCTACAAAATTCTAAAATGTTCTTGGAAATTCTCGTAAGTTCTACAACGTTTTCGAAAATTCTTGTAAGTACGAGAAAATTCTCTATCAGCTATTCAGCATGAAATCTACTTGGAATATTCTGGAAAATGGGTAAATTTGAAAATTTCATTACCCAAGTCACAAAAGCAGAGTTTGAAGAGAAAAAATATGTCTCTTCTATTTACTTTAGGCATAAGTAGGAACAAGAAAAAGTAAAAATTTTGTTACATAGTAAATTTGAAAATTTCATTACCCAAGTCACAAAAGCAGAGTTTGAAGAGAAAAAATATGTCTCTTCTATTTACTTTAAGCATAAGTAGGAACAAGAAAAAGTAAAAATTTTGTTACATAGTGTAATAGCTTCAGGCAAATTTTAAACACCATTGGACAGAGTAGATGATAAACTATTCATATCAAGGTGGAGTAAATACAGTATTGTGTACATGTTTCTTGTAAAGTAAGTAAATAAAATGCCTGCAATGCTAAACAACCTTTCATGAGTAGCTAACAGTCTTAAAATAAAAGATTCAGGATTTTTTTAAAGAGTTTGTTTAGAATTTGTTTTTCCATACTGAAATTGTTTTTGTGTGTGTTAAATTACATTTCTTTTAAATCCATGAAAATTTTCTTTATAACAATACTTCAAGTAGTCTTAACAAGAACAGTAGGTAATGAAAAATGTCAAGAATTCAAATCCCTATTTTTTTCAATATTACTGCTAAGTTCACCATTATCAAATGATACAGATAAGTAAATAAACTAATTATTTATTGAAAAATACTACATTTATTAGACAGGTTCTTTTCAACCAAGAATAGTTTCAGCTAAAAATAGTGACTAACCAGCTCATAGGTTTACCTATAAATCGTTTTTTCAGATTTTATTAGGTTTTAAAGTTTATAGCCAAACATGGTAACTTATGCTATCAGCAAAATAAAAGTATGAAAACACATATGTTAATTAAGTTAAAACAGATTCAATATATAAAATGAAACTTTCTTATCAATGATAAAAATCTGAAGTTCTAAGATGAAAAGAAGTACATTTTATTTTTTGTTCCAAGAGTGTCTCAAATTATGATTTTTTTAAAGTGAAACTAGACACTATTTTGTAATTTGTGATCAATTACATTCACCTAATTAATATTCTCCCATGGTTTTAATACTCATGATAGATAGATAACCCACATTTAATGTCAATATTTAGTTAAGTAGTTGGAATAATCAAAAACTGTAATAACCTAAATAACCTGGTTAGTTGATTATTTTCATGGGTGTGATATTAATTGATTAAACTGAAGTCAAGTAAATCAAAAAGACTAATTAGATATTAAAATGGCAACATTTTAATCAAACATATAGTTGAAATAATAAAAAAATAGTAACAACTGGATACTCTAATTTTGACTTATTCCTGTAGTATTAACAGATTTATCCATAACTACTATTACTGGATAGTTGAATTTACTTGAAACAGTACTATTCCAGAACCTAGTTATTATTTTGTACATTAATCAATTGAATTATGATTTTGATTACATTCTGTGACATTAATTGATACTCACATATAATTGATATCAATTATTTGAGCTAATCAACCAATTCCATAATATTGATTCTATTAAAGCACGATGTTCATTCTCTTTAAGTTCACAATGTCCAATAAAACTGCTATTACTTTAACTGGATTTATATTTAGTTGACTAATATAACACAATTATACTGGTTGGATAAAATGTAAGAAAGGGTCAAGAATCAAGCTTTGTATGAATAGACTTAACTGAAAGACAAAGTTTGAGAAAAGCTTAAATATCTTATCATGCAAACCTAGCAAGTCAACACCAAATTAGCAAAACAAACTAAACTGTGCAGAGAAAATAATACATATTTTGTTACATAATAATTTTACCAACTTATATGTATTCTTGTTAAAAAAACACGTCATTTTAAAACTTTCAGGTTTTTGTTATAAGTATCTTGTAAGCTATTACATTTTCAGAACTTAGAGTTTGTTTTATAACATCTATCCCAGTGAAGCAGAGGGGGAAACTAACATCCATTCTGCAAAGGGGAAGTGCTCATGTTGGGTGATCTTATGCCTATCCAACACCAAACTACCTGACAACCCAGCACCTAGACAGCAGTAAGATGGCAGAAAGCCAACCATACATAGTGGGTCAATTCCAGTGCAAAACCAGGCAGCAATGGGTATTTTTCATTTGTATCTGGTAGAAGAAGGTTCCCTATCATCTTTATGAGTGAGAACTTATGTTGGCTGGTCCAGTGCATATCCATCTCTAGACCACTACAAAATCCAGATGAAGAGGTAACCGTATATGGTTGGTTAACCCCAGTCCGCAACCTACTAGTATCAGCTATTTTTTAACCAGTCCAAGGTAGGAGAAAAGTTCCTGCCACTTATTCCACAAGAGCACCACTGCTCTACCCTCTACTGAGTGGAACTGGTCACATTCAGGAATGCTCTTCTATGATACAAAACCCTAGCAGCCAGTAACTGGTGAGTGATAAAAATGCCTGTACTTCACTTAAAAAAACAAAAAAAGAGGAGGAGTGAAAGCATGTTAAAAAGGCCAGAGGAGCATAGCACCATATGGCAGCACAATGAGTGACCACAAAAACTTTATTTTCAAAAGCAGGCAAGTGTCAGTTCATCCAACTAAACATGCAGGATGAACAACTATCCCTTTCCTGCTTTACTCATGATAGTCCATGAGAGAGTATGGTCAGGATCAATCCTTATTTAGAAAATGATGCAGTCTTCTTGAACACCCCTTCTCATAAGTGAGCACTATACGAGGCTTTGAACTGGATCCAATAAAGTATGAAGGAGGGGATGGTGCATCTTGGAAAACTAATAAAAAATAACTTAGCCAGTGAGAGCCAGTAAAATGTATGTAAAATAGTAACTGAAGGCAGCTCATAGCCCAAAAAAGAAGAAATGACCAAATGATGAGGATAACGTGAAAAAAAAAAGTGTGGGGATTGCCCATTTGGCAGCTTGAAAAATCTCATCCAACATATAATAGAAGTGAATAGCCAAGGAGAAAGTAAGATGGTGATTTAATAAGAAGTCACCTGGAAGTGTCAATGAGCACCTTCATCCAACAAATGAATTAATGAAGATATCCAGAAAAAGTAACAGGAAATATATTGCATGTGGAGGAGAGATTCCAAGGAATGAATATACTGGAATGGAAACTATAAAATGAAGTAGCATAAACCAAGAATTCCAAAAGATAGGGAACACAAAGACAAGAAGGGGAGAAAGAATGGCACTGTGACCAACTGTAAAAGTACACCATTTTCATTGATACACAATGATGGAAGAAAGACAAACAGAATGAAAAAAAGGAAAGACTGCACATGAAGAGAGTCCAAAACATTTTGCAAACAGAGAAAACCCATGTATAAAGTTGGAGTGAAGACAGCTGAATGTAAAAGAGAAAAATGAAGAGGAAGAAGAAAATAATAGGAGAGAGAAAGAGTTATGGAAAAGGTTCAACATAAGAAACCATAGTTGAGCTGATCAATAAGGAGTTAACACAAAGATCCGAAAAGGAGTGTTGCAAATGAGTAAGAGAATACATAGGAGGGGAAAAATATGAGGATAGGCTTAGAGACTCAATGCATCCTTCACAAAAGGTGATAGATGCAAAACAGAAGACTAGAAAATGAGAAGTTTGGTGTTGTGGTAAATGCATTTATAAGAGTAAAGCCACATGAAACACCTGAGGATTATGGGACAACTTCTTGGGCAATATCCCTTTAGTCTTTTATAGATGATCCACAACATGATTCAGGTCATCTGGAATATAACAGACCATCAGCCATACATGTAAGGAATGGACCCAAAAGAGAAGGTCAAGCATGTGGAAAAAGATGAATGGAAGAAAAATAATGTAAAAGGGGTGAGAAAACTAAGCCTAAAAAAGTTGAACAGAAGACACAGGTTCTGACATAAAGCCTGAAGAAGAGAATGAAAAGTTTGAGAATTTAAGAAAGAAAGAAAAGCTCAGTGTTGAGCCCAGACATATGAAGTAACAAAGAAAGGAGAAAAGGACATGAATGAACCAAAGTTGAGATAAAAGTAATCAAATACAGGCTTGAAAATCTGTAGCAAAAATAAAAACATAAAAGTAGGAAACAATGAATACATTACAAGGTGGAAGAGAAAAAGAAAGTAACATTCATGAGAAACCCTTCATAGAAATAGTGAAAAAGGCTTAAGCAGATTCAAGACAACATGGATATGAAATTAAACAAAGGTAATTGGCAAGAAAAATACCAGCAAAATCCCTGCTGTTGGAAACAAGAAACTTAAATAGAGGTATTTCAGGTTCAAAAAAAAAGGTCCAGGCAACATAAAAGACTCCACCACCTCCTACACAAAACTGTTATTTCCCTAATTGATAAATCAAAACCTGATACCATTTAAGGTTTTAGTCTCACACCAAAAAAATTGAAATAAAATGCAACAAATAACTGCAGGTATAGAAAATTGATCAATTGATTGATTTAGTATTTTATGGCACAAAGCAGCTAGGCTAACAGTGCCAAACGTCCAGTAAAAAGGTAAAAACAAATTAAATGTAGTAAAATACAGAAAAGAAAATGAAGGTACAACAAAACATCATTGAAAAATAGAAAAAGCATAAAACCAATGTTGACACCTAGTTTACAATGTTAAGAGAGAAAGCAGAGTAAAAGAAGTTGTAAAGTATTTACTCTTGCAAAATGGTAATGATCATAACCCACCAGGAAGACTAACAGGTAAGTTCAAGAACCACCGTGAGTCACCTGAAGTTGGCCTTTCCACTCCTGGTTCCGGGTTATGTGTCATAGCAGCCATTATCAAAATGTAAAATAATAGAAGTTTTAAAAGACTTATAGCAAAATCGTAATAATGAGAAGCCAAATGTCCAGTAAAAAGGTAAAAGTAAAGTAAATGTAGTAAAATTTGTAAAAGTAAACAAAGGTAAAAACAAAAAAGCAATTAAAAACAGAAAATTGCATAAAACCAATGTTGACATCCAGTCTATAAAGTTGTAAAGGATTTACTGTAGCAGAATAGTAATGATCATAACCCACCAGGAAGACTAACAGGCAAGGGACCTCTGGCAGCGAAACTTCACCGATATGAAGTTCAGGATCAGGGTTAACACCCTGTTGGCAGCAAAAGTGCATGCAAATGGTTTTAGAGAGAGAAAAATTAAAGCCGTTTGCCACAGTCCACTTCAGTACACGATTGAAGGCAGTTTGTAGTTGCTGCTCAATATATCTCATGTTCGACAAATGACACAAGATGTGAAAGTCGTTGACATATAGCCCAATTGCAACAGTGAGAGGGAGTTGTTCAGTGATGGCATTTATCTTTATACTGAAAAGTGTGACACTCAAAACAGCCCTGAGGGACTCCAAGTCCCTGTAGAAAAGAATGTGTCGAACGCACACGAACTTGGAATCTCTTGTCCATTAACATTTTTTTAATAAACATGGGTAAATGGCCACATAACCCATATGTATGGAGGTCTCGCAAAACGCCATACCTCCATGTTGTGTCATAAGCATTTTCAATGTCAAAGAATATTGATTCAAGATGTTGGCATTTAAGAAAGGCTTCTCTGATTGATGTTTCAAGTCGAATTACGTGGTTTGTGGTGGAGTTCTGTCGTCGGAACCCACACTGCGTGAGCTAGAGGAGGTTGTTTGATTCGAGGAACCAAACAAGACGAGCATTAACCATCCTTTCTAAGGTCTTACAGAGACATGTTGTCAAAGCAATTGGACGGTAGTTTGAATGAATCTTGGGATCTTTCCCTGGCTTAGAGAAAGGTAAAATAATAACCTGGTGCCAGGCATCAGGAAAAACATTCTCCTGCCAGATCCAGTTAAAGACAATCAGAAGGACATCAAGAGAAGCAGGAGATAGATGGTGCAGCATGTCATAATGAACATCATCAAGTCCAACAGATGTACTGGCAGACCGATGAAGGGCCATTTTCAGTTCCACCAATGTAAAGGGACAATTATAGTCAAAGAGATAATCAGTTTGAAAGGAAAGAGGTGTACACTCTGCCCGTGTCTTGATGGCCAAGAAGGTGGAGGAACAAGCAAGTGCTAAATATCCAGCAAAAGCTTTCACCTAGAGTATCAGCGATGCTCCTGACATCAGCCACCTCCTGACCATCAGAGAGTAAGATCGAGATGAGGACAGAATTGTAGTGCCCACTGGCCTTTCAAATCCTGTCCCATATGACCTTGGAACTGGTGGTAGAAGATATGCTTGTTGTGAACTTAATCCAAGATTCATTCTGGTTTTGACGTCTTACCCACCTAGCATGTGCACAGGCCCGTTGGAAAGCGACGCAGTTCGAAAGTGTGGGATATCTACGAAAAGTATCCCAGGCCCGTTTTTGCTAAGTGACAAGCAGGATTCCACCAAGGACAAGGTTATCGTGGAAAACGTGTCGAGGTTTTAGGAATATACTGAGCAGCTGTTTGTATAATACAGCCAGTTACCGCTGCCACATAGTCATATATTGATGGCTGATTCATGATGGCAGGATCAAGTTCTGCGAGAGCAGCGAAAGTGGACCAGTCTGCCTGATCCAGCTTCCACCGGGGCACGCGGGTACGGTGGCATCTACCACGACCAGTCTCTCTCAAAAGTAAAGGAAAATTATCACTGCCTAGTGGATTATTGTCAACCCTCCATGAAAAATGGGAGAATAATGAAGGGGAGCAAACCAAGAGATCAATAGTGGTAAAGGACCGACTAGGTGCGTGAAAATCAGTGGAAGAACCAGTATTGAAAAGAGACAGATTGTGATCAGAGAGCATATGCTCTACAGAGGGACCCCTCCCATTAATAACAGCACTTCCCCAGAGGGGATGATGTCCATTAAAGTCCCCCAGGAGTAGAAAGGGAGACGACAACTGTTCAACGAGAACATCAAGGTCGGATTGATCATATGTCTCTCCAGGGGACTGGTAAAGAGAACAAACAGTGATGGTATGACCCAAGGAAACATGGATAGCTACGGCCTCCAAGGGTGTGTTGAGTGACAGAGACAGGGTGGGCACATACTGATCAATCAATAGTGCCACCCCTCCATGTACTCGACCATCACACAGCCTGTCATTTCTGTACAGAGAAAACTGGCTAATGGTGACTGTATCAGCAGGTTTTAGAAATGTTTCTTGTAAGGAAAGACATACAGGATGGTAGGAAGCAATCTGTGTTTTGATATCATCCAGATTAGAACGTAAACCTCGACAGTTCCATTGTATCAAGGTGGCCATTTTTAATGACGGGTAGGCAAAGTGGCAGGGAACCCTCCTGTTTACAACCATGTCTTTTTTCCTTACTGTCCTTAGATGGAGGAGGTCTATCAACCTCCATGGATCCTTTGTTAGTGGAAGGGGATTCCAGTGACTGAGGATGCGAACGAATGATTGTTTTGCCTCTTGGGGTAGGAGAAAAAGATGTATGAGAAGAAATGCCTGTATTTGAAACTGAAGGATGTGGATCTTGAGGTTTGTTGGAATGTATGGGAGGAACAGAGATGAGTGTGGAAGTCGATTCACCAACCCTTTTAACCAAGGAGGTCAAAAGGCTTTTCATCTGTTTAGAAAACGATTCTCTTGGAGGCACAGAGAGATCTGTCTGCACTCCCACTGTAGTTGTGGAACGAAGTGCAGCAGCATATGTCCGAGATGGAGTGGCGGGCAGCAATTTCCGAGCCTCAGGATAACTAATGTTATGAGTCGTTTTCAAACGCTGCACTTCTTTTCCTCCAACCATTTTGGGCAAGAACGAAAGTAGGAAGGGTGAGAACCATTGCAGTTGACGCAATGTGGGTCCATGTCACATTCATAGGCATCGTGGTCCTTGCCCCCACAACGAGCACATGTCAGGGAACCACGACATGATGTCTTTGAGTGGCCGAATCTCTGACATCGGAAACATTGGAGAGGGTTTGGAATGTATGGCCGTACCCTGCAAATTAGATAACCTGCTTTGATGGTGGCAGGTGCACGTGATGAAGTAAATGTCAAAACGAGGGTATCTGTTGGCAGTGTAACTCCATGTTTGTGAGTGGAGATGCGCCTCACTGCAGACACTCCTTGAGTGGAGAGACCAGCGAGAATCTCTGACTTGGGGACGTTCTTCAAATCCCTCTCAACAATAGCTCCTCGTGATGAATTCAAGGTAGCACAAGAGGTAACCTCAATAGGTATATCCCCAATTGCCGTTGAATTCAAGAGGAGTTCACTGTGTTGGGTTGTGGATGTTTCAACTAATATGTGTCCAGATTGAAGCTTCTTTACTGACTTTGGAGAGCCAGCAAGACCCTCTCGTCCCTTCTGAATAAAAAAGGGGGACACTTGCCCTCAAGGTTTTTCTGAAAGAGAATGTAATATAAGAAAATGGGGTACGTGTGTTACAGATGTTGTAGATTGCTGTTCAGAGTCTTTAAGACGTGGTTGTTTACCTATTGACTGTTTTTTCACTATTTTATTTAAAATTTTTGAAGCAGGATCCATAGGGAAAAAGAAAAATTTTGGTACTCACTGACCCCACCTACCATGGAGCCCTACCAGGGGATGCACTACAATGTCATGCAAGGACAATGCAGCAACGCCAGGGTTTCATGAGCACTATACCCAAACACCAGCATCAGGCACAACGTCCACAACACCCGTTGAGATCTTCCAACACTGGTACTTGGTTGACTCTAGCCCAAGTGGACAAGCCGACTGACCCAAGGGGGGCCACCCAAAGGCCGCCTGTCTACAGGAATTCAAGGCCAAATTGGTGTGTTAGGGTTGGACTCCTCAACCACCAGGATCCTTTCCTCCCCTTCATGGGTCACCACGCACAGCAAACACGTGGGTGGATGTTTAGATCCCAGAGAAGGTAACCAGACAGAACAGAACCTTCCCTGGGAGGTCCCCGGTATAGAAAATGTTGGAAAACAAAAATTCAACAACTAAATATTTCCACAATAGATTATATCACTGCTGATACACAAAAAAAAATGCCTATATCAGAAACATTCAAGAGCAAAATAAAGACAAGTCTTCACACACACAAGTGATAACTAAATAATCAGTATAGAGAAAGCCAGTACTAAGATGGTGCATTGCACCCTCAATGACAGAGTGTTGTCATATGCTCATTTACATGCAACAGTGCAGCAATATCATGCATAAACAT
Source organism: Tachypleus tridentatus (assembly GCF_004210375.1). NCBI lineage: Eukaryota > Metazoa > Arthropoda > Merostomata > Xiphosura > Limulidae > Tachypleus > Tachypleus tridentatus. Next base: position 99,381,032 of record NC_134825.1, on the reverse strand, counting down.
TTGATTTTTAGGTGTGATTTACATGGTTAGTAGTGAACAAAATTTGTACATACAGAGGATAGCATCTACTTGGGAAAGGAAAATGTTAGCAAAGATAAAGTATTGTATCAGAAACTAAAATTTCTTGCTTGTAATTAGAAGTTCTAAGTTAAATATTTGAGTTATTTAACTAGGCGCTAAGAATTTTTGTTCAAAAATAAGTTGGAATAATTAGATGGAAGTTACATGCATGTTCTATCTAAAGGAAAAAGGTTTAGAATGAAGGAATACACTGGTCGAGAAAGAAAAGATGAGAGCATTTAATTTTTATTTGTGCATGTGCTCACTATTCATGGATCATTCCAACAAAGAGCGTAATTATGACTTCATGCCCACTGAACAATGACTATGGTTCAGAGGTGAACACCTTGAAGAATGGAAGGGGCTTGCAATTTCATTTTAAGATGCACATGTCTACTACCAAACAATCATAACTACCAAACTTTTATTCTTACTCAAAAATTCAAATGAGTTTTACCCTAACTTCTGGTATTAAACAATGTATAGATATAACACAGTGTAATAATTAAATGTTAAAGTGCTTAGGTACATTTTGCATAGCACTAACAAAACATTTAAAATAGAGAAAATGTTTTACAAAATCATCTGATCTTGAAAACAAAAAAATTACTTGTACCTGCCACAAGCAGAAGTAACAATTTCTCTGCAACAGAATATTCTAACCTGTACACATAACTAAAATAAACTTACAAACTTGTTCTACCCCTTTCCTCTCTCTGAAGATTTAAAATAATGGCTGTATATGAGAGTAAAAAAGGTTACCACCCACAACGGAAATGATTCCAGGAAGCAAACTCTTTTAGGTAAACACTTTACGTTAACATCTGGACTTTTCTCATAAAAAAACAATCAGGAGCTAAGCAAAATATAAAATGGTACTAGCTCTGTAATCTAGGCAAAAGATGATTTATTTACAAAATTTCACAGAACTTTAAAAATCAAACTGCAGAATGGCAGGTGCAGTGGGTAATAAATTCCTATAGATATGTACATTTCAACTCATTTTTAAATACTGCTGTATTTGTCGAAGATAGGAGCTCAGACAAGTAGCAACCGCAACAGGTCAATGAGAAAAACTGTATGTATGTTTAAGACATCATCCCTCCCAACCATGTACTTTCCCAGTTGTCTTCCTCACTCCCAATTCCAAAAAGCCTAGACACAGCCTTAAAAAATTACTGGTAGTGTATAGTGCACACACACACACACACACACACACACACATACATAAATATGTATATATTATGCATACATAATGATCAGGTTATCATGTCACATTTAGTACTAATTTAGCACATTTACTTAGTCATACTTACTCTGTTTCCATTCTGAACAGCCTCTTTAAGGAATCCAGCAATTTGTATGTTGTGTGTGCTGTTTATATACATATATTTAACTGTGGCTCTTCCTCAACTTTATACACAAAAACTTGCTTTAAACATTTGAATGCTAAAAAAATTATTTGCTAGTGCCTACATTTCATGCAATATAACAAAACTTACATTCACAGGCATGATACCAGCTATGTGAGTTGCAGTTATTTTTTTTTGTTACTCATGTGACCAACCAGAAGCATCATTTCACAGATCTTTCATAGGAAGCAACAAGTGGTAATAAATTTCACAAACTGATGTGTGTGTGTGTGTAAATTAAAAACAAAGAACAGTGTGAACTTAACACAGCATAAACAAACCTCAAATAAAAAATAATTGTAATTTTACTTAAAATCTAAAACAAAAAATTTTTATGCAGAACAAGAAAGAAAAGAAATATCATAGCTACAAAACAAATATATATCACCTAGACACACACCATAATGGGGGTAATTATACAGTGTGCCATGGATATTGAGGTACTGGCAGAAGAAAGGGCAAAACTGCACTGGGGGTACACAGTATATCAAGTTTAACTTCAGTTTTGAAGGTCTCACAGAATAAAAAGAGGGGGAAAAAAAGGGAGACAAATGTGGTTACTTTAGCTCACATCTTTACCATCTTTTGTAGTCTACAGCCATACGTTGGAAAGTGGCTGCTCAAAAGATAAAATAAATAAATATTTCTTTTTTAATAAGAAATAATTGGGATACATACAGAAATGAGAGAGACAGTAAAACAGTCCTTGAATTTGGCATTACAGCTCCCAATATGATGTTTGGGCATAAATACCAACCAAAGCCAAAATATTTGAAATGCAAAATCATTTCTTTTATCAGCAAAAGATGGTAAAGGTGTGGGACACTATGGGCTAGAACACCAACATCTGCTCTTATCTTTTTTCCCCTCTCTCTCTCTCTCCCTTTGTTTATACCAAAAGGCATAAATAAAACTGAGGTTGAACTTAATAGAAAGTGTACCCTAACACAATTTGGGTATTACTTCTGCCAGTACTTCAAAAACCAGGACATTTCTACCCACCTTATGATGTCTGGGAGGTATATAATTGTTTTGTACCTGCAATGTTTCTTTTTTTCGAGTTTTGAGTAAAGTTAAAATTATATATATATATACACTGACTTTTGTTTTGGGTACAGGACATACCTGTGCAAATGCAAGTTAGTGTCTCACTTTACTTGCCTCACATTCTATATACTTATGATACATGAGCACTGTGTGGTAATTTTTTTAATCTGAACAAATAAATATTTTATTAGAAAAATTCATGAAAAACAAAAAACAAAAAAAGATGAAATGAATTGTATTTAAAAAGTATAATTACATTTTACCTAAAACTTACGTATGGTAAAATTATGTTTCAGATCAAAAATCACTCTTGAAAACCTGACTTCTTAAACACTATCATGAAATAAATGTATATTAAAGGGAAGTTAAAAGTTACCTCAACAATACATTTATATCCAGATGCCAACTCTTTCTCATTCATGGGCCGGCATCGGACCACAACATGAACATTGTCAGAATCACTGGATTTTTCACCCTGTAAGAAAAATATATTCACATGCAAATTAACATAACCATTAATAATGCAGTCCATAAACCAATACGAATTGACATATTTATGTAACTTGATGTATTTGTACCTGAAAATCACTCTCAAACTTTATTATTTTTGTCACACCATAAATTTTTTAAACCTTTATATTAAAGATAATTTCAGATAAAATTCTCATTTTGACAAAAACATCTGTATGCTCAATCTCACAAAAATATATGCACAAGCTGGCATGATGAGGTTTAATTTTACTGGTCTCAAAAACAACGATTGATAGACTAGGTTTAACTGTGGATTCATACTGTACTTTTTTATGATTAATTCTAAAAACAAATACGTATATGTTATAAAATAAAGAACAACATTTTATAAAAACACAGTATTCATATCTATAACAAAAAAATCAAATATTTTACAAGAAATATCTCAAGATTTAAGTTATTACATACATACACAATGTATGTTTAACACATTTGATTACAGCTTAAATGTTTTAACAATTTATGTGAATCACAAATGGAATTTAACAGTTAATCCTTTCTTGACAAGTCATGGATCAAAGGCCATGTCCTTGTGTTTGTTGATTTGCATTCAAAATTTAATTCAACTACTATTTTATGAATTTATGTCAATAAGTTTGGAATCAATTGTAGACTATGATTTAAGTTCTAATATTATATATGATTTAATTTCTTAATTTAAAAGTAAATACTGAGAAAACACACACAAAATAGAGATTTTAGTAAGTTATGTGGTATGTTGAATGCAGCAGAGTTTAAAATTAGATGTTTGTGATGTAAAAATACTAAATCTATATTCTTGTACAATCTAGGAACTCAAATTACCAATATTAATAAGCTAGAATACAAAATTATAATCTTGCATCTTTTTATTTTGTTTATGTACTTAAATCAAACACAGTGGCCGTATTCACTTCTTTCTATTTTGGAAACAGTCCCTTCTATAAACTTACTCAATATATGAAGTGTGACTAACCAATCGACAGCTTAAAATGTCTCCCTAATGGTTTTCTCAGTCATCTTAATATGCTAAAAGATATCTACCATCTTTTTTTGAACCAAGTTTTGCATTTTGTTAAACCTAAATTTATCTTAGTTACTAAGCTTAATAAATTATAGTGGAATTCTATGGTATCAACACAGTTATTTATGATTTTTTTGGTTATTCAACTGTGTACATATATAAAACCTAAAAGAAAATTTTGTTTCATATCTTCCACATGTGAAATTTTAAAGGGCTTAGCAACCTATGTCCAGCAGCGAGTACAAAGGTCATAGTTAGAAAAGAATTGTTTGCTTTACTCCTTTATTTATTGTTCTATATTTTAAGAAAAAATAAGTATTAAAACTTATGTCTAAATAGTATTAATCTATATACATATATATTGTATAATAATTGAAATGTAGCTAAATATCATGAAATACCAGACCACTAAAATACAGCCAAGATAGGGAAGACTAAAAGTCAATTTAATACTACTGGATACAGTAACACGAGTATACGTGCACCGCATCAATGCAAGTTATGTAATGTTAGCTAGCCATGAATGAAAGGTCAATATAAAAAAATAATAAATATATAATGATATGAAATTTAAGTTACTTAAAATAAACATTTGTATTTTCATGTTATAATATGTACATCATTCTAGCACAAGAAAAAGCATATTTATTTCATAATTTTTTTTTATTATGGTTACAACTTTGGTCACTTCACAGACCCCACATACTTAAGGTATAGAAAATAGCATAGAATATAAAGTCTTACTGAACATAAACACTTGAAATGTATTTAGGAGGTTTTAGAAAATACACTAATAATATTTGAGATTTTGGGACAAACAAATTTTTTAAAATCATAACATGAAATTACTTTGCACGTGAACTAGTAAAAAAAACAGACCAATAATTTCACAAACAAATCTTTGGTAAAAATATTTCATTGAAAATCTGATTTTTTGTGTTTAAAATAATTGTAACCTTTTCTAAAAGTCTACCAAATTTTGTGAAGATACACATGATGTATCAAATATTGTAGTGCAAATACTTAACAAGTGCCAATGTGCAGACAAATTCATACATATTATATTGAGCTCATTGAGAAATGGTTAGAAAAGTTTAAAATTTTATTGGATAGTCAACATGCTTTCACTAGGGAAGAACCTTGCCTTACAAGTATTTTGACATTCTTTGAAAATGTTATTGCTTAAGTAGATAAGGGTAAGAATGCAGATTTGGTGTATCTGGATTTTCAGAAAGTATTTGACACTGTACAACATAAAAAGATTGAACAAAAAATTATCTCTATTGGTGTGGAGTCCAAATTAACTAATTGGATTGAAGAGTGGCTGGGTGGAAGAAAGTGGAAAGTGTTATAAATGGAGTTCAGTCAAAACTGGATTAATGTCACAAGTGAGGTATTTTAGGGCTTAGTTTCAGGACCTTTGCTCTTTTTGATTTACACTAATGACATAGGTGAAAGAATGATCAATAAAATATATTTAGATATGCTGAAAATATTAAGGTCTTGGGTGTAGCTAGCTATGAAGAAGATACTGCTACTCTACAAAACTATTTAGATCGTTTAGTGTGTTGAGTTGTTAAATAAATGGCAGAGTGGTTTTAATTACAAAAAATGCAAGATAATGCATATGAGAAATCAGAACTTGAATTATAAGTATAATTTTGATGGTAGTAACTTCAACAGTGTCATGAAAAAAAGGGATCTTGGTATAATGATTTATCATTCTCTTAAGCCATTCATGCACTGTGCTGTTGCTAGTGGTAAGGCAAATATGATTTTCAGTTGTATCTACAGAAATATTGAACACAAGTCTAAAGAGGTTACACTTTCTTTGTATAGATCATTGGTTAGACTGCATGTGGAGCACTGTGCTCATCTTGGGCTCCTTACCTTAGGAAGGACATTGAATTGTTGAAAAGGGTTCAGATAAGGGTTACTAGAATAGTGCCGGGAATAGAGGGTTTATCCCATGAGGAGAGATTATGATCTTTGAAATTGTTTTCTCTTGAGAAAAAAAAAGTTTGACTGAAAAATTTAAGATTGCATGTGAAATTGATAATGTTGACATATCTTTTTTCATACTTAACAGTGAAAATAGTAGAATACAGGACACAAGTATAAATTTTGTGGTGGTAGAATATTCAGCTAAGACTATTTTATTTTTCTAACAGTGTGGTTGGCCTCTGGAATGGGTTACCTCTAAATGTTGGACAGGCAGTAAATTTAATGAGTCTAAGAGGAAGCTTAATAACAATATGAATTATGAATAATAATGGATAGCTTTAAGATTTTTTAAAAATAATTTTAGTTTAATTTAGAGGATTGTCCCTAAAACTATTTGTCAGAAAAAGCAATATCCATGTAGTTTATGGCACTTAATGTACAAAGAGAAAAAAACAAAAACATTTTGATGGAAAATAGGAACTGTTGATTATTTGCAGATTTTCTAAAAGAAATATTCAAATGAAATTAAATATTGAAATAAGAAATAAACAAGTAAAGTTATACTAGTTTGATAGAATTTGAAACAATTTCCAATCCCAACTTTAGATGACAAATTTAAGACTGCTTCATTTTGCTATACAAATCACAATGTTCCTGCAAAACAGAAAGATGTCATTTTAAAGTAATAATTATTCCATCAGTGAAAACTAGAATAAAACACCATAACACTATTAGATCATATAAAACCAACTATCATTCATTTCTTTCTGCACTAAGAATCATTCACAAACTGTATGTAAATCCATGGGGCATCTTTGACCAACTTCTAGAATACATACAACTTGTCTACTGAAGCTAATGAAACAATAGTGCAATTTTTATGCTTAATTATAATTACTGCACAATATGATAGTTGATCACATCGATTTTGCTAAGAAATGGCCTATAGCTATCTCCAACTAGTTCTCACTCATTGGTGTAAATGCCTTTCACTGCATTTATAATCAACCACAAAATTAGCTTCACAAAACATGACAAACAAGTAACCAACATTTGTGTGAAATAAAGGAGTCTCCACAAAGAACGTCTCAAACTCTATTGACTTCACTCAATTCATATCTCCTGACACCGTGATGGTTGAGATTGATTATGCAAGCAAATCACTGACAACAAATGTTACTTTATAAACTGGATTAAGCTGGTTAAATGTTTTCTTTAAAAATTTTATTTATGTCCCAACATAAAATTAAAATTATTGTACGGAATTTTAAAAATTCTATATATTTAAACACCACATATTATTGAAAATGCGGGACTTAGAAATATCATGGTGGTACATGAACGCTGGAAAAATACTGAGTAACATCATATTTTCAACAATAAAGCAGCTTTATGAACGATTTAGAAATGGCAAAAGAAATAACTTACAGGCATGATGTTTACATAGATGATTCACCTTGAATATCTGAATTGCTGTTCCCTACACAGAATAAATAGTCTCAGCTAACAGAATATCCATGGAATTTTCTGAAAATATTCACAGCCAAGTTCAACATAATTTCTTAGAAACATATTAAAGTTATAAAAACAAGATGATAAAAAAATTTATAAAGCATAAACCTAAATAAAAATACATGCATTAACAATTAGCAGAATGTTTTAATCAGAATGTTACTGATTCATTATTTTTTAGGTCTTAAAACTGCTGATAAATAAAACAGCAGCACAATGTCATCTTAAGCAAAATTTAATATACTTTAAGTAATTCAAATTCACATCCACAAGAATATTCTAAATTTGTTACCTCATTTTAGCAGAAGAATGTATATATACGTGCTGACACATGCAAACAAGCAAAATTTTGCATATGACAAAATGTAGTCACAAGTTACTTGCACCTCCAATCCTCTTATCACAACCATTCAAAACATGAACAGGTTTGTGAAAAACTAACAGAATATAGTGTTCATGTACAAGGGATATGTCACTGCAATTATATTTAGATTTTAAAAGTCTGGTTAAAGAATTGTAAAGTTATTTTGGTTCAGTAGTAATTTTCCTTTGTGGTAACTTAAAGATTTCTTTAATACAAAATGTCCATTCAAAATAGCCTGCCAGGATTTTACATCCCTTAGGAATAACTGTTATGTCATACACTTCCATCATATGCTCTCTTATTCTGGTCAACAAACAAGAATACAACTTCAGCCAGTTTTAATACTTCCTCCTAGGTGGCAATGATACTACCTATATATACAAAATTATATTTAAAACAATTAAATTCATATACTACACCAGATTGTTGAAAGTAAAACACTTTTTGCTTGGCAGGTATTGCTAATATGACTAGCATTTTTTGTAAACTTGAGAAAAGGTACTTGCTTTGGCATCATCAACCACTAGATGGCACCCTTAATCCACCTCCAAATGAGAGCACAATCTCACAGAGCTCCAGAGTGAAGAGTGAAGAAAGCAATTCTATGGTTAATGCTAAAGTAAATGTTACTTGTGAAACTCCATTCCCCCACATGTATATGTATATTCAAAAATTTCTAAACATTAGCCTCCTCAAGAATAGTGAACTTTTATATTTTATAGATACAGTAATACTTGAATTTAGGATAAATACAAAGGTTAATAATATTTAAAAAAATGTGAGCATAAAGACTTACTCAAAAACAGAAATCCCATATAGAAAGACAGCCCATACTTGAAAACATTAAAGGAAACCTCACCAGTTATAGATACTATTGAAGCAGAAGAATAACCACAAGTAGCAAACCCAATCCCTAATTGAAAAAATAGCAATATCAATAAAGTAGAAAACAAAAACAAGACCAGGTTGGCAAAGGCATCATGGTACATTTGATGATACATAACACAAAATTCACATCTAGGGTGTTTATAAACATTATGGTAAACAAGATTTTCCAACTGTACAAGACAGTCTGTTAATAGAGCAAGATCTATGGAGAGATTTGGCATAAAGAATAAATAACCTGTGATGAACCAATTAAAAGGTCTCTGCTCATGCAATATAGCAGCAACCCACTCTGATAACAAATAGAAAGCATTCTGGGAAACAACAATTAGAGTCAGTTGGACAACATAACACAATTAAATAAAAAGTGTGATTCTTTCACACCACTGCTGCTACAAGGATACCACTTCAGAATCTTTAGTTTTTCCATCTTCTCTTGAAATTCAGGTTGCAACTAATGCTTTTAGAAATATAGGTTCATCTTACTGCCCCCTTTTTTTACCATGCATTTCTCATTCCACTATCCTTTTGGTGGACTCATTCATTTTTCTGCTTTTCTAAATGTGAGATCCCACCCTATTTTCTCATCAGATTTTTCATTGTCATCTGTAGCTATAATCATTCTTCTTTGGCACCAGCACTTACTAACTTGGTTTCTGTTTGCCACTTTGCTTGCATGTTAATTTATGTTGACTTAAAGTGCTATTTTGCAGGGAATTTGTTTCTGCCCCCACTGTTGCTGATGATCTCTAATAGGCCTGTTCTTTGCAATTTTTTGTTTTTGGTAGAATTTCTCCTAAGTTGGTTATTTAGTCAGGGAAAAAGCATCAACAAGAGTTGCTTAGAACTAGGGATTTGAAGCTTATCTCAGGTCATTATCCAAATGATCAATATCCAGATAATATTTGCTATTCTTCTCTGTTACCTGTTTCTGAGTCTGTCAGTGCTTGAACTTTTATATTTAATTTTTCTTGCTCCTTTAATATTCAGTAACTGTGTTTTGTTTCCCATATTTTTCCCTCTGCATTTTTTAAAGGGCCACATGGTTTTGTTTTAATTTGTCAATTATTTGTCTTTTATACCACAGGGCTTAGCAGGTGTTTCAAGTTCATTTTTATATCCACTTTCATCGATGCCATGTTTGGCTTTATTATATACCAAGAAGCACCCAAGCTAAACCTGGATCCTCCAGTTATTTCTCCTAAGTTCTGAAAACGTTAATCATTACATTCAACCCCAATGAAATCTCCTACCATATGCTTCTGTGTTGTTGAAGAGGATATGGCTTTAACTCTAACTTGCAACTTACTGATACAACACACAAACATCCTTTCTAGATTTTTCTGATTCATAAGTCACTTCAATGAAGCACTTCAGTAATGTTTCATGAAAACAGCAACTGGAAGATGTTCTTTTTCTCCTCATGCAGTATCTCTGCTTTGGGACTGTCAATAAATGATTAACATATTTTGCTCAATTCTCTGTTTTGTTTTCTGCACCCTTCCCTCTAAAGTTTTATGAAGGGCCACATAGTTTTGTTTTAATCTGTTGAGTCTTTGTCATTTCAACCACTGGGGCTCAATGAGTGTTTCAAGTTCATTTTTATATCTGCTTCACCAATTCCTTTTTTTTAACCTTCTAATTTGCTTTCCACTTCAGGATGATCTACCTTGTGTTCATTGTTTCATCATAAAATTTCACATTTCCAACTCATCAATAGTATGAAACTATTAATTTTGGTTTCCACATGGTTTTATATTCTTGTTTTATGTGGCACCCTAGAAACTGGGAAATTGAAGACTGCTATGAGCTCTTCTCTGTCTCAGTCATTATCTCTACATTCCTTATTTCATGATGGAAGCAATACAAACTTTAAAGTAGTTACTTTGTCATGGCTGTTAGATGATAAAGTGCATATCAAGGATGCTTATATATTCTGATTCACATTGTTTACAGTTTTATTAGATTCTCTTCACTGATCTCTTGTATGTTATTACATTCTTGCTAATGTTCCTCTATGACAGTTTATCAGTCTTGTTGGAATATACTTCTTGGTTGGCACCTTTAGAATTTGATTTCTTGTATTTCACCAAACCCTCCACAGCTTCTCTTCTCTTTCATGTATTTATTTCTAAAGTGAGCTTGTCAGCTTTCTTGAATTCTGTTCATAGAACTGCCTTTTCAGCCAGTTTTTTCTTGCCATGGAAGTCAAAAGCCTCTTGCATCTTAATTTTTTTCAAGATTTATGTAGAGCTTTTTGTTTATGGTACCTAAGAATGTCTCAATATTATCCTCAGTGGTACTTGAGTCTGGTCTTAGGTCATCTGCTATCCATTTTTTGAACTATTGGTAACATGTTTGTTATATTTTACTTTGTTACTTGTTTCAGGGAGACAGAGTTCTGTCATATTTAACACCGATGCTTCTTTTTTCCTGCAGGTTCTATATTCAAACCCATACAGACTTGGAATCATTAGCCCATTAAAAATGTTTAATAAAAATAAACAAATGGCCACACAACCCATACGAGTGGAGGTCTCACAGGATGCCATACTTCCACATAGTATCATAAGCTTTCTCGAGATAAAAGAATACATACACAAGATATTGACATTCAAGAAAGGCTTTTCTGATTAATGTTTAAAGTCAAATCAGGTAATCCACATTGGTGAGCTGTTGGCCTGGTCCAACTTCCATTGAGGCACGAACATCAAATGACATCTACCATGGTCAGTCTCTCTCAAAATGAATAGAAATGATCACTGCCACATGGGTTACTGTCAACCCTCCAAGAAGAGTAAGAGAACAGGGAAGAGGAATAGCTAGAGAGATCAATAGCAGTAAAAGACTGACTAAGTGCATGAAAATTAGTATAAGAATCAGTCCTGAAGAGAGAAAGGTTGTGATCTGAGACCATACACTATATGGAACAATGGAACAACCCCTCCCATCAATATCTGCCCTGCCCCCCCCCCCAAAGGAGATTATGTTCATTAAAATCCCCTAGGATTAACAAGGGAAATGGTAACTGCTCAGTGAGGGCATCAAGGTCCAACTGAACATAGGTAGCTTCAGAAGCCAGGCAGAGAACAAATAGTGATGGCATGACCCAAAAAAAATGGATGGCTACAGCTTCCAAGGGTGTATCAAGTGGCAAAGACAGGGTGGGCCCATACTGACTGAACATCAGTGCCACCTCTCCATGCACTCATCCATTGCACAACCTGTTTTTTCTGTACAAAGAAAACTGCAAAATGATGACTGCATTGGCAGGTTTCAGAAACATTTCCTGTAAGGAGAGACACACACAGGATGGAAAGAATGAATCAGATCCTTTATGTCATCTATATTCAAACAAAAACCCCAAAAATTCTACAGTATCAAAGTAGCCATTTTTATTAAAGTGGGGGAGAATTGGGCAGGGAGCCCTTCTATTTTTTACCACACTTTTTTTCTTTACTGGATGGAGGTCTATTGACATCCATGGATCTTGCCCAGGGTAAAGTAGACAGGTCTCTCTATCTGGACAGATTCCAGTGACTGAGGATATAAACAAGTAATTGTTTTGCATCTCAGGTCTGCAGAAGAGGATGGACCCAAGGAAAGACCCAAAGCCAAATGAAGTGGACATGAGCAGTCGCTGGAAGGAGTGGCAGGAATAGAGATGGAAGTAGACATAGATTCATCAAATCTTTTAACCAGGGAAGGCAAAAAAAGTCTTCAGATGTTTTGCCTAGGAGGGGAGGGGCTATAGCCTATAACCCTAATATGTTTACTTTAGTTGCTGCTTTTAAACTTTAAAATATAATCATTGCATCTTGATTCAACTTGTTTCAGTACTTCTTTGATTATCCCTATTTCCTATTTTAAAGTAACAATTTTTAATTATCTTAAGTTTTTTTTAATGTCTATTCATGGAGAATAATATTTATGCTTATATGTAGCTTTTAGTTTAACAGTGCATGTTTTTCAACAGTTTACTGCTGCATTTGCTTTATTCCATAAGACCATTATTTACTGAGCCACATGGTTTTGTGCCAGGTGTTCAAATAAGCACACATTTAACAAGAGAAGCACAAAAATCAGGAGAATATATCACCACTCACAAGAGTTGAAAAATCTACTATGGCAATCATTTACTTTAGAAAACTCTCTGAAATATAATAGTAACCAGTAAGACCAGCAAACTTGGAAAATGATAAATCTTCAGTGTGGCAATTTCCTGTTAATGCACTGCAAGTTATACAGGTTATTTTGCAATTACTGAACATAAGTAAAACATCAGCTTTTTTTTCAATAGCAGAAAGTAAAAGGATGGAAAATAACAAACACATGCATTTGAATTAAGTTTAACCTTTAAATGGCAGCCATCATTAACTGATGCTGCTACCTACAACATTCCCACTGTTTAAGGGTTAAAACTATTCTACGACATACTTACTGATGAATTCATTACTATTGTACAAGCTTCAGTAAAATATTTACAGTCACTTTTTCTTGTTACTTATAAAACTCCAATCAGTAATATTAAGGCTGGAGATATTGCTATACATATACACATTGTTTACTTTAATAAACATTCCTGACTTGTATAATGGTCCTTAATTGGCATCTCACTTTTGCAATGCATGAGTGGATTTGAAGAACTTATGCCGATAGCAAAGAACTTAGAAAATTTTTGAGGGTAGTAATTTAACATTTTTCTAAACTGGAAATGTATTTTTGATAGATACCTTCACTCACAAAAAGCCTTTCTGATTAGTACTGCCCTCTATCAACGCAAATTTTTTACTCTCCACTATCTTTGTAACTCCCACTTCTTTCTACATATCTAAATGCAAATGACCATGCAGCCACCCTTCACCAAGAGGAGTGCCATTTGACTTTCAAGATGTATAAAACTAAAATTCTATTAGCTTTAAAAACTAGCAACAGAGCACTATTCTGATAGTCTTGAATACCTTATCCACTGATGTTAGTTGGTTCCTATATATGCATTGTTTTCCACTTAACTGTATTTGTCCAACTTACTACTTGATATAAGTCATCCTATATTACCCAAACATCCTCAATACCACTAGAAAGATCAGAGTTTAATGCAATTAGCAATAGTTTGTTAATGTAAATAAATAAAAAGGGTCCAAGCACTGACTCCTGATGTACTCCACTAGTAACAAAAGTCCAGTCCAACTGGACTCCATTAATAACCTTTTTGCCTTTCTCACTTAAGTACCCTACAATCCATGTAACTAGTCTTTTCCCAACACAAAAAAAAAGTAATTTTCTTAGCTATTATTTTATGTGATACCTTATAACCTATTCAAAATCTAAGTATAATTCTACATACTTTTTTTGTCCAGATGACAAGCAACATCCTTGAAAACACAAGATTAGTGAGACTAGATTTAACTTTTAACAAATCAATGTTGGCTTTTCTTTATGAATCTTACTTCAATAAGTAATTTTTAAAGCTTTCTTTATCAGGCTAAAAATTTTCTAACTACTAATGTAATTCTAAGAATTTATGAATGAAGAATAACTGACTTATTATGTAGGGAACTCTTGTCACCTCCTTTAGAATAGTAACAGTTGCAACTTTCCAATCCTCAAGCATTCACCTACTATTTATTGACCTACCGATGGAAGGAACATACTTGTGTATCTAGTATTTAACCTCATTTAAATTCTTGAGGAAATGCTGTCTATTTTTAATTTGTCAATCTTTCTACTCAACACTGTGGGATTAATAGTGATATTAGGTCAAACCCAATATTTTCCCCAGAATTTTCCAAGCAGAAATATTACTATATTTACTTGTAAAAGCAGAAGAAATATTTTAAAGCTCTGTCATCCAATCCTCATTCTACAATTCTACTTACTTTTACGTTTAGCACACTTATATTAAAAGAAAAAATAATCCTTGCCATTTGTTTTAACATTATAAGCCAGCTGTTTCTCATAAACTTTTTGGTGATTTCTTATTAACAAAATCACAAGCTTTTCTACAGTTTTTGCCAACAGGAGACAGCTTCAAAGTACTAATAGGAATTTTATCCTTTAAATCTTCCAATGTATCTGTCAATTAAAAGTTTTAAAGTTAATTCACTTATTTCCAATTTTCTCCTCCATATCTTTAATAAGCAAATTATATTTTATCTAACATGTTTTTCTTTTTTCTATTTTAAGAAATATGTCTACTTTGACTTAAAAGGAACTTTTTAAAATTTACTCAAATCTGTCCCATATTGCCTTTTAACTCATTCACACAATCTACCTTTGGTATCAAAATTGGCTTTCTAAAAAAATAAGAACAAAAATTTCATTGATCCTAACATTTTCCAAAACATGAAATGTAATTACACAATGATCACTTTTCCCCCAACATGTCTTCTATTTCAACTTTTGCAACCATATCCTTATTAGTGATATAATTATAAACCCAAACTAACATCTCCCTGACGTGGCTGTCAAATCATTTAGTATGGAAAACCATCTTGAATTACTTCCATCAATATTTTCCTCTATACAATCCAATGTCTAAAATTATTCTTGAATTGCTGCACAAGTATTCCTATTAGTAAAAACCCTGATCTCCCTATACAATATTTTGTTTCTTTCTGTCTGATCAGGTGATATGCAACAATATCACAAAAAAACCTTTTACCCTCCCCTTGAAACCATGGATGGTAACCTAAATAAATACAACCTCTTGAGTATTTTTTTTATTCAGTAGTAGTGAATACTTATGATGGTTTAAAATGCTATTTACACAATGGACATCTAAAATATTCATGTTTCCCAGCACATAAAAGTAACAGAGCTTGATGGCATAATATGCAAGACATTAAGTTGATTAGTTTCATGATCTAGTTATGCCAAGCAATCTTTTCTTTCTTACAAGTTTCTCTCATGGGATGAAATATTGTTGTTGTTTTTTTCACATGTATAACAGTAGCAAAATATTTATTAATTTACTTTATCCTGAATATGCAAAAAACCATGATGAATGAAGATAATAGTACTACATTCTCTATAGCACCTAAGCTAGCTTAGATAGGGCTCAGTTAGGATATCACTTAGTTGTAACTAATAACATATAATGTTTCAGTTGGTCATGTATACAGTCAATCTTGTAAATTACTTTTACAACACTCACATATTACTTTTATTTTACCATTTACTACGTACATAACAATGACATAATCATCTGTGATGATGAGAGAAACCACTTGTAGAAATAAATATATATACGTAAAAATGACTGGTACGAGTTGAGAAATTTTATGTAGAGGTTCTTTGTGAACCTGACGATGACTGAAGAAGGTCAAAACATTGTTCGCCCCTCTACACAGGATTTTCTCAATCCATACCAGCCATTTTTACATATATATTAATCACATAATTATATTAATTTTACAGGACACATAACAGTCATGTCATATCTATCCCTTTCATAAATTTTGATTAAATACACATCTATGTGTTGTGTGTAACCACTTTAATAACACTCACATATTACTTTTACTATTTAATATGTACACAACAATCATGTAATCATATTAATTTCACATTAGAAAACCAGTCATGCACATATCTATTCCTTTCATAAATTTTATGATTAAATAAACGTCTGTGAGCAATGTTGTATGTAACTACTTTAATGTAACATTAAACTTGATATTAAAGTTAAATCCCTTCAATGCCCAGATGGCACATTGAATCCAATATTGAACTCCAATTCAATTGGAATAAGTGGAAAGGAATAATAATTAATTCCCCCTTAATAATAAAATGTTAGTCCATCACAGCTCTTTCAGACAACAAAGGAGTAGACTGAAACATTGAGATGAGCCTTGCTCAAGAAAAACATCATCACATCGTACAGCAGCCCCAAACGACTAACCATTAAACTACAAATCCAAGTGTGAAACCAATACACCGTGTCGACCCCAAACTTTAAACTAGTAACACGTAAAATTCCAATACGTAAATATATATGATATAACCAAAATTATAGAATGCCTGAATTATATAACTGAAATAATGCAAATGAAGTAAACTTACTAAAATATTTTTCTCAAAATTACAATTAGTAGGAATCGAATGGACTATGAGTAAAGACAGTGCCCCTAGCGTACAAATTAATGCAGGATATCTAAAATGTTTAAGATTTAAAAATATATATTACTCAATATTTTATTAATTGTTTTTATATTATAATTGCACATATTTCTTCTACGTCTACCAATGCATTTATTTCACGCAAATAAGCAATTTTCTTTAGTAATTATTTTGTACTTTATATATGCTTTCTTCTTTGTTTTGTTTGTATAATCCGATAGTTTAGAGTTTAGCAAGAAAGTTTATTATATCCCTAAAATTTAAAGGCTCGATATTCATGCTGGACACAACGCAAATAGCATATTGAGTAGCATTATACTTATAACAATAAGTATATTGTTTTCTACCTGTGTTAGTGATCTTGGAACTAAAAAACTAATTTATATTGTTAGTTTATTTACAATTGTAGCATAAATATGTGGTTCAGAATACAGCTGAGACTGTTTTGTACGGAATTGATTTTTTTTTTCAATATAATATTATATCTATTCTACTCGAGGGAATATTGAACTAATACATAATCTGCATTAAAAGGATTACCTACCGTAATAAAATATGCAATCCTAATAGACATTGTCTGCGTGTTACAACCAACTAACACTGTGTAAGTATCAGGGGCGTAGATCCTGGTTGGGATAGGTGGGATACATCCCCCCCTTCATTTTAGGTGGTGGGTATGGTGCATACAATCATCCCCCTTACAGTTTGGTCTGTTGAATTGTTTTATTGCATCACAGGCCTACAAATTGTGTGTTTGTTCTCGTGATTCTCATGTTCTTACCAATCGAATTACATAATTAGGCCTAGATGTAGGCTTTTTCAGTAGCCGAAATGTACATCTTTAATATAGGCGTGTTTCTAAGCTTTTCGATCTAAGCGATAGTTCGTAAGTATCAGTCAGTAGGCCGAAGTATACATGCAAGTATCGTGGCAACAAGATTACTATGTGACTGCATGTTTACAGCTTTCAGGTTCAAGTAATCAAATTACCAATTTTCAAATTGAACAGTCCACATAAGTGGTTGCAAAAATCATCACCCCCCCATCGTGTGTAAAAAATCTACTCCCCTGATAAGTATGTTATCTGCATTTTCTTTTTGTATGATTATAATAAAGGTTGTGTTTGTTTCATTCAATACTTTCCTGTCTCTTTATTCCACACACAAGAAACCCAAAGAAATTTTCAAATACAGACAACTAAAGTAATTTCGTGGTTGAATCTGCTGTTATTATTAGATAAAATATAAATCTGATACCTGCAAGTCAATCACTTCACCTGAAAAAAAAAGTATAGTAAACAAGAAAAAAGCATTATAAAGCAATAAACCAACACTGGGAAATGATTTGAAGATAAAGTATTGAAATGTTATGCTTTTTTCGAATTTTCTTTCTTTGTTTCTTAAAAGTTTGATTTATAAACTACAAATATTGAAATCTTATCGACTGCTGTTTTTTCATTATTACATATTATCTGACACATTATTCACGAATACATTACTATATATTTGTATTTTCCCTGTATTCGTTTTCGTATTCGCATTCATAAAAATATTGAGTGTTCGTATGTGTACTACATTTCATGTCAAGTCCATTGATTTCTTAGCAAAGGCTCATTTAGGTTTAGTAAAACTCAGTTTCACTTTGAAATATAAAACTTTTCAAACCTATTGTTTTATATTGGTTCTGCCTAATTCACTATTTCAGAAAATCGTTTTTAAATTAAGATATTTCGATTAGGAAAGGAAAGAAGCGATCTTGAAGCCATGACCACATAATATTATTGCAAAATTTTATATTTTTGCTAACTTGTTTATTGTATTTACCCAGGCTCTAGTGTAAGTCAATTTAAAGAAATTATTGTCATGAAAAGAACTGAATTCTCTGCTAACAGAATTGACCCAAAATGGCAGATCAGGCATTGCCCCCCCCCCCCAAAAAGTGAAGATGATTGGTGAGTGTTGATCGCATGGGATGGTCTGTACAAGACACGTGGGGTGTTATCAGCTGGACTAACATAATTTCACCTCTGATTTATATCACTTGAGACTGGTTTTGGGCTGGAAATGGAGACATCCTGCCAAGGCAATAATAAGTCACGAATAAACATGTTCTGACACAGAACTGACGAACGAGTTACTGAAAAGAAGTTGTTACTCGGCTACCCAAAATCAAAGAATGATTACTTCTCTGAAGATTGAAGTATTTGAGTACACTTATGACGTTTGCAATGTCTCAACCTGGTATTGATTGGGAAACCTTAAATGAGAGGCTTTAGTCATAGCCACATTTCCCTGTCACTGATACAAAGCATATTTTATTCACATTGTTCAAATATGTGACAGATTTAGATCTTTTCATAATATGTTAAAAAAGTAACAAGTAATGAGATTATAAAGCTTACACACGAAATAAGTTGTTTTTGTCCAGAAAGCAAGTGACATTAATTCAAGCAGTTGTCTGTCTGAAGAGCAATAAATATTTTGTGTTGTTTTGTAATTGTGGGTAATCAACAATCCAGCTTTACTCTGGAATAGTCATCTAAGATCATTAATTGTGTATACAATTTGGATATATTGGTTAAATAAGCCAACGTATTTGTGAACTTTATGGTCAGTTGAATAGATAAAGTGGCTTTGGGTAGATAAACCAGCTTTTCTGAAGTACTAAAAATATAACCAGTTCTGAAATGCAATGGATACTAAAGGATAAGATGATATGATATTTGGAATTTGTTTGGTCATATCCAACAGCGATTTTCAACAAGAAGGATGGTATTTCAAAGTGCTATGTTGATTCCAGATGAGTGAACGTGATAATTCAAGTACATGACTTTCCTTTGCCATGAAAAGATAAAAGTTTTATGTGTTGATAAGATTTTATTAGTTCCTTGGTTCAACGTTTTAGATCTCATTCTAGGTACTGTCTAGTCGAACTAAGTAATGGGGACTGACCTAAGATTACCTTTAGTACGAAAGATGGTTTTCATCTGTAGTAATGTAAAGCTTAACCAACACAAATGGAGGAATACAGATTCACGTAATAGTACTTTGTGTAATCATCTGAAAGTTCAATATTACTGGTTCATTTTCTAAGACAAAACACAACTACTGGTACACATTTGTTGCAATTGGCTGTTTGGTAAAGTGGATCAAGACTTTGCCTTTGAGTAATAAATTGGCACAGTCCATGGCCAATATGTCGGCAAATCATTAATTTGAACTTAAAGGTTTAAAGCACTTGGAGAGATCCAAACAAATTATAAATCTAATTTCAGCAACCAATTGTTTTTGAGTTATGCAAAGTGTTAGGTACGATGAAAACACGCACTTTGTCTTAGCATCTCCAATCTTCATTAGCATAAATACTTACAATACGTCATGGTGGTATACAGAGCAAATGAACAGAGGGCTAAGGTCATTCTTCAAGAATGCTTATGTTCGAGTAGGAAGTCTTACTCCCTGTTAATGTGATATGTCCTTTTCAATATCTATAACTTAGGACGTATTTTAGCTCACAAGATTAAAGGCTCTAAAAGAGCTTAGTAATCCTTTCTGAGGTATCGTGCAGAATTCCGTTAAAGAAAATAACCACTAAATATTGGATGATAATTGCTTGATTATTATAAGCAATGATAGTAATGAGGTTGTGAAATCAATACTATAAAGGGTGCTATGTTTCTTTGCTTTAAGACTTATCTAATAAATTTTCTGAAGCAAAATTTCATCAGAAATTTTGAGAAAATTACTCACTTGATCTAGTTGAATGACGAAAGCTCTAAGGAGCATGACATTTGATCATCACGAGATTCTTCCCTGTACACCTGAAGATTATATGGGAATCCAATTTGTAATGAGAGAGTTCTATTCATTCTGAATATATATATATACATGATATACTGTAGTAACACTATAAGTAGCAGGTTTGGCTAACAGGAATTTTAGCTGATAACTCTGAAATTGATAAATTTTACCAGATATTATTTATTTCGTGATGCTTCAAAAGGAAAACTTGTTGGGTTTTACAGTTCCTAGATTCTAGTACAAAAGGAATAGGGTCAGCAGGGGTATAGGTATTGGTCAACATTTTTACTTCATTTAATCTAATAATCTCTTTTATTGTATTAAATATAAATTATCCAGAAGCTCTAACTGATAATTATATTTTTTACCTCAAATTGTATAGCCAAAAAGCTAATGATGAACCAGAGATGTTAGCATTAATTACTAAATATATCCAAAGTTTGTAAGACGATATAAAAGCGTGCATGACGTTATCTGAAAATTAAGATTTAAAATGAATCAGCACAAATTTGATGTCAAACTCGATTAAGATCTTCAGAAACTTTTTACAGTTATATTCTAAATACTCATGACCTATTATAAAAATCAACTTTTTTCTGCTTTTCATTTTCAGTTTATGGTAATCAATAAAATTTATTTTATGAAAATTATATTATTAACAAGTTTGGAAGCAGTTTGAGTCTTATTTAAATGGCTTCCGGACTTCTTATGTTTTCAAGTTATTTTTCATTTACAAGTTTCTAATCATGAACCAAGATGATGGTTTATAATATGGTTTGCCCAGGAAATTCACAAAAAAACTATAATAGAATATATGGGCAAAAACTCATCTTAAAGAGAAGCTTTGTTCTTGAAACAACGCTCGAAACCCATCTTAATGGTTAAGGCTGCTAAAATTTTGATAATAGTAGAAACGTTGATTTTCCGATTGTTAGACATAATTCATCCACTTATTTTTTACTATTCTTTTTCTCACAAGTGTACCGAAAACATAGCTAAAGATATTTTATCCAAATCTGAACAAACCTACTAAATAGCACCAGCGCAAGTCATAGGACTATTTTTATGCTGATTCTAGAAAGAGAAGAAGAGATGCTATCAGTTTTTCATTACTATTATTTATATAATAATCGTTATTTACATTATTTTTTTGGAATTTTTTCACTAGGATGCATGTGTTTGTGTATATATTAATATATGCATATATTTCGGTTTTGTTAAATATTGTGTATTATATACTATTATCTTGTCTGAAGAGTAGAGCTAAAAGTCTAACATAGATTAATATATACGATATTTCGAACTTGAAGAAGCTTTGAGTATTTATATACACTTACTATACTCGAGAAGATGACACACGGCCCGACGTGGTCAGGTGGGTTAAGGCGTTCGACTCGTCGTATGAGGGTCGCGTGTTCGAATCCCTGTCGCACCCAACATGCTCGCCCTTTCAGCTCTGGGGGCGTTATAACGTGACGATCAATCCCACTATTCGTTGGTAAAAGAGTAACCCAAGAGTTGGCGGTGGGTGATGATGACTAGCTGTCTTCTCCTTAGTTTCACATTGCTAAATTACAGACGGCTAGCGCAGATAACATTCGTGTAGCTTTATGCGAGATTTAAAAAAAAGATGACACATGACACATACATATACGTGGGTGTGTGTCGTACTGAAACTTAAATATATAACGTGTGGTTAAGAACGCCATAAAATTGACTCCATTTGTGTTTTATCATTCTTTGAAAATAATATATGGCTTGCCTACAAGAATATTGCTGTAAAGTTGCAACATATGTGTTAAGGTCAATAGTATTGTCTTTCAATGGTAAATTAGGTAACGCAATGAGGCTACAACCTCCTTTATGTGTTGACTGGGAATGGTTATTCGCATAAGTAGTACTAGTTGGTCTGAGCAAATTTGAAATTACCGATTCAATTAAGTACTGTGAGATTTAGTCAGGTTAAAGAATAATTTTGAACAAATAGTTCAGTCAGGAAGCAAACCAGTCTGATTAGTCCAAAACTCCAGTATATGTGACTGTCCATTGTGAAAAGATGCTGTACATATGTCATGTGAAGTCTAAATAAAGATTGTTTCATTGTGTGTTACCTATTGCCTCCGTACATAAAAACATAATTACTTGACAACGGTTTTGCTTTTTTAATATAAAGATTATTTTCAAACCTAAGATCCTCTTAATTACCAGAGTCACACAATACACTGGAATTTTCATTGAGTGTTCTGCCTTAAGAGTCACTATCATTTATGTTATAATTTAGTATATTATTTTACTTGATGACACGAGTAGAGTTGGGCTGTAGAAGGCCCAAAATATTTTTGGCATACGAACTTTATAGGCTTATGCATACCATTGTGTATGCTTGAGACTTATGATTTCAACAAAGGTAAAATATATAAAAGCTATCTTGTTCACAGTTCATTGGAATAAAACAATCGTTTAAGTAGCGAAGATCTCTGAATGAGAGGTTGTGAATTTTAACATATATAAACAGTTTTGAATACGGTGAGATGCAGTTTAAATGGTTTTTACGAGTGTAACGACCTTCCCTATGATACTTGTTTTGTTATCGAAATCATCTTTGAGATTGGTGGGTGCCAGACTTTGTATACATTTCAAATATTTTCATTAAAGGAAATATCCCTTCTTTAGAAAGGAGTGTAACATCTACATCTATAGGGAATTGTATTTCGTGACTAAGCATGGTCATTTAAACTGATTTTTCCTCTAGACAGCACATGCCATGCAACTTCTATACCACAATTTAATGTTTCAAGTCGAATGCAGCCAATAAACTAAACACATACTAGCAAAGATACATGTAACACATCAGTAGTTACTTTGAAATGCAAAGTCTATACTATTTCTTTCCTAAAAGCCTCGCAGGTTGGAAACTATATCTCGGTGTAAGTAGGAGGAGTACAGCATACCTTCCAGAAGTCGTAGCTGTCATAAAATTGACCTAGATTACATATACGTACGCTACGTTCATTAACCTAGGTTAACCATGTTTAACTTTGTTGCACAGCAAGAAACACCCAAGATAGATCTGGATCCTTCAGTAATTATTTCTGAGTTCTGAAAATGTTAATCGTGATATTCAACCCCAATGAAATTTCTTACCATATGTTTCTGTGTTGTTGAAGAAGACATGGCTTTAACTCCAATACAGTATCTCAGTCATGGCTTTAACAGACAACATCTAGCCATGTTGTGGACTTGGATAATGTAATACCATGGCAGTACTTGGATAATGTAATACCATGGCAGTACTTGGATAATGTAATACCATGTCAGTACTTGGATAATGTAATACCATGTCAGTACTTGGATAATGTATGGCAGTACTTGGATAATGTATGTCAGTACTCTTCCAACTTTCTGACACAATGCACAAACATCTCTTCCAGATTTTTCAGATTCGTAAGTCACTGTAATGAAGCACTTAAATAGGGTTTCATGAAAACAATAGTTGGAAGCAGTTGTTTTTCTTCTTGCAGTATCTCCAATCTTGGACTGTCAATAAATTATTAATGTACACAGTGACATACTTTGCTCCATCCTGCAACTGAGATAACACTGCTTCAGTGCTATTATCGCTGGTATTTGCTTCAAGTAGAAATTCACTATCTCATCATCAGTTTGCCAAGCAAGAACTTCGAATCAAGTGCAATTTAATGACTCAATTGCTTAGTTGTATTCTCCAGCCAATTTAAAATGCAAACCAGTTTTAGTGAAAGTTTAAGAAAGTTAACCAAGACACATCTGTAATAAAATACCAAATCAAGGAGGCTGCTAACTTCTCACTTGGTCATAGGATAAGGCCAGTATCACACTGCTGTGATGTTCACGGAGTCACATGAAACATGACTGATAAGTTACACCAATTTCTCTATGATTACAAACTTATGCTATTTAAACTTCAAGCCAGATTCTTTAGTTACTGAAATACCAAGCTCAGGTTTTCAACAGCACACTTGAATGTGTAGCCAAACGCCAAAATGTCATTGACCTCTCATAGAATGTGGTGCAACTTAAAATTCAAATAGGCCATCTTAAGAGCTGAAAGCAACCTTATTCATAGAGTTCAACTTGCTGATGCCAGGTCTAAAGTGCTGAACTGTTGGGCACCTTTCAATAAATTCACATATCTATTTGTTAATGAAAGATAGAAGCCATAAATGCAGGTCATCACATTCTACCACTATAATAATGATTATTTCAGTGGGGGACGAAGTAGTTGACGATTAACAATTACAGAATAACACTTGGACCACACTATCTTTCACATAAATAACTGTTTGGGCTAATGCAGCCTGCTATCTGAAACAAAAATCATACAAAAATAGTACATTTCATGTGCTGGTACCATCACCACATTATACAGTAATCATTTACAACATCTTATCTATGGTAAACCACAAAACTAGCTATGTATTCTCTACACAACATACACTTGTACAGTGTATTGTTTCTGAACTGATTTGACCAGCATTGACTGACTTTTCCATGTAAACACAGTTCACCTGTTACCAGGCAAAAATGGATGAAAAACCCATACCTAAAATACTAAAGCCTAGATCTTGGTCAGAAATAACTACTTTCATTCTGCTGTAGATATAAAAAAGATGTAGGTAGAGACATATCTTTTCATACACACTCAGTTTATAATAATTTATTAGAATAAAAGTCCATTTGCAATGTCCAAATTTGTGCTTCACCAGAAGTACCTGATACACAGTAAGATCAATCACGTTCTGGTAGCTCTTGCATCAACTAGAAAAATCTAATACTTACTCTGTACCATTATCAACATGTAGTAAGTGATACCCAGGCTTGAGAGATCTCAGATGCCTACCAACTATTTTAGTGAAAACTGTACACTTCACTTGTCAAAGTCAGTTACCAGAAAAGTTCTAACCACTTACTGAGATCTAGTGGGACTGTGTTACAGTGATAGGATGTGTTGGTCACTAGTTTCATTCAGCAAAACTCAAGCTGATGTGATGCATTCACTTCTGAAGGATGCCTTGTCTGAGGTGGAACTATTGCAACCATTGCTGCAGGCTTTTTTCTCTTCTACAACTTATTGGAAGTAACAGCTTTGAATCTTGTCACAAAATTAACTACTTCTATCATGGTGAAAATGTCTCACACATCTAAGTGATGTCTCAGCACCTAATTAGGTAGTTCTTCAATAATATCGTCTATGGTGGTATCTTCATGATATGTTTAAACCATTGCAGAGTATGTAGATCATCCATGTAACCAGTCAAGATCTCAGTTCCACCCTTATTTTGAGACTTAAATTTTGCTTAATGGCGAGTTCCATTTTCTGTCATGTCAAAATATTGGTACAATTCTGTCACAAATGTATCCCATTTCCAAAGTTTATCTTCAATCAAATGCTCGACTCAAAAACTGGTCCATTTAATTAAAGATCAATCATTTCTTGAAATGCTCCAAGGAATATCCAAGTTCTCTTTAGATGCAACTTCACAATATAGTGGGAATATTGGAAGATCTCTACACTTAGACAAATATTAGGTACCTGCTCCTGAATATCAGAATTGTTTACCATGGGCAGCAACTTCTCCATGAACCCTGCATAATCCTTGATCTGTTCTTACGTTCATTTTAGTAGTATATCTTCTATCATTGAGAAACTCAAGACCTCACCATGAATCAACATTTTTATCAGTCAATGCTAACTATTCTGTTTGCTAGCAAAAAGAGCTCAGGCTGGTGAACATTGTTCATCAGTGCACCTTCAGTTTCTTCCAACTGGTTTTGAGTTAATTCCATCATAGCTGGGGTTGGGCTGCCCTGGTTGGCAAAGTCCTGTAGATACTGATCCATATGGTCTGAGTCTTGTTAAGTTGCACATCAGTATGGGTGCACCAGATTTTGGCAATTCTATTTCCTGAATCTGTTGTAGCAACAATAAGTATGTCATGGACCTTCACAACATCAGAAATATGCCATTCAGAAAGACTCTTTTCCAATACCAAACTAACTTCCATGACAGCCTTCTCCCCTCAGTTACTAAGTCTCCAACCTCCTTATAAGTTTGTTAGCTCATAGAAAATGCAACATTTTCTCAAGAATTAAGCATTTTTCAACTTAATCATACAATATTCAAGAAGAGCACAGGAAAATATCAATGTCAAGAGGGGAAAATAAAACTTCACAAAAAAATCTTAGCCATAGTATGAAAATGTTCACATTCCTTCCTACTCTGCATCATTCCCAGGTTCATTGATATTTCTTAGGAGTAATCTTGTAGAATCCAAAAAATAACAATATATTAAGTACAAAATATTTTGCAAGAGTCTTAATTATCTGTTTGACTGAGTTCTGAAGAAGAAAGATTCAACACAAATTCAAAACAATGAAATTAATAATTATTTATTTCACAAAACACAGTCAAAATTAGTGTACTACTGTAATGTGTTCTGTCATTGGATGAGTTCTTTTGCATTATTTAGTAAAGATAATGCCTAGCCAAATTCATGTAACGATAGCAAATTAACTTAATTTGTTCATAAATGTTTGTTACAGCCATTTTACTAGTAGGCCTAATTTCATAAATAAATGATTATACCAGTGTAGGCCTACGTTCACAAATAAAGTTCAATAGAAATTCCCAGATTCATATTACTTACTCCTAACTTAATTAACTTTAACAGATAAACAAACACTTACTCACTAAGTAACTGAGTAGTAGAATAGACAACAACTTGCTGGATGGGTTCCACAGAAATGGCTATAATGATTCAGTTCAGACAAGGGGAGAAGTGTCCTGCTGGTGTCGAGGGAGTTACAAGATTCTCTGAATAGGTGATTTTTCCAGAGTTGAGACACCCAAATGTACTTGCCCCTCTGATTGGGTGCCATTCTCCTATAATTGCATAGTTATTGGTATCAAATTAGTGAGGTTTTGGAGACTGTGTGTTTGAATCAATAAGACCTCACACAGGTTTCTGGTTGCCCATTCTTCCCTCTTGATTGCTCTTTTGCGTATTGGATAACAACAAGTATTTGTGGCATGTTTCTGTCATGGTTTTCTCTTGTCACGAGGTTGTTGATGACACAAGTTGTCTTGGGCTTGTTCACAGTCGTGGGGTTGAGTGCATGTAATGGAGTTCCTTTGGATTCTAGATTACATATTTCAAATTACCTGGCATTAGGCCACTCTGTGTGTTCCCAAAGTCTTCTGATAGGTTTTCTTTGGACTCTAGGACTTGAAGTGGAGATGGTATAGATCCTCATTCTACCATTTTGAGGAGTTTGATAACCAGCAAGCAAGGTTATGGATGTAGTTGATTTGCCGAGTGTGGTGTGTCACACCCTAGCCTCTCTACACATTGGGGCATGTCGTCTTTTACTCACCTTATATCGAGATATTGAGTGATTTTGCTTTTTTTGTCTCTCTTGCACCATCCTTCCCATGAGAATATGCCCAGTTCTTGTGTTGCCATGTCTTGTTTTCCTGACCTTATATCTTTTCATGGTAAAGACATATGTGGCTCAGATGTCGTACTGTGCTATTTCTCAGATCTTTCGATCTGGTAATCTCAAATTCAAAGATGTCCTTTGGACACTTCTAGGGTTCTAGGAATTATGCCTGTGCTTCCCTCCTCACATTGGTTGGTCCTCTAATTTAGCGTAGGATTGAAAGGGAGAATACCATATCAGAAGTTGTAATTTTCTTAAATTAAAGTGTATTTCTGGTAGGTACTTCAATCCACTCACACTTCCTCCCCAGTGATCATGTCTTCTGCAAAACTTCGAAGTGATAGTTTACAGGTGGCACTCAGTCACTTGCATTATGTGAATGTACTATTATCCTATTGGTGGAAAGGTGATTCATAGTGATTTACATGAAAATTGTGTTGGAATTTTGGATTTCAACAGAGGAAGGGTTGAAGGCTTCTGTTTGTGAATTTTTTGAATGCATGCCACAAGCCTTCAACCCTCCTCTGTTGAAATCCAAAATTCCAACACATTTTTCATGTAAATCACTATGAATCACCTTTCCACCAATATGATAATAGTACATTCACATAATGCAAGTGACTGAGTGCCACCTATAAGCTATCACTTGAAGGCTTGTGGCATGCATTCAAAAATTCACAAACAGAAGGCAGCACAAAATGACAAAAAAACTAATCTTATGAGAAGAGGGAAGTACCTATCATAAATATATTTTCATTTAAAAAAATTATAATTTTTCAATATTTTCCAGTTGAGATATGGACACTTAAGAAGGTGTGGCTCATATGAATACTTTCATATCTGTGGATGATCCAGGAGTTGAGAACCATTATGTTACAGTATACTTTCATGTCCATGGCTAGCCAGTACTTGTGAATCATTGGGTTACAGGATGCATGGATATATATATATATAGATACATAAGTATACTTGTGTATTCCTGGATGACCAGCTCTGTTGTATGATGCATGTATACACACTTTCATATCCATGGATGACCACCAGTTGGGAACCATTGAGTTCTGGAATGGATTCATGTATACCTTCAAGGTCTTTAATTTATATAACCATGATAATTTAGGTTGCTTGCAGAAATTAAATACATAATTGCAGTGATCTTTGAAGACTTTATAAATACTTCTGATTGTTCATTTCATGTTTTTTTTTTCAGCTGGCTTAATTGAAACCACACATCCTTTTAAACCATAAATAATGACAAAATCTACTTTACACCTAAATGTAGCTTAAACATTTTAGTATTTGAAGTATTATGTTGCAACATTAAAAAATACTAATTAATTAGCTTTGTAGTTTTGCAAACTTTCTTTTTTACCAAAAAAACAAAGTTGTACAACTCAAAATATACATTAGTACTTTTTATGTGGCAAAAGAAAATCGATTTTATGATCAACAATTGGCTTTGTATCTAAACTAAAGCCTTTGCTATATGCATTTCTGAAACACTGAACATCATAGTTTTAGGATTTTGTGTTTGGAGACTTGTTCTTTGGTTAAAATGTTATTATAATGTGTAATTTAGTAAATTTATAGTGAAAGAAATATCTTTTCACAGATGGTATAACTATGATAATGACCTTATTTTAAAATTGTAGTAGATTAAAAATAAGAGTAAAATTTTAAATTGAGATTAATGCATTATTTTCTTTTACTCATCATGATTATGTTCTGTACTTAAATTTTTTTTAGCTATCTTAGATGGAAATTTTATTAGATTATTTTAATATCATTAACAAACTGGCTGAGTTAACCAAAGCAAAGTAAAAGAAGTATTTTGTTAATGTTATTTTTTCTGTTCACAGGAAATACATTCTACAAGAGTCAAATACTATATTGTCATCCTTTGCTTTAAAAGCCTTAGCTAGTCATTAAAACTCAAGATGTGGTGTCAAAACAACAATTGAACACTTCATTGGATAACCTGATAGATCTGGATTATGAAAGAGTTCCCACTCATCTTCCAAAGCAACCTGAGCCAGATAAGGATAATAAAATTCTCTGCAATTTTATTTTAAGTCATTTACAACCAAAACAAAAGATGCATTATAGTGGTAGTTTTATAGTTGTTCACAGGATAGTCAAACAATAACTGAACAAATATCATGAGATTCAAAATCTTCATCTTGTCAGTCTGCACACACTGCATTAATAAAAATAATTTTTAATGTTTTTGTTTCTTTTCTTGCCTTTTGCAACTTATCATTCATTTTAACACAAAGCAATGGTGCCCTCGAGGTATATTAATTTCCTTGGAGAATGCCCAAACCTTTGGCAAAATTTTCATTCAGCATGTAATATCATAAGCCTTGAGAACAGATTCAAAGTATGATGTACATCTAAAATATGTTTAAACCTTTTAATCATACATTTTAAAATATACCTAATACATAAATAACTAAAATATAATAGTAAGACCTAAACACAATTTAAACTGTATCTCTAACTATGACATATTTAGGTTAGAAACAACCACAAGTCCTATGGTCGATCAAGCAGCCAACAATACTACATTTAGTTACATGTACTTTATGACAAAGAATTAGTGCCAATTTCAAAGTGACAGTTGTTAGTTTATACTGGAAAATGAGCTCTCTCTAATTGTTATGTACCCGAGTATGTGATGTCTATATGGAAGGAACAAAGCTCAAACAAATCTATTGATGGTGAGAATGGCATATGTCAGGTGATTAAAAAATGTTTTACTTGATTTAATTGCATTCATTCAGACAATTTTGAAAGAAATGAATCAAACGGTTATTTAAGTCTCTTAGTAGCTAGACATACTGCTACTTCATTACCATTGTATCAGTGAAGATACAGAGGATCAGCAGCTCATTGGTCATGTGACAATACATCTGAAGTTTCAAGTAGTTTTTTCAGATTTATTTTGTAATAAGGAACTTAAAACTTCATTAGAGTAAACTTCAAAATCATACCATATATTACAGTATTAAATGCATTCATATCATTGATATTAAAGGTATTTAATTAAATTTTCAATATAACACAGCTAATTGCACAGAAAAGCATTAAAAGGTGCTCCTGTTGCTAAAGGGTTAAATTTTCAACTATATGACCTTCATAGTTTAGCTAAAATGCTAAGCAGATGCTTATGTTTTCATTGCAGTAATTGTAACATTTTTTTTAACCTTTTTCATTTGGGGTTAGTTGATGTAACTGACCTTGTAACCCTAAAGTAATCATTAAAGTTCCATACTACAACTTTTTTATTAATTTTTGTGTATATTCCCTAAATTTGGTGAAGTTTAATGAGCATTACAAGTACTTTTGTACACAGAAAATCAGACTTTTTGTAGTTAAGTATTTTTTACTAAATATTTGCTCATGAATATATAGAGTTGGAGTCTTGATTGTTGTGAGTGTAAAATGTTTTCCATGTTAAGATTAAAAATGCTTTTCTTTATTTGAAAATTTCAAACTTTTAGTTGCTTAACCTCCCAAATAAATCTCATTTTTATCATTACAGCTTTAACTTGTACCTGCTATTTTCTCTACCATACCTTTATATAGACTAGATCAATTTGACCAACCTTGTAACCACCATAAAATCTATGAAATAAATCTAAATTAAGCCTTTTTTCATTCTAGAATGATTGTAAGATATAACAGAAAACTGCAACTGTTTATCCTAATTAGCTTTAAACTCATAAAGGTCTACATCTCTTTATAGTTAATTCAGTTGTTTTATTGTCCTTTAAATCATGTTCTGACAAATAATCCTGCCACTCAAGTTGTAAATCACTTAGTGAATGAGTAGCTCATGTTATTGTATGGAATTATTTAATGCATAAGCTGCTCATGAGAATACCTGGTGAAGAACTTCTTTACTCTTATTATTATTTTTAATTATCTTATCTAATATAACCTGATAAGTTTCTATTTTTTACATTTTAACTGATACTTTAACAATAAATAAAAAATATATTTTTAGATCTACAAGATTTTTTAGTTTAAAAATTATTATTTAGTTTATTATTTAATGATTATGCTTTGATAACAATATTGTTAAAAGTTAATTATTTTAAAAGTGATAGTTATGTCAAGACTTCTGGTGTAACTTTATACAAATGGTACATTGCATATGCAGTTTAATTGTTATACTAGGCTTTTGTAACATTGCTTATGTCATCTTACCTGAAACCTCTAAGTTCTTCTCATTATGTGTAGTATTGTTGATACTAGAGTTTGGATGTTTCTAGATTTTTCTTTCACATGATATAAGTATTTGCAAGTACAAGAGGGAAGTAAGTTAATGAAAATAAAAGTGAAGTTGGACTCCATGATTGTCAGTGTAGTTGTAATAAATGATTTCTTAAGTGAAATTTATTACTGATTGTATTGTGTCAACAGAGAAGAGAAGAAATAATTTATCTTAGCATTGGGTGATCTAAAGTAATTGAACTCACCTGTGTGGACTTTGACCAAAAAAGACAATTATTCAAAACACTGGATACAACTGTGGTTCACAGTAGTATAACATACCTTGTACATACGTTTCACTTGTTTTGAATATATTATTTAGAACATCTGGTTTGTGTTCTACCTATTTGTTGTTGAAATTCCTTGCCAAAGGGTCAGATGACTACTGTAAATAATCCAACTCACAAAAACTTGAGATTGGTAGGCCAACTAGGATTATGCATTGGTAAATGGTGATAGAAGAAAACGTGAAATTCACTTGTGTATTTACAGCTCTAGTGGTGGTAAAATAATGTAGAGATTGCAACCATGTCAGTTGATTTTGATAAATGAATAGATAGAGAAATGGGTCTTAGGCTTAAATGTAGCAAACTATGGGAGTTTGTTAAACAAAAAAAATGAGGGAGAAAAGAGCTTAGGCAGAAAAGATAGGAAGAAAGACTGATAGAGAAAAATGAAGTAGAATAAGAGCACAAAAAGAGAAAGACTGGAAATATAGTTGCAATCCTTTCCTGTGAGAAGTGGGTTAAAATAGACTGTCCAGTTGCCTTTGTCTGAAGATATATGAAATATGACAAGTTAAAAGTGATGTTACTGAAATTCTATGAGCTTATCAAGGAATATTTTGGCCATATGTTCAAAGAAGTCAAACCTGACACTGTATAAATTGTGTTTCAGTTTGTGGCATGGCCAAGTGTGAAAATAGTTTTGATAGACTGACAGATCTACTTATACGTAAATAGTTCATGATCATTTGCTCAAGTGACATGTTCCTTGTCCAAAAGGAGAGATGTGTTCAAGATGAACAATCTGGCAGAACAGTATATGGAAGCCCATGGAGGGAGTATAACTGGAAAATCTAAGTATAATCAGTTAATCTGAAACAAGGAGCAGCTGACCAGAAACAAGATACCAAGAAAGGAGATAAGAACTCAACATACAAGAGGGAAAAGATATGTTATATTTGTTATAAAATGTAGCACATTGCAAGTGAGTGCAAGTCTGGAACCAACAAACACCAGCAGAAATTTTATCATAAAGCAGCTGCAGAAACTTACAAAGATGGTGTTGGCAAGAAACATGAAAATGTGATTATCATCATGAATGCTACTGCAAGAAGAAACAAAAGAAAGACAATTTATCTGATTCACCACCAGAAAAAAGTGCCATTTCCATGAATAAGCAGTTTACAATTATTGCAAGTTAGCAAGTGGGTCAACAGTGCAGGTAGTGATTGGAGCATGATGTGATAAATATTGAGAGATGCCAACAAATCACAGTATCCCAACAAATGGAGGCTATGTTTAGGACAAGAAAGTGCATGTCCAGCAAGACAATGGGTGCAGTAGTGCAGCACAGAGAACCAGTCTAGTATCTGATGGCCAGATGACAGACACGATACATCTATGTATGCTGACTGATGGAACAGTTAGTGTAGAAAGAATAAAGTGTACACTACATGGAAGACCATGAGGCCATAAGTATTGAGGAATCAATCTATGTCTTGATGACTGAAATATACCAGGCAGTAAAAACCTGAAGAAACCAAAGAGAAAGAAGACTGATAAAGCATCTGCAGTCACCACCAGTGCTCAAGAAAAGTAAGCAAGTTATATAGCTCCTGCAAGTTAAAAGAAAAGCAACTAAGACATCAAGCCCCTGCAAGTCTCAAAGTGACATCCCAAATGTAGATTTACAGAAGGCATAGAAGACCTTTCACTGCAGAAGCTTTGGGACAGTGCCTGAGAGAAAGTTAAGCACAAGACAAAGAGAAAAGGGACTTACAGAATAGATGATTGGAAGGGAGTGCTGTACTGGATCTATCAAGACAGTTATATTGGGGATGTTAAACAGATCAGAGTACCCCACAAAATACTGAACTCAAATGATGAAGCTGGCTCATGAGTTCATTGTGGAAGGACTCCTATGAGCAGATAAAATAGGAGACAAAATGAATAGCAACTCTCATTGGTCAGAGGTCATACAAATTGTGAATAAATTCTACATCATGTGACATCTGCCAAAGGACAATACATATTGAGTAGGATGGCTTTCATAGAAGAGCCATTTGGCAAAGCAGTTGTGAACTTGATTACACCACTAGCAACAAGGACTAGGGACAATAGTTTATAGCATACTACTAGCAATGGTAATGCAGCATGCTATATGTTTGCCATAAACCTCTGATGTTTGTACTAATGTCACTGGCCTAGACCTTATTAGTTTTTGTAACCACATATTGATCAAGATATTGAAAACATTAATTCATGCAAAGAAGGCCTTAGCCAGGACCAAATAAACTGGTACGACTAGTCAGAATCCTTTCTTATGGCATATATAGTCATAACTCATCTATTAAAACTGCTTCCTTGTGTGCATGCGGTATTTGTAGTTTGAATGGCTCAAGATTCAATTTAATAGCATTTAATTTAAAAAAAAAATTTGGGGTTTGTCTCCTCACTAAAATGGCAACGTGAACTCCAAGATTCTTCCTATGGCAATGTAAACTTATGGTGATTACCCATTGCACTTGCCGTGAAAATGAAAAATAAATAAATAAACTGGTCACTTTAGTTTGCAGTATGAGACTGACACTACTTTCAAGGTTTGAACAGACCACATTAGTGAGATGTAAGTGGTTCTCCATTAACATAACAATCCTACTATCTCAGTTCTAAATAAACTTTTCTCTTTAGTTTGGTTTTTATTATAGACTAAAACAGTTTCTTTATATTGCATTTTTAATGGAAATAAATACCTGATATCAGTTTAATAGGCATTACTACACTGCCTCCTGTACATATATTGAAATTTAATTTGAGGAGTGGAGTGATAAATTTTGAATATATTTTACATGTTCAAATCACTTACACAAAAATCATGATAATTTTAGATAATTTTACATGGTGCAAATATAAATTTCCAAACTGTGGTGAAGGACTGTGCAAGTGGGGAAAAACAGGAGGACCAAATGCACGTGAAGCTTACAAACAGTGTAACAACAGTTTGTAAGAAATACAATCTGTATGGGTTGACCCAAATCTTCATGTTTATAGATAATTATATTCCTTCTCCATATGAACTTGTTTGTTGGATCTGGAAGCCATGATTCTGTATGTTCTAGTCAAAAATTAATTTCCATTTTCCTCAACAACTATTATACTAAATTTGGCAGAAAAGATGTCCAAGGAATCACATGCACTGAGTAAACTCTGCCTATCATGCACCATGTTATACAACAACAGGTTACATTTAGCCAAGATCTTTGAGGACAGATCATGTAAGAATTTAAAAACCTCATTCTTTTCTTTGAATATTGATGAATTGATAAGTATAAATCACAAAATGTATTGACTGTATTAGTTAGTTGCTGTTCTGAAGTACAGCAGAGATTGGTTTTATAGTATATAAACTTGCATTTTACCATTGTTACTAGAAACAGCCTTTATGAGGTACTGTGTAAAATGTTTGAGGTAAAGTATATTCCATGGAAGAATTTAGGTTCTGCATTGATGAACAGCTGTGCAAGTATGTGAGGACCTAAATATGATCTAGAGAAGCAAGTTAAAAAAAAGGAAGCTAGTCAGCTGATTTACATGGATGGTGACTCATTTAACTGCATCCACAGTGGTGCCAAGAAATTCTTTGAATCTTTACAGAGCTATGTCAAGCACATATTTACACAAATTTACAGTGATCACAAACAGTCTCTATATCTTCATTAGAAATTGGCTGAGATATATGAATTGCTATCTCTCAGTAACATGCAGAGAGCACTGAAAAGGCAGGAGCTCATTAACAAAAAAGACGACTTTTTATACATCATAAGGTAAGATTTTCTGGGGAGAGGTATTAGCGGAGACTATGAGAACTGTGATACACATAGAATAGAAAATCATGGGAAATAAACAAATCCTCTTTTACTCCTATTTAGTAAGTCTGATAAACACTTTTAAAATCTAAAACTAAACAGTAAATTATTTCATATTAACACTTAATAGTATGCTATGGTTGTTTTGTTTGTTTGTTTTTTCTTTTACTGTAAAGACCTACAAGTCCCTATGTGCCATTCATTTTAAAGTTGAAGTCGTTTTTTTCTCTAATAACTTGCAGCAAGCATCAGCAATGCCTTATAGTTTTTATGAGTTAAAGAGCAATTTTGTGGCATGATATATAGCTCTTATAAGTTGATGCCTATGTTGCATGGAAGTAGTTATTTTTCTTTGATGTAAGCTTGAGCACTGTAGACTTTTTATACTTTCTGCAGATAAGTGGTTCTATAGTACAATCATAGATGCCAATTTGAAGAAAAGAGAAGTTGGCCTAGAAGCAAGAAGGAAGATCAAGAAGATTCAGACAAAACTGACTAAAACATTGACAAAAGATGGAAAGTAAATAATGAAAGAATATCTATCAAAAGATCATTTTAAAGAATAGAGAGAGCAAAATGATTCTTCATTTCTATTCATTTGGATTTGAGTTTTTAAAGAAGTATGTGTATTAATTTCAAGTAAAGTATCCTATGATACACAAGTTATATGAAAACAGCTTAAAATTTTCAAGGAACAATAATTATGTTGCTTTATAAAGCCAGAAGATGAGTTATCAGGGCCAACAGTGAAGCAGTTTCATTATGAGGGTTGAGTATTGCCAGTGAAGCAAATCATTTATCAACTGGAAACATTCCATATGGATCAAAGGTAGCCAATGTAAATAAGTCTAACTATACAATCAGAGATGTTTACAATAAAGTCAAAAAGGTGTGTGTAAGCTGTACTGTTGGTCAAAAAATGAAACTTCCACTAGCAACTTAAGTCTTCAAATGTGCCTCCGTCCTAAGTCCTGCAGTAAAAGATCATACAACTACACTCAATAATTTGAAAAATTTTCCAAGGCTGATGGAGGTACTGACAGAGCCAGAAAAATCCCAGTGTTAAAAAGAAGCCTACATGTTGCAGCGTGTGGGAACTTTACCTCTTTCAGAAGAAGATGATGACAAGGAGATGTGTATGGATCAGATGGAAGATGGGTTCTTTGTTTTGGCAAAATGGCTTCTGCTGTACTCACACTCTACTATGAAAACCCAAGTGGAAAATAATTTCTCAATAATGAATGACACAGTAGAAAGCAATGAGACAATGTCAGAACAAATAACTGCAGTGTCATCTAGATTGTGAGATGTGCATTTAGATTAACTGATAAGTTATCTGTGAAGTATTTTCAAAGTAATATTTCACATGGACTAATCTAGAGATTTGATCAAAAAAATGTAAATTTGAAAAAAAAAGATATTAAATAAAGAAAAACTACATTCCAGGAAAACTACCCTAAACAGAAAGAGTTATAACTATCCAAGAAAGACTGAAACTCACCAAAGCAAAAGCTAAATTGGCAGTATCTGTGGCAAATAAGAAAGCTAAGTTGGCTTATAAAAGGAATGTGAAAAAAGTATTGAGTGCCATAACGAAGGAAAACTTTAAATTTATCACTAATTTAACAAGATATGTAAACACAAGTGATCATGTATAAATACATAGACCTGGAATCCTTTGAACAATTATGTATATAAAACTGACTCTTTCTGTTCTACTTTGATATTATAGAACAAAGATGAATGACTAACACATACAAGCCTTTCTTCCATAACCAGCAGTATTCTTTATGATTACTTTGGTTATGAACTACTTTTGTAAAACACAGCTTGCTTTACCAGAGGCTTTTATGTAGTGTTATTATTAACTTTACACGCTTTTCAAAGTCCATCAATTGTATGTAAATAATGAATGACTTATGGAAGCTGCTTTATGAATCTAAATGTATAGTAGTACGTGAAAAATGTCTGCAAATGGTAAAATATTAATGCCTATATTAATAATTTGCCCAGACCTTGTAGGGTGAAGATAAACTATCGTTTGGCAGCTACCCATTTACAAGTTACATAGCTTTTGATAGTTGGTCTTTTGCTTGGTTGAGTACTTGTGAATATGTTGTGTCATTTTTCTAGACCTATATTTATGAGTATGCTTATAATTCCAGTGCAAGTTTCTTCTTTAGATGCAATGAGCTGCTGTTTTCTTAAGGTACTTTCAATGACAAATTGTCTAACATTCTTTACTTCTTTCAGTGTGCTTCCAATACCTGATCATGGAGTTTCATTCTTTTCCTTACTGGAATCACATGTCCTTTGCTTTACTGACATGGTCCAATTCTACAGCTATTCCTTTCTTCAAATTCTAAACTTTTCTGCCCTTATGTTTTTGGAAAAATAAGAGAACTTTGCATGACAACTCTTATGAGGCAAACCTTCAAAAGGGATCAATGTTAGACACCATTTGCACTTGCAAAATCACCATGGACACATTTCAATTGAACTGTACCTAAGGGTCAGGATTTTGTACCTTTATAGTTGACAAACTGTGATTACCAAAGGTATGGTAAATGGACATGCAAGTTGTGACCATACATTGCAAAAAACCTTCTTTATTTAGATGGAGCATTGTTTCATCCGATTTTGTGTTATCAAATAAACTTAGATATAAGATATGTTACATCAGCTGATTTACAGGATTGGGTATGTGTATGGAATAATTAATTATAATTTGAAATTTCTGTATTTATATTCAAAACATGTTGATAGCTTTAGTTTTAACATTATTAAAATGCATGTTGAAGAAAACGGCTATCTTTGGGAAAAATCGAAGTTGAATAGTAAGTTAGAAATGGTAAATATATAGTAGGGACTTGTAGGCTTTTATGCAGGAAACTTTCATTCTCAGAGCAAATTTTAGCATTCAACTTTCAATAGATATTTTTTACACTATGGTTAGTTTGGCCATGTCATATGATAGGCTTGAACGAGTAAATCCTATATTTTTGAGATTATGCATTGTAGCATATATGAACCTTTATTTAAGAAGTTATTATAACTACTATTTGAATTACTTAACAAAAGTTTTCAGCATTATTACGATTTAATCCAGATATAACTGTTGGTTTTAAAGAATTATACAAATTTTTTTGCTGCTTTGAAACACTTAAGAAGTTACATTTGATTGATGTGTTTTGTTTTTGTTTTTGGAATTTCGCACAAAGCTACTCGAGAACTATCTGTGCTAGCCGTCCCTAATTTAGCAGTGTAAGACTAGAGGGAAGGCAACTAGTCATCACCACCCACCGCCAACTCTTGGGCTACTCTTTTACCAACGAATAGTGGGATTGACCGTCACATTATAACGCCCCCACGGCTGGGAAGGCGAGCATGTTTAGCGCGACGCGGGCGCGAACCCGCGACCCTCGGATTACGAGTCGCACGCCTTACGCGCTTGGCCATGCCAGGCCGTGATTGATGTGAAAGTTTGAGTAAAACGAAACAAGAAGAAATTACTGGCATTTTACAAAGACGTACGCTGACCACTAAGAAGTCTGGTTTAAACTTTATTGCATATTTCACGTTTTGTGTTTATTATGTATTTGGATTTTATTTCATGTAGAAATTTATTTATAGATTCACAGGACCTGACACTATTAAGTACTGATTGACTGTTTCACTAAGTTTTTAACTGTGGTGTTTTTTTACATTATTATTAAACTACTGATGAATTATTTAAATTTTATCACGCTTACTTTTACTAATATTTTTCTTGTTATGAATATAAAACTGAAAGTTTTTGTTATTTTAATGCCTTGTAACTAGCAAGGTATAACTTGTTAATTCTGGTTCTGAAATGATTGCAAATAACTTAGGTTTCTTGGTTCCAAATGCTCATCAACATTTTGTTTGTTTTTGAATTTCGCACAAAGCTGATTTCTCCAAGCCCGTTCCTTTGGCTGTGGTTTCGTTAGCCGTCCCTAATTTAGCAGTGTAAGACAAGAGGGAAGGCAGCTAGTCATCACCACCCACCGCCAACTCTTGGGCTACTCCTTTACCAACTAATAGTGGGATTGACCGTAACATTATAACGCCCCCACGCCT
Source organism: Tachypleus tridentatus (assembly GCF_004210375.1). Taxonomy (NCBI): domain Eukaryota; kingdom Metazoa; phylum Arthropoda; class Merostomata; order Xiphosura; family Limulidae; genus Tachypleus; species Tachypleus tridentatus. Next base: position 99,340,405 of record NC_134825.1, on the reverse strand, counting down.
GAAAGGGGAAGCATGTTTGGCGCGAAGGGGATGCGAACCCGAGACCCTCAGATTACGAGTCGCACGCCTTAACACGATTGGCCATGTCGGGCCCTCATCAACATTGTTACATATTCTTACAACTACCAGCAGATGGCCGTTAAAACAATAATTTTCTTAAAAGCAGTTACGAATAAATATAAAATGTGCAGTAAATATAATCCTTTGGTCGGAACGTATATGCATTATAATTGTCTAAAGGGGCATTTACAACCATCTTTTGTTATTCTGTATGTTATTCGTGTATGTAAAATTGCAATATATTTGTTTTTAACTAAAGGAAACTGACCGCAATGAACTGTTGGCAAAACGTTTGGGTGTCATTGCAATGGGTACTTTGGTGCGTGTTTGGTGCGACGGGGATTTGAACCCGCGACCCTCAGATTACGAGTCGAACACCTTAACCCAACTGGCCATGCCGGGCCAAGTCGTGGCAGTTGTTTCATTGTATTTTATAAATTATGTTGGTGTTGTGTTTGTCAGTGTAGTTTTTATATAGTATGGACTTTAGTTTTGTACATGGTTTTTGATGTCGGAAACATATGGTATGCAGAAGTATAAAGTTTTGTAGTTTGTTGTATCTTGGAATTCATTGTTGTTTGTTTGTTGTTGGTCTAGGTGTGTGCGTATAATTTTTTCCACGGTTTTGTAAGGAAATTTGTTGATGTTGATGAAGTGTTGTTTTATTTTGTTGATTTCATTATTAATTGTTATTGGATGAACATAACTTTGTGGTTACGTTTATTTGGTTTCTTAATATGTTGAGTTTGTGTTTTGTTTCATGTTCTGAATCCCAGTGAGTGTATAATCCAGTGTGGGTGATTTTTCTGTGGATTTCTGTTTTGAATTGTGTACCATTTCTAGTGATTTTGAGGTTAAAAAATGCTATTTGGTTAGTTTTATTTCTGTTCACAAGTGAACTTAATGTTGGGGTGTATCGAGTTAACGTGATTAAAAAAACTAAGTGTGTTTTCTGTAAATGTGAATCCGACAATTGTATCATCAACATACCTGTACTAGTATAGTGGCGGGTGTAAGGCTGAATTGATCGCTTGTGATTCAATCTATGTCATAAAAATGTTAGCTAGAACTGGTGACACGGAATTCCCCATACATAGGCCATTTATTTGTAGGTAGTTTTGGTTATTGAACATAAAGTTAGTTTTGGTGGTACTGAATTCTATAAAGGTTGCTAATTGGTTGCTGGGGATGTGTTATCTATGGATTAGGGTCTTGGATATAAAGTTGGAGTAAACATTTTCTTTGACTGCCATTTGATTACTATAGCAAAAGGAATGCACAAACGAATATAATCCCAGGTTTCATATGATGCGTTTACTATTTTGATCCCTATAAACATTTCATAAATTTGGGGGAAAATGACCTTTTGAGACTTCATAATATAGGGGTGTTCGTCTGCACCGTCCTTTCTGAACCTCTTCTCTCTGATCATAGGTGTAAGAAGCAATAAAACATTAATAAGGTGTGGTGGCGGGGTGGTTTAGTGATGTATAAATATATTCAAAAGCGCACATACATATAAAGACAGTAGGTTCCTATGCTTCCATTGACTAAGCCCCAGCATTTATCGCTCCTTTCCTCCTTAAAAATGTTATAATCATTACATTATGTAACATAAATTTTGTTCCTGAATAGTATGTGTTATTTCTTAATTGCTTGTGTTGTAAAAGTACAAAAATAACCATTATTCCCTTCAAACTTTGCTTTTGTGACCTGAAAATGAAATTTAGGAATTCACCTATTTCTATGTAAAAACGGGCAAATTTGCCCATTTTCATTTACATAAAACAATATATGAATCAGGATTTACATGTATTTATATTAAAGTTATATAAAAATGAACAAAAATGTTTAGAAGTAACTTGCAACTTGCACACTTTCATCTAACAAATCCCACTCCTTGAGCCCAGATGTCAAAAGCTCGGCACTCGACTTTTTCAGACCAAGATCTCTGACCAAGTCATTGAGGTCTCTTTGGTTGGGGTAGTATGAGATTTTCTCGTCAGCTGCACCTCTGAAATTGTATTTATACTAAAGTTATACAAGAATGAACAAAAATGTTTAGAAGTGAGTCGTTTTTCGAGACTTGCGACTGTAATGTAAACCACTTTCACGTATCAGCCCTCAAATATAGTCTCCCATCATGTTTTCATTATACGCTCCAAGGTCACAAAAGCAAAGTTTGAAGAGAAAAAAACGGATCTTTTCCATTTACTTTAGGCATAAGCAATTGGGAAATAACACTTTCTGCCAGGAACAAGAAAAAGTAAAAAATTTGTTACATCGTGTTATTTACTGCTACTAAGACACAACTCTGTATTATTATTTATCGTTTGGAACTGTGCTGATGATCCATAAACTATTATTATTATTTGCTTTGTCCTTGTGAAATATTAACGTGTAAAGAAATACAAACTATTAACATGTAAATGTACTTATATCTATTTGTGTATGCTAAATAGTAAGGTAAAGTATATCAAATAAAGAGTTATATGAGATATGTACTTTACATTTTTTTCTTCAACTAAACTTGAAAAATAGGAGATTACACGTTTCTATAGTAAGAGTAAGAGTTTGTTTGCAGTTAAGCACAAAGCTATACAATTGGCTCTCTGTGTTCTGGCCACCACGGGTAAAAAAACACACTAGATAATAGTGTTTTAAGTCCGTAGACGTTCCGCTGTGCCACTTGGGGGCAAGACTAGAGACAACTATCATATAAACGAAAAAAGATAAAAATAATAGGCATGTAAATTTTATCAAAGTAGCAATAAAATATAACTTAATTACTGTTAGTTGTTGAACCTCGTGATATATTATTTGGACGATTGTTGTTGATAAGGGGTAATAAGGATCCACAGTACTCAGATTTGAGTTTTCTTGTGTATCGATTTAGAACATTATTTACTTATTTCCCAGTTTATATACAGGATTGGTTTTATGAGCTTATAAACTACTTTTTTAATTTGATCTATGTAATTAGTTTACTTTTGATCAAACGCTATTAATAATTATGAATAACCCCCTTGGCATGGCTTTAATTTCATTCGTAAAACTATATTTTAGCCAGCTTAGTTACGGTTTGTATATGCAGATTCTTTTTAAATTCTGAACTGTAAATGTAGTTTATAGTAATAATAACTTTTTATTCGTACAAAAGCGAGAACTGTCTCTTTCAAGCCATCATTATGGATGTAAATGCTTTATTAAGAAAAGTTGATGTTTTATGATAATTTCTATCTATTTAATTGCACAGAACCATGAAATAAAGCCTCTCTAAATTGTTAAAAGTTAGATAACTTTAAGAGATCTGCTTCTTAATAAAATTATTTAATACAACTATTACACATCATAGGAATATGTGTTTTCATTTGTTGTTCTTCTATAAAATTGTTGGTAAAAGTGCGTAACGGAATACAAACTAACGTTTTCTTGAGCCTTTTATTGTTTTAACCAATATTTTATTTAAAAACACAGACTTAAGGGAAGCAAAATTATCTGATTATTTATATTTTCGCAGAACAAAGCTGCCGTATATACTTCACATATTTAGGTATTTGGTATTTCCAACCCGAATGGCAAATTATGGGACACATGGTCTAAACGGCCAGGTCAGCAAGTTTAAGGCTGAGACGTATTCTTCTTTAATTAAGAACTGCAGAGCAGAAGAAGAACAACCAGCCAGGGAAACCCACAGACTACAACTTAAATTGCAGAGCATATTATTAAGTAGCATATAGTGGGCTCGAATCTTAGATTATTTGAATAGTACGCTAAGCATCAAGTTGCATCCGGTTCGACATTTGTAGATAATATCAAAACCACTATATATGATACTTTATATATTTCAGAGGCATTTACTTTTTTAAAATAGATAAGTGGAAATAAATATAAACATTCTTATCGTTTGACTTCAAATTTGTCATCCATGCAGTAAGTAGTTGGAGCATTACTTCAAAAATCGCGTGCTGTTGGATTCCTCGGGCAGGAGGGGGAATAGAGACTATGGAATCATAGGTTCACGAAATAAAACCAGAAAGCACCTTGGTTAAGTGTACAGATAGTTCATGAGCGAACCACTAAAGGACAACAATGTGTTATCAACTTTATAGAAATAATCAATGTCTTAGAATTAATCATTTAATCTAATTTCAATAAGGTTTATTTAAAATTATCACAATTACAATTTCGCTTTATAAGTAGAAGATTAAATTGTTATTTTAATGTTATCTACGTTATATATTTTTTGTTTTTATACGTCTTGCAGAGGCAGATGCTATTAATAAGGATAGTATTACTATAGACTAGTGATGCTACTAAGAGTATTGTTACCACAGTTTGTAAGATCATCGATTAAAATTATCGCGATGGATCACAAGTCAAAGACTATGTCATAGCATTTGTTGACTTGCAGGTGGCTAACGTACTCGACTCGTTATTCAAGGATCGTTTGAGGACGTTATAATGTGCGGTCAATCCCACTATTCGTTGGTAAAAGAGTAGCCTTAGAGTTGACGGTGGGAGGTGCTGATTAGCTGTCTTCCCTCTAGCCTTACACTACAAAATTAGGGACGCCTAGCACAGATAACCCTCTTGTAGCTTTGCGCGAAATTCAAAACAAAACAAACCTCTGTACATTTTATGAATAAAATACAATATAAAGATTGTAAGAACATTTCAGAGCGACATTCAAAATTTTGTTATTTAAACTACTATTTTATGAATTAATTCAATTAGTTTGGTATCAAATTGTAGATTACATGTCAAGATTTAGTAATATATATTAGTTGATTTATTAATTTAAAAATAAATATTAAAATAACATTTTTGTATGTCACGTGGTATGTTAAATTCTGCATTGGTTCAAATTATGTTTAGGATGTCAAAATACTAAATATGTAGTTTCATACGAATTGGAAACTAAAATTACTAATACTGACAAAATAAGAACTTCATATCTTTTATGTTTGTTGAGGCATGACTTACGTACTGAATCAAACACAATGGCTCTACTCACCTCTTTCTATTTTCGAAACAGTTCCTTATATGTATTCACTTCAATATATCATATGTGAATAACCAATCGAAAGATCAGAATGTTCCTCTACTCACTTTTTCAGCCCTTTTAAAATACTGGAAGCCATCTCGTTTCTCCAAACCGAAATTTCAAGCAGATAGGTTGTGTCTTTAGTCTGCTCAAAATTACAAATTTTTAAAGATAAAATACAGCTTACAGCTTAATTACTAAGCTTGATAAATTATAGTGGAATTCTATGGTATCGATGTAGTTATTTATGATTTTTTTACTTATTCAAAATCTAAATATAAAACCTAAAAATAATTACTTCGTTTCACATCCTCCACGTGCAAAATTTGAAAAGGCTTACCAACCTACGGTAATCAGTAAACGAGTACAAAAGTAATGGTAACTAGAAGATATAATTGCTTGCTAAACTTATTTATTCACCCTTTTATGTTATAAGAAAAATGAGTTTAAGAACTTATTTGTAAAGAGTAATAATAATGTATAATAATAGAAATCTAACTGCATTTTACCAAATACTACTAATCCATGAAATAACGTCAAAACAGGCCACTCTGTAAAGACTAAAGGTCAGTTTTATATTATTAGATGCTGTGACATGCGTGTACGTGCACAGCATCAATGCAAGGTTTGTAATGTTAGCCAGGAAGGATTAGAAGGTCAATATACTAAAAATAATAAATATATTATAATTGTATAATGTTACGAGATTTAGGATATTTAGACTAAACGGTTGTGTTTTCGCTTAATAATTTGTAGTCATTCTAGAATAAAAAAACATAATATATATATATTTATTTCCTAACTGCTATGGTAGTTACGACATCGGTCAAATTAATAGACTCCATTTAGTTAGAGTAAAGATAATAACAAGCAAAATTTATAAGTTTAAATGATAAACAAACGTTTAAAATGTATTTATAAGGTTATATAGGTTATACAAATAATATTGAGATTTATGGGACGAAGAATAGTTTTTAATCCTAACATAAAAATCATTTCATACTCGGACTAGTAACTAACCAGACTCTAAATTTTCACAAACTTGTCTTTAGTAAAACTATTTCATTAAAAGTCTGATTCTTATATACAACAAAATGCAATATTTACAAAAAGTGTACTAAATTTTGTAGAGGTACACATAATGCCTCAAAAACTATAGTATCAATACTTAACTAGTGCATATTGTATTGAGCCCCTCGCGAAATGGTTTAATTAATAATTTGTTTTCAAGGATGGATTTTTCATAATAATATCTCCAAACATCGTGCAATAACTTAAAATACAACCTTACCATTTCACTATATTTTTATTGTGTACAACAGTAAATGAGTTCTTAACAAAAAACTTCATTTTTTACATGTTAACATTTACTTTATAGTTTTCACTGAGGCTATATATATTTTAGAAAACAAGTGACGTTATAGGCGTACGGTGTTACTAAGGTTATTAAACAAGTGTGTGTGTGTGTTTCTTATGACAAAGCCACATTGGGTTATCATTAATCATGTTACCGTTTCATTGTTTCTGTTTTATAGCTGTATTACATTATTAATTTCTGAGATGTTTAATTTTAACATACTTTAGTGCTTTAATAAAGTAGCAATCAGGTTGAAAAGAGATGTTCAGATCTTCATAATTCATACGTACACATAATTATGTACTGGGGTTAATTCTAACAATAGATTTTCAAGCAGTTTCATGTGCTCATGTTTCTTTGAATAACATTCTCTATTATTTGAGTTTAATATTTCACCTGACGAAGAGCACTTGAAAACATGTTGTTCTAATGACTCCTTTTCGTATATATATATATGTGTGTGTGTGTGTGTGAGTGTGAAGTGTCAGTCTGAACATATATATATATATATATCTTCACTCGATCACGCTTATTTTAGTTTGAAGTAATTTCAGAATTACGTTAAGAAAAACATCCTAAAGACAGTTCATATTTTTAGATATAACACATTTTATGATAAAATCTATGAATAAGATTATCAGAATTATGAAAATATAAAATGATGTCGTTATTAAAACACATCCAATGAGTAAAGCGGATATCCCTGAAAGTTCCTGTTAAGTTGGTTTAGTGCTTTAAGTTGTGTTTTTCGTATGTAATTTTTTATAAAATACCCAAAGTCTAAAAGCGAATTCTAAGAGAACTAAACAAGAATTTGAAAAGCTTTCTCTCTATACACACACATATATAATAGTAAATACATACTTCCAGTTCGAACAATTTTTTTATTAATTTAGCACAATGTTACGCTGTTTTCGCCACTATTTTAACTTTATTAGTCTCCCGAAGAAGGCAGTTCGAACAGTCACCTTTAATATTATGCCGCGCTTTCTTACTAGAATCATCGGTAATATAATGGCGTAAATTCAGATATACTTTATATATACTTTATTAAAATTCAAAACATTATTCCTTTCATATGAAAGGTTAACGGATGTGTACGAACTCCCTGAACTTTAAGTTATTTCTACACAAATGTGTCGACACTTTTTAGAAATCATAGGCTAATTTTAACATGTATGGGATACAGGTTCTGTTTCTTGTTTTGCGAACTATGCTCTTTCATTAGGTAAATACTTGACAGGCTAGTAATAATCCCCCATCCCTCCTCAAGAATAAGGACAGGAACTAACCTTTCAGTTTTAACCTTAGTAACTAGATTAGTAAAAGGACGGTGACCAGAGTCATTGAGTTGCGTTTCTAATGTTATTATAGATGTTTCTTCTCGTAGTTTATCAAAAAAGGATGATTTTGAGTTAGGTTTGATTTCCTTTATACGAAGTATTATAACGTTAGGCTTAGGTTTAACTAAAGGATTTTAACTCACTGTCAAAATGATAAGACTAACTTAAAAAACAATATTCATATGGTACGGTAAGATATGTGGAGAAATATTCAGAAATATATATAGGTTAGACTCTCGTGCTATTAGAATACTAAATACCTCTGCCATGTATATGAAAGGAAGAAAGAAGTTGAAAGATCACTTTTTAAAAAATGTGATTTCTCTCTCAAAAACCAAATTGACTTTTAAACTTCCTTATTATAAGTTCATTTCTGCTAAATTGTTTTAAAATGTATTAATAAATAAAATGATTTAAAATCTGAATAATTTAACCTCTTTTTAAACTCTGTAAATCAAGATATTCAAGAATAAAAAGTATATGTTACCATTGTGATACCAAGGTGTCTTCCGCTGGTACAGCAGTAGGTGTACAGATTTACAACGCTAAAATCAGGGGTTCGATTCCCTTCGGTATACTCAGCAGATAGCCCAACATGGCTTTGCTATAAGATAAACACCTTTGGTTTGTGATACGAGGGTGCTTCGTTTGAAAATGTAATGGTAGTGTGCTTACCTTCTGATTTTATTATTTTAATTACAAAAAATATTGCATTCTAATATATAATTTTCTCGAATGGGGAATAAAGCGGAAGCTGAGAAGATAATTTCTTAACAAGAACGTGAAAATGTAAAGTAAAAAACAGGTTCTGCTTCACACAATAAATCTTTAAGACAATGTATATCTCGAAATGGATTATCACTGATTACTCTCTTACCATCAGGCAGACAATATCGCTGCCTGTGGAGGGATGGTTCGGAATGTTCATCGAAATCATAGTTAAAATATATTTTCAGTTGGTAATCAGAATTTTACAATACTATGCAGTGTTTGCTATTATAACAACATCTAGGTAATGACTCAGTCACAAGTTCTGGGAACGTATAAACATATCATAGTAAAAAGCTTAAATTTCTTGTTCTGCTTTCTTCTGCTTCTTTTTAGTTAGACTTTAACTCAATAACCAAAACAATGGTACCAATGAATTTCACTGAGGTGACATAGTTTCAAACAGATCATTCTCTTTCATTAGTATTATTAGTAATTAGTAGTAATGAAAAAAAATCATAATTCTAGTATAAACGATGTTATCATTACTCCTTAAAGTTAGTTTTTGAATAGAAAATTGGTGTTTCTTTAGAACTCTCAAGTACAAGGTAAAACAAGAATTACCAGCCAATAATAGATAATCAATAAATATTACGGATGGAACCTCATTGTATTTAGAAGTTGGTTATAAATACAACCCACCTTTTGAAACACTGCATTATTTAAAATAAGTAAAGAAAAACTTTTTTCCAAAAATTAAGTAAATGGGGGAATTACTAGTGTCACTCCTTCAAAAACAATGCAAGAAAGATAGTAGGGTTGGCATCTGAAATTTACGATTGGCAGTTTAAGAGGAGTAAGAAATTTAATCTACAGTTCCAACATAATCTTAGGCCTAAACAGTGCTTTGACTGAATCTCCAAAATATTTCAAAGTTAAACCAATTTTCTCACATAACTGGCATGACATATCATAAACGAAGTTTTAATTAATAACTGTAGTGGTTAAAGAATAATTAACGCTCAATGTGCTTGTAAGAATTTTGGGTAGCTATTTTGAACACAAAGTAACAATTATAAATGAGCTTGACTATTGTTTAACTGTAATTTCAAGTTCAGAACTTTGAAGACTCATTTTATGCTTCTTATGTTTTACTATTATTAGCAAAATGTGGGTCTAATATCCCCTTTCTGTGAAACTGTTTATTTAAAGAATAATTTATTTATTTATTTCATGTTTAAAAGATCTTATCTTAATTACAAAATTATTAACACATTACACTAATGAAACAAGACTAAAATCGTCGAATTACTGGAAAAATATCTAGCGAAGTATAGAAAATTTAACCCAAAAATTCCTTGTATGCATATAGATAACCAATTATTTATAACTAAGGTTACAGCATAATTCCTCCTAAATTACTTTTTATATTTTTAATTTAAAAAAGCACCGTGGATATAAATGTCTAAAAACTGACTTAACATTTCAATGAACTTTTTTTTTCACAGTTTACAATTTTTTTAATTACCATAGTACTAAAGAATCAACATATGACTAAATGGCGCTTTTGTCACCCTCCAGTGTCAAAGTTCAGAACTCCTAATACTTACCAGGAAAGTTGATTAATAAATGTTATAGTTAAAACAAACAAAACAACTTTTAAATTGATATTTTTTGTGTAAAAGGAAGAAATAGATTAGTTTTTTAAATAGGAGTTACATACATAATAAGTTTCAAAGCGTGATCAGATAATCAATATATACAAAAAAAACCTATAAAATAAGATGTCATCATATGTGAAATATCATAGATGTCATTGATGACATTGTTGAGAATTTATATCGTTTGTGAAATATCATAGATGAACCTGACGATGACCGAAGAAGGTTGAAACGGTTTTTCAAAAGATTTCGATTTCACAACCGGGTCATAGATGGCACGATACTCAAGAAGGCATTTAGTTCAGTAACTACACATAGGACCTTAAAACGTGCTCTGGAGTAATTTCTAAAATCTATTCTTTTCATGAATGTATATCAATTCAATAACATTTAAAAAAGGTAACTCTATACTCCACTGCAAATAGGGCCAATTAGAGGAGCAGGAGTGCCATTTCGCAGGCATCAAGTTTGCAGAGGGCCTCAAATTTACACACTTTTATTTGTATTTGTTAAGTTTGGTGACTTGATTTTATGCATAGAAAAGGCTAGAAATGCATGTATTAAATGTCAAACAATGTTAATAAATATATTAAAATTATGTTTAACTTTTCTTTTGGGCTAACAACTGTCTTATTTTGTTTTCGTATGTCATAATATTTAATTATTATTATTATTGCCAAGGGTCTTAAAAGATAGAAGTGGCCAAGGGCTCTCTGAACCTCTGAGATGGCATGACGCCAAATATTAATCTGTTCCTTAACCTAAAATAATCATAATACAAAGAATAAACAAGCTACACAACTTTCGAGTGTTTTCGACGAAGACACGCTAGAACAACTGCAACTGTTATTCCTATTACAATAATTATAATAATTGCCATTATTCCCATAAACACTGCCCTCTTGCGACGTATACGAAGATTCTCTTTGTGATAAAATATTTCCCATCTTCCTACTCTCCACGGGTAACTTTCAATCAGATCTTCTACCTGTAACAAAAAACTGTTATATTTGTATTTAAATATATACATGTTTGTGTTATGTAAAATTTTCTGAACATGTAATTTCTCACATATTGCTCCGTTAGAAAAATGACAGTTACTGTCTGATTCCTAGAAGTTTATATTAACTTTCTATAATATTCATGCACACGAAAATCGTTTTATTATATATATTCTATACAAAACGTATACTTCAGTTTCTGTACAGCTTCATGACGATAAACATACTAAATCTGTCAAAACTATGTGATAGTTTGGTTATAAACTGCTTAAGAAATACTGTACGTATCTGATAACATGATATGAAACACGAATTTCGTTAAATTTTGATAAACGAATAACGTTTCAACTGTTTATTGGATTAAATTTTGAAATTTTACACTAAATTAGATCAAATAAACCTTCCGTTATTACCTAAATTTACTAATTTCCTTTCTCTTCATTGTCCTAAAATATTTGTTTTTTAAAGTTTATTCTGAACCGAAGAATGAAAGTACGATCCAAAATGACTTCATTGGTAGAGACCAAGAGAGTGGACACTGACGTTTGAAATTTGGTTAAGGACGGACAAGAACACATCTAAAAAGTACCATAATCTTCTCTCTCTCTTTTTTTTTGTTATAGTATTTGGTTTTATACACAACCCATTTGAGAAAGTATTCGAAAGTCCCTTTTTATTCGTCCCTCGGTCGATCGGTTTGTTTTCCTTGTTTTTAAGTACAAAACTAAATAATAAGCAGCCAGGCATGGCCAGGTGGGTTAAAATGTTCGATTCGTAATCCGAAGATCGCGAGTTCAAATTCCCTTCACACCCAACACGCTCGCCCCTTCAAGCGTGGGGGCATTATAATGTGACGATCAATTCCACTATTCGTTGATAAAAGAGTAGCCTAAGAGTTGGCGATGGATGGTGATGGCTAGCTGCCTTCTCTTTGGTCTTACGCCGCTAAATGAGGGACATCTAGAGCAGATAGCCCTCGTGTAACTTTGGGCGAAATTCAAAACAAAACCACATCACTTCTTATATTACGAGTGAAAAAACTTACACTATGAGCTCAATACGAAGTTCAGGTATTCGACATGTGGCCTGTTTCTACTTCTTAGACAAGTTATAATTGTATTTTGTGGTATCCCTGATTTTAGTTCATGTATTTTAAGTTGAGCTTTGAGTGACTTTTGTTTCGAAGTTCTTTATCAGTTTCCATTTAGGTTTTATTTTCTCTTTGCTTCGTTAGCCTTATTGTCACTTTTGTTTTCACCGTTTCTTGCTAATTTTCTCCGACTTTCCTGTTTGTTGTTTAAAAATACGTTTATGTTTTATAATGATATTGTACTTTCTCACAATACAAATAATAAAGTGCAGCGGCGTGTAGCTAAATCTTACAACACTTTATATGAAACTAGTTATTCATTAACAATAAAAATGTTAAGCAATGATATTATTGTTTCCATCACTCTTTTACTACAGAATATGCACATCTCAAATAACATTTTAATTAAAAATCACATTCACGTGATTCTCATGATTATCCTTGGCTGAACACCAAACTAGGAAATGTGAATACTGTGTTGAGTTTTTGCACATCTAACATTTATAAACATTGTCGTACCGTGTCTAATAAGTGTATCTCACATTAAAAAACAAGAAATCTGCACATATTCTAACAAACACAAAAGCTGGATCTTCTTATCTGTTCTATAATTCATAATATTTGTTTACTTTTTATTTTTACCAATGGATCACGGATACCATTGGCTCTAACGACCACCTTTAGATATTATGTTTTTTTTTGTACATACTCTGCTGTGGCTCAAGTTTCCGTATTGTCGTTTCTTTTACATCAGCTTCTGTCCGTTCATTACAGTTTCTTCCATGTCAACATTCAAATTATAAATTTCAGCTTTTTCTATTAACTGTATGTTAACTTTAGTATTACATAAAATGTGCTGTACCTTATTTATCGGTTTAAATATAGAATAAAATAATTACTGATTTTAAACATATTAGATAAAATAATAATTAAACTTAAAACATTAAGCTAAGTAACCACTCCTTTTAATGCTTGAGTAAAGAACAATATTCGGCTAACATAACAATGAGCTGGCAAACAACGAGTTATAAATATAATGTAGTAACCTACTTTTTGGAGAACGTACAACACGTTTCGACAGAATATTTGCCTGTATTCTTCAAGTATAGTCTTTAATTCAGTAGTTCATGGTTTATGTATAAGTAAAAAGACAGAAGACACAAAAATGTATAGAAAATAAATGTTTTCACCAAGTGACAGGGTTATAGATAAAGGTCAAGGCTGGTCAAATCTATAGTCCTTGAATAAACGTAACCAAATATGGTTAAAGTTGCCAGAGATATTGTCACAGTTTATATAAAGATCATTTGGTTTAATCATATTATAATTTCTTAATAAGATCTTTTCTTTTTAGTTTCAGTGTAGTGTAGGGAAAAAGTTTTGTTACAAGGTATTTTGTGGCCAGATTCAAATGGATGACATGTTAAAAAGATATCTGAAATTCTTCTCCACTTTATATTCTTTTTATGTTTTATTTACAAGAAATGTGATATTTGTCCAATATATTTCTTAAAACATTTATATGGGATACTATGTATATGTTTTGTTTTGTTCCTTTAGTAGAAGGTATTTAGGGTTAGGTAAAAAGATGTTTATTTTATTTCAAGTTTTAATGTCAATTATCAAGTTATTAAAGGGGGTATAAAATGGAATGTTGGTCTAAGGCTAGGTTTAATATAATATTTTGTAAGGTTTTAAACTTTAATAAAAGCCCCATCTATGATGGTTGGGCTGAACTTCTAGATAGTACTACATTCTTTAAGTAGTTCAGTTTCTAAATCTTCTTTGTGGGTACAAAGTTACAATAAAATGTAAAAGTGAGTTTCTAAAGGTAAGGTTTTCATCCCCAAAACCAAAAAAGTAGTTGTTCACTTCACATCTTATATACGTATATATAAATACGTGTATAACATGGAATAATTTGTACAGATATTAGTCACAAACTTCTCAGAAATCAAGCTATTAATGAAAACAGCTCTACATTCTTTCCTCTTCAGGTTTAATATCAGACAAAAAAAATGTGGAAATGACTCAACATGAGGTTACTAAACACCTAAAATTTTGCCTTTCTAAGAAGACCACATCTCTTCCAAGAACAATGAATACCTCATATATCAAATGTGTTAAAGATGACATCCTGTGCGATGAACAAAAATAGCCAGTTCCTCCAAATTGGGCCATACCCAAAACGTATGTATTTTGAAGTGGACTTTCTCCAAATGTAAGTGGTCTTCAGATCACTGTCCTCACAGTCTGCGGAACACAAATTTGAAGTCCACTCACACCAAACACGCTCGCTTTTTTGGACCTAGGGGAGGGTTATAATATGACGGTCAATCTCACTATTCATTGGTAAAAGAGTAACCCACTAGTTGACGTTGGGTAATGTTGACTAGGTGTCTTCCCTCTAGTCTATAACTGCTAAATTAATGACGATTAGTGTAGATAGCCCTCGTCTATCTTTGTGCAAAATTCAAACAAATCAAACCAAACTTAGCATTTAAGGCGTCACGAAAACTAGCGAAATGTCGAATAAACATTTTAAAACTATGAAGACATTTTCATATAATTTTTAAATCAAATAGGGCACAAAAAATTTGAGAAAAATGTGTAACAATTCATGTATATTATATATGGTTCTTTTTCACTCATCATGGTGAACTAACATATCGATAGATTTGAAGAATATGTAGCGATGATACACATTATTTATTGTACAGCAGATATACTATTGCCGTATAATCAAATGACAAGTATGTAATCCTATGATAGATTGGGGTTTATAATTACTTATATAATCTATGTATTTCTTCACGAACCTTGAACTTTTACCGCCAGGCTAACACTAACTAAACGCTACCTGCCATGTCATCTTTGTCTTCAACACCTTCTAGTGTCGATTTTCATTTATAATTCATCTAAGCCCTTAATTCTTGTATTAGTAAATCAATGAGACAAATTCGGTAACATATTTTACGTGACCATGAAATAACCATAATAAGTTTAGTCGATATTTATGCCACCTATATTTATATAATATTAAAGCATGTTTAATTTCATTTGACGAATTTCAACTACCGTTTTTCCCTACAGAAACCATTTCCAGCCATTTTTATTCATTCTAAATAGCGTTACTGTAGAGTTTGGGTATTATAGTAACTTGCGAATGAAAGTAAAGAAGGATATGCCAACTGTATTACATCTGCTATATCCAATGTCATAGAGGTTTTATGTGTAACACCAGGACTCTTCCGTTTGGCTGGTATGATGAAAGATCAATTCACGTTAAAACAGTAGTCATCTGTTGTTTTTCAAGATAGAGTCGATGTAAAATAAGCTTTATGGAAGTGATGTAGTACTCTAAATGTAAGAAAAATATTATTTTTTATTAAATATTATTCTTAATCGAAAGCTTCAAAAATACTTTTCAGTATGACTAATTTCACGGCAGAGGGACACAAAGACGACTTCATTTCTCTTCTCTGCTAAGACAGTGTTACCAATGAAACCTCCCTTTCATCTTGAGGTAGTAGGTTACTAATCAACTTAAGTGTTCACAAGAGACAAAACAAGTTTGTCGACAATAATCTACTTTGGATACTCGCCAGTATTCTAGTCAGAGATAGCTCATCAACTCCCTGTTGTGCTCTATTTTACGAAAATGAAATAAAACCTGTTTTTATGACAGTATTTATATGATGAAGTGAACTACGGTAAAGTAGGACACAGGTACTTACAAACAATGGTTAAAAAGAGACCAGTATTATGACGCCACGTTCCAAAGATTGTAAGTATCTGCTATAGCTTACACTTAATTACAATTTTAACAGCATAAAACATTATTTCATAAACAAAGCATTTTCATTTAGTATACCTAAAGCTTTTCAAATTCTATCGTGACACTTATTTATTCCTAGTAATTGTATGTACAGATATATACGTATGAACATACAGTCAGATCAGTTTACAGAAAAATTACTAGGTTTTACGGCCCGGCATAGCCAGGAGAGTTAAGACGTTCGACTCGTAATCTGAGGGTCGCGGGTTCGAATCCCGGTCACACCAAACATGCTCGCACTTTCAGCCGCAGGGGCGTTATAATGTGACGGTCAATCCCACTATTCGTTGGTAAAAGAGTAGCCCAAAAGTTGGAGGTGGATAGTGATGACTAGCTGTCTTTCCGCTTGTCTTACTTACACAGCTAAATTAGGGACGGCTAGCGCAGATAGCCCTCGTGTAGCTTTGCGCAAAATTCAAAAACAAACATTTTCTAGGTGAATACAAGTGACCCTTCTCCCCCTTCCCTGCGAACATTCATGGGGTAAGACCCATCAGGCAGTGATTTTTAAGCAGAGACGTAGCCAGAAATGGCCATTTGGGGGGTTAGTTTGAATGCTTGATGCAAGCGCCGCAGGCGCAAAGACATGTTAGAGGGTCTGAGGGCATGCCCCATCGGGAAATTTTTTAATAAAAACATAAAATAAAAGCCTGAATTATGCACTCTGAGACCGCCTTTTTGGCAAAGTTCAGAGTGGCACACTGAGGCGTTCGTCTTATTTTTAATCATAAATAAATATATAGGCCTTTATATATAATATGCCCCCCAGTGGCTCAGCGGTATGTCTGCGGACTTACAACGCTAAAAACAGGGTTTCGATACCCGTGGTGGGCAAAGCACAGATAGCCTATTGTGTAGCTTTGTGCTTAATTCAAAACAACAACAACAATATATATAATGTATAACTTAAAGTTATCTGGCCCAGCAAAGAAGGCCTACAGTCCTGTCATCAATATATAAAATATAGAGTAACTCAGGAGAGTGCAAAATATATGTATAGTATATATCATCTGTATTCAAATATTATGAACAGTGTATGTACAGATTCCCTGGGTTTCAAGAATTAACTTCACAAATAAACAGTGGGTGGCACCGTGGCAGGCTAGCAGCACCACGGCACTAATCTAGTACCATTGGCGCCAATTGTACTGTGAATGTGACGTTGACAAACAGAAGTTGCGATAAACAATCATACACAATGTCAAGCCTGATAAAGCTAAAGACACAACATAGGTTCTTTAAACCCATTCATGAGGCTGAACCTGATCAATCTGCTGCAGCCAATCAAGTTGAATCAGAATTGTCAACTGAATTGTTAGAGTCATCACCATGGCCTTCTACCAATGCTGCCACTACCACCTCAGGTACAGTTTGGGACATTAGAAATTACATTTCTGATGATGTTAGCATTGGTAAACAGGTAAGTCGACTCCTCATTATATTAATTTTGTATTAAAAATCATGCAAACACCCTCCATCGTTGGATTTCACAGTGGAGATGGCTACTCTACAGTCAACATGCAAAGGGTGCTTTCTGCAAGTACTGCTGTCTTTTTGCTCCTGATGGTGCTGGTGTTGGAAGCCAGAAATTGGAACAACCTATGAGATTTCCATACACAAACTGGAAGAAGGCTGTTGAAAACTTCAAGGCACATGAATTGAGCAGTACCACCACGACAGCAAAGAAAAAGCTAACAATTTTCTTCGGGTCGTAAACACAAGTTCATCTGTGCACTTGCAGTTTGATGCAACTTACAAGCAAAAAATTGAACAGAACCGTCAATATTTAATGCCTATTATTGATTCTGTATTGCTGTGTGGGATTTTGCTTTGAGGGGAAAATATGATTCTGGTCCAATGTTTGTTGGTGAAACTGATGAGGAGCCCATCAATAATGATGGGAATTTTCGGGTAATTTTGCGCAACAGGGCAAAGGGTGATGTCAAGCCTTAAGAATACAAAGAGGAATGCTACGTATCTGAGTCCTCAAATTCAAAATGAAATCATTAATGCCTGTGATACTCATGTTCTTGATGCTTTGATCAACAGGATTAATGCTGCAAAGTGTTTCTCAATATTAGTTCATGAAACAACAGATATTTCAGGCATTGAACAGTTTTTGCTGTGTGTTAGATATTTGCATGCCAATGGCAACTCTGTTGCAATGAGAGAAGATTTTTTTGCAATTTACACCTGTTTTTGATGTGATAGGCAGAAACTTGGCTGATGTTATTATAACCAATCTGACAAAATATGGTTTTGACATGGCTTACCTGCGAGGACAAGGCTACGACGGTGCTACTTCAATGAGTGGGAAATTCAATGGTGCCCAGAAACACATAACTGATAAATTCCCACTTGCAAACTATGTACACTGCAGTGCCCATTCCCTAAACTTGGCAATTTCTGATGCTTGTAAAGAAGTTCCTGTGTGAAATTGCATGGGAGTAATTTCTAGCATTGAAAACTTTCTCAATACACCCAAACGAAAGTACGTTTTGGCTCTTTCTGTGGAGAATAAAGCACCTGAATCGAAAAAAAAGTTTGAAAGGTCTCTGCCCCACCCGGTGGGTTGAGAGGCATGACTCAGTGATTGTCCTTTTGGAATTAATCCATACAGTTGTAGATGCCCTTGAAACCGTATCAGGATGGCAAGACAGAGATTCTGCCACGCAAGCCAATCAATTGTTGTGTTCTATATTACAGCCATAATTCATCATCACTTTACTTTACATTGCTAAATTGTTTTTTTTTTTTTCAGTTTACCTCTGTGCAACTTACTGCAGCAACAGAACATTGATTTAGGTGCTGCGATGCATCATGCAGAAATAGTGGAAGATATAATCCGTTCACTCAGAAATAATACTGTGAATGAATTTAACACTTTCTGTGAGCCTCAAACTCTGTGTAGTGAGCTTCAAATTGACATCATTATGCCAATTCAAGCTAAAAGACAGCCCTGAGGAGTACTTTCGTATTTGTTCAATTTGTTGATCACTTTCTTTCACGAATCTGTGATCGTCTGTTCAGTCACAAAACTCTCCTTAAGAACTTCATGTGTCTACTACCATCAGAATCTACCACAGAACGGTCAGAACCTACAGCACAATGTGACCAAATTAAAGAGTTGGACAATATACACAAGGCTGACATTAACAGCACTTCACTAGCTGCAGTAGGTGAACTTAGGGTTTGGTACAAATCACTTGCGAACCACAGACCAAAAAATGTCATATATGCATATACAATGTGCAATACAGAAATGTTCCCAGTTATTTCTAGACTGTTGAAGGTATTTGCCATGCTGCCTGTGTCAACGAGCTCAGTAGAGTGTTCGTTTTCATCTTTGAGAAGACTCAAAACGTGTTTGAGAAATACCACCACTGAAGGTCGATTGAATGGCCTGGCCTCATTACACATTCACCGTGATATTAAAGTTGAACTAAACATTGTTGTATATGTTCTGGCAAGAATGAACAGGCGTTTGAGCCTTTCATAGATATTCGATTGTATTTGTCTAGTTCTGACAAAACTTGCTGTGTTAAAAGAGTATTCAATCACTAAAAATTTGCATTTGACTATTTGTTGTGTGTGAAATTATCTGCCATGCAAACACGGATCTTTAAGAAACTTCACAGATGGCAACTGAACTTGACTACAAAATTTGGGTCCATGGGGAGGGTGAACCTCCAAACCCCCATTGGCTACGCCCCTGTTTTTAAGTATATGAGAAAAATAAGTAATTCCTCTAGACACTCCCATTTGTGTATATGTCAGAATGTAGGAAATAGCAGAAAATGGTATCTTTAACCTCTCTCCCCATCTGCTCTCTCGATTCTTACGCCCAAAAATGACTAATTATAACTTGAAGAAACATTTCCTTGTTTTGTAAGAATATTTCAATTAAATGAATAAACCCCAACTTACTGATTCTGTTGGAGATGAGGACCCTTGTAGTTTCGTATTCCCCGTGTAGTTTTCATTTAGTTCTTTTGATTTGCAATCGTTCTTCTTATAATAAGGATGTTTAATAGGATCTGTTGTAGATTCATCATTCACATGAGTTCCAAGTCTGACAACGTTTATGTCAGAATTGGTAAAATTGTAATGGGTGTGTGGGCTATCTTCAGTAAACTTAACTCGCCTTCGGTGGTCCATGTCAAAGGAGCATGTACATAGAGATTCCACTGGATCCCACAAGTGATTTTGAAGAGATTCTCTAGAAATATCCATCAAGCTTTGTGTTAAAAGTCTATTGTTCAAAGTACATCTTTGACAAGTGCATGGAATTTTGGAAGACGTGTTGTAAGGTAGCTGCTGAAAGCTTGCACTTTCCTCAATGATATTACTACTGCTTAGTTTTTCTTGACCAAAATCAAGAGCAGATCCTTCTGGTGAATGCCGAGTTTCCAGATGATGGAACCCTCTTGTATGACTAAATGTTTTGTCTTTCAGAGGACTTTTAAGGATTTTATGTCTGTGCACTTGTTGTAGTGACAATCGTCTTTCTCTGTGACAGTGACGACAGAAGCTGTTGCTGGACTCACTCTGACAGTCAGTGAAACCTTCTGAATCATCAGGATGCATGCGTGTCATAGAATCTTGAACGCTTTTATAATAATCTTCATATGTTTTGTTGAACTTTTCAGAATGTCGGTGTAATTTACAGTTATTACACAGTTTTGCTGTAAGTGTGTGTCGATTTGGGGGTGAAAAATTATCTTCATCTTGTGAAGAATCAAGTCGAGTGTGCTTTTCATCACCGTAAAATAAGCTTTCTGAATGTACACCAGGATCAAAACTGTCTGTAGACACTTGATCTCCACGAGTGATCCCGCTAAAGTCAGAACTGGACTGACGAACAGATTGTGGAGGATCTGGCTGGTTTTGAAACCCACAAGTGGGACAACTCACCAAACAATCAGAAGTCGGTGTAATTTTCCTGTTATTTTGAGCTTCGTCATTCAACTCGCCTAATTGTTCCTTATTGAGCAGGAAACGTGTTCCTAACTTTTCCTCTGTAAAATATTTCTGATGACTGTCAGACCGACTTGGGATTAACTGATGCTTCTGAGTATCAAGCTGTGTTTTTACGTTTGCATTGAATTTCTTATTACCTATTAAGTTTATTTTATTTGTAGATTTTTTATACCTGTGTATAACATCAGTTTTCTTGTATCCTGTTGAAGAGTTAAAATTATTTTTAAGAATTCCACCAAAACCTTTATTATTATGTATTGATTCTATTTTCTCAGACTCTTTCCTGGACGTTTTTGATTTTCCTGATGCTGAAATATTACTTTTATCAAGTCGCACCAGTTCTTCACTACTGGTAACTTCGGAACTAACGCCTTCAAGATCATCAACAAGTTTGGTTTTTTGCGAATTATTTATGGACTTTTCGTTGGCATTATCGGAAACTTTTGAGCATTGTGGTTCTTTTATTTTTTCGAAATAAGCATTAATAAAACTCATTACTTTCTCTTCCTCGTGTTGTTTGTCAACATTTTCGGTGTAAACGTTGGCTAATGAGGGACTAGTTTGGTCGGCTTTTAAAAGTTCTTTATTTGAGTTTTTTTTTATGCTAAATTTCTCATTACATAAACTTTGCATATTTTCGTGGTCGGAATTTAGACCATGGATAAAGCTGTTTTCTGTTTCGTTAAGATATTTTTTTACTGTTGCACTTCTAGAAAGGTCCTGTTCGTCATCGGGTAAATCTTCTTCTTTTTTCTTGCTAGAGTTACTATGAACAGTTTCACTTTTGTTTAGTAGTTCATTTTTAATTTCTGTTTCTGACGACGTTGATAAGTGTTCAGAAATTTTAGTGTGACTAAAATCGGGTTCATTCTCTTGCATGGAATCTTTATTATTCTCTTTTAAAGAATTTTTCGTGTCAAAAGATGTAAATTCACTGCTAGAAACCTCTAGAAAGCTGGAGTCTTTTTGTAATTCTTCAGGAAAAGGTAAAGACAGTTTTCGATTTAGAAAATGTGGAGGGGTTTCTATTATATCTTTCAATAATTTGGGAGATGGTAAACGGGAACTTTTACTCTTCCTTTCAGCAACCTTTGGACTTTTATCAGAATTGCTTTCTTTGGCACTATTCTTGTTTTCATTATCAGTTGATTTTCTGGCAGCTAACTCACTACCCTCAGAATCTTCATAGATAGGATTTATTCGACTAACTGAATAGAATTTTTTTGCATTTCGACTTCCTTCAGAGGTGCTTGTTGAATACAATGGGTCATCAGTCAGTATTCTAGAAGGTTTCTTCCTATGCTCTTGCCAATGGTTTAACAAGAGTTTCAGCATCACGGTCACTTGAATGTTTGTCTACTTTTGTCTAGATAGGAAATAAAAGTTGTGACATTTCTTAGACGCTCTTAATTTACACGTGTGCAAAATCAATATCTAGCAATTTTATTTCATAATATTCCATGATATATGGATATTAAGTTCTTTGAAATAATAGAATGAAACGAAGGCAGGTTTACAAAAATCAAACCTGTTATTTGGAACTACAACAAATTGTTTCAATGTCCTTACCACCAGAAGTTCATTGACGCAGATAAGAATCTTTCGTTAGTAACTGCAATATTAAATAATTGGTATCAACACTACCTTGAAAAACATGATAGATTTTTACGTAGACAGATTTATTAACAACCAAAATATACAATTAATTAATATGCTTAAACAGTTTGCTTGAAACATTAAAATGAAGCATGGTACTGAAAAGATAGTTTAATGGTCTTTTTAAACCTTTTAGTTATATCAATAATTTTATAATAATAACAACAAAAGAGGTAATTAATTCTAATTATTATGAAAGTTTTAACATTTAAAGTAAATTTCTATTTAAGCGACTAGTTTTCGCCTATAATTATAATTATATTTTAAAATTATCAAAAATAAAACTTTTTCTAGTGTTGAAATCAATCCATCAGAGTATACTTTTCACTTGAGTGGTTGCATGATTAAGTTCACTGAAGATGTAATTTTTCGTTACTCTGTAATCTTTGGAGCCTTATCTCTTCAAAATGCTTCAAAATAATAAAAGTTAGTAATTATGAATGACACTGAGATTTTCTTGGTACCACGTTATATAATAACTATTAAATTAAACATAAACGTACTTTCAGACTAAAGCACTGAGAAATGTCCTCCACTGGAACAGCAGTAAGTCTACGGATTTACAACAGTAAAATCAGCGGTTTGATTTCCCTTTATGGACACAGCACATAGCCCGATGTGGTTTTCCTATAAGGAAATAAACATACGTACACTTATATGTTGAGAGTATAACCTTGAAACCACATTTGACACACCAGTTAAAATTACGGTTATTCCTGTAGAGATAAAAAATGTATTAGTTTAAATTTAGATAATTATTTTATTACCAAATTAAAAACTTTACATGCTAATCGTTGGAAATTTTATTCGAGAGAAGAATTATTTAGAGAAAAATTTGAATTAGGTCAGGCTTATCCTTCGATAACTAAGTTCCTGAATCTTTGTGAAATTTGTTTGGTAATTGTTAACCAATCTTTCGCGTTTAAGAGAAAAGTCAATGTTTGTACAGTCTCAAAAATCTTGATTCTTCATCATGTAAAAGATGATTTTCTTTTAATGTATTGCTTGCTGAGAATTTTTCTCGACAAGCTGTAAAGAGTAAATTTATACGTGCGTTTACTATGTAGAGAAATACGTTTATTTATCTTTGTAAGATGGTAGATTTCTACATGGATATACCACACAATGCCACTATTTCAGCTTGACTAGATTCAGCGATGTTTCTACCTACGCATATTATGAACTGTACCCCTTTTAATTTTCTTATAAGCGTGATAGACTTTTATATAAATGTACTTCACCAGGTAACGATTTCAATTTGGCAAGATGCACCAGCCAGGCTACTAAATGTCTACATATTTGTTCTATCTACTATAATAACTTTACCTTTCTTTGTAACGAGGGCCCGGGATGGCCAAGCGTGTTAAGTCGTGCGACTCGTAATCTGAGGATCGCGGGTTCGCATCCCAGTCGCGCCAAATATGCTCGCCCTTTCAGCCGTGGGGGTATTATAATGTGACGATCAATACCACTATTCATTGGTAAAAGAGTAGCCCAAGAGTTGGCGGTGGGTGGTGATGAGTAGCTGCCTTCCCTCTAGTCTTACACTGTTAAATTAGGGACGGCTAGCACAGATAGCCCTTGAGTAGCTTTGTGCGAAAATCAAATCAAATTTTTTGTAACGTGGCAAATTTCAGCGTAAGTATACCACCCAAGGCAACGAGTTTATTTTGACAAATTGCAGCAGGGAAAACTTGAAATGTATGTTTATTTTTATTGTAGCATGATAAATTTCTACATATATATACTATACAAGATAACCATTTCAGTTTGACGTGATGCATGCAGCATTGTAAATTTTTATGTACGTATACTGTGTACAAGAATACTTTTATTTATTTCTATTTAACATGGTAGTTAGATAGAGGTATTATAAAAGATATATTTTGACCTTGTTCAACAAGGTGCAGCATGACAAGTTGCCGTACAGATGTATTATGTGCAAAAGTATCCGTTTAACGGGATTTGTTGTAGCAAAGTTTTGGAAAAAAAAATGTATTTTTTGGCCATGAACGTAGTTATGAAAGAAATCACTGATTGAAGAGAACCCCAGGGCACGATGATTCGTTGCTATAACAGTGAAACATCTATCAAGTCTCAGCTAATATTAAATTTTTTCATTTTTTTTCTCGTTAACTTCGACTTTTAAAGAGGAATTACTGAACTGAATTTATTCTCTGGTCTTTATTACAATTGTCAAGTTATACATATTGTGATGTGTATATACCAAGGTTCGAAATGTGCGTGGATTGCTGTAAGGCGTCTCTCAATGACGAGCAATACAACCCAAGAACTCATTCATTATAACTTATAGTCTTATAAGTACTTAAAGGCAAAGTCGTCATGATCAGATATTAATCATTGTCTAATTCTGTCTTCTGTCACCACATCTAGTGCTTTCCAGGACTTTTCTGAAGATGGCAACAAATTAGCAGCTGAATTAAGTGTGTGTGTTTTCTTATAGCAAAGCCAGATCATGCCATCTGCTGAGACCACCGAGGGGTGGCTGAAGTAAGATATAAACTAATTTGTAATTATTACATAGCAGTGAAAAATATAACTCTTTATTATATAGACCTCAGTGGTCGTTTAAAAGCCTTGTTCCAAGGCAGTTAGGTTCAACATACGGTGTAATTAAAACTAATATATTTTATTTATGAACTGTAAGAGCAGCTGTTATTTTACCAACATTTAAATATGACAGAAAAATATGAAAAACATTTCTATAATTGAAATGTATCGCGTGTTTTTCACTTTTATCATTTTTTCAGTTCTATAGGAAGTAAAGTGTAACTTGATTTAGTTTCAAAGGTGGTGAGTTGGTAAAAACGTATCTTGGATGTGACGTTTATTTATATTTGTTATTAGAACCTAAACTTTACAAATATTTTTCACAGCTAATTTTATACAATTTTACATTATGATTAATGAATTAATTTTAATATAATTTTATTACACGCATGCTTACTTACTAAACGTTGTATTTATGTTTCATTATTTCCCTCTACCCCCATCTCTAAGAAAATAGGAAAATATTAAGAGCATCAATGTACTAGTTGAAGTTCCTGGTTCTTAGTGAAATAAAAACATAGAAAAAGAAGTCTTTACTTGCTAAACCAGAATAATACTAGCACGAAACAAAAATATCTGATGAAATAGGTACGCGGATGATCACGTACATTTAGACGAGGAATTTACCTTTCTTCGATTACTGCGATGTTTCTGTAATTTTTGAAATTAGAATGGATTTTAAACCATTATATAAATCATATTATTTTGTATAACGTAGAGAATTTAATACGTCGATTAAATGTACCCAAGATATTTGAGTGTGACTACAACCATGATACATTTTCGTCACTGGTAATATCTTTCTTTAATTCTGGTCTTCTTCAACACATTAAATGTTGTTTTTCGTTTGTTACAAAAATATTTTAGAATGTCAAATTTAGATACAGGTAACGCCTTTTTAATTCATCAGAACTGTCAACTATTTCTAAGACTTACGTCAGTTTAAAAAGGTTATTTGTTCTATTCATTCATACTAGAAAGCGCTCTGATAATGTATATTTTAGCAATATAAACTCATTAATGGAGTAAAAGCAAATCATTTTGAGTAGCTGCAACGGTTTCATCACTTTGGAAACCTGTGTCACCCGTTTTTTGAACATGTTTTGGCAAGAAAAATGTTTTTTAATATTTTATGCCTCAGTAAATCACTTTACTTAATCCGTCATTAAAAGTGGAATTATTTTCGAAAATGTGCATATTTTAATAATACATTAGTAAACAACGATTTATAAGAACAATGAAGTGTTTTATTTTTGGTAAAATGTATATGTATATAAATACAGAGATAGTAATAAAATAAGCCATGACACAAATCATTTACGCTGCTTGGTTAAAAAAAAAAGAAGGTAGTATTTCACCCACAGCGTTTCTAGGATGTAAGTTAGGTATTGTATCACCGCTATTTAACATTATTTAAAAGTACTCACCTATATAATGACATTTTTTAGGGTAGCCTCACCCGATCTCAATTTGTAAAAAAATCGGGCCTTTTAAGTATATACGCAACCTGCAACGGCCTAGTGGTCTAAATCAGATACTTGTTGTCAGTGTTTTTTAGGGAGGGATAAATATAATACAAGTGTCCTAGATACACTGGTGGCCAAAATCTTAAGGCCAATGAACATAAAGAAAAAATATGCATTTTGCGTTGTTAGACTCAACCACTTATTTAAGTAGAGCTTCGAAAGACGAAAATAAGAAAAGGGAAAATAGAAATAAAAAACTTTTTTAACATTTAATAGGGAAAATGTGAACACTACGAAATTAGCCTAAATACTAGCTGGTCAAAAGTTTAAGACCATACCAAAAAGAAGTCCTAAACAGGGTAGAAATGCCCAACAAGAGGTTTCAGTAGTGAGTTGCACGGCCTTCATTACAAATAACTTCAAACATTCGCTTTGGGATGGTCGATATGAGCGTTTGCAGAAGGCTGGCTGGAATGTTATTCCAAATGGTGAAGATGGCTTCACGAAGATCATTCAATGTTTGGAATTGACGTCCATTTCTATAAACTGCCCTTGCCATCCACCCATAAACATTTTCAATGGGGTTGAGTTCGGGCGAACACGCTGGATGGTCCAAAAGAATCACGTTATTCGCCATGAAAAAGTCTTTTGTCCTGCAGGCATTGTGGATTGCAGCGTTGTCCTGGTGAAAGATCCTGTCATTTCCATACAAGCGAGGACCTTCAGTCAATAAGGATGCTCTCTCCAACATGCCAATGTAGCCAGCTGCTGTTTGACGCCCCTGTATAACCTGAAGCTTCATTGTTGCATGGAAGGAGAAAGCACCCCAGATCATGATGGAACCTTCTCCACTGTGTCTGGTAGAAAATGTCGCCGGTGAGATATCCTTATCTTGCCAGTAACGTTGGAAGCCATCTGGACCATCCAAATTAAATTTTTTCTCATCAGAGAACAAGACTTTCTTCCACTTTTCTACGTCCCATATTTGGTACTTCTCAGCAAAGTTTAACTGAGCTGTTTCGTGGTGTGGCCTTTAAAGACGTTTACGGTTTTTAAAGCCTTTCTCTCGTAGATGCTGTCTTATTGTTCTTGAGCTGCATTCTGCGTCCGTAAGGGCCTTAATCTGATTCGACGATCGGATGATGTCTTGCCGGACAACCCATCGAATTCTCCTGTTCAACGCCGGCGAAATTCTCTTGGGCCGACCACTTGAAATTTTCGTTCCGTATCCCTCAGGGTCTTTTAAGAAATTTGCAATAGCAGTTTTACTGCACCCAATCTCACCAGTGATAGCACGTTGAGAGAAACCTTGTTTTTGCAGCTCGAAAATTCTGCCACGTTGAAACTCTGTCAACGTTTTAGCCTTTGCCATGTTTTTACCTAATGTAACACAGGAGATTTCAGTGGGAGATGTTGGCAACACTAATGCTTGAACACAAGTGGCTAAATTTCGTCACGTGCTTACCGATTAACACTTCTTTTCAGTATGGTCTTAAACTTTTGACCAACTAGTATTTAGAGTAATTCATAGTGTTCACATTTCCCTATTAAATGCTAAAAGAGTTTTTTATTTCTATTTTCCCTTTTCTTACTTTCATCTTTCGAAGCTGTTTGTTTGTTTGTTTTGGAATTTCGCATAAAGCTACTCGAGAGCTATCTGTGCTAGCCGTCCCTAATTTAACAGTGTAAGACTAGAGGGAAGGCAGCTAGTCATCACCACCCACCGCCAACTTTTGGGCTACTCTTTTACCAACGAATAGTGGGATTGACCGTCACATTATACACCCCCACGGCTGGGAGGGCGAGCATGTTTAGCGCGACGCGGGCGCGAACCCGCGACCCTCGGATTACGAGTCGCACGCCTTACGCGCTAGCCCATGCCAGGCCTACTTTCGAAGTTCTACTCAAATATGTGTTTGAGTCTAACAACGCAAAATGCATATTTTTTCTTTATGTTCATTGGCCTTAAGATTTTGGCCAGCAGTGTAGCTTATAAATAACTAGTTACAAAAAAATTAATTATGTCTACCTTTTAACAGTAATTTAACAACCTAAAACACTTTCAGTGTTTTAAATATGTAAGATCTTGTTTGTCTAAACTCAACCAAGTTTTAATTATGAAAACGCAGGCTTTATAACATTTCGTTTTTATGGTGTGTGTTTTTTAATATTCAATTCGGATTTTCTGTATTTTCAACCTTTTTTGGTCTTTAAATATCATTGGCGTATGACACTTTGTACCTACTCGACTATCTACGTTTTCTGACCTGTGACAAATGTCAGTTTTTTGTAAATAGGCTTTTTATTTGATTTAAAAACAGTATCGATTAAAGAGCATAAAATTATTAATCAGAGTATGAGTTTCCAATGTAAACTGCATTGAAAACGTAGTTCAAAATAGCACACCTTTCTGAAATGCACCTTGTTATTTACATTATTATAATTTACCATCTATGCTTCATATTAATGGCATTTTGGGAAGCCCCTCCACAGTTTACCTCAACCTCCCCCAACGAAAATGGGCTCGGCATGGCCAAGCGTGTTAAGGCGTGCGACTCGTAATCTGAGGGTCGCGGGTTCGCATCCCCGTCACACCAAGCATGCTCGCCCTTTCAGCCGTGGGGGCGTTATAATATGACGGTCAGTCTCACTATTCGTTGGTAAAAGAGTAGCTCAAGAGTTGGCGGTGGATGGTGATGACTAGCTGCCTTCCCTCTAGTCTTACACTACTAAATTAGGGACGGCTAGCACAGATACCCCTCGAGTAGCTTTGTGCGAAATTCAAACAAACAAACAAACCCAACGAAAATATCCTGGCGCTGCCACTACTTACAATTTTGTATCCCTTGAATCCCAAAATATGTAATTAATAAAAGTTTGTTTCGTTAACTTTCAACCAGTAACGCTCCTTTTTAATTCATATTTTCTCATCAATTTTTCTTGTTAAAAATGTAGGTATTTTACACACTTCTTGAATATGACAGTTATATCACTCTATATAAGCATTTGTATAACCTAGCAGCTATTTTTTACGATTATGAAAAAGTTAATAAATATGTCACATTCTATGAAAATAATAGCTATGTTAACCCTCTTAGAAAGAGAAAGTTTATTACTATCAGTTCTATCATTTTCGTTGAATAAGTGATTAGAAATCAGCTATGTAATGTTATACCAACAAGTATACAATCAATTATGAGCTCTGTTATGCTTTATTCAGAAGTATAACAAGATTGACCACACCGTATTCTCCCAACAAGTGAAGAAGTATCATTTTGTTGTTACTACAGTTTACGATATTCTTAGAATTTTCTCTGTGACTTCTAAAATTTCTAAGGAGGCCATTTAACTCTGTGTGTGTGTTTGATCCTTGGCTATATTGAAAGTTATTTAGAGAAAGATGATTACGTTATATCAAAACAATTTAATTTCTCTCCAGGTCATTATAGTCTCTGAAGCCACGTTTGGTCGTACCTGACGACCATGAAACTTAGCAGTAGCATTGCAGCGTAGTTTCCATTTCAAAAGAATCAGAATCTGTTATTAAGCTGTGATGTCCAAAGAACATCATTTGTCCCTGAATGCTTTCCATAATACATCTAGTATGTTTTCTTAAGATATATTTCAGCAATCTGATACTGAAGAAATCCATAGGTGATGTATCTGGCAAGTTGACCAGTACATCTTCGTATAAGATATAACAAAATATTTTGTTAGCTTAAAGATGACCTAAGAAGGTCAAAACGTTGTTTTGTACTTTATTTTAATTAAAGTTTTAATGCCGATACCAGCCGTCGTGAGTAAACAAAATACATCTAATTCTACAGCTGATTAAGCTATGTTATGGTTGAATGGGTGGTATAACTAGAAGCCTTATTTTCTTAAACCTGTGCTATGTTGTCTCATTTCAAGATGGAGATCCTCTTTAATTATGCTGCTTACTGTTACCTGAGACACGTGGACTGTTTTTGCCAATGATCTTTGTATTGTGGATTTTCATCTGTTTTAAGACATCATACTTTGTTATTCACGGCTGAAGAAAGACATGCAGCAGGTCTATTTTTGGACTTACTACTATATATATATATCGATGCTTGTTTTAGTTTTTAGTTAAATATATACAAATATTTAGAAATACATGTATCTTGCACTTTTAAATGTGTTTTGCAAAATTTCCGCCTATTAACTAAGTTTGTAAAAGATTCTCGAACGTAATAACCAACAATGTATATATTTAAATACCAGTATTGTTGCCGTAGCTGAAATTTCTAGAATTTCGCCTGACGATTTCAAAACGTAGACATCGCAACACGTGGAGAGACATTTTGTAGTGTTGGGTTGCCACAGTTGGTATACTATAAACCTTGTTATTAAAGCTTATTAATCGAAAAACCAGATATTTGTGAAGGAACCTTTATATATTTTGTACAATACAAACCATTTAACTTCATCGGATTAACTTCAGACGTTAGCATTTCTATGAAGACATTGTATATCTTCGGCTGTGAAAAAGTTACCTGTGAAGAGCTAGACAGCTCCATCATAGTGAGCTGTACTCACATCAACTCAAAATCAATTCGCTTGTCGTGAACTTTCGATAAAATATCAAGAAAGTTCCGAATCGTATAGAAGAATCGGAATTGATTGTAAACCTTTCGTATATAAATCATTATTTGAATAATTATTTGTAACAGCTGTTATTGTATGCGTGTGTATATTTTCTTATAGCAAAACCACATTGGTCTATCTGCTGAGTCCATCGACGGAAATCGAACCCCTGATTTTAGCGTTGTAAGTCCGTAGCCTTACCGCTGTACCAGTGGGGGACCCGTTATTGTGTTATTGTTTGTATATTAAAAGATATTTGTATAAAGAAAAGTGTGTGTATCTGTCTTATTGGCAAATGTTATAAAGTTGATATATCTCTATGATTAATTAACTTCTAACTTATATTACAATTTAACTCAGCTTCAGGTTATTTGAAATCGTAATACGTAAAATAATAAATTGAAAGCTTCTCTGAGATAAGTTATAATACAGCTCGAGATCTGAAAGAGAGACAGAATTCATTCTAAATTAAAATCCAAATCTTAATTCAATTTATATTAATGAGTGCCATCAAGATTTTCTATAATCAGCCTTCCTCAAATAACTAGAAAGATATAACATAAGTAAAATGCTCGAAATTGCCTAAGTTTTAGAACTACGTGTTAAAAAATCGCTAAGAAAAATGAAATAAAAAAGCGTATTATTTAAAAAATAGTTGTTGATGATTTGTTGTTTGAGGAAGTTATAATGTCTCTACTAGCGAATCAGAGTTGAGTGATAAAAATAAGTCAGTAATTCAGCAAAAACGCAAACAAATCAAGCTTGAACAAGCCCATATCAAAACCGAGAAAGAGTGAACTTCTACAGAAACTGAAAGAGAAAGCAAACGCCTCGAGGCCGAACAAACTTGAATCAAAGTTGAGAAAGAAATTAACCTGAAAGAAATGGAAATTAGACTTCATTTCGATCGGCTAAGGCAAAATGACAACTCTGAACTGAATTGATATATTAAAATACCCCATTTAATGAAAATAAAGTTGATAAATTTTTCCAACGTTTTGAGAAGGTTGCCCAAACCATGGAATGGCCTACTAAAAATGGTCATTATTATTACAAAGTGTTTTAACTGGTAAAGTACAATAAGCTTGTACCACTCTCTCTTTCTTTCACAAAAATGGTGTGCTTATGAGAAAATGGATACTACCAAATGCACCAGCTTCAGAGGACGGGGCTGTGGTTTATCAAATTGTTGTATCAAAAGCTTGTTTTGTTTGTTTGTTTGTTTGTTTTGAAATTCGCACAAAGCTACTCGAGGGCTATCTGTGCTAGCCGTCCCTAATTTAGTAGTGTAAGGCTAGAGGGAAGGCAGCTAGTCATCACCACCCACCGCCAACTCTTGGGCTACTCTTTTACCAACGAAAAGTGGGATTAACCGTCACATTATAATGCCCCCACGGCTGGGAGGGCGAGCATGTTTAGCGCGACTCGGATGCGAACCCGCGACCCTCAGATTCCGAGCGCATGCCTTATCGCGCTCGGCCATGCCAGGCCTTGTATCAAAAGCATATCATTTGGAAATATTGAAGATTACCCATGAACTTCCCACGAGAGGACATATAAGTGTGAACAACACATATGATAAAATTATGAGACATTTCTTTTGGCCAAAAATTGAGCAAGGTGTTTCCTGGTTTTGTAAAATTTGTTTTACTTGTAAATTTGTTGTAAAATATAACCAGAAAATTTTCGTTACTCCTTTGAAACCTAACTTAACTCTTGAAGAACGTTTTAGTGGTGTGATTATTGATTGTGTTAAACCAACAAGATAGTATTTGTGTTTAGGTATTTTCACGTGCTATCTAATTTTATTATACAAGGTTATTTGTATTAACTGTGTTATACGCTGTCATGATTTTTGAAATTGTATAATTCTTTGACAATGTATTGTTTTTAATAAATTGTTATCAATGTATATGTGTGTGTGTGATTAATATTTTAATTAAAAATAGTCTAATGCCAATTTTTAATTCTTTAAGTAGGGAGGTGTAATAGATAGACCATTATACGTTTATTTTAAGACCTACGCTTGTTTTAGTCCAGTTTTCTTTTTGCCTATGACGTATTTGTTGGTTGTGTATTACGCGAGTCCCACCTGTTCTCGAAATTTGTAGAAGATTCTCAATGTAAGAACCAACAAAATTTCTTTACGAAAATATGCTTGAAAATTGTTGAAAGTTGTAAAGTCTCACGTCATTCGCACGAAAAGCAGCTAGCGAGAGACAGAAGAAGATTATTAATGAGTCACCTACAGTCAATGTGCTATAGATCTAGGAAGCTATAATTGTGATTAGTGCCTATTAATCGGAAACTACAGAATTGTACCAGGAACATTTATATATTTCGAACATTACAAATCGTTCAACTTGAGTTAATAAACTTTAGAATTAGTATTTCAATGAGGACGTTAAATATCTTCGTCGGAAAAGTCAGCTTATAAGCGGCGTTACGCCAACCGAACCAGCTAGCTTAAGCAAAGTGTATCAATATCAACTTAGAATTAATTTGGTCGTCGTGGGCCTGGATCGTCGATAAAATATTCAGTTCTAGACTAGATATAACAATCAGTATTGGTTCTAAGTTTGTAAAACTCTTGCATATAAACTAATATTTGCAATAACTGTTATTATAAATTGTATTATTATTTGTATATTACAATATATTTGCATTAAGAAAGAAAATTGTGTATATCAATCTTGTTGACAAACATCATAAATTTGATACATATTAACATTTAATTACTTTGTTAATTAGAATTAAAATTTTTGAAATTTTATTTGAAATCGTAATACGTAATACAATAAATCGGAGACTCGTTTGAAATAAATTATAATGTATATATATATATATATGCATCAATATAATTATGTTTTTAAATGCATATATACGCATTGTCAAATTCTCTTTTAGCTTATAAAAGGCTACCATTGATTCCTACAAATCTTCAGAGTATCTTCTGAAGTTCTTTTTTGAATAACTTCAGCTGCGAACAATTTACCTGTGATCAACGAAGAGCTAGCTAGCTCTTCGTTAAGTGAGGTGTACCTATATCATCTCATAATTAATTTCCTCATCGTAAACCGTCGACAAAAAAATCCAGGTTCATACCAGATAGAAGACTCAATATTGTTTGTAAAAATTTTATATATGAATCATTATTTGTAATAACCATTATTATATATGGTATTATTGTTTGTATATTAAAATATATTCATATTAAGAAAAAAATCTTTCTGTCAATTTTGTTGGCAAATATAAATTTGATGCATCACGACATTTAATTAGCTTCTAAATTCAAATTAAAGTATAACTCGCTTTCAGGCTATTTGAAATCATAATACGTAGCGTAATAAATTGGAGGCTTCTCCGAGGTAATTTGTAATACGTAATATAATAAAATGGAGGCTTGTCCGGGATGAATTATAATACGCAATAGTAATACTCGCGCACCTAATGAGTAATAGGCTACATGAGGTATTATTCAGCACTGTCAAATATATAATACTAAAAATAAGTCCTTGTATCGTATTGTAATTCTGATACATTCACTTTTGATCACGTTGTTAAAACAGAATTATATATGAAACATAGATAGAATTGATAGAATTTATTGTATGGTTTATAACTATTACATGTAAATTCTTGATTTGAATGGGATGTGTTTTAGAGTATTGTAACAAATACAAAAATACTGATGCTTTGGATGTTGTAACAGTTCCCATTATATTTGTGGTTTGGATAGTGTTCTCTGTAACGTGTTATAATAGCTACATGTATGTTTTTGGTTTCAATGGAACTTACTTTAAGGTGTTGTAACAGCTATAAACATACTGAGGGTTTGGATTGAGTTGGTTGTATGGTGTTATTACAACTCTACTTATATTTTTGGTTACGATGGAACGTGTTTTGAAATATTGTAAAAATTTTAAATGTATTGGTATTTAGATGAATTTTTTTTGCCAAGTGACAGAATATCAGGATATCTTCTTAGTTAGGATAAAGTTAAGTGTAATATAATAACAATGACGCATGTTAAGATGGAGCGAAGGTTTATTGTAGCGTGTTTCAACAATGACGGCTTGAGAGGGACCTTAACGCAGCCTTTTATAACTAGTTTGTTATTCGCACAAAGCCACACAGACGTTATTTGTGCCAAACTTCCCTAATTTCGAAATGATAAGCCAGAGGAAAATCAGTTAGTCGGAAACATCCATCGCTAAATCTTGAACTAGTTTATAGAATACTGAAATATAGCTGTCACTCTTATAACACATCTGTTTGTTTTTGAATTTCGCACAAAGCTACTCGAGGCCTATCTGTGCTAGCCGTCCCTAATTTAGCAGTGTAAGACTAGAGGGAAGGCAGCTAGTCATCACCACCCACCGCCAACTCTTGGGCTACTCTTTTACCAACGAATAGTGGGATTGACCGTCACATTATAACGCCCTCACGGCTGAAAGGGCGAGCATGTTTGGCACAACAGAGGATATAACACATCTACGAACCCAAATACAGAACGTTATGTTCGCTATGTTTGCGGCAACGGGTCGCGAACCAAAGATTCTCAGATTCACAGTCCCGAACACTAATAACTTGTATACATCAGGTCCACACGAGTTATGGCAGTGACTTCTATTGAGAGGAATCTCGTAATATGCTATAACAATGACGTCTATTGAGAGGTAACTTGTAATATGTTATAACAATTATGTCTATTGAGATAAGCTATTGTAACATTTATAACAATGACGTCTATTGAGAGGGAACTTGTAATATGTTATAACAATTATGTCTATTAAGATAAGCTATTATAACATTTAAAACAATGACGTCTATTGAGATGGAATTTGTAATATGTTATAACAATTACGTCAATTGAGATAAGCTATTATAACATTTATAACAATGACGTTAAGTGAAAGAGAAAAGAAGTTTACTGCAAATTTTCGCAATATTAATAAATATTGAACCTACCTGTCCGCCGACTGTAACTCTAGTACGTCTACCACATACCACATGCTGCTATGATACTACATCCAAATGACCACTCTCTACTTACATGAATTTAGGCCAAGGAAAGTATCACATTAAATAATAAAATTACAAACAACTGTTAACCTCTTATACCCTTAATAATTCATTCATTTATTTATAAATTA
This sequence comes from Tachypleus tridentatus, assembly GCF_004210375.1. Lineage (NCBI taxonomy): Eukaryota > Metazoa > Arthropoda > Merostomata > Xiphosura > Limulidae > Tachypleus > Tachypleus tridentatus. Next base: position 99,303,863 of record NC_134825.1, on the reverse strand, counting down.
TCAAATCTTAATACTAGCTTTCATTTGGATCATGTATCATTACAGTTGGTATACTTATGTTTTCTGACAGGGATGACGTTTATAAAGTATATATGTGTGCGTGTGTGTGCACACTCATGCTTTTCCTATTCAAAATATGTTAACTATTGTCTGGTAGAATCTTTTACACTGGTTATTTCAGAAGAGCAAGATAATCAGTTACTTCATGACGAGGAAAAAGTGTATGATATTGAGGTCATGCATAAACACGCGCATGCATGTGGACTTAACTTTAACATGGATTCAAAGTATTTGCTAAAAACAAATATAAAATACTCTAGTCTATACGCAATTCCAACATGTAATGAAAACCAGTAATGGAAACGTTAAATACTGTCTTGGATCACCCTCCCCTAGTGGCACGGAGGCATGTCTACGGACTTACAACGCCAGGGACTGGGTTTCGATACCCTGGATTGCAGAACACAAATGGCCCAGTGTGTAGCTTTGTACTTAATTTCAAAGAAACAAACAAACAATTATAACCTTTGGAAAAGTCAACTTTTAGAAAAACTAAACGCTATGTGTTCATAAAGATAATAAAAGGATTTAAATTACTTGATATTAAAAAAAAAACAGTCGTGTAAACAATAAAACAATAAATGTGTATGGATTGAAATTACTTGATATTAAGAAAACTAGTCGGGTAAATAATAAATTTGTTTGTTAGGAATGAAATTGCCAGGCTTGTAAACATTAAATGTGTATGTTAGGACTAAAATTGCCACTCGTGTAGACGATAAATGTTATCTGCTCATAAATATAGTAAAAGGACTGAAAGTATGTGGTAATCTGATAACTTCTGGATAATTTGAAATACAACATATATTGTTGACAGATGTATGTGAAACGGAGCAACATAACAGATATTCGTAAGAGAATTAACTACTGATTATGGTACAAACAGGAAAACATAGACACTTCACGGTTAAAGTTTTCTACAAACATAGATGCAAAAATAATGTAATATTGAAAGATTTTAGTTAACTTTCGTAGACACATGTTGAAAACTACACCTGACAAAAAAAAGGTGAAGTATTTACGATTTATTGATTTAATAGTAAATGATACGGCATGTATAGTTTCATATATATGTTGATTCGAATGCAGTTATACTTTTCTTATTTAGTCTTATTACCTGGAGTTTTTCCTTTACCATTTTATTAGCACTAGTTTGATAAAATGATCCGATTATAGAAGGAGGATAATTGCTCTCACGAATCTTTGCTCCTAAGTGTAATTCTATAGAAGAGTAGGTAGTTAACAGAATTTTGCTACCTCTATCTTACCTCCACCGAACGATATCCGTTGTTTTTAACCAACAGAAGTCGAGCACAAAAGGTTGTTAGGAGTGTAAACCATAGAGTTCCTGATTTACATCCAGTTGACAGTTAAACAAGATTCACACTTTGGAACGTAGGTACACTGTAAAAGTGACAGTCAAATATTACTTTTTCTTGCAGAGAGCAGTGGCCCAAGAGTTGGCGATGGATGATGCTGACTAGTTTTTTTCTACTAGTTCCAAATTAGGGACCACTATTAGCCGATTGCCCTTTAGCGTGAATGAAACAAACAAACAACCTAGGTATTGGTGAGAGGTGATACAATTCAATGTGTTAACTTTCAGCTATTTATGGGGTTATTAATACAAATTAGCCAGCACATATTTTAGCATGAAATTAAAAAGTTGTAATATTACTTGAAAGGGCAATGAAATTAATTCATTTTCAAGCTGTGTTTAAATCATACACACCACATCCTGTATTAAGTATCCGTAGTAATTTGTTTGTATCGAACAGTACCATAGTCACCTAAAACATTCATATGTAACTCTCGGTTTGTCTAGTCTTAACGTGGGTCAGCGAAACCTTTATGGAGTTGAATCGCAAGAATTGGGAACTTGAGTATTCTCGGTGGACAGAAACCAAATATTTCTTTATATAGTTTTGCGTTAAACCAAACGAACTGTCTAAATTATATCAGACAAACACCTAAACTTTGTTTATTGAGAGTTACAATAGGTATTCCTTGCGCTTTAGGATGTGTTGTTTTAAACATCTTACTCATTTCGTTTGTTTTACCGGTTTCAAACCATTGTGTTATAACTACCCTTATGGTGCTCTCGTCCATATATAGCTGATCTACTTGTAATGCCCGTAGTAAAGGAAACAAACAACTTAGACAAATTTATATCTCTATTTACTTTCACATACAGGATTTCTTGTCTCTATTTTTCTCATGTAGCAACATTTTATAAAACGTGCAGCTTTTTGTAAGAGTAACAAAGCATTACTTTCTCTCTCTCTCTTTCAGACCCGGCATGGCCAGGTGGGTTAAGGCGTTCGACTCGTAATTTGAGGGTTCGAATCCTCGTCGCACCAAACATGCTCGCTCTTTCAGCCGTAGGGGCATTATAATGTGACGGTCAATCCCACTATGCGTTGATAAAAGAGTAGCCCAAGAGTTGGCGGTGGGTGGTGATGACTAGTTGCCTTTTCTCTAGCCTTACACTCCCAGATTAGGGACGGCTAGCACAAATAGCTCTCGAGTAGCTTTGCGCGAAATTCAAACAAACTCTCTCTTCTTTTTTTTTTTTTTGCAGTGAGTACGTTTCTTTGTAATTAAGCACAAAACTACACAATGAACTATTTGTGCTTTGCCCACCACGGGTATCGAAAACCAGTTTCTAGTCCTAAGAGTTACCGCTGTGCCACTGAGGGGCTGTAGTGAGTAATAAGAAATAATGATAATAAGTTCGTTGTTGTTGTTGTTTTCTAGAGCAAAAAGAAAGAAAAAATGATCCGTCAATGGTGCAAAATATTTATATTTTATTACGAAAAACAAAATGTACAATGATGTTATTGAAATTAAGATTTATAAGACCACAGAAATGTACATGAAATTATATTGAAAACTGTTTAATTTTTCACTTATACACAAATTACTTCACACACACACTTATATTTTTATCAATAAATATGCATACGAATATAGGATTTAATGCATACAATGCAAACATAGTCTGATTTAATTGTCTACATATGTAATCCATGTAATTTATAGTATTATAATTATTTTCTTACTTATATAATATATATACATCACATTATGCATTGTAAATTGCATACCACAACAAAATATTCTTGCTTCTGTGTGATTTAATAAATTACCAGTTGTCGTGTCAGTTCCAAAGACACATCTTTTGTTCTCAAGCAGAACTCCACTGAAAGTAACTCATTTCTAAGGACACTACATTTTTTATGGTGTTGGAAAATGTTATTTAATGCTCTGCGAAGCACTCAAACTTGTATAAGAGATTTTAATTAGATACTAGTGCTCGCAAAGTCAGGTTAAACTTATCTACTCTTTTGCGACATCTTGCTCAGCCTTCAATGCTAAAAAAACACAAAACCAAAAAAGGACACAGTCAAGCACTTTTCCTTTAAAATATTTTTATAATAACAAAAAGAATTTATGATACACTGAGAACGATTTACATATCATAATACAACGGCGTATGTGTCGCTGCAAAATGCTACCCGCCGCGCCATCAGTGACTTGTTTGGAACTGACATGGCCCAAGGCAATTCTTAATTCAGTGGCGTAGCCAGCTTTTTCACTCGGGGGAGGGAAGGGGAAAACTTTTTTAAGAGGGGGCAGCAATTTAAAAAACTAAAATTGATTTAAATTATTAGTAAAATGGATATTAAAACAAATCAAGTAAATTTAATAGTGTTTATAGAATTTTTTTTTAATTAAATGATACAAAACAAGTTTATTATACATAAAAGCTAAAAAATAATATGTGATCAATATGCCCAAATTTCTTCAGGGGGTCGGGTCCACTTGGAACACCCTTGGCTACCACTCTGACCTAACTATTCAAAAGTAGAACATCCCTCACAGGAGAAGTTATTCTCAGATATAATGTTTTTTTTTTTTTTGCTTTTTTATTTGTGTTAAAAGGCAAGAAATATTGAAAAACTTGAACATTCACTAAATTTTTGACTAGTATATTAACTGACCTGATGTAGGCCTCATGGGGATTGAAACGACGTCTACAACACTCCAGGGATACTTGAATATTACCTTCTCTCGAAGCCCTGCATGGCCAGGTGGTTAGGACGCTCGACCCGTAATCGAATACCCGTCACACCAAACATACTCGCCCTTTCCGCCATGGGGCATTATAACGTGATGGTCAATATCACTGTTCGTTGGTAAAAAGAGTAGCCCAAGAATTGGCAGTAAGTGGTGATGACTAGTGTCCTTTCCTCTAACCTTACACTGCTAAATTATATATAAATAGCCCTCGAGTAGCTTTCCGCGAAATTCAAAACAAACCAAATCTTCTCTTGGAGTTTGCTAAGTGATACAATAATATAGATAAATGTTTTTAGAAAACAATGGAAAATATTTGGACAATTCTTATGATATAATTTTTACGACATGTATATAAAGAGATAGATTGTTTGACAAACAGTATCCACAATATTTAACTTTACTTTGAAACATTATATTGGTATTTTGAAGTTTACTCTATGTAATAGAAATGTCTCTTCAGAAATGGGGGCAAGCTGATTTGAATGTCTCTACAGATATGTTGGTTAGCTTATTTGAATAAGTTAATTGTTGTTCCGGTACTGTGATCTAGTAGCTGTGGTCCCACAACTGTGATTCCGAGGATTCGTGATTCATGACTGGTTGCAATAAAACGCTCTATGCACTCTGGGTCCGTGGGTACACTATAAAAGTGACGGCTATATCCAACTGTTTGATAAGGTAGTCTAGCTTTCCTGTAATTTAGTTTGTCTGTTCAAAATTACAGACGGCCGTACACAAATAGCTTTTTACAACTTTGAGCGAACATTTTATACAAACCAACAAACTTTACTACTACTATCCTTTACAGTACTGAAAAACAAAGAAACAAACAAAAAACGCAGAATACTTTTACATTATTTCTCTACCTCATTACAAAATGCGGAACAAAAATATTCTCCAATATGTAAGAATGTATAGGTCACCTCAAAGTCAATATTTCAGGTTTGTCCTTTAACTTCCATACACTGTTATACAGGTGCACAAGTCTCATGTTTTATCGGTCTTCCACATCTAAAACAGAGAGCATACATCTCTCCTTCGCACATAATCACGTGTGTTACAGTGCTGGGAATAAGCAAGTTGTTTTCATATTACATCCAATTATCTGGTGTCCTTGGTCAAGTTTTAATAATGCAAAGTTCCATAGTCAGCGTTATCCAACGGTGAGTATATTGTTTGAGTGTGATTTCGAAGATGGTTTATCCTTCTGTTTTTATTTTTTGACTGCAGAAATTTAAAATACAGACATTTTGTATGTCTTTTCTATCCCAATGTTAATTAGCCAGAAATACCTCTGTCAAGTAAAAGAATAGTCTGTTGGATGATGTGCCAAACTAATGCGAGATGTCCAATACAACATTCAGAAGAAGAAGAAAATATACTTCATTATCTACACACATTGTATGGATAGGCATTTTGTTGACTCGATTATATTAACAAATGCATGGTCAAATTATTTGACTTATGTAACTTTGTACAGAACTTATGTAACTGGTGTAGAAAAAAAATAAACGAGATCAAATTATATGTAAGGTTCTTAGGTAACGTAAGACTTAAACTATCAATCAGAAAATGACAATATTTTGAAGATTTTAATCAATAAACGAGGAATACGATGATTTACTGAGTTAGGTCAATCATTTTGTACAAGTGTTTTTACATAACGTTGAGTTAACTTGTTGAAATGTCGGGTTGTTGTTCTTTTTATTCGTTAAATTCCTCAGAACATTATACCATTTTTTATTTCCAGTTTGACGATGATTAAGCTGTGAGATAATGATAAAATCATAAAGACTTCCGAAAAATGCTTAGCTGTAGCAAAAAGAAAAGAGTTATTGATAGAAGTTTTGAATTTAAGAACAAGGTTATTATAGCCTTGTAAAAAACTGGCGAGAAGCCACTTAGTCTTTAGAGTATGGAAGTGCAGTTTTGGTCACTATTATCACAAACTTACTGTAACCATGCATTTTGGAAAGAGTTCATTGATGGATTATTAAAATAATCTTTGTTGAACAGCTGAACTGTGAAGGAGAGGCTTAAAATTTTCGATTAGTTGTCTTTGTAGCACCGAATAATTAAGAAGGGGTAAATTCAGGGGCTCAAAATTCTTAGGGGTTTAGAAAATCTCCTTATGGTATATTTGTTTGAATGTTAGAATGAAAAAATTACAAATATAACCTTGAAAGTTAGGGTTAATAAATTTAAGCTTTAAAAGCCTAGATGAAAACTTGTTCTTTGACAGATTTTTTCTTAGCGTTATAAGTTTGTGAAATAGTTTGATTAATGATGGGATATCTGCAAAAGGTTAGATTTTTTCTTTTTATTGGAAAGTAAAATTAACAAGAAGAACAATATATAAATAGGAGAAAAAGAGTGACGTTTCGATTTTTTATATGAATGAATGTTATTGTATAGGTAGAGTGTGTGTGTTTTCTTATAGCAAAGCCACATCGGGCTATCTGCTGTGTTCACAGAGAGAAACTGAACCCCTGATTTTAGCGTTGTAAATCTGCAAACTTACTGCTGGCCCAGCGAGACACTGTATAAGTAGATTGTTTGTTTGTTTTTGAATTTCGCGCAAAGCTACTCGAGGGCTATCTGTCCTAGCCGTCCTTAATTTTGCAGTGTAAGACTAATGGGAAGGCAGCTAGTCATCACCACCCACCGCCAACTCTTGTGCTACTCTTTTATCAACGAATAGTGGGATTGACCGTCACATTATAACGCCCCCACGGCTGAAAAGGCGAACATGTTTAGTGAGACAGGGATGAGAGCCCGCGACCCTCAGATTACGAGTCGCACTCCTTAACCCACCTGGCCATGCCGGTATAAGTAGAATAGCCTTCTATCACTTCGCCTTTTGTTATGTTTCTAAAAAAAGTGAACACATAACTACGGTACATTATAAATTATTTCCTAAAATATGCATATATCAATTAATTTGTCACAGAATATGATCATGAGATAAACAAATTAAGAAATAAGTTAATATTTCATTTAGTATGCACAGTGAATGCAAATGTTCCAAAACGGAAGTATTTTGACAACAGATTAGACAATTACACAGAGAAGACATTTTGCTTTTGAAAAAGCAAACAAAAATGATTTGCACATTGCGACATAATTAGTACTTATGTATTTGATTCAAGGAGATTTCATGACCTTTCATTTGAATCAAACTGGACTATTGGTTTCTGGTTTATGGCTTTCACTTGAAGATATTGGACCATGTTCATCATCTAGAGTTTTGGGTCTGCACTGGAGCCTTCCACACTTTTACGGTCCAGAAGTTGTACGCCGAGTCCTATGAACTTTTTCGTTATCTCTGCCATTTGCATCTTTCTTTACACTGTACTACCAAGCTTCGACCATTACCATAACATCCAATCTGTGGTTGGGTCAACCTTTCTCGGTGGGTTACGATTCTTCGGAATAGACGGTTTACAATTCCTCATTTTTGATCTTCATATCTAAGTACAACTGGCTGAATTGAGTGTGTCATTGGATGACGTTGCTGATTCCAATGACCAGCCCGTCTCACCATTGCTCATTACCATTCTCATCTGTGACCTTTCTTGAGTAATCTGAAAAAGACAGATATTCCAGATTGGAAGTATTGTCTTTTCTTTGCTAACCATCTTTCGAACCATTATTTTGTTCCAGTTTTTCGGATATTTCTAAATCAAGTGACTCCGTGGGCTTTGCTTTGGTTTATTGTGGCTCAGTGGTTGCTCGTAGGATTTCCTCTGTAGTTTCTGTGTTCACAGCCAAGCTGTATATCACTTCCCTTGCCCTGGATCACATAGAAGCTACGCAGTACACTGATTGTGCTACTTATACTGACCCTTCTAGCCCTGATATCGTTTAACGTTAGTTCTCATCCTATTCTCATCCATATTTAAAAACAACTGGCCCATTTTTCTATATCTTCCGTTTATATTCAGTTTTTCTGGATACGTGCTGTCTATGTTGGTGTTTGAGGAAACGAACTTGCTGAGACTGCTGCTAAGACCGCTACTCTGGCGCTGTCACACACTTGCCTGTTTCATTTATGGACTATGGACCTGTCATCAGGGCCAGTTGGCAGTTGATTTGGGGAGAGAAGCTTCATAACGCGTTTCACCAGTTTAAACCAACTGTTATGTTTTGGTCGACTAGTTTCCATAAGAATAAGAAGGAGAGAGTTATCTTATGTGGGCTACGTATTCGTTACAGTTTTTAACACATCATATTCTTTTATATGGGACTGATCCACCAATATGTGGCTTTTATGACATTCAAGTCAGTATTCCACACATTTTACTTTCGTGTCGTCGTTACGAATGTGAGCGACAGCTCCATTTTATATATTTTTTTCTCGGTGTTTACCCTTGACATCGACTTGTCTCATTGGCAGTGGTGAAACTGTCTAGTTTGAATGTGTTTTTAGCTTTTCACGGGCCATAGAATTGTTTACATCTTTTTACGTTTTTTTTGTCTGGTTTTTGGACACTGTTTAACTTTTAATTTCTTTCTATTTACCTTTTATATAAATTTTACTTTTAATTTCATGTTTATATAAATCCGTGAGCATTCGGCAGTATTGCAAATGTTTTCTAAGAAAGTGAGAACACTTGTACAAAAGAACGTTAAGGCAATCCTAAGCAAGCAACTAAAAAGCAATCCACTCATCCAAATAGCTGCTCAAATCTCCTGATACTATCAACAAAAGAACAAACAATGATTCAAAGTTCATAAAGATTCAGAAGTTAGACGTTTCCAAGCGTCCAACTACACCTCAAAATCAACAGTTGGCATAAAATAAATAGCCAAAAAAAACTGGAATAACGGCAATCCCATTCTCCCTCGTGGTCAAGCTCCCTCTAGCAGTTAGTTTGCTTCAGTCTTCTTACAAGCGATCTTGGAAACTAATATACATGAAAAGTTGAGTCTGTGGAAAGTTTGACAAGATATGTGGTCTAAGAATGTTCTTGTTGTCCTTTGAAGAAGATTGTCACTTAGGTGTTTTTGGACATTGGTATTTATTGTAACCATCAAACTAAGCACGAACAACAACGAAGAAAAGCAGTATAAATAACATACGCATTTTTGGAACGTTGTTTTTACAGTACTACTGACCTTCAGAATTGCTTGCTTTGTCACGATATCCCTGTTCTTGAACTTTAGTAAATTATATTACCGGCATTCAAGAATAAAAACCAAATGTTGGAGGTTATTTTCTTGTATATTTTTAACATGATATCAATTTTAAGTCGTAACGAAACCTGTAGCACTTAAGACTTTCTTTTAACTCGTACTGAGACACATGCATTAGTTTCAAGAGAATAAGAGCATTTTAGGCTATAAAATCATTTTCAGGGTTGTCAGTGACCAAGGCTTTTTACTCTGGAAAGCATTACGAGAAACATTAACCATAAGCAGACAATATAAATCTGATGAGTTAGAATTTGACACATATATGTTCGAAGCATAGGCACATACATTTAACTGTGAGGATATGGTTTGTATTTCGAATAAACATGAAGGACAGGACTCATTTAAAATACAGTGACTTTCGATACTAGATAGTTTGCTTAACTACTAATTAAAACGCAATTTCAATGTTATTTCAAGCTATTAGTACTTTTTTGAGACACACAGAGTAAGCTAACCAACTACCCGTAAAACTAATTAAAATAAAAAGCAATATTGTTATCAAACATATTCAGTCATTTTACAAACGTTTATTAATGTATTATATACAATACACACACGAGCTATACAAAAAAGTGTCATTTACAACCAAGGCAGTATTTATTTTAGTGTTTTAGTTGAACGAAAAGCGTTTGGCAATGAGCAACTGATAGCATACGGATGAACGTGTTGTTTTAGAAATGTTTAAAATAAATATGGAAAAGTGTAAAGAGTAACTGCTCAGTGCAATAGAACAAAATGTGTTAACACTCACCTGAAATACTCCCAGAAATACTCCTTATAAGGGTTACGAAAATAAATAAAGTTGTTGTGTAAAGATAAACACGTAAATACATTGAGGTATATAACATCATTTCTTTACTAGCTGTTTAATCAAAATCTGGATCAATATAAGAAAATTGCCGTTGTTAATTTTTTAAAGAAAATTCCAAACTCTGCACTCAGGGTACATTAGATATCAAACCTCGAGCCACTAAACCTAACACTAACTGTGCTAAACATGAACACGATTAAACATATCGTTTAACGTTACTCTAAATGAAGTATCATCGTAACGTCTACAAGTGTGTAGTATGAATATAATAGGCTCACCTACAAAGCACTCAGTATGCTCGAGGCCGTTCATTATTCTTCATTACTCAATGCAAAATCATGGAGATATGTACAAAATTACATACACATAATTCTGTCACAAATATCAATGCATGTTAATACTTTACCATGAAAGACATACCATTTGTGCCTAATGAATATTGCAAATTTCCAGAATAGAGTAGTTTTATTATAGTTTGGACCTATTTTGCTTGTAGCTTTTGGTTTTAAAATCTTTTTGTTTTACTTAATTAAAATATTTTTCATATAAAACAAATTACATTTATGTAAAAATAAAATGTATAATCCATTGTTTCTAAAGTTAAACAAATTCATAGCATTCTGAATATAGATTTTTGAAATGTAGCTGAATAAAATAGAAATAAACATTAGTTTTTAAAAAAAACCATTGGAAGTACTAGACCTCAAAGTGTTTTATATCATAATTATAGGAGATATTTTGTACAGCTAAGAAAACTCTAGAATGAGTATTTAGAGTAAAAATTATTTAGAAGATTAGTTTGATATTATGATATGAACTGTAGTTTAATAGACCTTCACTTTATTTAAGGTTTTTAGGCACTTCTTGTGCAATTCAATTTTCAGCTAATACTGTTCTACTTCATGAATGCTTACTGCAGTTTTTAACGTGACACTTATCTTCTACCTTAGAAGATCAGACAGCTTCAGTAAGTTATTTTCAGTTTTAGTAGTTTATAATTATTTTAAATTGTTGGAAGGTTTTGTTGGTTTTTGAATTTCGCACAAAGCTATACGAGGGCTATCTGCGCTAGCTGTCCCTAATTCAGCAGTGTAAGACTAGAGGGAAGGCAGCTAGTCATCACCACCCACCGCCAACTCTTGGGCTACTATTTTACCAACGAATAGTGGGATTGATCGTAACATTATAACGCCCCCACGACTGAAAGAGCGAGCATGATTGGCACGACGGGGATGCAAACTCGCGACCCTCAAATTACGAGTTGCACGCCTTAACACGCTTGGCCATGCCGGGCCAAATTGCTGGAATACTCCATTTTATGAGTTTTATGTTCAGTAAGGAACCTATTGAACTTAATAAGTAAATCAAATACAAAATAAAAGCAACTTTTACAGTGTTCTTATTTTAATAATTATAACATTAGTAGCTTATCATCATCATCAGGTTAGAGTTGAATGTAACTCTTACTTGACGATGTCCACATTGAAATAACTTGGCTTTCGCATTGTAATAATTAGAAAGCACTGTGAACCATCCTATAAGTAATGTATGAATATATTTCAATTAAGATATATTCAGTTAGATTTTTTGCAAAGCTTTTGCGTATTTTAGTGACATTTAGGTGGTGCTTTTGTGAATAGGATTTAAAATTAAAAAGGTCTATAAAACAACTTCGCACTCCAAAGTTAATCCATGTTCCAATAACTCGGCTATAATGTTACCTAAAGTAACATTATCATGAAGACTGACCAATGACGTACGTAGTTTGGAATTACAGATGACCAGACCCTTTTTTTTATTATTTTTATGTAAAAGTAGCAGAGCTTGATTTGTTTTGAATTTCGCGCAAAGCTACACGAGGGTTAGCCGTCCCTAAATTAGCAGTGTGAGACTAAAGGGAAGGCAGTCATCACCACCCACCGCCAACTCTTGGGCTATACTTTTACCAACGAATATTGGGATTCCCCTCAATGTGTAACGCTTCCACGACTGAAAGGGCGAACATATTTGGTGCGATGGGTGTTCGAACCCGTGACCCTCGGATTACAAGTCGAGTGTCTTAATCACCTGACCAGCAGAGTTTGAACAGAAACATTACTGTTGTTCTTTGTCTCAACGAAACAAAATAAACAAACAAACAAGAAAAATGTCTTGGCTCCAGTAGCTGGAAATTTTTCTACAACATGTTAGGCAGTAATAGCCGGTAAGTTCATAAATTAAGACTTATCAGATTTTATATCTTCACACACATTGTGCTGCGTTTTCTTTTGCTTCGTAACAAACTAATACTGTGCTTTCTTGTGTTCTCCGAAGGAGATTTGTTAAGACTTGTTATTTCTTTGAATAATTTAGTTTGCTTATTGTTTATAACGTATCCTGTTGTGCTTTCTGTTATTATGGTATCAGCCTTGCATGGCCAAGTGGTTAAGGTTGAGCAATTTGAGGCCGCGGGTTAGAATTCCTGTGTACCAAACATGTGCGCCTTTCAAGCCGGTGGGGCGTTATAATGTAATGATAAATTCCCATTATTCATTGGTAAAAGTGTAGTCGAAGAGTTGGCGGTGGATGGCAATGAATAGGTCCCCTCCCTCTAGTCTTCCACTATTAAATTAGGAACGGCTAGAGTAGATAGCCCTAGTGTAGCTTTTCGCGAAATTTCAAACAAACCAGTTATGGTTCCTTTAACTTATTTGTTTGTCGCCATTTTCATCTTACGATAATATACGCGCATTAATACTCCAAATCTTCTTTCTAGGAGTTTTGTAATAGTAGAAAAAACAATTCGAGTAATCTTTGATGTCTAATTTGGGTTACAAATGACGAATGATGTTATTTAAACTTTTACGTTGAAAATATACCCATATGAAATGTACGCTTCGAATATGTGTACATGCCACAAATAAGTCAAAGTTTCCGTTCTCATCTAACGATAAGAGAGCTCATGCGTGTACATGAAGTGTTAGAGCTAGATAATATAATAAGATCAATGTAACTGAATATGGTTACTGTTGTAGCTGTTCAGTTATAATCAGCAATGAATGGATGTACAGATCTTATAAAAATTTCGAGGGTCGAACTTCCTGATATATATTACATTAATATGGTACTGGATCTTGTTTATAGCTTTTATGGGTGTATTTGAACCAAACTTTATTCTAATGTAGGTTATAGACTATCTTGAACAGGAGATCTGAGAGGTCACTGATAGTTCCATAGACAACATAATCTCTTTAGCCTACCACGTGACATCAATGGCCTTGGTGTTGCTTTCACTGGAGAATGAGGCAGAATTTCAGTTAACTTAGTATTACACATGATTAGACGTTTACTCCACAGGTTCAGACACTATATTCATGACTGAATGGCCATCTTTGACTACATTGACTTTGAAGGTGATCGTTTTCAACAAGCTGTAAATGGTGATCTACAGCTAAGTAAGTTTAACTACATCAGTCCTGTTGTTTATCTTCGCTAAAAAACAATTTTGTCATGAAATCTTGCTTTTTAATTCTTTTTACGTCGCCTTATATTCTCGCGCATTCGACTGTATAACAGGCAAAATCACATTCTTTTCTAGTAATATATAGAGTAACTTAAATTATGTAGAAATAAATTTAAACAAGATGTTTCTCAAGTATTTATCATTTGAAAAACATTAGTGTAATTTTTGTTATGACTATCACTTGTAAGCATTACTGCTATAAGAGTGCGTCGAAGAATATTTACTTCTTGTTTTACTGAGAGCGAATCTCAAACAACATTATAACTATTTGGTTTACTTATGTAGCATGTCATTTTAACTAACTCTTTTTATCGTTACGAAACCCTTTGAAAACTAGATTTGTACTGTATGAATCAACACAGAATGACATTTCTAAAAAAAAAAGGTAGTTGGGTACTATTTGAAACATAATGGTTGTTTAGATACGCTAATGTTTCGTTTATGAAACGGCTCGATGGTCTAGGGAAATGGGTGCGAAAGGTCCCGTGTTCAAATCCCGGACGAGATCATTAGAATTTGGTCCGGCATGGCCAAGTGTGTTAAGGCGTTCGACTTGTAATCTGAAGGTCGCGTGTTCGAATCTCGGTCGCACCACAAATGCTCGCTCTTATCAGCCGTGGAGGCGTTATAATGTTACTTTAAATCCTACTATTTGTTGGTAAAGGAGTAGATCAAGTCAAGAGTTGGCGGTGGGTGGTGATGACTAGTTGCCTTCCCTCCAGTCTTACACTGCTAAATTAGGGACGGCTGGCGCAGATAGCCCTCGAGTAGCTTTGCGCGAAATTCAAAACAAAAGAAAGAAATCGTTTGTGAAATAAATTTTTATCACCAACAAGTAGATAATTGTCTTAAGAATACTGAGTTTATCTGTTTTTCTGAACTCCGGTATAGGAGAAACTTTCTAATAAAGAAGCTTTTCTCGTAGCTATAAATAGTTTTTCTTATAGTTGGTTATATCATGTACAGTATTTATTATTCATTTCATAAAGTTTTATTATTATTGGGATAGACTGATCGACTTTTGCCAGTACATTTGTGTGTTATTCAGAGAGAGATCAAGTTTCCGTAATATAACCATTTTGTCTACATAGAAATATTGAACATTTCTGTTTAGATATTTTACAAAGTTATTATTCTAGATGTGTATGGAATGGTTTCTACTTTTATTTTTTATCACGAAAACTAGGAATGAAATAGCAGCGCCTTCAAACATGTTTAACTTTTTTCACAGAATTTTATTTAATTTAACAAATATGTTATTATGTTTGATTAATGCAAAAAATCACGATGGTTTAACTGTGCTCTGATTGCTGCGAATATTCGAACTCTGGATTTCAGCGTTGTAAGTATATTAACTAACTACTGAGCTCCTATGGGGCGTATCCTTATGAATATAAAACGTCGTGTGACAAAAATCACTACAAGAAGTCTGTAAATGAATCACCCTTTTCTTTAGATTTTATTTGTATCACCAGTTGTTTGATACTTACTGTTAGCTGTATCAAGTAGCTACTAAGCTCCTACCAAAATGTGAATCACCGTTAAGAAAGATAAAAAAAAAATTCAATGAGTTAATGAACCAAGAAAAACTTCAGATAGGGATGCTTTACTGAGGTTGGGTGTCTTATTTAATCAACACATAGTGCTATTCTTTGAATTTGTACAACATTCCAACAACAAGTAAACGGGGTGTTATTCAGTTGTTAAATTATATGATATTTTGATATCAAAATACATGAAACTCGAACATCAAGCGAAGTGGTAAAATTTGGCCATTAAATAACACACAATCATAATATAAAAACTCTATAATTATCCAATATCAAATGTATACAATTCCACAATCGAAGTTCATGTCTTGTTCTTTTTTAAAGGCATGGGGGAATCACTCCATCTTACTGTTAAGTTAATGAGATTCTAATATGTTAAGTTGTAATTATTTTCTGGAATAAAGGATGATACAAAAGAAACTGGAGGTCGACACGACAAACTCGGTTTCAAGCTGTGCCACTGGTGATGCTTTTAAAACCATTTACGTTTTGCAATGAAATAACCTTGCTTTACATTTCACGGTAGAATCAATGGAAATTTGAAATGATAAATATCCTATTATAAGGTTTACTACTGAAAATCAACAGAATGACAAATTCTCATGCTTACATATTCATTTCTTAAATATCCAATGCACTACAAGCATGTATTATAAACCGACTTTCACTGGACTGAAAGTTTCAATCCTTCAACTTTTAAATAAAATTTGGTTAAAACCAAAACGTACAAAAGGGTTAAAATATCAGAGAAACAAAATATTTTTAACCTGAAATTGATAAAATTAAACAAATAGTTAGAAACGAATTGTTTTTCAATATCGTTTCTAAATAGCCTAAACTAAATAAAAAACTCTCAAAACTGTAAACCCCATATGTTGTTATATTACACATTTTACAGAAAACTGTTGCTTTAATCTTCACCTACTCAGACACTACTTCATATAATATGATTAAGAAGAAAATAATGAAACAACCATACCAACAAGTTCAGATAAAATATGTTAAAAGTGATATTCAATTTTAAACACAAACAACACCCATTAAATATTTCACTAGTGGCATGTGAACTTACGTGCCTGAGGGGCAACAAGCGACATGTTGAGTCAACCATTAGTGTCAAACCTTCATTCAAATGAGTGTGATGATGTGCCTACCTTTAGTTTATTCCGCATCATCCTCAGTTTCCGGGAAAAATTCAAACTGCTAAAATATCTTGCTTTTAAGCTAAGAAAAGCAGCTGTTAATCAAAATATCATCACACTGCCACTATATATTTAATTGTAAAAACTTGTAAGAACAGAACATGAACTTCGGACGTTGAGTGTTACCTTGCCTCTAACTTTGGCATCAAACTGAATGGTCTCCATAGTTAATCCAGTGTTCCAATACCAAGGCGTATAAAACTCTATAATCAAAAAATCTCACGGCCTTTACAGTTCACTTGTCCATATATTTTGAATCAAGTCATATTCACTTTGAAATCAAATAAAATTCACGATCCTCCTCATTATCGCCTTCTAGTGGCTCAGAGGAAAGTTCTATAACAATACTCGCGTTATGTTTACAAAGAAGAAAACCTACACTTTATCATGTTTAATATTTCAGTACCAAAGTATACAAATCTCTAAAACAAAAGTAGTTCATGATCTCTCTTATTCCCATGAGCCTGGTATGGCTAGGTAGTTAAGGTGCTCAATTCGTAATCTGATGGTCATGGGTTCGAATCCCCGTCGCACCAAACATGCACGTCCTTTCAGCCATGCGGACGTTATACTGTACTATTCTTTGGTAAAAGAGTAGACCAAGAGTTGGTGGTGGTGATGATAACTAGCTGCCTTCCCTCCACTCCTACACTGCTAAATTAGGGACGGCTAGCGCAGACAGCCCTCGAGTAGCTTTGCGCGAAATTAAATTAAAAACAAACAAACTTATTACTATGTCTGTCATCGCGATATCAAACTGTATAACAGACTGCAACTAAACAAAGTAGACCTTCTCCATTAAACTTTCTAACAATCCAACATCAAACCACGTAAAACTCTGAAATTAATCATTAACCCTTCTAGCACATCCAGCTACATAATACTGAAATCAAACTAACGTGATGATACTCCGTTATTAGTTTAATATTTCGTTATTACGCTTTACAACACTCAAGTTAAGCGAACTAAGGATTCATTTCTAAATAGAAAAGCCAGCTGCCATATTTCAAACGATTTGAATAGTTTAAAGTTTTAAACATAAAACTAACCTAATAAACTTCACACATCAAACAAGAACTTTATCCAACTTGAACAGTTAATAATTCAACTTCAAACAGTCTGTATAAGTAAATATTTTTTCTAATAAATCTACGAGATTTCCTTGTAACAGCTCCACCATTTTATAGTAACTGGTTCCCTGTTCAGTAAACCATTAGCATACGCACGGCGAATTTGTTAAGTTGACTCACTGGGCAAGTTTGCATGACGATAATTTCAGTCGCAAACAATAACAAAATAACGCTTAGAAAATAAATTATGCTTCAGAATTACCGCTTGTTATGAAAGATAAATCTCAGAGTTCTAACCTGATCTCTTTTAGTTTTCACATGTTCTTTTAATTTAGCGTCAAGTTGCAGGATGAAATTTTAATGCCATTTAAGGCCCATCTTTTTTTGAGACCTGAGAAGTTAATATATTCGTCAGTAATAAATATGTTGTTTACAGTTAACTATAAGCCCACAACCTAAATAACTGTGTGGTTTTAGTAATATAATGCGATACATTGAGATTGTATACTGTATAATTAAGAAACCCCATTTTTCATTGTATCAGCCAATCCCTCATTCAGTGTGAAGGATGAATGACAGAATGTTGTTGACTGTTTTTTAGGGGCGTAGCCAGAGGGGGGTTGGGGTTAACCCCCCATGGACCCAAACATTTTAGTCAAGTTCAGTTGCCATCTGTGAAGTTTCTTAAAGATCCGTGTTCGCATGGCAGATAATTTCACGCACAACAAATGCTCAAATGCAAATTTATGATTGAACACTCTTTTAATACAACAAGTTTTGTCAGAACTAGAGAAATACAATCGAATACCTTTGAAAGGCTCAAACGCCTGTTCGTTCTTGCCAGGACATGTACAACACAGTTTGGTTCAACTTCAATATCACGGTGAATGTATAATGAGGCCAGGCCATTCAATCGACCTTCAGTGGTGGTATTTCTCAAACACGTTTTTAGTCTTCTCAAAGTTGAAAACGAACACTCTACTGAGCTCGTTGACACAGGCAGCATGGCAAATACCTTCAACAGTCTAGAAATAACTGGGAACATTTCTGTATTGCACATTGCATATGCATTTATGACATTTTTTGGTCTGTTGTTCGCAAGTGATTTGTACCAAACCCTAAGTTCACCTACTGCAGCTAGTGAAGTGCTGTTAATGTCAGCCTTGTATATATTGACCAACTCTTTAATTTGGTCACATTGTTGTGCTGTAGGTTCTGACCGTTCTGTGGTAGATTCTGATGGTAGTAGGCACATGAAGTTCTTAAGGAGAGTTTTGTGACTGAACAGACGGTCACAGATTCGTGAAAGAAAGTGATTAAATATTCCACTCTTTCTGCGTGATGCATCGCAACACCTAAATCAATGTTCTGTTGCTGCAGTAAGCTGCACAGAGGTAAACTGAAAAAAAACAACAACTTAGCAATGTTAAGTAGAGTGCTGATGAATTATGGCTGTAATATAGAACACAACAAATGATTGGCTTGCGTGGCAGAATCTCTGCCTTGCTATCCTGATATGGTTTCAAGGGCATTTGCAACTGTATGGATTAATTCCAAAAAGACAATGACTGAGTCATGCCTCTCAACCAACCGGGTGGGGCAGAGACCTTTCAATTTTTTTTTTTCAATTCAGGTGCTTTATTCTCCATCGAAAGAGCCAAAACGTGCTTTCGTTTGGGTGTATTGAGAAAGTTTACAATGCAAAAAATTACTTCCATGCAATTTCGCACCGGAACTTCTTTACAAGCATCAGAAATTGCCAAGTCTAGGGAATGGGCACTGCAGTGTACATCGTGTGCAAGTGGGAATTTATCAGTTACGTGTTTCTGTGCACCATTGAATTTCCCACTCATTGAAGTAGCACCGTCGTACTATTGTCCTCGCAGGTAAGTCATGTCAAAACCATATTTTGTCAGATTGGTTATGATAACATCAGCCAAGTTTCTGCCTATCACATCATAAACAGGTATAAATTGCAAAAAATCTTCACTCATTGCAACAGAGTTGTCATTGGCATTCAAATATCTAATATCATGTAATACATGAGTATTACAGGCATTAATAATTTCATTTTGAATTTGAGGACTCAGATACGTAGCATTCCTCTTTGTATTCTTAAGGCTTGCTGAAAGCTTGACATCACCCTTTGCTCTCTAGCGCAAAATTGCCCGAAAATTCCCATTATTATTGATGGGCTCCTCATCAGTTTCACCAACAAACATTTGACCAGAATCATATTTTCCCCTCAAAGCTAAACTCTGTCTCCCACACAGCAATACAGTATCAATAATAGGCATTAAATATTGCCAGTTCTGTTCAATTTCATGCTTGTAAGTTGCATCAAGCTGCAAGTGCACAGATGAACTTGTGTTTACGACCCGTAGAATATTGTTAGCTTTTTCTTTGCTGTCTTGGTGATACTGTTTAATTCATGTGCCTTGAAGTCTTCAATAGCCTTCTTCCAGTTTGGGCCTGGCATGGCCAAGCGCATAAGGCGTGCGACTCGTAATCCGAGGGTCGCGGGTTCGCGCCCGCGTTGCGCTAAACATGCTCGCCCTCTCAGCCGTGGGGGTGTATAATGTGACGGTCAATCCCACTATTCGTTGGTAAAAGAGTAGCCCAAGAGTTGGCGGTGGGTGGTGATGACTAGCTGCCTTCCCTCTAGTCTTACACTGCTAAATTAGGGACGGCTAGCACAGATAGCCCTCGAGTAGCTTTGTGCGAAATTCTAAAAATCAAACAAACAAACAATCTTCCAGTTTGTATATGGAAATCTCACAGGTTGTCCCAACACCAGCACCATCAGGAGTAAAAAGACAGCAGTACTTGCAGAAAGCACCCTTTGCATGTTGACTGTAGAGTAGCCATTTCCACTGTGAAAGCCAACGATGGAGGGTGTTTGCATGATTTTTAATACAAAATTAATATAATGAGGAGTCGACTTACCTGTTTACCAATGCTAACATAATCAGAAATGTAATTTATAATGTCCCAAACTGTACCTGAGGTGGTAGTGGCAGCATTGGTAGAAGGCCACGGTGATGACTCTGACAATTCAGCTGACAATTCTGATTCAACCTGATTGGCTGCAGCAGATTGATCAGGTTCAGCCTCATGAATGGGTTTAAAAAACCTATGTTGTGTCTTTAGCTTTTTCAGGCTTGGTATAGTAAATGATTGTTTATCGCATCTTCTGTTTGTCAACATCACATTCACAGTATCATTGTCGCCAATGAATGATTCATTATAGATGGCGCCAATGGTACTTGGTTAGTGCCGTGGTCTGCCAGCTTGCCACGGTGCCACCCAGTGTTTATTTGTGAAGTTAATTCTTCAAATCCAGGGAATCTGAACATACACTGTTCATGATATTTGAATACATATTATAGACACTATACATATATTTTGCACTCTCCTGAGTGACTCTATATTTTATATGTTGATGACAGGACTGTAGGCCTACTTTGCTGGGCCTGATGACTTTAAGTTATATATTATATATATAGGCCTATATATTTATTTATGATTAATGTTTTTATGCCCTCGTACCCCCCTAGCATAGCTTTGCTTCTGCGGCGCTTGCATCAAGCACTCAAACTCACCCCTCCCAAAATGGCCATTTCTGGCTACGCCCCTGCTGTCTTTCTTTTGGTTAATAGCTCAAAAATAGAGACGGCAGCAGATAGCATTAGTAACTTTACCATAAATAGAGAATACGGACACTAAACGTCTTGTTAATTCACATTAAACTTAGGTTTAAGATTATTTTTAATATATTTATATGTTTAACTTTGCCTCCAATGCCTTTTATCGCATTCAATTAACACTAAAACCATGTACGATAAGTTTAAAAAGTTATGTTATTGTAACTTCTTAAATTCGTTTGTAAAAAGCTATAATGTATTTCCTTTTCTCCCACAACATGAATACAATATTTTATGTTGCTATATAGGTGTTCAGCCTTCAAAAAATGCGACTAAACTACCCAAGGGCTATTGAACTTGTGTTACGTTCCACGCATATCTCAATAGACGCGTCAAACAAGAGTTGCGTATAATCAGCGATCGTTCTGAATGACACAGCAATAACATTATTGAATTCATATTTGATGAAAAATGCTTTACGTTAATGACATCTAGCCTAGATTATATACCATATTTGAATATATATCAGACTTTGAAATGACTGTAGGTATTACTCAGGTTGGCTTAGTCTTTCTGAGGTCAAGAAGCAATAAAAAGTGACTTTCAGGCTCCAGAGGTCAAGTGGAATATATTATAAGTGATAATTTTTTTCGATTGTAAAATAAAATAATACACATGATATCCTTACATTTTTGGTGTTTTTTTTTCCTGACAGTTTATATATTCATGATTTTCATCAGCTTTCATGCTTTTACAAATATTAGGACTAATGGAAAGGCTTCTGCCCAATTACTTCATCAACCTTTTTTTTTTTTTAAATCACAGCTGAGAAGCTTTAATGAAGTTATTAGCCAACACTTAGCGTTCAAGAGTAATGCAGCCTCAAATTACTGTAAATAGGAGCAATTTGTCGTTTATTTTGAGCTTTCAATCCCAAAATAATGGTATCATATTCAAAAATGGAAGCGCGCGAGAACATATTCAATAAACTATACTTATTACCGAGTTGCTATTTAATTCTGACCCATGTATGAAACTTGTTTTGATCAGAAGTTAATATTAATCAGTGTAAAGGCCGGAGTGGTATCCTATAAAATTCAAAATAGATTGCGATAAAACTAAAAAATATCATATAAACCTAAATGAAAAACATAATGTTATTCATATTAAAAATGAAAAAGAAATTTCAGATCAAAAGCTTAAGAATTATATTTTATTTTTTACGCTATCATTTGTTACGCCTCTAGTGGTACAGGGGTATATTTGCAACCTTACGACGCTAGAAACCGAGTTTCTTCTATACCTGTTAAGCAGCTTTGTGCTTAACGTCAACGAAGTCAATTATTGTATCGTTTTTCCTATTTACTTTTTAAAATTTATTTTGGATGTAGAATGGTATTATTGTTTTTATCTATATCACATTTCTTTTATCGACTCGTAATCTGATGGTCACGGGTTTGAGACCTCGTCGCACCAAACATACTCGCCCTTTCAGCTATGGGGACTTTATAAAGTGACGATCAATCCCACTATTCGTTGGTAAGAGAGTAGCCCAAGAGTTGGCGGTGGGGGGTGATGACTAGCTGCCTTCCCTCTAGTCTTACACTGCTAAATTAGAGACGGTTAGCGCAGATAGCTTTTGTGTAGCTTTACGCGAAATTAAAAAAACAACAACAAATAAACATTTCTTTTATTTTTAATTATGTTTAAAACGATTTATTTAATTGGTTTAGTCAAATCGCAGGCTTATAATTAATCAATAAGCGCTCACTGAAAAATTAACAGTATTTATTAATGATACAAAGAAGCCAGGCCCCCAATTAAAATTTTGTTTTTTTTAACTGAACCTCTAAGGTCTAGGATGAAGTCTTCCGATGAGACAAAATAAGTATAGGGACTTACAACGTTAAAACCCGAAGTTAAATTTCCTACGGGAATACGGTGCAAATAGCCCACTGTGTAGCTTTGCATTAAAATAAACTAGGTTGAAGAACTATACACGAAGCGAGTTTATTATGTTAATAGTTGATTTCAATGCAGAAATATACTTTTAAACAAATTACGGTTTTTCTGAAAAGATAGATTGGGTTATCTGGGACAAAAATCTATACTGTATGATCAATTATGTATTAAACATTATTGAATGTTATATTTATTTATTTATTTATATACTCAATTATTTTGTATAAATTCTGTATAAACTGTAATTTCGAAATAATGTGAGTTCTGTATCGTTGATAGCAAAGTTTCTATAAATAAGTTATCAACGTGAAAGAAGGCATTTCTATACTATTTTCAAGTTAGCTGTAACTTTATATATATATATATAAAGAATGTATTAAAATAAATGGACTATTGCTAATGTAGTATGTAAGATTATAACTGTTCTAAAGCTATTAAAACTCACATTGAATCCACTGATAATTGGGCGGTCCATGGAGAACAGGTTTCTAACTCAGTGATAACAGTTTCACTAACTTTCTTCTTTTTTAGCCAGGCAAACCAATTAACCGGTTACATAGTTATTTACGTCACCGAGTTTACTATGATTCCTTTGCTAGGACTATTTTCATTTTCGTCTCTAAATAGTTGGAACAAAGACGTATATAAAGTTAGTTTTTGCTATTTCTTTTTCTTTTGAAAAATACAAATTATTATATCCGTGATAGCACGCGCACTTCGAACTATAATGTTTCAAAAATTGTGTGAGAATTTTCAAACCACGAGCTCAGTATCTGATTAAATACGCATGAGAGAGTGATTAGTCTGGTCTGGTTAGCACCTCCAGGAAAGTGAAACTGGAGCAGGAAATGACCTTTACTTCTTAGCGGTTTATGCCAGCTCTTGCAATAGAAACGCCCCTTAAAATGAATAGTTAGAGCAGGTGACACCATACAAAAAAAAAAAAAATTCAGTAACTACAAGGCATAACGGTTGAGAATACCGGGTAGGATTATAGAAAGTTTGCTCCGTGACATGAACAAAAACACATGCAACCAATAAACATGTTGCTCTTAACGCGATTATATAAAAAATGTTCACTTACGGTGTAAGATTCATATATTTTGACATAAAATTAATTATATATATTCTCAACTGAGGGCTTAGATTTTTATTTCTTATTCTAACATAATTTATCTAGTTCAATCGTTTTAACACCATAAAAGCATATACGTTTGGCTACAAAAAATTGCCAGATAAGGACATAGAGAAATGAAGAGAAGCAAGTCTTCATAGTAAAAATACCAGTGATCATACATTAATGTGTGTGATATTTCCATTATAATGCTTTTCTATATGTTTTATTAAACAATGATAAATTAACTTTAGCACAGGTTGTGATTAGAGGGCGCTAGTGAACAATATGCTTTATAAGTATGCGCTCTTTATACAAAATTGTTCAAGGTTTTAGAACCCTGGTGTCCGTCAGAATTTATGGCGAATTTTGCTACTCTAACAAATAACATAAACTGGAGTGGTTTGTTTGGCGTTTTATGGCGCAAAGCAACTAGGCTATCTGCGCCCAACATAAACTTAATGAAATGTTATACTAGATAGTTAGCAACTCTCTCCAGTTCCAGATTTACAAAATATCCACTTAACATTATATAAAGTAAAATTAGAATAAAATTTGCACAAGATTAATTACATATAAGAGTGCGTCGTGTTCATTCCATTTCATAATGCCTGAAATAAGCCGCCATTAAAGTTTGCAGATCTATAAGTTATTCATATCGTATTTTTCTGGATAATTACTCATGAAATAATATGAGATGAAGTTTGTATAATTATTAGTAAATCCGATGATGTGTGAACTCACTGAAACATTTACGTCATCGTGTTCCAGCATGGCGGCACATATGACAAAATGGACTAACAAGGGATTAGTATATGTTACTCATACATAACAAAATATCAATTTAAAAGAAACCTAGGTTTCATGTGACTTGTCTAGAACTAGAATCAATATATAAAGTTTACATTTATTTAACTACACTACTTTCATTACTCTCATCAGTAAATGCTATACATGCAATTTTGTAAAGAGGTGATGAGGGTGAAAGCCTTGACAACGGAAATAGATGAAACATGAGAATAACACCTCATTACTTCAATGTCTGAGCGATTCTGACAATACTAGTTATTTATTGCATAGCTAATTAATGCAACCTCATAGGAGATCAATATTACGTATATCTATTTTGCCACATACTATAGTTGAAGTTTGAAGGAAACTATTATCAAACTTATGATGAAAAAGGACTTTCAGTGTCGAAAGATATTTATAAACTTACAACTTCTCCTGTTTAACCTCATTAATGGAAAATTTTAAAATACCTAAGACAGTTACTGAAAAGTTTCAAGAAGTTAGGCAATGCGATAGAAGTCGTATTCAGCCATACAACATGCTATAAAGATAACATTTCTTGTTTAAATATCTCCTGTAGTTACCTTTAGCAGAGTGAATGAGACAAATTTTCCGTTAAATATTCTCTTTTTCTCTTGTTTACCAATCTGAATTATTTACACGATATGTAAATAATCTATACATGATATCTAATCTCAGATATTTGCAAATTAGGCATTACTTTCATGTACAGGACATTACCACATATTTATAATCTATTAAATATGTTATTTTAAATTATTTGGTGTAAATAATGCAAAGTTTAGTCCATAAAGAATTAATTTATTTCTTCTGTGATGTTTTCTATAAACTAGTTCACTTTGACACAAGTTGTAATTCACAAACAATGTTTCAAACTAAATGGTGTCTACGCCTAACTTACTCAGCTATGAAGGATAAAAAATAACTCATCGAGTAACTTAACAGCAGAATAGAACTAAAACACTCATTGAATCTTCACACACTGATTACACATATGTGCAACGTACTCTTATTCTTTAAATTCCGCAAAATGTTTAATTATTACACCATCATGATATATTTGAGCATTAGAGGTCTACGCTTATGAATTTTCTAATTTTAGTGTCTTCAAACAAATTAGTAACTCCTTATAGCATACATCAAAATTATAATATTGAAAATATAGTTCACAACACTGTTCCTTTCCTGGATTGTGAAGTACCTTAGATAATTCTAAAACACAAATTAACCTAAACTCCTCATTCATTAAGAGTTTTTTGGTGATTTTATCTTTCGAGGCCATGATATACAAATTGAATGAGCTCTTATCATCACTGGCTATTTTATTACCAGAGGACGTTCTTATTGAGGTGTGTGTGTGAGAGAGAATTCACTACTTGGTGACCCTATAGAAGTAATCAGGGATTCTTGGCTTTTCAGCAAGTTGACTTTCCACTTTCAAATTATTTTCTGGAGGTACCTAGTTGGCCTTTTTCTCACTGATGCACTTCTTAAGATGATAATGGTGGACGAGCCTTGATTTGACTGTCTGTCCTTCTTTATTCTGTAAAAAACATATTGGTTCATTTAATTGCAGCATCTGATTTTTTACAACACCTAATTAATCTTGAAGTTCAGTCATACCATGTTATATTGATGAAATCTGGTCTTATCAGCATTAATATCATAGCAACTTTACATTTTATAACAGGTAAAGTGATGTGTGACATATTCGATTTTTTTTATCCACGACAACTCTTCCATCCATTAATTCCCTCAAGTCATTCCAGTGTTTTGGTTATACTCCATCTTAATCATTAGATGAAGGCTTATTCCCAATAATTACTGGTGTGAATATTCCACTTCTTAGTAATAATATGATTATCACTCCATATAGTCACTGAAATTTCTACCTGTGATATTATAATTGGTATGTAGTGCGCATCCGTAGGCTGTGAAGCTAGTTCATTGCATTCTTGTCTTTACATCAATTCAGTTCCCAATATGCACTTTCCTTTTATATCTATTACCCACATATCGTGAGGTATGGAGAAGCTTCCTACAGTTAGTGTAATTTCCAATTTTCTTCTTGCTGAATATTTATGCTCACCTGTTGTTTGCATCAATACCTCTTCTTTCTTCATCTCTCGAGATAAACTTCCTCCTATAATTACTAAATCATATCTAACAACTGTCGTGTAAAACTAATGCAAATTAACGCACTTCAAGGTTTTTTGTCAACAAACCCTAGGATGTGTCAATGGATTTCATTTACTAATATCCTAATCTCGTTTGAGTAAGGTGGAGTATTTCCAAATAAATTTGCTCCATAACTTTCAATCAATTCCTATGTGATTGATGTCTGGTTTGCTATTTATTGTTCCTTTGGTCTGATTGAACTCTGTCTCTGTGGCTTAATAACAGACTTTAATGGCTATGTTTCCTAAAATTATAACATTATGTAACACAAATTTTGTTCCTGAATAGTATCTGTTATTTTTTAATTGCTTATGTTGTAAAATTACAGAAAATGGCCATTATTCCCTTCAAACTTTGTTTTGTGACCTGGATAATGAAATTTAGAAATTAACCCATTTTCTATGTAAAAACAGGTAAATTTGCACATTTTCATTCACATAAGGTCTGAATAAAACAACAAATAAATCAAGATTTACTTGTATTTATACTAAAGTTATACGAAAATGAACAAAAATGTTTAGAAGAAGTAGTTTCTCGAGATATGCAATCGTAATGTAAATCACTTTCACGTATCAGCTCCCACATATTGTCGCTCATGATGTTTTCGTTATACGCTCCTTGATAGTGGCGTTCAAGGTTCAGTACATCTTGGTGGAAGTGCTCGCCTTGTTTCTCTGAGTATGCTCCCATATTCTCCTTGAATTTATCAAGATTAGAATCAAGGATATGGACTTTCAGGGGCATCCTGCAGCTCATTTTGCCGTAGTTCTTCACCAGAGCATCAACCAGTTCCACATAAATTTCGGCCTTGTAATTGCCTAAGAAGCCCCGAACCACTGCGACAAAACTGTTTCAAGTTTTTTCTCCTTCCAACTGAGCTTTTGGGGAATTCTATGCACTCCAGGATATTTATTTGTGGTACAAGAAAGACATCAGCTTTGACCTTTGCCTCAGACAACTTAGGGAAAAAGTCTCGAAGGTACTTAAAGGCTGCAGACTCCTTATCAAGAGCTTTGACAAATTGTTCCATAAGACCCAATTTTATATGCAGTGGTGGGAACAACACCTTCTAGAGGTCCACTAGTAGCTCACACTTGACATTGTGCCTCCCCACAGAGAACTCGGTCCGTTGTGGCCAGTGCTTCCTGTTGTAGTGCGCTGCGGTGTCCCTGCTGTCCCAAAGGCCAAGATAACAGGGAAACTTAGACACATAAGGAATGTCACCAGTTTGAAATCTCCAATAACCTCCCAGCCATGCTCTTCATACTTCAAGGCATCTAGCAAGGTATTGATGCTGTTATATTCCTCTTTGAGGTGCACCAAAGGATATTTACATTGTAAAAGGGTCTAAAATTTGTATAATATAAAATCTTACTATTCAAGCAAGTAAAAATTGTATCTCATCTTTTAGTTTTTTTGCAGTGTTTGCAGGTAAAATAAGGTGCTTAGTGTTTGTCTTGATCTCCTACAGGCATGCAGAAATATACCTTGTAGGCTTCACACATTTTAGTAAATGCTGTCACAGAATACTTTTTCGCTCTTGTCTTGATAAATTAGCCACATGCATAGCAAAATTCGTCTGGAGAATGCTTGCAGCTTCTTGAAGCCATTTATGATAAAATCAGATAAGTCTATGTGTTCACTTAGGCAACTAGAACTAAACTGAAGTGGTGAGTGATGAGCCCCTGTATACATATTACTAAGGAAAGTTATAGAAAATTCTAAAAGGTTTTGAAAATTCTTGTATGTTCTACAACATTTTAAAAAGTTTTGAAAATTCTTGTATGTCCGAGAAAATTCTCTATCAGCTACTCAGCACTGAATCTACCTGAAATGTTCTGGAAAATAGGTAAATTCAAAAGTTCATAACCCAAGTCACAAAAGCAAAGTTTGAAGAGAAAAATAGATCTTTTCCATTTACTTTAGGCATAAACAATTGGGAAATAACACTTTTTGCCCAGGAACAAGAAAAAGTTTGTTTGTTTGTGTTTTCATCCCGCACAAAGCTATTCGAGGGCTATCTGTGCTAGCCGTCCCTACTTTAGAAGTGTAAGACAAGAGGGAAGGCAGCTAGTCATCACCACCCACCGTCAACTCTTGGGCTACTCTTTTACCAACGAATAGTGGGATTGACCGTCACGTTATAACGCCCCACGGCTGAAAGGGCAAGCATGTTTGGTGCGACCGGGATTCGAACCCGCGACCCTCGGATTACGAGTCGAACGTCTTAACATACTTGGTCATGCTGGGTCCCCTTTGTTGGACGGCATTAAGTTTGTAGATTTACAATGCCAAAATCTGGAGTTGGACTCCCCATGATGGATAGATAGCTGAAATGAATTTTGCTCTAAAAACAAACAAATATTAAGTTTATTTACCATTAAAAGGAATGCAACGTTAAATTCATTACACATTAAATAATTAAAAATAATAGCTTGCCCTTAAAAATGCTTCCTATCTTTTGGTTTTCTATGACATCATCTTCATGGGTAACGATAAAGGCATAATAGGGACTTATGTACTTACATAATTATGTATATATCAGTAACGCCATATAGGCTTAAACTACTCATAGTCACAACATATCTGTCCATTACTTTGTTATTTGTAATCCTGGACCTTCTTCCTTGTTTAATATTATGTCTTTGTTTTTTTTTTTCAATTTCAGTAGTTTCTATGATGTTTAGTTCAATTTTAAATTGTACTTATTTTATCAATTTAGTATTACTCCACTTTATAACATGAGATGTTTCCGTCAAATATTCTGCTAATATCGAAACTGAAATAGAAACCCTTATAACCCGAGCACTTTCGAAAGGTAGACCTTTCTTCTTCAGGGACAATCTACTAATATCGATTCATTTACTTTGTATTTACCTTGTATCGCGTTTTAAAGTAGAGGTAGTATTGTAACGACTGAAATATTCGTAAATTTAACATTCTATAACCACCTTAAATTGTTTATTTATTTAGGAAAATTTTCAACATATTTGTGCAGCTGTTTATTATATATTATTATAAATAAGAAATTGAGTGAAATTAAGAATGACCACTGAGGCTCTTTACCCAATATGATGGTTTTTCAGGCCACCTGGGATTTAACAGACAATCTTGGTTGAGACGCTACTTTTATTAGCAAATTACTTGAGAACGGTTGTTATGGTGTAAACTGGAAAAATTAGTGAAATGATTATATAACACTACCTTATATTTAATTTTAAATAGAAACTCTATAATCCGAGCACTTTTGAAAGTGTCTTTCGCTGTTTATCCATGTTCGATTTATTCTCTGCGTAACATTTCCCGACAACAAGTCTTGCGGAAAAATTTAAACCTGATATCGGATAACACAACATGACGAAGAGTTTCGAAATATTTAGTATCCTAGTTAAACTTTCTGTTAGAAATCTTTATTTTTTTTCCCTTTGAGCTGATACTCTAAAATTTATTTAAATAATTAACAGAATCTTTGTTAATAGCGCAGTTAGCCCTTGTGTAGCTTTGCGCGAAATTCAAAATACAAACAAACATCTTAGTTAATATGTGATTTGTAAAACTAGGGACAAAGTTAATATAAGAAAGAATTATTTCTTCTAAGAACTACAGTACATTTTGTTTTTATATGTTAAAGATTTTTTTTTCTTTTTTACCAGATGTGACATTGAAGAATATTTGTGATGTAAGGCCTAATGCATTATCTGGTGAAAAAGAAATATTTAACACACGTATATAACAGCATTAATTAGTTGTTCTGCTTTGTAATATAAAATAATGAATTCGACAAAATTTCATAACATTACTTGCATACCTAAATTAATTTTTGTTAATATCTGAAGGCATGGCATAGCCAAGCGCGTTAAGGCATGCGACTCGTAATCTGAGGGTCGCGGGTTCGCATCCCCGTCGCGCCAAACATGCTCGCGCTTTCAGCCGTGGGAGTGTTATATAGTTGATAGTCAATCCCACTATTCGTTGGTAAAAGAGTAGCCTAAGAGTTTGCGGTGGGTGGTGATGACTAGCTGCCTTTCCTCTAGTCTTACACTGCTAAATTACGGACGGCTGGCACAGATAGCCCTCGAGTAGCTTTGTGCGAAATTTCAAAACAAAAACCATTTGTTAATATCTGATGAAATAAAATGGACTCATACACTATAGATACTACAGTATATTTTGCTCAATAACGTAGTTCGTCTAATTAACGAATTTTTTATTGACTAAAAACATGTACTCAAAACACTATTGTTGGTATTTGTGAGTTAGAGATTTAGTTTGTTTGTTTGTTTTGGAATTTCGCACAAAGCTACTAGAGGGCTGTCTGTGCTAGCCGTCCCTAATTTAGCAGTGTAAGACTAGAGGGAAGGCAGCTAGTCATCATCACCCACCGCCAACTCTTGGGCTACTCTTCTACCAACGAATAGTGGGATTGACCGTAACATTATACACCCCCACGGCTGGGAGGGCGAGCATGTTTAGCGCGACGCGGGCGCGAACCCGCGACCTTCGGATTACGAGTCGCACGCCTTACGCGCTTGGCCATGCCAGGCCTAGAGATTGAGAGAAAACCATCGTTAACCAAAAATCCTATACTTCCGCTTTTTTATCTCAACTGTTGTTTGTATGAGATTTAGTGGATGTCTAAAGTGCGTTCAATTTGAATTGAAATTTTTTACACCCATTTCTGACGTTGAAGAGCGGAAAAGAAATAAAAATAAGGAAATATTTATGTTTTATGTATTATATTAAAGTATACACTTCTCATTACGTTTGCGTGAATTATTACTTCACGATTAT
Source organism: Tachypleus tridentatus (assembly GCF_004210375.1). Classification (NCBI taxonomy): domain Eukaryota; kingdom Metazoa; phylum Arthropoda; class Merostomata; order Xiphosura; family Limulidae; genus Tachypleus; species Tachypleus tridentatus. Next base: position 99,271,887 of record NC_134825.1, on the reverse strand, counting down.
AAAGTAATTATTTAATAAACAGTTATAATATTTGGTTTTGATTTCTTCTTCCCGATCAAACTCAGAAATAATTTAAGATAAATGGTAGAAAAAAAAAGATATGAATATACAATTTAATTTTATATTTGAATTTAATGAAAAGTTAATCGAGGCTATAGTTAAAATTATCATAAATGAGAATAACTGCCTTGATTTAATTTTTCAATGAATTCAGATACAATTTTAAATACATTTTTATATTTGCTATATTTTTCGTTTATAATTAAGTAGTTATATTTATATAAGGCAACATTATCAAATTTCAGCTGAAATCCAATGGTCAATATACTAAAAAGAAGTTAAATATGTAGTTTTCATATTATAGGTATTATTTTATTTTATAATTTACTTGAATCTTGCTTGAACATCCAGCTTGATTGTTTTCTACCCAATTTCAGTTATTCTTCTGCACTGTGATTTAACTAAAATAGTATTTAATAGATTTCATTCTGATCTTGGTTTTTATTGAAGTATTAAATGGTAAAAATCTAAATAGAACATCATGTTTTGACCTCCATGCTTTAATGATGCCATTTTTGTTAATAAAGTTTTATACGCGAATCATGAAGAATGATGAAGTATATTGAAACATGCCACCTCGTAACAGATTTTAATATATCACACATTTTAAAAAACTGGATAATTGATCATATTCTACTCCACAAGAGAAACATTCGACTATTTTAGTTGTGAGAAATTGGTGTCAATAAAAGCTTAAATTGCTTGCATCTGATTTGATAGAATATTTTTAGAAATACAAAAACATGTTATATGATTACCAAGTCAATATCCTGAAGATGATGTCTACTAATACGAGTGAACTATTTATGTTTAGGAAAGAAGATATTATGAGTTAATTATTTTGGAAGTAATCACAAAACCATTTACTTAGTAACTGGAACATATCAATTCGTACGGCGACAGAGAGAGTCGTTATATTTATTTATGATCTCACGTAAAACAGAACGAACAGAAAGCATCAGTACGTGCATTAAATGACTCTCAGCACACAAACAGTTCTGTCATTCAGACATCTCCTTCGTTACAACCACTCTAGTTAACATGGCGAAACATCGTGTATCAATGCTTTCTTTACATTACACGTATCATCACTACTTACTTTTAATAGGACTCTATTGTAAGGATGGGCTCATATTTTTTCTTTTCTGGTCTCAATCTCATAACATCTTCATAAACTAATTTCATGTCAACTACTCTCTCTTAAAGGCGGCATGATAATGTAAAAGTTCTAGTTTTTAACATATTTGAGTCATGCTGTTGTTGCAGATATTCTCTAGCTAGAAAGTACAGTAGTTCCATGTTCACGGAGTTGCTACAGATATACTCCGTGTTGCTACAGACATACCCCGGCTAAAAGGTGTGGAAGTTCCATGTTCACGGTGTTGCTACAGACATACCCCGGCTAAAAGGTGTGGAAGTTCCATGTTCACGGTGTTGCTACAGACATACCCCAGCTAATAGGTGGAGTATTTCCATGTTGTCACTTCTATGTTTGCATTAACAGCACAATAAATTCCCCTTTCATAATGAGTTTATGAGTTTTAAATTTGTTACTTGCAAAAATACACGTTAATAGGTTTTTTACTCACATTTTATTTTGAGGAATATTTTAAACTTTAAAGTTAAGTCTTATATAACAAGTGAGAAATGTTACGAATTGTAGATAATGGCGAAAGTTGTCTATTTCAATGCCTAAAATGCTGCGTGATGTATTTTAAATGATTTTGTTCTAATTAGATACTAAATATCTTTGCATATGATTATAAAGTGTAGGACTAGATCACAGACATACTGTTTACAACACTCTATATACTTCATTTGTATCCACTTTAGTAAAAGAAAGGTAGTAAGAAGGACACAGTGAAACGTGAGTCTTATGGTGAAGAAGCTTGTATAATTATCATGAATCATTTATATGATTATCTTGAAAAAATCAGTTGTGTAAGCAGCGCTAGTTTACGTCTGTTTCTGATGAACTGAATTGTTCATCCTGTTTAAAATAAAATATGGAAAACGTGATTTTATTGTGAACTAGTGGATATGTCTAACATTTTGTAAAATTAAACAAACTAATATAAAACTCCGTAAAAAGCTTAGAACACTTTCGAATTGTAGTTTCCTTCACGTTAGTTAGTATTGTCGTTCATTTATCAATGTAGAATAACTTTGTATGGTGCATTTGTACAGAAAGTTTAATTAACATTGTTTTTACGAACGACATAGCTTCAATATAAAAAATGAAGGCCCGGCATGGCCAGGTGGTAAAGCGATCAACTCGTAATCTGAGGATCGCGGTTTTGAATCGCCGTCAAACCAAACATATCCGTCCTTTCAACCGTGGGGGCATTATAACGTTTTAGTCAATCTCACTGTTCGTTGGTAAAAGAATAACCCAAGCGTTGGCGGTAGGTGGTGATGACTAGTTGCCCTACCTCTAGTCTTAGATTGCTAAATTAGGGACAGCTAGCGTAGATAGCTCTCGTGTAGCTTTGAGTGAAACTCAAACAAACAAACAATATAAAGTGAATAACAAATAAAGTATAGGCGAAGTAATCAGTAATTTACGTTTTCGGCTTTCGGTTCATCTAATAATAATACGAGCAATGAAAAAATAATATTTTTAGTTAACTAGAAACAAATAACTGACATTAAATGAGTAAAATATCTCAGTGTTTCAAACTTTTACTACAGAAGTGATCAATCAAATTAACCAAACGGGTGGATAAAGTTATAAGTGATTTTGTGTAAATATTCGACCATTGTGTTACTAATTTTCACTACAGAATTGTTAAGTTACATTTATAGCAGTTCATTGCTATGTAAATATAATTATCTAATTAAAGTCTAGTACACGATTATTGTATCACACTGCATATTTTACCGCAGCATTCAAAAGTGGTAGAAATTACTTATTAATTACTTAAAAGTGGATATAGGAAATGAAAGAAAAATGTTTTAACATTTACTGTATTTTCAAGACTGTATATAGAGAGATGGAAGTGGATTTTAAACAAAAGTAATGATTTAACATAAAAGTTTACAGAGAATTGTAATACAGAAATTCATAAAACACATAAGACTATACCCCCCGCTAGTACAGCGGTAAGTCTAAGGATTTACGATGCTAAAATCAGAGGTTTGATTTCCCTCGGTGGGCTGAGCGGATACGCCGATTCTGGTTTTGCTAGAAGAAAACACACACATAAGACTATATATGACCACGATGTCCAACATGGTCGCCACTCGTGGCGAATTGATGCTTTACTTCTACCACGTATTTTTGAAATACAATTAACTCCATTAATGTATAAGCAAATAAAAATAGATTGTTATTTTGTAACTCCACTATATCTAGAAAAACACATTTTATTTGTCATGTGGCAAAAATGTTAAAACATTCACCACAATCTTTGTGATTACGAAAAACTGTTGGACACCATTGGTATATGAAGAGCTAAAAGTAAAAGATTTTTTTCGCTCTGACATATGTAATTAACTGTGTATTTTAGCTGTGGAATTTCATTCGTCCTGAGTGAATAAAGTTTATGATAGAAAAATCAATTTTATCACACTCAAGAATAAAACTTTTGTCCATAGCTAAGTTGTTTTTCCATACCAAGTCTTTCTGTGGAGTAACGTGTTTAATACTTTTACTTATTTACAAATCAAATATTTATATACATATTATGACGGTTTATCTGGTGATAAACAACGTAAAGTAAAAACAAAAAACAGTTGCTCTGAAAAATCGTAGTAGGCGTTGAAATTTACGTATAACAGAGATATCTCCAATTTTTAATTGAGTAAATTTTTCATTGATAGTCCAGTAACTTTTAGATAGTATTCTATCACTAAGATTTTGCCATACAGAAATAACTTTGTATTGGTAAACTATTAAGTTGTTGGAAAAATAATGGCGGATTTTATATAAAAATTGTAGTCAGTTTAAAGGATAAGAAGCCTATCTTTTTTACGATTTCATATATGTCATGAAATAACTAAAGCTTTCTTATATTATTAGTGCTTTTATTCTTTTCTAATACTTTTCAGACCCTTACAATTAATGGTGGAAAAAATGGCGTGTCATTCTTTTGCATGGATTCAAACTTGGTCATAATGCATCACAAATAGTACTCAATATTAATGAAGAATTGGGCGAATGAAACACCTCCGAACGTACAACACATGGTTGGTTTCAAAAGTTTCGTAATGGAGATGTGAGTCTTGAAGATAAAGAGGGCAGAGGATGGCTTTCTCCCGTTGGAATCGACCAATTTAGAACATTAGTGGAAACAAACCCGCGCCAAACTGTTAGAGAAATGATACAAGAATTGGGTATTGGCATTTTTAAAATTTCGGAAAAACTTGAGCAAATTCCAAAAGTGAAAAACTCAACAAGTGGATTCTACATGAACTCAGTGAAAATCAGAAAAATCGCCGGTTTGAATTGAGATCTATGGTGATTTTGCACAACAGAAATAACCCATTTCTTGGTTGAATTGTCATTTGTGATAAAAAGTGGATTCTTTAGGATAACAGAAAGCGATCTGCGCTGTGTTTCAACCGTGACGAAGTTCGAAAACACTTCCCAAAGCCAAAGTTGCACCAAAAGATTATGGGCACTGTATTGGGGTCTGTGGCGGGTATTATCCATTACAACTTGCTCAACCAGGGTAAAAATATCACTGCAGAGATTTACTGTCAAGAATTGGAAGAGATGCATAGAAAGTTGTGTGAAAAAATTGCAGCACTAGTCAATCGAAGAGAACCAATCTTGCTTCATGATAATGCTCAGCCATACGTTGCTTAAATGATGCTCCAGAACCTCAATGAACTGGGCTACAAAACATTGCCTCATCCTCCCTACTCTCAATACTTTTTCAAAAATTTGGACAACTTTTTACAGGACAAAAGATTCAACAACAAAGTAACAGTAGTGAATGGCTTTAAATAATGTTTGAGTTCTAGGACTTCATAGTTCCATCATCATGGCATAAGTGATCTTGTTTCCCGTTGGCAAAGGTGTGTAGATTCACTAGATTTCCATTTGATTATTAAAGTTGTTTTTGATTTCTTTTATTTATTATTAAAAGTAAAATTTAAAATCCGCCATTATTTTTTGAACAACCTAATAGTAAGTATTCTTATACATCGATCGTTTACCATACCTAAGTTCTATTGTGTTAGCAGTCCACTACCAAATATTTTACAATAAGAAATTAATTTTGTGATAATAAACTAGTACCAAGTCTTTCGCTAGAACTAAGTAAAATGTGTTTGGTAGTCTAGAACCCTATTATATCTGATTAATTTTGGTTTAGTAGCTCATTGCTAAGATTTTCGGAGTGTTGTCCTAGTATCCCAATAGATCTTTTGGGATAACTAAATGTTTCAATTTTAATTTGTATCAGTAATGTATGTTTTTAAAACAGTACTTTAAGCCTCTGAAGGTTCTGAATCAACATATATGAATTTTCTAACTGAGCAGTGAATTTATTACAATGTTACGAATAACTCGATAAGCATAGCTTTTGCTGCTTCCTCTGAAGTCGGCTGCAACATACGACAAAATGCCACTATTGAATACATTACTTAGCACGTAAGTTTCAACCAGTCAGAAGAAACAGTAACAGTTGAATGTAAATAGCAGGCATTGTAGTGAGCATGAAAGACAATTGTTAATAATTTTACCAGAAACATTTGAGCAACAAAAAGATGCTCGAAAAACAATTCACTCGTTTCGGCAGATATTTCTAGCAACTATAAAGTAATTAAACATGTCGTTTCACTTGACGAAACTTATTATTTGCCTCATTAATTGTTTAAAAATTTTCATAAACAAAAAGGGGGTTCTAATTTAAAGAACCGAAAATCTGAGTGTGTACCGGTTTTGTGACTGGAAAATCTTGTCACTCTACACGAGTGAATGGCTTTATTTTGATAAACCGGTATCAAGTACTAGGTCTTTACTTACATTTCGTACAAATACTGAGAAATATAAACACGAGAACACAGTTGTTATCATGCAGTAGCTACTTATATTTCTTCATGAAATGAAAGAAAGGGGAGGTATACGAAATTATAAACCGGCAGTGGTGACATAATTAATGTGCATACTTTAGTTTCGAGCCAATATTATTAGTACTAGTAATCGTACTCAGGTAGGTTGAAGGATAGAATTTATTTTATCCTTGGAAGTACATTCATATGGTTCGACTTAAACCAATTTGCTTATAAAAATTGTGCTTACACAGTGAATAATAGAAAATAGAAAAAAAATACACTTTAATTATCTAGTTTACCTTGATCAGTATTCTGCACTCGTCTTTTGCCAAGCTTCAAAGTAAGTCGAGGTTATTGCTGTTAGTACTCTTGGTTTTGCTGTGGGAACTGTCAGTTGAATAACACAACAAATGGATTTTCTTGAAGCATTTTCACTTTCAAGTATTATTTGCTTCCAGTTTAAACGAATGTTATAAATTATTTTCTAAGCACGTAACAGTTTTATTTCTAACCTTCGTGATTTTGAAAGATATCTATATAAATTTAGCTCGAATTGTATACGTAAATATCATGATGCAAAATAAAAGAGCCAAACTCGGCAAACAAGATAAAATCTTTATTATGATGTGATACGTCATTGTTGTTCTCTTATACAAACACTCATTTGCAAATAATATAAGGCCCAAGAATCATTATTTTATACACCATGAATCGCTTTCTGAAAATGTTACGAATTAATAAAGAGGAAATGGACAAAACGAAGTCTTATCACTAGTCACTTGTAATCGTTAGTGGGTGTGGATATGTCCTGTAGCAGAGCTCTGGATTTCGGTATTAGCTTATCGGGTTCGAAATCATGCGATAGCACAAAGTATTCACCGCGATAAATACTTCAATTCTGAATTTATCCTTGGGTGGTAGTATGGTATCCTCTGTACCTCTATCATCATAGCGACAGTTGCGCAGCTGGACATACTTCTGAACTGAACTATGGCCCCAGCATAGAACTTCGGTTCTCGAATTTGTGAAACCTTGTTATTTTATTTTCAACAAATTTGATAAAAGCATCTGATAACGACACGGCAACACTTCAGATCTGACCCGGTTTATTGATGTACGAGACTTGTGTGGTGGAATCGTTCCAAGAATCTGTACTACATAACGATAAGAATACTCTAATCTAGTTCTCCAATTTCTCACATGATTATTCAAGCTTCATTTCTGCATATAGCTTTTCACTGAACGCCATTTACCAGGAATATCAGCATTTTGCATATTTCATAAAAGCCGGAGGAGATTCATATCTTTCCGATCACCAAGTTTCAGTTTCTTTGTTTCTTTGAAGTTAAGCGCGAAACTACACAATGAGCTCTACAGACATGTGTGTTAAATGCACAAATTTTTGAGTCTTTATAAAGCATTAAAAAGCTTTGTTTGTTTGTTTGGAATTAAGCACAGAGCTACAAAGTGAGCTATCGGTAATGTGCCCACCACGGGTATCGAAATCCGATTTTAGCGGTGTTAGTCAGTAGATATGCCGCTGTGCTACTGGGGAGCATTTAAAAAGCATCAGAATTTTTATGCTATCTTCCAAAAATAAATAAGGTGAAAGATGTGATAGGGAATACTAAAAATAAAATAGAATTAAAATAGAAAAAAACTGGGTTTTTACAAGACAAAATGTGAGTGTAGTGGTATTTATATTGGTTTGACTAAAATAATATTAAATTACAGATTACAAGAATATAAAGGTTATATAAGAAATAATAAAATAGAATCATTGGCTATAGCTAGCATGTAAAAACTCCCGAATATACAGGGGAAAGATTAATTTAAGCTCGAAATATTATATCATTAAATATGAGAGAAATATTAAAAAATATAAACAAAAAAATAAGTACGAAATAGAGACCAAGGCCAACAAGTCAATACATTGATATCCAGCAAAATATATTATATATATGAAAAAACAGACCAATGAAATATAAAAATAACTAAAGCAATGCAACAAGGAATAAAAATATTAGGTATGTCTTGCAAGTATCTACTGATGATGAAGTAGATAGCATCAAAACTTGTACATATCGAATGTCATTTTAAATTGGAAGCCACACGGCTTCAATAAAGTTTTGAACTGTATAAAAAGAAACATTATTATCAAGTATTTATTATAATTTTAAATATTACACAAGTGTCGTTAATTCATATCGGTAGGAACTTCAGGACCAGTTATTAAAAGGTAATGAATTACAAAAGTAATTTGATCAGAATGTATGTATTTGACGTTGAATCGACAAACAGTGAGTAAAATTTAGTAAATTTAAGTCTCTTGGCTTGTTTGTTGTTTGTTTTTTGAATTCCGTGCAAAGCTACACGAGAGCTATCTGCACTAGTCGTCCCTAATTTAGCAGTGTAAGACTAGAAGGAAAGCAGTTAGTCATCACCACCCACCGCCAACTTAATCACGCTTTTAGCTCTTTGTAGTACTTTACACCAGTAGTAGCGTTCTTTTTGAAACTTGGATATAATTTCATTGCTCACACAGATGATTCCTGATTGTGTTATACACATTGCTATTCCCCTCAAGGTGGATCCTTATACGTAGTGAGAGAACTGAAGAGACCTCCCAGAAGCGGTTCAATACTCTCAGTTTACTTACACTGGGATCTAAACATCATCCACCACATGTTTGCCATGCGTGGCAACCGTGAATGGTAGGAGAGAATCCTGGTAGTTGAGAAGGTCCAACCCTAACACTGCATTTTGCCCTTGAATTTCTACAGACAGATGACCTTGGGATATCCCCCCAGGGTTACTCGGCTGGTCCACTTGGGCTAGGGTGAGTTGAGTGCCAGTGTTGGACTTCATCAATGGGTATTGTAATCATTGTGTCTCGTGCTGGTGTTCGGGTATAGTGCTCACAAGACCCTGGCATTGCTGTAATGTTCTTGTATGGCATTGTAGTGCGTCTCTTCTTAGGGATTCATGGTCAGTGGGCACTGATATGTAATGCCTTTATTTTGAATACCACCATTCATAAACAATTGAAAAAAAATAGATTATTAAAAAACAATCACGAATGAGTAACTCTTTTGTACAGTCACCATCACAGTCAGATTCTGTACCTCATTTTCTAATTATGCATTACTTATTCGAGAAATTCTAAGGGGAGATGTCTCCTTTTTCTATTCAAAGAGGATTAGAGGGGCTTGTTGGCTCCCCCAAGTCAGTAAAAGAAGTTACACTCTGAAGACATTTTGGTGGAAACATCACCACCACCAGATACCAAACTCCTCTTGAAATCGAAACCCATTAAGGTATACCCATCAAGGGTACTTCTCACGCAACTTTGAGTTGAGAGGGATTTATAGAACATTCCCGAATCGGAGATTCTCGCTGGTTCCTCCAGCCAAGGCATTTCTGCAGTGTGTTGAGCCTCCACAGACAGAATTATAATGCTTATTAATGTTCTGCTGTTGACGTTTACATTACCACGTCCTCTTGCCACAGTCAAAGTAGGTTATTTGAACTAAAAGGTACAGTCATACATTTCCAACCCTCTAAGATATTTCCAGTGTCAGTGGTTCGGTCACTCAAGGACATCATCTTATGGTTCTTTAGCATGTGCTCATTATGGTGGCAAAGAGCAGAATGCCTATGAGTGCGAACTGGAGCCACTCTATGTTAACTGTAATGATTTACACTCCTCTTACTCTATTTCTTGTCCTAAGTGAGTGAAGGAGAAAGAGATGCAATGCTTGAAGACTAAACAATATATCCTACCAAGAGGCTCAGAAGTTATTGTCCTCCACTCCATCTGAGACATATGAAGCTGCACTCTCTTTCACTTCCACAGTAAAAGAGCAAACAGATCTCTCCTTGCCTCCAGCAAAGTCGTTTTCAAAACATCTGAAGAGTATTTTGCCGTCCATGGTTAAAGGAGTTGACCAATCTATGTCTACTTCCATCTCTGTTTCTATCTCTCCTTCCAGTGACTGCACGGGTCCACTTCCTTTGCCTTTGGGTTGAGTATTTCCTTGAGTCTATCCTCTCCTGCAGTCCCAAGATGCAAAAAGGTTACTCGTTCATGCCCTCAGCCACTCTTCTCCGGTTTATAGTTTTTACACCGAGTCTCATGAATCTCCTCTACACCTCTGCCATTTGCAACTGTTTTACTGTATGCTTCAAAACCTCGATCCTTACCACAGTTTTGAACCTGAAATTGTGTCTTCCATGCTTTTCAGTATAGACAGTCTGCCACTGCTCCTTTTGGCCTCTATATCCAAGTGCAGTTTGTCCAATAAAGAGAAAACGTGGTCAGAAGCAGAAGGGCTCTTGTTTCATTCTCCTTGACATAAATAAAAATGGTCATTTTGATACAGTACAAGTATCAGGATTTTGTTCCACTGGGTATGACATTAATGATTTGATTGATTCTTATTATCTTACAGGAAACATTTCTAAAACCTTCCAATACCTTTTGGCAATTTTCTTTTTACAAAAATTTTACAAAAATGATAACTTGTGTTTATGGATGAGAGCATAGAGGGGTGACACTGTATCCACCCTGTTTTTCCCACTTAATACACCCTTAGAGGCTGTAGCCATCCATGTTTCCCTGGGTCATACCATCACTATTTGTTTTCTCTACCTGGCTCCTGAAAAGACTTATGATCAGTCAGGCCTTGATGCCCTCATTGAACAGTTACCATCTTCTTTTATAATCCTGGGGATTTTAATGGACATACATAATCCACTCTGGGGTTATACTGATATTGATGTGAGGGGTCGTTCCATAGAGCATACTTTCAAACTGCATTGCTTTTCCACAGGCCTATGTACATGCTGGACAGGTAAGACTTTAAAGCCAGAAGGAATCTTGGATTAAATAAACATCTAGCGTCTTTTGTACCACCAGTTTCAAAGTCATATGGGACAAGATTTTAAAGGTGAGTGGGTGGTATACTTCTGCTCCTATCGATCTCGCTCTCTGATATCCAGAAAGTTGCTGATACCCACAGAATCGCCAATATTCTTGGTAAAAGCTTTTCTCATGCATCCAACACTTTTACTTCCTCACCTACCTTTGTAGCCATCAAGACACAGACAGAGCAATCGCCTCTTTCCTTTCAGGCTGATCGTCTCTATGACTATAACAGCCCATTTACGCTGGTGGAGCTCAAGCTTGCTCTTCATCAATCTGGTAGTACATCAGTCAGACCTGATGATATTCACTACAAGATACTACACCATCTCTCTCCTGCTATTCTTCTGGTTGTTCTTAACCAAATATGTTTTTCCTGATGCTTGGCGCCATGCTATTGTCCTCCCTTTTCCTAAGCCTGGGAAGAGTCCAAAGAGTCCGTCAAACTACCGTCCAATTGCTTGACGAGCTGCTTCTGTAAGATCTTAGAGAGGATGGTTAATGCTCGTCTTGTTTGGTTCCTCAAATCAAATAACCTTCTCTTGCCTATCCAATGTTGATTTTGACGACAGCGTATCTACTATGAACCACCTGATTCGTCTTCAAACGTTCATGAGGAAAGTCTTTCTCATGCAAAAATATCTTATTTCTGTATTTTTCTGCCTAGAAAGGTTTATGATACTACATAGATACTACATATCCTGCAAGACCTCCAATTATACAAGTTGCGTGGCCATTTGCCCATTTTTATTAAACACTTTTAATGGACCAGCAATTCCAGTTCTGTGTGGGATCGACACTATGCCGGTCTTTCCCGCAGAAAATTTGGAGTCTCTCAGAGCTGTCTTGAGTGTCACACTTTTCATTATAAAGATTAATACCAGTGGTGGACAACTCCCTTACAGTTGTAAATGCTCTCTATGTCGACGACTTCTACATCTCTTGCCAGTTGTCAAGCATGAAGTTTATTGAATGCAGCTACAAACTACCCTCAATCGTTTGCTGAAGTGGGCCATAGCAAACGGTTTTACCTTTTCTCACTCTAAAACCGATTGCGTGCATTGATCCCAAGCTCTGCCTCAGAAAAGCTGAGCTTCTCGTGGTCTTGGAGGCAAAGTTTTTTGGGCTTATCTTTGACCGTAAGCTGACCTTTATTCCACATATCAAGTAGCAACGTGTCATGTGTTCAAGGGCACTGAACATTCTCCATTTCCTCTCTTTCATCTCTTCGGGAGCAGATCGATGTTCGATCAAGGCTGAAATATAGGTCTCTGGTCTATGCCTCTATCAGGACATCGGTCTTGAAGATGTTGGACCCTGTTCACCAGCAGGAGCTTCAGCTTTGCACAGTGGCCTTCTGCTCTTCTCCGGTTTATAGTTTTTACACCGAGTCTCATGAATCCCCTCTACACCTCTGCCATTTGCAACTGTTTTACTGTATGCTTCAAAATCTCGATCCTTACCACAGTTTTGAACCTGAAGTTGTGTCTTCCATGCTTTTTCAGTATAGACAGTCTGTCATTGCTCCTTTTGGCCTCTGTATCCAAGTGCAGTTTGAACTGTGTTTGTCCTTGGATAAAATTGCTAAATCCACTGGTCAGGTCATTTCACCATGGCTTATTACTATCACCAAATGTGACCTTCTTTTTTGAGCCACCTTAAGAGAGCAGATACTCCCAACTGAAAGAACTGCCCTGTATTTGCCAAGCATTTTTCAAACCATCCTCCCATTCTCATTTATATATACACCATTTTTCTTGCCCTGATCACATAGCAGCTATGCAGTACAAGAAATGTACTATTTATACCGACTCTCTTAGCTCTCTACTGACCCTGGAACTGCTTTACGTTAACCACCACCTGTTGTCATCGATATTTAAATCCGACTAGCTTATTTATTTCTATCATCTATTTCTATCCAGTTTTGCTGGATACCAGGCCACGTCGGTATTCGCGGGAACGAGCTTACTGACATCGCAACTAAGTTTCTATGCTTTGGCGCTATCATTACTGCACCTGTCCCATACATAGACTACAGTCCCGTATTCAAGGCTCAAACCCCCGCCTGTTGGCAGTCGACTAGAAGTGAACAACGTAATAACAAGCTTTTTCAGATCAAACCTTCTGTTTCTCTTTGACTATTGTGCTTCTGTAAGAATCCGAAGGAGGAACTTGTCCTGGCTAGGCTACACACTGGTCACAATTTTCTAACTCATCATTTTCTTTTATCTGAGGCTGATGCTCTAATGTATGAACTATTTGATACTCAAGTCATAACAGCCCACATTTTACTGTCGTGCCGTCGTTACGACAGTAAGCGACGGCATCATTTTAGACATGTTTTTACCATAGATTTACTCCTGACTTTGGAAAGTGTCATTGGCGATGGTAACATCGTATACTTCAGTTGTACTTTTAGATTTTTAAGGACCTTTGGCCTTTTAAACTTTATTTACGTTTTTAATTTAAAAATTAAACTTTGTTTTGATTTAACAACATTCCTTTTAACGTATTTGAATAATATTACTTTTTTATCGATTTTTTGGCAATAAATGCCAACCAACCAACCGCATCGCTATTATGGCCTCTCAGTGTATTTTGCTGTTCTCTTGAGAAGAAATTCTCTCATACCTGTGTTTCCAGTCATTGTACCACAAGTAATAGGGCCACTTTCTTTTGTACAAAGTTTACATGCAAAACAGTATAACTTTCTATTAGATGATGAATAGTAAATCCAGCGGGTGCACACGTGAGAAGAAACTTTCCAAACAGTATGGACAATAACCTTCTTCATCTTGAACTACATTCGAGTTTTGAGAATCACCATTACAGTGTCGACAATTCTCACTACTGTTTGAAATTCAAAAGTTTTCAATTATTTAGATATGTTGTCTCCCAATAAGCCAATGTCTTTCACGAATTTCGATCGTCTGTCTTTCAATTCATGATGTTCATCACAGTCTAGTTCGATACAGATGTCTGTAAGTAGTTAGGATTGGTGTATATGGTATATTAGATTTACCTAAGTCAATATTCGGGCTGTTGTCTTCGTTGCCTCCTGAAGTTGATTCCATCTTTATAGCATCATCGAAAATAGCATCTGGTCTTTCGTCTGTTTTTTACTTCAAAAATCTATCGAGCATTTACAGTGTAGCAGTGTCTTCTTTTATTTGTTCCTCGTATATTTGTTGTTTTTTTCTTTTCTGGGCTTCTTATTTTCAAATAAGTTCAGTAGAAGAAAATCGTGACGGTTTCGGAATTAGCACTGAGGCGCATAACACGTATACAAGAACAACATACATTCCTTTCCATGGCATTTTTGACATGATCCAGGGCAGGCATTCTTTCTTGTGCATATCATGACGTTTTAGTGACTTAACATTCAAAATTACATTAAACTACATTGTTATCACGATTTAAAATAAATAAATCATAAAAACGTATCTAATTATCCATATTTTAATAGCTTATAAATTTCATGGTTTTATATTTTAATCGCAATATTAAAACAGATCTTGAATTTCTTCTAGTTTAAGAATTGTGATATTTTTTCTCTAGGCATCCCCTCTTCTCTAATTTACAAAATGTAACGTATATTACTGGTTATAATATTCTCATCGCTCAGGCAAAGCATAATCTTTATAGACTTCAATCTTATTTGATTACAGAGCTATAAAATGGAAAATCAGACTCCTCTTGCCTTGACCATCTGTAACATCCTCCATTTCATAATTTGCCAATAGTGCTTTATGACTTTCAGTACTATATCGTTTACAAATAATAGTAAACCAAGGTTGTTATGTTATCTACAAAAATTCTTTAGCTTCGCTTCCAGTTTAATTTTTATTTCTTTGTAAAATATATCAACGTGTTTAACTGAATTTCTACCGACTCCTATCACATTGCAAGAAAGCCACACGAATTGTAAAGTTATGGAACATAGATTGGTTTTTGCACGTTATTATCCTGTGCTCCTTTGAACACTGTTTAATTAAATAATAATTATTTAGAATGGTAATATTATTACTATTAAAAATAGATTTACATGTCATGGAAAGTCGACAGCAGAAAAAGAAGACAACGCTAAGTACTTGATTGTTTCACGTGCATTGTTTATTTATTATTTTGAAAATAACTAAAAATTAAAATAGAAAACGTTTGTAGATATTTAAGGTTAAATTAGGTAAAAGTAAATAATAATAGAAAATTTTCATAAGGTTAAAGCTCGCAAGTAGCTCTTGTGCAGTGTAATTCGAGAGCGTAACATGAGCTGAACGATCATGAGTAATTTATGACTTATAATGGCCACAATAGTGGTTAAATACGGTTCAAAGGCAATAAAAGAATAAAACTTAGGTATAAATAGATACATTTTGTTATGAGTTTATGACTATTTAGGGTGAACAAATGTAGTTTCATATTACTATTTGTAGTCTTTCTGGTAAGAAAAAACTGGTAATTTAGATTCACTTCGTGTTTTGTTTTTTTGTTGTTGTTGCTTTTTGTCGTTACGATACTGATCAACTTTACCAGCCCAGTATAGCGCTAAGTCAGAGGAAATAACAGATAAAATATGAAGCTTTCCTTATAAAAATGTTTGTAATTTAATTAGTTATAAAGATTATACAATTGAAATTTAAGACTTTGAGTCGAATAAAGTATTTTGTTGAAAATGTTTGGGGGTGGATGGTAAGGGAAGTCTATAGAAATGGACGTCAATTCCAAACAGTGCATGATCTTCGTGAAGCCATCTTCACCACTTGGAATAACATTCCAGTCAGCCTTCTGCAAACGCTTATATCGACCGCTCGAAAGCAAATGTTTGAAGTTATTTGCAATGACGGCCGTGCAACTCACTACTGAAACCTCTTGTTGGGCATTTCATACCCTGTTTAGGATTTATTCTTGGTACGGTCTTAAACTTTTGATCAGCTAGTATTTAGGCTAATTTCATAGTGTTCGCATTGCATTTTCCCTATAAAATGCTAAAAGGTTTTTTATTTTCCCTTTTCTTATTTTCATCTTTCGAAGCTCTACTCAAATAAGTGGTTGAGTCTAACAACGTAAAATGCATATTTTTTATTTATGTTCATTGGCCTTAAGATTTTGGCAATTATGGGCAAATATTTGGTAAAAACAGTTCATTAAAAACTGACTTTTTGTACAAACGACTTGTAATGTTTACTAAATGTCTGCCAGATTTTATAAAAGTAAACACACATTATTAAAAGCATCATTACAAAATGGCCACGCGATTAGTCTCTGGGACCAAGCCTGTATTGAGAGGTCTCAGGTTGGGACAGCGGTAAGTCTACAGATTTACAACGCTAAAATCAGGGGTACGATTTTCTCGGTGGACACAGCAGATAGCCCGATGTGGCTTTGCTACAAGGAAACACACACACACCTACACTGTATTTAACATAACAAGGTATTTATAAATTTTGTCTAATTCATGTTGTTTTTTTTTGTTTCTGTACGGGTTCCTAGTAGTCACCTAAACAGCGCAAACCTTAAAAAGTCACTATAAATAATACCACAGATACAAGTACATGTAAGAAAAACACACAAACACACTCTTATCTTCATATTTTCACACTAATTCCAAAAATGCGGTCAAATATTCTCATTCCGAGAGTTTAGTTATATCACTGGGCTGAAGTTGGAGTTATTCAAGAGTATTTCTATTGGTAAAACTTGTCGAGAAATCGGTTTTAACTGAAATGCCACACGTGCGCGAGCACACACACACATATTAAATATCTTTACGCTGTCACCGCAGGTAACCAAACTTCGGATTTTAGTGCTGTACGTACGTAAACTTGCCGCTGATACGCAGGGAGAAACCGCGTTAATTTAGGAGTACAAATTGTAAAGAAACGTTTTTAAAGAAAGACAAATTTCAGAATGTTAACCGATGTCTTTATTTTATGTCTCAACCGAAAGAGAAAAAACAAAACAAAAAAACACAGAACTCGTAAAATAGAACAAAAAGTGCATTGGCAGAAAAAAAAATTATAATTTACTTTCCACTACAATATAATGTGCCAAGTGGTCTCCAAAATCATTAAGACGGCCATGTTGAACAAATTATGACTGAATAGTGATTTTTTTCAAGCGCTCTGCCACTCTTTATGTCGAGTTGAAAGTTTTTAAGCCTCACCTAGTGTTCATAATACTTTTGCTTCAAAACTTGGAAGACATTTACACACATTGACACATCAATATTAAAACCTGATTACATTAAAAGTTTCAGGTTGGGCCTAAACGTACGGTCTTGTAGTTGGTTGTTGTAGGTAACCGCTGATAAAGAATTCACGATCCAGCACAAAAAAAATCATAAACACAATAACTAAACCCGAAGTTATACAATCCATAAAACAAACAAAACACCAGGTAAATATCAAATACAAAAAATATTGTTAAAGAAAGGCACTAGGAGATTGTTTGATTACTTAACAGCTTGGGCTCGGCATGGCCAAGCGTGTTAAGGCGTTTGACTCCTAATCCGAGGCTCACGGGTTCGAATCCCTGAACACAAATCGCTGAAACAATAATAGATAGCTTTAACCAAAACATATGCACTCTCGCTTGTGTCCTCGATACTGAGAACGTGTTTGACGCCATATGTCATACTGGTTTAAGATTTAAATAACAAAAAATAAAATTAACAACAGGAGTTATTCATTGCCCATTCAACTTTCTTGACGACAGAAAATGTAGAGCAAATGTTGAGGGCACTCACTTGGATTATTTTAATCCAGAGATGAGTGTTTTCAGAGACGGGTAGTTAGTGCTATCCTGTGCATCATGTTTGTTGCGACATGTCTTCAAACAATATTATTTGTAGTTCAAATTCGTATTTTGCTGATGAGGTGGCTATCTGGAAGAGCTCAAATACACCCTCAGTAGAATTTAGGACAGGGGCGTAGGTTTTTTACAGATGGGGTGGGATGATTTTTGCAACCACTTATGTGGACTGTTCAATTTGCAAATAGGTAATCTCTTATTACGTGAACCTGAAAGCTGTAAACATGCAGTTACAGAGTTATCTTGTTGCCACGATACTTTAAGGTTTTCATGTAGGTTTGTATAAGTGAGGTGTTGTGAACAGTTTTCAAAATGTTAATAGAATAAAGACAAATGTGTCACAAATTAACTGCCACATGAATTTATTCCTGCACACTGTACAGTATAAAAGTTGACCATTACACTTGACAAGATTACTAATAACTTTCATTGCATGAATTACGTTTTCAAATATTAATAAAATTAGTAACTACCCTTGATAAGTTTATATCTACTGAAAAACTGTTAATGTTGTTTGATAAAAATAATTAAAATGTCTTTGCGAACTCTTGAAAATTACACATCAGTACAATGTAGCACATAATTATTCATACTTTTCATTGAAGTAAGATTCATTTAGTCCTCTAGTCTACATGTTCCCAAACGTAGACCTCCTTTGTGATGATCTGTTTATGAATTCTTTCATAAGCTCTTCTATATTTATCTTGTCGAACTCATCTTTGTGAGTGTGACAAACTCTCACATGGTTGAGGTGGCACTGAGACATAGTTGGCCTAAACCACGTCTTCAACCGTTTTAATGCAGAAAAGCTGCGTTCACATTCGCAGCTGGATACTGGACATACAAGCAAAATTTTCATGAGAAGAAACACTTCACTAAACATCTGCTGGCTTGTTTAATGCATTTTACAGTAAGCATCCTTCGCACCTTTCAGAGATACCCCTCTTGTTGTTCTTTTGAACATAGGCAACTGAAACTCGAGCCATTGTGCAGAGATTTCTGGATAGAAGTTTATAACCGAGTTATCAATCTTGCCAGATGTGATCATGTTCTCAAGTGCCAGATATTGCCTCAAGTCACTGTTGTATAAATTGAATCTAGTGGTCAGATGTTCTATGACTGTGTCCACAAATTCAAAATATTGGCTTCTGTAGTAATTTCTAGCTGTTTCAGAATGGTGTGCTGAGCCATCACCTGTGATCCTTCTGGGGGGTCTGCAAATGCGTGGTAGTTCAACAGGCACAAGATCTAGAGAAGTTACCTTTTTCTCAGCTTCATCAAATATCTTGTTGTAATTTTACTCTGTTCACAATACCCGCAAATACTCAAATGTCATTGCAGATGCTTCAATCATGCCAGATACTGTCGCTAATTTTGCTTGGAATGCACGGTTTAGTTCCTCTAATGCAGCTAATGGATGCTGAGCCATCAACAATTCTAAAACTATCTTTTCTTTGTCAAATCTGTCCAGCACACTTCGTGCTTTCACTGCTAACCCTGATTTTTCATTTGCTAATTCAGAAAAAAGAATCAACAAAGTCACTGTAGTAATCATTAGTACATGTAATTGCAGATAGGCGGCACAACCAGCGTGTTGGACACAGCGGGCGGATGTATTTAACTGTACCATTGTGGCTGTCCGATGATACAATATTTTCAAAGATTGTCTTGTATTTGCCTGACCTCTGAAGCAAGACATCATGTTCATGTACCCACTGGATAGAATCTCGAACACATTCACAAGCTTCAACTGCATGATGCATTATTAAATTAGCCTTGTGTGCTCCCCAGTGAAAAAACAAAGCTGACGGTTGCTTCTCTTTTATTTTTGCCTGGCATCCACTGTACGCACCACTCATGTTAGTGGCTCCATCATAAGTTTGTGCTCTTAATCCTGACAGTGGTAAATTGAGTCTAGTCAGTACATCAAGTGTAGTCGAGGATATTGTTTCATCAGTTGTATTGGAAACACTGTACAAACCAAGAAATGTCTCATGGGCGTCAAGATTCTCATCTACGTATCGTACACATATTGCTTCCTGTTCGGCACCTGTAACATCTTGAGTGTCATCAACCATTAATGCAAAGATTTTACTTTGCTACACTTCGTGTGCTATGTTCCCCAGTATTTGATGGCTGAACATCTCCATTATTTCATTCTGAGCCTGGGGTGATGTGAATGTGGTTTTCTTTGATAAATAGGCCGTCAACTCAGGATCGTCCTCTTCCAGGAGCTTCATTAACTGCACGAAGTTCCCCTCTGTATCAGTATGTCCACATAATTGTAAACCTTGACACAGTAAGAAACGTAAACTTCTGAATATTTTGGTTAGACTTCTTTTGCATTCTTCCTGCTGCTGGTTTTTTCCATCATGTAGCTGGACAGTCACTGAAGTTACATCAAGTAAACCTTCTGGAGATATAGCGAATCTGTGCTGAGAGGAGAATTGGTGTTCGTTGAATTTCTGTTTTGCCTTTTTCCAGTTTCCAAAAAGGTGGATATGAAGGTATACTCCACTGGCCTCTCCAATTTCCCTGTAAAAGGGCCTCTATTTTCCGCCTTGGCACAATGAAAGCATATGACTTTTTGAGTCTGATTGTCGAAGTGCAGCCATGGGAACTCATCAAACCACTTGCCCTGGAAGTTGATATTTTGAGATTTTGCTTTCTGTCGTGGTATTAGTTGTGCATCTGGATGATATGACTTTCCACACTGTATCTGTGGAGTGTCAGATTTTTCATTACTGCACAAACTTGTTTCACAACTATCTGATAGTTCATGATGTGCAATAGTTGCACAAGCATTTTCAGACTCGTCTGTGATGAACATGGTATTTCTTCTGTGTGGCAAGCTTCTATTCCTTTGTTTGAGGTTGTTGGATTATCTGCATCTGCATTGTCACTTGTAGTACCAGTAACTGGCTTGCAGAACTTCTAATATCGGAAAGTTTCTGACGCTTGCTTCTCATAATTGGAATCTGTTTCTCAGATGACTCAACAGGCTAAAATACAGTCTTTATTAAAAAGCTTTAACGTACAACGAACGAAGATAGAACAGAATGGAAGTAGGACTGAACTGTACAATGTATTTAAGTCGAACGCGCGAACCTCACAATGACCACCGAACCCACTGACCGCCTGGTCATCGCTGGGACAATAATGTGTGCTAGTTACAACTCAAGTAATTGCAAGTTTCTCGAAAAATACTAAAACAATTACAAATATATCATATTCCTGTTAAAGCTCATCAAAAGGCAAACACATTGTGATATAATGTCTATAAGCACGTCTATTAAATAAAAACACCTAAACAAAAACTAGCAATACAATTCAAGTAGAGGCTTCAGGCCGTTGAAATCGCTCCTTTGTGTTCTAATTATACAAGAAAATACAATATTTTTACTATCTATGATAAGAGAATATATTTTTGTTTTACCATAAAGCACCAGCACTTTATTAGAGGGCGGTGATAATCTGAAATTTCATGGATTAATGAGGGCCACAAACACAGGTCTAATGAGCCCTGTTGTAAAATCGAGGCTCAGACTAAAGGGAGCGGAGGGGGGTGATGTAGGGCGCGTCTGGATCCGAGCGGCCCGAACTCGTCGTTAACTGCACACTAAACGTATACTGTGGTCAGCGCTTCGGCAGCTAGAGAGAGTAAGACGTTCGACAATAAAACCGGCTAGACATGCATAAGAACAAATGGCGTAGAAAAACCGCACAATATACACATAAGATTGATGCAACTACAAGCTACAAATGGCCTGCCAGATGTAGATCACAGGAGTTTACGCTTGGGAGTAATATTTTCGAATTTCATGCTCTGTTCAATCTATTGTGATGAAAATTTTACTTAATTTCACACTACGTACAAGACGTAGGTAGATCCTGTGATAGTGATTGCAAGCCTTACATGTATACTTAGGCCTACTGACTGATACTAAAGAACTATCACTTAGATCGAAAAGCTTAGAAACACGCCTATATTAAAGATGTACATTTCGGCTACTGAAAAAGCCTACATCTAGGCCTAATTATGTAATTCGATTGGTAAGAACACGAGAATCACAAGAACAAACACACAATTTGTAGGCCTGTGATGCAATAAAACAATTCAACAGACCAAACTGTAGGGGGGATGATTGTATGCACCATACCCCCATCTAAAATGAAGGGGAATGTATCCCCGATCTCCCCAGGATCTACGCCCCTGATCTAGGACAATGTCTTGTCTCCATGTTTACTGACTCTTACTTTAAAACACACTTTTGATGTTACATTCCTATTCATAGATACAGAGTTCTGCAAAAAATTGGTACTTTGTTCCAAATATTTGGCGTTACTTTGATAAAGCATAAGATGCATACATAGTTAAAATTTATAATTATAAGACTTGAATGCAGTAATTAAATGAAGTCGACTAGTAAAATTTCTGAACGATATTTTTTGAAATGATGTTTCAATTGTGGGCAGTTCCTCTAAGTTTTCCTTTGCACGAATTGAATAGTCATAGTTTTTGTTTTGTGTTCAGACAAAACTGTTCTTTTCCGTATAAGTATGTTTTTGTATTTTCCAATCATTATTTCAAAATTTTAGTCTCTTGTATTCGACTGGAAAATATGTTTGACAATTGTTTTATTGAAATAGAACCATTTCTTTCTGATCAGGCACCAATTTTATGCAACAAAGTCACGAATTTTTTGCAACAATGCGCGATTTCTCATCTTGAAGAATACAAAATATAATTACTAAATTACCTATTGTTTGTTTTTGAATTTCGTGCAAAACTACACGAGGTCTATCTGCGCTAGCCGTCCCTAATATTTCAGTGTAAGACTACTGGGAAGGCAGCAAATCATCATCACCCACCGGCAACTCTTGAGCTACTCTTTTACCAACAAATAGTGGGATTTATCGCACTTTATAATGCC
This sequence comes from Tachypleus tridentatus, assembly GCF_004210375.1. Classification (NCBI taxonomy): domain Eukaryota; kingdom Metazoa; phylum Arthropoda; class Merostomata; order Xiphosura; family Limulidae; genus Tachypleus; species Tachypleus tridentatus. The sequence continues at coordinate 99,249,156 of NC_134825.1, read as the reverse complement.
TCCACGGCCGAAATGGCGAGCATATTTGATGTGACGGGGATACGAACCCGCTACCCTCGGATTACGAGTCGATTGCCTTAACCACCTGGCTATACTAGGCCTCAAATTATCTACCTAATTAGATTCTCACTTGGAAATAAACTCTCTTTTGAAGTAATTTTCCCGACATAATTAAGTTCTCACTTTGAAACAAAGAAAACAAAATTGCAAACAAACGAAGTATCAGGATGTCTTCAAATAAAAAAAATAAATAAAAAGGTAGACTATATGAAAAAATATTTGGGGAAGAAATTGTCCTTTTTTCCAAAATATGGTGAAACATCGTCCGTATCCCGAAAAAGAAATGTGGTAACGAGCAACTTATCTCAAAAGATTAACAGGCATCTACAGAAACTGTTATTACTATTTATATTGGGTCAGTAATAGAATATGCGTGACCATCATGGTCAACTTTAGTTCCGGCATGGCCAGGTGTTTAAGACGTTTGACTCGTAATTTGCGGGTTGCGGGTTCGCATCCACGTCACCCCAAACATGCTCGCCCTTTCAGCTGTTGGACGTTATACTGTGACAATCAATCCCACTATTCGTTCATAAAAGAGTAGCCTAAGAGCTGGAGGTGGGTGATGATGACTAACTGCCTTCCCTTCAGTCTTACACTGCTAAATTGTAGCACAGATAGCCCTGGTGTAGCTTTGCGCGAAATTCAAAATAAACCAAACCTTAGTTTTGAATAATATTTTGTATGCATTATGAATTTTCCTTATATGTCTAAGGCTACTCCTGTGTTCCAACAGTGGTTAAACTTTTCAGTTAAAATTGATTGTTCATATTTTACACCCGAGTTTGACCGTTAAAAGGCATCACTTTAGAATGTGTATGATCTGGCCTGGCCATAGTTTGAAGTGCCTTTGAGATAAAAATTTTAGATTAATTTCAAAATACCAATTACCTAATGCGAATACATTGTAAACCATCCAAGTTTTTCTTCGTTTTCACCTATTCATTTTTAGAATGGAGGTTTGCTTATTCAAGTTGTTTAGTGTATTCTGTTTTTCTGCGATGTATGTGATTTACGTGCTATCCATGATTCTGAACATATTTACGAATTCATGTAGTTTAGCTACTATTGTATCTCACTAGATCTCTGTAAGCAATGTTGATTATAATGGCCAAGAAAGTATTAATAATATTTTACTGATTAACATGGTTGTCAGATGCGTACGGACTCCAGTGACACAGCAGTATGCCTGCGGACTCACACCACTAAAAACCTGGTTTCGATACCCCTAGTGAGCAGAGCACAAATAGCCTATTGTGTAGCTTTGTGTTTCATTACAAACAACTAAATATGCGCACGAAATTATACAGCACAAAAATCTGTCTAAATAAGTGTTTTGTAATGAAATACATCTGCCCTAAGGGTCGCGAGGGGAAGAGAGATAATGGACAATCTCACTGATTACCTTGACCAATCTAATTTAACTTGTTTTGAACAGATGAAGAATAAGCCTTTCTTACCTAATGCAATAAAAGATCTTTGGAGCAAAGTAAAAGTGTCTATAACAAATACATATAGATATATAATTTATAGTGTCTATTTTGAAAAACAAAAGAATTTTCTTAGGACTAGTTTTAGGAACTCACACCTTGAGTACACATTTTTGGAGAGTTGTTTCAGTTTAATCCCAGGTAAAAACACTAATGCAATGAATATTTTATGTAACTAGCAATGGATATCAATTTTGACTGCCATTTAATCAGCAGTCAGACATTAAATCGAGAAACTACTTTTGACTAATTAACAGCGCCTGAGTTTCCGAAATGGTTGGTTACACAAAAGTGTAACCACACTTATATAACTAATGATTTAATTGTCTTAAATTTGGTCGAATTGCATATTAGACGATCCAACTACGTAAAGTAGTCCATTTCTTTCTAACAGATAGGGCGAGTCATTTACATACTTCTTGAGCAGATGTCTGTCTCAAAATTAACTATTTTCCAATGATGTTATTTCTGTTTTTATATCTGACTTGAAAAATACCCAAGATCACTCTTTAAGACTGAAGAGACCACAGCCAATAACTTCAATGATATTGATAAATGTCTAGCACAGAGAAATTAAAGCCAATGAACCATTGATAGTGATAAATATACAGCAGAGCGAAAACCACTGTCAGTAAACCCAGTGATGGGTTTAAATGCCTAACACAGACAAAATCATACCCAATGAATCGAACTACGCTAATACATACCTAGAAAAAATGAAACAATAACACTATGTAACACAATTTTTACTTTTTCTTGTTCCTAGACAGAAAGTGTTATTTTCCAATTGCGTATGCCTAAAGTAAATGGAAAATACCTATTTTTCTGTTCACCCTTTGCTTTTGTGACCTGGATAATGAATTTTTCAAATTTTCCCATTTTCTAGAACATTCCAGGTAGATTTAGTGCTTAGTAGCTGATAGAGAATTTTCTCGAATTTACAATAATTTTCAGGAACTTTCTAAACAGTTGTAGAACTTACAAGAATTTTCTAGAATGTTGTAGAACTTACGATAATTTTCAAGAACCTTTTAGAATTTTCTAGAACTTTTCTTACTAATATATATATATACAGGGCTCACCACTTCAGTTTCGTTCTAGCTGCCAAAGTGAACACATAGACCTATCTGATTTTATCAGAGATGGCATCAAGAAGCTGCAAGCATTCTTCAGACGCATTTTGCTATGTGAACAATTTTTCGAGACAAGAGCAAAAAAGTACTTTGTGACAGCATCTGCTAAAATGCGTAAAGCTTACAAGGCATATTTCAGCATGCCTGTCGGGGATCAAGACAAACCCTAGGCACCTCATTTTACCTGCGAGCACTGAAAAAAAAAAAAACTCTAGAAGGTAAGACGGATAATTGTTGCTTCCTTGAATAGTAAGATTTTATATTATACAAATTTTAGACCTTTTACAATGTAAATATCTTTCTATTTATTTTTTATAAATTTCCAATAGCATAGAAAAAATATTACATATAAAATATTTTGCATGAACCTCTTACACATTAGTTGTGGATGAAATAAATTTATTATTCATAATAACAATTTTATTTTGCTCTTTTGCAGGATGGTATAGATGGGAAAAGAGAGCCATGAAGTCGCTATTCCAAGAATTTGGCGTGAACCCGCTGACCACTCAAGCAACTGTTACTTCTGCTTGGTGGACCCTTCCAATTTTTGGGCTAGCAAGAATGCATCTGCTATTGTGTATCCGGACCTTCCATCATCCATCACTCCAGTGTCACACTGCCCTGAGCTCCCTGTACCCACTCTGCCAGAGCGAAAGCAGCCATCCTCAAAAGAGAGCAGCAAATCAAAAGAGGAGATAGACGTAGAAGATCCAGATTACAATTTCAGAGGTGCAGCTGGTGAGAAAAACCCATACTATCCCAACCAAAGAGACCTCAATGACTTGGTCAGAGATCTTGGTCTAAAAAAGTCGAGTGCCGAGCTTTTGACATCTAGGCTCAAGGAGTGGGATTTGTTAGATGAAAGTGTGCAAGTCGCAAGTTACTTCTAAACATTTTTGTTCATTTTTGTATAACTTTAGTATAAATACATGTAAATCTTGATTCATATGTTGTTTTATTCAGACCTTATGTAAATGAAAATGTGCAAATTTGCCCGTTTTTACATAGAAAATAGGTTAATTTCTAGATTTCATTATCCAGATCACAAAAGCTAACTTTGAAGGGAATAATAGCTATTATCAATATTTTTACAACATAAGCAATTAAGAAATAACACATACTATCCAGGAACAAAATTTGTGTTAAATTGTGTAATCAATGAATCCAATGAAAATGATAAACGTCTGTCAAAAAAGAAAAAAAATAATGAAGCAAATGACAGTCATAAATGTCTAGTAAAAAAAGAAAACCATAGTCAGGAAATTAATGATAGAGACAAATATCCTAAATAATATGCATATTGTTGGTTCTTAGAGACATTGAAGCTCGTATACTGAATTCAAGAACAGGTTTTCACTCATCGTTCTTACACTACTCAGAAATTGCTGCTTCTCTAATCTCTTCTTTAATTTTGTTTTCGTAAAGGCAGTTAATAGGAAGTAGAGATCATTTATTAATAATTAAAAAACATAGTGTTCTACTGCTAGTGAAATATTTAAACCGATTAGTCATTTGAACTGATTTTTCTCTTTAAACTCGCTTAATGACTGTATTTTACGTATTTTCTGTTGTTCTGCAGTTAAACTTTATTAACGAAATTCTGAAGTTTGAAATTTTAGTTACGAATTTTGAAGTTATCTGTTTTCTTTCTTTTAGAGGAAAATTGAAACTGTATGATCTTACTTCCATGGACATATATACTGTGTGTATTGCTGTTTTTGAATTAAGCACAAACTACACAATGGGCTATCTGTGTTCTTCCCACCACGAGTATCGAAACCCAATTGTTAGCGTTGTAAGTCCGCAGACATACCACTGAGCCATACCTGCAATTACATGTTTATTCTGTCTACGTCGTGTCCATCTGTGATTCTTTTTAAATTACAAAGTATAACGTTTTTTTCAGTTTATCTGTTTCTTTTCTTAACAAATGATCCCTTAAAAATTTTAGTCATTGCCGTTTTGTACTCTTACATCAGTCTTACTTTAGTTTGCCCCTGAAGAAGAAAACTCCACCTTTGGAAAGCGCTCGGGGCTATTGAATTTTTATTTCATCTCTATCATTCTTGAAACGATCTGTTTCGGCCCTGCATGGCCAAGTGGTTAAGGCACTCGACTTGTACTGTAAGGGTCGCAGATTCGAATCTCTATCACACCAAACACATTTGCCTTTTCAGCGTTTAGGGGCTTATAATGTTACGGTCAATCCCACTACTCACTGGTATAAGAATAGCTCAAGAGTGGGTATTGGGTGCCTTCCCTCTAAGTCTTTCACTGCTAAATTAGGGATAGCCCGCGTGTAGCTTTGCGCGAAATTCAAACAAATGTAGGCGTATTTTTTTAACATCATGAATAAGTATTACTTATCTATCTTTAGATGAGGTGATTTATGTCTCTGGGTTGTAGCATCATGTTGAGAAATAATTAATGCGTTTATTTGTTGTGAAGTTTGGGCAAGTCTAGTCAGAAGATACCTGCTCTAGTCGTCCCTAATTTTGAAATGATAGAATAGTTGGAAGGAAGATATTCAACACTACCACAGTCAGCCAACTCTTGAGCTACTCTTTAAATAAATAATGAGATTGACTGTAACATTATAACATTCATGTCTGAGAGGGCGAGAATCTTCAGGATAAAATGCAAACTCGTTATAATTAAGATGCGAATCGAGAGTCCTAACCTTGTGAAGCCGTAACAAATGATAACAAGTAGTAAAATGAGAAAGAAAAGAGGTTTACGTATTTGATTATTTATTGTAGGAAAGTTTGAAAATCGATAGCTTAAAGACAACTCAAAAAGAATGAAAAATTGAGTAATACAAAAATATAACGTTTATAGAGACATGGGTATTTACATAAAATCTGCGAATTTCATTTTGAACGGATTTTTAACAGAGAAATTAATTATATTTGTCGATATTAATGTATATCTACTTACAAAGACTTGCCCACTTGAGACTCATGGAGGTCGACAAACCTTCTTCTAATAAGGAAAAATAACAGGGTCGTAAACTGAAGGGTTCTCCATTTACTTCTTCTCCACCTAAATAAAAATGGCTACTTTAATATAGTACTTTACAATTTTACCGGAATAATATTAAGACCTTCTTGGCCATCAAGTCTAGGGCAGAGTGATCGCTTCTTTTCTTTTGAGTTGATCATTTCTCTGACTATATTCGCCCCTTTACACTAATGAAACTCAAGCTTGTTCTTCATCGATCTGGCAGTACATCAGTTAAACCTGATGATGTTCGCTATGAGATGTTGTACCATCTCTCTCTGTTTCTTTGATATTATGCTGGTAGTTTTAACCAAATCTGGAAGGAGAATGTTCTTCATTATACTTGGCACTCCATTTCTCTAAATCTGGGAACGATCTCAAATTTCCTTCTAACTATCGTCCATTTACGTTGACTTGCTCTCTCTGTAAGGTCTTAAAGAGGATGGTTAATGCTCGTCTTGTTTAGTTCCTTGAATCAAACAACCTTCTCTCACCCACCCAGTGTGGGTTCCGTTGAAAGGACTACGACATGGACCACCTGATATGACTTGAAATGTCGATCAGTCAAGGAAACCTCCAAAAGAGGATATCTTATTTTCGTGTTATTTGATACTACATAAAAGTATGGCATTTTGTGGAGCTTCCGCTCCTTTAGGTTATGCAGCCATTTATCCATTTCATCCAGGACTTTTACTGGACAGGCTATTCCAGCTCATTGTGGGTTTGACACTTCCACTTTCTTTTCCACAAGAACATGGAGGTCCTGAGGACTCTGCCTTTAGTGCCATACTTTTCAGTATCAAATTTAATACTGTCATTGCACAACTTCCTCCTGCTGTTGCAGTTGGGTTCTGTGACAATGATTTCCACATCTCGTGTCAGTCATTGAGCAGTAATTTCAGACTGTCTTCAATCGCTTGTTGAAGTGGATTATAGCAAATATTTTACCTCTTCGTTCTCCAAAACCGTCTGCATGCACTTTTGCTGCCAATAGGGTATACATCCTGGTTCCGAGCACTTCATCTTGGTGATGTTTTTTTTTTGTAATTTCTAAAACATAGTTCTTGGGGCTAGCTTTTATTCCTCACATCAACCAGCTATGTGTCAACTATACGAGTGCACTGAACATTATCCATGTTTTCTCTACCATCTTTTGGAGAGCAGATTGATGTTCACTGTTCATGATATATCGTGCCTTCATTTGCTCCAGAATGAACTAAAGTCCCTGGGTCCCTGGTCTATAGCTCTGCCAGGACTTTGATCATTCATCATCTAGGCTTTAAGCTCAGCACTAGAGCTTTTTGCACTTTATTAGTCCAGATGTGTACACTGAGTCCCATAAACCTCTTTCTACCTCCGCTGTTTGCAACTTTCTTTGCAGTATGCTATTAAATTTTGATTCATACTACAACATCTCACGTGAAGTTGTGTCTTCCTATCTCAGTAGGCTATGTTCTTTCAGAATAGATGGTCTACCATTCGTCCCTTTGAACTTTATATATTGACGCAGCTGGTTGAGTTTGGTGTGCGATTGGATGATATTGCTGTCTTCATTTATTAGTTTTTACGTTCTTGATTTCATGAGGCAATATTAAAACAAAATCTTCAACTTTCCGTACTATGAGAATTGAAACAATTGTAAACAAGTTTGGCTGCTAGCTTTTTAGACAACTAGTCTTATAGGGAAAATAGATGTTATTTTTACTTGCTCAATTTTCATATGCACTTGTTGTACATATCCTATACTTTTTGTTATCATTACCTCAAAATAATTAACAAGTTGTGAGAACAGTATTTCTGCTATTGCCTTTACTTTTTCTATACAGCATTATTTTTTGTGCATTTTGTAACTAATTATTCATATTTTAATTTATTAGTTTTTACGTTCTTGATTTCATGAGGCAATATTAAAACAAAATCTTCAACTTTCCGTAGTATGAGAATTGAAACAATTGCTTTTTAGTCATACCTCTCCTCTAATTTATTTACCATTCTTCAAGAAGTGCAAAATTTTGTGTAAATTACTTATTACAGTATTCTCCTTGCTTCAGCCAAACATAATTCTTACAGCTTTCAATTCCATTTTGTTACAGAACTATCAGTAGAAAATCAGAACCCTCTTCTCATAATTTCTTTCACAAATTGCCAATAGTTATCTCCGACCCTTAATGCCATATTATTTATAAACAATATATAGCCTTGGTTTTAATATATTAAGTGATGTATTACATAACATTATTATCTGTACAGAGAATTAATTGTTTATTTCTCCTCCATTTTAAATGTTATTCTCGTGGAAAACAGGTCAAGTAGGTTAGCTGCATTTTTAACAATTCTTGTCACATAGTTAGAAAGCCCAAAAAATTGCAAAATTGCGATAGTTAAAAGACACTGTCTGCTTTTTATGGTTTATATTTTGTGACCTTTTGTGAATATTTAATTAAATAAAATATTCAGTGGAGTAGTACTATATTTCGTTTTAAATGTGAGTTGTTTCTTTGTAATTAACAAAAGTAACTAATATGTAAAAATTAGGAACTTTTAAGGTTAGGTTAGGTAAGGTTAGATTAGGTAAAATAAAGAAAAAGAACAGTAATAAAAATATTTTTTCAAAAGATGTGCTTGCAAGAATTCCTCACATTACTGTAATTTGTTAGGTTAATGAGAGATACAAGTTTACTAAGTGGTTTACAAATTAGGTGGTTGGAATATTAGCTAGACACCCATCGGAAAGCAATAACTATATAAAACGTAAGTTCAGATAGATGTATACTGCTATGATATTTATGGTAAACGAAATGTGGTTTCGTATTACAGTTTGAAGTCACTATAGAAAGAAAAAAAGGCAATTTAAATTTATTTCATATCTTGATTTGGTGATTTTCAGGTCAGTCAAATTGACTAACCTCGTACAGAGTTATGGTAGAAAAAATAAGCGATGAAATGTAAATCTTTGCTGAAGAAAAACATTTGAATTTTATTTAAGACGTTTTAGAGGTCACAAAAATGAAATTTGAGAATTTTTTATGTTAGTATGAAAAATATCCTTGGACTCAGAACAGTTAATACTTTGACTCAGTGTATTCAGTAATTACTAGTGAAAACGTATCGTTGAAAGCTCTGATTTCTTTTTGTTTATAAAATACTTAATACATACAGAAAGCTTGCTAAGGTTTGTAAAAATATACAAAAACATATTAGATGCTATTGTACAGAAACTATAAAGGGCAGCTTGGGGTCAAGAATATGTTGATTCTACCAAACCCTTAGCAGAGGTAATAAATGAATAATTGAGGTTGTTGTTGATGATAAAAATAGAATGTCCTAGATAAATTCATTCAGAGCTATAATTTCAGTTATTGAATGAATAGTTTCTAGAATCACAGTGAATTATATCTCTGCTAAAAATATTTAAGTAAGCTTCAAAGTTTATAACACTAAAATGTGAGATTGTTTCCCATGATGGACACAGTATAAACAGTTAGCAATATAGCTTTTGCAAATAAAATTGCAAAACAATACCTTAAAGGAAATTAAGGAATGATGAATCACTAAAGGATGTGATAGCAATAAGCAGATTAACACAAATAAATATAGAGAATCAGAAATATTTAATTTTTATGTTTTTTACAAATATTTAAAACATTTATCTGCTAAATGTTAAAAAGTGAAGTTGAGGTAAAAATTTTTGATGTTTTTAAATTTTCTGATTATTTCGGGAAAGGTTTGAAATGATTTACCGGAACCACAGTTTTTCTTCTCCTTCAGAATTTGAGCAGCTGTTAGTGTTAAACTGTGTTCAGTACAATAGAACATCAATCATCGTATTATAGCTTTCGAACTCATGTCTTATCCTACAAATCATGCAATACATGAAACAACATAATAAGCAAGTTTTAACCCAGAATTAAACGTTAGTATGTGTTATACAAATGAGTGTATATTCACTTAAAGATAACACAGATTTTAAAAAGTGTGAATATGTTTATTTGTTGTTGTTTTTTTTTCTGAGACCACACCTTATCTCATGATGACGATGAACTCGCTTGAAGTAAAAATGTATTCTTAAGACGGAAAGGTTAACCTGAAGATGACCTAAGAAAGACTAAACGTTGCTCTATACTTTATTTTAAATAAAGTGCTAATACCCATATCAGCCACCTTGAAAATACAATACCTTATCTATTCTTGTATAATAGCTTTCTTCAATTTTGTGCTGCCCTCTAAATGTGCAATTTTTGCTTGCCACTAGTATTGAAGCTTCTTCTTAAACTCGCTTGTTTCCGTGTGGTATTGCTGCACTGTAGCATGCAAATGAGCATATGCCTACACTCCACGAACAGAAGTGTGACATACCATTCTGATGTATCTGACTCCTCCTATATTGTTTGCACAATTATTGCTTCTCAATTTGGAACTCGCATGTGCGAACCTATAAATGTTCTATCGTGTTTGTTCTTAGTCTTTCATTATTTGAGAACTATTTTTCTGTTATTTTTACTTTGTTTGTGAAAGGATTTTGGTATCTTACCTTTCTTGCTCTATTGTGGACCTGCCTTTAATTGTTATTTTTCCATCTTTACCAGATATTCAGCTACACATGGATCGGTTTCTTTCTCACTTTCATGCTGGATCTAACATGCCTCATCCTCCTAGTTTAGTGGCGCATGTGCATTGAGCGGAGATCCCTCTTCTTGACTCTCAGAATTTAGAACTTTTATTCAGACATGATGATCAGATTCTTTCTCTTCTCTTTACCTTTCTCCTGGCCAATTTTTTCATCTTTGTCTTGCCCTTACTACTTTTCTATCTTCTGCTTTCTGAGCATATTCATTGTTCCTCTGAGGAATTTTTGAAAGATACTCATTCTCTTGTCTTTTCTTTGTTGGCACATTTACCTTCTTTAATTTTGTCTCTCTATATGTGTGGTTGATTTTTGTTGAAACTTATTGAACAGAAATGCCTTACTATATAAGATATCTTTGCTTGCTTCCTATCTATGTGACCTTTGACTGACTCCTTTGTTTTACCTCTAGTTTTTTTTTTGGGGTGGGCAATTTGTTGGAATCTTGTATGGAGGTTGTGTGTCAATACTCATCCATTTCTTTTTTGGTTTCTCATATTTTGCACTCTCCTGCTCCTGTAAATGTATCCTGTCCTCATGCTTCCTCTCTTCTTCCTGTTCTCTGTTACTGTCTTTATGCTCTAGTACATTCATAATTTCACCATTGCTTTCTACACCATCAAGATTGATATTGACCAACTTGTTAGGACATGGTTGGCCTAGTTTGCTAACTTGTGGCACCCATTTTAAGTAGATTGTTGGGTCTTTCAGGTATTGTCAAAGGGTATGAATCTTAATTCTCCTCTCATCTCTTGTGTTTCTCATTACTGTTCTCTTCCTTATTTTTGATATTTGGTTGGTTGCTAGCATCTATCTGGAACAATTTTGGCTGTATCCCAGAAGAATGCTATAGAACAGGTTCATCTTTCTTCTCTGAGTTTCTGTTCTCATTTGTTCATTGTCCTTACGAAAATGGGATTTGGCATTTGGCAATTACTCATTGTGCTTTTTGTCCTCAAATTGATGTTTAGAATGCTTATCTTAACATTCCTATGTTCAGATTTTACCTTTGGTTTGTTGAAGGTCAGGTGTATTATTTCTACACGGTTCCTTTCAACGTTGCCTTCTGCTCCATAAATTTTCTGTCAGGTTTGTTCATCATATTCATGGCCTGGAATTGTAGTTCCACCACCACATGGATAACTGGCTTCTTTTGGCTCTGTTCCAACAAGCCTTATACAGCCTTACTATCCCCCTTCTTCAGGAGTCAGCAATTCTGGATTGGCTAGTTAAAACTGGAGAGCTTATATCAGACACAACCCAGTATCTCATTTATTTGGGTGTGCTTTTTAATTCTCACCTCAGAGGGCTCAACTTTCTTCTTTTTATTTACAGGACATGTAGTAGTTGGTTTCTGGTGTCATATCTTCTTCTTCTCCCGTTGCACAGGAGTTTCTCTTTCGTTTGGAAATTTGGGCTTCCATGAAATTCTTTATCCTTTTGGGTCACAATTTTGCATGACCAGTGGAACCTCACTTGAGATTCCATGTCCTACATTATTCACCATTCTTCTTCCCTGCAGACTGACTTAACCCAGTGGCTCAATAAATCCAATATTTTAGTAACTGTTACTCTTCCTCCTCCTCATCCAGATCTTCAACTGTTTACAGATGCCCATCCCTGATAAGGTGGGAGTGTACTTGGATTCACAAACATTTTTAGGCTGGTGACCAAGGTTAAATTTACTCTTCATATTACTTTCTTGGAATTGTTAGTGGTGCATTGAGATTAGGATCATTTTCTTTCAACAGTCTGTGGGAATTTCATAATGATCCATACCAATAACTCTATTGTTGTTTAATAATTTCAGTTGCTAATGACATCTATTCTTATTGTTTCCGTTTTCACACACTCTACAGTTATAGGCATATTTGTTACATCTTCTTCTTATTGTTTGTCTTAATCTTGTTGCCAGTTGATTCTCATTACCAAAGAAGATTTTAACAATGGGATTGACCACTGATCTTTTGGTATTCAAGTGGCTATGCTCTCAGCTGAATATTCCTCTTCTGGATACTTTGTCACTCATGTCAGTACTAAACTTCCCCTATTCTGATCACTGGTTCTGCACCTGTAGCTTTGTCTGTAGATGCATCCAATCAGGACTGAAGCAACCTTTTTCTTTATGCTCACTCTATGTTCGTCTTCTTCCATGTGTAGTTTTCCTTTTTCAGACAACTTTGCGTAAGATTTCCTGGTTACTGTATATTCGTAGGCTCAATTGTGGTTTCCTCTCTTGAACCTTGAACAATCCTTTCTTCTCCTTTTTCTATACAACCTGCTTCACTCATGGTTTTCACTCTCTCATGTACCTGCACTTCATCGTCACACGTGGGTTTTGTATGGTCCTTTGCGAGATATTGTGGACTATCTTCACATGTAGTCTTCCTTTTTATTCTGTTAATTGTTCCTCTCTCCTTATATATCAGCAGAAATGGACCATTTTCTGTCATTGGTGTCTGTGTCATGGCTTCTCTTCTTCCTGCACTTTTGTTTTCCACCTGTTTGAGGTTTTCACTTGGTTATTTGAACAAGGTGTATCTCTGTTGAACATTACTAGCTTCAGGACTGCACTGTTAAATTATTTTCAATTTTACTATTGTCATGTTTTCTCCTTTTCTGTCCATTCTGTCTTTTGTCATTTCTTTTGGCCTTCTTTGTTCTGCCATCTTCCCTGATTAGGACCTGAATAGTGTTATGCATGGTATTATTATCTATCTTTCTTTCGAACCTTTAGCCTCTTATTCCATATACCATTTTTCACTTTAGACTTACTTGTTTTTTTGCTTGTGGCTATTTGCTGTCAGAAATATATATGCTACTGATAATTCTCGTATTCTTTCCCATCATTCATATATTCTCTTTTATAAAGACTGTATGTTTCTCCCAAAAATTTCTGCAGCATGGGAGAGAGACAGTACATTCACTCATCCTCTGTCCATTGCTTCTTTTTTTCTGTTTTGATGCTGATCATCTGTATCATCTGGGCAGTAATCCTTTTCATCGGTCTCGATTTCATCTCGTTACCTTTTGGAATTCCTTCTCTTCCCAAAATTGCCCTTCCATTACACTCATAAAGTGGCTGATACATTTTGTTTGTTTTGCATATATTTCTTTTGGTGGGGATTCTCATCGTCATGTCTAGATATCTTCTCACCAGATTTGACACTTTTCCCTCTCTTTGGCTGTTCACTTCTGTTATCTATTGGAGGAGATCATGTGTACTGACAAGTGGACTATCCTGCATGATTTACCTTCACCATTTAGCTGTCTCTTCTCCATCAGGATATTGTTTGCCTCCAGTCATCATTCTTTATAGCCCTTATTGACTCTGATGATATGTTTTTCCCCTATCTATCTTACCTGTGCAGGGGTCCATTTCTACATTTTTTAATTTTGCTGAGTCGTATGCAGTGCCTGCAAGGATATACTTAGGTTTAAACCTACATCATGCAGCCATATGCATGCCTCCTAACAAATGTCTTGTTACCTAAATAAGGCCTGATCTAAACTGTACCTACTGATGGACTATTATGAGTAAAGCAGTGTTGGGACAGTTGTCTATTCATTTGGTTTTGGTTGTATATACCTATTTGAAAATAGTGTTTTGTGGTTACCCATTGCATTGTCTTAAGGTTTTGCATTCCTCCAGGCTTCCCAAGATATTTCCTCTTTTTCTCTAAAGGAAAATGGGTGTTCTTGCCCCTCACCAATTCCTAGCTACTGGAGTGGTTAACCTTGGAGGTTTCCTTCTGAATACGATCAGTTCCCCTGAGTAGAGAGTAGGACAGTGATGTTCTGTTGATACAGATGATGTGATCTCTCCTCCTACCATAGAATAGATGAAAAATTTTTGAAGCAACCTTGATTTGGAGTGGAATTGATCTACCACATACATTTCATCTCTCTAGTACACTTTCCCTCATTCTACCACTGCCTGGGTGTCAGCTCCCAGGCAGTCTGGTGTTGCATTGGTGCTGGACCAACAAACATACATCCACATTTTCAAGTGGTTAGTCAGAACCCTTCTCCTAGCACAAATCAGATAATAAATTTTGATGCAACCAAATTTGTTTTGTTACATCATACTATTGCCTTGATGTTGGATTTCTGAGTGACCTGGTGTTGGATGTGTACAGAATTTACACATAGGATGATGGAATACAAATTACTTTTCCCCTCTGCTTTTTGGTATGCAGGTGAAAATGGTTTGGATCCTCCTTCTACTCTAGAATAGTTGATACTTACCCATGCTCCCTTGTTTTGAACTGCAGTTGACCTACTACATATGTTTTAATGTTCCCTAGCCACACTACATCATAAAGCACACCCAGTTTTCATGTGGATTTTCTAGACTAGCTTTTTTCTACCTGACTTGATGACATTTCTACACTACAAACAAAAAATACACCTTGATCTAAAAAGGGTTGTGACCTCCTTCAGTTGTGCACTTAGAAATCATGGTATGAGGTTTCACACCCTGTGTATTCTCTACAGACACTACCTGAAGAGGAATCATTTAGATAACTTTTGTATCAATTCCTCCACCACTTTAGGGTGGAATTTTAGTTGTTATGTGAGTAGAGATAAGGTGGTTTATTGGAAGGTAATTTTCTCCAACTAATAGACAATTGCCTCCATTCACACTTCTGGTGCATCTTTTCGTACCTAATCTTAAAATTATTGTATAATCAGTGTAGAAGAAGTCAGCTGCACCAGGAGGGTGTATCACATTCTCTTTAGTGGAGTGTTGTTTCATGCTTATTTGCATGCAACAGTGCAGCAATATAATGTGGAAACATGAGTTAGATGGGAACCTCAAGGCTAGCAGAGAGAAAAAATATTAGGTACGAATTAGCATGTAATTGAAGAAAGCTATTATGTGAACAGTAGGTATCTATTCAAAATACATTTTCAGTGTTGGAAAATATTAACGTTTCCTTTATATTTGAACTGTATCTACAATGTTTTGGATATTATTCCAAAAAACAGAACCAAGAGTTATTACAGCACTGTATTGCTGTGGTTTAGTAATTAATCCTGTTATTAATATTTCTTATTGTCATTCGACTATAAATATTTCTGAAAGTAATTTAATTTGTAACTAAACGAGTCATTTTGATATTCTGCTTCTGAATTGTGTCAACCTTCCAGAAGCAAGTGTTGTGAGTTATATGTTGATTAAATTATAAGGAATAGGTGCATATTCATCATTATTAATTTTGTGAAAATTGCACCAGTTGTATTAAACCATAATGTATATTTGCTGTAAGCTCAATATGTTTCTTATTTTTGATTCATTATAAGAAATTGCGTTTGGATTTTAAAAATCGTTTGAAAAAGTAACAAATATAATTCTCATCAGACTAAGATGTGCTCATTTGGTAAATAATATCACTTTGCAAATCTATATGTGCTTTTTGAAATCTGGAAAATGTTATTTACTTTAATTAATCAATATTTTAGATCAAGGTTTAAAGGAAGCTTGTTTAGCTCATTTGAAAAAGAGAAAAGAAAGTCAGTGCTGAAAAGGAACAATCTGAGAAATATCACTCTATACACATGGTAGGTTCATTATTTTACAAAGATCTATGTATAGTGTGATACATACGTAAAAATGGCTGGTTTGGGTCTTCGGTCATCGTCAGGTTCACAAAGAAAGAAAGAGGTAACTGACCGATAGATGACCACATGTTCGAAGGAGTTGTGTAAATGAGTGTAGGAATGAAGAGGGCGTGCTTAGATGTTCGATATTTATTAATATAGGTATAAAGTTGTCCTTTGTATTGGTTTATTTTGGGCTTGAGTTGTTGTATAAGGCTTCTTTAATTTTGTGTTTGTTTGTTCGAACACTGCAAATCAAATAAACACAACATAACCATAGAAAACACCCAAATACTAAATAAAGAAATAAACATAAACAAACACAAAATTAAAGAAGCCTTACTTATACAACAACTCAAGCCCAAAAAAACCAATACAAAGGAAACACGTTTATACCTATATTAATAAACACAATCAAACATCTAAGCACGCCCTCTACACTCCTACACTCAGTTACACGCCTCCCTTCAAACATGTGGTCAGCTACCTCTTTCTTTCTTTGTGAACCTGACGATGACCGAAGAAGGTTGAAACATTGTTTGTTCCTCTACATAGAGTTTTCTCTATCCATACCAGCCGTTCTTACATATATATTTCTCTCTACAAGTGGGTTTTCTCGTCATCACTGATTATGTACATTGTACAGTATAACATTTTAAGTAAATTAGGTTTTATTAATCCAAACATTTTTCAATATTCTGCATTTTGTATTCTAAGGATTGTCTCTCAAATTTGCACATTGTAGTGGTTCGAGGATATTTTGGGCTTTAGACAGGAATTTCACTAGCAATTGCCTTTTTTTCTTTCTTTAATGAGATCTATCAATTTCACTTTTTCAAACATTACATAAATTAAAAATTCTTGCTATGGGCATTATTAATTATGTTTTACCGTATATTAATATTTTAACAAATATTCTAATAATACCATATGGTATATCATAGAAACAACACCTGATTCCCAAATGTTAAAATTTAATATCATATTTTTCATAATTTGGAGTTACTCTTTGTGTTTACAGTTTTCACATAATATAGTGAAGAAAGTCAATTTCACTTCATTCTAGCCACCTGTGTTCCTTTGTCACTCTTCAAAGGTAATACCTGTTCTACCCATGGGTATATATTATTAGTGTTGCATGTTGTGAAAAAATGTAGACACCTGTGCCATCCAATGATAGGCCAGGTGATATCTCACGGTTACAACTTCTATTATGTTTCAATGAGAATAACCAGTTGCTCTTGGAGAACTTAATGTTATCTCTTAAATAAGGAATGTTAGATTTAAAAAGCTTGGCATATATTTTTGATATAGAACTCTGGATTCAGTCTTGAGAAAGAACAATTTCACTCCTGTAAAAGTGACTATTATTTGTCAGTAGGGCAAGTGGATACACTGTATTTGTGTACTTGACATAAAAAATATCGTCCATTGTGTTTATGTTGTATCCAGTCTTTTTATTTCATTCTCATTGTTAAAGAAATTACATTTTCCAAAACATGAAGGACTAACCACCGAGATGAATCGTGTTACTGATGGGGAGTAGCTGTATTAGAGGGTTGTTGAGCCAAGGAGGATCTGCACTTGGACATCAGTTTATTTATCATTGCACCAAAAATCAGTTTTTCTTATAGCTGCTCATAACTGAGGAAGTAGAATTTCCAGTGTCTGGTGCACCCAACATGATTGTTCATACTTTTACCATCAGGAGTGACCTTGACAAAAGTGTAGCACAGATGGCTGAAAACCAATGTAGTACCCAGCAAGTCTTCGACGTTGTGAGATGAGCTGTATAGAACTCTCAGATCTTCACTAACCAGAGTAACCAAACTCTTGTGCTGTTCAAACTGAAGAATATTGGAAAGAAATTGGAGATGCTGCTCGTAAACTAAATCTGTCAACAATAGCTATTTCACTACAAATCAAGACACTAGAGATCGAATGGTCCTTTAAGTGAACTATAGGGCAGTGATGAACCTTTCTAAGCTGAATGATATACTTCTGAAGCAACTTTAGATCACAAAGGAGCCTGTGGTTGTGAACAGTCAACAGACATATTGCCACGTGGACTAGGGATTGACTACTTGTATGAGAATTCAGATCCATGAGCATGTAACCATGCTGTGTCTGTTACACTGAGGATATCTTCATCAGATGATGCTCAATAATTCATGAGAGAGAGATTCTGGACAACCATGGGTCACTATGAGTGAGACAAAATGGGTCTTTCCTATTACATTCATGGATGCTACAGATGATGTTTGGACCATTCGTGAAAAAGTTCTGGCAAGTAACTTCTTTCAATAGCTGCTGTCCAGAACTGGATGTAAAACACCTAATCATGGATCTAAATAGTCCAGCTCTATCCACAATTGTGCATTTTAGTAATGTTGTTGCTGAGGAAAGTTAAGGAAACTTTAGGTTTAGTTGAGTTAAAAGCTCAAATCAGTGGGACACAAAAAGTGTGGCTGCTTAGGTGGATGTCTTGCTTATTTTTTTAAATTTTGTGAAAGGGCTACTTCATGGGTGCAAAGTAATTTTAACTTTAATGTTACAAAGGAATCCATACATGCCAAACTCAAACTAAGTCAAGAGTTAATAAACTACTCACACATCTTGGCTCTGCAGTGCGACCAAACTGGTATTCAGTGAATGGGCAGGGCCATCATTGTCCTTCCTTGATTATCATGCTGCAGCCTATACTGATGATACCTTCATTTAAACATTGCTTTAATTGAAAGATCAAATATTCACTTGTGAAACATTGGGTCTTTTCAACTTTTTCCGTACAGAGTTGTTGTTGTAAACCAACTTTTTAACCCCAAAGTAACCATCAGTTTCCATACTATATCTCTTAATATAGTATATGTATCTTCACAAAATGCAGCAAGTTTGCAGTAAACATTACATGACTTTTAAAGAAAAAAAAATCAGATTTTTTAAAATTCCATATGTTTACTAAATATTTTGTCAATCATTGTATGGAGTAACAATGTTGACTATCCCAAGTGCAAAATAATTTTCATGTCAAGATTAAAAATACTTTTCTTTGTCTTCAAACCTTCAAATTTCTTTTGTGTGACTTATAAAACCTTCTAAATAAGTGATATTTTTCAAGTTAAATTTATATTTTTTCAGTTATTCTCTAAATAGTGTATGGACTATATTAGGACCCGATTGATTTTACTGATTTTTGAACCACCACATAAAGTACGGAATGAATCTGAATTACCCTTTTTTCTATCATGAATGACTGCAAATTGTAAAAGTTTATCAGTTTACATCTGTTTCTATTTAATTAATAATCATGCAATGAAACTTGTACATCACTTAGTAAACGTGTAGCACAAGTTACCATATTAAAGTATGTAGTGCATAAACTACTCATGAGCATAACTCACCCTTCAAAGTGGATTCCTGTACGTGGTGAGGGAATCTCCTAAAGAAGTTTCTGTATTTTGAGTTTTCTTCCTTTGGGATCTGAACAACTACCCAATTATTTGCCATGCGTAATGAACAGTTAAAAGGAAGAGATTATTGGTAGGCTGATCTTTTAATTTTGCGTAAAGGTACACAAGGGCTATCTGCACTAGCCATCCCTAATTTAGCAGTGTAAGACTTGAGGGAAGGCAACCAGTCATTACCACCACTTTTAACTCTTTGGCTACTCTTTTACCAACGAATAGTCGGATTGACTGTCACACTATAACGCCCCCAGGCTGATAAAGCAAGCATGTTTGGTGTAACAGATTTGAACCCGCGACCCTCAGATTTCAAGTCGAGTGCCTTATCCCCCTGACCATGCCAAGCCTAGGAGGAGGTGATCTTGATAGTTGAGTGGTGTCTGGGCACTGCAACACACCACTTTAACCTTGAAACCTGTAGACAGGTGGCCCTCAGGGTCATTATGCTGGTCCTGTATGTTTCGGATCAACTGATTACCAGATTTAAATATTCTCAGCAACTGTTGGGGACATTTTGTTTGATGCTGACATTTTTTCTTGTTTGGCATTGTAATGCATCCCCTTGTGGTTCTCCATGGTGGGTGGGGTCAGTGGGTTCTGAACCTTTTTCTTATGGATCCCATTTCTAAATAAAAATAAAATAATAAAAAACGGTAAGTGACCATGTGTAGAGAACTCTGTTCCACAGTCACCATTGAAGTCAATTCCTATAACTCATTTTCTAATTTTACGTTCCTTGACTGAGAAATCCTTAGTACAAATTTCTCAATTTTTTGTCCTGTAAACTTGACTCACTTGGAAAAAGTTACATTCTGTGGAATACCTATTGGGTTATTCCTCATGCTACTTTGAATTTCTCACAAAGAGTTATCATTAAGAGGAATTTATAGAACATCCATGAGCCAGAGATTCTTGCTGGTTTCTTCAGCTAAGGAGTCTCTGCTGTGTGATGCATCTCCACTTGCAAGGATGAAACTATGCTACCGACCAGTATTCTTATTTCGACATTTACATTGCTACTCCAGCAGCCTCTGTCAAGGTAGATTATCTTCACTGTAAGGTACAGCCATATATTCCTAACCCCTTCAGATGTTTCCATGTTAAAGGTTTAGACATTCTAAGACATCTTGTTATGGTGGCAATGACTGTGATGTCCATGAGGATTAACAGGACCCTAAGTTCATCAATTGTGATGGTTCCCACCCTTCTTAGCTTCAATCTTACCTTAAGTGGGTGAGGAGAAAGAGGTACAAATTTTACTGTAAACAACATTTCTTAACCAGAGGTTTGGAAGTTCCCCATGCTGTCTTGAACATATGCTGCTGCCCTCCATTTCACTGTTACAGTGGGAGTGCAGACAGATATTCATGTGCTATCAACAGAGTCTTTCTCATACCATGTGAAAAGTCTTTTGCTTTGTAGATAAAAGAGTAAACAAGTCAATGTTTTCTCCTGTCTCTGTCCCCACTGTTGCACCCAGTATCTGTTAGGGTTCATCTCCTTCAATCCCGATTTTTCCTGGTTAATCTTCTCTGCCACTAAGAGGCAGAACAGTTATTCATTCACGCCGTCAACCATTGAAATCTTTTTCTGACAGAGGTCTGCCCATTTGACCTACGGCAATTTTCATGGAGATTGACAGACCTCTTTCCATTAAAGAAAAATGGAATGACTGCAAGCAAAAGGTTTCTGTGCCCAGATTTCCTTCACCTAAACAAAATTACCAATTTGATGTAATGGAAATGTTGATATTTTTGTCTTAATTGGCACTGAACATCCCTGGTGTCTTCCACCTGTAGTTCTATGTTTAAGATCTATTGTGTTCTCATTTGTTTTAAATTGGATGATGGATCTCTGATATATAGTTCTGCCAAGGCCTCTACCTTGAAAATGTTGGACCTCTTTCACCATCTAGGGCTTCTACTCTGCACGGGAGTGTCCTGTACAGTTTGTAGACTAAGTCTCACAATCCTCCTCTTCATCTATGCCACTTGTAACTTTCTCTAAAGTATGCTACCAAGCTTCAATTGTTACTGAAGCATCCAACCTGAGGTTGTGTATTCCTTTCTCAGTGGGCTATGCTCTATCATAATATATCATCTGAAATATCTGTGTAAATGGAAATAGAGGAATGGTTCAAAAGATGTTTGGCAAAGAGAAAACTCTCCTTCCAAACAGGAATCTCTGCCTTCCTCATATAACTTAAAGAAAGGTCAAGGTGGGAATTAGCCTTGGTGGATGGACTGGTTATTGGAAACAGTAACATCAAATGATAAACCTAATTCAGCCAGCTGCATCTGTATTTGGGATCTGCTATGACTTGTTGTGGCTCAGAGGTTGCTTACAGGATTCCCTCTACAGGAAATACACTGTGTAGTTTCCAGGGAAAGTTATTCCAAGCTAAATGTGTGAAACTCACATTCTTATACTTGGGACTTCAAAAAAAAAAATACCATTATAGAAACAGATACCAGTCATGAAAAAAATTAGGAAGTTGTAATCATTGTCACTGATGAATGACTACAATTTAAACCACAGCTGGATAATTTGGGAAAGAGACAATAACAAATAATAAGAAATACAGCAGAGTTAACAATCTAGGAAAGAATGATTCTACATTTTTGAGCTGTTTCTGAAAGGAAATTAGAACAGGCTCAAGAACTGTACAAACTGTTTATTTGGTCAGTTTATGTCTAAATTACTTGTAAGACTGACAACAATTCACACTTGTGCTTCAAATTACTAAATATTTATTACAGAAACAACCAATAATATTAAAATCTTGATATTGTTTTTTTTTTACTTTCAAATTAAAATTTCAAACTTTTATTTTGTTCTTGCAACACTTAATTATAACTTGGTTACAAACTAATTGTTCTGGTTAATATACAGCATAAATCCTTTTATAACTAATACAAGTTAAAATGTAGTAAACTATTCCACTTTTATTTTTATCAAATCAAATGTGATCAAAATATCCCAACTGCTTTTTGTTCTTGGGTAACATGTCCGTAAACAGGAATTGTCTACATTTCACAGAACAAGTTCTAGTTAACACTATGATCTAATACAGAAGAAAAATAACCCAATGACAAGATTAAAGATATTCTATGTTGTTTCAGAGTAACATAATATTTTATGATTCTGTATTCATTTCTTAATGCTATTAACTACTTTTCCCTAGCCAGAAATGCAATGACACTATTTAAAAAAATCGTACACTGGGTTTACCTTAAGTAATGGCATTATTGCCTAATAATTTGTTTCAAAGCTAACCATACGTAAAAATATGCTTATAATTCAGTTGCAGTTTTAGTGTTACTTTCTTCTAATTCAAACATCTTCTTACTGATGGCAAACAAAATTAATAGATTATTTTGCTATTATTAGCAATTTGTACAGACAAAATTGATAGATTATTTTGATATTATTAGTAGTTGGTAATGTATTAATGTACATTTGTACCGTTTTAATCACTGACAGGGCTACTTTATGAAGTCTAAAATTTTGCAAAGCAAAAATTCACACTGTTAAAATAACATTCATTCTTTTAACTGTTACTTAGTATACTTCATGCCAAAATATACATTTGGGATACCTGGTTATTGCAAAAAAATTCCAAAAATTAAACTGTAAGTAACAAAGTCAGAAATTATTTCAAAGAGTATTTATTATTACAATACAAATTTATCCTTTTTAAAGTTGGATTTTTAACATTACTAGCCTTAATAAACATAATTAAGCCTTGTCAAAAATCTAAAATCTACTATTTTGCAACAGTAATATAGTTCAATGGTTCCAAAACTGGGACTACACCTTTGTTTAGAAAGTTTGGGAACCATTGACACAGTCTATGGGCAAATTATAATTAAGAAAGTACTAGTTAGTATTTAACCTGATATAATCTAACACAATAAATTAGATTTATAAGAACACAATGTAAATGACAAGCAGATGTCCTTTCCACCTGTAACATAAGTTCTGATATCATCACAAGTTGCAAGATTAAGTAAGTATGAAGAAAGTATACTTATGAAAGCACTTTTATTTTATATTTGATGGATAAAAAATTCCAGACTTTTAACAACTTCACTGACATAGTTGAAGAGTAATATCACAAATCAGAATCATAAACTTGTGTAAACTGACTCTTTTTCTTTTTTTTTATGTCTTTAAAAATCTATGCAAATGAAGGAATCCAAATTTTGGAAAATACAGAATTCTATACCTTCCAACTAGAAAATCAGATATTTACAAGTATACAAGAAATGTCAATTTGATAACAAGCCAGCTGTATATCAACATTGGCAATGTTGAACAATGACTTGAAAGTTTTTTATAATTGTATCAAATATATACAGAGTTAGGCAATAATCTTTGCACATACACCTTTGGACACATTTTATAAAGACTCACTTTATTAAGCATTCTGTTGAATGAGGTATTACTAACAACAAATGCTGAGAAATTAACAGTCGTAAAATGGCTCGTAGTGCTATACAGATTTGAGAAGGGGTTACACAGAAATAGCTTTTTGTAAACTTTTCACAGCTACATGACATTTCCATGTAAGAGTTATAAATATTGCTAAAATTTAACAAAATCGATCTACAGATATAACATATTTAGCTGAATATATATATATATATATGCTTTGAATCTAGATTTATGTTGGTAAGTCCAATAACGTTTCACTTTTAGTGTCTGTGTATACTTTAATGCCTTATTTATTAATTATTAATCTTTCATTTAATACTTTTACACAACAGACTGGCTGTTTGAAAATAACAATATTTAACATTAAACATACATGTATATTAAGTGTTCTTCAAGCATCTCCAATAATTATGAACAATGGAGCTTATAATAAATAAAAGAACCTTTAAAAATGCAAGAAAGGTTCCAAGAGGAACTATAGATAAAGGGTAGTTATACTAATCTACACATTGAGTAGTATACCAGTCAGTATAACATTAAAATTTATATGTGGAAAATGGTAAGACTAACTTGAGTCCATAAAGTACAATGAAATTAACACAGAATTTCATATCAATATTTCACATTGTGAGGTGTTTTACATAAAGTATATTAAGAATAAGTTTATATTTCATGTTCTTAAGTCCTTTACATCAAGTGTATTCAGAATAAGTTTACACAACTATTAGTATATCAATATATATGAGATATACGTAACTAGCCTTTAAATATGTACATACAAGCCAACATGCTATGTAGTGTATAATATCAAATGATGAAAATGACCGAAGCTAACACTGCATCACAATAGTCAGTGCAAAATTATGAATCATAAGAGTACTTTTATAAGTGATGTACTGCAGAAACAATTTTATACAATTGGTATTCTGTAGCACATGCTTTTACTACTGTGAATAATTCAAGTAAATATGATCATCTTCTACTAAGGTATAAATACATCAAGTATCTTGATTGTTGCTTAATTTCAAAGCACTTAAAAACACACAACTAGCTAATAAATGTAATATGGTACATAAAATTTAAGAGTATATGAAACAAAAATACAAAGTGCATAAAAATAAACAGCTATCAGTATAAAAAAGATCCACCCAATAATATTAATATAAAAAACAATGAAATTTATTTGGTCTTGAGAATCAAATATGAGTAGCCAGTGAAATAATATTGTAGCTATCATCTAATATGAGAAACTATAAAAAACAATTTTTTGCAAGCAAAAGGCTTTAATAAAATAATCACAATATAAATATGTAAATATATATGTGTATATGTTGGTATAAAATAAGATATTGAAAGGAACACAAAGATACCTAGTACATTTCACCACCTCCAGTTTTACATTACCACATCATAACATGAAGCTAAGACAAAAAACTAAATGGTAAAGAAATGCGTGAACTCTTCTCCTCAACCATGCTATTGATTTTACCTAATATATTAAATATTTCCCCATATATTACTCGACAATACATATTTCATACCTTAACAGCTAGGGATTACAATAGATTTCAAAAGATTAATATTTCATACCATAGCAACTTAATCTTGCAAGTAATAACCTTCTTAACGGAGGTAATTTTGTTCTTTCACTCGATATTTGTCCTTTAAGGACAGTAGTCCTTCACTTGTGTGCTCATTACTGTCTTTCTTCCTTTTCTTGTATTTTAGCCTGTTTTCCTTTTTCTTTTGAATCTGTTTCTCCCTCACATTCTTCTGGAAATATCTGTCATTGTTATCAGTCCTGTCAGATATTTTTTTCTCATAATCAGAACCTTGCTTTAAAAATAGTTCATCTTTATTCTTGTTGCCAATGCTAACATCTTCATAAAACTTTTTGCCAACTAGTGACTGTTGTTTCAGAACCTTCTTAGACCACTTCCTCTGCATGTCAGCCCATTGTTCTTCCAGTCTATCTATAACTTTCAGGACTTTTTGGCCTAGCTTGTTCATCCGTGATTCCAAGGGCTTTTGGCTCTGGACAAACTTGTCTCCTATATCTTGGATTTTCTGAACAGCACTCTGAAGGGTCTGTGACATTCTGGTGATCAGCTTCTCTGTTTGATTGGCAAATTGTTTGAACTGCTTGAAATCTGTAATCATCTGTAGTTCTCTCCATTTTTCTGCTAGATTATGTTTAATGTTTCTAAATACTACTTCAGTTGCATTTAGTTGAACATGCATAACGTCACTAAATGTTACATTCTGTTGAGAGATGTGATCAAGTACAGATGTTATAATATTAGTTACAGCCTTGCTACCATTAGTAAAGCCTGTAGTAATAGCTTCAGCCCAATTTTCATATGGCAATGAGATTTCATTAAGTAATGTTTTTTTTTTGTCTAATTTGCTTTTCATCTGTTTGTACAATTTCTCCCAGTGCCTGGACTCTTGGTGAGCAGTATCCAGCATCTGAAGTAAAGATTCCATGCCATTATGTGTTGTTTCTTCAGTATTTAAATCAGAAGCTACACTTTGGTCATTAGTGGGTACATCAGACATATAATACTGTCTGTTAGGAGGTTTCATGTAACGAAGTTGTCCAATCTCATTCTTCAAGTCTTGGTTCTCAAGCTGAAGTTCATTCAGCAGCTCATGCTGATTTTCCTCTGTTCTAGATAGTATACTATCCTTAAATTGATCAATACTAGTTTTAAGTTGTCTGTTCTCAGTGACTAAAGCATTTGTCTGTTTCCTTAGAGTGTCTATTTTCAAGTTACTACCTGTCTTTTTTAAATTCTCTGCATTTTGAAGTGATGTGGACTGAAAAAGTTGAGACTGAAGCTCTTCCAAAGTCTTCTTCAGTTCCAAATTCTCTAAATGAATCTCTCGGACTTCACCTTCTAGGTTAGCTAATATAGTCTTCTCATTGTTTCCTGTAGCAAGTTGAGTTTTAAGCAAAATATTTTCCTTCATCAAATTCTCCATTTTTTGCTCAAGCTTGGCTAAAATCTTGTCATCCTCCTCTTCTTCTATCAACTTAGCTTTTAACTCAATATTCTCTTCATTTAATTCATTAACCTTCCTTTCAAGCATCTTATCATCTTCTTCTTCTTTCACCAGTTTAGCCTTCAGTTCAAAGTTTTCTTCATTCAGTTTATTAACCTTCTCTTCAAGTACTTTATCATCCTCTTTCTCCAATTCCAACTTAGATTTCAGTTCTATATTTTCATCTTCTAATACTCTTAGCCTCTTATGGGATTCTTTCTCTTGATGTTTCACTTCTTCATAGGTCTTGAAAAACTGAAATCATAATTGTATGCATAAAATTTCAATGTATAAATAAAACTTTTCATGTAAAAATTGGCTTACCATAATCAAACTTTGTTGGTGATTACATACAATAGTCATAAGAAAAATGTCCAAATTTGAATTATTATACTATTCTGGTAAAAAGCTTACTTCACACTGTTATATAGCTAAGAATTACATTTCAATTTCTTTTGAAAAAATAGAGGATCCATTTAAAAAAAAAAGTAAGAAAACTTTGACTTCTGCAAGTTGATTTAATATATTATGGTTTTCCTGTGGCTATTCTATGTGTAACCTTTTCCTACATTTGACATAAGCATGTGTGTGTGTTTTGCTTATAGCAAAACCAGATCAGGTTATGTGCTGTGTTTGCTGAGGCAAACTGAACCCCAGAGTTTAGCATTGTACACCCATAGACTTCTCACCATCCCATCAAGGGATCTTTGACTAGTAATTGGCTTAAATACATCAGATCAAGACAATCAGTGATATTTGCTAATTGATTAAATGATAGGCTTAACAGTGAATTATTGTCCAGCTTCAAACTACATACATACAATCTATGGAGAAAGAATTTACATTACTCAAATGTAGAGGGGAAAAAAAAAGAGCATTCATACTTGTAAATGTTCCATCTGTTTTACTAAAATATCAAGCCTCAACTTATGGAAATCTTCACTGACATCAGATGGACAGTTTGTTGATACAGGTGAAAGAGGTATTTTCCCTAGATTATGTTTTCGTAGATGGTCCTGAGTTTGTTCCATAAGAACACGAAGATTTTCATTTTCATTAAATAACTCTTGAAATCTCTTCTTCCAGTATTCAGAGTTCTTATAGCAAACCTGTTATCATTTAGAATAACATTAAAATACTCTATTATATTTAATATAACCTTCTGCCTCTTCTATTTTTTAATTAGAATTGGTATTTTCTGAAAAGATTTCAGTAAACTAAAAGAAATATTGAAATTATATAAGCCACTTTTAAAACTTAAGGTATAATAGTTTTAATATCAATAATTCACCAGAATTTACCATCTAGGTGCTAAAGTATGACAAAAAACTAAAAGGTATTGAAATGTAACCACACAAGGGTGTTTGTATTTCTACAAATCTTAATTTAAACATAGGTAGCATTAGAAAACACTTTCCATAAGATACTTTGACATGTGTCAAAATAATTTAAAACGTTAAAGTCTGCAAATGTTTGTTTAAACCCTGTATAATATGAAATATATGGTGGATAAAAACAAATTTCTAGGATGAACCAGAAAAAAAATGAAAAAAGAGAGAGACACTTAGGAAAACTTCATCACAGAAAGTTACATGAAGTTTTCCTAGGTGTCTCTAACCCAGTGCCATGCGAGTTTAAAATTTTGCCCCATCAAAATAGGGTATTCCCCTTCACATTTCCTAAATATTTTCCAACTCAGATTTCTGGTAGGTGATAGAATATTAAAATAAGTCTTTTTGTGTATCAACAATTAAACAAGGCACAGTTTACACAGTAGTTTATCTGTAAATGAGGCAGTGAAAGAGGTAAACACCTTCAGAATTAATGTTTTTCGCAACGGTACCATATAGTGAATAATTTACTTCAGTTCATTTGACTTTTTTTTCTACTTTTCTTTGTACTATCTTGAAATGCTGTTTAATATTTTCACACTGAAAACTGGTAGCAGGAATAATTTATGTAAGGTCAAATTCCTATAAAATAAATTCATACGCAATATACAATTCTTTAATGCTAATCATTAACAACACTGCAAAACTGAATTTCCATGCTTTGTTTCCATTGCATTTAAACTTGTATTTAACTCATTAAGATTTGCAAACAAGACTGTTTTTATGTCCTAGTTCTCATTGCTTATACTACAATAGACCTCTTATAGCAAAAATATCCATACATTACTGTGATCTTTACAACCTGTTATTCAATTGTACTCTGTTAAATGGAACAATCAGATATCAAAATCTATATCATTTTAAACAACTATAGTGCACAAAATTGAAATGAAACACATGAAAGTAAGATCACAAAACATAATACAACAGCTTGATAAAACAACACCAATAATTCTACATTCCATGTTTACCTTAGTTTGATAGTGCTAGCTATTAAGAGAGTTTTAAATACTTTAAGGTAACTCTAATGAATATAACATACAGAGAAACAATTTATTTTACTGAAATTGTCTTCAGTTTGATAGAACTACAAGGTTTTTATTCTTGGGAAAGATTAATTGATTCATACATAAATTACAACTGAGGTTACGTATCTTCATGTTTTCTTGATAACTCAAAAATGCTTCAATTTTTCTAGAGTTTCTTGAAATTTTCAAGGGTTTATAAAAATATACATTTGTTTCTCACCAATGGCTTTCACCAATCCTATCACAAATTTATAAAACAAAGTTCCATGCATGTGTGCAATATCTGTGGGCAAATGATGACCATGGTCTTGCTATTCTCAGGTGACAGATATAATGATGAAAATTAAAGCTTTGATGAATATCTTAAAAGTTCACATGCTGAGATCAAATACAGAGTATTATAATCAAAAGATGACTTTGAAGAAACCCAAAATAAGAAGCAATTAAAAAAAGTACATGTACCACAATCTTTTATAATGTTTATGCCCCTCTGACTGCAAGAAAATATATTTCATTTTGTAAACTAATCACCTGATATGATTTTCCACATGTATCCAATAATACATGATCTGCAGGGTATTTTTCAATAAACAATACATTAAATCAAAAAAATATAAAATTACTGATATTTCCTATATTTTCACAGTTCCTAGGAATAAGTGATGTTTGATTATAAAAAGTTAATTAATTTTTAAAATATTTTCATGTTTACAGATGTTTTCAAACACACGTTGGTTTGGAAAATGAACTATTATTCTTGAATATAACACAAGTCTAGCCAACTGCCAAATACAAATATTAGTTCTGTCTCTAATTATTTGGGATATCTCTTGGTCCAAAAATGTGATTCTTCTTTGTAGAGAACAGTGTTTCAGTTAAATAACAACTCACAGCACTGTGTCTCCTATGTTTTTTTCTCAGGTTAACATACGCCTTGATATAGACTTAAGAGCTAAAGCTAGTTTATGAAAAAACTAAAATTATACTCCAAACAGAAAGACTTTAAACCTTAAACTTATATGAATCCTTTATGATTGCAATCAAAGAGATAAAGATTTTTTTGGTGCATACTGTGGAATCCTGAGATATCAGTGTCTGTTGATTTTCCTGTTCCATACACTTAATTAATTCTTCTTCAAGTTGTTTCAGTTTAAGAACTTGTCCATGAGTTACTTGTTTCTGACATAACCACTGATGAGACCAACCTAACACAAATATACAAACAAACACACAATAAAGAACAAATTAACCCTACTATTACAGGCTGGGTGGTATCCCACCTATCACAGATTATGAAAGTATACATGAAAGTAATTTTACTATAATTTTTGATAATATATGCATATGTTTACAAACTTTTAGGTTACTGGTAAACATTACAAGGATTGAAAATAAAAAATATCATTTTTTTAAATTAAGTTTTAAGACTTTAATTAAAGATTTTCTCACAAAATGTCTTATTTCAAAATGTTGACTATCTAACATGCAAAGTAATTTTTATTTTAAGATTAAAAATACTTTTATGCATCAGAACATTTTCAAGATGGAGGATGTGAAACAAAATATTTTTTTAGTTTATATATATATATACATTTGAATAATAAAAAAAACATAAATTACTATATCAATACCACAAAATTCCACTATAATTTTTCAATATTAGTAACAAAAACTGTAAATGAAATTTTGAGCTTACTAAAATCTTTTTCGCTTGAAGTCAAAAATCTAGCATTAAAAGAAGGTGTTTTCCATCTGAATACTTAAAGAAAAAAAAAAAAAAAAGAAAGTTACCAGGAGAACATTCTGTGCTTTTGACTGGTCATTCACACATCAAACAGAAAAGTAGGCCTACATAAGCAACTCTTTCCAAACATGGACAGAAATAGGTGGGGTCACTGTATTTGATTCAGTAAATGTAGCAATATCTAAGCAAATATAAAAGATAGGATGTTCTTATTTTATATTCCAGCTTGTCAATATCAATAATTTTAGTTCCTAATTTGAAAGAAACTATAGATTTTGTATTTGGACATCACAAACATCTAATTTGTATCAAATAGGCACCTTATCATAAAGTGCAAATACACTTCTCACAGAATATCTAAAGACTTGAGAAACTTAAATTTCACATGATTAAGTTCTATGAAAAGAGAACACAAAACTACTATGAGATAATAAAATGGCATTATTAACAGGTGAAATAAAATTTCACAAAATATTCAAATGAAGCTGATTTAAAAGTTTTCAGTTCCAAAACAATGCAAGTTTATATGGATGGCATTTGAAAATAGAGGAATCCACCATCTTTATATCATGTGCATAAAAATCAAGACTTGTATGAAGTTTAGTTATAATTTGAGTTAAATTGTCATGAACCATGTCTCTTCAGACATTTAGAAGGAGTTCCATACATATGTATTATTTTTAATAAAAAATTTATCATTTTTCAAACCTAAGAAATGTCCAACCCCAAATCCAACAACTGCAGTTACTGCTAGAGCCACCACCAGATTAAGGATGAGATTCAAACGAGTGTTTGGCTTGTGTACATAGTGCCGAACTCCTGGTTTCATGTCCACATCAGTCAATAATTCATCACATACATAAGAAAGACCAGAGGCATCTGACAGATCTTCATGAATTACTTCAATTCCTGCATTTGTTGTGAACAATTCTTCATCATTTTTTATTGTACAATAAATAAGTTTGACAATTAAAAGTAAGTTTAAAACACTAACTGTGTATGTACAAATACTGAAGAATGCTTATTAAACACAAAACTTAGTTACATTTCAATTTTACAAACATAATTAAAATATATGACTGACTAAAGTAGTATTATTTTGTTTAGAATCAAAACTAAAAGACAAAAATTTTTCAATAATTGCTAAACTTGGAATATTTGAATGTTATCATCTAGATGCAGCTGTAAATGGCATTGATATTCATCCTTGTCCAGAGACAACCAAGTTTTTTACTAAATTATTAGAAGTGAAATTACTAACATTCCTATTATTTTACAAGTTCATTAGCCAAGCTGGCCATTTGTTTAACCTTTATAGTATGCCTCTAGTGTCAGAATATAATAATTTATATTTATGACTAAGTGGTAGATATTGATAAAATTATTTAACACTTCAACTAACAAAATTTAGTAAAAGTTACAAAAACAATGGTAAAAATAATCAACTCCCACATAAGGGCAATTACGTAAGGTTTCTTTGTTTTCATTTGAAAGTGCATTTTAGAAATAAATTTACATAGACCATTTTGATGCTTGACAATACAGAAGTTCACATAACTATAACAAATCTGAAAGTCTAAGATTCAAATACATTTTATTTTTATTACACTTGTATATCATTTAGTGTGTTTATTGGGCAACACTGCTTGGGACAGTTAAGAACAATTTTAACAGATTGAGAGCTGATGTGATTGTTTATGTATACAGACTATAGCAATGTATGCTAAAATGCTATCATATCCTAATACCTATTTATACTAATTTTCAAGGAATGTAGACATCAGAGTCCTGCTACTTTTGAGATAAAACAGTGACAAAAGGTGTGCTGAACTGAGATTATTATTTTCAATTCTTATTGGCTAAAAGCACTGCTATTCATTTCGTAGCTGATATAAAATGAAAGCTAGCATTCCTTGGGAATGCTTTTTTTTGAAAAAATGAGAAGGTCGACCCTCCACTGATACACTTTGTTCACAGATGCATACTTTTAAATTCTTGCTAGTCAGTGTTAATATTCATCCAGCATCAATTATTTTTATTACAAGATAGTGTTGATGCAAATTGTAATGAGAAAATATTTAAAAAATATATAACAAAAAATTTATTTATTAGCAATTTAGTACCATGGAACTTCATTCTAGTTACACTACACTTCTGTTCATACAGTTTTCACACATATTATCCACTCATGTT
Source organism: Tachypleus tridentatus (assembly GCF_004210375.1). NCBI lineage: Eukaryota > Metazoa > Arthropoda > Merostomata > Xiphosura > Limulidae > Tachypleus > Tachypleus tridentatus. Next base: position 99,215,940 of record NC_134825.1, on the reverse strand, counting down.
CAATAGAAATTTGACTGTTTGTATGCTTTATTTAATCTCATGTTTTTTTTAGCATACTAAGATATTTTCTGTATACACAAAACTGCAAATAGCAATTGTTTCATTTGATTTATAATTTCCAAGATTTATGTCAAATTCACAAAAACAAAGTCAGGGCTTAAGCTAAAATTTCTGGAACTTTTTAAATCATACCAATCAGGATTAAACTGGCATTTCCCCAATATGTTTGCTCATCAGATATGCCTCTTAGTAAAAATTGTAAGTCTCAGGTCTCACTAGGTGCGAGATTCACTATGACAGACATCAAATACAAACACATTTAACTTAATAAGTAACAAACTTGTTTTATTTAATTAAGTCAATTATTTTATGAAAAAGTTTTCACTTAATTTGAAATCTCAGAACCTTTTGGAAAGCTGCAAGTTTTATTTCAGTTTTCTGTTCTTTCATTATAAAATGTTTGCTTAAAATCTTTTCTACATATATAGCAATCTATGAAATAAGACAACTTTACCTGTACAGTTGGTAGAACTATATTCTGAATTTTTAGTGGACAAAAGTTTCCTACTGTCATCTATATTATCTTCCTCTTTCAACACATCAATCTCACTTGATAAATGACTCTTCTTACTAATTGAAAATGACTTATCTTCTCCTGTGGTAACTTCAGGTTGAACAGTAGCTATTTCCTTTTGAGTTTTCTGTTTCCCAACCTCTGACACTGTTATTTCTTGATGATTTGCTGTTTCTCTGTGAAGATTTATTTTAGAAAGAAATCAAATTCCTGTACACTGTATGCTGAATCTTACTGCTAAGATTATAACTTAACTAACTGGACTTAGTGTCTAAACATCCTCTTTGTAGCAATGTCAAATTCACATAATTTTTGTTCTTAATAGTTACATTAAAAGTATAATGAAATATCCAAGAAATATACTGATATTAATGTTTTAACAATATTTATACTTCCAATCAGTAAGGAATATTATTCTAGCAGATGAAAATACTTCAGAAAACATGTTAAAAGATTTTAACTCTTATCCTTCAAAAGCAACATAAAGAGTCAGATACAAAATGTGAAAAACATAGCACATCACTGAAAACCATGAACTTTACAAAAATGACTGATCCTTGAAAAAGGTTTATAAAATTAATTTTCTAAGTCAGAAAAGTTCCGTAAACATGACAATTCAAGTCAGGTCTGGTTATCTGACATACCTAAAATATTCATTTCACCATACTGAACTTACCACTGTCCAACCTGATGGTGTTACGAACCCATAAGTACGATATACATGATGTTTTATGATGAATTTTTCATAGAAAGACAGCATTTAATCAGGGTCTGAAAGACAGTGTCTTGGTTTCCCCATAGAAATGTTTTTATCAATGTAATATATTGCCACCACTAATCTTCAGTTAATCCATTTCAGCTATAGGAGCTTATGAGACATAAACAACAGCTGGTTATAATTTTTCCAATACTGAAAATGTACTCACAAGATTAGTTATTATCATTTCTAGTGCTGCCCTCTATATGAAAACTTTGGCTTTACTCATGCCACAAACTATCCTTCTGTTGATTCCAACATGTCACCTCTTATTAACCAACAGGAGTATGACATGCTAACATGATGCATGTGGCTTTCTCCACACTCCTCTACTGAACTATCACTTCAAGGTTTAGTGGAAGATGTCAGCACTGGAAAAATGTGGATAGGAGGTACGTACCTATTAGAAATACATTTTCTGTATATGAAAATTACAGCTTCTAATTAGGTACTTACAAGATTAACTAGAATCCCACACATTTAGAAGGAGAAGGGAAAAACAGAAGTACCCCTGAAAGCTACTGAAGGATATATCTGACAGTGAGAGAAATATATTTGAAGATTAGAAAAGAAAAACCACACCACTTCTGGGCTTGATATACATTTTGTCCATGTATAATACACAAGGGTGGAAACTATGAGGTGCAGAATGTCTAGGGTGTGATTTTTTTCACTCAAATTCAAAACCTCAATGCTGGGAAGAACTTCCATGTGAAGGTAGGATGAAGGCTCCCAATCAAAGCAGTAAATTGCAGTTGCAATGACTTAATTGTAGTGTGTATGTAATGTGTATCAGGAGGCTACATCACCCAGTAATGTGTTGGCTCAATTTCTGTGCAGGAATTGGGAAGCCATGTCATCCAGTAAGGAGACAGCTCAACTCCAGTTATTGTGTCATTGTGATTAGGAGACTATATGATCCAGTAAGGTGATGGCTCAACTCCTCTAAAGCCCAAGAACACCACTGCTCTACTCCCAACTGAATGATTATAACCTGTTGTAGAAATAATTCAGAAGGGTGCATCCATGATCAAACCACCCAAACGACCTGGAAATGAAAAGGGAAAGAACTCCCATACTCTACTCACGGAAAGAAGGTGACAATGTGATGAAGATAGGTAGGTAGGTATTTCATGTTTATTGGCACAAAGCTATTAGGTTATCTGTACCAAACAAGATGAAGTATACTATAACGGTATATAGAAATTAAGGTAAAAATACATAAAATATGTAAAATTAAGATGCACCATGAAGACTGAAGCATTAAGTTCAAACTCGCTGTCAGTCACATGAAGTTGGCCTTTCCAGTCCTGGGTTCAGGTCAAAATAAAAATTAAAATGTATAAAAGACATCATGCTAAAACCTTAAATTAAGTTAAAAAGACCAATGGCTCTTAAAAATGTAAAAACATGAGTGATGTGGGCAGTATCACCTATGACACTGGCCAATGTCAAGAGTAAACCTACCTTAATATTACGTTTAAAATGGCATCGTCATTCTTGGTTGTAACGATGGCATGATAATAAAATATGTATGATCGTGACCTGAGTGCCACATAGACCACACATTGGTGCATCTGTACCAGATAAAAGGAAGTGGTAGGTTAAAAAGCTGTTACCAATGTGTAACCTAGCCTAAACAACTTCCCCCCTTTGGTCTTTACAGAAACAAAATGGTCAAAGAGCTAAAGATGGTTTGATTTGAAAAAGATTATTATTTTGTTGCTCACTCCAGATCAACTGCCAACTGCTGTACAGTTGGGTTTCGATAACTGGACTATAGTCCATCTATGGAACAGGTACAATGGTGATAGAGCCAGAGCAGATGGACTTTGCCACACTGTTGCCTAGCTTATTCCCACGAATACCAACATGACGTGGTATCCAAAAACACTGGACAGAGATAGATGATAGAGAGAGATGGGCCAGTTTGTTTTGGATATTGATAAGGAAAGGATGGTAACTGCATGGAATGATGTCACGGCCAATAGACAGTCAAGTGAATCAGTATAGATCGTACAGTTTGTATATTGCATAGTTTCAATATGATTCAGGGCAAAAGAAATGGTATACAATTCAGCAGTGAACACAGAAACTGTAGAGGAAATTCTGTGTGCTACAACCAAACTGTAACAAATCATGGCAGAGCCTACAGAGTCACCTGATTTTGAACCATCAATATATATGAGAATGGATGGATCACTGAAAAGATGTACAGCAAATAAAGAGTGATATTTCCAATCAGAAGTATCTGCCTTCCTCAGATGACTCAGAGATAGATTACAATTGGAGATAGTAATTAGCCATAGTGAAAGAGACCAAACTGTGGATACTGGTATGCCATTCAAAGACAAATCCAATTCTTTTCGCTCTGCCTGATTACGAAGGCTAAAAGAAACAATGGCAGATTTTCTATTATAAAAAAAGTGTGGACCATTGAGGATGGATAGCACAACCCCAATTAGGATGCTGTGGTAAAGATCAAAGTTTGGAAGCATAAGAGACAGTTGCAAATGGCAAATATACAGAGGGGGTTCATGGGACTCCACATGCAAACTTTGGATTGGAGAAGTACGAAAGGCCCCAGTGCAAGGCCAAAGCTCCTGATGGTGGATAGGATCCAACATTTTCAGTGCTGAGGTTCTGGCAAAACTATAAACTAAAGATTCATAGTCAAGTTAGGATCAGATAAGAGCAAGATAAATTTTAAGCATGGAGTATCGATCCACTCCCCAAGAGGTGGAAGAGAGGACACGGAGGATGTTCAGTGCCCTTATACATTTGACACGAAGTTGCTTGATATGTAAAATAAAGTTTAATTTGCAATCAAATATAAGACCTAAGAACTTTGCCTCAGGGATGACAGGAAGTACAGCATCATCAATTAGAAGTTGGTGGCAGAAATGTACACACACAGTTTCAGAGAAGTAAAGTTGAAAACCATTTGCTGTTGTCCACTTAAGTATATTATTGATTGCAGTTTGTAGCTGCCACTTAATAAACCTCATGTTTGATGACTGAAATGAGATGTGAAAGTCGTCAACACAGAGCCCATTTGCAACAGTGAGAGAGAGTTGTTCAGTGATGGCATTAATCTTTATAATTAAAAATGTGACACTCAGAACACAGCCCTGAGGGACTCCAAGTTTCTGAGGGAAAAATGGGAAAGTGTTGAGCCTACATGAACCTGGAATTGGCAGTTCATTAAAAACTGCTTAATAAAAAGTGGCAAATTGCCATGCAATCCATATGAGTGAAGGTCTTCCAAGAAGCCATATCTCCATGTGGTATCATAAGCTTTCTCTAAATAAATAAAAAAAAAAGCAAGATGTTGTTGCTTCAAAAAGGCTTCTCTGACTGATGTTTCAAGACAAATTAAGTTGGTTGGTTGGTTTGGTGTTTTATAACACAAAGCAGCTTGGCTATCTGTGCCAAACATGTGGTAAAAGGTTAAAATTAAATTAAGTAAAATTCATAAAAGAAAACTGAGATAAAACAAAACAAAGTCTAAAAAAAAGCATTAAAACCAATGTTTACATCCAGTCAACAGCAGTAAGAGAAAAAATACAGTAATACAAGTTGTAAAGGACTTTCTGTAGCATAATTGTAATTATCCTAACTCACCAGGAAGACTAACAGGTAAGTTCAAAAACCACCGTCAGTCACCTGAAGTTGGCCTTTCCAATCCTGGTTACAAGTTATTTGATGTTATGGCCATTTTCTAGTTTTAAATCAAACTAGATGGGCTTTGATTCTTAAAAGGTAATCACATTAAAAAGGTGTATTGTACAAATTTGAAAGCTAAAATGGCATTACAAAGATTAATGGCATTTAAAAACTAAAAACATTTCCGAGATGGACAGTGTCACCATCAACAATGGCAATGTCTAACATTATGAACAAACCTTGGGACAGAACATGTTTAAAATGGTGCCGTTGTTGAGAGCCATAATGATGGCAAGAAAGTAAATTGTAGCTTACTGTGACCTGAGTTTTACACAGACTACACACTGGTGCATCAGTCCTAGATAAAAGAAAATGATGAGTTAAAAAATTGTGACCAATGCATAGTCTAGCTTGAACTTTTTCTTCTTATCGAAGCAAGATGGCCAAAGTCCACTACAGGGTTTTATTTGGAAAAGCTTGTTTTCCCGTTGCTCACTCCAAGTTGACTGCCAACTTGCAAAGAGCCAAGCCTTGAATACAGGACCACAGTCCATGTATGGAACAGGCACAGCGGTGATAGTGTCAGAGCAGATAGATTTAGCTATGGTGTCAGTAAGCTCGTTCATGTGAATACTATTCAGAAAAAACGAATAGAAGTAGATGTTAAAGAGAAATGGACCAGTCAGTTTAGAATATCGGTTAAAATAGGATGTGAACTAACATGACAAAATTCCAGGGCCAGTAGAGAACTAAGCGTGTAAGTATAAATAGTGCAGTTTAAGTACTGCTTAGCTTCTATGTGATCCAGAGCAAAAGAAATGATATACAATTTAGCAGTGAACACAGAAGCTGAAGAGGGGATTCTACACACAACCACTGAACCACAACAAACCATGACAGAGCCCACACAGTCACCTGATTTTGAACCATCTGTATAAGTAGGAATGGAAAGATGTTGAGCAAATAACAAACAGTATTTCCAATTGGCAGTGTCTGCTTTTCTCAAATGACTTGAAGATAGGTCACATTTGGGGACTGCAAGAGTCACAGACCAGTGATCCACAGTTGAGATTTGATTGAATAAGATATATATCTTGTATACATATATCGATATATCTTTAGCATAGAACATTGATCTGCTACCCAAGTGGTAGAAGACAGGACATAGAGAATGTTCAGTGCCCTTGTACATTTAACCAGTAGCTGCTTGATGTGGGGTCTAAAGGCCAGCTTACGATCAGAGATAAGCCCTAAGAACTTTGTCTCAGGGACCACAGGCAGCGCAACTTCACCAATACATAGTTCAGGATCAGGGTGAATACCCCATTGGCAGCAAAAGTGCATGCAAACAGTTTTAGAGAGAGAGAAGTTCAAGCCATTTGCTGTGGTCCACTTTAGTAAACAATTGTGGGCAGTCTGTAGCTGCCGCTCAATATACCTCATGTTCAACTGACATGAGATGTGAAAGTCGTCGACATAGAACCCGCTTGCAACAGTGAGAGGGAGTTGTTCTGTGATGGCATTAATTTTTATACTGAAAAGTGTAACACTCAAAACACAGACCTGAGGGACTCCATGTTCCTGCAGAAAAGAACAGGAAAGTGTCGAACCCACACGATCTTGGAATATCCTGCCCATTAAAAAAATTTTAATAAAAATGGGTAAATGGCCACGTAACCCATATATATGGTGGTCTTGCAAAATGCCATACCTCCATGTTGTATCATAAGCTTTCTCAATGTCAAAGAATATTGATACAAGATGTCAATTGTTAAAGGCTTCTCTGATTGTCGTTTCAAGTTGAATCAGGTGGTCCACGGTGGAGCGCTGTCTATGGAACCCACACTGGGTGGACGAGATGAGGCTGTTTGATTTCAGGATCCAAACAAGATCAGCATTAACCATCCTCTCTAAGGTCTTACAGAGATAGCTCATCAAAGCAATTGAACAGTAGTTTGAAGGAATCTTGGGACCCTTCCCAAGCTTAGAGAAAAGCAGGACAATAGCCTGGCACCATGCATCAGGAAAACATTCCCCTACTAGATTAAGTTAAAAACAATCAGAAGAATAGCAAAAGAGGTAGGAGATAGAAAGCACCACATTTCATAGTGTACATCATCAGGTCCAACTGATGTACTGCCAGACTGATGAAGGGTCAATTTGAGTTCTACCAATGTAAAGGGATGATTACAGCCACAGAGACATTTAGCTTGAAAGGAAAGAAGTGATCGCTCCACCTGAGTCTTGATGGCTAAGAAGGTGGAGGAAGAAGCAGAAGTGCTAGATACCTGGCAAAACTTTCACCTGGAGTATCAGCAATGCTCTGTGTATCAGTGACTTCCTGGCCATCAGAGAACAAGATCGAGAGGGGGACAAAATTATATTGCCCACTGACCTTTCAAATCTTGTCCCATATGACTTTGAAACTGGTGATAGAAGATATGGCAGTTGTGAACTTAATTCAGGATTCCTTCTGGCTTTGGCATCTTACCCACCTGTGCACGGGCCTGCTGGAAAGCAATGCAGTTCAAGAGTGTGGTATATTTACAGAAAGTATCCCAGCTCCATTTTTGAGCCTTCCATGCTATGTGGCAGACAGGATTCCACCACAGATGAGGATATAGTAGAAAATGTGATGAGGTTTTAGGAGTACATTGAGCAACTGCTTGTGTAATACAGTCAGTTACTGCACTCACACAGTTGCCTATTGATGGCTTACAGACGACGGCAGCATCAAGTTCTGCGAGAGCAGTGAAAGAGAGCCAGTTTGCATGATTCAGCTTCCACAAGGGCACATGCGTTGGGTGGCATCGACCATGGCCAGTCTCTCTCAAAATTATACGAAAATAATAACTGCCTCATAGATTATTGTCAACCCTCCATGAAAAATGGGAGAATAGTGAAAGGGAGCAAACTGAGAGATCAACAGCAGTAAAAGACTGACTAGGTGCATGAAAATGAGTAGTAGAACTGGTATTGAAAAAGAAAGGTTGTGATTAGAGAGCATATGCTCTACAGAGCAACCCCTCCTATCAATATCAGCACTTCCCCAGAGGGGATAATGTCCATTAGAATCCCTGAGGATTAGAAAGGGAGACAGCAACTGGTAAATGACAGCATCTAGGTCTGATTGATCATATGTCTCTTCAGGCAACAGGTAGAGAGAACAAACAGTGATAGTATGACCAATGTAAACACAGATGGCTAAGGCCTCCAAGAGTGTATTGAGTGGCAAAGACAGGATGGGCACATACTGATCAACAAACAGTGCCACCCCTCCATTCATTCGTTCATCACACAGCCTGTCATTTCTATACAAAGAAAACTGTCAAAAGGTGACTGTATTGGCAGGCTTCAAAAAATGTTTCCTGTAAGGAAAGACATACAGGAAGGTAGGAAGCAATCAGTGTTTTGATGTCATCCAGATTAGAACTTGAACCTTGCCAGTTCCACTGAATTAAGATGGCTATTTTTATTTACATGTAGGCAAATTGGGTGCAGAACTCTTCTGTTGACAACCACATTTTTTTCCTTACTGTTCTTATTCAAGGGAGGTCTATTGACCTCCATGGATCCTTCTCTGGGTTGAATGGGCAGGTCTTTGCTGTTGGAAGGGGATTCCAGTGATTGAGGATGTGAACGATTGATCATTTTGCATCTTATGGTGAGAGAAGAAGATGTATCCGAGGAAATGCCTGTACTCGAAACCAAAGGATGTGGATCTTGAGGTTTGTTAGAATGTATGTAAGGGACAGAGATGGGTGTTGAAGTTGATTCATCAACTTTTTTAACCATGGAGGTCAAAAGACATTTCATCTATTTTAAGAATGATTCTTTTGGAGGCACAGAGAGATCTGTATGCATACCCACTGTAGTTGTGGAACAAAGTGTAACAGCATATGTCTGACATGAAATGGTGGACAGAAACTTTTGAGCCTCAGAATAGGTAATGTTATGAATCATTTTCAAACACTGCAGCTATTTTTTTACTAAGACAACTCATCAAAGCTATTGGACAGTAATTCGAAGGAATCTTTGAATCTTTCCCAGGTTTAAAAATAGGGAGTACAATAGCTTGGCACCAAGCATCAAGAAAGACATTCTCCTGCCATATCCAGTTAAAGACAGCCAGGAGAATAGTAAGAGAGGGAGGAGAAAGGTGGTGTAGCATCTCATGATGTATATCATCAAGTCCAACTGATGTATTGCCAGACTGATGAAGTGCAAGTTTGAGTTCTACCAGTGTAAAAGGGCACCTGTAGTCATAGGGATGATCAGTCAAAAATGAAAGAGTCAGATGTTCAACTTGCATTTTAATAGCTAAAAATGAAGTGGATGAGTATGATGAGCTAGATACATAAAAGAAACATTCACCAAGAGTATTGGCAATGCTCTGAGCATCAACAACTTCATGGCCATTGGCTATTAAGACAGAGAGGGGGGCAGAAGTACACTGTCAACTCACTTTCCGGATCTTCTCCCATATGACTTTTGTACTGTTGGTTGAAGAAATGTTGTCTAACTCACCAAGCATATGCACGGGTTTGCTGAAATGCAATGCAGTTTGTAAGTGTGGGATATCTACGAAATTTATCCCAAGCATGTTTCTGAGCTTTTTGTGTTATATAACGAGGAGAATTCCACCAGGAGAGGGGATGCTGTGGGAAAGATGTTAAGGTTTTGGGGATGCACTGAGCAGCTGCTTAGAAAATACAGTCAGTTGCTTCTACACAATCATCTATCGATGATTTACATAAGATGGCAGGATCACATTGTGAGAGAGCAGAGAAAGATGGCCAGTTGGCCTGGTCCAACTTCCACTGAGGTACACTAGTTGGGTGGTACTGACAACAGCCAATCTCTTAATACGATAGGAAAATGATCATTAACACATGGATTTATGTCAACCTCCCAAGAAAAGATGAGCAAATAGAAAGATCTATAGCAGTAAATGACTGACTGGGTGCATGAAAATAAGTGTAAGAGCCAGTATTGAAGAGAGACAGGTTGTGATTCAAGAGTATATGCTCTATAACATGACCCCTCACATCAATACTAGAACCACTCCAGAGGAGATTACACCCATTAAGATCCCCAAAAGTAAAAAGGGGGTTGGCAGTTGCTTAATGAGGGCATCAAGGACTGATTGATTATAATTTTTTCCAGAAGTAAGGTACAGAGAGTAAACAGTGATGGTATGGCACAAGGAGATACAGATGTATCTGTAGCACCTCCAAGGGTGTATTCAATAACAAGGACCAGGTTGGTACATGCTGATCAACCAGCAGTGCTACTCCCTCATGTCTTTGTCTTACACATGACCTGTCATTTTGGTGTAAGAAGTATTGTTAAATTGTGACTGTATTAGTAGGTTTTAAAAATGTTTCCTGCAAAGAAAGACATTAGGGATGATAAAAGTCAATCAAATCCTTGATGTCATTCACATTTGATTGAAAACCTCAACAGTTCCATTGGATTAGCATGGCCATTTTTATTTATTTTGGAGAAGACCTTCTGCTTGTGAAAATGTTTTTTTTTCTTTCCTAGATGTGGGTCTGTCACCCTCTATTAATCCTACTCTGGATCGAGTAGGCAGGTCAGTGTTTGTAGGCATAAGTTCCAGTAACTGAGGGCATGAACAAATGGTTTAGTTTTTGGGGTGTCAAGAGAGGAAGACTCCATGAAAACACCTGGGCTTGAACAAGATGAAGTTGGGCAATAACTGGAAGATATGGTAGGCACAGAGATAGAAGTAGAGACTGATTCATTGACTTTTTTTTACTTTGGAAAGTACTAGATTAAGATGCACTGTTAGGGATTCTGTAGGAGGCACAGAAAGGTCTGTCTAAACTCCTACTGTAGTAATGGAACAGATTACAGCAGCATAAGTCTGAGATGGAATTAGGAATAGTAATTTTCAAGCCTCTGGATCAATTATATTGTCAACTCTCTTTAAATGTTGTACTTCTTTCTATTCTACCCATTTGGGGCAAGAAGTAAAGTAGGAAGGATGTGGACCATTACAGTTAATGTAATGCAGTTCTAGTTGACATTCATAAGCATCATGGTCTTTACCAGCACAGTGGACACATGTCAAGAAACCACAGCAAATTGTTTTAGAACAACCAAATCATTGACAATGGAAACATCTAACAGGGTTAGGAGTATAAGGTCATACCTTACAATTCATATACCCTGCCTTGATTGTGGTGGAAGGACATGATGTTGTAAATGTTAATACTAGAACATTTGTCAGCTCTATAATACCATCGCTACAAGTAAAAATTCGGCACACAGCTGTAAACACCTTGACTAGTAAAACCTTTGAGGATCTCTGACTTGGGAATGGTCTTTAAATCTCTCTCTCAATTATAACTCCTCAGGAAGAATTCAAAGTAGAATGAGGAGTAACTTCAATGGGTATATTCCCAATGGCCTTTGATTTCAAGAAGAGTTTGGAATGTTGTGATGAAGATGTTTCCACTAAAATGTCCCCAGACTGTAACTGTTTTACCAATGTAGGAGAGCCAGCAAACCCTTCTGAATAAAAAATGGAGACAACTGCCCTAAGGGTTTTTCAGTTAAAGAATGTATAATTAAAAATCATGGGACAGATTCAAGTTGTGAGTTTGACTGTACAGAATCATCAATGCATGGTCATTTGCCAGTAGTCAGATTTTTCTCTATGTTGTCATGCTTGTTTATTTTTTATTAGATGGGTATCCATAATAGTCACCACAAGACTGCCCGTCTACAGGAAATCAAGACCAAAGTGGTGTGTTAGAGTTGGACCCCTCAACCACCAAGATCCTCTCCTCCCCTTCAAGGTCACAATGCATGGCAAACATGCAGGTGGATGTTTAAATCCCAGAGGAGTTAAACTCAAAGTAGAGAACCTTCTCTGGGAGGTCCCCTCTCCATGTACACGAATCCACATCGAGGGGGTGTGATGAAGAGTCCAGAGAAATGTTATTACCTAAGACAGCCCAATGGATGAACATGAAACCTTATTTTGAAAAGCAGACCATACTGAATTATTCACTCAAGGCATGGCAAGAATGGGCATCATTCCCCTTCAATTCTATCCATGCATTCCACTGGTGATCTGGAATGGTCATGTTTATGAAACAAAATAAGCAATCTTGTGGAACATCCCATCTCCAAGACATCGATCTGCTTACCATGAATGAGAAAGCATGAGACAATAAGGTGTACAGTGTAAATTAAAGAACAGCTAGTCAGGCACCACTCACAGTTGACTGGGAAACATATAAACAATGAGATAAGGAACTCAGAAAGAAAAAAAAAAGGATGAATAAAATTTAATAATTAAAATTGCACCAAAGACAAATGAATGGCCATAGGTGGTTGACAAGATTCTGATAAGAAAGAAATCCCCAAGATTATATTACAGTGGAAGATGAAAGTACAGGAAATGGTTCACATCAGTATGAAAAATCTCTTGGATCTGACGACCAAGATGACAAGCAATGAAAACAGTAAGATGTGAATACACAGGTAAGGAAGACTGGAACAAACTCAAGAAGAAGAATGGTAGAGAAAATAAGCCATCTGAACCAAAGAATGGATACAACTGGTAAAAAAGGGAAGAATGAAATTACAAAGGAATAATGAATGTCAAGGAATAAAGAGGCAGCAAAATGAGCTCTAGAAGAAAAAAAAAAGCCCTAACCAGAAGCAAACATCTCTGGATCATGCAATAGTATAGGTGGGAAAGAGAAAGAAGGAAAATAGGAGAAGAGGGGGAGTAACCCTTTAAACTGGCAAGGTCTGTGAAGGAAGAAAAAACTGGGTAAAAGAAGTACAGGTAGTGGGAAAAGAGTACATGAAATGTCAATGGCAAAAATATTCCAACTCTCGACATCCACAGCTAAGAGAAGGAACCATATAGTATGGTAAAGATAAAATGTAAAATGGATGTAAAGTAACAGAATGATTGGCTCAATCCAGAAAGATATGAAGCCAATGGGGGCAATGTAACAGGAAGGAAATTATGTGCATGGGAAGAACAAAGAAAGCAGAAACACAATGGTACTGGGAAAACAAAAGATATGGGATAAAGACTGCCTGCTACCTAAAAAATGAGAAGAACAAAGGCCCATGATTGAAGAGCTAGGTAAGAATATCTACCACATGAGCCAGGGTAGGCCATTCACTGAGAAACACAATGTGGATAACCAGCCACTTGCATCACCTACTCCACCATTTTGGGTCAAATAAAAGGTAATTGTGAAGATAAAAAATGTGAAAGGTTGGATATAAAATTTGATCAAGGTTGACAAAAAGGAAGGGAAAAGAAGCTGTCAACATAACCTTGGTTTCCAAGGTTGATCTGCTCAATAAGGAGCAATCATAACTTGACAAGGAGTACAGTAGAAAAGAAGTCACATGATCAAATAATCAGATAAATTAGATACATAAAGATACTTGTGTGACCAATTCAGGCTAAAGCAATCAACTGCCTGAGCTAGAGGATAAAGTACAGGTAACCAGAAAAGAAGAAATTTGTTGTATACAGGCTCCCATAAAAGGCATTCACTTGTTGAGACCCCATTGACTGTAAAGAACCTTGAAAATGAGGAAATTTAATGCCAACTCAGTGTGATATAACTAGTCAGGGCCCAAAAGACAACCCACAACCTGATAAAGCACTGTACAGGATATGTAATAATGTAAATGTGATGTTCAGGGTTCAAGTAGAAGAGATTCAATGACCAAAACAAAGATCTCTGTATCACTTGCCTTCACTCACTGAGTAACATGTGCAATTGCTATAGAAATGGCTGAAGGAATATCCCCAGAAAATGTCAGGCAAGAAGAAGAAAATGACGTAATGCCCAATGTACAGACAGAAGTACAATAACAATAACAGGCAAATCACAGAAGTCTGCACACTGGTCTGAAAAGTCATTGTGATTGACCCATACTCCCATTGCCTGAAGAAAGTCATCCATGAAAAGATGTACAACTGGATGCTGGAAAAGAAGCAGTCTGATGTATAGGCACTGTCCAGCCACCAAGTTAAATAGTCTCATAGTATAGGAGAAAAGGAAATGAGCGTGCAAATAGGTTACCAATCAAGGTTCTATCATCAAGAAACACTCTCTTAAGGGATCTTAAATAAGCACAATAGAGGGGTACCAGCAAACTTCATGGAAGATCAAATCTCCAAAGGTGATAGAACCTTGCAAAAGTAACTGACTGAGCTGAAAGAATTTGGTGAACAAAACTTCCATTAATCTAAGTCATGAAGGATAATGCAAAGCTTGCCAGATATTTGACTGCAAAATGATCTCCAACTGGACAAAACAGTGACAGAATCAAAGGAAGAAGTCCTGTCTTTTTACCAGCCAGTCCATCTGAGCCACCACAAAAAGTAGTTGCTAAGTAAGAATGGCTGATTCCAGATCAAAGGAGTCAGAAGAAGTCAGCAAGCCATATAATAATAAATTTACAGTCCCTCAGCATGGAAATAACATGCAATAGCCCAGACAATTTAGCAAAATGCATATGGTGCCAAAATAGTCCATAGGGAAGGCATGAAAATGATTAACCAACCCAAGAGTAACAAACCAAAGAGAACAAGAAAGAGGTGATATCATCATATGACATCAATGCAGGAGGCATCCACATACAATGTCCATAACATAGAAGAAAACTCCCATCTCTGGTATAAAAGGACTACAAGGAATAAATGGATATTAAAATAAAAAGGATATGGCAAGAACAATTGATTACTAGCTTCCTGGTTCTCTTGAGGACAATGAAAAGGTTGGAACAAAAACCCCAGCAAGGAGCAGAACACGTGCCAGAGTAATTAACAAGCTGCTTCTCACAAACATCAGTTGGCCATTGTAGCTTGAGGAGGAGGCAAGGAAACCAGAAGTAATGAAATTTGAGGGGGTGGAGATGGAAGCAAATGAGGTTCTGACAAAGACAAACAGCTACAATATTTGTAAGGGTGGAATATAAGTAAGCCAACAACATTTGAGGCTCAATAATTCCCAGGTTTGTATCAAAAACACCTAAAAAGGGCCCTATTAATAAACCTAAGAAAAATTGAGAGTAAACAGAAGTGAACCAATGTAGCATCACAACCTCTAATGTCCCCACAACAAACAAACCATGTATATGAAATTAAGACACACACACACATAATTTGGGAGCTTCCCCCCAAATAGGTAATAAAAAACATACGAACTACTGATACAAAAATCAACAGACAGCCCATTTGGAAGAAAGTGCAAAATAAGCCAAAGTCCTTGGAGGGCACAGCATTCTAATCCCTCTATGTAATAGAGAAGCTGAATGATCAAATGAAACTGAATGTCAGGAGAATGATAAAAAACAATAAGTAAGAATTATGGACATAATAATGAAGAGAGATAGAAAAAATATCATAAACCTAAGACATAATTCTATAAAGACTGACTTATTAGGCTTAGCAGACCCCATGAGATAAAAACTGTAATGACTGGCAAGTTCTTGAGATAGAAAAAGACATACAAATTCCTTATCAATCAGTAAAGGTTCAGAATAGTTTATGGGAGTCATGGAGAAAGTTGGAAATAAAGGATGGATCATGTAGCATTTGATTTCCTGATGCATGACGCAAATAAAATTGTCATTGGGTTACTGACACCTGAGACCTGTAACTCCTGAAGTGGTAATGTGAATTTCAAAATTCATTGCACAGAAAGTTTAGATCCAACATGAATGCAGAAAAGAAAGTGACTTTAATGAGCTGATAAAAGTAAATGTAATAATCAAGTTAAATAAATCAAATGAAGTTAAAATTGACCACTTCGGATGGAAAATAAAGTTGAACATTCAGCAAGCGAGAAATAAAGGAGCAGATTTGAGTTCAAACACTGTTAACCAAGTAATAACTGTTACTGTTGAAGCATCATGCTCCTACAGATTAAGGGATGATGTATAATGACTTGCATGGGTAACAAGGGATATTCGAATTCCATGTGTAAAAAAAAAGCTCGCATATAGAGGACAGCACTGAATGAGAATAGCTAGAAAAGGTGTCATATAAGAACTTTCAAATAGATGTTTTAATACTTTTTCTCTCTCTCTTACATTTGCTTTTTTCTATCTTAACTACGTCTCCATAGTATTTGAAGATATTTTCATAAATTTTGAGCTTGCTTTGTAAAAACTACTAAAAATGAACATACAACAGCATATACTTATTGAGATTCTTCATTTTTCAAGACACACAACTAATTTTTTTAACACTTTACCTTGTGTGTTTAATACTTTACTTAAATATATTTCAATTTCAAACAAGTTTCATTATTCACCAATAATTTTACTAAGAGATGTTTACAGAAACTCTGATTGTATATTTCAACAACAAATATGTGGAAGCTTCAAATTAACAATTTCAAATATTAATCTCAGCTTTACCATGAAAGAATGTATGTTATATACCTTTTATGTCAAAAGCATTCATGTATTCTATTACTTAGAATTTATATAAATTTGACTACTTTGCAAGTAATTGATATCACAGTTAGAACAGAAAGTATGTATTTTGAAAAACTGAATATATATAAATTGCACAAGTAATTCATGTTTCATATCATTAAATAACAGAATTCATGAAATTAGAAGAAAATATCCCAAATCTGTGCTTTATTACAAACTACAGAAGTATTCTTAGTTTGTGATTAGTAACAGGCAAAACATTATTCTTAGCAATTTAGTGTATTTATTATTATAAATATACTTTGATGTTTTCAATAACTAGAAGATTTCTGGTATGAGAAAGTGCAAACTAAAGATTTTTTTATATTTAAGTAGTCATGTTACTATACTTTTTATTTGAAACCAACCATAGTAAAAAGTGCATTAAAATAACATTTTTCTTATAAAGCATATGAAGTATCCATTTAACATAGTTTATAAAAATCTTTAAATTTGTCATTCTTTCAAGGCAAGAAGTAAACTTACATTTCACCATTGCCACAATTCTCCTCTTTATTGGTTTCTGCAGGTTTTTCAGTAACACTTTTCATATTATCCTAGAGAAGTGAAATTAAATGTAGTACATTTTACCACACAGAAAGAATTGTTATGGTACAATAAGATAAAAATACAAATAATTTATTCAAATAAACACAACATAACAAAAATAAACAGATCAAAACTGTGGATTTTTTACATAATACACTCTAAGATCTAAACCTTTTGAACTTGACCAATTCTCTTCTTTATCAGGGCTAACACACTACTAAATACTGAAGATTTGAATGCCACCTGGTATGGAATACCTAATTCACTTAGGATTTCATAGCAGGAGAAAACAGAGAAATACGAGTAATGGGTTTTATGGAAGAAGATTAATTTCTTTAGCAGAAGATTTGAAAGTTGATGTATATAGTGCCTCACTAAATTATTAAATATGAGAAGTACAATATAAATAAAGAGTTTATAGTACTTTTACTCTGCATAGGAAAGTACATCCATATTATAGTGGAGAACACATTTTGTTTTGTTTTTATAAAGTGCAGTTGTCCTTTATTCAAGTCTTGAAACCTCTCAAAAATAATTTAAGTTCCAGGGTCACTTCAGGTTCTACAAAAATGACATTTATCAACAAAGTTAACAATTTTATATGAAAGAATCAAAAGTACTAAACTGTTAGTCCTAAATGTTTAGATGTTCAATATAAAGGAAAGGTTACAGCCCCTGTACTGATACACACAAAATGCTTGTTTGCATATCTTCTGAATGATAAGTAGATTACCTGAAGAAAACATTATTAATCATAATAAACAATCTGTTGATAAAACAAAATAAACCAAAATGTTGAAACATCCTTTCCCTACTTCTGATGCATTAGAACTTTGTTAAAATCTATGAAAATTACACTTCACCAACTTAATCCAGCTTACACAAGAACTGGCTGATTAAACTGATATAATTATTTATGAGTAACAATTATATTGATTATTGTGACATAAAACTATCAAGTAACGGAAATTAGTATTTCTGACTGTTACAGTTTTGGATTATTCCAACTATCTAAGTAATCAAAATATTAGCAAAACGATCTCTTATTTTTATTTTTATTCTTCATATCAGTGAAGTTAAATTAACTAGTGTCTCTACTCACAAAAATAATCAGCTAATCAAAATTAGTGTTTCAAATAATTTTTATACTTAATATTTCCCACTATGCAAGTAAGAAAAATACTGCCAACAGTATTTCTCTCTATTATTTTTTATTACTTCAAGTTCATTCAGTTCAATCTATTATGGTCTATACAGTACATTTCAGCCTCTTGTAAACACAAATCAACACACTCTTTTTCTTGATGAAGTAGGGAAATATATATGTTTATTATTTTATATAATACTGACCTTCCACCCATGTCTACCTAACATTACATTGCTTGTACTGACACAGTGCACATGCACTCAGATCAGTATCCCATAACATAAAACTGACCTTTAGTTTTCCCTGTCTTGGCTGTACTTTAGTGGACCAGAATTTTGTAATATACAGTCACATTTCAATTATTATACATTATATATGTGTATATAGATTGTTACTATTTGTAAATTATTAAACTTATTTTTCTTAAAATGCAGAATAATAAGTCAAAAAGTAAAGCAAACAATTATCTCTTCTCACTACTACCTTTATACTTGATTACTGCAGGACAAAGTTTACTATGTCTTTTAAAATTTTGCATGTAGAAGATATCAAAAACAAAATTTTTAGGTCTTGTATATACACCTGAATAACAAAACAAAAACACACATATACCTACACTGATATCATAGAATTCCACTATAATCTATCCAGCTTATTAACTAAGATTTATCTAGATTTAAAAAACATATGAAACTTTAGCAGACTAGATATTGATATCTTGGATTGTAAAAACACTGTAGAATTTTCAAAGATTAAAGTAGCAGGGAAAACAGAATGAGGATGTTCTAAGCTTATGATTGATTATTCACATCAAATATTGAAGTAAGTGTATATAAAATGATCTCTATCTTTTTATTTTGCTGAGATATGGCTTATGTACTGAATCACACACAAAAAGGGAAAAAAGTTGAATGCCCTGGGGCCACTGTGTACGATTCAATACATAAGCCACATCTCAGCAAAATGAAAAGATAGAGGTTCTAATTTTATATTCTAGATTGATATTAGTAATTTGAGTTTCTAATTTGAATGAAACTATAGACTTAGCATTTTGACATCATAAACATCTAATTTCAAACAGCACTGCATTCAACATACCATGTGGCTAACTAAAATCTATATTTAAATGTATTTTTTTAATATTTACTTTTAAATTAAAACATTAACTCATGTATACTATTAAAGTATTAATTATAATATATAATTTGATTTCAAACTCACTGTCATAATTTTGTAAAATAGTAGTTCAATAAAATTTTGAATACAAGTCAACGAACATGATGACATGGCCTTTGAACACTGGCCCTTTGCAAAAGAATTACAGTAATTCCAGATTCATGGTTACTCAAAACTTAACAAGAAACTTCTGGCCAATGAGAAGTTGGTTGAAAACTTTCACCCTGTAGTAGCAATTAATGTAATTTAAAATATCCTCTTGTTGTATTAATTATTTGCTTAATTTATTATTTATAATTTTCTCTGGAAAAAAAAAGTGGAAGGGTCTTAATTTTAATACTTGAAAATCTTAATGTGTCTCAGTTTTATGATTTAAAAATCTGGTCAACTTCTAAAAGCAAAGGATCTGGTGCAATAACAACTCTTTTATTTTATCCCACATGTAAATGATTCTGAAGAATTATATCAAGTTCTTCTTAAGTAAACTTTGTAATACACAGAATCTGTATTGCTTCATTTCATACTCAATTTTTGTGAATTATGTTATTTGAATTATTCAGTTTCTTCTTGTAGCTTTTATTAAGCGCATTAAATGTTACTTTCATATGTGATTGCTAAATTTATTTAAGAATTAAGAAATTAATATTTATTGATTCTTTCAATGCAAATGCATGTATGCCCATATTTTGAATTTACGTTCTCCATAGATGCACAAGAAACAATGTTCATGCATTAAATTGGTTTACCTTAATTGGTTTATTCCCATTTCATCTACTTGCACTTACTTTACTCTAATGTAATCATGTAACAAAATAAATGTTTTACATTTTTTCTGTGAAGGCGGTATGCCATTTTATTGTGAATGAAAAAAACTTTAGAACAGTACTATAATTTTTTTAGAAGAAGCTACATTTGTTTTACGTAATGTATCTGTAGTGTCTATGTGCATGTATGTAACAAATAGTGATGCGTGAATGTTTAAAAGTAAATTGCGTTGCACTGTAAACAGTTAAATACAGAAATGATTTGTTTCTAAAAGTGTACCAAAATATTTTTGTATCTAAACCTTATTTACTATTTAACAATATGATGATTATACTTTTTTAGGTTTATTCTTACTTTGTCTTTTGTAAATGGGAGTAGATAAACTGGGATGTTGCCCTTTAATTACTGCTGAATAGTGCCTTTAAATTATTCAAGCTTAGAACTGAATGAATTAATCAATCAGTACCTTGTAAACTAATTAATTAATAAAAATTATGCTTAACTGATTAATGTCACAAAGTTAATAAAGCAATTGAAATTGTTTCTGGTCAGTACTGTTTTTAATTTCGTTATTGCAAAAATTAATTGATCCATATTAGTTACAATTGTCATAAAATTATTCTACTAATTAAAATTAGTTTATGATCATTTACTGCTTATGATTATTATAACTATTTAGATAATTGAAATGTTATTTGTTTGTTGTTAAGCTACACAATGGGAGAACATGATTTTAGGGTCTCATATTTGATTCTCACTGTCACTAAATTTATTTGTTCTTTGTTATGGCAAAGCTGCTAAGGTTAACCTATCTACCACTGTAACTAATTTTGAACACCAGAAGGCAGATGGTTGATAACACCCACTACTAACTAATTACTTAAATGTTATATAAAATGCAAATCTACTGTGTTTTTTAACTGTGTTGTATTTCTAATCTAAAATGGATAATTGTATTCTTAAATGTTATATAAGTGGGCACATATCTAGAGAGGTATGGACTTTATCAATTTTTTTTATGAATTAATAACTGCATTCTTTCATGATGTATAAGCAGATGCATATCCATTTTTCAGAAATTAATAACTACTATTCAATATTGTAAAAACAGGCACAGACTTCAGGAAAGAAGTCTAGGACCCATTTTTTTTACGAATTAACTATTCTTTAGTGTTATAGAAGCAGGAAATGATCTAGTAGAAAGGCCCAGAAGGTCATACCTTCTACACACATTTTTTTCAGTAATTACTAACCGTATAATTTTATGTTATGTAGGTAGGTGCATGATTTTCACACTAATATATAGTATAAAAGAGAAAAGTTAGATGTCAGTATTTTTTCTTAAATGGACTATTAATTACTCTAAAAGCTTCTTTTCTGGTTTTCTAAAATCAATACAGGTGGAATCTACAGCAATCCAGCTAGGCCTTAGCCAATAACATTTTTTATATGCTAATATAAACACCAATTAAATGTTGTCATGGTAAATGTTTATCTTTGCCTTTTTTTTTTTTAATAACTGGACTTTAGATATTTGTTTTCATTAACATTATTGCTGTTTGAGATACCTGCAGAACTTATAAAACCAATTTGTTACAGAATCAATTTTTCTTTTTTAAATGCTAAACTTCTTGTGTAAAAGATAATTTATGAATTATTGACATCCTACATAAGTGAAAATGCAAGTAATGCAACTGTGTACTTAACAACTTTCTTATTAAAAAAAAAAGTCATCCTGCTACCAATGTTTTTTGTTTTTCTAAATGTTTATAAATAATTACAAATACTTAATTTTACTTAAAAAGTTTAAAATGCAATTTGATATGAAAATAAATAAGACCAAAAAATAATATATCCTAAAATAATTATCTTATTTTGACTTATTTAGGTTATTTTAAAACTAGCTGATTAACACTGATTAATTAAAGACACTATATTATTAAAATGGAAGTTTCTTTATTTTCTATAAAACATAATATCATATCATCACTGAAAAAATGAAACATTACTACTGCTAGTGTGATGAAGTTAAACACTGTTGTTGCTTGTCAACATAATAATACATTATTATATGATTAAACTTTCTAGTTTTATTCTCATTCACTCCCTAGTGGTTTTGATGCTTTGTAAAATAACATTAAAGTCAACAAAAGTTTTATTTTACAGTCTTATTTTTATGTTGCACTATCTTAAGGTTAAGCAACCTGAAGAATGCCAAAAAAATAAAGTTTTTACTTTATCTCAGTACTTGTTTACCTAATACATAAATTCAGTTATGATTATTCATTCCCATTGGTTGATTACAAAGCATTTTAGTAACTGTGTAGATACAACACTTAAGGCCCCACATTTTTATAGATATGCTTATAAACATTTAAAACAATACTGAAATGTTTGGAATGTTCCGAAATTTAATTAGTGAGTGTTATAAAAGAAAAAAAATTGTATTTTAATTTCTAAATAACCACAAATAGCTTTGCTCACTTTTTTTTTTATAATTTTTTCTGCTCATCTCAATATAACTGGATAAGTCAAAAATTAGACTATCATGTAACAGTAGAATGAATATAAAACTTTATGATTATTTTTTATAGTTTCTATAAATGTTAATTTCAGTTCCACTTGTTTGTTAATTGTGAAAGCATGTGTGTGATAAATTACACTTAACTGAAAGCCACAGAACCTTTCTATTATAGATATAAGATAAGCTTATACAATTTATGAAACAGGTAGAATGGGTAAGAAAACTTTATTAGAAATTTATAGTGGTGACAAACTTACAGCATTTGGAAAAGGTTTTGTCACCATTAGATTCAAGCAGTTTATTTATGTACGAAAAAATATATATAGTATGAAAAAAAGAAATCAGATGAATGGGGATTGCTTAAAGCTCAAAAAAAGTATCATGATGTTTGACTCTGTTTGAATTACAGTGTTCTTACTTATTAATAAATATACTATAGTTTTACCAAGTTAAAACTTTGTAAATGTGATTTTTTGTTATATCTTATTCACCAAATAAAGTCATTGTCAAATCAAGTAAGTCTACCATTTAGTTAGACAGTTACAAAATATTCTGATGACTCAAATTTTTATTGAATATTATTTTATGTTTATCTCATCCAAATCACATTCATAAATAAACTGACTGACTAGCTACTTAATTACTTTCTAATTATAATGGTGATACATTTTAAATAAAAACATCAGCATTGTTACATTGCAGAGTGCTTCAACCAAAACCTAGCAGTATCTGGAATTATACATTACATCCATGGTATAAAGGGTCACACCATCCATACAACTCTAAATGGGATCAGGCCATCTCCAACTAACACTGGACCCACTAGAGGATGATAGTGATGAGGTATACCACAATGGGGAAAACCAATCTGTCAGATATCTGTAGATTAATACAGTGTTGTGACAGCATCTGGAATTGGACATCAGGTATATGGTAGAAAGTGCTGTACACCATCAACTGTGGTAAAAAGAGTCTCAATGTCACAAAACATAAGAAATGAGCAGCAATCCCTGTCTGCTTTACTTATGTGCACCTACAAATATATGGTCTGAGACAAAGATATTTATGAACCATAAGACCATGAAACAGAACTGTTAGTGGTCATACAGAACAGACCATCTCTGCAGTGTGTGAAACCTAATCATGTAACATAACTGTTTCAGAACAAACAACAACTGAACAAAGTAACACAACCAACATTTGGTAGCATCTGGAATTGTACATCAGTTCAGCTGTAGGAAGGGCTGCAACATAATTGACATCAAACATAGTCACTGGATGGACAGTGTGAATTTTCAAAAAAAAAAAAAAAACAGCATAACTGGTCAGGCAACACTTGCTAAAATACACTAGCAAAAAGTCTCTTTGAAAAAGTAAGATAAGTTTGAAACTAATTTTCACAAAGCACAAACACAAACAATTAAAGAAATAGCAATGAAAAACTAAATCTTTAGTAAAGAGAAAAATATCAACAAACTTGTTACCAAAAATAAAGATGTATGTTCAGTACTACTGCCAAATGAAAAGAGATTAACGAGAGCAAATTTGGAGACGGTACCAGTAGCAATAGGAGTTGTGTCACACTCCTATTAGTGGAGAACTGCTACAAAGTCATTATCATGTACATATGCATAAACAGAAGGTGGAAGGCTAGTGGTGAGCATTGAAAATTTATACTGATAGATGGTAATACTAATTGAAAAATCTATTTTATGAGAGGAAGTAAGATATCATAACAGAAAAAAGGTATTATTATTACTTAGCATATACTACATTTGATGGCTTTGACTTTCTTTTAAACTTTTCATACTTTACAATTAATTCCAATTTGAAGAATGTAACCTGTTGTAAAAACAGATGCATCAAAGGGTTTTACTTTAGATGGAATATTCTGATCTTTCTTGACAAAAATAATGTTTGCCATGCTTGATAAAAACTTCAGTTTATGTTTTAATTATATGCAGTTATATGATCCCCTTCATGTGTAATTTTTGCTACTCATTTTTCTAAACTTTCACCTTGATCATTTACCAAAAACAAAATCACATTTACTCCTGAACTATGTTTATGTCCAAATATTTTCAAAGTCTTTCCTTTTGATTATGGTGAGAGACACGTAATCATCATTATATTCTTACTCAATTTATTATACTCTTGAAGGGTAGCTCACATAAGTATACTGTTTCTAAACTGTAAAGCAGATACTGTTGTCAGACCAATTAGTGGGATTTATTCAACACTCTTATAATGTACTCAAGTCCCCAACGTTTACAAGCTCAATGTTTCTATTTTTATTTTGGTGATCACAAGATGCAACCCAATAAACTCCAAATCCATAGCCAAGTGCATTAACCACTAAATTAGAAACCTAAAAAACTCCAAATTTAACCATTTGCAAGAAAATGACATGTGGATTGGTTAGAGTAAAAAGATGCTTAAACAGTGCCTAGAGGTAAATGACTCACTATAATATTGTTATTGCTCAGAAAAACTAGAATTCTTATAACCTTCAATTTTGTTTGGTTACTGAGCCATCAAACAGAAAATCAGACCCTCTTGTCATACACATTTGTCACATCCTCTCTTTAAGGATTGATTAATAATTCTGTGTTACACTTGATACTACTTTATGTAAAATCAATAGAAAGTGAAGGTTTTCCAGCAAATGCACTATTTAATTAAGTAAAAGTTATTTATTGCATTACTATCATTAGTATAAAAAAAGTAGGGTTAAGTGTTATCAAGAACCGACAGCAAAAAAAGAAAACTATGAGTAAGTACTTTATTTCTCCTTTTTCTTATGCATTATTTATTTTTTATAAAAGTAACTAAAATGTGAAAACAGCTATCTCTTTAGGTTAATTAAGATTAAATTAGGTAAAATAAATAATAATATAAGATAATTGATTCATGAGGCATGCATACAAGCAGCTTCATGTAGCTTGTGGGTCATGTGTGTTCCCCAAGTGATTTACAACTTATAATGGCATGAATAGTAGTTACACACAATTCATTGAGTAATAAAACAATAACATTTAATTAAACATAGATGTACACTGTTATGAGTTTACAGCTATTTGTGATAAATAAATGCAGTTTTTTACTAAAATCTGAAATCATTCTAGAAAAGAAAAAACAATAATTTAGATTTATGTTAATGTTTTGGTGGTTAAAAGGTAGGTCAATTTGACTGACTTTGTACAGAGTTAGGGATACAAAAAATAAGAGAAAAGTATAAAATTTTACTGAAAATAAATATATGAAATGGACCTACCAGGTTTTTCAAATTACAAAAACTGAAATTTGAGATTTTTGAGATGAAGAAAAGTATTTTTTTAACCTTAACATGAAAATCACTTTGCACACAGATTAGTAAAGAAAAAATACTTGATATGTTTATGGCCAAATTGTTTTTTACTTTTAAAAATAGTTCACTGCAAACATGATTTTTTTTCTATTTAAGAAAAAACAAACTTGTTTTCTGGAAGTCTGCCAAATTTTGTAAAGATATACATATTATAATAGAAGTTTTGGTATCAAAAACATAAAAACTGTAAAATAAATACAAAGAGGTTATGTTGTTGGTCAAACTGACTAAGCTAGTGTTGAGATAGTTAATTAATGATAAAAACAATTTATCAATTTTCTCTCCTGATTTTCTTGTCTTTCTTCAAAAACTAAGTAGCTATTTTTCTCTTGAAGTTGCAATTTCTGTCTGATAAATCTGCATGCCTGCTGTCTTGTGAAAACTCACATCTAAAATGCATGTGAAACACAGGAATTTGTTTCTGCTTGAAGACATATCATACAGTAAAAACACCTCCAGCAGGAGTGTGATACACCTCCAGCAGTAGGAGTGTGATACACCTCCAGCAGTAGGAGTGTGATACACCTCCAGTAGCAGTGTGAATATTCATATGTAATCCCTCACCCTTTAATCAAACAAGGCAATCAAAAAACATGCACTGAGAAGTTATAATTTTTCTAAACTGAAAATGTATTTCCAATAGGTACTTTCTTCCACTCACAAGCTTGGTTTGTTTGTTTTCATTTTTTCCTGCCCTCTACATGCAAATGGTTTTATAACATGGTTAACCACCCCAGCAGCAAGGATCTGGTAGGTGATAAGGGCTCTCATACTCCCACTGGAAGAAAAGTGGAAAAAAGAGTATTGGAGAGTCTGAAAGGACTATTACACCCAAGACAGTAGAATAGATGATCACAAAACCCCAGTTTGAAAAACAGACCCAACTAATTTATTCAATCAAGGCATCCTTTCTGCTTTACCCATGCCATTCATGACCTATTTAAAATGCACATATAAAGAGGTTATTGACCCTCCAATGATCTTGTGAAACATCCCATCTCAAAGGTGAGTTTGCATTACTGTGGAAAGAACATAAAAATCAGAATAGAATGCAAGTCAGATTTGTGCAGAAGAAAGAATACCTGATCAGACACCACTCATCACAGAGCAGGTTCCAAAAGATGAAATGTGAAGCAAAGGTCCCTCAAAGAAAAGAAAGTTAATAAAGACTTATATTATGTCATAGTTACACAAAGTCTGAAGTGTGACCCCAATTGACTGGCAATATTCCAAGAATGTATTAGCCTTGATATGATGGAGATAAGGAGAGATGGACATCTGAAGGATGGGTCAACATGCCTAACTGCAGAATCTCCTCCAAGGCCAATCAAGACAAGAAGCAAGGGAGAGAAAGAGAGGTGAGGTGGTAAATTTGATAGGAGGTAACAAGCAATAAACAAGGAACAAAGAGGAATAAGCCAACTGAATGAAATGATGAACCCAACTGGTAAGAGTAAGAGAAAGATCCCTTGGGTAAGAGGGTTGCCACAGGATAAAGAGATTGGAATGGTAACCCCTACTGAAAGTTTTATGGGCAATATAACAATAAAGGGCACTCACTAGGCACAGAAGTCTATCCAGATCAGAACAAAGCAGAAAGATGAGCAATAGAAGGAAGGAAAATGGATGAAAAGAAGAAATTACCCTCATAAGCTGTCGAGTTCTTGGAAAGGAAGAAATGCTCTTGAAAGAGAAGATATATTGAGTGGTACCATGTGTGAATGATATCTACAGTGAATACATCTAATTGATGCAGCCCACAGGCCAAGAGGAGAATTTTGGTTGGTTGGTTGATTTGGTGCTTTATGGCACAAAGCAGCTATGCTATCTGTGCCAAACATCCAGTAGAAAGTTAAAATTAAACTAAATTTAGTAAAATTCATAAAAGCAAATTAAGGTAAAAGAAAACAAAGTTTAAAAAACATAAATAGCATAAAACCATTGTGTATATATAGTCTACAATGTTAAGGGAAAACCTGCAGTAATACAAGTTGTAAAGGACTTTTTGTAGCATAATTATAACTATCATAACTCACCAGGAAGACTAACAGGTAAGTACAAAAACCACTGTCAGTCACCTGAAACTGGCCTATCCAGTCCTGGTTTTGAGTTATTTGATGTTATGGCCATTTTCAAGAAAGTAAAGTAATAAAAGTTTTAAAAGACTTGAAGCAAAATTTTAAAAATAACTCACCAGGATGACTTACAGATAGTTAAAACAACAGTGTTAGTCACCTGAAGTTGGCCTTTGCAGTCCTGATTTTGAGTTATTTGATGTTACGACTTCTTTCTAATTTCAAATCAAACTAGATGGACTGTGATTCTTAAAAGGGAATCATATTAAAAAAGGTCTAATGTATAAATTAAAAAAACTTACATGGCATTAAAAAGAATGGCCTTTAAAAAATATTAAAAACATTTCCAAGGTGGACAGTGTCACCATCACCAATAATACTGTCTAACATTATGGACAAACCTTGGAACAGAACATGTATAAAATGGTGCTGTCATTGAGAATCGCAACAACGGCAAGTAAAATGTGGCTTATTGTGACCTGAGTGTTACACAGACAACACATTAATGCATTAGTTCCAGATAAAAGAAAACAATGAGTTAAAAAACTGTGACCAATGCATAGTTAGAACAACTTCTTTCCAATCCTTATGGAAGCAAGATGGCCAAAGTCCAATATAGGGTTTTACTTGGAAAAGCTTGTTTTCACGTTGCTCACTCCAAGTCGACTGCCAGCTGGCACAGAGCTGAGCCTTGAATACAGAACAGCAATCCATGTATGGAACAAGAACAGCAGTGATAGTGCCAGAGCAGAGAGACTTAGCTGTGGTATCAGCGAGCTCGTTCCCACAAATACCAACATGGCCTGGTATCCAGAAAAACTGGATAGAAGTAGATGTTAAAGAGAAATCGGCGAGTCAGTTTTGATTATTGGTGAGAATAGGGTATGAACTAACATGAAGCAATTCCAGGGCCAGTAGAGAACTAAGCGTGTAAGTATAAACAGTGCATTTTGATTATGGCTTAGCTTCTACATGATCCAGGGCAAGAGAAATGGCATACAGTTCAACAGTAAACAGAGAAGCTCTAGAGGGTATTCTTACGCAACCACTGAACCACAAAAAACCATGGCAGAGCCCAAAGAGTCACTTGATTTGGAACCATTCATATAAATAGGAATGGATGGATGATTTGAAAGATGTTGAGCAAATAACAGATAGTATTTCCAATTGGGAGTGTCTGCTTTTCTCAAATGACTTAAAGACAAGTCACACTTGGGGACTATAAGAAGCCATGGTGGGATGGGCTGACTAGTGGATGCAGCAATGTTATCCAAGGACAGACACAATTCATCCAACTGCACCTGGATACAAAGACCAAAAGGAACAATAGCAGATCATCTGTTCTGGAAAAGTATGGCCCACTGAGGAAAAAAAAACACAACCACTGGTGGGATGCTTTGGTAAGGAATGAAATTTCGAAGCATATAGTAAAGACAGTTGAACATGACGAAGTTGAAAAGAAGTGTGGAAAGCCCCAATGTAGAGCCGAAGTCCTTGATGATGAATGCAGTCCAACATCTTGAAGGCCAATGTACTAGTGGAGCCATAGACCAGTGATCCATAGTCAAGTTTAGATCAAATAACAGTATGATATATCTTTAGCATAGAACACTGATCAACTCCCCAAGTTGTGCTACAGAGGACACAGAGGATGTTCAGTGCTCTTGTATATTTGACCTGTAGCTGCCTGGTGTGTGGTATAAAGGTCAGTTTACAATCAAAGATAAGCCCTAAAAACTTTGTCTCAGGGACCACAGGCAGCACAACTTCACCGATACGGAGTTCAGGATCAGGGTGAATACTCCATTGGCGGCAAAAGTGCATGCAAACAGTTTTAGAGAGAGAGACGTTCAAGCCATTTGCTGTGGTCCACTTCAGTAAACAATTGTGGGCAGTCTGTAACTGCTGCTCAATATACCTCATGTTTGACAACTGACATGAGATGTGAAAGTTGTCAACATAGAGCCTGTTTGCAACAGTGAGAGGGAGTTGTTCAGTGATGGCATTAATTTTTATACTGAAAAGTGTGACACTCAAAAACAGTCCTGAGGAACTCCAAGTTCCTGTAGAAAAGAATGGGAAAGTGTCAAACCCACATGAACTTGGAATCTCCTGTCCATTAAAATA
This sequence comes from Tachypleus tridentatus, assembly GCF_004210375.1. Taxonomy (NCBI): domain Eukaryota; kingdom Metazoa; phylum Arthropoda; class Merostomata; order Xiphosura; family Limulidae; genus Tachypleus; species Tachypleus tridentatus. The sequence goes on along the minus strand of NC_134825.1, from coordinate 99,185,714 downwards.
TTTTAAATAACAATAGACAAATGGAGGTCTCACAAAATGCCATACCTCCATGTTGTATCATAAGCCTTCTCAATGTCAAAGAATATTAATACAAGATGTTGTTATTTGAGAAAGGCTTCTCTGATTGATGTTTCAAGTTGAATCAGATTGTCCACAGTAGAACTCTGTCTTTGGAACCCACACTGGGTGGGCAAGACGAGGTTGTTTGATTTGAGAAACCAAACAAGATGAGCATTAACCATCCTCTCTGAGGTCTTACAGAGACAGTTTGTCAAAGCAACTGGATGGTACTTTGAAGGAATCTTGAGATCCCTCCCAGGCTTAGAGAAAGGTAGGACAATAGCCTGGTGCCAGACATCAGGAAAAACATTCTCTTGCCAGATCTGGTTAAACACAATTAGAAGGAAAGCGAGAGAAGCAGGAGACAGATTGCACAGCATTTCATAGTGTACATCATCAGGCCCAACTGATGTATTGCCGGACCAATTTGAGTTTCTCCAGTGAAAATGGAAGATTATAGTCATAGAGACAATCAGCTCAAAAGGAAAGAGGTGATCACTTTACCCGAGTCTTGATGGCTAAGAAGATGGAGGAAAAAGAATAAAAGCTAGATACCCAGCAAAAGCTTTCACCTAGAGTATCAGTGATGCTCTGGGTATCAGCTACTTCCTGGCTATCAGAGAGCAAGATTGACAGGGGGACAGAATTATATTGCTCACTGACCTTTCAAATCTAGTCCTATATGACTTTGGAACTGGTGGTAGAAGATATGGCAGTTGTGAACTTAATCCAGAATTCCTTCTGGCTTTGACGTCTTACCCACCAAGCATATACATGGGCCTGCCGGAAAGCAATGCAGTTCAAGAGTGTGGTGTGTCTACAGAAAGTATCCCAGGTCCATTTTTGAGCCTTCCATGCTATGTGGCAGGCAGGATTCCACTACAGATGAGGATATAGTAGAAAATGTGATGAGGTTTTAGGAGTACATTGAGCAACTGCTTGTGTAATACAGTCAATTACTGCTGCCTCACGGTCGCCTATTGATGGTTCTGCGAGAGCAGTGAAAGAGAGTCAGTTTGCATGATACAGCTTCCACAAGGGCATGCGGGTCGGGTGGCATCGACCACATACAGTTTCTCTCAAAATTACAGGAAAATAATCACTGCCTCGTGGATTATTGTCAACCCTCCATAAAAAACGGGAGAATAGTGAAAGGGAGCAAACTGAGAGATCAACAGCAGTAAAAGACTGACTAGCTGCATGAAAATGAGTAGTAGAACTGGTATTGAAAAAAGAAAGGTTGTGATTAGAGAGCATATGCTCTACAGAGCAACCCCTCCTATCAATATCAGCACTTCCCCAGAGGGGATAATGTCCATTAGAGTCCCTGAGGATTAGAAAGGGAGACAGCAACTGTTAAATGACAGCATCAAGGTCTGATTGATCATATGTCTCTCCAGGCAACAGGTAGAGAGAACAAACAGTGATGGTATGACCCAAGGAAACACGGACGGCTATGGCCTCCAAGGGTGTGTCAAGTGGCAAAGACAGAATGGGCAGATGCTGATCAACCAACAATGCCACCCCTCCATGCACTCATCCATCACACAGCCTGTCATTTCTGTACAAAGAAAATTGCCGAAAGTTGACTGTATCAGCAGGTTTCAGAAATGTTTCCTGTAAGGAAAGACAAACAGGATAGTACAAAGCAATCAGTGTTTTGATGTCATCCAGATTAATACTTAAAACTCAACACTTCCATTGTATCAAGGTGGACATTTTTATTTATGTGTAGGCAAACTGGTATGGAGAACCCTTCTGTTTACAAACTTGTCTTTTTCTTTACTGTCTTTATTTGAGGGAGGTCTATTGACCTCCATGGATCCTGCCCTGGGTTGATTGGGCAGGTCTTTGATGTTGTAAAAGGATTCCAGTGAATGAGGAATGAATGAATGATCGTTTTGCATCTTGAGGTTGGAGAAGATATATCCAAAGAAATGCCTGTACTCGGAACCAAAGAAAGTGGATCTTTGGATTTGTTGGAATGTATGTAAAAAACAGAGATGGTTTTTGAAGTTCATTCATGAATCTTTTAACTGTGGAGGTCAAAAGACTTTTCATTTGTTTTGAGAACGGTGCTTTTGGAGACACAGAGAGATCTGTCTGCATTCCCACTGTAGTAGTAGAATGAAGTGCAGCACCATAAGTGTGAGATGAAGTGGTAGACAGCAACTTTTGAGCCCAAGAATAAGTAATGTTATGAATTGTTTTGAAATGCTGCACCTCTTTTCTTCCAATGATTTAGGGCAAGAACAAAAATAGAATGGATGAGATCCATTGCAACTGATGCAATGAGAGTCTGTTTCACACTTATAGACATCATAGTACTTGCCATCACAATGAGTACATGTAAAGAACCATGACATGACGCCTTTGAGTGACCCAACCACTGACACTGGAAACATCGGGGAGGGTTGGAAATGTATGGCTGTACCCTGTAATTAAGATAACCTGCCTTGACGGTGGCAGGTGGAAGTGGTGATGTAAATGTCAGAATGAGGATGTTGGTCTTCATCATAATTCCAACTCTAGGAATGAAGATATGCCTGATTGCAGAAACTCCTTGAGTGTAGAAACCAGCAAGAATCTTTCACTCTGGGATGTTCTTTAAGTCCCTCTCAACAATAACTCCTTGTGATGAATTCAAAGTAGCATAGATGTAACCTTAATAGGTATATCCCCAATTGCCTTTGAATGCAAGAGGAGTTCACTGTACTGAGATGTAGATGTTTCCACCAATATGTCACCAAATTGAAGCTTCTTTACTAACTTTGGAGAACCAGCATCCCCTTCTGAATGAAAAAGGGAGACATCTGCCCTAAAGGTTTGTTTGAAAGAGAATGTAGGATAAGAAAATGAGGTACATCAGGTGTCACAGATGTTGAAGATTGCTGCTCAAAATCTTCAAGATTTGGTTGTTTACCTATGGACTGTTTTTTCACTATTTTATTTAAGTTTCTATTTGGAGGATCCATAATAAAAAAAGAAATTTTGGTGCTCTCTGGCTCCACCCACCATAGAACCCTACAAGAGGATGCACTACAATGTCAAACAAGGACATTGCAGCAATGCCATAAGCACTATACCCAAATGCCAGCATGAGATACAGTGTCCACAACAGCTTTTGAGAACATCCAACACTGGTTGACCAGTCCAAGTGTACCAGCTGATTGACCAGAGGGGGACCACAGCAAGGAAGCCCATTTTCAGGAATTCAAGGCCAAAGTGGTGTGTTAGGGTTATACCCCTCAACCACCAGGATCCTCTCCTCCCCTTCACTGGTCACCATGCACAGCAAACACATGGGTGGATGTTCAGATCCCATAGGAGGTACACTGAAAGAACAGAACCTTTCCTGGGAGGTCCCCTCACCACATACAGGAATCTACACTGAGGGGAAAGAAATGTGCCCTAAGAAACAGGTGAAACAAAGAACCCAAGCCAAGGAGCTCAAACAGAGGTAAAATGAGGGAACTGAGTACAACAATAACATCCCAGTCCTGAAGTACCAGATGGTTAGGCAGCCAATGTATCCAGAAAGAATGGATCAAAAGGATAAGGACAAGAAAAGAAAGATCAAGTGGTAAACAGAAAATTGAAAGTATAGAATAATGTTACCTGATATTCAGATACAGGGAAGATAGAAAGCCTCTTCTGAAAAAGCCATGAAAGAAACTGCAAGACACCAACAAACATTTGATGAGAAGCTGGAAGCCACCAGCCAAGGCCCAGATGCAAAAATATTCCATTTCTCCTGATACACCACCAGGTAGGAAATATGAATAGAAGGATCAAAATAAAATCTACCCAACTGAAGAAACTAGATCTACTTGCCAGGGACCAGACACAAGCCAAGTGTGAAGGTAGAGGATGTCAAGTAGATGATACAGAACTGGCAACTGTGGTTGATGAAAAAGTCCATGCAATAAGGTGAAAGGGATGAGAGGGAGCAACTGTAACTGGAGTAAGTGAGAAAACCACAGCTGAGCAGACCAGTAAAGAGAATTCGAAAAGACTTTCCATGGAGGGAAATGGATGAGGGAAACTACCTGATAAAGTAATAAGAAATAAGATAGAAGGATAAATATAAAGAAAATTGTTCATCCCATCCTAGCTGAATGCATATATAGCTAAATTGCAAGGATAGGGGACAAGGGACTAAAACAAAGGAAACTGGTGACTAAGAAAGGTGGCAAATGCATTAATATGAGGAGTACTCCACTGATCACAAAGCCATCAAAAAGAAGGGGATGGTGGGAACCACTTCATCAGGTAAACCTAGTCTGGTCAGGAAAGATGATCCACTATAAGATTGAAATAAACCATATGTGGCACGTCGTCTAGCAAATGCAATGGTTGTGGGCACAAAGGAGAAGATCCAAGGTGAGAAAACACAGATCTCAACCTAGTGACCCCTTGGTGACTGATATAAGCCACCACTGTGAAATGTCAGAGTGGATTAGGACAAACTGATTTCTGAACACAGAAAAAAAAGATCCAAGACCAATGAACAGCAAAGAGTTTGAAGACACTGATATGAATATAATGGTCCTCTGCAGAACAATTATCCAAACCCACTTGGTGGTCAACCTACTCACGCTAGCCCTAAAGGAATGCATCTGTGAACAGATGTAAATGTGCCCACAGAGGATGAAGCTAAATGCCTGCCAAGGTATGAGCTCTTTCCAACTACCATCAGAGATTGTCCATAATATATGAAGGGTGACAGAAGAAGCCAAAGGATCCCAAACAAGTTTCCAGTAGTTGACCAACTGCAGAGACTACATACGAGTTCAACAATACATGAAATCCCCCACTCTTTAACGAGGCAACAGTGCATGTGTTAAGTAGTAATAAACTGAAACTAAACATTAACATTTTAATGTAGATGCTAAAGAATAAGCAACCATTCATAAATATCTAATGTTATGTGAATAACCAAACACTAAGAGGAACATTATAAGGAGTAACTCTGTTTACCATAATCTACTGTCTGTACATGTGAAGTAGTGATGAACTATGTCTGAAGATTATATTCTACATGAACATATTAAAGACTCAGAAATAGAACTAAACACTAACTTTTAGGTGAACATGTTAAGGAGTAATCAATCAAAACAAAACTGAACATCTGTAAGTTACAGGTTAAAGAGCAACTAACTGTAATTAAACATTAATATGCAAGTTTACATGGTAAGGAATAAGTAAACACAAACAATCATCAACTTCCAAGTATACACAAAAAGGAGTCATGAAATACGACAAGACATAATATAATATATGGTATATGTTAAGGTGTAAGTAATTTTGATTAAACATTACAGTCAAAGTAGTGCAAGTTAAGGAGTGACAGAGAAGATTTAAATGGAATATTTTACATGAACAAGTTAAGAAGTAATAAACAATGTCTAAAAATAAACCCTACAAGCTGGATGTTAAAGAAGAATAAACAAACCTCTATGTTAGATGGCAAGGCATGGAGAAAAAGGCATAAAACAGCAGAAATGAATTTAAATTCAAAGGAAAGAATTGGCTAAGGAGAAGAAAGTAAACCATGGGTAAAAGGTACATATAAGGTGAGTGGAAAAGCTTAAAGAAATTCATTAGGTAGAGACGTATTTGTGAAATACCCTTTATATTTAATTTCAAAACCATGAGTGTCCAGATGAGAACATCCACCACACAACACACTGGGCAGTGGCTGTCATGATCTTAAATGGTAAAATACTTTCAGAATTCTTGGTAAATGTGAGTGAAATTTGTACTTACTTCAGCAAAAAAGAATTGATATTAATTTGTAAATACATGCTGTAAAGTTATCAATACGTGAATGCATGCTGTAAAGTTATCAATACGTGAATGCATGCTGTAAAGTTATCAATACGTGAATGCATGCTGTAAAGTTATCAATACGTGAATACATGCTGTAAAGTTCAATCATGCTGTAAAGTTATCAATTACATGCTGTAAAGTTATCAATGCTACATGCTGTAAAGTTATCAATACGTGAATACATGCTGTAAAGTTATCAATACGTGAATGCATGCTATAAAGTTATCAATTTGTGATTACATGCTGTAAAGTTATCAATTTGTGAATACATGCTGAAAAGTTATCAATTTGTGAATGCATGCTGTAAAGTTATCAATTTGTGAATGCATGCTGTAAAGTTATCAATTTGTGAATGCATGCTGTAAAGTTATCAATCTGTGAGTACGTATTGTAAAGTTGAAAATATAAAATAAAATAATCAAAGTTAAACACTCCTACAAGTCTCAGCAAAATTAAATGCATCTTTCCATGACTCTGTTGAGGAAATGAATGAGAAATTTTGGGTGTGAATGAAGTGGGAGTATTTGCACAAAGAGGTGTGTCACACTCCTGCTGGTGAAGGGTTTTGCTGCATAATGTCAGCACATAGTAGAGCAAATTTATAAATTTCATGAAGTTGTACAAAGTTGGTGATATGGAAGTTTCTCACACAAAAAGCTTAACTATAAGAAAAAAAATAGCTAATCTGTGTAATGGAATGTATAAGCCAAATTGGTCCTTGCCCAATGAACATAAAATTAATGAGAAAACAAAAGAAAAGTTTTTATCTCAATATTAATTTGTTTTCAAATTTATTTTGTACAGGTTTACATACACAGATATACACATAAAAACATTTATACATAATGTTGTGTTCTTGCTACATTTGTACTTATTTGTTCTTTGCAATTTTTTAATTAGATTTTACATCTCAACATATCTCCTGTCTTTGCTTTATAATATACACATTATGAAAAAATAGATAATTTTTTATATGCACATATCTTTAAGAGTTAAACTTGAATACACTATACATTTAAGTACAATGTAATATCTACTCACATTGAAATTTGTTTTACTGATCTTCATTTTTAACTATCAAGTATCACTGAGACATCAAAAACTATTCTACATGCACATTGGTTTTTAACTTTAAAAATAGCAGTGTTTGTTTAAAACATTCTACCAAAATTGCTGTAAAATAAGTACTACAAACAAAACACATCAATGTTATCATGATGGATGATGTTTCTAAATAAAAAGAATTCAAAAATATCTCATAACAAAAAGATGGATTAGTTAAAAAAGTTTTTATGCAAAATAATTTAACTAACCATGAAATTCAAGGTTAAATGACAGCTACTGAAATATTTAGCATTTTCAAAATATATGTCATTATTTCTGTTCTGGCACACTGCAAAATCTTTATTGCACTAATACTGAATACTTAATTGAGTTGCAAAATAGTTCTGTATTTGCACATATTTGTATTTTTCACAACACTAAATGGAGTTGTTTAAGAATAGCTTATAAAATAATATCCAAAATGTTATTTCCTGGATATGGAATTTCATTGCTCTATATTTTAATTCAACTTTTTTAAGGTATCATAAGTAAGGAATCAAAATATTTCTTTGAAAATCTATAAAATGATACCAAATACTAGAACAAAAAATGTACTACCTACAAGGCAAAATATTGAGTATTAAAACTGTATACTTTTAATTCTACAAGTTCAGTACTTTCAGGCTTCACACACTGCATATTTTGAAACAGCATGCATAATATACATAGAATATGACAGATGCATTTGTACATACATTTTTATATTATTACCACTAATAAGGAAAGAAAGTGCAATGAAATGAATCCAATCAAAACATCTGTATATAATAACTTACTAGTCTGTATTCTAGCTTGGTCTTTTTGTGGGAATTTAATTAATCTAAAAAATACCTAGACGTGGTATTTCAAAGCTTATATTTCAGGCCCTTCATATTCAGCTACTCACGTCTATCCTTATGATTCTACCACTAAAACTTTTCAAAGATTGTTTATCCAATTTATAAACATGAATTATGTAACCTCTGGTCCTTAGACATACATACAAGTCCATTTCAAAGAAAACAAACCCAAATAATTTATTAAAGTAGGTATAATTCTTATAGCTTATCTCAGTTTACAAGTATGTTTTTAATTAAACTAATAAAAATACTTCCTACTAACCAGTGTACAGGCTATAATTGTCACCTAGCAATCACATCTGCTACCTAAATATAAAGAAGATCAAAGCAATATCCAATTATGTCAAGATACTGGTTTTGTTAATGAAATATTGAAATTTTTTGTAAGAAAATATTTAATGCATTGAAATTACTCATCATCATATTTCTATGAGTTATAGAAAACTAACAATCATTTACGTACACACTACTTTTAAAAATATTTACTGTGTGACTATGACAAAAACTATGTTAATGACTCTGAACCAGTTCTTAAGTATGAAAAATATTTTGATTGTAGTACATTATTCTTTAAGATACTTGTGTTTATTACAGTTACCCAAGCAAGATTCATTTTAATAAACAACAAGAAAATCAATCATTGTATGTGAACATTACTCAGGGTATGTAAAAATCAAATGCATGTAACCTAATAATCTATACTGTACATATTACATGTAAGAGCAGCTTTAGCACCTGTATAATTATTGCATTAAAACATAACCTGAAGAAATTAACTTTCATTAAAAACTTCCAGTATAATTTCCTTCTCAAACTTTTTGAAACATTAATATATGAAACAATTATATTCAGTGTAATTTAATGTACCATTTGAAACTACAGAAACTATAATATACATCAAGGTAATGAATGAAAAAAGGTCTGGCTATATTAAGGGTTATACTTTTGATAGAGTAATAACTACATTACATTACATGATCTTTTGCCACTGTATGTCTTACAAAAAAAAACTATAGTTCAACTAAAAAAGCATTCAGAATATCAATAACACTAACATTTTAATAAATTGTTTCAGTCTCAATCTAATTTTACTTTGAACTTTTTTTTACAAATGAAAGATTCTACAATAAGAAACTTGCATCTGAGAGCTCACATGTTTACTGAAGGGTATTGAAACCTCTGTATGGTCATCATTTCTTGACATGTATTAAAATATAAAAATTTCTAAGACACTAGTGATAAGAAAATTATTTAAACTTAAACTTTCAATCAGATCCCCTCTATATTCAAGAGAAAACAATTTGAAAGATCTCAGTCTCATCTCATATGACACCTTCATCCCAAGTACCATTTTAGTAACTCTTCTCTAAGCCCTTTCCAACAATTCAATGTCTTTCCTAAGGTAAGAAGCTCAAAACTAAACACAATACTCCAAATGTGGCCTAAACCAGTGACCTGTACAATGAAATTATAACCTCTTCAGACTTGTATTCAATATTTCTGTGAATACAACCTATTATCATATTTGTCCTATCACTAGCAACAGTGTACTACTTGGATGGCTTAAGAAAATTTGCAACTATTTAAGGTTATTCCCACTCAGATTATGATAACTCACGTATAATATCTTGCATTTATCATAATTAAAACCCATCTGCCATTTGTTTGTCCAATTCACTAATGATATAAAAGGCTTCACAGTAATTTATTGACCATTTCTTCATCATTGTCCTTAATGTAAGAAAATACAAAGACTGGGCACTGATGTACCCCACATGTCAAATTAATCCAGTTTGTCCATTTATAACTATCCTCTGCTTTCTTCCAACAAGCCACTTTTATTTCATTAGTTAACTTATCCCCTCACATTTAAAGATAAGTTTCTTGACAAGCCTTTCAAGTGGCACTTTGTAAAATGCTTTCTGAAAATCCAGTTGCACCAAAGCTAAACCTTATTGTCATCTACAGAAGCAGTAACATTTTCAAAGCATATCAAAAAATTTGTAAGACTTTCCCTTAGTGAATACATGACTATTCAATAAAATTCTGAACTTTGTTAAATGACTTTGCAAAGTATCTTTTATCAGACTTTCCCAAACTTTTCTTACAACTGATAGACTAACAGGCCCATAATTATTGGAGAAACTTCTATTACCTCCCTTGAAGGTAAGAGTGACATTAGCTAATTTTCAATCTGATGGTACTTCTCCACTAATCAAAAACACTCGACCTCCTTTGAAACCCTCATGAAAATATAATCTGATGCAGGAGCCTTATCATTCTCTAAACTTCCTAACTTTATTTTAACAAGCTCAGAATTTATGCAATTGCTCAACTTTGTTTTCATCCATCATTTATTCAGGATGAAGAATACTGCTTAAGTCGTCATTAGCAGAAACTGAAGAAAAAACAGAAGAATTTAATAGCCGATCCACTTAATAATCATCAAATACAAGCCTTCCTTTGTCATACCTCAAGGACCCTAACTCCATTCTAAGATTTTGCTTAGCTCTAATGTACTTTAAAATATCCTCACTGTTATTTTTTATGTTTTTAGCCAAATTTTGGATCTCCTAATTTCTTATTTGACCAACTTCCTTGATCTTCTATAATACCAGTCAGTTTAAATTTCTTAAATTTGTGATGCTTTTCTTTAATTTTATCTCTTATACCCTTTGTGAGCCAACCTGTGATTTTTTTTTAATTGCAGCTAATCTTTTCTTTCTGTAAGGAATATATTTGAGTACTGAAACATTTCCCTATAAAAAAATTTTCATATTTGCTCAGTGTCTCCAAATACCTTACTTGCCCAATTCACAACAGATAATTATTGTTGCATTCCTTCAAAATTTGTTATTGTTTTTAAATTTGGAATAAAAATATTATTATTCCTGATTTCCATATGCAATAAAACATCAAATCTAATACAGTAATGACCACTTGTAGCTAGACATTCCCCAATTTCCATCCTCTCACCTCAACCATTTCTATATTAGAAGTTAACAAAAAGTCTAAAATAGTATTATTTCTAGTATGTTTCTCCAACAACTGGTGATTAATCCACTTTGAACAGTTTCCAGAAAACTTTCTCCCTCATAATTTGACTTTAGCATTTTCCAATCAATACATTTTAAATAAATATCACCCAATAGTTAAGACTTCATTAACAGCTGAAATTTAAATCTATTAGAGTTTTCCTTCAGTTTCATCTGGTTGTCTTAAACAAATTCATACCAAGAGCTTTTTTCCTTGCTACCAACTAACAGAAACACAAATGGACTCAATCTTCTCGCTGTTATACTTAATATTCTCAACTTGAACAAGATGTACCTCACACTTTATATATAGAGCCACTCTTCCCCTTCTCTTTACTATTCTGTCCCTAATAAATAACCTATAGCCATGTATTTAAAATAAATTTCTGTCATCAAAATCATCTAAATTTAACCACATTTCAGTTATTCTCATTATGTCAAATCTTTCTATGCCTACAAGTGCCTTAAAGTCATCTATTTTATTTCTTATAATTCTAACATTATAACAGTAACAATTATACCTATTCCTAAAACTACTTTTATACTGATTTTGTATGCTAAACTTTTCTCTACATCTCAATTTTGTTATATTTAGTTTATCTTTGCCCTCACCACTATCTAGTCCTAGTTTAAAACTTCCCTTACAGCTGAATTAATAGCTCTTACAAACATGCCAGACCCTTTCCTACCTAAGTGTAAACCATCAATTCCAAAACATTTCTTCCTACCACAGAACTGATCCAACCAGTTAACCTGCTCATCTTTACATGTCAATTTCAGTTTAGTATTTAGCCCTAGTGACCTACTCAAAATTTCATCTCCACAATTAATTTTTTGGCAGTATCTCTGACACAATTAATTTATGGCCTGTCTTTAAATGCTTTTATTGACCTCTTGTACATTTTAATTAGCTCTTCTGACTTACTCTTCTCTATATCATTATCCCCTACATGCACAATATAAACTGCATCATTGCTAGTCCCCTTTATAATATCTCTTTTTCTGTCAGTTATGTCTTCCAGGATAGCATAATCTAACTCTTTTTCTCCATGTTTACCTATGGACTATTTTATCCACATGCCGTGTAAAGGAATAACCTGTAACTATAATCTCTTTAAGTTCATAATCTATATCTTTCTCTATTCCTTTTGCTTTCCCTCCTACAATAGCTTCTTGTCTACATAAGCCAAGTGCTGAAATCTGTTGCTTAATAGAATAGGATCTTTAAAAGGTAAGTTCACTACTTTTAACCCTAATGCAATCCTTTCTATCTTCCTGAATGTTAATCTTAACTGATGCCTTCCTTGTATGTTAAAACTTAAGCTGCTCTTGAAGTCCTGTTGTAATTTTCCACAGTTTAAACTTCTCTTTATATATTTCCTCAACTTTTGTTAAGATAGCCTCAAACTTTACTTATAAATTGAGCATCCTCACTACTACCTTCCTTAAAAATGCACAGTAATGCAGATTTTCCATTATTTGAACCTAACAAACTGGGAATGTTTAACCCCCCAAATATCCTTAACCACTGTATTGTTTGTAGAATTAAAATAAACAATTGATACTATGCTTAAATACCAGTTGCCCATTGTTAACACTCTTAAGCCTATATTTTGACAATTAATTAGTTTTCAGACTATTTACTAACTATAACAATGTATTTAGGTTGTCTTACAATATTAATGCAAGTTGAATTATAACTAAGCCAAAAGAACTGTTATGTGTACTAAGCCTAATCTAACATTATACTATATTTTACACTACTAAAATCTAAATTAAAAGTATATAGCTACTACTTGAATCTCCAATCTTACTAAATGTACTTGTTTTCATATCAACTCTAATTTTTAAATACAAAAATTATAAAACCAGCTAACATTCAAAAAGCAACAATATTAACAAAACTTAGCTTTTTAACATCTCTTTTCAAATAGCACCATCTTCATCCTTCATTACTAGTAGCTCTTAAACTGTACAAGATTTTCCTTCTATAATGAGCCATATGCTCTTATTTAACTTTGGATTCTCTCATTTTCTTACTAAATATCAGTATGCCTGACTACTCTGTTCCTAGCAGCATTCAAAAACCTCAAATTTCATAACCTGCAGTAATTATAAGTAGATATGCAAGTTAAAAATACTAATCACTTCATTCAATTGAAGAGAAAATTTATCTCACATCAACAGTGAAATAACTGTTAGAACATACCTCATATTTTGTATGATACTTGAAAATGATAAATGAATTTCTTTGACATACCTCATCTTCACCATTAACTGAAGACAAAATTGTCCACTCATTCATGATCTCAGAGTCACTATTTTCGCTTGCCATTCCCCCAGTTGTAGATTTTAGGAGCAATTACCACTCAAATGTCCTAATAGTACAGAATAAATATAGAGTATTTACAACTAATAATGTTGAGCTCCTATGACCAAATATGAAAAACTACAACCAATAACATTACCACCTTTGATGCTTATATTGAAATTAGTGGTATAGATAATAAGAAATTTTATTTCAGATTATACAAGGGATGATTAACAAAAATTGCAAGATATCTAGAAAGACTGGGTGCTAACCTGAATTACAAGAATGACTATGAAGCTTGGGATCTATTTGTCAGTGGGAATGAGCTAACTAAAAAGAAATATCTACAAGTAACTACCATGCACTTTAAGACTGGGTTTTTCCAAATCTTCAGTTTTCTCATGGCAATGAATCTGGAGAAATTACACCATATGCACTCAGAATACTCTTGCTTTAGCTTGTCTGTACATGAATGAAGTGCAAAAGTTTTATGGCAAAAATATGCTTTTAGATAATGAATTTTGACAATGCCACAGACATGTATATGAGCACAGTCAGTAAAGTACTGACATTAGCATATTCACTCACTAGCAAAGAGTACAACAGATTAAGTATTAGCAAATTCACTCACTAGCAAAGAGTACAACAGAGTAAGTATTTTTTTATAAATAATTATCAATTTATGTGAAGGTGGCAGTTGTGCAACTTTGAAAAATATGTTTAATGTACATATGACAAATACACGAACTCTTAAACACACACATATGTATATACTGCAAATAGTACTCATTTCAAAAAATACTGGAAATGATGAGGAATTTTTCAGAAGTGTTATTCTTAAAACAAAAACCAATGTATATGAAACTGTATGGAAGTATACTACACAAATGGTTTTAATCTGCAATTTTGACTATTTAGCCTTTTATCTTCTATATTGTTAATTAGCTCTATCACCAAACAGAATAAAGAGACAGAATATTTTCTGAGTGAACACATTAAACAACCAGAGATGTTTTGATGGCTAAGCCTAAAAAGGATGTTTCCTTATAATGTATCAATAATGTTTTAAGAGGTTAAAAAAATATTCTGATCATCATTTTTTCTTGTTACTTTTAACTGGTTCTTAGATTTCCACATATTATGATTTCATGATGTAGTATTCATTGCCTACTCAATCACAGCAAACTAAATCCAATTTCAGAACTTTATCAAAGAAAAGAGTTCTATTTTAAAATATAAAAATTAAGGCAATACATTATCTTAGTATTAGCAAAAAAATCATACTCATAAAGTGTAAAGTGACTGGACAAAGGCCCAGCAATATTTTGTGAGCCTCAACTAACAAATTTCTAATTTTTCTACTGCTAGCATACAACACTCCTGTACAGTAACACTAATATGCAACCTTCACTGTACTAAGTTGTTTAGAATGTTTGATTATATGTCATAACAAAAATACATGGAGAATTTATAACAATAATTTCTGCCATACTTCATGATCAACTATAACTTGTAAATACATTCATTAATATTTAATTATTTTTAAATCTATTTGATGTCAATGAATATTTTAATAGTTTTATTATATAGTTTATAATTAAAAATACTGCTACATATCACAGTTATTTCTGTTTGTATTTAATTCCTTACTTTTAGATATTATAACCAGACTATGCTATATAAATGCCCAATAGTATCAATGGCATAATGAAAGTGCAGGACACTTGTCCAAGTCAGCATTTTTCATTGTTCATTGTATTTTAAATTTAAAAGATAATATTATGATTGGCCAACTTAATTTTACTCTTAAAAGTTTCTTGTTTTCATAAGTCTAAAAGAGTAAGTGAAAAAGAGCTAAGCTTTAAAAGTATCAAGTGAAAGAAACATTGAAATAACCCTTTCTATTTGACCTAGGCCTACTGTCCTTGCAGGCTAACAACTTTCATCTTATAAATAAATAGATATATCATGTTGAAAAAGAAATTTTGGATATAGGTGTACTTTCGATTTACAAAAAACTTTAAAAAAAGCAAAAAAAAAAAGATTGTTTGTAAGCTGTGTGAAGAAAACCAGACTGCAAGGGCACAGTTCCTTCCACAGTGGATAAGATTAATTTAATAAATACATCTCAGTGATGTCACTTGTTAGTTGAATGCTCAAAGATTACTCACAAGACACTTTCTAATAATTTTTTCCCAAAGCATAAGAATCATATATCTTGTTTTAGGCACATTCTCATAAACAGTTTATAATTGTTCTGCCATTACCTATAACAAAAATGTTCTTTCTTTTAGTGAGGGTAAAAGAATAACAGCATCACAAAATAAAAGATTCTACCTTAGTGGCTTAGTGTACAGATGACAGAGAAACAAAAGAATCAGAAAATGAGTATGATGCAGCTTGCTTTCATAATATAAAGCAGTTTAGTTGAGGATAAGAATCAGGAAACAAGCAACTCTACTTTCAACATCACCAGAGTTGGAACTACAGATGCAACTAAAAGCCATCTTGACTCTCACCTATCCAGTGTCTGCAATGCGAGCATATAGAATGAGGGGGACAATGAGTTAGGTATCAAACATAATCCAATCTTCTTTTTGTGATGCAAGCAAAATCAAAATGAAGTATTCCCTTTTAACAATAAAAATTAATCGATGTCTTCAAGAAATTGATGAAAAGCTGATTTGTCTTGGTTGTTTCTTTTTCTCATTAAAAAAAAACTTTACTGCTTTTGTTGGAAACTCTTTAATATTGAAAATAGTGCCATTGGAAAGGTAAAAAAAAGAATTAAAAACTTGGAGTAAATTAAACTCTCACACTGGAAACACAAAAGTAGCTCTGTTCATATCTGAGGTTTTTAGCAATAGAAAGATATGTCAATTTACCTTAAGAGAAGAGTAACCTTCAGTAAAGGATTCTAACAGCAAACAGAAAAACTATGGAACAGTGGAAAAAATTCTAAAGCACATCTATGAGTGTGTTATGTTCCTGGTTATACAAAATGTTCTATTCATAAAACAGAGAAAATATAACTGACAGCACTGACATAACAAGCTTTAACTACAGAATTGTTTGGGAAAGTACAAATCAGTCATTAGGAAACACCTGAAGAAAAATTCAACTGACAACAGCCACAGCCATCTCATACCCCACAAGTGCAAAGTGAATTCATCACTCTTCTTTGTTGTTGCATGTTATTCACCATTAGCAACATAATTCTGCAGCCAAATACTCTGCCATTATGTTTGTCAGTATGTAAGATGTATATCATGCTCATCAAATGTCTCATATTATCTGTCCACACCATATTTTTCCAGCTTATTAATTATTTCATTTATTATTGCTTCAGCAGTCTTTCCCTCAAATGGAATGAAGTCCGTGAATGATTCTTTCACTTTCATAACCAACATTTGGCAAAAACTAATAATAAAATATGACATTCCAGTTAACACAAAATGTATTCAAAAACCAAGCACAAAACTAAGGTCTATACTATATAAAATCTACACTGACAAACACAGCACCAACATTATTTATAAAATACAATGTGATAACTGCCACAACTTCTATATAGGAGAAACAAGTAAAAAAATGGAAACCAGATTCAAAGAACACAAAAAGTCATCTTCATATGTTTTCGAACACTGCAAATCAAATAAACACAACATAACCATAGAAAACATCCAAATACTAAATAAACAAACATAAACACAAAATTAAAGAAGCCTTACTTATACAACAACTCAAGTCCAAAATAAACCAATACAAAAGAACACCTTTATACCTATATTAATAAATATATTCAACATCTGAGCATGCTCTTTACATTCCTACACTCAATTACACAACTGTCTTCAAGCACGTGGTCAGCTATCGATCAGTTACCTCTTTCTTTTTTTTGTGAACCTGACCATGACCAAAGAAGGTCGAAACTTTGTTTGTTCTTCTACATAGTGCTTTCTATACCCATACTAGCCATTTTTACATATATAAGAGCATTATATTATATAACTTCATTGCATACCTGTATTTTTAGAACTTTGTGCTGAAGGAAATCAATAATACCCGAATAAATGTACAAGAAAGAAGTTTTGGGTTAGATTAATGTAAAGCAGAAATGAATGCTCTTTCATTAATGTCAGGTGAAAAAACAGCCATTTAAGTTATCCAGGCTGAAACTACAGCTAGTGAGTTATGTTCCGCAATGTACGTTCTGACTGAGCACCTAACGAGAAAAAAGTGGAAAATGGTAAGAAAAATATGACAGAATGAGATATCAGAAGAAAGCAGTTGGAGTTTACTGACTGACTTAAAAGAGAAGTGAATAAAAGCACATAAAATCTGAATGACTTACACAATCATTTTGGATTTATTAACTTGGAATGTCTCTTGAACAGTGAACACAATCAAGAAATTAAAAAATATCATTACCTAAATGCACCACGATGAATGCCACCAATTTCCAGCAACAGCTCCAAACACATCATCAATATATCAAAAGCTTCAAGAACAACACATGATGAACTGTAACATGGTGGACTTACTGGGGTGAAGCATTAAGCAGGTCTACACCGAATCCTTGCCAAGCTTTGCAATTGCACTGCACATATTCCTCACAGCATGTATGTTCAAGGATGCTGTGAGCAAACTTTCACACAAACTAAAACTCACCAAAATGTATCTAACAGTTCATCAATGGTACATCTAAGCTCAACAACCTGGCCATTCTTTCCACTGAAAAGGAAGTTTGGAGAAAATTAACTATAATGACATATTTCACAATTTTGTCATACTGAAGACCAGGAAAGCATCTATATATATATATGTACATATCTGAGACAAAATGCTGTCTACTGATATTGACAAAACTGGTGTATTATTTAATTTGTATTATCTGCAGACTGTCTGTCAATTCATCTGTTATATTATTTATCAGTTTAAATCAAGCTTCATATAAAATATACAAACTTTTTTATTTAAAGAACTGATTTTAAAAATATTCATAGGTAATTAATATCATAATCCTCAAAATAATCCATGCATTAAACAAACCTTATTTTTCAATTGAATGTAAAGAACAACACTTTAACCTTCTGCCTGGATGAAAATTTGGCTCACTACCATTGATGTTGGATGTTTAAAGCTGTTTAGTTTAAGTTATTATTTGGTTTATTTAGTGATTTTGTAGTTAATAATCAATTAGTTCTCATAACAAGTGTTAAAAGTTAATTATTTTAAAAATGATAGCTATGACAAGTCTCATTAGGTATCTCCATGGAAACAGTACATTGTGTATGTAGTTTAACTGTTGTACTGGGGTTTTTAAATATTGTTAATGTCATCTTACTCAAAGCTTTCATGTCTTTCTCATTATGTTTAATATTGTCATTATTATAGGATGAGATATTTGTAGATTTCTCTATCATGCTTACAAATACATGCAAATACAAAGAAAGTAAGTTTGTGAAAATGAAACAAGTGAAGTCAAACCTCATAATTGTCAGTTTAGCCATAATGGATAATTTCCAAAGTCAAAGTTTTACAGTTTGTATTATAACAAAAGAGGTAGAGAAAAATAATTTGTCAAATCAGTTGGATTCTAAAGTAATTCAACCAGCATGCATAGACTTTTGATGAAAAAAAAGAATTATATAAATCTCTAGATTCAATTGTGTTGAACAATAGTGTAACAAATATCTGTACATATGTTTGACTTATTTTCAATGTAGATCAATTTAAAACAAATATATTGTGTGCTGTCCATTTAATGTTGAAATTTTTGGCAATAAGTCACAGATACCTGCTGTAAAGATTCCAACCCCTATATGAAAAAAAAAAAACTTTTGACAAGACAGCCAGGATTATACAGTGATGAACAGTGGCAGAAAAAGACTTGAACAACAGTAGAAGTAGGCTTACATCTGCACAACTGTAGTGGTGGTAAAAACAGTGTAAAATTAAAAGTCACACTATAAAATGATATCTACTAATTTTGATAAACAGGTAAAAAAGGTGAACAAATTGGGTTTAAAATGGTGACCTACAAGAGTTTGTTAAGCAACAACAAAAACTAGACAGAAGAGATTGTAGGCAAAGAAGAAAAGGAGAGGTGTAAAACTGGGAGATAAAATAAGAGCTCAACTTGAGAAAGAAGAGAAAAAGAGGCAGGAGAGACTGGAAATAGAGTCAAAAAGAACAAAAATGAGAATGTCCCAACAAAAAGAAGAAGGACCTGTGAATGACAATGGAGTCAGGGTCAGCTGACACAAGCTTCCCAAATTTGATGAACAGAAAGATGATATAGATACTTTCCTGAAGAAATATGAAAGACTCTTCCAAAGTAAAAACTTGGACAAAATCAACTGGGCGGTCTGTTTCAGGTTACTTCTCACTGGAAGAGGCCTACAAGTGTACATAGGCATAACGTCAGAAGATGCTATATGCAAGTTAAATTTGACCTTGTTGAAACATTATAAACTTACTGAAAAGTTTCTGCCAGAAATTCAAAGAAACCAAACCTGACACTACAGAAATTAAATTGTTTTTCAGTTTTTTACATGTCTATAGCAACACTTCACAAGGTGAACTTACATCACCAAGTGTAAAAATGGTTTTGAAATACTGTGAAATCTACTAACAGATGAACAGTTCATAATCATGTGCTCCACTCACATAATTGTTCCTAAAAGAGAGAGCACCTAAAACTATGGATGAGATGATCAAGCTCACAGAACAATAGATGGAAGCCCATGAAGAGAGTATTACTGGCAAGTCCAATAATAACCAGTCAAAGTGGAAACCATGGGTAGCTAAAATAGAATGCTGTCAAAAGACAAAACAAAGAAAAGAGATTTTATGCTTCTTAAAATTTGGGGCACAGTGTTAGTGTTAATAAGCAACTGCAGAAATCTAACTATAATGCAGCAGGAGCTATCTGTAAATATGGTGTTGGCAAGAAACAAGAAAAGAATGACTGTTGCAATGAATGCTGCTGCAAGAAGAAACTGAATAGAGACAATTAATTAGATTCATCACAAGAAGAAATTATTATCACCACAATTAAACAGTGCATGATTGATGGTATAAAGTTAGAAAATGGTGATTGGAGCATGTGACAAACATCAAGAGATGCTATAATATGCCAGTAGGTGAAAGCAGAAGAAAAAGTACAATATGCACTGTGCTAGCACACAGTATACAGATACATTAGGCAAAACAGACCTCAGATAACACAAGTTCAAGACAAATACAAGGGATTTATGACAGTAAAGCCATACAAGATTTTGTGTATGAACTGAAAACTGTCTTTGTATATAGCATAAAAACTATTGTAATTTTTTTTTAAAGGAGGCTTGTTGTTGGATATACCAGACTGTTTTGTTTAAGACTTATTATCATTTAGTTTATTTAGTAAATCAACAGTTAACAGTTCTGTTGTTTCACAGCAAGTGTGCTAAAAGTTAATTAGTTTAATAGTTATGACAAGTTTTGTTACATAATTCTGCATGATTCATACATAGTGCATGTAGTTCAATTGTTGTACTATGATTTTGTAATATTATTGATATCATCTTACTCAAAGCTTCTAAATCTTTCTTGTTATATTTAATATTATTATTATTATATGGCTATATATTTCTATGTTTTTCTGCAGTATTTTATAAATACTTGCAGCTGCAGAGAGGAGGTAAATTAGTAAAAGTTACAAAAGTAAAGTTAGACTGTATGATTATCAGTTTAGCCATAACAAATTATTTCTAAAGTGAAAGTTTTTACAGTTTGTATTATAACAACAATTCATAATGATAATTCATTTTATTAACTGGGGTCTAAAGTAATTGAAACAGGCTGTTTGGACTTTTTCAAAATTATTTATAGCTCTATATTCAAATATGGTAAACAAAAGTGTAATGAATTTTTCTACATGTATTTGACTTATTTTGAATATATATTATTTTAAAACAAGTGGATTGTGTACTGTTCATTTATTGTTGAAATTTATTACCAACAAATCACAGACACCTACTGAAAAAAATAATACATATTCAAAATAAGTCAAATACATGTACAAAAATTTGTTACACTTTTGTACATGTATTTGACTTATTTTGAATATATATTATTTTAAAACAAGTGGATTGTGTAATGTTCATTTATTGTTGATATTTATTACCAAAAAATCACAGACACCAACTGACAAAATATGGCCCCTTTATAAATACAAAAATCTTATAAGCCAAGAGAAAACAATGTAATTCATAAATTAAAACTGAGATAAGACTTCCTCCTGCAACTTTCTGGCACAGCTAAAATTTTGCATTTATTTTCAAATTGAACTGTTAATGTTACCCTGTTCTGTTTTAATGTGAAATTATTATTATGTTTACTAGGTATGTATAATCATAAATGTTATGTAAAAAACACTGCGACTGTTAATCTGCTTGGCATGGAGATAGTTAAATAAGGAGTTGTTTTACTTGTGGCAGCTGCAGTTATTTTCATTTACTGCAGCAGGATGCTCTTGCAATGCAAGCTTACTTCATGTGCCAATATGAACATTGTACACAGCATAAAACATGTGTACATGAGCAACATGAATTGTTATTACATAATGTTTAAAAACTATTAATATTCTATGTAACATATTTCCAAACTCCATGTGAATTATTTATTTCATTTATATGGCTTACAAACAAAACAAAGCTTTTAATCAAATATATACTAGTTGTTATGGTGACTTCATTAGTAAGTTATACAAAATGTTACTACTGAATCTTCAATCTTTTTACAGTAATGTGTTCTGACTTTCAAAGGTAAAAACCTACCTGTACACTCAGTCATCCTGGCATAGGAATGAGTAATGCATGGATACTCTTCAAATCATTAATATAATTGATTAAAGCTCTAACAGAAAAAACCTCAGTTGAATATATAGCACAAAATATTTCTAACAAAAGGCCATGAACTGTATCCTGACTACTACTCCCACCTGCAGTTCTTCTCAGATTTTCTCTGAAGCTGACAACAAACTTGCTGTTTAAAAGTTAGTATCCAGCAATAATAATAATAATAATAATGTAAAAGTGTAGATTACTACAAATAAACTGGTTAGGGAATATATCTGAATTTATGCTAGTTAAATTCCAACACTTTAAAATTTAATATATTTAAAGGGATGTTTCACATTTATTGTACAGGGTGGCCTGCAAGTCCCTACCCATTCATATGTTATTATGTTATATTCAATTACGCATGTATTATAAATTTGTTTCTTTTCTTTTCAGAGAAATATGGCTGATGTAAGCCCATTTACACTTGAAGAGCTTATACATTGTAACAAGTACGTGGGTACATGAGCGCAAGAATACTGGTGACAGCACTTAGATACACTGGATACATAAGATATATAGATGGATAGGGACTTACAGGCCACCCTGTACTATGAAGTGCTGGTGTGCCTACAAATTACATTAACTAAAATTTACAAAAGAGAAAATGGTTATGCCCCAATTTATTGATCATATATACATCATAAAATTTAAGGGATAACAAGAGGTTTCTTGGTCTATCAAGGCTGTCCCCAACACTTCAAAGAAAAACACTCAAATATTTATCAAGCCTACCTTTACACTCCCTCACCTTTTCACAACCACCAAATATGAACACAACCCTTTTAATAGGCCTACCATCCTGTTAGACGAATAAAACAGTGAGCTGAAGATGAATCCTACTAAGCCAAAGTGGGGAATATGTTGGCTTATTGGATGAAATAGAAAAAAGCAGAGAGTTGTTACAAAAGGAGTTCAATCAAACTAGATTAATATTATGGATCAGTGTTAGGGCCTTTGCTCTTTTTAATTTACATTAATAACAAAGATAAAAGAATAATCAACAGATTATTTAAATATGAGTGTTGCTGGCTGTGACAAGAATGCTACTGCCTTACAAAAAAAAAATTGGAGCATTTGACAAATAAAAAGACAGATTTTAATTGAAATGAATGCAAGGTAATGCATTTTGGATATAACAATTTGAATTATGAGTTTAATTTTGAGGGAAATAACCTTAACAGACTGGCTTTGAGGTTTTTAAGTGTTTAGTAAACAGGATATCTAAGCTAGAAAAAAAATGTCTCTCACTGTCCTTTAATGTTATATTTATATCTCCTTGTTTTACTATTTTCATCATGAATCAAAATAATGCATAGATATTAAAAATTACTTTAATAAATGTAAACAACTTAGTCATATCCCCTCCAACTCTTCTCAAGAGAAAGCAATTTCAGAGATATTAAGCTGTACTTTTACAACAATCTTTCCATCCCAAATACCACCTAAGTAGCTTTCTTTTGAACCCTTTCTCACAATACAATGTCCTTCTTAAAGTAAGAAGCTCAGTAATGAACACAATATTCCAAATAAGGCCTAACCAGTAACCTATACAATGAAATAATGTCTTTAGATTCATATTAAATATTTATGCAAATACAACCTAAAATCATACTTACTTCAGTACTAGTCACTGCAAACTGTTTGGATAACTTATACCTAATCAACCAAAATACCAAGATCTTCTTCTTTCATAACACTTATAATTTAAGTTACGATTACCCTCCTGTTACGCTGTATTTATTATAAGTCATATGACAGTTATTTGTCCAACTCACAAACTGATCTAAATTCATTTATAATGCAGCAGCATTCTTTTCTCAACCAGCAATATCAAAGATTTCAGTATCATCAGCAAATACAGGCAATTTGTTGATTATGTCACTAATGTGAATCAAAAACACCAAAGGTCCAAAATCTCAAAAGGTACTCCTCTTGTAACAACTGTCCAGTTTGACCATTCACCATTTATTACTACCCTCTGTCTCCTTCACTCCACACCCACAGAAAGAAGTTAACATCACCTCATAAAATGCTTTCTGAAAATCTAGATATACCAAATCCACACCTTTACCCTCTTCAGCATAACATCTTCAAAGAATGTCAAACAACCAGTTATGTGAGATTTCTCTCTCAGCGAAACCATGTTAAATATCAAAACAATTTTTAAGTTTTTTAAAATGACTATAATTACTTCGCCATCTTCATTACCTCCTTTAAGAAACAGAGATATCACTGCCCAACTCCCAATCCACTGGGATTCACAAAGAATTTATAAAAAATCAAGTAGCTCACACATTCAGTCTTTAGCCTCCCTTTAAAACCCCTGAAGGTATATTATCTGCTCCAGGAGCCTTGTCATCACTTAAAACTTCCAATTTGTTCTTAATTATTAATCAACTGCAAATATGATTTACTTGTTATGCTTAATGAACTTTATCAATAATCAACAATAAAAAACATTTCTTTTAACCGTTGATAACTGTATTATCATTACTTATTGTTACTCTGCATCTCCCTCTCGTCGTTTCGACACCGATCAACTATCTAGTGCCATCTATTACAACTCTCTCCAAACAGATTTGATACGAATAACCAGTTTAATAGTTCTATTTTGCAATGCGCACTTATAAGAATACCCTCATCGAGAACTTGAGCCATTAAAATTTGAATAAGCGGTTGACTACTAGTACAAATAGAACTAATAGTAGCATACAATGACATCGCAATGTGATTGTCGAAAACCAACAATTGAATTCAGTACTAGACCATCGTTGTTATTAATTAAATTCCAAGCATAGTATTCGGTGCGGCGAAAGTAATTCCAAACTTGAAAAAGAAGAAATTTTAAAGATTTATTATTTATAAATAATACTTACCGTTAGATTTAATAAATGACACTAGCCTGAATCACTAAGAAAAACACAATCAGTTTACAAAGCAGTAAATTATTACGAAAAATACCACTTAAACGTTGTTATTTTTACACTTATATCGTGTAACTATATCATTAACGAGACTAGTATATAATAAAAATATATATCCCAATTTAGAAGTGACTCTGCCACACAATGTGTAATACGATCGCGTCCTCTATTGGCAAAAGTTTTTATAACCACTAATAAATAAACAAACATATTTGTTTTAAAGTTTTATGTTTTATAATTATGCATATAGCCACACAATGGGTAATCTATGCTGTGCCACTAGCCCACTATGAGTATCAAAACTCGGTTTCTAACGTGAGAAGTCCGTAAACATACCGCTGTTTCATTGGTGAGCTTATTAAAATGACATTTCTGACAACTTTATAAAATAAACGAATATTTTGACTCTGTCTTCTTCAGAGTGCAATTCAAAATAAAAACTTAATATACTTTATTTGAGCTTATAGTAATTTATAAATACTATCCGAAAGGACTGTACAAGGTTGCCACGGGACACACACACACGTATATATATTTATATTATACAAAACCAAATTTAAAATTCCAGTCGAATTAGAGGACAAGAAACACTGAATATGAAATGGAATAAAATCATAAACAGAACTACACACAAAATTATATAAAATTACTAAATAAAATAATATACAAACCAGAAATTAAACTGAATTAAAACCGGAAAAATGGATACAAATTTAAAATTAAGGATGCTACATTATTAAAATGCAACAAAACTGGATACATATGTATAAACGCTTTAATTATGACGTACTCTTTCAGTTTTTCGCATATAATTCATAGAATTCAAATAATGTAAAAATGTAAATGCTTTTCGTGCTAAACTTGTGAAAGGAGAAGACTAGTGAATAAACACGTTAGATATGATTTATCCCTATGAGATTAAACGTTGAGATAAAAATGAATGTAATATTCCTTAAGACTGTGAATTTTTAAATCATAAGACTATTTTATTCAACTTATTGCATGGCAGCCCCGCATTAACGAGAATAAACACATTATAAATCGAGTTTCAGCGCATGAGAGTTTACGACGAGACCTCCTAGGCCCACAATAAACTTAAGTTCTTAGAAAGTTTATAAGTTTTCATAAAGGGGCTAGTAAACTAATCTTTATTTAACTGGACATAAATACAGCGTCATTAAGATTGGTGAAAAATGTAGAGTAGTTGCTTGTCACTACTTAAACCTAAAATAACAGTTGTTAACGGATGTAAAAATAAAGTTTAACTCATAGTTCCATTTATTGAAAAGTATAGAGCTAATTATATTATAATCAATGTATGCATTTACTACCTAACACTTGCAAAATTTTCTGCAGTGGCACAGCGATATGTCTGCAGACTCACGCCACAAGAAACTGGGTTTCGATACCCATGGTGGGCAGAGCAGAGATTGCCCATTGTGTGGTTATATGCTTAATTTGAAATAAACACTTGTAAAAGTAAATACTCAGCTCTTAGATATTCTAGCAAAAGGTTGTTGACAGTAATATATTACATCATGATAATGTTTTATGTAACGTAACGAGTGAGGAGTTGGAACATTTTATCATCTCAATGCAAATGTAATTCATCTATTGTTCATGCATGTGCTTACTGGTAACCTTGACATCGTAACTGATGATGACTTGCGACTGTTTTTAAGCAGAAGTCCTAAATTCCTGGAATATTCTAAAATAAATTGAAAAATATTTAATAAATCTCTGAAATATGTTTTAAAGAAATAAAGAAATCCAATATAGAAAATACGTCAATTTTGAATCTTTTTTGTTTCATTGAGATTCACGTTTAAAGAATTAGTGTTGGATTCTTTGGTGGTAATAATTATAATTAGAGGTTAAACTTCAAAGTTTAAACTTGAGTTGAAGACAAAACCCTGCATAACCTAAAACAATATCTCCTGAAGGAACAAAAGCAAGGAATGTATAGTATTCCATGCAAATGTGACAAGTAATATACAGGTCAAAAGTCACGTCCCTTAGAAACAGTAAGCAAAAACACCAAGGTCACATGGGTAGAAGTGAGATTCAGATATCTGGTTTAACACGTTATCAGTTTGAACAGGTCACAAAATACTTTGGAACGAAAATTTTCTACCAACCTGTAAACAGAAGTAATATAAATAATCAAAGTAGGCAATCTTTCACTACACCGTGACATGAGTTTATTCACATAGTTTTCGTTCACGCACTTGACCTTAATCCTATTTCTAGGTGACAACATTCTTTAATATTAAAATGTTTGTTTGTTTTTTAAATTTCACGCAAAGCTACTCGAGGGCTGTTTGTTTTGACTTAAGCACAAAGCTACATAATGGGCTATCTGTACTCTGCCCACCACGGGTATCGAAATCCGTTTTTTTAGTGGCACCCCTGTGCCACTGAATGGGGGCTCTTATTCTTGTATGTGCGTGTGTTTTCTTATAGCAAAGTCATATCGGGTTATCTGCTGAGTCCACCGATTATTCTTGTAAATAGTTGTTTGTCAACTTACTATTTTTCAACTAATTAAGATACATTATTTCACTTTAGTTTATTTGATATATACTCTTCAAAAAAAGAAAAGCAAAAGGCAAAATATGAGACAAATTGTTAACAAATTTATTCCGGGTAGTTCTGTATGACATGTGTGAAACTTTGCACATTCGCTGCTGAAATCCAAAGTCTGCAAAGGCGAAGTCCTCGCTCACTAGGTGAAGTTTAACGTCATTAAACGTCAATAACGAGTATGCCCCCCCCCGTGAGCATCAATAACTGCTTGGCATCTCCTGCCCATGGAAGCGATGAGATGACGAATCACATCCTGTGGAATGGCTGTCCACTCAGCCTGCAAAGCTGCTGCAAGTTGAGGTAGAGTCTGCGGTTGAGGTTGTCGCCGTCGCAGACGTCGGTCCAAATCCTCCCAAAGATGTTTGATGGGGTTTAAATCTGGTGATCTGGAGGGCCAGGGAAGAACGTTGATGTTGTGATATCTCAAGAAGACAGTGGTGAGTCGGGCTGTGTGAGGACGGGCGTTGTCATGTTGAAAAACGTCGTTGACGTTCACCATGATGGGTTGCACATGGGTCCTAAGAATCTCGTAGACGGTTGCGTACGGTCTGATCAGAAATCCTACGCAGCCCTGGTATGGTTTAGGCAGTAGACGTCGCAGTGGTGGTCCTATCCCGAAGGTGACGTAACCGGATGTTGCGATCTTGTGCGGGCGTGGTCACACGAGGTATGCCAGATCGTGGACGGTCACGAGTTAATCCATGTTGTTAGTGACGATTCCATAGCCTTGTGATGGTGCTTGGGTGGACATTCACAGCTCTGGCAACATCTGATCGAGATTCGCCTGCTTCCAACGACCAATGGCGTTGTTGCGTTGTGCTTCAGTCAGTCTTGGCGTAACTGTATTGCGTGTCGGTGGCTTAACACTGAGCTATGGAAACCGAGAACCCGTCACTTTTATAGGGATTTTGCACATGCAGATCTCTCAAACAAATTTATTGGACACGAAAGAGTTTTGGCGAAAACTCCGATGTTTTCCTCCGTTTTCAAAGTGCACAACTTTTATTGTCATTTTGGTCTGACAATCAGTGCCTTAACACGTGTAACATCACATACTCTGAGCTTGTAACGTTATTACATATATTTCTCTTTTGCGTTTCTTGTTTTGAAGAGTATATTTAAAATTGTTTCATCTTGCGCTTCTAAGACTTATTTTTTAGTTTCCTCCGTAACAATACAGTAATATGTGTGGTAGCAATTAATTTCAAATTTTTTCTCGTATGTAGTATTTAGGTATACGGACAATGTCTCACCCAAATATTTTTAATATATTCTACATTTTAATATTTTTAAGACATCTGTGAAGGGTATTTATTTCAAAGTGAGAATATAATTAGATCGGTAATTTGGTGATTATAACTTGTATTTTGCAAGATGAGAAATTATACATTGTTGCAAAACATTTGGCACTTTATTGCATAAAATTGTCGTCTCATTATAAAGAAATAAATTATAAAGAAATTGAAATTTTATTTCAATAAAACAATTATGAAACACGTTTTTCAGCCGATTACAGGAGACTAAAAATTTTCAAAAAATGATTAGAAAATACAAAAGACATGCCAATACGGAGAAAAACATTTTTTTAAACACAAAACAAAAAATTATAACGAAGAAAATACAAAGAAAAACTTAGAGCGATTGCCCAAAATTCAAACATCTATCAAAATATGATACTTGAATATTTATAAAAATCAGAGAAATTTTGGTGGTCGACTTCTTTTGATTACCACACTCAAGTTTTATTGTTATAATTTTTCACAATGTATGCATCTTATGCTTTATCACAGTAACTCCAGGTTTTTGCAAAACTATGTATTTATGAATAAAAATGCAACATGAAAAGCTAGCTTGTTTTCAAGCTAGAGCCAGTAATCACGGAGTTGAAACATTGAAATGGATTCAGATTTTTAGGGTGGAAGAATCCAGGCTACTTGAAGTTAAACAGTCCTCTTTCCTCCCACAAGTGATAGAGTTTAATGAGTAAATGAAGAAAACAAAATGTGTAAACACACGCATACACACCAGTCAGTCAATTCCATTATTCGTTTGTAAAAGAGTAGCCCAAGAGGTGGCGGTGATAACTAGTTGCCTCCCTCGAGCTTCATACTGCTAAATTCGGAACGACTAGCGAAGATAGACCTCGTGTAGTTTGGCGCGAAATTCAAAACAAACAAAAAATAGTCTGAGTTTTTTTTTTCTTTTTAAAGAAATCTAGTTGCTATCTAAGAGGAGTGAAGAGAATTGACCTTATAAAGCATCTCGAAGCCATACAGCTACGCAGGAAACTATAGTTCACGGGTGGGCAACTTATTTTTCATTGTGGACATAACTGTAGCTAATGAAAACAACGTTAGCTACACTGTTAAAAAGTAATAAAAAACAATGAAAAAATGTTAGTTTAATCAAAATAATTGCATTTCAACTAACCTTCAATGTGAAAATTGATGGGGGTTTTCATCAACAAGTTTCGTAAAATTTGGCTTGATATCTATGTTCAATGAACATCTTAGTAAGCCGAGATCTGTATCTAGACTTGAGAAAATCTAGCGTAGAAAATGTTGACTCACACATTAATGTTGATCCAAACATGGAAAATAATTTTCAAATTACTATCTCTAAATTTGGAAGACTTCTCATTTATCAGAATAGTGACCCACATCTCTCTGATATAACACTTTTGCTTACCTTTTCATGTGTTCTACATTTCGCAGGGTAAGCATTTCTTCTTTAAATCCACACGTATCCAGAGACAAAAAAATTTGTTTGTTTGTTTGTTTGGAATTTCGCACAAAGCTACTCGAGGGCTATCTGTGCTAGCCGTCCCTAATTTAGCAGTGTAAGACTAGAGGGAAGGCAGCTAGTCATCACCACCCACCGCCAACTCTTGGGCTACTCTTTACCAACGAAAAGTGGGATTGACCGTCACATTATACGCCCCACGGCTGAGGGCGAGCATTTTTACGCGCGGCGCGAACCCGCGACCCTCGATTACGTAACTTCCTCACTGAAAATTGCCTAAACGAAATTGAAATGAATCATGCAAAAATTGAAATATCAATTTCAAATTTTTAAATTCGGAGAAACGTCATTCAAAGTTTTGAGATAGATTTTTGATTTACTTTACTATAAAACTATTCAACTTTGCAGAATGTGTCAAATCATTCTTTTGTAATTGATCCCCAAGGAGGTTTAGCTTTAATCGAAATTCATGAATAGACTGATTACTCGCTTTTTATTTTACGTCTTCCCTGAAGCTTCGAATTCAAAATTATCCAAGTGAGCCACCATGTCTAAGAAAAGTGCAAATCACACTGCCACAAAGCTCGAGTTTCAGGGAAATTTTCAATCTTGCCTTTTTTAACAATATACTCTTATTTGATGAAATAAGGAAGTAAATCGCTCCAATACTTTTCCTTTACTTAATTATCTTACATTTACAAAATCAGTGAGATCATCAAAAGTGCAATCACTGCTTTTCTTCAAAGTCTCAACAAACTGTCAATGGATAAGAGAGCTTCCACTTCTAATATAATTCACAATTTTTACAACAATGTCCATCAAATTTTTCAATTCATCACTTTTAGACATCTAAGCACATAAATTTTCCTGATGCAAAATGCAATGGAACGATGATAGTGTGGACTTCACATTATTTTCAATTAAATGATGCTTAAAAAGAGAAACAAATCCTAATTTCGCACCAGTTATGGAAAGAGCACGCTTCTTTGTAGGTGTTTAATTTTTGAATACCCAAGAGGGTCAGGTGCACAACGCCTCTTCCCTATTCCTAGTTTTCATGTCAGCTACTAGTAAGGATTTGTTGTTGTTGTAGATTTTGGGCCAGAGTATCCCACAGTACTCCGGCCCTTTTCAGGGTAATGTACATGTATTGTCTTGATTTGCCCCCCCCCACCTTTCCTTTATCCATTTATTTTTATTTCTTTTTTAATATTTCTATACGTTTGTTTTTTTCACACACACCCTTTTTCCATATACAGTATACCCTCACCTATTCGCGGGTTAGGCTCTTAACCCTATCGCATCGTATGCCGGTATACCAGGCTAGCGTCATGAAAACGAATGCTCGGTAAACCGGGTTTTGTAGGTCATAGAGACTAAAAGCGCTTTTCGAGGGTATGTCTGTATTTACTCTCTCAAGCAGTTTTATCGATTGACGTCTTTATCGAACAATTATTACTGAATTGTACTGTACTGTATTATTATTATTAACTGAACTGTGCGTACTGTATTTATCTAAGTTTGCCTTTAAATTTGTTCCACTTTCTGTCAATTCTAATACATGTGTTGTACGCATAGAAAATGACTTTACGGTACAGTAATACACTATGGGTAACTATACTATGTACGTTTCTTTTTGATTAAAATATTGTTGCAGTACAAAATTAAAATGTGTTTACATTATCATTACTACATTAGTGAAATACATGACTGCATGCAATATTACTACATTATTACTGTATTAATGAGTAAGAGTGTCTTTAGAAAGTGTCTGGGAAGCATTTAGTACCGTATATAATCTCATACATAGAAGTTCTAAAACTGCATCCAATATTCGCGGTTTTTCGCTATTCGCGGGGTGTAAAGAACGTAACCCCCGCGAATAGCGAGGGAATACTGTATATATTTATCGTAAAAAAAAATAAAAAAAAAAAATAAATAAATAAAAGAAAAAAAATAAATAAATAAAAGAAAAATAAATAAATAAAATAAATAAAAGAAAAATAAATAAAAGAAAAATAAGTTTTAATCATCTAGTGCGTGGTGGCCAGCTTGATTTATATTTCTTAAATATATATTTATAGGAGAGAGGTACTTAGGACTATGTTCATCATGTACGTAGGAAGCACCGTCTGTTGTGTTCTGAATTTCGGGCAAAACTACTCAAGGGCTATCTGCGCTAGTTGTCCCTAATTTAGCAGTGTAAGACTAGAGGGAAGGCAGCTAGTCATCACCACCCATCACCAACTCTTGAGCTACTCTTTTACCAACGAATAATGGGATTGACCGTTACATTATAAAGCCCCCACAGCTGAAAGGGCGAGCATGTTTGGTACGACAGAAATTCGAACCCGCGACCCTCGGATTACGAGCCCAACGTCTTAACCCACCTGGTCATGCCGGGCAGAAACCAGTTTTTTAAAGTCTAGAATGATTTTTGACATTTCAAGAAATTTTTCAAAGATGTTTTTTCCACATGTTCAATCTCGTAATCCACAAAGGCCAAGCATTTTTCTCTCACTTGAAGATCTGAAGTTGCAGATCGAACCCAAAATATCAACTGTGCCGCGTCACTTACATCTGTTGACTCATCTAGTGCTAAATAAAAATAGTCTTAGTTGTTCAAGCAACTGATTTTCTACGTCTTTCGCTAACTATCATTCTGCGGACAATTGTTCTTCGACTCGATTGCAAATTAGTTACTTTTTGAAGAATATGATCTTTTATTTTTGAATCATAATTCTCCAATAGAGTTTCAATCACCACAATCAATATTTCTTTTACTAAGCATCAGAAAGATTTATTTTATGAGCTAAAATCCAAGCTACTTTATAGCTCGCTAACATAACTAGTTCTATCAGTGATAAACATCTTTTTAGGCCTCCCTTTCGTTCGGCCAGGTAGTTAAGGCACACGACTCGTAATCCGAGCGTTCGAATCCCCGTCACACCAAACATGCCCTTTCAGCGGTGGGGTGTTATAATGTGACTGTCAATCCCACTATTTGTTGGTAAAAGGAGCCCAAGAGTTAGTGGCGGGTGGTAATGACAAGCTGCCTTCCCTCTAATCTTACACTGCTAAATTAGGGACGGATAGCACAGATAGCCGTCGAGTACCTTTGCACGAAATTCAAAACAAATTAAACCCTTGTGTTCACAAGTTGTATTTTCACACGGCTAATTTCATTCATACGATTTTTGCTATTAACTGGAAATTTTACATCAAATTCGTTGTGAAAATTGTGAGTGTTGTTTAAGGTTATATACTTTACCATTCCTAAAAACTTTGTTACACAAAAGACACCGGCTTATTATTTGCTTCAATCACTGCAAATCAACTCCCAACTTTCATTAAATTCTCGTTTCCCGTTTTTGCAGTCACGCGCCATTCTCTTTGGAGTAGTGATGCCAGAATCAATTAAACTGTATTTTCTGAGTGTTCATCATCTGGATTCTTTCGTTTTCGAATTATCCACTTATGGGATTAAAAACAAAATATATTTAAACACTTTAAAGTTAAACAATAAACATATTTGCAAGCGCATGAAAAAAAAAAAAAGACTCACTCGCTAAGAAACATCTAAGCCACCTTGACGTTACAAAATAGGCGGAGTCTGTGGCAGTGGTGAAGCAAGCGACGTCAGTGATGACGCGAGGCAGTGCAGTTGTTGATTACCAAATTTGCGATAACAAATGATGGAAAGGTTTATTCCTGACCTCGAGCTGGTTACGTGGGACATGAAGTTGACCGACCACTCCAGCTATAGTTGACTTACCTTAGCTGAAACCGTTGTAAATAGCGTTCAACGAGACCAGCTATATGTGATCAACTATCTGAAGTTTATATTCTCCTAAAACCATTTTGGACTGCTCTAAATGCGTCATGTTTCACCAAAACATTAGTTGATCTACTATAATTATTTCCAAAGTTTATAAATGCAATTTGTCAGATCGACGAGTATTTATGTTTATTTTAAATAATTATTTCGGACTGCTTAAAATAGTTAACAGTAATATGTTGTGAATCAAGTAACTGTTACACAATTGTTGTTAAAAGCAGGGTTGTGTAAATAGCGGGAAGGTAAGGGTTTAAAGTGTGTTAGATTTGTCCTAGCCAGTGGATAGTTTCTAGGTGACGGCATTTTAGTAGTAGCTTTATTAGTTTGAAAGGAAAGCCACATTTGGTATTTGTTTTGATTACAACAGGAATTTAAACAGGGTTTAGCGTTGCAGATATGTAAACTTACCGCTGTCCCACCGACGTTCAGATTTATTATCTATTTTGGTGAATATTATTCTTTCTATTATACATTCATGGAATTCCTCTTGGATGGTGTAATTTCAAATTTTGATATAGCAACGTATTAACAGCTTTAAGAATGTTCTATTATTCTTAGCATATTCCTCTAAGAAATATTGGTTACTGGAGAGTTATTAGTGGCAGAGAGTAGTTATCAATTTTTCATTTTTTGTTCGAACAAGGTCCAGCCACTTTTATCGTAGTTCAAACACACGAGTACAGTTTGTCGTCTTGCATCACAGTTGATATTGAATGTAGCTAATATTGAATAACGGTCATTACCGACATTAGGGCTATACTTGTTAACAAGCTAGAAAATGTGCTATCGAGATGTGCGAGAATGACTAGTTTGATAAAATGAAAATTCAATTGTTGACTGATACAGTTTACATTACTGTTTGTATTAAAGCAGTAATAAGCTGTTACTGTTCACATCACAAACAAGTTTATATATTGCTTCTTAAAACTGTCTGGATAAGTTATGCCAATTGTATTGGCTAGTAATACTTTCCAACTCTAGTTATTTTACTGTATTAATGAAATTAATCATCTTTATTACTAATATTTAGATATACACTCCACACTTTTTATTATTCATGGAGGAGCACCTATGATAATTTGCTTTGTTCTTATGGACAAACAGTTAAGTGGTTTTTCTCTTTAAAAGAAATTATACTTAACTACATAAATTGTGCATCACATGAAATATCTAGTATGCCTTTACTTCCATGCCCGACAAATGTTATCTCAAATGATTGATCAATTATTGCACTAAATACAGTGCATTTTTACATAAACATTGATTATGAAATTTTGCTTTTGACACACATTAGAAAAAAAACTGGTTCAAAATACTGTACTTTTTGACAAAATAAGTTTAGTGTTCAAGCATTCTGCTACCATACTGAAAATGAGTTATGGGATTAACTTCCTAACCTTAACACTGTACTGCAATGTAAGAAATTCACACTGTAGACTATTAGTTAAACAGCTACAAAGGTTAAGGTATATTTTATTATAATTGTTTTTAGTAAGTAAGCCATTTTAAAGACATTGGCTTTTTGTTTTGCAAAATTTACTAGAAAATTAAAATAAGTTGCATGAAAACAACACATCTGACATTCCAGAGATTTTTAGTACATGAAGTAGGCATCTTAAACCCTTACAGCATACTGAACTTTGACATTCATACCTAGTTAACATATGTAATAAAATGCACTGATAAGGCAAGTGCAAATTTAATATCCATTTCCTCTGAAGAAGGAAACAAGACTTTACAATGAAATAAAACAATGTAACAGTTACATAAAATATGCATTTGTCAATGTTAAAGGATTGAAATTAATTTGTATTTAATAGCAGAAAGTTCAATCATAGTTAATACATGTCAGAACTTAAACTTGCAATGTAATTGTGAGGCTTATTTGGTTTTTTAAATGTTCAATTATGCTTAGTTAGAGAACATGATAAGTTTAAGTTTCATTACTTAGTGACTGTACCAAGGACAAGCCAATTCACTATATTTTTAATTGACATGATAATAGTTTTAGCAGTATTATTTGAGTTAAATGTATTGTCTGGAATATCATTAAGGGCTACTGCTTTACTAAATCTTAGCGAAGTTGTGCATGTATGCGTTTCATTTTATGGAGTTATCAAACATGAATTTATACAGATGTCACACAAGTTCATATATGAAACAATGCTTATAGTAAATGAATTTAAACTAAAATGTCTACATTTGGACCCTTTGTTTCATTTGTAAATAGTTTGGTACAAGTAACCTAGAGAAACTTGTTATGAACTAGAAAACTGTTAACTTGTTTTTTGTCCACCTCATTAATTTCCTACTCTTGGTTACAAATTTTACAAGAGATCCTGCAGTTGAATAAAGAGAAACAATATAAATTAAATTTCATTTAGAATATTGACTTTTCCTGCAATAAAAATGAATGTCAGTATCCTCAAAATAAGGATCATGCAATACATTTAAAGTTTATTGAAGAAATTCTTGTATTAGAAAACGTTTGAAAATTGGTCAAAATTATTGTGAAAAATTGAAAAACTGAAACTGGAAATGCAAGAGCTTCAATGTTTGAACAA
Source organism: Tachypleus tridentatus (assembly GCF_004210375.1). Taxonomy (NCBI): domain Eukaryota; kingdom Metazoa; phylum Arthropoda; class Merostomata; order Xiphosura; family Limulidae; genus Tachypleus; species Tachypleus tridentatus. The sequence continues at coordinate 99,148,988 of NC_134825.1, read as the reverse complement.
AGAACATTATCAACAAAATTCAACATAATTAAAGTAGAATAATGTTGCATTATATGTTAACTTCTATATCTTGAAAATTATATAAAAATATGTATTCCAAAGATATTTTATAAAAAAGTCTTTCAAAACTAAGTTTATGGGGTAAAATGTTTTTCAACATTGCAGTAATATTTTACACATTCATTACTGCAATTGTTATATCAGGCAACTTTCAATTGGATATTTTTGATGAGGCATGTTTAGATAATTAAAGTTATATAATCTACAAAAACATCTCAATTAAAAGTGGCTTGAGAAGTTACTGCCATTACTCATACTGTTTATAAAGGTCAAGAATTTCCTCCACATCCTCTCTTGATCCAAGGAAAATGGGAGATCGCTGATGAATCTTCTCAGGCACAACATCAAGGACTGGAATTTTGCCAGTACTTGCAACTCCTCCAGCTTGTTCAATTATATAAGCCATGGGATTGCATTCATACAGAAGTCTTAGCTTTAAAGAAAAAAAGTAAAAATATTTTATACAGAAACCTTAGTTTAAGACATGAGAAAAAGCAACAACATTACAGAAAACAAAGTTGGCTTCGATGAAAATAAAAAAGTTTTGGATATTGCTCAAAGCTTTATAAGGGTTACATTAGCTAGTTTTCTCCAATTTGAAGCTGACACAGAAGACATAGCTAGACAGATGCACCTACTACCAACTCTTAGCCTGTTATTTATATATTTTTGGAAGTATAAAACCAATACTTCGAAGTATTGGTTAGTTTGAGAGTTTACATTAGAATTCCAAAGTAATATACTATTCAATTTGTAAAAAACAATTATACTCAGTTTTAATATTAAGAGTAAGATGCATGAAAATTACCTATTTTAAATACTAAAATATTTATAGCACAAACTCCATAATGTTTAATCAAGTTCATAACTAGAATTTTTAGCTTATTTAAAAAACTGACTTAAAACAATTAACAATTAAAATTAGTTAAAAGTCAGATTTAAGTTTAGACATGAAACAAAACTGCCAGTTAAAAAATCATACAAGTTGTACATTCTCTGCAAATCTTGATTTATTTAAAAACAGCTGCTATGGGTATAGAAAGCACTAGTAGAGGAGTGAACAATGTTTTGATGTTCAGTCATCATCAGGTTCAAAGAAAGAAAGGGTTACTGACCATATGTTTGAAGGTGGTTGCATAATTTCATGTAGGAATATAAGGAGCATGCTTAGATGTTTGTATTTATGTTTGTTTTAGTATCTGGGTGTTTTCTATGGTTGTGTTTGGTATGCAGTGTTAGAAAAATGAAAACCAGATCCAAAGAACAGTTACCTTCACATTTTCAATTTGTTTCTCCAATATAAGGGTCGTGGCAGTTGTATTTTATAATGTTGGTGTTCTGTTTGTCAGGGTAATTTTCACATAGTATAGGCCTTAGTTTTGTACCTGGTTTTTGAATAAATTTGGTATTAACTGGAATGTCAATTTGTTACTAGTTTTTGCCAATTGATTGTTATTTTTTTGCTGATGTTAGGAATATTTACTTTTGTTAGTTGATTTTGCTTTTTATCTAGGTGTGCATGTATGTTTTCTACAGTTTGTTGAGGAAACTTGATGTTCATGAAGTATTGTTTTATTTTGTCTAATACAACAACATCAACATTTATAAAATACAATGTGATAACTGCCACGACTTCTATATTGGAGAAACAAGTAGAGAAATGGAAACCAGATTCAAAGAACAAAGTCACCTTCATACATTTTCGAACACTGCAAGTCAAATAAACACAACATAACCATAGAAAACACTCAAATACTAAATAAAGAAACAAACAAATGCAAAATTAAAGAAGCCTTACTTATACAACTTAAACCCAAAATAAAACAATATAAAGGAACACCTTTATACCTATATTAATAGTTATATCCAACATCTAAACATACCCTCTACATTCCTACATTTAATTACACAACCCTTTTCAAACACATGGTCAGCTATTGGTCACTTAGCTCTTTCGTTGGGAAACTGACAATGACCGAAGAAGGTCGAAACATTGTTCACTCTTCTACAAAAAAATTCTCAACCCAAACCAGCCATTTTTAAATATACAATTTTCTCTACAACCAAGTTTTCTCATCATGGATTATCAAATCTTGATTTGCCAAAATTAATAGAGTGAAATAGAGTGACAATGAATACTAATTTAGTAAAGCAGTAATGAAGACGAAATAATTAACCAATAATTCAAACACCACAAAAATGGTTTACGGTAGTTGATTATGTGAAAGTTTAATTGTATGTACTGCATATTTTTGCAGTTGTACCACAGCTAAGTTTCTCATTAGCTAGTCAGGTTTTCACAAGTTCTATTTATGCTCAAATAGTGGAATTATTTGTACATAATCTAGATTTACCTTTCCATTTGGGGAATCCTTTGTCGCAGGATACATGAATATACCTCCATACTTCAATGTTCTATGAACATCAGCCACCATAGAACCAATGTATCTTGCACCATAAGGTTTTCCCCTCTACAGTGGAGTGTAAAGATAATTAGTTCTATAATTTAAAAATGATCACATAAGGAAACATTTTGAAATAGAATATTAGAGAAGGTGTGTGTGCATAGGGAAGGGGGGGTAATATGGGTTTGGGAGTAGTTAGTGCTTTTGGATGCAAAGTTTTCCATTAAGTGAAAACTTACCTGATTTATCCTCAATTACTATCTTAATTATTTTGTGCTATATAAGAGTAAAGAAATTCACCAAGTAAAAATAGTAACTGTATTAAGCAGACATTTCACAACAATTAATGCCACACAATTGCAAAAAAATTGTTTATGAATAAACAAAGCATAGTGTACTGACAGTTTGCAGCATTCATATGCAAAACCATATACAAAATAACCAAGGTTTGAAGATAATGTTAAGAAAAATAAGAAATGGCAAGAAAAATATTTACATAAGGAATATTTCTGCATAATCTCAGTTTTAGATTCTATGTTGCTAATCACTAATGCCAAATTCAAGGGTGATTACTTCAGCTTATGCCAGCCTCTACAACATTCTGCACCATTTCTTTATTTACTTTTGTATGACTTACACTAAGAGTAAAAACCATAAAGCCTCAAGACAAGTACATAGTTTTAAATAAATTCAGTTAAAGTAATCAAAACTGCCAAGTAAACAAAAACACTCAAAATAAACCATTCCATTTTAAACAAATAGTTTAAAAACCATTAGAGCATTATCTATAAAATTTTGAAATAAACTTACTTGTGGGTATTTCTTTCTCCGTACATATTCTGTTACAGCCTTATCCCACACACTAGCATAGCCCTCATTAATGCTATAGATTTTTCCTTTGGGTTTAACAGTCATACCAGGGTCAGTGAGAATAAATTCTCCAATAGCCTTAACAAAAACAAAACAGATACAAGTATTAATAAAATAAGGGAAGAAATTTGAGCTAACCATTTGATACAAGGTTCTATTCTTAATACTGTTAATGAAACTAATACCACTTGACATGAAACATTTTCATGAAATTATATTTAACATTTCTAAATTAATAAGGAAGTGACTGAATTTTAATGAATGTTATGGTCACTGGGGGAATGTAAACCATATACACGACATTTCATTCAACAATGCGAGAAGGAACGATTAACCTGTAACTTTGTAAAGGTAAAACTCAAACTTTTAATCAATGCACAAACATACAAAATTTACAGAAAAACTACTTAAAGCCATGTTGAACATGAAATACAAAGAACTACATGACAAACAACAAAATAAGCCATCGAGTATGCTGCATTAAAGCAAGTAATTTATACTTTAACAAAACAACCAAATCAACACTATGAATGACAGGGACAAAAAAACTAGAGAAACTAAGATGCAGACAACAGAAAAGACACAAACACAAACTGTTGACTAATCTCATAATTAACAAATCCAACCAACAATTAAACAGATGAGATATCTCCTTAAGAAAGGACTCAACTTTGCAATAGCATGTAGGTACATTAACTTTAGAAATTAAAAACACGTTTAGAAGACCTAGCCAGGAGACTTGTGATACTTTGCACAGAAAACAAAAACAAGAAAACAACCAACAGAAGACAACTTAACAATTTTATTGACATCCAACAACCAAACTTCCTAGAAATTAAAAATTTTCCAGAAACACTTAAAAACATCTTAAATGATTTTAGAGAATTCTCACAAAACCATCAACATAATTTCACAAAACAAAGCTAAAAACAATCTCAAAAAAGACATTAATTCCATTAAAAACCTAAAACAAGACAAATTCTAAAAGCAGATAAAGGAAATGCTATAGTCACAATGAACACAAATGAATACATCCAAAACATGGAGGACATACTATCAGACAAATTTAAACCAGTACTCCCAAATCCAGACACACAGCTAGACAAAATACTACTAAAAATGAAAAAGCCAACACAATTTCAAAAACACTATTCCTACCTATGCAAGACCAACTCGTGCACACCACAAACATACAGCATCCCCAAACCTCATAAACCAGATTGTCCATTACGACCAATACTGTCCACATGGGAATGTTTTAATCAAAATCTTGGTAAATACATAGCATGGGCATTCTCCAAATGCAACAGCCAGCTCAGACTTAATTGCAAGTCTAATCTTAATCAACTTAATCAAAGCCTTAATGGCCAGTTTTGACATCATATCCCTCTTTACAGAAATTCCAACAGCTGAAGCCTGCAAGATCCTAACCTATCAATCAATAAGCAATCCTCATAGAATTCAACTAACCAACTATATATAAACAAATGGCCAAAGCATGGGCAACCCAGTTTCACCAGTTCTAACCATTTTTTTTTTTTTAATGACAAGTTGAAACAAGCAATTAACACAGCATTACATCCACCCCTATACTGGTACAGATAGGTAGACAATAATTACAGAATTCACATCTACAGAACAAAATTTTTTCAATTACATTAACTATACATCAACATTAACTTCAAATGTTAACAGGAAAAAAACAAATTTAACTTCACAATTACAAGCAATACACAATTTAAAACAAATCCACTGAAAAATCACCCATACTGGACTATACATTCCTTGGGACTCAGCACATGAAACAAAACAAACTCAACATCCTAAGAAACCAAATAAACAGCCATAAAACTTTGCTCACCAGATAAAATTAACAACAAATTAGACAAAATAAAACAATACTTCATCAACATCAATAAGTTTCCTCCACAAACCGTAGAAAACATTATACGCACACCTAGAGAAAAAGCAAAATCAACCAACAAAAGTAAATATATCTCACGAATCGAAAAATCACGAAACCATATACTGCTGTATACCATATATTCCTGACATCAGCAAACAAATAACTAACATTTGGCAAAAACTAGTAACAAAATATGACATTCCAGTTAATATCAAATTTATTCAAAAACCAGGCACAAAACTGAGGTCTATACTATGGAAAAACTACACAGAAATACCACACCAATATTTTGTAAAATACAATATGATAACTGCCACAACTTCAATATTGGAAACAAGATTCAAAAAACAGTTACCTTCACATGTTTTTGAATACTGCAAGTCAAATAAACAACCATAGAAAACACCCAAATACTAAATAAAAACAAACATACAAATGCAAAATTAAAGAAGCCTTACTTCTTCGATGCAACTTAAGCCCAAAATAAACCAATACAAAGGAACACCTTTATACTTGTATTAATAAATATAATTCAACATCTAAGCACACCCTCTACATTCCTACACTCAGTTACACAACTTCCTTCAAATATGTGGTCAGCTATTGGCAAGTTACCTCTTTCTTTGTGAACCTGACAATGACCAAAGGTTCAAATGTTTGCTCCTCTACATAAAAATCAAACTCAAGCAAGCTGTTTTTACATATATTTCTCTACAAGTGGGTTTTCCCACTAATTTCCATAAACAAATATTCAGTACACCACTGATTAAAGTTGTACCTGGAGTTTGTTTTTTGAGAGGGGGGGGGTCTAAAGACTAGAGGCTACTTCAATTACTTTAGAAGACAATTAACAGAAATCTTTCACTCTTATTTCAATACAAGGTGTGAATATTACATTTGATCAAATGCAGACCTTGTGAGTGTCAATTTTAACTAATTACATCTTGAATGTATAATTATAGCCTGATAGAGACCTAGCCAAAATATTTAGAAATGTAATAGCCATCAACTAAAATAACTTAAGGTTGAGATAATTACCAAATTAGTTCAACTACAGTTTACAATTCTTAAAAGCTTACAATAAAATTTTGATCTTATTAAAAACAATTGTTTCATTAAGTGTAGCACAAGTGTTAACTGTCTTGTACATCTAACAACATGCTGCAAGAAAAATAGATACAATGTTTTATTACACTATAGACTATTTGCAATTCTGTACTAACACTTGCACTTCCATAGGTGGCCTCAATGGGGAATTGGTAATTCTTGAGGTAAAGCCACCTCAGGACCCTTAAATTCTCAGTGTTGCACCTCTGATTGTGCATCTGGATATTTATTTCCTTCCTGATGTAGTAATTCTGGAACTTCCAGATAAATGATGGTCAGGCATTCCCATTCAATGAGAATAGTTTTCACTACCCTACTAATTTACTTACATACATTACGTAAAACAGACCAACATTTCTATTATATTAATGCTCCAGTTCCAACATCTGATGCATTGGTCTGAATGAACAAATTTGTTCAATGTCTGGTATTCTAAGGAACAATAAACTTCCTACCATATTCAACTTTCAGAATGCCATCTGTTATGATTATTTCCACTTCATTGTATTAGTTGGACTTTTGGTTAGGTCAGTGGTGTAGCAACTTCAGTGTAGTTTAGAATGAAACTTCTACGGTATCCTTCCTGGGTTTGGTGGAATTTGATTTACTACTTAGTTGGAGTTTGTGTACCTTGTATGAAAGTAAGTTTTTCTTCTACAGCTACCTTTCATTTCTCACCTTGTCCAACAGACACTAACTGATGTATTACTCAGATGGTGTGATGGCCAAACCTGCTTTCACTCACCTGAGTAAAGAGTTTTTACAGATGGTAATTATCTAGCAGTATAGGCAAGAATGTCATCCACATTGCACTTTATATTGGTTTTGTGCAACATCTTACTCATCATATGCGTGAATGTTGCTGCTGAGTTGCCTTATCTAAACATTTTGAACCAACTAGCACCTGTTTGATGTTACTAAGGGTGTCTAGATTTGGTTTCCATCAGAATCTGCTAATTCTTCACTGAAGTCAGTTTTGTAAAAGAACTTGAATCCATTTAATTTTGCCATGATAGCCTCCTTGTCACAGAAATGCTTGACTGCACTTCATACACATTTGCAAGAGCACATTGATAGCTTTCCTCCAGTCAGTTTGATGTCTAACATGCTGGTATGTTTCCTCACTATTTTCAATTTTTTCACTACCAACATACAACCTTGTCACTGTATAGTAACTTAAAGGGAAAATTCTGCACTTAGTTTTGAGACTTCTGGTAAGCAAGTACTGCCTGGCACATCTTCAGCTTACTGTTTGAAGACTCCATTAATAGTCTTACAAAGTACAGTATATCTGGAGGTGGCAGAGCTACCTCATGCTGATGAGTGCACATTTGTTTCATTAGTTCCAAGTAAATTAAGTCTCTCCATCATACAAGACTTTTGAAAAGCCTGTTCTGCAGAATGCTTTCAGGAAGATTTCTGCTACTCAATTTTTCTGTCTGGTATTTCTGTGGTTTATGAATACTATGTTGCATAGTTGATTACTGTCAGTATGTCAACTGTTGTCTTTAGCAGGTACATTTTATCAAGAGCTGGTAGTGTGATAAAGTCCACATATTCTGCTTAATAGTTCTATGAGAAGCTGTCACCCAGTGGCACCTTCCTTCTAGGTACTGTCCTATATCATGACCTGAATAATTTTGTTCCATCTGATGTCTCCTAGCCAATGGAATTTGAAGATTGTAGCTGCCATGTTTTGTTCCTTAAGTGTCAATCTGTGAACTAACTTCATTACTGAAATCCAGGATTCTTTGTGCTGTGATCTGTTTAACTTCCAGTAAAATTACCCAAACAGAACTGGTAGTGTTCTAATCCACTCCTCTATTCATATTTTCCTCTTGATCTTGTGCTAATTTCTTCTAGACACCATGCCAAAGTTTCTATAGCAAAGGGTCTTCTGTACTTTAGTTCCATAAACTTACATTTGGAATTTTACCTTTAAGACTTGCATGAGCTTGATGTCTTGTTTCTTTAAGCTATTATGGTAACTACAAATGTCTCCTTTTTGTTCTGTCTTATTCCTCCAAGTTTTCACTGCCTGGTACATTTCCAATCACCAAATCACAGATGTGCCTTCATACACAATTTAAAGCTCTCCCATTTAACATGTAATGTCTACTTTTATTCTTGTTATGGAAGAACCTTTCCACAGTCCTATCAATAAGCACAGATGAACCTTGCCTGTCATCTGGTCAGCAGATAAGTGCAGCACTGAGAATTGCTATGTCTTTTAGAACAAAATTTTTTATATTCAACCTAGCCTTCACTTACTGGCATGTTATGGGTTGTAGGCACCTTCTGATGTTTGTCACAAATACCAATCACCACTGTACTGTTGATTTATCTACTAACTTGAGATGACCATAATTATGCATTATTTAATCATAATAATACTTCCTTATAGCTGCAGCACTCATTGAGAGTTGCTTGTTTTCTTGCCAACACCATATTCACAGGTAGCTCTCACTGTATTATACTGAGATTGAGATTTTTGCTATTGCTTATTTGTAACAGACTTGCACTCCCAAAAAGTGCTCTATTTTATAACAAGCATAAGATCTGTTTTGTGTGTTGGCATCTTGCCACCTTAGGTGATATTTACTTCAACTACCCCTTGGTTTCCACTGACCAGTGGTTCTTTGACTTAACAGTTACTTTATTCATAGCCTTCCATATATTATTCTGCCAGTTTGATAAACTCCTTTATGGCTTTAGCACTTGTGTATTAGATCTGCCATCATTTTAGGCATATCACTAGACTTTCCAAAAACTGAAATAGTTTTAGTGTTAGGTTCAACTTTAGTTCTGGCAAAAACTTTACTGAGTAAGTTCAGTGTTTCAAGAAGACCACTTTAACTTGTAATTGTTTATGGCATCATCTGATATCATGACTGCATATGCTCAAGGCTTTTCCTACAAGTGAACCAAGACAAACTGTTCAGTCACTTTTGTCCCAGTTCCAATTTTCAGAAAAATCTTGTTTCTTCAGGAAAGCATTTATGTCATCATCAAGCTTGGGCAACTTGCCTGAGCTGGCTCTATCATTGTGTTTTATAGCTCTGTCAAGTGAGCTTTAGAATCTTATTTTATGATCTCACTTTTTCCTTTCCTTCCTCCACAAATTTTATGGGCTTAGATTTTGCACTAACATTCTTTCAGTTTCTTTTAATTCCTTTCCCTCCTCCAGTGGGGCTCTTCTCAGTCTTGTGGTTTAACAAACTTGTAGAACACCATCTTTAAGTCCAAATCACTTGAACCTTTTCAACTATCTATTAACTTTAACAGATGTATAGCCTAGTTCTAATCATAATTCCACTACCATTACAGATGTGCATATATTAGGCATAGTTTGCCTCTTATTACACTATGTAAAATTAGTTTTTTTCCTGGGCAAAAAGTATTTCTCAATTGCTTATGCCTGAAGTAAATGGAAAACTTATTTTTATCTTCAAACTTTCCTTTTGTGATCTGGGTAAGGAAATTTTCAAATTTATCCGTTTTCCAGAACATTCCAGGTAGATTCAGTGCTGAGTAGCTGAGAGAATTTTCTCTAACTTAGAATTTTCTAGAACTTTCCATAGTAACACAGGTTCACCACTCACTGCTTTAGGTTAGTTCCAGCTGCCTAAGTGAATACAGACCTATCAGTGATGGCATCAAGAAGCTACAAGCATCTCCAGATGCATTCTGCTATGTATGTGGCCAATTTAAAGACAAGAGCAAAAAAGTGACATCATCTGCTAAAATGTAAAGCCTACAAGGTATATTTCTGCATGCCTGTAGGAGATCAAGACAAACCCTGGGCACCTCATTTTACTTGCAAACACTGCAAAAAACTAAAAGGTAAGAGAATTTTTGCTTGCCTGAATAGTAAGATTTTATATTATACAAATGTTAGACCTTTTACAATTTAAATATTGTTTGGTGAACCTCAAAGAGGAATATCACAGCAACAAGCCCTTGCTAGAAGCCTTGAAGTATGATGAGGCTGGCTAGAAGGTTATTGGAGACTTCAAACTGGTTGCATTCCTGATGTGTCTAAGTTTCCCTTTCCCCATTATCTTGCCTTTGGAACAGCAGGGACACTGCAGTGCACTACAACAGGAAGCACTGGCCACAACAAACCAAGTTCTCTGTGGGAAGGCACAATGTCAAGTGTGAGCTACTAGTGGACCTCTAAGTGTTCCCACAACTGCACATAAAATTGGGTCTTATGGAACAATTTGTCAGAGCTCTTAATAAGCAGCCTTCAAGTACCTTTGAGACTTCCCCAAGTTATCCAAGGCAAAGATCAAAGCTGATGTCCTCCTTGTACCACAAATAAATATCCTGGAGTGCATAGACTTCCCCAAGAAGCTCAGTAGGAAGGAGAAAAAAAGTTTGAGGCAGATTTGTCAGTAGTTGAGTTTCTTGGGCACTCGCAAGGCAAAAAATTATGTAAAAGTGGTTGAGGCTCTGGTGAAGAACTACAGCAAAATGGGTTGCAGGATGTCCCTGAGAGTCCATATCCCTGAGACTTGTATTGATAAATTCAGGGAGAATATGGGAGCAGATTCAGAGGAGCAAGGTGAGCACTTCCACCAAGATATACTGGACTTTGCTCCTTAGCAGCATTCAAATAATGAAAACATGAGGGGGAGACTGTTTGGGGTCATGTGAAAGTGATTTACATTAAAGTTACAAATCTCAAAAACTCACTTCTAAACATTGTTCATTTTTGTACAATTTTAGTGTAAATACATGTAAATCTTGATTCATGTTTTATTCAGACCTTATGTAAATGAAAATGCAAATTTGCCTGTTTTTACATATAAAATAGGTGAACTTCTGAATTTCATTATCCAGGTCACAAAATCAAAGTTTAAAGGGAATAATGGACACTATTTTTGCAAAATACAAGAAATAACATACTATCCAGGAACAAAATGTGTTAGTGTTATTTATGTCTCACCAATTACTACTATGAATATTAAAAGGCTCACCAACATCTGGCTTTATATGCATGCAGAATTCTCTACAGTAAGTGTGACATGATGGTAAATTTCAAAAATAAACAAATTGCTCACAGTTCACTTGTTTTAGTCTTATCTGGTACTTTAATTGAAATAGCATGCAAGGTTTGATGAAAGAGTTACTTTGGAACACAATTGACAATTATTCTCCTATACTCTTATTCCAATACAATTTGCTACAAGTTAATTTTAGAAATGACCATTAAATTCACATCATATAGTCTTGATCTAACTAACCAACTAGTTCAAACATTTTGGACATGTTCTTGCAATCTGACAGCATTAAAATATGCTACATTACAAGATATTACAATCCAATAACACTTAAAACAATTAGAAGTTAGAAGGTTCAAGTAACATTACAATAACTAATTTACAATTGAACAATTAGCGATTTAAAAGATTACATAAACTTGTTTGTAAAATTAAAACTATTCCAATTGAAATAACTATGTACCAGGTATATAGTATTTAATAACTACTTTTAGTTTAAACATCTTTTATAAAAGTTACGCATTAAAAGTATCATTTTTTAGGTTTATATAAAAATTACAAAACCTTCAATGATTAGTACAAGTGCACACATTAGGCATTTCCAGGTTGTTACAAACATTACTGATGAAGTGTTAAGAAAATACAAAGTAACTTAATATAATCTTATAGATATATACTGCAAATCAAAAGAACAGACCAATACAATCCTTATCAAAAACTTATGATATTTAGATTAGTTTTAAATGCTGATAAAAAAAAAGCTTTAAATCCTCTATCAGGGTGCTATGTTTGGAAATAAAAAGCTTATGTAAACTTACTGTAACTGATTTTATTTCTGCATCAGATTTGAACATTAAAGTTTCAATTTTAACATTAAAATTCTAAATGTATGCAAGAAATGGGTAACATTAGAATGCAAAATGCTTTGTGACAATATCAGAATAAGTTTAATATTTATTTAAGATGAACTTTTGAAACCTTTCCACTTATGAATGGGCAATTATATTCAGTTCTTTATTATCATCATTAGCATTAAAAGTAAACTATTACATACAGGGTCCAACATAAAACCATTGACTCCATTGCCTGTTGATAAAACTACCATTGTAGCACTTCCATACAAAGCATAACCAGCAGCTACAATGTTTCTTCCACTCTGAAGTCCATCTTGCTCTACTGGTGGTCCAGTGGATGTCTGGATAGAAAAAAAAAATGTAGAAGTTAAATGTATCAAAACTCATTGTACACCTAAGTCACTTTTCCAGCAAACTGTCTTTACCTTTTTCTTCTCTTTAAAAGAAATAAAATGCTTTTTGAGTGTTCAGAGTAATAACATGAGCTAATACTACCCAGAACAGATAATGTTTGTAGTAGTTTCATTTAAAGACAAGCACAATATAAAAGATCCCTAATTATCATCAATAGTTCCTTCATAATTATGGACTTATAAATTGTACAAACTTAAGTTTTTAGTATGGTATTCTTAACAGTAAGATGAAAATTAATGCACATGGCAGTATGTTGAGCTGTTCCTATTCACTTCTGTCAATACCAATTTTTACAAGATGGTATACTGGAGGTAAATCTGTTCAAATATGAGCATTTTTATGTTCTTGTAAGTAAAAAAATTAAAACTACTGTAAATTGGTGGATGGTACAAATCCCAGTGAACATTTAGAGCACAATTGTTTCATCCATCCTTGCATTGTTCTAAAAAGGACAAAATTGAGGGCTGCCAGTATGTAAACAATAGTTTATTACTGCAGCATTCATGCTTTGTAACTGCTCATTTTCAATTTGCCTAGCTTATCGAAATGTCAGTTAATTTCATTTATTACTTACAAGGAATGACCTGCAAAACAAAATAAGCCATGTGGATGACAGGATAAGTTAATTTGCTAGAATTAACTGATTGTAAGAGCTCTTTAAACAGGAGGTTTAAAAGTTTGAGCAAGTATAATTTACAATTAAACAGATGCTTATAGAATGAGTCAATTATTCAGATTATAGATACATGTGCATAGATACATACCAAATTAAATTCAATACATTAAAGCAGTAGAAATTCAATGTTCTTAGTTCTGAAAAGTACACTGCACAGGATTTACATTTACCTTTCGATATATAGCAAAGATAGATCCTATCGAAACAAGGCAGTCTATGTTTGAGGAGCCATCTAGTGGATCAAAACAGACAATGTACTTTCCTCTCTTGTCAGTTTCAACTTCAATGCTTTGTTCATTTTCTTCAGAAACAAGAAGACAGGTGGTAAAAGATGATTTAAGCATATTTATAAACAAGTCATTGGCAAGAACATCCAGTTTTTTTACTTCTTCTCCTTGGACATTTGTCTGGCCTGCTATACCAAAACTAAAACAAAAATGTGCAAGATATAAAACGTGTACATGAACAAGTCATTCAACCTTCATATGCATCTAAAAACAAAACTTCATAACTACTCCCTATATTGACTTTACACAGAATTCCTAGAAATGATACACAAAGTTTAAGATTTAAAACTTTGTATTTTCCTTACTATACTACAGCAATATTGTAGGTTCTTCCAACACAACTCATTTTACCATAAACTAAGTGCAGTCTGAAGTTGACATATATAGTTCTATTATACTAAGGTTTTCTCCAGTTGGTTTATTATCAAATTGCAAGTATTAAAATGAATGTTAAGAAACTACATTTGAAATTCATTATTTCAAACATGTTCAGAAAACATTTCTTATACTTCAATAACATTCATAGATCATAATTTGTGTACAGACAACAAAAAGAAAAGAAAATTTCTCTGCTATCTACATCATTTCAGTTTTAATTTCCTTTCTTGATTACTTTCAGACAAGTTAGTGTTTCATTTGATAGTTGAACTGTTTTAAAATGAATAATTTTAGTTTGTATGTTAATTTTGTAATGTAAAACAAAGCTTTCCACTACCCATTTTTGTAGTCTGATCAACAGTGTTGGAAGGATAACCTATTAAATTTATCCATACCTTGTTGAGAGTTAGTATAACAATTGTAGTTTATATTTATGTTAAACAATACAACTCATTGACTGCTGAAATAAAACATGTAACACTTTAGAATAGTTACAAACTAATTCATTAATGTTTTGAATTGGATGTTAGCTAGATGGCAAGATTCATAATTTAGGACTAAACTTGCTCAGTGCTCATAAGATCAAAGGTAATTAGTAAATTAATCAGGTCTGAATAAACTTCTCAGAAATATTATGAAGAATTAGGTTCACAGTAATTTCAAGAATTTGCATCAAAGCAAATGTAATCATGCTGAGGAAATGAACATTACACATTTCCCATTATTTTTTTCAAAATATCCCAAAAGCCACTAAAAAGATAATGTTAATATGAAAGTGATAAATTAATCACTTACACTGACAAAAGCAAAATGTTCTTTCACCCTTAAAATCTTTAAGTTTAGTATATTAACTGATGTCAGAAAAGTTAATAAGCAATGATTATACAATGTCATACTGCTGGATTAATTTAAAAGTTAATGGAAAAACAGTAACATGTTATGTTAGTCCTATTACACTTATATCATCTTGTCTTGAAATTATTTACAAAGTTTAATAACATTTGGAAATTTATGTCAGTCTGGGTGCACAGTAGGCACATTTGTGGTTAACTAGATAACAAATAGACACTACAGCTGATAAAACTTGCATGAAAGCCACTTCACCACCTTTCAAATTTTGGCCTGAAAATTAGTCATTTTGACAAAACATTAAATATTTTATTTGCTCAATATTTATAAAACTAAAATTTAGTTTGAATAACAAAAAAACACTAACTTGTGTAGAGAGAATAAAAGAACCTTTGTGGAAAGATATGTCCTTGTTTAAAATTTTAAAATACCAATGCTTCATTAAGTAATATAGTAACATTAACTCCAGCTCTTGATATGTCTAATCATGATCTAAATGGATATATAGAATGAAATACAGGAATGGCTTTGAGTCAAATAACAGTTAAGTACACTAAAACACTTCACTATTAACTCTTATTTAACTGTTGCATTGCTTGAGCCTAAAACTGAAACAGTTTCAACTAGATAGTATTTTAAGGTCTTTAGATGATATTCACTTCACTCCTGGAGCTCAAAAATATTTCTATAGCAACTTCACTAAGATGCAACATTTGCATAAGCAATTATGTATTTATAAAAATAAAATTAAATACCTTTAGAGCAATTATCTAAATACTCCATCTCTTGAAGTTCTGGATGATTGAGAGCATGTTCAAAAGACTAAGATTAATGTACAAGGGTTTCAATGAAATAAAACTAAACAGTGTATCAACAAACTGCTGTAAATCAAGCCAAAGTATTTTTAATTTAATCCATAAAATTGTAACTAAAAACTGATAATCAGATAATCATTACTGGCTACTATTGTAAATAACAGGTTTATTAATTTCTTGAAACCCATTATTTAGGTATATGGTTAAGTATTTTCAAAAATGCACATCCAGTAGCACTATTTTACTACAGTAATGATCACTGATGCCATTATGATAAATATCAATTACATATTTGTGTATATTTAAGCAATTATGTATTTTTAACATCAAAATTTAAATTACTCATTTGTAATCTTTGCATTTTTTCTCAACTAATTTTGATGATTTCTCCCTTCCCCCATAAAACTCAAAAGACTAAGTGTTAAAGTAGAAAAATTACATTAAGATTTATGATTCACAAAATTTAGAACATGTTCTAACAAGTAACACCATGAAATGTTTAAGTTAATGTTAGCATAGTCATTTATTTTAAAATTTTTTAAATAAGAAATTGGTAATTATTTTGAAGATGCTATTCCAGGTGTGTTTATGGTACAAAATACTGAAAAACAAGAAAGTTCATTCATATTCTACAAACTGCAAGCAAGACAGGCAGAGCTTATACAGTACAAGTTAAGAGGTGCTACAGAGTACAGATTTAACATTTCCTAAATTTATACAAGATTTAGACATTAGGTAGTTAAGTCATGCCTAAATTCAAATCACAAAATGATAACTAGCTGAAAGCAATCACGTTTTTTTATTTTTGTAAGTATTTCTAACACCAGGTATCCATATTTTAAGAGTTTTGTACCAACCTAGGCATTTGTCAATCCAGTGATATCAGATCTAGTTAAAGAATATTTGATGTAATTGCAGTTTTGAAAGTTATTTCACACCGTCTTTACTAACCTTGGGAATTACTAGTGCAAGATCTAAGCTTTAAGAAAATTATATCCAACAAATGTTAATTTCCTAAAATACAAAATATAAAACTTAAACACTATTGGCCAGGAATGTTTTAAAACAAGTAAAAGATACCACTTTTTTGTACTAATTTTTAGGAGCATTTATAAATTAATCACACCCAACTTTGGATAGTCTACAAAGGCATAACAAAAGCCAAATCCAAGTTAAGGAGCATTAAATGCAATTAAAATGTGGTATAAACACTTCAGCTTTCATAATTGCATATTTAAGATTTCACAAGATATGAAACAATGCAAATGTTTCTTGAACATACATAAAATGATTGCAGTCAGCTAAAACAGCTTAGTGTACTCTGGTTTGCCAGTTGAGTAACAAGTTACCTCAAGTAAAAGTAATGATAATTACTTAACTTACTTTTAAATCTTAAATAATTATGATTTGTTAATGATTCATGTACAATTGATAAATTACATTTTACTTTAATTTGTCAGTTGTGCAAACAATCCAATATTGTAAAGTGTCAATCACTACTGTATTTGAATGAGCCCTGATAAAAAAGGCCTTATATACAATTAATGCACTGTTAAAAGTCCCTTACTTCTATTCATAGATCCTCAACATGTATTAATATTTGAAGTTAAGACTAGAAAGCAACAGGTTAGCTAGAATATTAAAGATAACACAGGCAGGCAAAGGCTATGTTACAACTGCAGATGCTGTGGCAATAAGCCTCATTCACAGACAATAAAGATTGAGGTGGACATGATTTTGAAATGATGACTAAGAGGATTTCCACTTTGCTATTTTCCATTTGACTTAAATATGGTATTAGTTCACTAGGTTATGTAATTAAAATTTTCTATCACTATATATAAAAGTAAACTTTAAAACTAGTCTGCAAAATGTGGCTACTAAGTATTAATGTTAACTAAGCTCTGCAAGTTTAACATGAAACACGTTAAAACAAGTATACAAATACCCAAATACAGCCACAGTAACACTAAGTTTCCAAATCAATATTAAATTACTGTCAATAGAAATGAGGCTAGGTTATTTCATTCATAAATATTATCAATATAAAAACCTGTTATGAAAACTATGATAATGTAGTTTATTCAAAGTAATATCCAAAGATATACTGTTTTGCATAAAATCTACAATACAAAAGCAAAAACTAATACAATGCATCACAAAAGCAATAATACCTAATAAAAACCATTTTAATACTTATGTCAACATAAATTTAGTATACAGGTTTATGTAGATATAGAATATTTATTCTTAGAAAAGATAAATTGATACCAGGAAATTTCCAAAACCATAATTTGAAATTTCAAATATCTATGTAGAGCCTAACTTAAATTAAGAAAGCGATCCCGATTTTAAATTAAGAAAGCGATCCCGATTTTAAATTAAGAAAGCGATCCCGATTTTAAATTAAGAAAGCGATCCCGATTTTAAATTAAGAAAGCGATCCCGATTTTAAATTAAGAAAGCGATCCCGATTTTATTAAGAAAGTGATCCCGATTTTAAATTAAGAAAGCGATCCCGATTTTAAATTAAGAAAGCGATCAGTGTTCTCCTTTCTAAGGGAACCTCATTGATGACAGTGCATAAACTCAACCAGTCAAGATCAGTTTGATCCAAAAAGTCCTGCAGTAGGGTATATTCAACAATTTAGGAAAAGGTTTATCAGGGAAGGTAACAAAAGACAATGAAGCTGTATTAAGAAATATTCCAAAACTAAAACATTAAATGCATATTCAATTTTGTTTCCAAATAGATAAGTGTCATTTGAACCATTTCCCAAGCAAAAGTTCCTGGAAAGATTTGAGAAGCAACAGTATGGAATTTCATAAGATTTAAAAACCAAAAAACACAAGATTGAACAGCCAGGTAATAGTTGAGAGTGAATGGTTTTTCTATAATTGAACATTTTGAATGCCCAAATTATTAGTTGGAATTTGTCTGATTTATCAATGAATATATAGCATGATCACAGGAATGTTTAATTACAAAATTGGAATGGTTATTGGGACTTACCATACAGTGGGACAATTAAACAAAACTTAACAGTTGAATTCTCATTTAATAAATCATACTATTACACATTCATCACTAACCCCAGCAGAAATACTTGCATGTACAGCATTTTCAACTACAGAAAAGTTAAATGCAGTTAAAATACAAGAATGATAAAAACAAGCTAACATTTCTTCAGAAACAAGTTTAATAGTCCATCTAAATATGCTCAAAATATGGGCAAGTAGTATACATTTTTTCTAATTCAACTTAGATTTTAATTAGAAACAGTAGTGTCAATTTTTCCTCACCTATCACATCTGAAGAAACTGGCATTGAATTTTAACTTACTTTGGCTGAAGTCAAGAAATTCACATAAATTATCTTGCTTGAGATAGCAAATTTTCACAAGGGTTTTGAATTTTGATTGACTAACAAATTAAAATACTTCTGACAGTTAACTGCAACTAAATCTTTTGTCCAAGCTTGAATTTTCCTAAATTTGTTAGCTATAAAATGTGAAGTTAAGGTATACTATGGAGTAGGGGCAGTAGTATTTGACTCTTCATTTGTGATGGGCTATACCTTAGTACGTATGTAGGTTAGAGCTAAAGTTCTACAATTCAGTAAAATATGATAAATATTCTTTCTAAATATGCATTCACTACACAATATTATTCTTCACTTATGGCACAAGTCTTTCAAACTGCCAAACCTTTGTCATAAGAGCCTAGTATTAGGTTTATATTTTTTATTTCAACATTCTTTATCTAGTTCCTTACAGTAATAACATTGTAACATTGTTTACCATATACACTGCTGATGGCAACTGAAACTCATACTTGTTAATCTTCATTGGACTATATAAACAATGTTGAGTTTATAATACAAGTGAATACTACTGTTATGACAATTAGGCATGGACTATATAAACAATGTTGAGTTTATAATACAAGTGAATACTACTGTTATGACAATTAGGCATGATTCTTTGTAAAATACCAACTACAAACACCATACTAAACATGCAGCAGGTTATGCAAAACAAAAACTTATTTTGTTTAAAAATGCCTTATATTTAATTTAAAATTAGGCTAGTTTTGTTTCTTGGAACTTATTTCATTCTGGTTATGTTTGCCTCAAAAGAATTGTATTTTGTACTTTAATACTTGAAAAGTATTTATTTATAATTACTGATGCCAATTTCAAATAAACAAAAGTTAAAATGGTGATATCTGTAGACTGCAAACTAAAAACCAACAACACAAGTGGGAAAAACCAGTATGATAACATACAGAAGACAACTTTGTCTTACCACTACAATTCAGTTTATAGGTTAGCCTACAGGATGAATATTTTATTTCAATTAGACAGACCACTGCAAGACAATTCAACAGTTTGTTACCATTTTAGATATTGACTGCAGCAATTTGAGACAGCAATCCTCTAGTGCACAGTGCCACATCACAAGATGCCAAGTCTGAAGCTGGAAAGGAGAGGATGTCTTGTGCATGTTAGGATTAGTTGCACATGAATGGTACTCCACATTATATTTTATTTAGGATCCACCCCCTCATTAGTTATGGAGCAGTAACTCTTTTGGCTATAGAACACACACACACACAGTCCATCAGAGAATGCAACCACCAATCAAAAGCACAAAAGCTACAAATAGCCTATGGTGGATTTCCCAATCAAACATCACTTGGATTTGGCCCTTTAATATTTATGCTGAACATGTCAGACTTTGGTCATGGACATGTATAATATTTTGTATGAAAATGTGATCCTAGTAGTTCAAGAGAGTTCATTTCCTCCATGACCTAATTCTCCACTTTACCCGTTGTCATAGATATTCAGGATCCTAGAAAAGCCACGCAACTTCAAGAAATTTTGTTATAGTACTAGCAATGAATTCATGACGGGGAAACCAAAGTTTAATAATGAAGATGAAAACAATAGACAAAATTGTAAAACCTTACGACACAAACAACAAAAAGTTATACCTATACAAAAATTACTTAATATGACTACAAATAAGGCATTTCTCATGACTTAGTAAACGCAAGTAAGAAACCGAAAAGCAAACAATAACATTTCTCGAAAACTATTATTAACTCGTTACTGCTAATCGTAAATACCAAACCAAACACAGGAGTCTTACATTTTCGCTATTCCCGCTTTTCGAACTGCTGATGATACTGCTTTGCACGCTGTAAGAATAGAGTTAAGTAAAGCAGTTAAATCACCTGTTGCTCCTGGAAATTTCTTTTGCTCTGCCAAAACATATCGTATTAACGTCATGGCGTTCGTGTCAATCGCTTGACTTGCTGACGACATCTTGCTACATCCAACTAAAATATTAGCGATAAATAACCCAAACTACACTCTTCACCTTTTCCTTTCTTTGAACAGACACACTGCCACTGCACTTTATAATCTTCTTCTACTTCGAGCACGTGCCAAGGCCATAGATGCACACGGCTCTCAGATTCTTTCCTGTCATCTAGTGTTCATAAACAAAATACTTAAATTCTGTTAATAAATGATAAATAAAATTAGTTATTCAAACACATAAAATTAATCACCAAACAAAAAATCAACAAACTCGAATAACTTATTTTATTTGTCTTTTATCTATTGAAAGTTATACTCAACAAATTTGGATTCAGTGTCTTTAGAACCCAGCTAAAGTACTGGAAGTATTTTTAAACCTTTAAAATGTTTTTTATAATCCATTGATCTTGAGAAGTAACAACTTAAAAATGCGTTATTGAGTGATCCAGATTGCTAAAAAGCTTTTAAAAATTGTTTATTTGTATCACTTTATCGACATTCTACTGAAAATGATTTGTTTGAAAATATTTAACCGTTAATATTTTTTCTTTAGTATCAATAATTTAGTTAGTCTACAGGAGGAAATTGTTAGCATATGTATGTTTGGAAGATTTAATTGTCTTAATACGTAATATTTAGTTTATTATCCATAAACTAATGCAAACAGGAAGCATTTTATTTTGGATAAAACAAAACAAACAAACCAAGGACCCTTGTAAATGTGCCCCGCTGCTACAGCGGTAAGTCTTCGGAGTTACAACACTAAAATTAGGGATTCGATTCCCTTCGGTGTACTCAGCAAAGAGCAGATGTGGCTTTGTTATAAGAAAACCCACACACCTTTGTAAATAAAATTATCATTACTGTACTTTTGGTTGTTTTACTGACTTCTTTTTGCACACTAATAGAGAGATTTAAATTGACAAGAAACAAGCATTTAATAGTTTACAAAGTTGTAATTGATTTTAATTACATGAAAAGCTTACAAGCTCATTTTAATAAAATGGTTGGTTTGTGCATCGACTTGCATGTATTGTCGTTCCGTTGTTATCTTCATCATGTATGTTTACTTTGCTTTTAAAAATTAGAAAACAGCTTAAATGGGACAGAGTAAAAAGCATCAAATAAAACAACATTTTGTCAATGTTAACATGTTGATGCCACGCCAATAGTGACAAAACGTTGTTTTTATTTGATATATATATATTCTTTCTAATTCCAGCTATTTTTTTAATTTTTAAAATATTGTAGTATTGGGATATCTCCAACATCTATGTTACGTTGTATTTTAATTACTCAGAATGCTTGGTAAAATCTATAAGATACGTACAAACAAAGAACAAAAATAAATCAATTTTAAGTGCACACTTTTTATTTACAGAACAAAGGGAAACAAATATTTAGCTTAGAGCAAGTCAATCACTATATTTGAAGAACTGAATCCCAAATATAAAGCTGACTTATTTGAAGGTTTGAGATCTCCTGGGCTTGAAAAAGTAAACTGCAAATATCTTTAAAAAGAGTACTTACTCATTTAATTAAGTTAAATATTAAAACATTGAGTTCAAATTTTCGAAAGGAAAGTATTATGATTCTGCTATCCTAAAGACTTAAAGTTCCTATATCCACAAAATCTGGATGGATGTGAACCTAGACCCAGTGAGAAGTCCATAAAACTGTTCATAACACGAAGCTATAGCAAACCAATATACAGATTTCAGCGCATGCTCTTCTGGCCAACCAGAATTCAAAACAAACAAACAAAAAACAACAACTTTAATGAATCACAAAATATTAGTAGATAATATTTTTAAAAATTATTTTTCCTTTTTCTGTAGTATGAACTTTTTACTTCTATGACTACCAATTCTGATTCAAAAACAACAACTTCCTGAAGTCTTTAAGTGAATCATCAATACAACCCACTGCTGCCTTTTTAATTGTATTATAAGACCACTAGTTATTATTTATGGTCGTCTAATAACTTCGTCTTTTTGTTGGCGGAGAGTTAATACTATTACAGCATGTGTAAAAGTGTTAGGACAAATAATATTTTGTCATTTTTTTTCCACTTTATGGAGCTAATTCTTCCATGTCATTACAGAATGTAAATTTCAACACTATGGTAATGCATCATTGATCACTGTTAACAATTGAATGAGCTATGGTGCTGTTACCATTCTTTATAATTCCCATATAGTTGACATACTGTTCAAATTGTTCAATTCTCCTCGGTGGACTCAGCAGATAGCCCGATGTGGCTTCGTTGTAAGAAAACGCACACACACACTGGCCAAATTTAGGGTTGAAATAATTGTCATCGTACTCCATGCAATGGTTTAACTATATGGAAAGAAAATAGCAAAGAGCTAGCATGTGGTACTGGTATAGGCTAGAAGAAATCAATTTAATAGCACACCACAAATACACTTTGATAAAACCAGTGTTTAACACTATATAATTAAGTTTAAGTTTTTTTTTTGTCATGGCATAGCCCAAAAGCGTAGAGAATTGTCAGTAAAGCAGAAAGTTCGTATAAAAGCTTTACATGATACTGGTTGGACTATTTGACAAATTGCTGCAGATTAACTCACCAACACTGTCAGGTACATCATAGACCGTGAGACCGAGACAGATAAATTTTAAAATGAAAGGAAAAAGTACAACAACTAAAATTAATGATACTGATATTAAGTATCTTCATTTAAGTAATCTTCGGGACAGAAGTAAGATTGCCACTGAATCTCAAGCATGAGATAAACGATCATGTACCAAATGACACAAATGTAACGAGATTTACAGTATTAAGAAGACTCAACAAGAATGAAAGATTTGGTCATGTAGCAGTTAAAACGCCTTTACTTCGATCTCCAAATATTGTCAAGAGACAAAAAACTTGTCAAAAAGTACAAAAACTAGACTGTTGGTGATTGGAAAAGGGTGTTATGGATGGATGAGCTTAAGTTTGAAATACGTTATTAAAATCGTAACATGTACGTCCTGCGGGAAAGAAGTGAAAGATACTTACTTCAATGCATAACACCTACTATGTTGAGGTTGCAGAAATATTTGCAAGATAGATGAATTAATTGACTAGCGCAAGTACCATCAGATACTAATCTGTCATGGTAAATTCATTGGTTTGCGTATTATTGGTAAAGTATTCTACTACCAATAAGATAATGATCCCAACCCTCAACCAACCTATGCTGAAATTTGGGATTTGACAGACCAAAACTTGACAAATGAAAAGTTACTTCCAAAGAAATTTTATAGGGGTGTATTACAGACATTTGAAGTGAAATCTTAAAAGACACTTTGCTTAAATATTTTGAAATAATGTCTGAAAGACTGTATGCAGATATTAAAGCAAAAGGAGAACACACGAAATATTAACTGTTTGTTGAATTCAAGAACTTCCACTGAGTTTCTGTTGTACTAAATATGAAGATTAAAAATTTCGATGTTTCATTTGTAATTTACCTTCCATTAATCTTCAAAAGTAGCCTGAAATCTAATTTTTGACTTTGTTCTAACACTTTTGCATAGTACCATGTAAATACTTTTTTGAGTCCTGCCACAACGTTTTTCGGCTTTATAGATAAACCTACCTCAGCAAGGGATGTCAAAAAGTTCATCACTATCGTATTCGTAGCAGATACAGAAGTTTCATGTCAAATAAATTAAAATCTCAAATATGCAGGAAATGGAGGAAATAACGGTGGTTGATAATGACATTCTTAAGAGTAACAAAGTTTCACTGATTGTCGTGAGTCTTGAAGTTGTCTACTGAAGCTCTATATGGCGATGGTAAGAAAAACAGATGACGCGACAAGCGAAGAAGAAAGCTCATATAAAAAACTCGTCGGTTATACAAGAAGTACCATCATTAATTATGGGATTTCTGATAATGTGGCCAGTCATAATTCAGTCAGTCATTGTTTGGTTTGGAAACTGCAAATAGTAATTATTATATCTCGTCGATATCTTCACCCAAATCGAATAGGTTTTAGTTTTTACTTTTTATCTCTGCTACCAAAATACCACTGGTCGAGAGCGAGATCCTTCTGCACTTACAAATAAATTTGCGTTTTCGATATAGTTTAATTAAACTTTGAAATAATTAAGTAATAGGCAGTACTTTCCTGTTGCTTCTCTCTTAAAACAAAATAGCCCATGCTCATCTTCGGACAGTTTCCAGTTGCTATATAAAACAAAACTGTATTAAACTGTTCTCAAACAAATATTGCTAAAGCTGTGAAGGCCAGAAATCCGTGTTTCAAAGCTGAATGAGACTCATGGGAACCTATCAAAATCAATAGATATAATGAACATATACTGATCAATAATGTTTGATAGATTTCAAATTAAACAATAAAAGTATATGATGGGATTGAACAAGGAGACAAGTTTCTTACGATTTCTATATATATTTCTTAAAAAAAATTCAAATTTTTGGCCTGAGCATGTCTCAGTGACTAGTGTGCCAAATTGTGGATATGTGGGTCCAATGTTTTCGTCTTCCTACCATGGAAAAAATCGCACTACATCCCTTTTGGGACTGTGAGTATGTTAGAATAGTAGTGTTTAAACTCCACTATTCGCTGACACAAGAGAAACCTAGTAGTTTTTTGCGGGCGCCATTGACAAGCTCTTTTATATCTATGTTATCGGTTAAAATTTAGAGACTGTTAACACAGACAGACATTGAGTAACTTTGCGAAAATACTGAAAACAAATAAACCCTTCTTTGATGTATTACATAATCGCGACAATTAGTTCCGTCTTCTGAGGCCCTTTCAATAAAAACTGGTTATCACTTTTCAGTTTCAAAGCTTTTGAATTACCTGAAATATAATTCGTCAACTTTTCACCCTTTTACAGAAGTGATATTGTAACAATTATGTCTGTAGTTATGTGAGTTATATAAGCCTCAAGTCTGTACGTAAACTTAAAATGTAGATTATATGCATCATTCCTGTGGATACTATAGTTGGTATGCACTAGTTAGCAGACATTAACTACTTGCAGACATCAGTGCATGTACATTGTGGGTAACCTGACATTATGGCAAACCTTCGGATGAATGGTCACCTCTCTGAATATAAAACTTAAATTTAGAACATTTATAAAAATTGTTTTTAAAATAACATTTATAAAAATTGTTTTAAAATAACATTTATTCAAATTTTGAGAAAGAATCTGTATACAATTTATGCATTAAATGAATAAGGAAGTACTAACATAAAGCACGATTGCTGTATTTTATCACTACATTTTATACACGTGGTGTTTTCCCTATGAATTATTTAAAACCGAAATTAAGGTATTTTATTCAACTGTTTCTAACTGCAAGTCTACACAATGACCATTTATGTTTTGGTCATCGGTGATATCAAAATCCGATTATTGCTGTTATAAGCCCTAGCCTTTTAGCTGAGCTACTAGGGAGAAAAAGAAAAAGATTTAGAGAATCAGATATTTCAAAATTTGTTTCACCAGACAGAATTTTGTACCTCAGTTTACGACTGGCATGAAAGATGACAGTCTGTCTGATAAAGAAATAGTTTTATCATAATAAATAATTAAAGTGACACTGAAATACCAAAATTGTGGACTGATTCTTTTCTTTTCTTTGTACACGTTTCACAGGAAAGAGTGAAGTAATACCGTTAGGTTTCATGTTTTTTTTTTATTTTTATTGTGACTGTATCTGGAATGAGCCTTCAGTTTGCTGGCTAAATCTGAGATATATTACAAAGGGTTCTTGTCTTGATTCCTGCCAAGAAACATGTTCTTACTTTTCTTAAATTTCTTTCTTCTGTTAATGTCGGAAATCCAGTGTCTCATTCCAAAGCTGCTTTTCTATTTTTCTCTTGAATTACACTCGTTCCGTTCATTTGCATCTTAAGTGTTCTTATACTCCGTACATTGTTGTGTCCTCACTTATTTGTTATATTCAAAGTTTGCTGTGCCTACAGTTGATCTGTTCACGATTAATAAAGGTATGTGTATTTCACTCTACAACTGTGTCTTTTGCATTTCATTTCACTCCTTAAACCTCCACACTCGAATTTAAAATGTTTCTTTCTTCACTTTCCAGACACCTATAGGTTACAAATCACTCAAGATTACCCCAATATAACAATGCTTTAACAGTTTATAGCCGTGACCAGGGTTTTGTTAAAACTAGGTTTGTGCTGAGTTGAATATAAATAATTATCTTTTTCTGCTGATTATATGCTGTTATTTTTGTATTTTTGCAGCTCTTAAGACTATTTATCTTACTGTTTGATGGAAAAAAAATCAATGCTAGAATGGAGATAAATAAACTTGGACTAGAATAAGGTTAAAGGACCATCAAGACACAAGTGAGAGTTCAATCTTGGTAGTAGAATGCTGCATGAACTCCACCAAATACTCCTGTTTTTTACTCTCTGGTCTGTTATTATTCACAATAAAGACAAATTAGAATTGTTGGCAGAGTCAGCCAACCAAGGCCTTCTGTGTGAAGAAGAAAAAAAATAAACAGATTATATGTCGCCAAGACGAAATGAGGTCCCATGAGGAAGCTTCTACAGTACTCATCAGTTATGAGTCTCCAACATTCCACTCTTCCAGAAAATTCTGAAGTATTTGTATCATCTGTAAAAAAGGATGCATTTGGAGGGTACATTATACTGACCATCACAACTGCCACAAGATGTGAAAAGAAATAATTTAATGAGCTAATACCGAGCTTTGGAGAGTTGGCACTAAGTAGTGTCAGGTATATCTGGTGTTTGAAAATGTGTTCATTACCCTAGTTGAGACAATAGGTATTTTGTCTTCTTCGACAGCACTGCGCTTAGATAGTATCAAACGAGTGCCTGAAATATGCATGTATTCTGAAGCTACAGACCATGGTTTAATACTCTTAATAGCTCAAAAGAGGACTAATTCAGTATAGTAATTAGCCTAATTCTTGAAATTCAAAACCTGGTAAATGGATGAGTCACTCTGCAGGTCAAAGACGACAAAGCTGCTGTGGGATTAAGAAGTAAACGCTCAGTTCTCATAATTTCATACAGAGTGCTTTAGAATAGTAGCTAGAGTTTCAGCAGACATTTTTATTAGAGAATTTTATAAAGTGCTTTCTCATTACGTGTGCCATATCATTGGAGTAAGGCGACTTATCTATAAATTTGAAGGAATCCTAGTTAACACTTGAAGCATTGTTATGACTCTTGAATGAATGGGCTTTTCTTGTACAGCTACGATTAGATTCGAAATATTTGCTATTTGACTATTTGCCGAAAAACATTTTAACTGTTTTAAATGCCAAAGTATTCATGTTCTATCTAATTGTAGGTTTTCTTCCAGGTGTTTAATAGACCCCATTCTCTAAATGTACAGCAACTTACATTATTTTTGCCAATCGTAGTGAACCATGTCATGCTAGATTTTGGCAGAGCCACAAGTATCTTAAAGGCATTAAGTTTGAATAAATGTTACTTGAGCTGAAGCAAGGTAATTAATTCACCACTCTTATTAATGATGATAATTTTTATGCCAGTGCACTTTCTTGGGAAGTACTTTTCTCCCATTTTACAAATAATGTAATCGTAAACATTGACTAAAAGACATTGACTTTTGTTGTAGTTTAATTGATCAAAGTGTCCAAACTATTTCTACATCATTTTCCTTCCAGAATTTTGAATTACACTTAGATTTTGTTGCTCTTATCACACGAATTATTAAGAGATTTTCACAAACTAATAAATACTTTGAATGCATTAGAGGTATTTCATGAGAAGTTTACAAACATTTCTAGTTTGTAAATTTGGTTACTAAAGATGTTTATTATTTTCTTTAGTTTTATGGTAGTACAATATTTTACATGTTTTCATTGGAATGATCACAGCCTACATGTTCATGACCTCGAGAGGTTGACAACTCTCTTTTATCTGTTATTTTTGTAATGCAAATTTTGACTTTATACATTTATTAACTATAATTTCCATTTCAGGAACATGGAGATCTATGTTGTCAGATTATGCAAGATATCTTTTATCTAATCCGTATGAAATGTGTATTTCATTAAAACAAAATTACTACAAAGTGTATGAGTCTCCTTTCTGAACTTTAGGAATCTATCGCCATTGTTTTGGCTAATAAAATATAAAATTATTGTTATTTGCTTGGATATTTATTGAAGACATTTTTAACGTTGTACGAACTGATAACTTGTTTGGAATAGTTATTTATTTTTGAATACTAGAAGTGTACTTAAGCTGGTTAAACAATTTATATGCAACATAATTTTCTGTGTTAAATTTAATAATACTCAATTACGTCTTCTTATTTTTATATTTAATGGAGTCTCCTAGGAACTGAAATTTATTCAATACCATTTTATTATATTTAAAAAATCTCTTTTAACTATAGAGATTATGTGGTTATTTTGTGCAAACGATGTTTATATCTCATGACATAGCTGCAATTTTGACATAGTTTATTCTGTTCAGGATAGTTTGATTAAACTTGATACAGGGGCTTCTAAGAGGGATTTTCAATCATCTCATTAAATACTTGTTTGCTGACAATTTTCATAGCTACACAATGGGATACACATGAAGAATATCGAAACCTAATGTTTAGTGTTGTAAGGGTTGTCAGAGACTTTCCATTGACTCAGTGGAAGGGTCCATGAATGGTATAATCAATTAAAAGTGAAGCTATGCTTTAGAACAGCTAAAAATAATTTGGAAAAACAATAGTATAGAGAAGATATTAATATATGCAAAGTAAATAAAGTGATGTTAGCAATTGTCTGTGTTTTTTTATATTGGTTACCTAGGGCTCCAATGTGTATGAACAATGAATTCTGAGGAGCATGTGTAATACAGGAACAAATCACAGGAGTGTGAATTTTGTTCAAGTTTCTTTACACGTTATTTTCGTTCCTTAAAAATGGGTATACGTCAATGCATTACATCTGTTTGAAAGTCACAGGAAAGTTTAGTTAGGATTAACAAGTACATTAAGTAATGACAAATGATTTTTTTTGTTGAATATATTGTTAAATTTATTAGGATGTCCAGAAATAAATGTCGTTTTTGAACTGCGAAGTTTGGAAAAGTATAAGCCAGTGTTGTAAAACATGTTTAATCAAAGTAAGCACCATTATGCCAACGTGTAACGATGCTGTTTATGTCACTGTTGCAGAAATCAGAGTTTCTATGGTCAATGAGCTCCCTGAAAGCTTCTTCTGCAGCTTTTTGGTTTTGAAAGCATTTATTTTTCAAAACGTTGTCAAAGTGCTTGAAAAAGTGAAACTCTGTAGGGGAAAAGTTTGGGAAATAAAGTGGATGAGGCAGAACTTTGCTTCCCAATTTATTTAATTTTTGGAGCGTCATCAATGATACGTGGGGATGAGCATTGCCATGAAAAAAATAGGGCCCCTTCGATTGACTCTAGCTGGTTGTTTCTCTCGCAACTTTTGATGCACATCGGCCAGTTCTTGACATTATTTGTCCACTGTGATTGTTTCCCCTGAATTCATAAAGTTGTAGTGAATGATGCTGGCCGCAGTCCACCATACAGTCACCATGATCTTTTTTTGGGGAAATGCTTTGATGACGTTTTTGCGATCGAACCATTGTGCAGATCGTTTCCGATTATCGTACAGAATCCACTTTTCATCGCAAGTCAATATCCGTTCAAGAAATGGATCATTTCAGTTCCCCAGAAGAGCATGTCACATTATTACGATTTTGTTGATTTTCAGTTCAGATCATGCGGAACCCAATTACCCAAACTTTTCCTATTTCCAATCGCACTCAGGTGGTTGGCAATGCTTGATATGCTTGTGCCTAGCTTTTCTATAAGTTCTCGTACTGTTGTACGAGGGTCTATCTCAACAGCTTCACTTTATGTGTTTTCATTTAAGGATGGTTTCCTTCCACGACCTTCGTGGTCTTCAAGGCATTAATCTCCACGTCGAAACCTTGGGAACCAACGCTGAACTTTACTTTCAGTAACATATCCATGGTCAAATGCCTTGTTGATGTTTCGTGTGATTTCGGTAGCTTTTCGTCCAACTTTGAAGCCAAAGAGAAAACTCAGACGAAAGTCCTTCTTGTCCATGCTGCCTTGGCGGTTGCGAAACTCTGAGTAGAGTTGAAACAGCAGACAATTAAGACAATTTATAAGCGACAAACGTTGGATTAAACCAGCCAACCAACCAATGATAAGTTACTCAATATTCAGCTTCTAAATGTCATCGTGAGAATCCAACATTTATTTCTGAACAACCTAATATTATATTCTCACAACAATAAAACTCTGTATTTATTGAATAATATGTGTTTTTAATATAAACTGATAGCAACCAGTATTATTGTTGATACAAATGGCAATAAAATGCTAATATCATCTATAATGAAATTTAATATTATCTACAATAAAAAATGAAAATTCTATGATGAAGGAAAGTGTTTTTAGAATTTTTTTCAGAACAGTGTCTTATTATGGAAATTTTGCGTTAAATGTATAGTAATTCTAAATTATATTGTATGTTTTTTAAAAAAGAAACTAGATACTATTTAGAAACTCTTCACTGAAGGATGTAACCTGGTTAACTGCTTCCACTATTAGAAGGAAAAAATCATAGAATAACTGTGATACCTATTTGATTTAGAAATAGTTAAACCAGCTTTGTCCTATTTGTGACTCTTCTTAATGTGTTCATAATTCAAATTTTGTATTCCTATATTTCTTATATATATATTCTTAGTAAGGCGACATTGCACTCATATCACATGGCCTCTGTCTCTCTTTCATTCAGAATTTACTGTATCAAGCTCTTTTATCTTACACATGTGTTTGGATGTACAAAATTGTACCCTGAACACTGCCTTCCAACCTTATTGTTGCTTCTTGGGTATTTTTGGCTACAATATCTTAAGTGAACAAGATATTACTGTCTTCAGTTTCTTTCCCAGAGACAGAGAACCAATTTCAGTTTAATTTGTATACACTAATGTTGTTAAATTTTGTAGCTTCATGTTATAACAGGCATATGAAAGTCATTGGTTTTATCAATTTCTTTCTCATTGGTTATTTGATGGCATATTAGCAGAATATATTCTATCTAAACGTCTATGTTATGTCTGCCCTTATTTTTGCTTTCATTAATACCTTTCTCTTTTCATATACATGGATGACTTATTTGGACCCTGTACAGTGTGTTAAATTTGTGTCTTTCTTTTCTCTTCTATTACCAAAACGTTTGGCTTCTATATTATACAATAATTTTTTTGGCTTAATTACTTATTTTTCTTGCATTGTTTCTTCTGTTTTAGTTTTTATTCCAGTTCTCTTGGTAATCTTTACTTTTTAACATAGTTATCTCTGAGAATGCCATTTTTGCTTTATCAGTTAGGTTGTCTTCACTGCATAGTAGGTTACAGTCTTTATAGTTTTAGGTCTAACTTTCAATTCAATTACTCTTCTACTGAATATATTCTGTATTTGATTACTAACCTAATTTCCAAATCTTGATGTACTTTTCACAAGTATGGACAATAAAACATTTAATTTTTCTGCAAAACACTCTTCTTCTTTTAATTTCAGAGATTTGATTGTCCTCGGAGGACACAGCAAATAGCCGATGTGGCCTTGTTATAAAACACAAACAATTTTCCAGTTTTTTGAGGCTTATTCGGATCTTCCATCATAAACCGCTTTTCACGTTACAAACAGAAAAAAATGTAATATTAACTTCTAATGACTCATAGTTCAAAATGTACAACCAGCTGCAATTGTCCTACAAACTGTGAAACACGAAATTCCAATGAACTGTGGTTCAAAATTCACAATCAGTTGCAATTGTCCGAAGCCTCCCACGTATGGTATCTCATAGTATTATTGTCGAGATAAGAAACTTGTCTAGCAGGAAAGTTGCTGTTGAAAATGCTGCTAGTTTCTCTTCACAAGTGCTTATCGAAGAGTTATACAACCAGATATCCTGTCAGGAACACCATATATTGGTTTTTAAACGTTTAACCCCCATTGTGAAATAATTCAGTAAAAATCCTTAGCATCATTATGATCTATAAAAGTTGACCCTGTGGTGATTGGTTTTGAGAAGTTCTCTATTCAGCTATTTGTAGCTAATCTAACTCAATTTTTAGTGAGAGAAATATAGAACATTGTCTTAAGTTGCCGATACAACACTAAGTGTTCTTCTTTTGGTTGAACTATTTATTTCTGAGCTAATTATTTTGCCATTTCTTCTCAGTATGCCAATTGTCGATATTCATATAACTGGATTTGTTCAATGTCCTAAATTACTTAAGGTAAAATAATTAGACATTCAGAGCTATACCAAGTATAAGCAGTAAAAATATACCTATATATATTTTTTCTCAAATAAACGTAGATTTCTAAAACTTTAAACCTTCTTTATTTCTGAAAATCTATCTGATTTATAGTGTTTTTCCTGAAAACTCTCATTTTGCTGGACAATTGCCGAAATCATTTAAACGTATGCACAAGTAAAATATACTTAAATTAAACCGTATTTTTTTCTAAAATGCTTATTTTGCATTGGAGTTTTGTGGCTTTTATGATTAAAGTTATTGGGGGTGGACTACACGTTTCTAAGCATTCAAGAAATTGAAACAATTTCCAAGACACTTTGAAACATCTATGCAATAATTTTCACAACAATAACCTGCATTTATTTTTCTTTGTTGGGTCTATACTGTCTGTCGTCCTTTATGGGACTCATTCCATTATGATTCTTAAGGTCTAATTCATGACTTAGGTAGTTAATGATGATATTTGGACCTCAACATGACTAAAATCTCTGCTTTTACATTAATACAATACACAGCCACGTCAATGAAAATATATTTGTACTGTCCATGCAGGTTTTTTGGAAGTGATCATTTTCTATGTTCCAGAAAGTTATATTTGGTTCCAACCATAAAACGTTTGTGTTTCATACCTCATGGTTGTTTACCGGCGAGAGCATGTTTCTCATATTGCTATAATCTTTCTTGTGTTATCCCTGAAAATAGTTTTGCTGGTTCTTTGTGAATAACTTAGTAGAGGATGTACAGTTGTCTTTTCACCAAACAAGACACTTTCAAACATCTCACCAGAGGGTTTTATGGAGGGTTGTTGAAATTGACAAGCTTATCGCAAGTCATTATCAGGATTGTTGAAATCTATCTTGTCATTTCAGACAGAATAATTAAATGTTTATTGCATTTCTTATACCGTAGTCAGTTAATATAAATTAGGCCTTGCAAGTGGTATTCTTGGCAAATTTTATGTAGTAATGCTACAAAATTCATTCCTATCTTGAACATTTAGGTTTTCTTTCGAATTTTCATAATATTCACTGTATGCCTTTGAATACTGTCCAACTTTCTAATAGTAATACAACTTCAGAAATTTAAGTCCTATGTTGAGTCTTTTTTTTTTTAATAGGGTTAATGAACCAGCTTTACTCCTCAGCAATGGACATAGTCTCTCAATATCTTTGCAACGTTTGGAAAACACTTGTTTTACCTTTTGTGAACTCAAAACTACTCTATAACAATGAAATACTACTTTTGGAAATGACTTCATTCGTGTTTTGATGATATCATATACTTTATATTGAACTTATTCAGTGGGATTACTGTTTGTACCCATGGTCTTAATTTTGATGGTGTTTGTTGGCCCTATTCGATTTATCAACCCATATCATGTACAAAACTTTAAATGTATAGTTAGTGTCAGTTCCACAATAGAGTATATAAACTGTATGTCTCTCTCCTGGCTAAAATGTTTTCTTACAGAGTCGTTTCGTTGATTTTCTGGAGTTTTGGTTTATTACCCAGTCTAATAAATGCTGCTATATTATTAACATCTTCCTTTAATAAATGCTGCTATATTATTAGCATCTTCCTTCAATAAATGCTGCTATATTATTAGCATCTTCCTTCAATAAAAACTATTTACGATGTTTTTTTATGGTTTAGCGGTTGACTTTGACAGTTAGGTATAAAAAATTTTCATATTTGCATTTCATGAAAACTTCCAAGATACCTTGACTATTATCATTCTATTTTGATTTTCTTCACTTAATTTAATTCATACAGTCGCGTTGAACACTGGCTTTCAAGGGTTTGAAGACCAAGGTTTTATAGCAAGTATACTGTAGAAAACAATTCTTTCTTACGAATGGAACAGTTCATGTTGCCAGAACAGCTAATTCTTAAATATTTGCACATCATCTGAGCATTTCATACTTGGAATAATGTATGGGTCTAAGCCGGTATTAACCGATTTTTCTTTATATAGTTGTAATCTAAAATCTGTCCTTATCATATCAATCATGAAGCCACCTATACTTACAAAAAGTACTTTTTACGTTAGCATTTTCCTGTTAATATTTCTGATACTAATCAATACCGTATTTAACTAATATCAGTGATAATAAACTAATACACACCTACAATAACAAAGTAACCAATTATATCACGCCACAGTATAACGACCTCACTTATTGAAAATAAGTTTAGTATTTTAGTATACTATGTGCGAGCTTTATATACACTGATAATCTTAGATACATCACTATCAAATGCTACTAGCTATAATTACAAGCATTTAGATGCTCTAGTAACTATTGCTAACAACTGGCGAATAAAAATTAAGTAACTAAATATATCATAACTATATAAATTATCTTTTGAGCTATTATAAACAAGAATAGATTCACAATGACATATAAAACTATTTTATGACTGGCATTTGATTATACCTATTACGACTCAAATTATTGTAGTTATATATTTACTTTACTAACTGAATCTATCTAATTACCATTAAATATAGTCACGTTTCTCACTTGAAAACCTATAAACTGGATAATATAGAACATTAGTTTTATACAATCGGTAACACTAATATTATGGTGTTAGAAATCGCTGTTTTTGTAAATAGTTTTAACGTGTGAGATACGTGACTCTACAGTCCCTTTCATATGAAGTGTATAGGGTAATCCAGGGCATTAAGAAAAGTGTTCAATAGAAAGAAACTAGACAATAAGAGGAAAGGAGTTAAAACTAAATAGTGGTAGATAAGTGAGTAACGCTAAACTTAGATTTAATATTTTGGGGTTGAAGTGGAATAGTGATGAAGGTCAAAGCTTTATGAGATGGTCTGCTTTAGTTTTCATTCTTGCATTCATTAAGAAGAACTATAGAAAATTAAAATACTTCTAAACAATTTTGTTTTTTTCTCTCAACTATGTTATTGTCTCATATCTGAAAAAAACTGTAAACATTTTAAAGAAAATTAACAGATATTAATAATTTTTATTCACTATCTAAAACGTTATAGATAACAAAATACTGTTAAATGCAGCCTAATATGCACAATCCGAAAACAAGATGATAAACTTTATCAGCCTCATTTTATATGTAATTAGGTATTTATCTTACTATTTTATTATTTTCTAATTCCAAAGTCTGGTGCTTAACAAAGTTTCAAACGTTTCTAATAAAGTATTGCTGTGAAAGTGGACGATATAACGAGCAGGGATGTGCAGCATTAAGAATAGTCCACATTCTACAAATGACGTAGGTAAATTGGAAAGAATAAATCATCAGTTTTGAAACTTGGATAATTTTGTAACTGCAAGATTTCCTTTGCCTAGAGAAAGTAATATACTATATGGAGCTAATTGGCTTTAGGATTTACTGTAGTTTATTTGCGACATCATCTGTCATCAATGGAGTAGGAACGGAGGTTTCTGGTCTTATGCAGACAACTTATATTTTAGCTCTCAAATGTTTAAATATATGTAAACAGCTTTTGTGCTCAGAGATATAGTGGGGACGATTACGTTATATTGAATGTATTATTATACAATTGTCACATTAACGATTACGTTATATTTAATGTATTGTTATACAATTGTGACATTAGCGGCACAGATTATACACATGCATGCACACTACTAAATGTTTGAATTGGGTGGTTCCCTCCTGTTCCCAACGTTAAAAGTCTTCATACTCCATTGAATAGTAAAGGTATAATTAGAAAATGAATATGGTGTTCCTTATACAACAGAACATTTAGATAACCGTCTTATTTCAGGAATAAATAGATAATTCTAGAATTTGTGCTTCACAAGCACAGCTCGATTTTCTGGAGTAAAGAACAAAACTACACAATAGGTTATTTGTACTCTTCCCACCACGAGTATCGAAACTCGATTTTATCGTTGAAGTCCGCAGACATCGCTGTTCGACTAAGGGGCACAAACAGAATAGTTTATAACATAAATCAATGGGTACGTGGAAGGAGGGTTTGCACGTATTTTATAAGATGATAGCCAATAATTCAAGAATTAAAGAAATAGAAATACGTCTCAAAAGTTTTCGAATTTTCTAAAGTTTAAGGAATGTAACAGTACATAACAAACATATCCTGTAAAGCAACCCTGTACTGCTAAAGAGCTTTTACATGTTTGAGTATGTGCAGGATGACGAACCTGTCATTGTATTGACTCATATGTTTAGTATTGGATATCAAAACTCCTTACTATCGATCAGTGCCTGTTATTTAACTTTCTGTTGAGAGAATAATGAGATATAAACGAAAAAGAGAAAAGAAAAACACGTATAAAAATGTACTAGTGAGTAGAAAAAAAAGAATCGTAGGTCTTTGCAGTTATTAGCAGAAACGCCACCTTAGAACGGTTGCTTGTACTAGTAATTGATAGTCGTAGTATTCATATCTCGTTGACAAAATTTAGAAAAAGTGAACATTTTCTTGAAAGAGGACTTTTTTTTTCTTCTGGGAAGCGTATGTGTGTTTTTCTTATAGAAAACCCACATTGAGCTATCTGTGTAGTCCACCGAGGGAAATCGAACTCTTTATTTTAGCATTAAAAATCCGAAGACTTATCGCTGTCCTGACGGGGATCTTTAGGGGAAGCACTGCACTGGAAGTGTTAGGATTGCGCTCTTTAGTCATACACCACTCATTGCATCAAAATAATTCAATGTACAAAGATAAAAAAATTAACAATATTACTGATATAAATTGTAATATTAAAAGTGGTACCATGTACTAAAAATAATAACAGTTTTTATGGACTCCAGTTTCTCAGTACTACGTTTAAAAATTATATCAATAAAGACATAACCAAACCCTTACGTATTGTCCTAGTGAAAGTTGTGTTCTTTTTGTAAGGAGAGTAATTTTATTTAAAATTGAGTTTTGTTATAAAGAAATGGTTGTTACACATACCACAATTATTTTTATAATTGTCTGAAGTGTGAATATTCAAAGCGTAAACATTTTTTTAGGCATGTTTGTTTGTGGTGCCATTCAGTAGATGGCAAAGGAGGCTTGGTTATGTACAAAAATAGTAACATTATAGTAAGATATTGTCATATTAGCCAAGTAAGGCCATGTTATTATTTCAGTTTAGGCGAGCTGTGTCAAAACCTGTTATTCTAGATTAAATGAGCTATATAGTAAATTTGTCCCAGTATAATCCAGCCGTATCAAAGAGTCATCATTTTAGGGTAATTGAGTTATATAACAAATATATTATTCCATTTTAACAGAGCTGTATAATAATTTTATTATTGCTGTAAAGTTTATGTTAAATATTGCCTTTAATTATTTTCTAATGGAATTCAAAAGAAAACACAAGTATGTGATAAACACTATTATTTTGTTGGGTGATACCGTAACGCAGTATTAACATTATAGTTATAGTAAGTATGCATAATTGTGTAGTAAAACAATGGTGTTGTAGCTAGAGGTTAAAGTGTGTTATCACTTGTCGTTTGCTTTTTTTTTTTCATGTAAAAGGGTATGTTATGTATTAAATGTTGCCACACTTGTTTAAATAAGCTATGTAATAAATGTTAGTATGTTTTAGGTGATATATATAATGAAGTTTATTACACGTTTAGCTGCACTATATAATACATTTTATTACATCAGTTGAGATGAGCTATATATTAAATATTATTAGATCAGTTTAATTGAGTTTTATAATAAATGTTATTAAACCAGTTTATTTGAGCTATATAATAAATGACAGTACACCGTATTAACTGAACTATATAATAAACGTTATTTGTTCCACAGTCTGAGATGAATGTTATTTAAAAGTTGCTGCATAACTTTTCTTAAGCGATATGTCCAGTGTTATTATTAAAGTTTAGCTGATTTTTATTTAAAATGAGGCACACATTATAAAATATCTCCTTAGCAGAATTAAAAAATTTAAAGCATACACTGTTCCAGAGAATAAGTAGTAAAATATTAATAAATGTGAGAGAAATCTACATGTTTCTTATACTTTCTAATTTCAGATACCATATCGATATTTTCAAAAATGACTAGGTAACGGTAATTTGAAAATAGATCAAAGTTAACCGCCTGTGTAGATATGTGTAAATTATATGTTTTCCATTAAACGTTAAGTATTACTCTTCATAACTTGTCGTGGGAGGAAGGATCGTTTGTGCTTACAGGTTCTTCCATACTAGACACGAGTGAAGCAAGCCAATTATTTAGTAATGTGTTGCGATGCGAGTTACGTTGCTTTGAGAAGTTTTTGCTTCATTAAAATAAAATTTCTTTCTTTCCTAGTTGCATGAACTGATAATAACTGAACAACCAGATTAACTTGGACGAGAATAATAAAGATGATGTAG
This sequence comes from Tachypleus tridentatus, assembly GCF_004210375.1. Taxonomy (NCBI): domain Eukaryota; kingdom Metazoa; phylum Arthropoda; class Merostomata; order Xiphosura; family Limulidae; genus Tachypleus; species Tachypleus tridentatus. The sequence goes on along the minus strand of NC_134825.1, from coordinate 99,109,304 downwards.
TAGTTAAAAACAACAATTCACTAATAATAGTATTATAATAACGTTGCACTTTAATACATTATAAAACAAAAATAACCGTAGAAAAACTTTGTACAGGGACGCAACCGGGAATGTAAAATGTTGTATATATTGGTGCTTGTTTCATCAGTGTGGTTTTCAAGATCCAGCAGTCAATCAAAAATGTGTCATTTTTCTTTCCAATAGTTACCAGCTTAACTAGTTGTTTATGTATAGACTAAATCATCAATAATCAGAACGTCTATTTTTTTTATTATTCATTAGTCTCCTTTTGATCTACCTATCAACTCTTCTGTCCAAAACCGTCCATTGATGTGTATGAGGTTTTTTTTTTTTTGCATTTTTCTAAATTATATAACGGAGTTTATAACTTTATGATATATTATAATGTGTAATTATAATGTTATATAAACGGTAATGGTGTTTATAACTGTTGATCTTATATGGCTTAATTTTTTTTTTTCCATTCAACTGTTTCTTTTATTTTTTCGTAGATCCAGACGATATTTGCTCAACCATTCTTCATCTAGCAATTTATTTATCTGTCTATTTGATAATGTTGGTTTTTAACCTATTTATTTGGCTACTGATTATTATTTATGACTCCCAGTGGCACAGTAGCAGGTCTGCAGACTTATAATGTCCAGAAACTAGGTTTCGTTGCCCTTGGTGAGCAGATCACAGATGACCCTTTGTGTAGTTTTGTGCTTAACAACAATTATTAGTTACTTAACTTGTAAGTTCAGTAATTTTCAAAACATAATCCAAAATAATTTGATTAGACTAAAAATACATTTATGCGTAGCAAATATGTAATTAATGTGTATTTACAGATGATATGTTAAATAAAATAATATATAATTAATGAGTTATTAATTAATTAGGTATAAATAATAAGCAGATTACAACTTTATGTATAATTAATGGTATATAAGTCAAAGGTTTTAACTGATATTCAAAGAAAATTGAATATTCATATTTTAATTATGATTACGTCTCAACCACAGACGGCGTATTGCTAGGGCCTCATTGTACATTGCAAGGTGATGTCTTTAAGTCATCATCATCAGGAGGCATATTGCTAACACTGATCAAGTTCTTAGAAAGAACTTTACTACTTTGGCAGATTGAAATAAACACATAAGTGTAGGAGATTTTTAATCCTGGTATCAACATCCTTTTAATTTAAGCAAAAACCATCCAGTGCATCTGTTATTTCGTTGAGTGTTTTTAAGTATTTTTAGAATAATAATACAAAAAGTTATTGTCAAAACATTTGAGTTGTATATATTAAATTTATCATATAATATTTCAATTTATAGGGCCATAAAAACTAATTTATTGACAATTTTACATTTCAAAACAGATATTTTAGGAATAACACAAAATAAAATATGAACGAGCTACATACTACTAGATAGCTAAGATTAAAATAACTTTAATACAAGTCTAGTATCTATTCATTTGTGTGTAATTCTTGTATACTCTCTACTCGGTTAGGCCCGGCATAGCCAAGTGTGTTAAGGCGTTCGACTCCTAATTCGAGGGTCGTGGGTTCGAATCCCGCTCGCACCAAACATCTGGCCCTTTCTGCCGTTGGGTAGTTATAAAGTGACGGTCAATCCCACTATTCGTGGGTAATAAAGTAGCCCAAGAGTTGTCGGTGGGTGGTGATGACTAGCTGCCTTTCCTCTAGTCTTACCTTGCTAAATTAGGGACGGTTAGCACAGATAGCCCTGAGTAGCTTTGCGCGAAATTCAAAACAAGCAAACAATTCTACTCGGTTATACTCATGATCTGAATATTTCTATAAAATCGGCTGTTAACAAACCTTCAAGTATTAAGTAGGGGATTACAATTTCAGTTCAATTGTTTAGGTGTCTAGTTAAAAAATTATAATCAACTTGCAAAATGTTAGCGTGATAAGGCTACAAACTTACTGTCCACCAACTAGGGGACGAATCCAAACGATTAATTTTAATTACACACGAACTTCAGTTTCGAAGGATATATCTTTTATCCACTTTGAAAGGCGACAGCTACAAGCCTCTAATGTGATAGAACCTAATTACAGCTACAAGCCTCTAATGTGATAGAACCTACTTAAGCTACAAGCCTCTAATGTGATAGAACCTACTTACAGCTACAAGCCTCTAATGTGATAGAACCTACTTAAGCTACAAGCCTCTAATGTGATAGAACCTACTTAAGCTACAAGCCTCTAATGTGATAGAACCTACTTACAGCTACAAGCCTCTAATGTGATAGAACCTACAGCTACAAGCCTCTAATGTGATAGAACCTACTTAAGCTACAAGCCTCTAATGTGATAGAACCTACTTAAGCTACAAGCCTCTAATGTGATAGAACCTACTTACAGCTACAAGCCTCTAATGTGATAGAACCTACTTAAGCTACAAGCCTCTAATGTGATAGAACCTACTTAAGCTAAAGTTTGATGGTTTTATTTAGAAATGATTTTTTCCGCATTAATCCTCAAACACACTGTTGAACCACTGAATGGCATTCAATAGTAAACATAAATAAATATTTTATCAAACATTTCTCATAGTGAAAGTCGCATATGAAGTTAACACAGTGTAATTTGTCAAAAATGAAACATTGCTTTTAGACTATAGCAATGTTCTAGTTCTGTATTTGGTCTTTCATCATTTGCCTGGAAACACTGTTATATAGACCAGCATTGAAAAAAGGAGTTTAAATGCTACAGAACAAAATTTTAACTAAGGACAAAGTATAGGAGGAATTGTATGAAGGGATGTTTCCTTTAGGTCTGCGGCCCATTATTTTTATCTCCTTATTTAATGTATTTATTGTTGAATACCTTATCCCAAAACTACATTTTCCTTTTATACATAGATATAATTTATTCAAAAGATTAAGAAATACAAAAACATTGACACTGTAGTAACATTGTTAAAACCAATATGATCACCACAGCCATAAAAATGTAGTTATTTGTTCATTACCAGAAGATTCCTAGAAAATAAAATCATGAAAATGTTATCGATTTGTGTAGAACATAGATATAATAAAACGTAATAATTTATGTCAAATGTTTGCATTCATAACAATATGGAGAAAACATAGAGGAAACGGTAAAAATTAATTACTCTATTTGAAACTTATTACATATACAAGTAACTGCACAGTTGTAGAGGGAATTTGTAGGAAAGCTCCTTTCTTCATGGCATGGCGGCTAACGTAAGTATAGTCTTAAGACAGCACTGATTCCCTGAGCTCTAGTAATAATCTCTGACATAAGACAGCAACAATAGAGCTATTGCAGTAAAATTTCCACCGTGACTAATAACTTGATTTTTTTTAGATGAAATAAGTGGGTGGAAGTTTCAATAGTTACCCACCACTGAAAATCTGGTGTATTTTGAGAGGGCACTTCTGTAATTGGTCAGACAAAAATTATTTTCACATACTAGTGTGACGTTAGTAATTGTACAAATAAGATTTATTCATCTAAGAATTTGTAAATACCAGTACCATTGGTTTGATTAATACACCAAATATCCAATAACACCAAACAAACTATTGTGTTTGATTTACAACTACTGATCACATGTAATTCTTAGTTTTTGGTGTGCATTTATTCAGTATATAGAGCATGAGGTATAAATAAAGGCATGCAAATAGATATGGATTATGTTGCCATGTAAGACAGGGTGGTGTTTCGTATAAAGATTCCACTTGTGTTATAAGTATGTATACAATTATGTAGTTAAGGGGCTCGACTTGCAATCTGAGAGTCGTGATCTCTGAACATCAACGTCAAATATGCTCGTCTTATACGGTAAGGTAAGTGTAGTTATCCAAGTGTACATTTCTCTTAGCTTACAACAGTTCTTTGAGATTAAAGTCGAAACGGGGGAAACAAAACACATACACACACAGATATATGTTATTTTGCAGTTCTAAATAATCTTTTTAGATTTTAGAAATGGATGTTTAAAATATTTTGATTTTTCATATCTTTCATATATACCCATTCATTACCTCGTTTGATTTATTGTAATTTTTTATTTTTGTTTTCTATTTAGCTACATAACATCAACTGAAATTATAACTTTGATCAGTCATTATAGTACCTTTTGCAAAGCTCCTCCATTGAATTTAAATTATATATGGTTTTTCTATACTGGTATGAATTACATATCACATACCATACTTGTACAACAGATCACGAAGCCATATATCCTGAGCCACATTACAACCACATTGCCCACTTACTAGCATGGATACTGTGTCTACGTGTAACGATAGCCAAACGAAAAATAAAAGGGGTAGAAGTTACTCAATTTTCAATAAAGTATATTCGGTTTACCTAAGTTTACAGACCCAATGAAACCTATTAGAAACCGTGGGAGTAAGAAAAGTACAATGAAATAACTAATAATAATAAATAACGCAATAAAAATAAAAATAATTTCATTTTATCTGTATTATTCACGACTACAATGTACTTCTTTATTATTGCAAACTCAGAATGTATTTAATACTTTGGTCAGATTTTCAGAATACTGATGCACTGTCTGAAACCTTTAAGATATCTACATAAAACACAGTAGCTGGTTTTCTTGTAATTGCCAGTTTACCTATCATAACACCTGTACAGCTATAATAAAGTAAAAATTATCAAATTCAAACCGAGTTATCAGTGTTTACAAACGGGCACCTAGTAATGCTAAAAAATATTCATGACATATTTTAAATATGTAGATTTTCTGTAGAAGTGCAAGTTGACCTTCAATATCATACAAGAAATGTATATTGAAGAAACACAACAACTACAGTGAGTTAGTTATTTCATCTCATCAGCCCTAAAATATTGTCATGTCCATCAGTCACAATAAAAGGGTTCTATATAACTGGCTATTACTTCATCCATTAAGGGTTACTAATAATTACTGAACTAGCGATTGGCTATGGTACAGTGTAAGAATGTCATTGCTGTCTATGAAAAGCAAACAGTTTCCTCTCATGCATATTCTGTAATATATACATTGATCATCTGTATTTACTACTTAACTGTAATTTATTGAAACTGGAGGATACATCGGAATATGTTGTTAATATTTATGTGTTTTACTGAGAAACGGCACAATACAAAGATAAGTTGTCAATTATTTATCCAAAGAGAATGTTCTAAAGTTTGGAGTTACTTTATTCTTCAATGATTCTTTAGGTTATTAAAGTACATTACTGTTTCTTTCTGTATATTTGTAACTGAACAGTTCACTGAGCATTTGATTTCTGTTTTCTTTTCGACATTTGCTGTTTTTTTTAAATGCTATCATAAAAATAATACATGTAAGCTATATGATATGTTACATACTGATCCTAATACCAAGTGGGATTGGAAGGTATTATATATTTTAAAGGAGGATAGTGTAGCTGATATGTTTATGGCTCTTTGGTGTCATTTTCCCCAACTTTTTGTTTGACATCAAATTAAAACGCTTTAAAAAGACTGTTTATTTTCAATTTCGCACAAAGCTATACGAGGGATATCTCCACTAGTCATTCATAATTTAGCAGTATAAAACTAGGGGGAAGGGAGTTAGTTATCATTACCCACAACTAACTTTTGAGTTACTTTTTGAACACCGAATACTGGGATTGACCGTCACTTTATAATGGTCTTTTAGCTGAAAAGGTGAGCATGTTTTGTTGGATGGGGATTTGAACACACGACCTTCGGACTGCGAGTCAAGTGCCCTAATCACTGATCTCTGACTTACAGTTGACCAACATGTGACGTTTTGGTCTTTAGTCTTCCTGTTGAAACAGTCACTGATAACATCGAATTTACTTCTAAGAAACGTTGCTGTCAATCTTTATTATCTGTCTATCATATTTTTAATAAGATATTTTTGACATTTTCAAAGTCCCAGTTACAGGCCTATTGTATTTCAAGTTGTGTTTAGATTTATTGAAAACTTAGTTTTGCTATATGTTTCCAAACAGTATTTTGTATCATTTAAGTTCAGTTATGTAATTAAGTCATGTGCTGAAAAAATACTTTTATAACAAGTTTACTGTTCTACATTTATTTTAGTGCCTATGTTTGTTTCGGTACAGTTGTTTTTTTTTGCATGTGGCATATATTCTTTACTGTGTACAGTGCAAATTCCGCCTGTTCTCGAAATTTGTAGAAGATTATTGAGAGTAAGAATTGACAATATATTTGTTTTACCAAAACGCTAGCATGTTCGAACTTTGGTGAATATTCTAGAATATCGCGTGATTCGTATAAAAGCAACGCGCAGATAGAAGAAGAATATAACTAGCCAGTTACAGTTAGTGTAAAATAGGCCTCGGAAGCTATAACTGTAATTAACACCTATTAATCGGAAAACAACAGAACTGGACCAGTAATATTTATAGGTTTCCAACATTATAAATCGTTCACCTTTAGTTAATTAACTTCGGATGTTAGTATTTCTGCGAGGACATTAAATATCTTCATCGCCGTAAAAAGCCAGCTTGTAACCGGTGCAAGGTCAATCAAGCTAGCTAGCTTAAACGAGGAGTGACAGTATCATTTCTAAATTAATTTGCATGGACCTGACTCGTCGATAAAATATTTAGTTCTAGATGGAATATAAAAATCAGTGTTGTCTGTAAGTTTGTAAAAGTGTTGTATATAAACCATAATTTCTAACAACTATTAGTAATAACCGTTATTATAAATTAAAGGTGCGTGCGATTTGCAATCTGAGGGTCGCGGGTTCGCATTCCCCTAGCGCCAAACATGCTTGCCCTTTCAGCCGTGGGGGCGTTATAATGTTTCGGTCAATCCCACTATTCGTTGGTAAAAGAGTAGCCCAAGAATTGGCGGTGGGTGGTGATGACTAGCCGCCTTCCCTCTAGTCTTACACTGCTAAATTAGGGACGGCTAGCACAGATTGCTCTCATGTAGCTTTGCGCGAAATTAAAAAAGAACAAAAAAAACATAACACTTTACCAAAACTCTGTATAGAAATAAGGCGGAATTGACCTAGATAACAACAACATTCTGAATTTACTTGTAATTAGTTATAAAAAAACAACATAGCATTAGTTAACTCAGGTTTCAATAAAATATGACAGCAGCATGTCTGCAAACTCACGCCGCTAAAAACCGAGTTCCGATACCTGTTGTTGGCAGCTCACAGATAGTCCGTTGTGTAGCTTTGTACCTAATTCTAAGTAAACAATCAAATTTGATGTTGTTGTCAAATATTTTGTCATAATTCTTTAACTAATAAAAATATGATCATACTATATATATATTATACGGAAAGCTGCATAACACGAATTTATACATTGATGAAAATACTAAAATCTTATATTTGCATTTATGTTACAGTCTAAGCTAGGTTCTACAACAGTACTTCTCGTAAAACGTCTAGTTACAGCAAGTTGTTTCATCATTATGACTGTTTTTACTTTAGTACAGCTTAACTACGGAGAATATTAAAACACAATGGTAACATAAATATATATACAATAAATCAATTACATTTTAATTGATACTGCTATTTCAGCTGCACTAAGAAATATTGTTTTGTATCACATCTATAACATTCGTTATTTGAAAATGACTTCATTGTTTAACATTATCCATAATACTGGTATATATATATATATATATATTTGCTATCTAAACGAAACAGTAACTTCCTCTATTTTTAATATGTTGAAAGATTTAGAAACTTTTAACAAAAAGTTATACATTCTCTTTTATTACAGTTTGGTAAATATGAAGTTTCCTGAAACTGACATCTTCAGTTAGTGATTTGATTCAGCTGTATTTACTAACAAAATATGTCAGGGTTATTTAATGAGTTGTAAAGGAAACAAGTATAATCATCACCTCCCATCTAGCAACAATTTGTAATATTACATTCACAATGTTAACAGTTCGTAATATGTTAGGTATTACTACTTCGATGATTTGTATTACATTTATAAGAATTACTGATAGCTATCTTTCTATAATAATAACCCAATATTACATCTATGGTTACTATATAATAATTTACATAAACGTTAGTTCATTTCTCAATAAAGCACTGTATTCCCCAAATCATAATTTTAAAAAGAAAATTTGAGTTGCAAAATGAAATATTAAAAAAAATCGTATATTATATTAAATTATAGACGTATTCATATAGCTGTATGTCAAATGTCATGACTATACATCAAGCCGTTTCGAAATGACAGTGGAAGTAAAATCCTTTTTTTTTTACAAACTTCAGAAGCCCCATGTGAAGTTCAATTGTGTGCCAGTGTTTAATCCTGTATCAAAATACAACTACTATATTACATATATACTTAACTAGCATTTATAAAATAGCCTTAGTTAGATTTGTCTTTCGTATAATGTTGGGGAGTCGTACCTTTAAACTGACAATATAACAAGGTCAATCAATGTTAGTTTTTGTTAATGAAATTTTATTTTTGGTTTCCGCTCAGATGCTTATTTTCAAGGTATATCTATATAAACCCTTTCTTGAAGTCTTTATTTGCAATAGTACTTATTCAAAATTTTTTCAATGTCAAAAACACCATTATTTCTTTCACACAATTATAACTGTAATACAGATTGTACCAAAATGAACTAAAATATGTGTTTTTACTATTAACATATCAAATGTATCTATTAAGTGACTTTATGACTGAAAAAATATCCAATCACTGGTAATGATTCAGCATATTGCAATTCTTCATTTATCATTACTGATTTGAAAAAAATTGAAATAAACTAACAAATGCATGAGCTTAAATAACATATTAACATCACTTGAAGTAACATTTTTGTCAAAGACAAAAAAGCAACAATTGAAGATATGAAAGTAAGATATAATAGACATATATAAAATACTTATATTTATATGTGCTAGAAAATAAGCACCGAAATGTAAGTAAAAGTCTGGGTTTTGTACATAACGTGACCCTCAATAATCAACAGCATTCATCATTTCTTTTACTTTTTCTATTCAATATCAATTTATCAATAATAGCACACAACAACATTTTTCATCTGAATATTCAACTAAACTAGAAAAGCATGCTTACATGAAAGAGCTGTTATGATTTAGTAATATTCAAAACCCCATAGGAAATCAATAATTTTCTGTTAATTGTGTTGCACTTGTTATCCAAATAAGTATGGTATTTATTTTCTTTTTCTTTTCACTAACAGATGATGTTAATGTTTCTTCAAATGTTTGTCATTTCTAAGCATTAGTATTTGTATTAATATCACGGATTGCTTGATTGCCTCAGGTGATAATTGGAGTGGTGATGACAGCATAGTATCACTAGTGGACGTATTGTTAAAGTAAATGGGAGGATGATGAGATCATCTATGAGCATGCAGATACTTCACAAGTGAACCAGCAGATAGTTATGTAGATGAACAGATATATGTCTCGATATGTGAATACATCATCAAGATTAAAGTGTTTGCTTCAGTAAAAATCAAAGATATGAAATCAATATTTCATCTAATTTGTAAACTGTACTTTTTGCAATTTTGTTAATTTACCTTGTTTACTCCTGAAAAAGGGTAAGTGACATGGTAGTGTAACTCACCAGAGGGCGTATTGCTTAGAGCAGAAGGTGTTCCTAAGCCTATTTAGCTTAACAAAATATATTAACACTTCTCGTGCTTGTGTAATATGTTAATCTCACATTTAATCCAACGTGATGTTTTTTTGGTATGACATATACGTTTTTTTATCTGAATCTACACCACATGAACGAATAAGAATTTCAGTTGATTATTGACTTTAGGTAAAAATATCAAGAGGAGCTTTCTTACAGTTATTTTGTGTAATTGCGAATAACAATATTTTGTTGTCTTTTTTTTTTTTAAATGCTGATGTCGTTTAAGGCATGTTTCAATGTTATTTCGGTTTCATTGGTGTTAAGCATAAAGATACATAACAGGTTATCTATTATATGTCCACCGGATGTTTTATTTTGGTAAAGTATTTAACAGAGAACCAAGTACAATCTGCTTACCTCTCCGTTCTCAACAATTATCTGACTAGAGGACATACACGTCTGGTTGAAAAATTATATTACCAAGATACCTTCAATATTATGAATTAATTAAAATGTGTTTTTTATGTTTATCTTTGTAAGCAAAACGTAATTATATTAACCAAGATGTCAATGTTGTAAAATGATGTTATTCTGAAAGATATTCTGACAGCATGACAATCACGTAGCTTAGAAGCGTGAGAGATGTGATGTAGATTTTCTATCGACTTCTGCATTTTATTTACTGGCAGAAATGTGAGCATATAAATTTTGATAACTTAATTCTTAGAAATATCGCTAGATTCATGTTAAAATAGATTGGTTTATTAAGTGAAACCTTCTTTCGTAAATAATTTCCTTTTGAATTCACCCATCTCTCGTTTATTTCATAAACATTTTCTTTTTATGACATATTTAATGAGTGTTTTTTTTGCAAATGAGAGAAATGAAATATAATTTTTTGTTCGTATTAACTGATAGAAATCCTTCTAAAAGCGCTAGCAAAAACAATAGCCTGCCTTCTAAATATCAGAATCTCTTAACTAATATTCTTATAAGAAAAGTGCAGCATGTAGACTAATCACTGTAAGATTAGGCCTATACTGGTGAACCACATCATGAAATAATTCGAGAAATAATATATTTTCGTGCTGAAATTAATTTAACATATCAAACTTTGGATTGGTTATCGACATTCAGATAATTAAAAGTTACAGTTTACAAGCCTCTGATTTCCAATCCTCAACGGAGAAATGAGATGAAATGTAAAAAAAAAAAAAAACATCTACAGGAAGCATTTTTTTCAATTCATGCATTAGAATGTGCAATGTTTATATATTTTAGAGAAAATTAATACTGATAAAGTTATGTAAGCAAAATCGAAGGGAAGGACTGTGTTAAAAATAGCAACTCCAAACCTCTGACTAATTATATTACTTTGTTATAACTTAAAAAAACAAGTCGAAACAAAAATAAATTAAACAAAAAACACCGCACTAATTGAAAAGATCCCAGAGTGCAAGCTATAATGTGGGATTATAAAATGTACCCTACGTTTAGGAGGTAACTGCGGAAATAGAAATTACATTGTGGTGAGGATACACCGTCTATCAGTCTTAACCTCCATTAGCCAGTCTCATATAAAGAAATAAAATGTCTGCCTGCAGACAGTTGTAGGAAGATGACTGCTCTTTAAAGTAAGAAGAGGAAAGTAATTAAAAAGTAGGAATAAGAAAAATAAGGTACCACCATTTTGGGTTAAGTAAGTTAAAACTTACCTTTTGAAGTTTACATTCCCGCCCCCATTATTGTAGAAAGGTTTATATATAAACACTGTTATAACCTAAACAAAGTCGAATTAAAAATATATTTAAAAATAATAAATAAAAAACGGTGCGCTAATAAAAAAAATCCCAAGGTAAAAGCTATAATGTAGGATATAAAATGTACCATAGGTAAAGAAATAAAAGTTGGAGAAATTTTACAAATAATTTCTAATAACTATTTTTAGTTATAAATAAGGTCATTTAACAACTGAGAACTACTTTATGCGAATGTACACCTTGCCTCATATAAAAGCTTGTTTAGAGCATGGTAGGTACAGTAGACTAAATAAATGGGTGGTGGTTCAGAGCTACAGTTACGACAGAAAGTATTCGTACCCATGCGTCGTGAGTAGTTTTTTTCCTCATAGCTTACAAGTATCAATGATAATGAAAGTATAATATATTATAAATATTATACTAACACACATCTACATACATTTTTATGTAACTTGAACGACAAATAAACTGTTTGTAAGCAAATAACCATACATAGGAGAGGCAGAAAGTGTTCGTGCGTCTACTTTAATGGTCAGTTGTGTAGCCTTTCAGGTGAATTACTTGGCGCAATCTCTCTTCATAGCCATCCATGATAGTTTGACAGTACTTGACTGGTCTTTTCTTCCATTCTTCTTTATAGAAAGTCTCCAACTCTTGCAGGTTTTTCGGATGACGCTAATAAACCCTGGTCTTCAACTCATGCCAAACGTTTTCAATTGGGTTGAGATCGGGTGACTGCGATGGGCACTCCAGAACGTTTATATGGTTCCTTTGCAATCAGGATTGCACATATTTTGATGTGTACTTAGGGTCATTGTCGTGCTGGAAGATCCAACGATGCCCAAGCCGCAAGTTCCGAGCATCATTCTTGATATAAGTGCTTAATATATCAACGTACTCTTCTTTTTTTCATGATTCCTTTGACGCGGTGAAGGCTGCCTACACCACAAGAGCTGAAGGAACCCCATAGCATGATCAAGCCACCGTCATGTTTAACTGTAGAGAAGGTGTTCTTTGGAAAATTTCGTTCCCCCTTCTTACGGAAAATATAGCGAACATCACTGTGGCCGAAAAGCTCGATTTTAGTCTCGTCTGATCAAAGAATGCTCTTCCAATAGGTAAAGGTTTATCTAGATGCTTTCTTGCATACCTCAATCGTGCTTCTAAGTGAACAGGCTTTAAATAAGGAGTTATACGAGGACGGCATGCTTTGAACCCAGAAGAGCGTAACATGTTCGTAACTGTAGAGGTGCTTATTTCAACCCCAGTTTCTCTTACCAGTTTCTGTATGTCATTACGTGTTAAAGAGTGTTTCTATTAACTTCTCTGAGAACCTTTCTCTTGGTTCTTTCTGGAATTTTGGTAGGGCGTACGGAACGAGGGAGGTTAGCAGTTGATCCTGTAAGCTTAAACTTGGAAATTATGCTTTGGACAGTAGATTTCGGCACATTAAGTTGTGTAGCAATATCAGAAAGAGACACACGAGACTTGTATTTTACAATAATTCGGTTTTTTAAATCATTGGACAGTTGTTTTCTGTTCGCCATGATGACCAAGCAGATAATGACGGAGACAACGCTAAATTGCCGGAAGTACATATTTTGCTGGCCAAATTTCAATAATTATGAACCCAGTGTCTAGTTCTGGAAGGTATAATGTAGTTTATTTGCCAAATTAAACAAAATTTTTACGGGAATATCAGTTTTTTTACACGTTCTGAAATGTACGAACACTTTGTGCTCCTCCTATTTTTGGTTATTTTTTTATAAACAGTTTATTTGTGGTTTAAGTTACTTAAAAATTATGTAGATGTGTGTTACTGTAATATTTATTATATATTATACTTCTATCAGCCTAATCGTGATACTTTGTAAGTTATAAGCAAAAAAAACCACTTGGGACGCAGGGGTACGAACACTTTCTGTCGTAACTGTATACTAGTTTATTTAGATAACTAGATGGGACTCTTCATACTAGTATAATTAATTTACTGGACTACCAGTTAGGGCCTTTCTACCATAATGGGGGTTGGAATGCAAACCTTATTTCCTTTCTCTTATTTTTATTTCAGTGATTTTATTCTTCTTTACTTGGGAGAGCAGTTACTTTTCACAGCTGTCTACAGGCAGTGAGAAGAGATATAGACGTGGGCTTGAGCTCCCTCATCTCGCTTTTCTAATTTCTGTATCTACTGCTACTCTTTTATTTCTTGTGTGAGGCTGGCAAATGGAGGTTAAGACTGATAGACAGTGTATCCCTACTGTAATGTGGGTCCTACTTTCTCAGTCACCTCCAAAACCCAGGTTACATTTTATAATCCCTCATTATAACTTATACCCTGGGATATTTTCTGTTAGTGAAGCGTTTTTTGTTTAATTTATTTTTGTTTCGGCTTGTTTTTTAAGTTACAACAAACTAATGTAATTAGTCAAATGTTTAGATTTGCTGTTTTTGACGCTGTCCTTCCTTTTGATTTTGCTTATTTAACTTCATTAAAATGTATTTATTTTCACTAAAGTATATGTATATATACATTTGGTCTTTAAAATCAGTTAAGACTTTTGATCCTTGGTTTTTACAAATAATGAATTACATTTTACCATAATCTAAAATTATTTATCGGAAAGCTTTTCCGGATATAGAGAAACGCTATTAAAATTTGTATAATAAAGGTTGAAACCATTTTTAATTCTCTGACAAAAATAAACAGTGGAATTCTCAAACAAAAGTCCGGAAACTTTGCATAGTTGAATAATCTTTAGCTGAGAAAAAGTAAGATCCTTTGTTCTGTCGTTTTCTATGTGTTTACATCCACTTTCAGCGACTAGAATAATATTTCTCCCTAGATTACTTCACAGCTGTCAGATTTACTTCAGAATAATTATTGATTATTTGACTGTGAGAATTTTTTCGCAACAACCACGTGCTCGTCTAAAGTCAATTTCATGAATAGAAGACTTATTATTTTTTAATCAGTTGCTTTTAATCGTGAGAATCACTCTACCAAAGAAACAAAAGTAGATGTAGTTATTTCACTGATGTTTATTGTGTTTGTTGAAATGTATAGATTAGCGTAATTCAAAAACAAAGAGTAGTGAACTGAGTGGGATATTTTTGCATAAAGATGCTGCTAAACATAGCCAAATTTAAAAATGTGTCCATGGATTGTTTCGCTTATCGATGGTTGCGCTACATAAAATTTGAAAGTGATTTATCAAGCTTGTTTATGAAAATAAAATATTTTGTAGATCACCCATATTTATTAATACCTATGATTTGGTCTGCAATATAAAGCAAAAGTTTAAAAAGTGATAACAATAGTATACTGGTATGACTAACTGTCATATTTTGAAAATCTAAGAAATAAATATTTACGTTTTAAAATAATATTACTACAGTGAACACGTTACATTTCATACTGTGCATTATTTGTGTTATTCACGGTACACTATCAGATTAACTAAAAAATATGGATCAGTTACTTCTAATCTAATCTATCAGAAGTGATTTGAAGAGAGGGAGGAATGATGCAGGGATGAGGTGTAAAAAACAAAACAGAGTGGCTGAAGTCAAGGTAGTCACTGTGAATTATTCTCCCAGCTCTCTATACTGTTAATTATTGATTAAGCTTTTTGACCATTACAGACAATACTGTTTGAAAAGCTACGGTATAATTTCATTTAAATTTTTCCCTTTCTTCGATGCATCATTTTCAAATCATTGTGTCAGAAAAACAATCTCAACAAGTTACAGACAACGACAAAAAAGCGAACACTGAGAACAACCTCTCTTCTATATAAGCAGTTAGAATTAGAAAAAAAAGAAAATAACATACATATAAATATATCATTATTCTTGATGATGTATCGTAATAACATAAATGTCTAATTCTAGAAGAAAACACGTACTTTTTATTTCATATACTAAAATGAATGATCAGTTACAGACAAAAATAGCTACATGTATATAAGAACCATCAATTATATATAAATAATTGATGATTACGGTTTACTTAATTTATTAGATTAAGAGTAACTTTTAAGAATTAATAGACGAGGAAAAATGAACAACTATGTTTAATTATTAATTCGTCGCTTGTCTTTTATTGACTTATTACAACTATTGTATATTTACATAATCTCATTATTATTTAATTAACTGGTCGAATAGGCATTTGTTCTAACATTACATAATATGACGTATCTAGTGACGTTCGACTCGATACCAATCAAACCCAGTCGTAGTTGTCAAAAATATAAATAAAAAAGTTGTTTAATCATGGTTTCTTATTATGGTATACATTTATCATAGGCGGCGTTGTTTCATCAAGAGCTTCACCTTGTGAACAATTAATTAATTAAAGGAAGTTGAAATAGCTTTATAGGTTTAAAAGTAAGTTTATTTCAAAAATTTTGTGTCGCTCCCTTTACCAACTCGTATATGACATTACTAAAAACCTACTAACACAGATAATTCGCTTATTCATGACGTCCTATTCGCTTAAATGCATGTATCTAACTTACTATTTTTAAATTTCAAATATTAATTTTTTGCTGTTTCAAGCTCTGCAGCGTATCTGTGTTTAGAGCACGCTTGCCTCTTTATGAGGTTTTGCAACACATTTATAGGGTTACATTGTTTATGAAATTAAGTTGGGAAAGAGCAGTGATAATACGCAACAGTCTGTCGTAAACAGGGGAATTAAAAAGAACGTTTAAGTAGGTTCATTTAAAGATATGGTGAAAGGTCAGTTTCATTTCTCTTCTCTGTAATTACCATTTAAACGTTTAGTGACACACGAGGAATTACGGAAAATGATCTGCATGCATTTTCGTCAGTTTTTCAGATCATGTGATCACCTTTTAAGGCGTAACGAAAACATAACATGATACAAAGAAGTACATTGACACTCCACCCCTGGATCCACGTCGTGTTTTGTAAACTGAAAAAAAAACAACAAGAAATAATATGAATTATGTATGTACACACGATCGTAAATATCTCAAACATATTAAAGTTGCATTTATAATTTTTAGAAAAAAACGTTTCTCTCATAAAATGCAGAAAGTTTTGTTTGTTGATATTCATTTAAGCACCTATTTTTAAATAACTTCCTATCTGTCTGTCTATCAGATGCTGGTGTATTACTTTCTATCTGTCTGTCTATCAGATGCTGGTGTATTACTTTCTATCTATCTGTCTATCAGATGCTGGCGTATTACTTTCTATCTATCTGTCTATCAGATGACTAGTGTATTACTTTCTATCTATCTGTCTATCAGATGCTGTTGTATTACTTTCTATCTATCTGTCTATCAGATGCTGGTGTATTACTTTCTATCTATCTGTCTATCAGATGACTAGTGTTATATATCATACAAACCAAAACTTTGTCCGTGGCTTCTTACTCTCTTATCTGCTTCCTTAAGTATGCTTGACGTATCTTCATAGAGTGGATAATATTCGCCTGCAAAAGCATAATTTTTTCTTTTTACAGAAAATACAGAGCCAACATTCTTAAATATCCAGGACTGTCATAATTATTGGTAACTACCCAGTTGAAAAACCATATTTTCCAGAAAAATGACAATGAAACAAAATATACGTCGTTCAAACATATATATTCAAAGGTATGAAACATATTTATATTTACACAGCGGTTAGGTACGTTATATTAAAACGATTTCGTAGCCACGCCATCTTCGGTTGTGCTCTAAATGACAACCGTACATCTTGACAATAGCTCTGCAGTGCAGTTTCAAGGCTGTCATGTTCAAATTATTACGTCAACATTCTCAAAGTTTCCACAATTAATCTAGAATAACAGGATGAACAGTCCGATCGCACAAAAATCTGATGTCTTCGTACAGAACAACGTGGATACTCGTTTCCATTTTCCAGGCATATGAGGTATGCTAATATTTAACGGGTACGTCGTGGAAGCTGCCTGTGTTCACGTTTCTCGTGCCACTTTTCCAAAGAGAATCATTTTTTATTATATTACTTAATGTTGCTTAGGGCACACAGACACCATTTGTCGTTTATCTGTTGTTTATGGGTTCTCATCTCTTACATAACTACGCATTTTCTGGTGTGTAAGCGGCACGTTTACGGACCTACCACGCTCAAAGTTGAGGTTGGATTACCTGTGGTGAGCAGAGTTCGGATAGTACATTGCGTAGTTTTGCACTGAAACAAACAAATAAAATACCATATTTTGTTTATCACTACTGAGTCATGACTTGTTGGAGAACTTTATCTAGATGATTCTAGTACCTAAAGTTGATCTATATCACTATTGGAAAAATATCATAATCGCTGAACTAAACATATTAATATGATCTTCTCAAAACTGGTCGGTTTTCCTTGTCTTCACA
This sequence comes from Tachypleus tridentatus, assembly GCF_004210375.1. Taxonomy (NCBI): domain Eukaryota; kingdom Metazoa; phylum Arthropoda; class Merostomata; order Xiphosura; family Limulidae; genus Tachypleus; species Tachypleus tridentatus. The sequence continues at coordinate 99,091,519 of NC_134825.1, read as the reverse complement.
CTACTTATAAATAGTCAAACGCTGTCAAACAAACAGTTTTGGTAAATTTCCCCACGACTTTTTATGGTATTTGATTGTCACGTGATTCGCTGATTTACATGTTCAAAATTGTTTTAATATAACGTACTCAACCCTGTACGTCTTTTCTTTTTATTGCAATGTTTTATTTCAAGTCTGAATTTATTGTTCGAGCTAATGCTGTCAGAAAGACGAATATACTTTTGGTTAGAAACTACTCTCAAATATATTTATAAAATGCAAACGCCAAATTTTCTATTAACTTCAGCGTTAACAATCCAAGATAATTGAGTTTTTAAAAAATAAATAAAAAACAAAACAAAGCATCATTAAATACTGTTTTATGCAACTGATGTCATAGTTATCAAAACTAACACGTTGCCACACATTGCTGATTTATAGACGGTTTATGAAATAGTAGAGAAAATACTAGATACAGTATACAAGGATACTGATAAAAACTTTATATAAGAATTTTAGAGGTTGCAGAGGTTAATGAAATGCGATATTTAAGTGTACGATGGACGAAAGTGTTGTTATTTTTCACACGGACATTGTATTACAATCTGACTTGTAAGAGTCTGAGTCAGACTGCCCTTGGCATTTCCCAAATATATTTTGATATAAAACTTTAGTAACACATTTACTTTTTGTGTATAATAGAGTTGTATAGTTTGCTAAAAGCTTACCATACTTCATGAAGATGTACCACGTAAATTAAAAATTATAGTCAATTTTACTTTTCCCATACGAGGTACATCCAATTAAATGATCCTGTGTATATTCAGCTAACACTAAACACTCTACAAATAAGAGTCCACGTAAATGATTTTTAAAATTAATGTATAAAATTTAAGGTAAATAAACCAGTATTGCAAATCTTCTTCAATTTCATCGAAAATAAAGACTGAATAATGCTTAAAATTACAATAAATTAAAAAGTTATGTTCGTTCTTTGTTTTTACTCAAGCATAAAGCTGTACAATAAACTATCATTTTGTGCTTATTGCGGGCATCAAACCCCGAAAATTAACATTAATAAGCCGCCAAATTTGTTACCGATCAACTGAGTGGGGGCTAGAAAGATTGTGATCTAAATTTTTTTATGGATATTATGTTCACATATCATTTTATTTTTATAAACGTAGTTGATTCATCCAGAGGGTGCTTTATCTGATGACAAACGATAGTTTGTGTTTAAAGATCTTGGGATTTACTCGACAAACATGTTGCTGTTTATTAATCACTGGAATTAGTGCGAGGTGATAATTTTACCATTCTGATGGATAAGTATATGATAATAAATACGTTTGATTTTCATCTCGTGTTAAGTGTGCAATGTATATTTCATAAACTTGTCCCTCTTATACTGAATACTATAAAATTAATTCAACTTGAATCATAAATGTTATGCAAGTTTTCATAAATGCTGCAAGTTGGATTCTGTAAGTTATGGAAGTTGAATAGATTAAGATCCTTGTCTTAAAATAGTAAACATGTTCCGTGGTATACGAAACTCGTGTGAAAATATAGTTCTTCACAGAGATCCAGGTTGCATAAAAAATAAAAATACATGTATACTTTATATATTATTATGTATGTGTATTTCCCGTATAAAACGACTGCTGGTATATTGATTTTAGATAATTTTTAAAATCGTTTCTACGATTTTAATCTTTGTATCTCAGCTATAATGTTGGTTTCAGTATTTATAAGTACGAGGACTTCGAAATACTGTCAGCAAAGTATTCAGTCTTGTTTTTATTTCCTTTACTTTTGAAAAATATGTCTAGTAGGGAATCTGAGTAATAGAAAAATGTTAAAAGAAAGTGATACACTTTATGTAAGACGTCAATAGTCTTTGAATGTAGCGCGTAGAACTCAACCAACTGAAAAGCACACGTTTACCACCATTCCAAATCTGAATACGTTATCATGTCTTACATGCTTCACTTTCCTCAAACAACACTTCTTCCTACTCAGTGTACTGGTCTTCTGAACTTTGAGTTAGCTTCAGATACATATTTGAAAAATGTTATAGTTCAGATCTTACTTTTGTAAGATCTAGCTGTGATATGAGCTGACCTATATTATTCAGTGATGTGGCATATAGGGCCTCTTTCCTTATGTTAACCAATCTCTTTGAGTCATAAGACTGATTGCCAGTATACAACTGGCTGTATTGCACAAATTGTTTCATAAGATTTTATACTGCTTGATCAACTACCGAGGTGAAAGTATTAATCCTGTATATATTCATAGATAATGAAGTTCAATCACTTTCTTCATATCTTGTTTCATCATACTTATATTTCCGGTTTTTCTTCCTGTTACTCTGATTTTATCAAATTTCTCAATATGTAATAGATCTGGTCAGTCAATTTACACACAGTTTTCTTTATTTATGTAACATACTGGTCTGTTTCTCAGTGTTCTCTATTGAACTGTATACTCTTGTGTTGGCTTTGAAGCCTGAACTACAAATCAAGTCCACTTACTTGAAGGTATTATGAAACAGGTGTAATATCACTGAAAATTACCTTGAAGATTTATAAGGTTAAAATTGTATCATTCCTCAGAAAGCCCTCCTGCATCCTTCTAGCCTCTGTTTCTGTTGCAGCATGTGGCTTTGAAAGCTGCAATATAACCAGACATTTGATCAGATCTGGGAAACAGCTTTGAAGTGATTTATAGATGTCTTGAACACAGCTGATGATGCTCTCGACTTTCCAACAAAGTGTTTCACCTGTCTGCTTAATTCTTTTCAATTTATCTGCTCCTAATTAAGAGCAAATTATTAGGTATCCTTTCGCTTTTAGAAACTTTTGAAGAGACCTGCGGCTTTTTACAACAGCTCTAATAATTATATACAGCTGCAACATATGACTTCGTTGAGTATATCACGAGTAAATTTAATACACGTGCATAGCACCACATGTGAACGTTGGTATCCGCGGCAGAAGAGAGCTTTGCCTAAAAACGACTGTACTGCCTATGACAAACTGTTGCTCCATCTGTGCTGTTCATAACACTTGTTGATATCAATGTTGTGATCTCCAAATATGTTTATATGGAATGCCTCTTCCAGTAGCTTTAAAATTTTCGTGTTCTTTCGTGGAGGCAATTTCGTTGCTTAAATGATTTGAGAATGGTATATCATACTTACTTTTCCCTAGAAAACACCATGACTTAATTATTTAATTTCTCCTTTATGTCCTGCAAAAAGAAGATTAACCATTCCCATCAACACGGTAACATCTATAATTCTATGAACAATTCTACAATTATGCTGAACTTCAAGTTTTCGTTTATAAGGTAGCATGTCTTTTGTACACATGACAAAATGTTTCTACCTTTCATTATGAACTTCACAATTTATTTGGTTGGAATTAAGCATAAGGTTACACAATGGGCTATCAGTACTCTGCTCACAACGGGTGTCAAAACCCAGTTTCAGTGTGATTACCCAAGCATACCGCTGAGCTACTAGGGTTTGTGTGTCTTTTGTGCTTCCGTACACGTTGTTGAACTTGGAACCAGTCACTGCATTCACGCAGAAGTAAAAACTGGTATTACTGCTTGAAAAGAATAAGTAAACAGTAGAGAAATCTCTTGTTGCTGATACGAAAAAAAGAATCATGGTCTCTTAATTTTTTATACATCAACTGTTTCTCGATAGTACACATCCAGTTTGAAAGGGTCAAGTAGTTGAACAGAATGTTGCGCAAAAAGTTGTGCATATTGTGACTTGATTGTTTATAAAATATGTTTACAACATCAGAGATTTCACTTTTAAGACAGTCGTTTGTTCCTGTCTTTGTCATATTTCTCACATGAGGTTCAAGGCGGTTGCAGCTGTTGCTACAATATCATCAATTCTGCGTTAATAAACAAATCGCATACTTTTAAAGAGTTTCTTCATGGTCGGTTGCTCGTGTAACCTGATGGTTATTTTGAAATATTAAATCAGGGAAATGGTTTTATAGTTTTCTCTGTCCAACAAATGAGTACATATGATATTGTCCTCTGATCTTGTAAAAATCGGGTTCGTGATATAATGATGTAAGATTAACTTTCATATTATTATAACAGTAATTCAGTTCGTTGGGCTAAGCAAATTTCGCTGAATGTCATCAGCAAAAATCTGTAGACGTTAGGTAAAATTCGCTGTCTTTGCGTATCCACAATATGGATGATAATGTTATTATCAATCAGACCTGTACTGACCAGCTAGACTGGTTATCAGTTCCTCAAGGCACTTGATGTAGGACATAAAGTGTTTTAAAACTACTTACTGATCCAATGTGCATGCTCCACAGAAATTAATTACTCTTATAAATGTCTAAGCGATATTTATAAGGATATCATTTGAACTACTGAAAAAAATATGTTATTGTGCATAACACTTGAGAATACAGGAAATACTGATATTGAAAAACAAAAAAGTGATTTATACAGCTACGAAACTCTTTTGCGCTTATTGATTTCTTTAAGAGACGGTTTCGAAATTTCGAATATTGCAACCTATCAACAGAAAACCCTATAATAAGTCTTCATTTAATATATGAGGGTCTGTTAACCATTCTACTGGCTAACATAGGTGCATAACGATTAGTTATGTATAAAGTATTGATAATTTAATAACATCACATATGTGTTACTCAGTCCTATCATTGCTGACGAGATTCATCAGATATCGCCACGGCAAATTTTTGCCAATGAAATTTGCCAGCAAAATTGCCAGATATAACAGGCTAATTAATTCTAATGTAATAGTTGTACGTTTATCTTATAACGGCACATTATTATATCATTATATAACTTGAAGACCTTGTAGCAATTCTAGCTGAACATTTTAATATTTTGATGACATAAAAATGTTCCTTTTCCAGATAGGCCTATAGTAAACATGAATATCAGCAAATCTAAACTACCATTATTTTTTTCATTAATACAAAATAATAATGTGATCAAACTGATAATTACGTAAGCAAAACTAAACTCACAGAGCCACTTTCTAAGGACTGTTCATTATTATTCAACTGAGGACCTTGAATGCTGATTCAATAGTTCTGGTAACCTTTGAAGACTTTCTTATTTTAGAAGATTTGCGCTTTGGTCATTCACTGACTTATTTTTTCTCCTCCCACATTGTTTGGGCCCAACATGGCCAGGTGGTTAAGACAGTGGACTCATAATCTAAGGGTCGCAGGTTCAAATTCCCGTCTCACCAAACATGCTCGCCTTTTCAGCCGTGGGGGCGTTATAATATTTCGGTCAATCCCACTATTCGTCAGTAAAAGAGTAGCCCAAGAGCTGGCGGTGGATGGTGATGACTAGCTGCCTTCCTTCTAGTCTTACACTGCAAAATTAGGGACGGCTAGCGCAGATAGCTTTCGAGTAGCTTTGCGCGAAATTCAAAACAAACCAAACCCACATTATTTATGTGTTTTTGGGACAAAGAAGTGGAATCTAACTCTGCTACAGCACCAAACAACGTATATCCAAACCGATAGTCTACACGCCATAATTGTTTGGTAACTTTACATAACACTTGTGTAAAAATGAAGCTAGTCCTGGTTCCAAATGCATTTTTATCTATTACACGAGTACAAGTGAGGCGCGAGTCATTTATAAAGACATTCTGTTCCATATGTCATCGGTTTACTGCTTGTGTTGTCTTTAACCATTGTAGGCTTGCTGTGAGCAAAATTTACCGCAAGAAAGAGATGGTATACAGGGTGGTTTAGCAAAACTTGTTTTTAATTGTCTGTACACACATAATTTGTCCAGTCGTTACTTCGAACAGCTGATTCACATTGAAAGTAGTAAGATTAAAGCAATCCAAAGACAAAAATATGTGTAGCCTACTTGTGTTGTGGATAATAGTATAACCTGTCCAGGGGTCTAATCTAATGTGACATTGGTTTGAAGCGGTTCCATATTATTCTACATTAGAGACAATTGTAACCATTTCAAAATAGCATGCTGTGGTCATCACGCTTATACTGATAAAACATCAAGATATCTTCTGACATGTCTAGTTATATTTCATAAATAATTTAATGATTATTAATTATCATTAATATAAATATTAATTATTTATTTGTTGAAGATAGTTTAATTACTACAACAATGGCAACTTACGAGAATTTCAAGTGTAAGACAATGAAAATGAGTCGGGTTTTATCGAATACATTTCAGCCTTTAATGTTGTAACTTGTAAAAGCTTCTTTAAGTAACGTTCGAAGAAGTTGCATCTTCAAATCAGTGTTAGTCCAAAGTCAGAAATAAATGTTTCTAAAGATATATTTACATAAATTTGAATATGTAAACATATATATATATATACACTTGGTAAAAAAACGTCAAGACAATATCCTACAACTTAACAATCAAAATACTAATTTTTTTTTTTTTTTCCGGAAGACGGGCAACAAGAACATTCCGGAAAGTGAAGATTGAAGAAACCCAACTCACGAAGGTATTATTATGTAGGTTATATATTTTAGTGCAGTCATGTAAAAAATTATCCACGTCTTAGGTTTTGAAAGTAATAGTATTGAAGAATATCTATCGATTCCAAACATATAAGTCACATGATTCAATTTTTTGATAGCTCAAAAGTTTAGAGTTGTGATGGTAATGAGATTGGTTATGAATCTTTTCTTATACGTTTGGTAACTTAGACAAAATAATATAACAATTTATATTAAATTATACAAATAATTTTGGTATAAACTGAAGCACAGGTAATGACTAAAAATGGAAACACCATTGTAAATTCACTTAATTGAGTGTTGGACCAACATGAGCAACCAGTAAGGCCTGTATGCACAGTGGTATAGAAACTACAAGCATCTGGAATTCTGCAAAAGAAATGTGACACAAACTTTCCATCAACTCACGGCTAGTTGATGGAACTGAAAAACGCTGTTCCAGAATATCCCTTACATACTCGACTGAGTTCAGATCTGGTGACTGAAAAGGCCATGATATTCGGACAACGTCAGTGTCATGTTTCTAAAACCACTTGACAATTACTCGTGCACTGTATATGTGGGCATTGTCATTTTGAAACACATCAGTGATCACTCAGTACCGTTAAGTAACGATTGTCATTGTGACTTTACTTTCTAAGAGTATGAGTGCGCAAAACCAGCCAGGAATAAGTGCCCCACACGATACGAAACTACAGAGCTCTTCATTGTTGGAACCAACTACCCTGGGCCGTAGAGTGCTTTAGGTTGGTGCCACATGCACTCGTTTATTTGTCTAGAACGTGATGATGAATGATTCATCTGACCATATCACATTTATTTACTGCTCGATTGTCTACAGCCTGTGTTTTGGACGTGTAATAATGTATTGTCAGGTATGTGCAATTCAGCAATAGTAACATGTTCTGTGGAGTTCTTTCCATACAGAAAACAACAAAATTAATTATTTTAATAAAAGAAGCAGAAAAAGTATACTTCTGTACTTCCAATTATAAATTCAATAATCCTCAATCTAAAGTATAGAGTGATTTTGTATAAACGTTGTCGTTGCGATGAAAAATATATAAGTAAGATAAGTATATCTTTTAACTTGCGATATATGAACGTCACTCGGCCTATATTTTAATTCATGGCGTTTCTGTTTCCTCCTTTTAACGTTGACGGTTTATACCTTGGAAACACAAAATTTGAACTCCAAATTATCACGTTATATTCGATTAATATTATATTTCTTCTATAACGAAAGTAAATATTTATTCCATTGGTATGTTATTATACACTAATGATAACTGAAACAGCACAAAACTGTTGTAAAATGATTGAGATTTGACAAAAACACTCCATAAATAATAACAGCTGTACTTATCACACTGCTTCACTGAAAACATTTTTAACCTCTCAGTTTTCTTGTTGATTGATTGTTGTAAATCCAAAATCTGAGTAAATTAATATACAGCAATTGTAAGACAATGAAACTAATAAAATTATTGAATAACATGCATTTATAATCATACCTATAGACGTGTACTCTGTGCTCGTTATTGTTGATGTTGTGGTACTCGACCAATTGTCTTTACTTAAGTTCTTTGGTCCACATAGAAGATCGCAAAGATATTTCAGAATATGCTAATGAAATGTCAGTTTTAAAATACTTAAACTTTCTCAGTTTTTACTGAAGCTAGGAATAGATAGAAACGACATGTAGTTGGTTGAAGTGTTTGGAATTTTGCAGATATTTTTATTGTCATTCAGAGGCTTCGCTAGGCTATTTCGTGCTCCGATTCTATTTGAAAGTTTCTCGAAAACCCAGTTAGTGTCTTGAAATAATCAGAACAAAAACTATATATCTGTCTAAATATTTATTTTGTTGAGTTTGTGAGGAGAGAGTTTTTTACTATGTATGGAGGTACTGGTGTTAGACGTTACTTGGCTATTTCGATAAAAACAGTAATCCTATCTTCGTGATTTTGTGGGTTTTTGGCATTCACTAAAGAAATCGATGAATGTGTTTTTGAATGATTCTATGATAGGGTTAGTGTCTGTATTTGTAGGTTCTATTTCGGATAGTTTTGGTATGTCTGCATGCTGGATATTTATTGCCTGAACACTTGCTTAAATTGTATCATTGTTTCGTTACTCTATATCAGATCTTTCAGATTTTGCCTGTGTTTATTTTGTAAGTTTAGATGTTTCTTTAATGAGTGTTTGTGTACGCGCTTTTATTGGGTAAATATATGAAGGTGTAGATTGTTTATATTAATCTGTGGTGTGTGTTACTGGTTTCGGTGGTAGTGGTGTTTTTCTGGTTAATGTTTGTGTTTGCTTCCATGTATTGTGCTTCTTTATTAGTGGGCTTAGAGTTACTGTATATGTTGTAAATTCTTGTTTTGATGTCTCATACTTGGGGGCTCGGCATGGCTAGGTGGTTAAGGCGCTCGACTCGTAATCTGAGGGGTGCGGGTTCGAATCCCCGTCACACCAAACATGCTAGCCCTTACAGCCGTGGGGGTGTTATAATGTGAAGGTCAATCTCGCAATTCGTTGGCAAAAAGAGTAGCCCAAGAGTTGGCGGTGATGACTAGCTGCCTTCCCTCTAGTCTTACGCTGCTAAATTAGGGACGGGTAGCGCAGATAGCTCTCGTGTAGCTTTGCGTGAAATCCAAAATCCAATAATAAAAACCAAACCTTATATTTGGGACATCCTTCGTAAGTGGTAGTCTGTTGATCCTTACAATTATAGCATAAACTGTTTTCATGTTGTTTAGAATAAACAGAATTATTGTTATCTCCGTCAGAGTCTACACAACAGGGAGAGATTTACACTTTACTGTAACTTGCTTGCAACGATGACCCTTGTAACATCGAGTTACAACCACGACGGCTTTCTTCCTCAAATCTCTGATGTCAGAAAATATTAACGTTTTATATTACTCTCTGGCCCGGCATGGCCAGGTGGGTTAAGGCGTTTGACTCGTAATCTGAGGGTCGCGGGTTCGAATCCCGGTTGCATCAAACATGCTCGTCCTTTCAGCTGTGGGGACGTTATCATGTGACGGTCAATCTCGCTATTCGTTGGTAAAAGAATAACCCAAGAGTTGGCGGTGGGTGGTGATGACTAAGCTGCCTTCCCTCTTGTCTTACATTGCTAAATTAGGGACGGCTAGCACAGATAGCCATCGAGTAGCTTTGTGCAAAATTCAAAAAAACAAACAAATATTACTCTCTGAATACCTTGTAATTCGTGTGTGTAAACTTTAACCATGTTTATTGTTTTGTGCTTTGTTTGAAACCATGCGTTCTCTTATTTCGTTTTGCGTGTTTGTAATAAAGCCACATACAGCTATTTGGTGAACCCACCGAGGGGAATAGAACCCTTGATTGTAACATTGCAAATCCGCAGACTTACAGCTGTACTAGCGGGGGGTTAGTTCGTTTTGTATTTTGTTCATTTCGATACTCTAGTGCAGTAGTTCCCAACCAGGAGTGCTCGCGCCCTTGGGGGTGTGAGATAGCGTTTCAGGGGTGCGAGATAACATTTCAGTTTTTTTTGTTTATATTAAAGGTACTGCCCTATATATTCAAATATTACCTTCGATTTTTATTTCTTATTTTCTTGTTTCAGACATAGCTTTTTACATTGTTACGATAAACTATCGTTTCTACCGTCACTGGCGCAGACCGAAATCTTAATGTACAACTGTAAACAAACGTAAACGTGACCTAAATAATCGGCACAACTAATTAGGTTACGTTCGTGAATGCCGTCTTAAAGTATCTATTATTTATTTATGTTATGTATTCACGTGATTGTGACTCGAGAAACTTCCAGAAGTATCCAGAATTAATCGATGACGTCATGTGATGTATATTCGAGAATGTTTTAGAAAGTTTCGCAGAGTATATAAACCCATGCATGATACTATGGTAGTCAGTGCATTGTTGATTCTGTGTTCGCGCAAAAAAACTTCATTATGTCAAAGAAAAAAAAATGGAATGATGATTATGTGAAGATGGTTTCACTTGCATCGGAAAAACTGAGGATCTGCAAAAATCCCAGTGCATGCTTTGTGACGCTATCATTTCAAACGCAAATTTGAAGCCATCTAAGCTGCAGGAACACTTCAACAACCAGCATGGTGGAGCAGCTGTTGCAGGCCATGATATTGAATCATTGAAAAGTAGAAGAGCCCGCTTTGATTCTCAAGTAACCCTTCCAAAATTAGGTTTTATATCTGCTGACAAACCACTGCTGATGGCTTCATACCACGTGGCATATAATGTAGCCAAATCAAAGAAGCCCCATACAATTGCAGAAGAGGTGATAAAACCTCAAAACTTTTCTGAAGGAACGTGACTATGATCTGCCCGGAGAAATAGAATCACAAGAATTTAACCAAATGCTAGCCTATTTGAGTGATATTTTCACTCGTATGAATCACCTGAGTGTATCTCTTTAAGGGTAAAATATAAACATATTGAAATGCTACGAAAAGTTAAATGCTTTCGAAGAAAAGTTAGATCTTTGGTGTCGACGAGTTAAAAGAGGGAATCTTTCAAATTTTCTATCACTCGAAAAAATGGTAGGTGAGGATAAGTCCCTAATTCCATGTGTGTGTCAAGAAACTGTGGATCATTTGAAATACTATCAAAGTCATTTGATGGATATTTTGGAGGAGAACTGGAAACTTCTGAAGAATGGATTATGAATCCACACTCCTTCAATTTGGATAATATGTCGGATGATGAAGAACTGAAGGAAGATCTTATTGAACTGCGTACAAATCGAGTTCTTGAAATGCAGTCTGAAAGCAACACTTTGGAACAATATTGGTGTTCGGCAATGGACATGTTTCCAAGGCTTTGTGAAAAAACACTAAATGTGCTCATTCCATTTGCAACGACATACTTATGCGAGTTTGGATTTAGTGCCCTTTTATCAATCAAGACAAAATCTAGAAATCGCTTGGGTGCACGGGCAGACTTGCGGATTGCTATCAGCAACAAAGTGCCACGCTTTGAAAAACTCGTAAGAAATAAACAAGAACAAAAGAGTCATTAAATTTAAATTGGCTTATGAACATGTGAACATTTCAAATTCATAGAAATTTCATTTCATGCATGGATGAAAATTTATTTTTTGTAGGCCATGCAGAGTTTATGCAACTTTTAGTTTGTTGTAATATTTTTTCTTTTCCAAATGTTTCGTTTTTGTTTATATATCATTAAAAACTAATTATAAAAATTCGTTTTGGCCACCTTCACCTTTATTCGTAAATAAATAATTACTGTGAGGGGTGTGAGAAGATATTAAAATGTGCTTTTGTTCCACGTAAGTGACAGTGTTATTTCCTGGTGCCAATGCATCCTTAGGCTATTCTTTGAAGAGCCTAGACGTTTGATTGCTGCAATTTTTCGATTTGGTTTGCAACGAAGGTTATTCACATTTAAGTTCCTATGTTAAAATGTTCTGTACTTTAAGGTTTCAATATTATTAAGAACCAATACATCTGTAGCATAATGTGAACAAACTTTTCAACAAAAATATTTTGACTAGCATTGTGACATGTAAAGTTACTAATCTAAACTGAATCTCTGACAAGCTCGTTTGATGATTTTTTTTAACAATTTGCAGAATAACAATGCTGTGAGGCGTAGCTCTTTGTAGGTATTAGGAAAACATTAAACAATTAAAGCGTATTTAGGAGGTTATGTGTTTTCTTCTGATTGTATTTTTATGCTGGATTTGGGTGATTTTAGTTGTCTTTTTGATGCTATTAATGGGATATCGTCTAATTCTTCGGGTGATTATTTTGTTTCTTTTGTCTCTCTGTGTGTTACGGGCCCGGCATGGCCAAGCGCGTAAGGCGTGCGACTCGTAATCCGAGGGTCGCGGGTTCGTGCCCGCGTCGCCCCAAACATGCTCGCCCTCCCAGCTGTGTGGGCGTTATAATGTGACGGTCAATCCCACTATTCGTTGGTAAAAGAGTAGCCCAAGAGTTGGCGGTGGGTGGTGATGACTAGCTGCCTTCCCTCTAGTCTTACACTGCTAAATTAGGGACGGCTAGCACAGATAGCCCTCGAGTAGCTTTGTGCGAAATTCAAAAACAAAACAAACAAACTGTGTGTTACGATGTTCAGAATGGTGTTAATTTCTGTGTCAATGTTCGTTTCTATTACTTGTTCATCATTACTTTGTTTTAGTATTAGCATCAAACATCTTAACAGCCTTGCTTAAACTTACTTCACTGTGTGTGCGTGTTTTATTTTTGATCAATTACTGATACCACTAGTTTTGGTCGTAACTCCAATTCGTTTCCTTGGTTTTTTCATGCAACTTAAAAAGCACAACTGGAGATTGTAATTGAGGACGTGTTATAATTCTACTTCCAAAGTCACCTAAACCAGACTTGCTTACTTTTTTGGAGACAAAGGTCATAAGTTGGAACGCAATACTGTTGTTGTATGGTACCTTAGCAGATGTTTTGTTCAACTCCAATTTATTAAGCCGAAAAATTGCTTTTTCTGCCAAAGGCGGGTAAAAATTTCGAAACATTTTCCCACCTATGAGTCTTTTAAGCACTTAGCGACACCTCTGTTGAAAATAGGCCCGGCATGGCCAGGTTGGTTAAGGGGTGCGACTCATAATCTGAGGGTCGTGAGTTCGCATCCCCGTCGCACTAAACATGCTCGCCCTTTCAGTCGTGGGAGTGTTATAATGTGACGGTCAATCCCACTATTCGTTGGTAAAAGAGTAGCCCAACAGTTGGCGGTGGGTGGTGATGACTAGCTACCTTCCCTTTAGTCTTACACTGCTAAATTAGGGACGGCTAGCGCAGATAGTCCTCGAGTAGCTTTGCGCGAAATTCAAACACAAAACAAAAAGACTGTTGAAAATTGTTCTAGGTAACAAAATTTTTACTTTTTCTTGTTCCTGAGTAGAAAGTGCTATTTCCAAATTGCTTATGCTTAAAGTAAATGGAAAAGAGCTATTTTTCTTTTCAAACTTTTGTAATCTGTATTGTGAAATTTTCAAATTTACCCATTTACCAGAACATTCCAGGTATATACAATGCTGAGTACCTGATAGAGAATTTTCTTGAGCTTACAAAAATGTTCAAAAAACTTTCTAGAATGTTGTAAAACTTACGAGAATTTTCAAGAACCTTTCAGAATTTTCTATAACTTTCCTGAGTAATATGTATACAGGGGCTCACCACTTCAGTTTAGTTCTAGCTGCCTAAGTGAACACAGACCTATCAGTGATGGCATCAAGAAGCTACAAGCATCTCCAGATGCATTCTGCTCTGTATGTGGCCAATTTATCAAGACAAGAGCGTAAAAGTAGTCTGTGACAGCATCTGCTAAAATGTGTGAAGCCTACAAGGCATATTTTGTCATGCCTGTTGGGGATCAAGACAAACCCTGGGCACCTCATTTTACCTGCAAACACTGCAAAAAAATTGAAGGGTAAGAGACAGTATTTGCTTCCTTGAATAGTAAGATTTTATATTATACAAATTTTAGACCTTTTACAATTTAAATATCTTTTGGTGAACCCTCAAAGAGGAATATAACAGCAACAAGCCCTTGCTAGAAGCCTTGAAGTATGATAAGTATGGCTGGGAGGTTATTGGAGACTTCAAACTAGTGACATTCCTGATGTGTCTAAGTTTTCCTGTTATCTTGGCCTTTGGGACAGCAGGGACACCGCAGCGCACTACAACAGAAAACACTGGCCACAAAGGACCGAGTTCTCTGTGGGGAGGCATAATATCAAGTGTGAGCCACTAGTGGACCACTAGAAGGTATTATTCCGACCATTGCACATAAAAGTGAGTCTTATGAAACAATTTTTCAGAGCTCTTGATAAGGAGTCTGCAGCCTTTAAGTACCTTCGAGACTTCTTCCCTAAGTTGTCTGAGGCAAAGGTCAAAACTGATGTCTTTCTTGTACCACAAATAAATATCCTGGAGTGCATAGAATTCCCCAAAAAGCTCAGTAGGAAGAAGAAAAAGTTTGGGGCAGATTTGTCAGTGGTTCTGAGCTTCTTGAGCAATCACAAGGCAAAAAATTATGTAAAACTGGTTGAGGCTCTGGTGAAGAACTACAGCAAAATGGGTTGCAGGATGTCCCTGAAAGTCCATATTCTTGAGACTCACATTGATTAATTCAATGAGAACATGGGAGCATACTTAGAAGAACAAAGCGAGCGCTTCCACCAAGATGTACTGGACTTTGAACGCCGCTACCAAGGAGCGTATACCGAAAACATGATGGGCGACAATATCTGGGGGTTGATACGTGAAAGTGATTTACATTAAGATCGCAAATCTCGAGAAACTACTCACTTCTAAACATTTTTCTTCATTTTTGTATAACTTTAGTATAAATACATGTAAATTTTAATTCATATGTTGTTTTATTCAGACCTTATGTAAATGAAAATGTGCAAAATTGCTCGTATTTACATAGAAAATAAGTTAATTTCTAAATTTTATTATACAAATTACAAAAGCAAAGTTTCAAGGGTATAATGGCCATTTTCGGTACTTGTACAACAAAAGCAATCAAGAAATAACACATGCTATCCAGGAACAAAATTTGTGTTACATGGTGTTATCGCACTTATCTTTATCGAAGAGATATAATATAATATAAGAGATATAATAAATTGTCGATACCAGTAAAGTGAGATAAGACCATTATAAGGTTAACCATTGTAAAAAAAGCAGGACTTATCTATCTTTTGTTTCTCTGAACTTAACTGATTTCGTGAGACGACTGTCAAAAAAAATGAAAACATTATGAAATTTCGTTTAACAAGTGTTGTAATACAAAAAAATGAAAAACACAACATCTGAACTCCAACTTATTATTTTATAAATGATAAATGTTTTATCTCTATTGTAATGATTAACAGAAAAAAAGTTATTATTAAGTACTGAAAATAATTGAAGGTCTGATATCAGAAGCAACACTAGAAAGTTTCCAGTTTTAGTCAAATGCTATCCCAAATGAAAACACACGTGTAGATTGTACACAGAGTAGTGTGATTATTTTATATTTGGGAATAAATTGAGTTCTGTCAGGAGTATAGGACAAACTGTTTCGCATAACTGGTTTTGCTTTATCAAAATCGGTTCTGATAGCAACAGGGAAATTAACGCAATGATGTCTACTCACCTGTGCAAGATATACAGTTATACTGAAGTCCATTTTTAAATGTCAACAATATTTAAATAAGATATAAATCACAGTTGTTAACGACTTGTCCACAATGAAGTTATTGTTAACAGTAAAGTGTTCGACATTCGTGAGTAAATACAACATGTTTCCGCTACGCAATTCAAATATTGCTAAAATTAATAAAAAAATAAAATTAATAACAGAAAATCCGTGAAACACGTAGAGAAATAGAATTCTATGTATATCACTGTTTGGGACCTGCAAGAAGGTTTTTTTTATCTTTTTACCAAATACCAATAAAGTTGATTGATATGCACATAAATATCTTACTAAAACCCAAAATTGTGTTTTTTTGAGTGAGAAACTATGCAAAAGACAAAAGTTTCAAAATTGTGTACATCTTTTCTTCAGAAGTGCAAATAACATCATTGGTCGAAACATGGCCAAGAACTGGACTAAAACCCTGAAGTTATGGTTTTATTTACCTTTTTGATCCCACCCCTTAAAATGAGAAAAATATTGGCCTATCCCATTTGTGTGTGTGTGTGTAAGTGTATAGGACCTGTAAAAAATATCTCTTTACCAAATCGCAGGTAAAACGGCCAAAAAAAATCCATAAAACTGTCGTTTTTGTGGCATCTTAACTTCCAATAATTACAAAATATGGGCAAGTATACCATTTTTGTTTCTTAATGTATGGAACCTGTAGAAACGTATCTTTGTATTAAATCCTGTGTAAATCAATCAAAACAGGGCAAAGTAATTAACTGAAACCTACAAAATTATGTTTTCGGTGAGATCCTGACTTTCATACAAATACTCAAAATGGACAAATTTATCTGTTTTGTGTATCAGTGTGTTGGACGCAGTAAAATTTATAATTGTGACAATTATCATTTTGGTTGCTGTAAATACGATCGCACTGGAGCCCAAAATATATATTTTAGCTAAATCAAAACAAGAGAGAATCCTCAATAGCTGTGACATTTGAAATTCTCTTAGAAATGATCAGAGTCAATCAGTTTATTATACTTTTTTCACATTTTATTAGGTATGTTTTATGCAACAGCAATACCGCATGTGGGGTTCGCATATACCTGACTTGATTTTTTATAGCGCATTAGGGTACATTAACCTATGAGATTTTGATCTTCTGAATATTTATATTTATCTGTGACTAAAAATGAAGTGATCTAAACTTATTTGACCAAGATATAACCCAACCAAGTTTCATGCCAATCCACCAAGAAAAGATATATCGGTGAATTTAAAGGAGTCATAACTAGTATTTAGTTGGTGTAGCCAGATTGGCTTAATGATACCAGATTGTTGCATTTGACAAAGGACGTTCAATTATCTAAAGTTGTTATATTTATATGTGAACATTTGCCTTACCGACGGCTTTGTTAGGTCCCTTAAAACCTGAAGAAAAACGATACATTTATTTCTTCTTCTGGTAAATAAAATAAAGCTAGCTCAAGCTAATGGCTGTGCTGTGGAAACGATAACTATAATGCTAAATTCATGAAAACAAAAATACGTTCTATATTTTTACAAAAAAGACACGTACTTTTGTTTTACTCGTCTTTTAGCTGCTAGTTTTTTTTTTTCGGGATCATGAAATGTGCACTGTGTATGATATATGCTCTAGAAGCTATGCGTTGAGACATGAGCGAAATACAGTGTGCCATTTTTTGTTTATGTTTTTGTACGTCTGGTATCGAAGAAATAGCTTCAATACAAATAATTACACCTGTAGAATATGTCACTAGAGTATGAAAATATTATATTATAATTATTATTCACACTTTTAATGCGCAATCGTCATTTTCTGGTTAGACTCCTTAGGTAGTTTAAGCCAGAAAAATCTTTCCATATCTTATGACTCTTCAGTTGAAATCTTTTAAAAGCATCTTGAAAAGGAAATATTTAAGAATAATTATTATCTCCATCACAGAAGTTCTGTGTTTGTCAGAAAGACCCGAAACAGCTGAATGGATTTGGACAAAAGATGGTATACATTTGGACTATGACAAATATCTGGCTTTGAAGGATAAAAGCCAAAAGTCAATGTCACAAATTAAAATAACTGTTTTTGGAGACCGATTTTTCATACAATTTTGTCTCTATAATTCAGTCAAAAATAATTCGACGTTGATGAAACGTGATGTACACATGTAGAGTATTATTTGGGCACATGTTTTGAGAACCAAATATGATCAATACTTTGTGGCAAAGGTAAGCGCTCTACTGAGTGTTCCCTCCAGTTGTAATTGTTCTATTAATAGTTTTTATTTTATCAGTTTTGGCGTAATACTTTCATGATCTTCTATCTCAAAAGTTTGGGTTATTCATTTAACTGGATTTACAACACCAATTTGTAAATTCAGAGGGAAGATTGTTGGAGTTGTATGTAATCTTCAGCCCTATTTTACTTGATAGAACAACAGATTTGACAAACATTATAAAATAACAACCTTTACACAGTCTATATTTAATTAAGAGTAACAAGTACAATAGAAAAAAACACCCAAAAATGGAAATATTTTAACATTTCACACATAACTGAAACAATAAGAGTTTTAACTAAAAACAACAAAAAATTAAAACACTTGCCTTCTAATTACACTTTTATGTTTAGATTAAAGTTGAAGGTCCCTTTTTTTAATACCAGAATTTAAGAAATAGTTGGATCATAACACTCAGATACTTAGTTTCAGATATCATTAACTGGTTTGGTAGTCACTTGCTTTAAAGAAGAGTGAACAAGTTTTCAAACACTGATATCTGGAGACTTAGATTTTTGAGATCTTAAAATTGAGACCCCTTCGTTTTGGAGTGGGGTGGGATTATAAACAAATAATTGTGCAACTACTATCTATCATCAAATAAAAGTATGTTTTTACTTATATTATTGGTATTACAAATATTTTTCTAACAAGTAATTTGTTTTTTCTAGCAACTCTTTGTTGGCCAGGATATTTTCGTAAAATCATGAACATCTGTCGTTAATTTCCATCACTGAGTTTACTTTAAGAAAATATTTTCTTGCAAATCACACATCGGCAGTGAAAACCGGTCACCTGCTTTTAGCTATCTTTCTTTAATCTTACAGAAGCAAAATAACATGTTTAGTGAAGAATCAATAATGATATGATGTCGTCCGCTGAAACTTGTAAACTTGAAATATTAAACTTCAGAGGAAATTTCAGAGAAAATAGGGATAATTTTCCTACTCAATTAATAAAAAAATTAATTCAAGTTTCAGAGGTTCGAATAGTGTATACAAGTGTTAAACAGTTAAAGATTACTGAAAAACTTAAAGATTACTGAAAAACTAAAAACTAGGACGCTCGGGAACCTACCAATAATGGTATATCCCAGACAAACAGGGAGGTTTGATTACCCTGTCAACGATTAAATGAAAATATAACACAAGAAATGGATTAAGTTAACCAGTTATTCAGTATATTTAGAAACAATATGATTGGATCGTTTTTAATAAATGCTGCTATTTATGTGAACAATATTTTACTCCAAATAGCAGTTTTCTCAAAACACGCACATAATCTTGGTTGTATATTTGTTTGTTTTAGAATTTCGCGCAAAGTTACACGAGGGCTATTTGTGCTATCTTCTCTAATTTAGCAGTGTAAGAATAGAGGGAAGGTAGCTAATTATCACCGCCCAACGTCAACTCTTGAGCTACTCATTTACCAACGAATAGTGGAATTGACCATAACTTTATAACGCCCCCACGGTTGAAACGGTGACGGGAATTAGAACCCGAAACTCACAGATTGCGAGTCTAGCGCTCTATCTACCTGGCCATACCGGGTCCATAAAAGTAAAGCAAAATAAATAATAAACCTAAGCCTAACTACTTAATAAACGAAAATTATATTTCTTTAAAAACATTCACTATAGATTTTATTTCTCATAATTAAATTCAGTTAAACATTTTAGAGCAAGATTTTTAAAATACTTACATTCTGCATTTAGTCTGTATATTTTTTGCATTCTTGTAATGAATAAATCAATGTAAGTTATAATGGTTAGCTGGAGTTGGGGTATAAGATAAAATATTTTATGGTCTGAGAATATAAACTGCCGAGTTTCAAAACCAATAACCATATAATATCTATTTTAGTATTATTTTCCCGGCGCTCTGTCTTTATCTCAAAGGAAGATAAAATCTCATTTGCTGAAATTAAGTTTCCACGACAGAATAATTTTATTCAGAAAATTAACTGTTATTGTAGAAATAAAATTAAACACTGGTTTGGACCATAGTGATTTGGTAAAGGTCAACCATGATGTTTTACACTGTTAAAATATTCTGAACTTTAATCGTAATGAAAAGTGGTCATTTTATTGCAAACAAATAAAGAAAAATGCTAGTTGCGGAATCTTAAAAATTAATACAAGTGCCTAGCTTAGTTATTCTAATTTTTTCTATAACTTTTTGAGTGATACAGACTTCTTGCTTTTTTGAAATAACAATATTTAATAAAGTTTTTGTTAGGAAGTAGATAAAAGATGTCAACTTGATACATTGGCATCTCATAATATTGTTCTATAAGTGACTCCTTTTTTTAAATCTAAAGCAAAAGTTATTATTGGTGTTTAATTTATTTTATACTCTCCTGAAGTAACTTATATTTCTAAAGATGTTTAAAGATAAGTAACATTAGTTCGATTAATCTTTTTATACGTTTCATCACACAAACCAGTCAAAGAAATTATTTATGTCCTTTTCAACATGAAGAAAATAAGTAAAATATCAAATAAAGCGTTTATAGGAAAGAAACAAGAACCGATTATTTAAACTCATAAAAAAGTTTCAGCAGTTTTGTTGTACAGACAACTAGAGTGGGGAAATGTAAAAGCTTATAATTTTATAGTTCATAAAGTAGATTAAAATGTAGCTATAGGATATTAGTTTTTTATAGTTATTCATTGACCGGAGAGGGTGAGAAAACTGTGACACATGTAGAGGGAGATGGAAACGTAATGTTTTTATTTTCTTCTGGCTGTATATTTTCCAATGGAGAAGGGACAAGTCAGCTAGAGAACTAAGTAATCACTTAACCTTTTGGCCAAATGACTTTTCAGAATACTGTATGCTGCGAAAGACATAAAAGGTGTTCAGTGATCTAGCCAGACGACATTCATATAGTTCAATGTTTTCTTTGTCAGAGCGATTGTTATTTGCCCCTATTTACAAAGACAAGTTACTTTGCTCTGGGCTGACAAATGAGCACATAACTTTACCAAGTATTTAGTGTGAAGTTTTATTTAACTTTAAAATGAAACTGTATAAATGTATTTACAGGTAAAATAATTAATTTTGAATTTTATACTTGTTTGGATCTTTAGTATATTTTATTCTCTAGTCGTTAATACAATTTAATCTACCTAAGGAGAAACGTCCACTTAGATAAAAATTAAAATATGTTTAACATTAACTAACCTTTTGGTGACACAATCAAAAATGCAGCTGATTCGGTTGTTCTGGATTTTGAAGTTGTTATGGGTTTTAACTCTAGAAAATCACATATTACATAAATAGATCATTATATAATTATTTATATTCCATCTATTTAGAGCTAAAACTCCTAAATTTTATAACATTATTAATATACAAACCTACATAATGTAGAATATGTGGGTTAACAATATTATCTGCTTTTGAGATTAACTGAATGTAGCATGTACATTAAATATATATGTATATATTACACCAACAAATATTTGTAGTAAGTGTACTTGACTGAATAATTAAGTTAGAATGATTTGAAGAAACGATTACTGAAACGTTTAATTAATTAGTTTAAATTGACAACTGTAAACATACTTGGGTTGCAGCGTAGAATATCCTTCCTAATACTAATTAGAAAGAATTATCTCAGCATTATCACATATTTATAATTTGTAGTAATTTACTAGTAAGACATTGTAGTTAAGCACAAAATTACACAATATATTATCTATTCTACCCCTACTGCGGTTATCAAAAACTCAGATTTAGCGGTATAAGCCCTTTATTTTACCGCTGAGCCATTGTTGAACAGAACTTTGTGGGTGGTTGAAGCAATTTCATGTGTTATGTGAGAGTTATAAACTTTTTCTCATACTTGATGGTCAACGATGATCTTATTAATATAAAACTTTGGTTAAATAACATTTATCACAAGTTTGTTAAGCTAAAAGTTACAGTTTTATTTTCTGGTCTCTACATTTAAAAATTACATCACAATAAAAACCTGCAAATGAAGAACATAAAAAGTAAAGAAACAAGGCTGCTGTAGACATTATTTACTCAAATCATAAATCCCTATCTTAACTCCATACTGTTACCTAGAGTTACTTTTGATGAAATGAAATAGGAATTTATAGTTTTATAAAATAAACTTTACAATATCTCCACCCTTGTTCCACCCTTGTTTCTTTACTTTTTTTACGATCCGTAATTACAGATTTATAAATTTCCTATTTTTTTATTTATCTTGTTTGCTGGTTTTTTATGCTCAGTTATGGACAGAAGATTACATTATATAGTAGCTATTCTTATATATAATAAACGTAGGTAGAGTCTAGCTGACACGGTTCGTGATGTTCATGATGATTTACAGTAATTATTGTCTATTTTATCGCAGTAGTTCGAGATATAAAATATTAAACAACGGCTGAAAATTGTCGTGGATATTTGTTTGAGAACATAACGAGCATTTATAGTTTTTGTGTAACTAAATTCTATATATGTGTGTGTATGTGTTTTCTTGTAGTAAAACTACATCAGGCTATCTGATGAGCCCACCGAGGGGAATCAAACCCTGATTTTAGCGTTGTAAATCCGTAGACATACCGCTGTACTAGCGGGTGGCTAAATTCTATATATATATATGCATAGCAATGGGCAAACATATACCTTCACTAAAACACAGCCATCACAAAGCATATTTAAGGTTTGATCAGTAAAATAGCAGAATTTCAAAAATACGTCTTAAATAAACCTGTTTATTGTCTTTTAAAGTAATTATTCTACTAATGTGTATAATACGATGTAATATTATGTGTTCGGATCTTCTTTACTCCTTCACTTCATACATAATGTTGGGGCTGGCTTCCTAAAGATACCAGATGTTTAGTGTACAAAGCATTGAGTATGTACACGCTAAATCAACTAATATTCGTGTATTATTTGCTGGTAATTCCTATTTCCCCTTGTACTTAAGCTTTTTAATGGTACACCATATGATTCTGAGAAAATTAACTTGAGTTCTAATGTTTTTAGCTTTTTTTATTTAATGCAAAAAGAAACAAATCAATTTTCAATACCATTACGACATTCGCAGTACTTTAATTAGTATTATATCTAAGGTTTGCGTGCAATATATCAAGCCGGTTTTGTTGCAGGCTGGCAGGAGAATATAATAATTACAAACGGGTTTGTCAGTGAACAGCTTTAGCAGTAACTAGTTAAAGTGTTTTTAAACTACATCTTTATTATTTAACGTAGTTTTCATTCGAGCGTTCTCTTAGAGTTTTGTGTATTTCTTTGGGATCTTTATTATAAACCACTATCATGGTATGTGATATTGTTTAATTTAGTTTTGTATTATCCGTGTATTTTCTGAATAGTGGTTCATGATAAATACATGATTAACTTGCATTGAAAATAAATCCATTCTTTTGTTATCGAACACTTTAAAAATTAGAAGAAAAATAATACAGGAAATATGCAGTTTAATCAAACAGTGCTTCCAATTTACGATTAGTGATTGTTCTGTTTTTTAATTTCGTGCAAATCTCACGAATGCTATCTGCGCTAGCCATCTCTAATTTAGTAATGTAAGACTAGAGGGAAAGCAGCTAGTCATCACCACCCACCGCCAACTCTTCGGCTATTCTTTTACAAACGAATAGTGGGATTGACCGAAATAGTATAATTCCCCCACGGCTGAAAGGACGAGCATGTTTGGTGTGACAGAGATTTGAGCTCGCGACTCTCAGATTACGAGTCAAGTGCCTTAAACACCTGGTCATGCCGGGCCTTACGGTTGGTAAATAACATAAGTAAGACAAACATGTTGAAGTACAGCTGTATGTATAGTAATTGATATATACTTTTTATTGTGATGATATTTATATTATGTTTGTTTTAACTCGTGTGATAAAGCGTCGTGAAAATTAGTCTAACTTACCGTATACATAAATTTCTGCTATTTCTATTCCTACGGGATTTTGGGCCAAACACTTATAAATTCCCAGGTCCACATCTTGGAGATTGTAAATCTTAATGATACTTTCAAATTGATTTTCCCGGACAGGCCTTTCACTGATGTCATACTTCTTCCCTGACATCAGACTAGTTCCACCATCTTTAACCCAATAGATCCGTGAAGAAGGAAAGGAATCAACCACACATGTTAACGTGGCTACTGTTTGAAGTTCAACTTCGAGAAAGCCGTTAGGAACAATTATTACAGGCGAATCTGAAACGACAAATTGAAGCATTAATACTTATTTCTGATTTTACAACAACCTTTATTGTGTGATATAATACATTCCTATAACTTGTTTGTCTGTCTGCTATTAAACATAAGCCTATCTAATGAGCTACTTCTGCTCTTCTCCCCTCGGTTGTCAAGACTCGACTTTTAGCGTTATAAGGTTAAAGACTTACCGTTGAGCCATCTAGATAAAGGAGGCTTTCTCATGAATAATAACAAAAGATTGTTATCACAGAAATACTTATCTCAAACAGTTCTTGGTCTTAACCATGGGTTATATAAAACCAATTTAAAATATTCTTGCATAGTACAAATATTATTTTGTAAATACTTTGTTATTAGTGCCAAATTATGTTTCTAGGTAAAGAAGCGTTGAAAATCTGAGTTGAATATGTTATAAAATAAATTGGTGAACTATAAAGATTATTTTAGAAATGTTGTTAGCGTTCCTCATAGTAGACTAACAAACGCTTTGAATTTATTGTTTTTTTTTTTAATATACATTAATTTCGACCATCGCGTTGGTGCTTAGGAAAAACTCTTAATTCTTAAAACTCTTTGTCTTCAGTAAAAATATCCTGAAGACATTGCGATAAAATTTAAACAAAACCTTTTTGCCAAGATACAGTTCAGTAAATTGCTGGATGTGGAAATTTTTATAGTGTGATCAAGATTTTGAGAACTTGATGTGTTGTGATAACATTAGCGTGAAGGTAAAACGATTACAAATATATTTCAAGGAATTTTGGCCCAATACATATTTCCAGTAAGAAAAATGCACAATACTATCTGGTGTGGTTATGGCAGATGGGATTCACTTAACACTATTGAAGTATATCTGCTATCACGACCAGTCTGAAGAGTTCTGGTACTGTTGAAATGCCTCGTTGGTAGTTACCTTATGTAGATGCTATTGATAGTGTTAAAAATGTAATTTTTGATGGCTTTACTAGTCTAAAACAACATTAATAGCATGTTATGTGAGAATCTTATATGTGTTAATAGGATGGTATCTAATTGCAGTTATGAGCCGTGGTGCCGCGAAAGAACATGTTTTGCACACGTATTTAGTTACGGCGTATTCCAAACCATTCCACACTGCAATATTAGCAAAATAGCTTTCGGTTTTGTGCTCCATCCGAGAACGGATATTCGAATAGTAAGTTTGTCAAGTGGTGCGAGCAAAAGGACACAACATTTTGATACAAGTCTTTGAAAATTATGAAAAAAGTGTTCAGAAAAGCAAGTACTATGAAGTTACATTCCAAGGCAATCAGAAGTAATGCTTCCATCTGCAAACTGAAGGTTACAGTTTGAAAAGATAATTGATCTACTAATTCGAATACTATCAATAAGATAATAAAAAAACTGAGGTTTTAACTTGACAAAGTCTCTCAACCAAAATTTATAAGTTTCCAATCACATCTTGAAATCAATTAATGTTTTCTTAACAATTCTTGGTGAAAAAAATTGGAATTCAGTAGTCTCATTTGACCACATACTTGACAAGTTCTCTGATGCAATTTCAACTGCCTTTAGTACCTTTGGTTTGTTTACATGTGGGCTTAGAAGCCAACATCAATTTAAAGTGGAGAATTGGTGGGAAAATGATCAAGATCTGAGGTTCAAAATTTACGTCTTCATTCTTGGCAGAAGCTTGTTAAAATGCAAATTGTAGTACTTTAGTCCTAATTTGAAACTATAACCCTGAAATCTGTTTTGTTAGAGATGTTATTGGTAAGGTTGATTGATTGATTGTTTGGAATTAAGTACAAAGCTACATTATGGGCTATCTGTGCTCTGCTCACCACGGACATCGAAACCCGGTTTCTATCAGTGTGAGTCCATAGACATGCCGCTATGCCACTGGGATACTATTGGTAAAGAGCATCAGCTTAGCTTGAGAGAGGTGAGAAAGCTACTGGCTTTTGATCAGTCCCGAACAGCTTAGGGGATTGCAGAATTAAGTCCCTAGAAAGCTATTGGAGGAACTAAAGGTCTATATTGTTTACCGCCTCTACGATTATGATACACTGTAATCCGATATAAGGAAAACTTGCGTTTGGAGTGCTTTTTGAGAAAGGGATAAATAAAGAGTGTATTGAATAGAAAAGAAAATATCATGAGATGTAAGAGAGAATGAATAAACCAAGAGATAAGCAAAGAAGTAATATGTTGTCATTCTAAATCTAGATGTTACAGATTAAAAATTAAATAGCAGTTTGTTATGTACTAGTCATTTACTGTCAGGAATACATACACCCTAAATAAAGTTAAAAAGAAAGCGATGTACGAATTTAGTGGTGGCAAAAACGATCTACAACGGTTTTGTAACGTACGATGATGTGTGTGTTAATTAATCAAAATACAACCACGTTCAGGCCAGACATGGTTAACTAGTTAAGGTGCTCCTCGACTCGTAATCTGAGGATAGCGGGTTTGAATCCCCATCACACCAAACATGTTCGCCCTTTCAACAGTGGTTGCGTTATATTGTAAGAGTCAATCCAACTATTTGTTGGTAAACGAGCAGTAGAAGAGTTGAAGGTGGGTGGTGATTACTAGCTACCTTCTCTCTAGTCTTACACTGCTAAATTAGGGACGACTAGCGCAGACAGCCCTTGTGTATCTTTGCTCGAAATTCAAAACAAATAAATAACAACGTTCTAAACGGTACCAGAAAGTTCTGATACTTTGAACACTTCACCGTGTTCCCCATCTAAAATTTCTGAAAATCATATCGTGAAAATATTATATCCTGACATGAAACCACAGTACAACACATATATAGTTATAATACATGTTTGAAACACGAAAAATGGAGACATTCTCCTGTCAGTTTCTGTTTATGTAGGCTACAGACAGTCAATTATATGTCGTTATAATACATATATAATATTTAATAACGACAGAAATACCTCAGTCACAAAACAACAACAACATAATAGGACTTCTCGTTATACTTATACTATGCCACTGTTATTAATATGGCAGTTATGAGTTAATGACTAGAGAGAATGTATCAACCAGCAGCTCAGCTCTCATCTCTAACGTTAAGGAATTGACTGTTACTCTTATAAAGCTCCTGCTATTTCAAGCGGAGAGAATATTGTGTGATGTTATACAGGTTCGAGCTTAGTTCGTCAGCTCCGAACCTTATGGCGTTAACTCAGGACGATGTTTCAGATGCGTTGCCACGTGTAGACCTCGGAGAGAGAGGTAAAGAGGAGACAATGATGTTAGCAAAGATGAAGACGTCATAGTTCCACAAAATGTCATCAAAGACTGCGTCGCTAAGTGTGCTTTGCTAAGCCGCCATTGTCAGACACGATGATGCACACGATTAATTGTACTTTTAATATAAAGTTAAACGTGTGAATTGTACAATATTTCATTATACGCTAAAGTTTAATTATAATTTCAAATATCTCAATGTTCTAAAACACTAACTAGAATGAGTCATTGGCACACTTGATAAAGGTAAAATCTGTGTTGAGCAAATGTATTTTGCAATATACAGTCGAACTGTGTTGCTCGTCCACACATAAAAAGCTGTCAGTCAGTCTATAACCCTGTAAATCCAGGTGATTAATTTAACTTTTAGTTCTACTACTGATAATCATGGCCAAACTTATCTGATGTAAGTATGACTGTGAAGACATTTCTGAGCTGGATGAAACATGTACTGTCACAGATATAATTTGATAATGCGTAGTTGTATTTATGTAGAATATGAACCCACTATCCATCAACGGAGAGAATCTAATCACCTGACCATGCCGGACCCATTAAACGACCCCACGTAGAAGACAAAGATTTTATCATTAGAAAGTCTTCGAGTAAGATAGTGATAAAGTATATTGCAGTGTTTACCAGATACAAAATATATATTGTTTAATCCTAAAACACATGGACTCACAAGCATTATGGACACGCAAATAAAACTATCTATATTACTGGATAATGCGTTTAAACACCTAGACAACATAGATAAAGTAAGAGCATGTATTTAATCAGTTAATCTAGATAAACCAATAAGTACATGTTTAGAAAAGAAAGATTTTTCTCACCTGAAATGGTTTTAACTACTATTGAAAGAGTAAATAAAAACAGAAAAAGACATAACATTAAATGACTCATTCAAAATTGAAGTTACTAGATTGAAATTACCAGTAGGCAGCACCAATAATTATATATTATCAAACATTAGTCTTGGCTCTTTTGAAAACAGTTACTTCTATAAATAATAACAATGACTTTTGCTGTGCTAAAGTTATAGTAGTAGCCTTACTGAAAAGATACAAAATATAAGTGTTAGAAAATGGATATACGATTAACATCAATGTTCTTCCATTTTCTTCAGGTTATTTATTAACAAACATAATAATATATAATGATCATAGTGATAAACGAAATAATAATTTGATCTAAGTAGGAGTATTTTCCCAATTTATAAAATATTCTAACATAATATAAAAAATTGATATTATTTTCGAAATCTGTATAGCTGAATTATGAAAAATCCGTTACTAAAACCAAAACAGTTTTAATGAGGTTGAAATTCGCGGACTTGTATTATTACGTGATATTTAAATAAGCATCTTTTTTTAGACATTTTATATATGAATTTTAGGAAATGTATAGAACTAATAAATTTGTGTTAGGGATTTACATATAAGGGCTCAGTAAATTAGTGTTTTAAACCTACTGTATTAATTATCGTCATGTTGAAACACATTGGTACATGCTGTGTGCATTATCGTCTTTGACGTCATAGCTGCTTAGCAATGGGGTCCTTGGAACGCACCCTCTAGTTCCACCTCGTATAACGTAATCATCCATCATGACGGTCTAGCAACAACAAAACTGACAGCAATTTCGGTTTGAAATTCTCTATCAACAGAGGAGATAGAGATAGATGGACTTTCTCTTGGGGTGCTCAGAAAGATGGACTTTCTCTTCGCCCCACTCGTGATTTTATGATATTGAAGCAGCTACCCGAAAAAAAAATGGTGCGAACCCTGAGCAAGCAAATAAGACGAAAGACCGACAAACTTACTCCAGACACCCATAGGTTATATGCGAATACCACAAAATCAACGGCCGATACATGACTTAGGGTCCATCAGGGCGACCGGTATCTATAGATCCAATGCCGGAATTTAGATGTTGGGGAAACGGAAGAAACCCGGGAAAACCCACTTTCACTAGCTAGTGCCAATGATCCAGCTAGTGCCAGTTTGGCTCACAACATAAGAGTGGAGGGACGCACTAGGAGAAGAAAGGGGCCGTGTCACGATAAAGATCTGGCCTTTTCCTTAACTTGTAAAAGTCATCAAGAGGTGGTAAGTCCACTGCACTGTACGACGAAACTCCAGGTTGGGATTCTAGAACTTGTTCAGGAAGATTCTCTGGGCTATGTCTGTGTCACGATAATGTTTCAACCTTTGGAATAACGTGTGAAAGTCATTGTGAGGTGGTGAGTCCAGAGCACTGTATGACGAAACACCAGGTTGGGGTTCTAGAACTTGTTCAGGTAGATTCTCTGGGTATTCCACATTCGTCTGAGAAAATTTATGTTTTTTGTGTATTCTAGTTTGAATAGTTTGAGAGATGGTAGGATGTTTATCGGTTATAGTTGACTTATCGGAATAGGTAGCTTGTGTAGTTTGCATCTGGGAAGTTGTTTTAGATTTGTTTGTTTGTTTGTTTTGGAATTTCGCACAAAGCTACTCGAGGGCTATCTGCGCTAGCCGTCCCTAATGTAAAGTGTAAGACTAAAGGGAAGGTAGCTAGTCATCACCACCCACCGCCAACTGTTGGGCTATTCTTTTACCAACGAATAGTGGGATTGATCGTAACATTATACACCCTCACGGCTGGGAGGGCGAGCATGTTTAGCGCGACGCGGGCGCGAACCCTCGACCCTCGGATTACGAGTCGCACGCCTTACGCGCTCGGCCAGGCCAGTTGTTTTAGAGCGAAGTGTAATAGATGACGTCTGAATGAGTTTGTTGAGAGACTGAGGCTTGTTCTGCATATGACCAGCGACCGTATCGTTTTTTGCCTGAGAATGGTTGTTGTCCTTCATGATGATAGTTTGTGAAGAGTTGGATGGCGGTTTCATAGGTGACGATTTGACTATAGATTGTGGGGTGGGGGCGGAAGAGCGGATTAGATAACACGTTAGGTGGCGAAACAGATTCTGGTTGCTTGGGTATCCTAGGATTGATTGTGTGACGGCGGGGACGTTCGGCACTAAAATGAAAGATGTGATAGTAGCAACCATCACGTAAAATGGTGTCGGCAATATGTTTAGCGGTTGCTTGTTTCTATTGTCATGAAGTTGGTAGCTTGTCTGGAGGTTTTTGAATAAATTCGGTGCACGGCGTATATCTCGGAATTTGTTTGGCTTTCAATAGCACATTTGATTTCTCTCGGTTGAATGGAATGGTGTATTCCTCTCAAGAAAACAGTAAAAAGGTTTGTTGGGCTCTTGATTGGTGAACATTTAATATTGATTTGAGTATTCCACAGCTCACAAAAGTATGAAAGGCCTGCAGGCGTCGACGGCTGGAGGAGAATACCTCCCGGGCGAAGAATTCGGGTCTTAAATGGGTCTAAGGAAGCGCCAGGTTTAGCCTGCGCGATAAACGTGGCTATTTGAAGAGGCGAGAGGTGGGGTGGCAGACCGTCGACGATTACTGGCGGGACAGGTGGCGAGAACGTCATGCAGGTAAAACAGAGGGAGAATACACGTCTAACTTGCTCAGTGTCGAAGCTGGGAATGAATGAAAAAATGGGTCTAGCAATGAAACTAAAAAACTAAACTACCGTGGCAGGGGTTCAGTTTAGAGAGAGAGAAATCAGAAGAGTTCTCTCTCCAACTGGGGTGTTCAGGAACTTTGTAGTTCCTCTTCGTCCCCTTTCGTGGATTGTTATTAAGATTAAGTGGTGTTTTTTTTTAATTATTATTATTTTAATAAATTAATTATCGTTATTGTTCTTGACTTTTTGGGTGGAGAATGTCTCACTAAATGTTCTTTTGGGTGGAGGCAAAGGCAGCAGTGGAAAGAAAGGCCGGGACCTGTCCCGAAAAGAAAAAAGTTGGGCAAATGTGAACGTGAATGTAATTCATTCAAATTCAGATCAAATTAAACGGCCCGATTCTGGGTCTGGCAAAAAGGTTGCCTAGGCTGGGATCTATAAATCCAATGCCTGAAGATTTTGATGTGGGGAAACGGAGTGCCCTGAGAAAACCACTTTCACACGACAGGCGCCGAAAGTTTTGCCTGTCGTGTGCCCTGTACCTGAAAAAAAGAATTCATGTTAATAACATAGATTTTATTTATTTAGATTCTTTGTTGAGTGGATTGTGATTCTTGAAATATGTTGTAAGGTGATATGTATTTTGTTGGTGCACTTGATAATTTGTGTAGTGATGCCGTTAGTTTGTTTCTATTTTCTGCTTTTAGATAATATTTGAGAGAAAGTTCTGTTATTCTATCTCTTATAGTTGGTAAATTACTAATTTGGTGTAGATAATTTGTTGGCCTAAAAGATGGTAAACTGAATGCGGATTTTAATATTTTGTTTTGTTGTACTTGGATTTTTTGGAGTGTGTTGTTTGACATATTGTATGTTACTTGACATCCGTACTCTATTAGTGGACGGATGTAAGCCTTGTATATTTGTATAATGGTGTTCGGTGCGCATTTCGATTGTTTACCAGTTATAGTCTTTAGATATGAAATCCTTTTTCTGATTGATGAGTGTATATTGTTTATGTGTGTTTTCCATGTTAGTTTTGTGTCGAAAGTGACGCCAAGGAATGTGATGTTTTTGCTCAGGTTAATGGTTGTGTTTCCAAGTGATAGTTTTATTTTTTCTAGATTTTTTCTTTGCTTCTTTAGTTTTCTATAGAAGGTGATTGCTTGTGTTTTTGTCGGATTTAACACGACTCTCCACTTGTTGCTCCATGTTGAGACGTTGTTTAGTGATTCTTGTACGCGAGACATGGCCATTACTGGGTTTCTGGAGGTGCTCCAGATTGCGAGTCTAGCAATGTATCATCTAACTAAATTTTATGGAATGGTGACGTCATCGTCTTCCTTCTTACCTTCCTCTCAGAGGTCGACGCTCATAACGCCCTCTGACAGCTCGTTTGAAGTCTCGCTGTAATTACTATTTAGTGATTAGAAACCACATAGCATTTCAGTACAATAATTTATTTTTTCTACTTATGTCTTTCGATAAGTCAAAGATCGCTTAGTAAGTTTCTTTATGTGATATACATTACTAAAGTCCGTGGGAAACATTATTTTTGCTATTAGAAATATTAACAGAGAAGAGCATGATGGTGTATTATAAAGCGGTTTGTTTCTCAATATCTGTGTTTGAGTGTTTGTAATGATATTTTTCCTCTCGTCATCGTCGAAACGTTCAGTAGTTATTGGTTGTGTCTGTGAGGAATTCTGAAACCTTTTTTTTTAACTTTTACGAGTTCAATAAACTTTTCAGTTTTCTGCCTTCTTGCTGCCTTTGTACTACTTTCAGAACTGATCGCCAGGAAACTTTCAGAGGCTCAGAGTATCTAGAGGAACAAGTTAGATAGCACATCGGAAATACACTATAACGGAGAAACCGGCCAGAAAGGGTAATTTTGTAGAAACATTTATGCCAGTATTTAATAGATCTGCATATGCACATCATGAAGGCAATAAAATAAATGTCACGTATAGTGTGGAAGTTTTACTAAGAGATTTAATTCCAATAGACATACTCTATACCCAGTCCTTGTCCTATATACTCTAGTTATAGTTCTTATCCGACATACTCTAGACCCAGTCCTTGTCCGACTTACTCTAAACATAGTCCTTGTCCGAAATACTCTAGACCCAGTCTTTATCCGATATACTCTAGTTCTAGTCCTTATCCGACATACTATAAACTTAGTCCTTGTCCGACATACTCTAGACGCAGTCATTGTCCGACATACACTAGATCTAATCCTTGTCCGACATACTCTACACCCAGTCCTTGTCCGATATACTCTAGATCTAGTCCTTGTCCGATATACTCTAGTTCTAGTCCTTATCCGACATACTCTAGACCCAGTTCTTGTCCGACAGACTCTAAACATAGTCCTTGTCCGAAATACTCTAGACCCAGTCCGAGTCCGATATACTCTAGACCCAGTTCGAGTCCGACATACTTTATACTCAGTCATTGTCTGACATACTCTAGATCTAATCCTTGTCTGACATACTCTAGACCCAGTCTTTGTCCGATATACTCTAGTTCTAGTCCTTATCCGACATACTCTAGATCCAGTTCTTGTCCGACATACTCTAGAATTAGTCCTTGTCCGACAAACTCTAGATCTAGTCCTCGTCCAAAGAGTTATGTTTTTATTTTAACTGATAATAACTGCATACTCTAAACCGCTACGTATTTTAAACTGTTGAATTTTCTCTTAAGTATAGGTTTACTGAATAAAATATATATTTAGATTGTTAAGCACTTAAGGTCTATTTGTGTTTACGGTTGTGTAAGAGTATTTTACATGTTTTTTAAACTTTTGGATCAGAAATGCTACCTGAAATTTTAATAAGGTATGCTGTATTTTCAATACCTTTTACAGCACACAGAAGTTCATTGGAATGAATTATAAACGTGGGCACAATGATTATGAAGTGTTTAATGTAAAAGTGGATGTTTATATCTCATTAATGTTATCCATTTACCCAAGCTTCTTTATATCAGAGAACTATATCGCTGAGTGAGTAAGTGGTGTTATGAGTTGTGTTTTAAGAGATATTCAACCTTTACTACGAAATAAAGTCCAGAGTTTTATTTACACATCCACAAACATTGTTCTCAGTTTTCTGATAAGATGACTGTAGTAAACATGTCAATACTAAATTAATCTCGATGAAAGGATTTTAAATCAATTTGTATTAAATATCTTTTAATACAAAGGGCTGAGGCATATGAAATTTTGTACAAACTTACCCGAGAGCTGTATACGCTAGCCGTTTCGAATTTGGAAGTGATAGACTAGAGAGTAGGCAGCTAGTCAAAATAAATCACCGTCAACTCGTGAGTTATTCTAATTAAATAGTGGGATTTGTTCGTCACTTTAATAAGGAATCCTTGACTCTGAAATGCGAATTGCTAATTTTTTCAGCTACGGAATCTTAAATCTACGGTCAAACACTAACTACTGTGCACAGAGAGGAAGAAGATGCCATATGAACACCTTTTACATTACGTGTTTTTGCCATTATAACATTTATTAAGTTGGTTAACAGTGTTTGCGCACACAAGTAAAAGCAGAATTACTTGCCGAAAAAGCATGATTTATTTTTCCCATGTTATTATGCTACAAGCTTTGGTCCTTGTCAAGGTAGTTTAGGGAGAGTACAGAACAACACTTAAAGAAACAGTTACTAAAATGTAGTTGTTGAACAAATGGAGATGATAAGCTTGAATTATGGAAGTTGATGATGACGGAAAGGAATAGAGGACAATCGAGAACCATAGTCAAAACTAGGAAGAATATTCTGATCTATTGTCTGATAAAAACTTAAAGCAAACTGATAAAACTTACTGTAACTTTATTTGATATACTGCAAATTAGTGGTCACATGTTAAAAATAGAAAGTAAAGTGTTTATGAAAATAAAAAGTGAAAATAACGTACAAACAATAGTCTAACCCATAAGATTTTAACGGAATTAACTTAAAGTGTTACTGATTTATTCCAACAAATTACAAAGTTATTTTTAAGGCAAAGCTAAGTTTCATTATATTGACACTTGTATCTGTATGAATTTAAACTGTCCCTAGAGCCCTACTATTCAACTTGTGGACACCCTCTGTCCACAACTACTGTACAATGCAGTAGCGTTCTGTGTTCATTGTAATCTTTTGTTTTACTATACGACAGTCGTTTGCTATTTTATTGTAATTGTAAAAATATTACTTTACAAAAAAGACATTTTCATGAAGCAAAAACTTTGTGTAATGTCTTAAGAGATGTAGAACCATTTTAATAATGTAAGTTCCTTAAGACATTGATGAGATGTTTAAGAGACTCACTGGAGTGAATATTTATTATTATTTCACCATCCTATGTAGTGAGAGTATTGTGTTTAGTACTTACCGTGTTTTATTA
This sequence comes from Tachypleus tridentatus, assembly GCF_004210375.1. Lineage (NCBI taxonomy): Eukaryota > Metazoa > Arthropoda > Merostomata > Xiphosura > Limulidae > Tachypleus > Tachypleus tridentatus. Next base: position 99,056,121 of record NC_134825.1, on the reverse strand, counting down.
CATGATGAATCATGAAAGACTGAGATGTTGTTTTTTTTAAACATAGCACTATTCATAAAATCGTGAACCAAGCTCGAACTTTCCGGCTAGTTTATACAAAAGTGGAATATCACTTCATTTTCCAGTCAAGGTTTGAACTGTACTCATTCGACCGATTTTCGTAAGCCACAACACATTGCATGGTTGCGTACATACTGGCGATATAACGTGAAATAAAATTGTGGTTTTCTGTTATAACGTAAGATTATTCAGGTCTTCTTTTCAAACGATTTAATATCATCCCGTTAGGAAAAAATAACTTGGTGCGATCCTACCTTTTATTACACAGAGATTAGAACATTGTATACTCAACTTTCCTAATTTTTCATACCGTTTAAGTATATCGAAAATTACAAATTAATTAACTTTTTTTTTATTATACGTGTACAGTTGTTGTTTTGACAACTAAGAATTTCATTATCTGCATAAAGGCTTAATAAAATTCCAATCATTCTTGTGCATATAAGCTTTATCTCACAACTGGCTTTGTAACATTTCCAACTAACGGAACATGCACTGTTAGTAAGGTTTTATCAGAAATACCAAATTCATCCACTATGTACTGTAAGGCTCTTGCAATATTTTAAGAAGTACGAAATAAATAAAATCACATTCTTGTCATGTCTTATATTTTATAATTACAGGACTAATTAAATTAGTTCAGAAACTGACACACTCGCACAAATCATTATAATAAACTTGCATTTTCAAAACTGGTGTCCAGTGTTATCTAGATGCAGATCTGTCAGACTCAGTTGTTTTTTGAAAGTTATAAGTTCCATACAATGCTTCTTTGCTTGGATGTATTTATAAATAACAGTGAAATGTAGTTACTAGATGTCTCCAACAATTCTGCAGCATGAATGGTATTTTACATTAATAAGTACCCAAGTCAAGATTATTAGTTTATAATAATTTGTTATTATTCTAAAAGGTTACAGATCTGAGAGAACTAAATATGCATATATAATATACTATTTCAATATGTAAAATACATTGTAAACTTGGCAAGGAGAGTGAGGCAGAGCTGAGTACAAAAATATGCGCTATACATATTAAGGTATATTAGTGCACTAACTAACCAATATCAAGAAAAAAATTCTATCTGTCCGGTAACAGATTTTATTCTAAACGTGTTGACCTATCCAGAACGAACTTGGCATGCTAACTTAATGGTTTACAAGCAGACTAAACCATTTTAAACCCTTCATTATATTGGAAAACAGAAATAATTTATAGAACAATTCACATATCGTTACTGCAGTTGCTGCTGTAAAATATTAAGTTTCAACGAAACAAATCAAACACTTTTAATTTGTTTCCCATAACAAATCAAATGTACAGTAATAAATTATCCAGCTGTAAAACGGAGAATAAAAATATTGCTGATGTTTAAGTTTCACATTTAGCTTCTAGTTTATAGTAGGATTAGAATAAACACTTGAACCTTAATTAAAAAAGTATTTCATAAAAACATTTAAGATAGTTTTTACTTTTAGATGTAATACTTAGTTTTTTGTATAAGTGAAATTCAAGAATATTACTAACTTTAATGCAATAAATGTACCACATACAGATAGTAAAAATCTTGACCACATCTCTTCTGTGTTTTCGACAAAGATGATACAACTGCTTTGCCATTTCTATCAAGGTTCTAGACTCGATTTTTACACCTCATCGTATCTGGTCTATCTTCCTGCCTTAAAACAATGAAGACTACTCAAAATCATCGTAGATATTTTAGTAATTTTTGACCAATTTCTGCGTGTTTTTTGTATTTTCAACAGATAAAAAACAGAATAAAATTTTCCTAAAATAATCTCTAAGATAAGGCATTTAAAGTGCATTACAAGAGCTTCAAAAATGAAGCCCATTATGGTTTGCGTGACATTTTAGCTGTATTAGGTTGTCTAGAAATAAATGTCGTATTTGAACTATGAAGTTTGGAAAAGTATAAACCAGTGTTGTAAAACATGCTTTAATCAAAGTAAGCATCATTTGCTTCAACACACTTTTGCAAACATTTCTTTGGTCAATGAGCTCTCTGAAAGCTTCTTCTGCAGCTACCTGGTTTTGAATGCGTTTATTGTTAAAAAAGTTGCCAAAGTGCTTGTAAAAAATGAAAATTCTGAAAAGAAAATGTCTGTGGAATAAAGAGGATGAGGTAGAACCTTGATAACCAATTTGTTCAATTTTTGGAATGTCATCCTTGGCAGGTCCCATAACGCTGATTTTATTTATCTTCAGTCAGCTCATGCGGAACCCAATTACCCAACATTTTCGTTTTTCCAATGGCACTCAGGTGGTTGGCAATGCTTGATATACTTGTGCCTAGCTTTTCTGCAAGCTCACGTACTGTTGTGCGAAAGTCTGTCTCAACTGCTTCTATTAATGTGTTTTCATCTAAGGATGGCTTCCTTCTACGACTTTCAACCCTATGGAACCAACCCTGAATTGTACGTTCAGTGACAGGTCCTAGTTGAAGTTTCGTGTAGTTTCGGTAGGTTTTTGTCAAAGTTTAAAAGCGTAGAGGAAAATCAGACGAAAGTTCTTCTTGTCTATGCTGTCTTGGTGGTTGCGAAACTTACTCTGAGTAGAGTTGAATTAGCAGACAATTAAGACACCTTGTAAGCGACAAACGTTGGATTAAATCAACCAACGATAAGTTACTCAATATTCAGCTTCTAAATGTCATTGTAAGAATTACGGCATTTTTTTCTGGACAACCTAACACGTTTTTTACTGACACTCACCAAAGGCATAGCCGGATATGAAATTTGCTCCTTAAAAATTAAACAAATGGCACACACAACAGGGTATTTTTTACGGTAGGTTCTTGTTTCCAAATTTACTATTCATGCCAATATGATGTGGAAAGCATAGGTTTTTAAAAAAATCAGGGTTTGCTTACTTGTTCTTAAACCCAAAAGCTATGCAATGATCTTTGTTCACCTGGGGTATCAAAATCTGATTTATTGCATTATAAGCTAGCAAACTTATCACTTAAGATGTGAATGAGGAATGAGAGAAAAACAACTGGAAAAGTGTTGACCAATAAATACAATAAATCAATTATTAAAAGATCTAACTCCAAAACTGATTGTGCTAACCATAAATGTTTTGTGATTTTTACGAACAAGTTTAAATTTAGGCAAGCTATTAATTTTTAACAATTTATGCAGTGAACTTTCAATTAACATACACTTATTATTGTTGGAGCGTAAATGTATTAAGTCTTATGAGTGTAACTTACGACTTTTATTTTGAAATATATAAAACTCATACTGTAAAATCTCGCCTATTTTCTAAAACTGTAAAATATTCTTGAGTGTAAAAATCAACAATATATGTTTGTGTACTTAAAAACACTGGTGTATCATTTATATTGTTGTGCAGGCTGAAATTTCTAGAAACTCCCCTCACTCAAATGAATATAACCAACACGAAGAAAAAGAGTCAGTATATGTATTATCGGTTTGCTGTAGTTGGGGTGCTATAAACCTCGAAAGCTATAGTTGTGATTAACGCTTATAAATCAGGACTTCAGATTTTTTATCAGATAGGTTTATAAATTTCGAACATTACAAACTATTTAATTTTAACGGTGAAAAACTTGACGTTTCATTAGCTAAGAACGAAAAAATCAGAACTAGCTAGCTCCCTGCTAAGTGAATTGTATTACGCCATTATTGTAAATCGTGTTATTGTTTATCTATTGAAAAAAGGGTGTGTAGCATATATCATAAACTGGATACATATCGACATTTATATCAGTTTTAAATTTAAATTGTCATTTAACTCAGTTTCAGGCTATTTGAAATTGTAATCCGTAACAAATTCCATGATGTAATCGTAAATTATTTTGTACAAACTAACTTGCAACCTTATACACAGTTTGGTAAGTGTTTGCCTCAATCAAGAGTATTTGCACGAATTTAACACACAACAATGTTTTATGAACAAGTTAAATTTCTTCTTCATATCTGTCTCTTATCGGTATTTAATAAATACAAGTTTCGACAACTGTAAGGGTATTGTTTGTTTTGTAGTTAATCACAAAGCTACCAAAGCTACCCGGTTTTTAGCATTGTAAGTCCACAGCTACACTGCTGTACCACTGAGGGGGCTTTAATTTTAATATACGTCACGGACTACATTGTCTCTAAAACTCATGACTATACTTTGTTTTATATCCACTATATTTCAGGAGAGTGAAAAGATATGTATTATTTAAAATGAATGATCAATAAAAAATATGTTTATAAGAAACAGAAAACTTTAGTCGTTTGCAGTGTTCACGCTCTCGTACGAAATTAATTCTAGGAGTTTGCTGTTTTCCATAAACCCACATTATAAAATTTCTTGTTTATTACATAAAAACAATCGATTTACATTCTGTATTCATTAGAATTCTATATGTTTAATAATTTTAATACGAAATGTCAGTTATTTTTACCACTGTAGCTCTATTTTAATGAATATTTATCGTTGCCCAATGAAGTCTTAGATATGAGGACTGAAAGCTTACAGATAAAAGTGTTTTAACGTGGAAAAAAGTATGTGTATAATTCTACATATTAATTCACTTCTCTTATAAGTCTTAAACAACAAATATTGTTTGTTTGGCTTTTCTAGGATTTCACTAGCTCACTATGATAACTAATTAACTGTTTTATAATTTTGTTAACTTCAAAAATATACTTTACTACGCTAAGCACCTGATTGATGAATTCTTCTAGAAATACTTACAGTATTTGCATTACTGAAGTAGAAAATGCCTATATTAACCAGCAACTGTTATTAACACAAGTAAAATATGTTTCAAACTTTAAAGTGTTAAGCTCTAAATATAAAAAATTGAAACAACATTAAACTAGCATTTACAATTATTGCCTGGAAAGAAAAAGCTTTATCTTACGGCGTTAACACAAGTTTGTATAAAATATTTTGTCTACTTTATATAGACTACAAATAGTACATTTCGAGTTTATCAAATTAACTATGTTCTACTTAAAAAAACTGAATACATTTTAGCACTAACTAGATTAGTCCACCGAGAGGAATCGAACTTTTGAATTTTGCGTTGTAAATCCGTAGACTAATTAGAGAAATGGTCAAAGTTTAGAGCTAGAGGTTTGATTAGCCTAAATCTTTTCCTTTTTTATCCAGTTTCAATGAGCTGGTGTAATTCCAAATTCTAGCATTAATTTCTCAAACACTTTAATGTTCTATTAGTAAGAAGTTCATCTTTACTATGTATAAGAAGATATAAGAGAAAAGACTTAGAAAAATACAAATATGCCATTAATGTTTGATGTTTTTGTGTAGCAAAATAATGCTCATTTACCTTATACGATCTCAGATATGCAGTAACTTAACAGTAAATAAATATCTTTAGCTTAAAATATAAAATCCCTATTCCCATTCAGTTAATCTCATATCAAAAGAAAGATGATTTATGTTTTGCAATTTTATATTTTATTTTAAATAGCATATTTATTTTAATAAACATATATTTCACCTATTAATCTTACAAAACAAATTAATGAAATTAAAATAATCTTGCTGTTTAATTACGTTTAAAAACTTACAAGTTTTCATAATACGTACAAAGAAAATTCCACGATCAACTGTCAAATTCATTCTGTCAACCTATTTGATTTAATATATTACCAGAACATGCATTATGTATGAAACCACAGTAACTTAGGAGCAATAACTAAAGAATCCAGTATTGAAATTTAATCCTTCTCAGAATGTGTTATGTACGAAAATGAATTTTTAATGATAAATCGAAAAACTTTATGTACTTTTGATTACATATAACTTTTACTTTTTCTATTTTTTGTGTAACAGAACTCTGCATGATGTAACGATTAAGAAACAAATGCTATCAAATAAGAACAACGGAAATACGTATATATTTTCTTATTATTTTTGATTATATGTGAAACTTAAAAAGCTATGTTATACGTTCGAATTCACATAATGGTACTTCAGATTTTGCTTAGCCATTTAAAATAATTCTGAAGAAGAAATTTTCTTTCGATGGGCTTCAGGTGAGTGTTTTAACATTCTGAGACTTCATCTGAGTATCATGAAAAAATATTAATTTGAAAATCATCAATTGAAAATTTGCTTTTCAGAATTTTTCTAAGTGAGGGTAAAATAGATCAGATATACTATGTTCTGAAGTAATACAACGTAATGTTGTTTGCATTTGAAAAGTTATGAAATAACCTTGTAACAAGGTTACTGTAATTACTACTTACAGTATTTATAACTAATATTCATTTAGTAATCTAAAGAAAGTTGTTGTAATTACTACTTACCACTAAACAACACTATTATAACTGCTACTCACCACTAAACAAGGTTATTATAACTACTATTACTCGCTAAATCAGGTTATTATAACAAGCACTCATCATTAATCGAGGTTAAGCATTGTATAAATTATTAAGGTAGGGTTTCTATTTATCTTGTAATATTTGTAGCAGAAGGACATTGTCAATTACACGCTTATGAGCACTAATTACTCTTCATAAGCAGAGTTTGCTCTTTATTCACAGTGTACATATTCACGACGTTTTAGGTGAAGTATGAGCTTAATTATGATTCTGTAATCGATTTAATTTTTTGTTTGTTTGTTTTCCCACTTTGGTTTTCGCAGCACTTACTCTATAACTTCCTAAGTTTTCAACAATACACGGAAACTCGACCAGCTGGAACTGTGATATTTGGGATAGACTCGGAAAATCTTGGCATGACGTCATTACAATGCACTGAAAGCACAATAAAACATTTGTTAATCGAGAAGAAATAACGGTCATTTTACTGGCCACAATAGCTTTAAATTATGCTTATAAATGTGTTTCTTGACTAGAAAATCAAACAATCGAAGGCTAAACACAATTTTAAAAAAGCTTGGTGTGAAAACAGCAATAAATTTCAAAATAAAAAAACACATAAAACTTTGAAGACAGTTTGAATGGGTAATGAAAAACCTTTTTTTTTAATGTCAATTTTGACAATATTACATCACCCTTGGATACCTGAGGTTATATTTACAATACGTGTTTTTCTTTATCCAGTCAAGCCGTGTCCAATTTTTTATTCCTAAAAAGCAGGCTTCTCGTCATCAAGTTCCGATAAGACCATTTTTAACCTCAATTATTTTGTTAATAGTGAGCATCACCTACAATAATTTTATTTAGTGTTTAGTTTAAGTAGTATGTATGATAACCTTCTTTAATGTTGAGATGTGCTTGAATTAAACTTATTTCGTGACGATTAGTATTTAGGTTATCTATGTGATAAGTTTCAGTATTTGTGTGTCATATAGCTCCTCCTAACTTGTTGGTAGCAGTGACGTGTTACGTATTATAATCTATCTCGGACAATTAGCTATGTTACTTATTACGATTTCAAATAAATAGAAATTTAAATTTGAATTTAGCAGTTATTTGAATTTTGATATGCATCAAATTTATGATATTTCTTAACATGATTGATACATACAGTTTCCTTTCTCAACACAAATATATTTTAATATACACAGTAATTCAACTTATAATAACGATTATTACAAATAGTTATCACAAATATTGGTTTATATACAAAAGTTTTATAAACTTACAAACTATGCTGAATCTTCTATGCAGTCTAGAACTGAATATTTTATCAACCATCCACGTCTACCACGAGAAATTGATTCAGAGTTGATATTGTTACAATTCGTTTAAGCTAGCTAGCTTTGTTGGTCTTACACCACTTATAAGTTGACTATACACCGACGAACATGTTTAATGTCCGAAGTTAATTCACTGAAGTTGAACGGTTTGTAATGTTGGAAATCTATTAACGTTCCTGTTCACAGTTATAGCTTCCGAAGCTTATAGTTTACTGACTGTAGCTGACCAATAATAATAACAGTCTCTCGACGCGTCGGCTTTATATACCAATTACGCGAGATTCTCGAACTTTCAACAATATTCGAAAACACGCTAGTTAATTTTCATTATTACTCTAAAGAATTTTCTATAAATTTAGAGAAGAGGTGGGACTTGCGCAATACACATCAAATAATATACGTCACATGCAACAAACTGAAACACATGTAGGTATTATAACAAATGTGTAATGGTAAATATGTTACACATGTAAGTGGTATCAAACGAATTGTCTCTGTTTGTTTGTTCGAAGTTAAGCTCAAAGCTACACAATGGGTTATCTGTACTCCGCCCATTATGGGCATCGAAACTCGGTTTTTATCGTTGTAAGTCTCTAAGAGACGAATAGTCTCGGTCACGACATTTGTGAAAAGGAGAAAAAAATCATTCCACTTATTGAGAAACTTGAAACTTTTCTGAAAACTCCGTCTCTTAAACTACTGTTACAAGGTTATTTTAAACAATAGTCGTCACGAAACAAGATTGATTTAAGTACTACACACTACTATTGATTGATATTATAAATACTACTCAACACCGTAACAACGTTTATAAGTTTTAGTCATTTCTAAAGAAGGTTATTTCTCCGAAAGGGGACCGATGGCCGCCTGGAGGAGTCACCCGTTTTAACCCTTCACGCCGTACTGTAGTGTCTTGTCTAACGTTCACTCAGTAGATATTAAAATGATGTTATATAAGGGACGCGGAGCGTTGCAGATTATTCTGTTATGACGTCAGTAAAATGTGCGCATGCCATGAATCACAGGAAAAATTATGTACCTTGTAGGCTACGACATAGCATGACATATGAATTTCAAAAGTAAGAAATAAAAATACTTGATACTCCTAATTTTGGTTTGCGGAACTGCATGTAGTTACAAATACTATTCGTCACATACGACTGTTACCTCATTGTAGACAATAACGAAACGAACTATTATAAATCGTTTCTTTATGCAACGCATGTCCGTGATTTTATAAAAACAGCAACAACAACGATCTAATACAAATAATTTATTTATAAGAGTTTAGTAATCTTTCTTATATATATATATATAGAGAGAGAGAGAGAGAGAGAGAGAGAGAAATAACCAACACAGTGTTTATATACATGAATTGTAATTTTGGTTTATAAGTGTTTGTTATTACAAACCTGAGATTTTTTTTTTAGAATTTAGAGTGAAACTCGAAAACAACAAATCAGAAAGAGAAAGTCTATTCTTGATCCAGCATGTCCAGCTGGTTAAAGCACTCGACTCGTACTCCGAAGGGCGCGGGTTTGAATCTCTGTCCCATCAACTAACGTGATAAAAACACTTCATTGAATTTTGTTTTATTTCATTGTAGAACACTATGAAAAAAACTTGTCCGTTGAACTTTTTTACAAGTCACTATGCCCTTGGTGAATTTTACTTGCTAATTGCTGGAGAATATTACTCGTAAATGCCTTAATATTACCGTTTACTGATAAGTACCTTTATACTTATAACTGATGCACTCGAAATTCTCTAAGCAAACATCATCACAGTTACTTTAGTTTGAAAATGTTGCCATTTCGATTATGTGGTACAAGAAAATGGTGGAACTTTAATTTGGAGCAGTTTCAAAAATTCAGTTTTTCTTACTGCTTTAGACAACAAAACAGTTTCTGCACTCTACTTTAATTCTATGTGGAAATATTTGAGCTGTGTTCAGGTGTATTTCAAACAGGATTTATTCTAAGTCACCAAGTAAAGCTATTCACAAATTCATCGAATAAAGATCCTCACTTTGTTTGGTGGGGAAAACATAGGATCGTTTTGGGTTTCCAATCAAAGAAATGAAGTCCTTATCTACGGTTCTGCTCTCACTGATCAACATCACAACTCTAGATAAGAATTAGTTACATTTATTTTGTCAGTATTATTACTGCATGTTATTCAAATAATAAATATTCTAAGGTCTCTGAATGTTAGCTATGATAATACTGTGTTGATTGCACGAGAGATTACTGACTCTTATTACAGTCTTGGCTAAAATGTTTGCACACTGTTATATGTTTGTGATATTGTATACAGTATGGAGTGTAACAGAAAAGGTAGTGTATAATCGGACAAACATGTACAGGTTATTAGCATTTTCTGTGTAAATTGTTTTAAGCATCGTTTTCGTCAAAATACGTACACACCTGATTTGTATAAAATTACGTGCTTTTGAAACAGGTCAATACTTTGTTCAGATAAGTTCTCTGTACTTGATGTAGAGTTATGTCTTGTCACGTGCCAAACGTTATAGGGCGTCAAATTGTTCGACTGTTCCTAAATAGTAAAAAGCAAATGGATATTGCCAGAACAATAGGGTAGTCTAGTGTACTGTGTCCAGAATCCTTAAACGTTATCGGGCTATAAAAAACATTGCAGGAAAGTCTACTCTTAGACGCCAAAAGACTGCTGCCAGGAAGTTCCGTGTTTTTTATCGGTTTGTTTGTTTGTTTGTTTGTTTGGGAATTTCGCACAAAGCTACTCGAGGGCTATCTGTGCTAGCCGTCCCTAATTTAGCAGTGTAAGACTAGAGGGAAGGCAGCTAGTCATCACCACCCACCGCCAACTCTTGGGCTACTCTTTACCAACGAATAGTGGGATTGACCGTCACATTATACACCCCCACGGCTGGGAGGGCGAGCATGTTTAGCGCGACGCGGGTGCGAACCCGCGACCCTCGGATTACGAGTCGCACGCCTTACGCGCTTGGCCATGCCAGGCCTGTTTTTTATCGGATTAATACGTCAATATTGAAAACAGTTTTGTAATGCCTTACTAGAAGAATGGCATGAACTTTGTTTTGGTTTTTTTTAAATTTCGCACAAAGCTACTCGAGGGCTATCTGTGCTAGCCGTCCCTAATTTAGCAGTGTAAGACTAGAGGGAAGGCAGCTAGTCATCACCACCCACCGCCAACTCTTGGGCTACTCTTTTACCAACGAATAGTTGGATTGACCGTCACATTATAATGTTCCCACGGCTGAAAGGACAAGCATGTTTGGGGCGACCGGGATGCGAACCCGCGACCCTCAGATTACGAGTCGCACGCCTTGACACTCTTGGCCATGCCGGGCCTGGCATGAATTCATCATTTCCAGGGTATATAAAGAAAAACCATAAATAGGAACCCAAACAATGTTATTTATTTTGCAAAAAGAACTATTTAAAAACCGATATTAACCAGAATTCACAACCATCACCATTTTACTTGAGCAAGACACTATGCCAACTTATAGTTAGAACATTTTCAATATATCATATTTCCTGGCTTGTTCAAAATGATGGTAGAATTCATGTTCGTTTTCTTATCTGTATGAAAGATGAGGATAAATTATCTCTTCAATAAGATGTGGTGCAATACAATTAATAATAGTGAAAAAACTGCTCTTTATATCTTCCAGGGAAACATCAATGACTCCTTCTGTGGGTATCACATGGAGATGATATTTTTAATATATGCTAGAACAAATTTTGGCAATAACTATATATTCTGGGATGACAATGTCACTGCTCACAATTTACGTATTATACAAGAATATTTTGACGAGAATGGCGTTACAAGGTATCCATGGCCAAAGTCTTCTGATTGTAATCCCATTGAGAAATGTTGGGCAAACTGAGCCGAAAATCAACCATAACCCTATCTATACCAGCTAATATTGCTGAGTTGTAGGGCCTTTAGTAACAAGCTGGGATGAAATCTAAGTAGATAACATCAATAACTTCATCGACACCGTGCAACGTCGTCTTATGGAGATTATTAGAATAAATGGAGAACAAATTAATTACAGAAGGCTTAATATGAACTGATATAAAGTTGCTGACTTCTTTTATAATAATATTTGACGTTATATTTTGTCATTTTTTATTGTATGTGTTTTGGTAAGGTTTTGTTATGATAGGTGAAATACTAAATTTGAAAAGATGTCTGACAAATTTTTTTGTTTTTCTAATAAATCGTTCATGATATCTATAGAACCTGACACATCATACAAATTACGTATGTAAATGTTTAATATAACATGGGTTTCTCAGTCTCACAGCAATAAATGCTGTTAATGGTAACATTATAATGTACTCAAGGCTGAAATGGCGAAGATGTTTGGTCTAATGTGAATTTGAAACCTCGATCCTCAGATTGCGAGTAGAGCGTTCTAACCATCTGGCCATGCTAGGCCTGGTTAATATGAATTGGGTGGAAAATTCGTATTATACACTTAATGCTATTTATATTTGAACCTTCAAAATATGATAGTAATGCTAAAATATCTCAAAATCTTTACGCATCTGATTTGTCCACTTAATGAGTATTCTCACGTAGACAGGTTAGTAAACTCTTATTGTCATATGTATCTTGATATGTATATTCATCACATTAAGAGATTAACTATCTGACAAGTTTCTGCCGTAGAGCCTAATAAACGATTAAATGCAGCATCATAATCACATCTGTCAAACTATTATAATAACTTTTATTTTAACCTGAAAGGCACATCATACGATACACAGGTTAGCTTGTCAGTTCTAAATTTGGACTGATAAAATAACGGACGGCAACCATTTATAAATACTCGCCGCCTACATGATCCATCTTTTATCATCTGCAATCATAGTTATAAAGTTCCAACTGCTGAAGGTTGGGAGCGTAGTCAACTGACATGTTACAAATAAAACCTTTAACCTTTAGATCCCTAGCCGTAAACAACTAGAGATTAAATCATACTCTCAATGTTTCATAAGGTCTTTACTGTGAAGAAACCCTAAGATGTAAAAATCAGTTTTTAATTGATAGTTTGACCAATAGATAGTATTCTAACTTCTCAGAAAGAATATATTTTGGCAAAGAGAAAGTTTATTAAGTTTTTGCTGTCAAGCCATTTAAAAAGAGTTAATCTCACATAATTAACAGTTAAACTCACTAGGTTTGACTACTATTTGTCAAGCTGAGAAAACAGCGAAATTATTACATTTCTTCCAGTTGCATGATGTGGAACAACAACACATTACTGAAAGTGGTTACATTTTTGCAAAACGTTCAAATCATGATATTTATTTTCTTGACTTTTTTATTCTTTTAACGTAGTTCAAAGTTATATACTGTTATATACTGAACACAAGTGGTTTAGCAAGAAAAAAGTCATTTCTTCCCTACGTATGAATATTTTCTCGAAATTCCTGCATCTAGATCGCAAAATGAATATAAGTGGTCTCTATTGGCCCTAATCGTCTATTTATAACATTTTCTAATTTATGATATACTTTCATGGACCAGACACTCAGGAAGTGGGCTGTATGGCAGATATTAACATATAACATCATTACAGCGTGAGTTAAAAACCCATTTTTAGCATTTTGGGATTCAACGAAAATTCCACACGAAGGTTTTACCAAATATTCTCAGATGTAGTGACGTTATCGCAAATTTCTGATTCCTATAGTACACAGGAGTAAATTTTGGTCGATTTCCACTTCAGCAAAAGTACGTGTGGTGCTGTGGTGTTGACTTACCCTTTCTGCCTCTTAGTTTGTTGTGTTCTCAACTTTCTGTTCACTTTCTTTGTTTTCATAGTAGATACGAAGGTCTTGACTTTAGCGTCAGTTAGATAATTCTCATTATCTTAATCAGTGGTACTCTACAGGTTTCAGCCCACTAACAGTAATGCTGGACAGATTGTACTGTAGGTTCTAGAATGTTATATATTTTTTTAATTTCGCGTAAAACCACAAGAGGACTGTCCTAATTTAACAATGTAAAAGGCAACTAGTCATCACCTCCCACCTCCAACACTTGGGCTATTATTTTACCAACGAATAGTGTAATTAATCTGGATTTCAATCGACGAAAGTGGCATTTGGCTGTTTCAAAACCATGTTCCCCATTCTTCAATCTCTCTTTCACTTCTTTGAGCGTCATAGACAAACACAGCAGTACAAGTATAAATTTTCTCTGAATAGATTTCTTTAATAGAGTTTGTTGCACATCGTTGGCAGTTGAAAATGGTTTTGCACCGTTAGATTTCTTACAAATGTCATTTCCTATCACATTCATAATACCATCTAGATCTTGTGGGAGTAACATGGTGCATAGAAACCAGAGGCGTAGATTTTTTACACACAATGAAGGGGATGATTTTTGCAACCACTAATGTGGACTGTTCAATTTGCAAATTGGTAATCTCTGATTACGTTAACCTGAAAGCTGTAAACATGCAGTCACAGAGTAATCTTGTTGCCAAGATACTTGCACGTATACTTAGGCCTACTGACTGATACTTACGAACTATCGCTTAGATCAAGAAGCTTAGAAGCACGCCTATAATAAAAATGTACATTCCGGCTACTGAAAAAGCCTACATCTAAGCCAAATTATGTAATTCGATTGGTAAAACATGAGAATCACAAGAACAAACACACAATTTGTAGGCCTGTGATGCAATAAAACAATTCAACAGACCAAACTGTAGGGGGGATGATTGTATGCACCATACCGCCCATCTAAAATGAAGGGGGATGTATACATCCCATCCCCCCAGGATTTACGGCCCTGATAGAAAGCTTAATACACAGAACGCAAGTAATCGACTGTTCTTGTCAAGAGCAATGAAACTTGATGCCTTCTGTCGAGTTTGATGCCGCTGTGTATTCGATACCAAAGAAATGTCGAACTGAATAGACATCGTTTCTAAGCTCTGTTGTAGTATTACAAAAACACCTTAAACGCCTTTTTTTCACAATTGAGTTTTTGGATAATTTACGTTTTGTCGATCTCGTGTAGTCCAATAAAGCCTTAGAAGAATCGTTAGATATTTCGTCTTCATCATTCTTAAACGTCTTGAACCAGAAATAAGTTTAGTGAGGTAGATCTCTTATGATCTTTTAATTTTGGGTATAGACGTCTTATGATGTTTTACGCAGCAATGGGTGGTTTTATTGTGTTGTTTAGTAGTAAATTGTATTTCATGATAAAAATGTATGATTCATTTTTATGGCATTATTCTATTAGTTTTTTTTAAGTGAATGATCTATAATTTTAGTTATTTTAATTAATGATGTAAGTAGGTTAATAAATCCTTTTTAAAGATTGCAATTTTTAAACATCTTTTAACAAAAGCAAAATAACGAAATAGTTAAGATGTAAAAAGAAACGGAATATGTAATTATTTGAAAATAACGGAGCTAACTACGAATATGCAATGTATAAAACAAAACATATAATGATTATAATGCATGGGCTTATCTGTGGTATACCTTCACGGGATAGTGAAGGTTGTGAGAGCCAAATCTAAACAATCTTAGGTCAAGTTGTTCATATAAAATACAGAAGTGATCATGTCACTCCATATGTCACGAAGTGAATCAATAGAAACGTGCTAATGGACAATTGCAAGAAACAGAGTCATGTTATTTTAATTGGTCCTCAACATAATCTGTTTTCTATTACAAGAAAATGTGCTTGTTCTGGGGATGCGCTGGTATTCATAATAGAAGAAAACAAGAGTACTAACTGGTTCCAGCTAGAACAAGAGATATGCAAGAGAAAATACTTCAAAATTGTGATGTGTTTCACAATGAGTGGGTGGATACTGTTCAAAACTAAGTGGTGTATGCCTGTGACCTTCTTATTGTATATGCTATGTACCATCAAATTATACCGTTAATCGCGAACAGAAACGTATTTAATGCTGTTGGTAAAACCAAGACAGTCACAAAGAACCTCTAAATATCAAAGAATCATAGGAAGACTGAAGGACTTAAGCAGAACAAAGCGATAATGAACAGACAACAATGAATGATCTCATTCTAAAGATGGCTGATTACATGTAACGTAAAACCTGTAACCCATACAGCTTCAAATATATGTAAAATCAGTTGACCAAACACTTTGGTAATGGAATTCGTATCATAGAGATACTTGGAAAACCACAGGTCGTTATTTTTTGAAGTACTGCTTCAAATATTTTGCACGATTTTTACCATCAATAAAAATATAAGTGTAAGGATGAAATGTAACAAATCATCAAAACAGCAAATAATTAATAAACAGTGTTTGTTTAGAATTAAGCACAAAGCTACAAAATTGGCTATCTGTTTCTAGCAATTGTGGGGAGAATAATAAAGAATATCATCAAGGATATTAAGCAATCAAATAACATATACACTGATATATTTTGGATTGCAAAACAATTTAGTACCTGCTAGGATCCATTAAAGCATTTTTCTACCTACTGTTTCGTAAAAACGACATGAAGGCCAATCTTGCAACAATGGGACGAGCAGTTCACTCTTATTCGTGTGTTCTTAGTTCACCTGAAGATAGGTGTGGTTGTTCTACTACATTATCATTTCAAAATGAAGTTTCTCATTGAGTCCCCGAATAAACATCGGTTTTACTCGTCTTATTCAGACGTAAACACATCTGTAGTATCCAAGGTATAAAAATACCCAACTTGGACGCTCACCAGTTTCTGCTATATGCTGCAGATAATGTAGATCACAACATTAGAGCCTTGAAAATAATAACACATTTCGTGTGCATAGGCATCACTGTACCAATCACACAAGGAACAAAAATACCATGTCCTGTAGTATCCAAAACTTCACGTGTGTACTTCATGTTCCATAAACATCTTTTCAGCTCTTATGTGAAGGAAACACAATAATACCTTGACTTATTATGGAAATGCTCACCACTTTTGAAGGTATCCAGGCAACTGTGATGTGGTTGGTTTCGTACAGATGATTCCTAAAGGAGAGTATTTTGGAAAATCTACTGTATTGTTTTTGCCAATAATTGATATGAAGCCAAGCGACATGACTTATAGATAATCTACTCTTAATTTTAAAATTACACTTAAAATTGCATAGTAAATCCAAACAAATCAACAACTCTGTTCCTTCAGGTGAAAGTCTATTATAAATATTAGAGGTATACTACAGAACACAAAAAAGCTCATGTTAGCTTCATGAATATTTATTAAAACGTAAAAAAACAAAAAAAAACATGTAGATAAGAAATTAAAACAGTTATTATTCAAATGAGTAGTTTTAAATTTGAGAGTTTGTTCTTTGAAATTGTACTAAACAAGTAAATAATAAGAATATAACTAAATTTACGTATGATATTTGGTTCTGCACCAAGTGAGGCTGTTATGACCTAGATGTTCGAACAATCTAATCGTAATTTCGAATCCGCATGAACATGCTCGCCTTGCATTGTTGCTGGGAGTAAAACTTCTCGGATTACAAAAATACTGACTGACCCCAAACTAGTTCTAATTAAGATCGTAATTGAAAGCAAATCACCATGTGGAATGAACCAATATACATACACAGCCTTACTTAACTAAGAAATGCTGACCAGAAAAAGAGAAATACTTATCAGTAACTATGCCATCTACATACTGCTTTTAATTAGAAAGAGAAACACTTCATCAGTAACTATGCCACCTACATACTGCTTTTAATTAGAAAGAGAAACATTTCATCAGTAACTATGCCACCTAAATACTGCTTTTAATTAGAAAGAGAAACACTTATCAGTAACTATGCCATCTACATACTGCTTTTAATTAGAAAGAGAAACATTTCATCAGTAACTATGCCACCTACATACTGCTTTTAATTAGAAAGAGAAACACTTCATCAGTAATTATGCCACCTACATACTGCTTTTAATTAGAAAGAGAAACACTTCATCAGTAACTATGCCACCTACATACTGCTTTTAATTAGAAAGAGAAACATTTCATCAGTACCTATGTCACCTACATACTGCTTTTAATTAGAAAGAGAAACATTTCATTAGTAACTATGCCACCTACATACTGCTTTTAATTAGAAAGAGAAACATTTCATCAGTAACTATGCCACCTACATACTGCTTTTAATTAGAAAGAGAAACATTTCATCAGTAACTATGCCACCTACATACTGCTTTTAATTAGAAAGAGAAACATTTCATCAGTAACTATGCCACCTACATACTGCTTTTAATTAGAAAGAGAAACACTTCATCAGTAACTATGCCACCTACATATTGCTTTTAATTAGAAAGAGAAACACTTCATCAGTAACTATGCCACCTACATACTGCTTTTAATTAGAAAGAGAAACACTTCATCAGTAACTATGCCACCTACATACTGCTTTTAATTAGAAAGAGAAACACTTCATCAGTAACTATGCCACCTACATACTGCTTTTAATTAGAAAGAGAAACACTTCATCAGTAACTATGCCACCTACATACTGCTTTTAATTAGAAAGAGAAACACTTCATCAGTAACTATGCCACCTACATACTGCTTTTAATTAGATAAACACTTCATCAGTAACTATGCCACCTACATACTGCTTTTAATTAGATAAACACTTCATCAGTAACTATGCCACCTACATACTGCTTTTAATTAGATAAACACTTCATCAGTAACTATGCCACCTACATACTGCTTTTAATTAGATAGAAAAATTGACAATCACGATCATAATACGTGTACAGTTGAAAGTGTTGCGCGTGTTCAATAGCATATTCTGAGTTCTAACCTCGGATCTGAAGAACTACGTTTTGCCATGTCTTGCTCACTAATAGTAAATTCAATATATAAATGGATCCTAAACTATTCTTAAGGTCGCTATTGTTTTACGTTATCATTAGAATACATGCTTTATGAGTGTTCTGAGGAAATTAAAATAGTTAGCAGCAGTGGATGGTACTGTTGTAAATTTTAGAATACTTTAAAAAAATATAAACACATTAGATTTATAGTTCAAAAATATATTATATTTAGATCTATTATTCCACGAATTGCTGTTTCAAAACATTATAAAACTATTGATGTTGTAAATTTTAGAATACTTTAAAAAAATATAAACACATTAGAGTTATAGTTCAAAAATATATTATATTTAGATCTATTATTCCACGAATTGCTGTTTCAAAACATTATAAAACTATTGATGTTTTTGCAGTTACATCTCATTGCAAACCCATATTTAAGAGACTTGTAGCTTAAAAGGGAACTTATAAGTATAAATAAACGTTGAACACTTAATATAATAAGTATTGTTATGGTTTTCATTTGGAACATAAAAAAGTGCAGTTATTTTTTCAACCAAACCACTGAGTGATAATATAATAAAACGATACCTGAACAAACTACATCCCTCAAATTAAGGGGTTCTATCTTTTTCATTTTATCTTTTATGAGAGTTCATAGCTTGAATCGGAAAGATAATATTGTTTTTATTACAGTTAGCTTTTTTTAAGTGTCTAGTAAGTTTAAAACAACAAATTACATTCAGTTCAAAGACAAACTTTTCACTATACTTAAGCACTTATTTTATGTTTAGAGGTTTATTTGTTCTCGTTGTTGGGCGGGGTTACATAGCTATAATTCACGGTTTGTGTGTTACTATGAAACAACATCTGAAGCCAAATGTAAGGAAAGTGTCTTACAGTATCCAGCAAGTGAATAAAATGTGTAATGGCAAAAGTACTAAAATACTCGATGGAAGAAGCTCATGTGTAAAAAAAAATGAAAGTTTAAGACTCTATTTAATTTAATTCGTCGAAAATACAGGATGATTTCATAAAACCAGCTCAGATAATTTTGGAAAAGTCTTTATGATACATAACGAAATACTTTGCATTAATACAGAAGAAATCTTTGGAGTTATGTTCCATTGGATTTTGTTTTGCTCACCTTGCATATTACAACGAATAACTTTTTCCCAGGAATCGCCTGTGTCTTTATTGCAATGATGAGAAATGGTTGCCGGGTTATGGCGATAGGAGGAAGTTTTTAGAAACCTATAACCTCTGTAATAGCTATATTGATGTTTGTGGTTGTTCTAAATTTAGTTTATCAGTTAGATTTTTTTAACTTTTGGTACTTTCTAACCGACATGTTTAAATATTGCAGATATTTTAACAGTAAAACTCTACCTACATGACTCGCTGTCCCGTTCCATTCTATGTGCTTAGATGCCAGTCTTATTTGTTTGGTACAGTGAGCTTTCCATAATTTCTTATACGTGTATAGACAATATTGTGTCAGTACACTGCATCTTGTTTCAGATGCTTATACCGTCTTTCTAATCACTCTGTACCTAAGGAATGCATTTTAATTAATACACTTTCTTGATTATTTTCGTGGTACTTAGTATTATGTCATTTACACTTCTAACATATACTAATTGGATATAACTGGAAGTTTATATATTTAACATTTCAAAATGTACCTTTTTGAAACAAGTATAGCAAAAGACAACAACGTATTTTATACTGACATTCTATATTCAAATGTTAAATTTTCTTCAAGGCTCAAGTGAATAAAGATGATGACGTTTTCTTATGTTAGAGTCTGGAGTAGTAAATATTTGTATTTTACAAACAGAATTACAAAGAGTAATATGTTTTATTTATAGCTTGCCCGTCGGACGAGAAAAAAGTTGGATAAATGAAACTTACTCAATTTTATGTAGGAAAGTAATAAGGATAAAGGATTACTTTAATTTTATGTTATTTATTAAAGAATTTATAAAACAAAAAATATAGCTTGGCTTCAATGGATTTTTCTTTTAAAGTACATGAAAACAATAGAAAAAGAACTTGATTCGTCAACAATTTTAAATGTTTAACTCTAATGATAAAAAATTTAAACTTTAAATAACAATCGCTCTCTTATTTAACCATATGAAGATTACCTTCTTTATCAACACTTGTAAGATAGACCAAACATTATTAATTCCAACATTTGAAAACGTTTATGCAAATCTACATAGTATACATGTGATATCTCACTTAGAACTGCTGCTCGAAATCCTACAAGAAACTGATATATACTCAGTTATGTATGTTTGTATTAATTTATCAAAAAGTATATAAAATCGCCAATTATTTGTAAAGGTTGATAACTACTCTCTCTTCTATATATAACTGTGTGTTATTTATCAGTTCGTGATATTGCAGTACAGCTGTTGTTCCTTCAATTTATTACTTTTATTGTGGGCACAGTTTGCCAGGATTATTGTTCTCATATTATTGTATGCAACATCTAGAATAATAAGCACTTACTGAAACACCTAATAACAGCATATTTGAAAATAAACGAAACTGCACAACTGCCTATTTCGTAGTTTTACCCCACAGGTTTGTAAGGGAGAGACCCATGATAGTTGAATAAAGTGTATTAGGGCGCAGATCCTCTAATGGAAAGTATAATCCAATACTCAGTAAATTAGGAAAGATTGTAATTATTTCATTGTTTACAAGTCTAGAAGCTGCTTTGAGCTTTCACTAAATGTCTAATTAAAACTTAGTGTCTGATAAATTAGTTCTTACATTCATTCAAATGCTACACAAGAATTGTTATGCATTATTATTGAACACATTGACTGAACCGTTACAGAAAACACTAGAAATTAAATTCTATTTTGAAAATAAAATAAATAGGGCAAACATAATTAAGATTACCTGTTATTTTTTACATTTAATGAATAATAAATTTATTACAGAAAATAAACAAAACATTATTTAAGTTTCATTAAGCCTAATAGAACTGTGTATGTGAAATAAACTTAACCAGATAAGATAAAAACTACTCATTACTGTATAATAAAACACATTTTCTTTTAGACTTAATAAGCCAGTCTCACTAATTGATTTTTTTAATCAAACCTCTACTGGTTCTTAAGACAAAACGATCAAAATATTATTTTGGAACATGTGAGATGTTAATGGTTCTGTGATGTGGTTATAATATGCAGAATAAACCGAAAAGCAAAAAAAAAGTTTGATATGATTTTTATAAATTTATATAAAATTCGTAAAGTTTGGCGCGATATTATCCTTTTCCTCCTGATTAAAATATAATATATATACAAGTTAGTAGTTCACTTTTGGGAATGTTTCACTCTTCTGTGTTGCTTACCAATATAATTACGATATTATTATTGCAGTCAAAGTATGTATTTAGTACTTCGAAGGGCTGGCTGGCATTCCATTTTTTAGCGATCGTTTTTCTTTTAGTTTATGTATATATTTAGTTTTATACAGACGTTTAGAAGTTTTTGACAAGTTTTAATGATTTTAAGTAATAAGAAAATTTTTAATTTTCAATAAATCATCAAATATAAAACTATATTTGGAATATTACAACATAGTATGTTTTTAGATGCATTACCTATACTGACAGCTAAAAAAAGTATTTGTTTTAACGTTTGCTCGTACTACAATAAGCAAGATAACAATTAATCACAAATTTTATGTACTACTTTATCACATAAAGACGACTACGCTACGTGAAACTGCGTATACGATTATTTTTATCAGTACGTCGTAGCGAGATTAAAATGTATAAACACATACAGAAAAAAAAACATATTTTGACTAATGTTGAATGATGAAGAAGACTCAAGGAACACCCTTACGAATATGAAGGAAACATGCTAGAAACTAGAGAAATTTTAGCACAAGAACAATTTGGATTATTTCACCCAAGTATTTGTTTACAGGAAAAGTCCTTTCATCAATATACTTTTTTAATATTTGTTATTTGATTTACTCGCTTTCTTTTATGAAGTAAGAACTAATGTTTGTAAACAACATATAAAACAGACTACAGCCTACTTGAAACATTTTCGATACAACAGACGTTACACACTAAGAGCGAATTATATATATATATATATATATATATGTTAGATCATTCGTTCAAAACTGAACGAAACTTTACTGTCTAGGATATTCTTTATGTTATTAGACCTAATTTTATCACATAAAATATTTTCAATGTATGAATTCCGCAAGTAGTAGCTGTATTTACACAAAACAATTAATAAGACATTTGTTTTTTTTTAAAGTTG
The DNA here is from genome assembly GCF_004210375.1 of Tachypleus tridentatus. Classification (NCBI taxonomy): domain Eukaryota; kingdom Metazoa; phylum Arthropoda; class Merostomata; order Xiphosura; family Limulidae; genus Tachypleus; species Tachypleus tridentatus. The sequence goes on along the minus strand of NC_134825.1, from coordinate 99,033,243 downwards.
AAAGTAGTCTTAAACCACAAAAAATACTGAATTGGCAGCGAAGTTCTACTACAAGTAGCTGAAACTATACTGACTAAAAACATTTTTTTTGCAGAAACCAAAATAAGCTAAAGTTTTTATAGCGTGTTTCTAACAAATAGTATATATATGTATCAGCTGTTTTAGATTTATTAACTTAAACTACAGACAACTCAGACTTTAAGCTTTTCTTAAAACCCAAATCGCTGTTTGTTTATATCTGCATTAATACTACAGTTAAGGAGAAATGAATCTCTTTGTCGTTACTATACGTGGTTGTCTGTGTTTTTATTGTAGCAGATTGAAATATACGGTTTTCCCGTTTGTCTACGAACTCATAACGTTGAAATCAAGTGCTTGAATCCCTGCAGTGGACAGAGATACGACAACCTCTTGTGTAACTTTGTGCTAAAAACAAACAATATTTACAGCGAAATAATCAGTAATATACATTATTTAATGTCACTAATTTCAATACGTAAGGCCCAGTTTTTTTAAATATAAATATATAAAACACAAAGTAAAGTAAACTTTAAAAAGTAAAACGTAAACAGAATATATCTATCAAATAGTTCAGTGTTTTACACATATGTAAGTTTTAAGAGGGTCAAGTTTTACATCCGAAAGCAGCTTCAAAATAGTTTGTGTTTAAGCGCAAAGCTACACAATTTAAAAACTTACTGCGCTAGGCTGTCCGCAAGTACATCAAACTTGATGGCTAGCGTAAGAGCCCTTAAACATGGAAGAGATAAAACAGTTAACTTGTAAAATAAAAAAGAAAGATAAATAATTTTAAATTCTTAATAACTTTTGATAATTTGCTGGAAATATTGTATATCTTTTTTTAAAGTTTTCAAAATTCCGGAATAAGATGATTTCTGGAAGTATATTTTAAAGCCACGGATTTATCTGTTATTCCTAAATTTAACTTAAACATTCTAATTTTCTAATAATTAATGTTATAAAATCTTTCTATTCTAAACTCTATAAGTCGACTTCATAAATCAATATATCATTTATCTATTTATTTATAGATGCATATAAGAAGAGATAAGATTAAGGAATAATTACGTACTCTTAACTTCAAATAGATTTTTGTTTGTCCGTTTGGGATATTCTCGTAAGCTACCCAAAGACTATCAGGGCTAGCTGTCTCTAATTTTGAACTCTTGGTCTACTCTAATCCACAAGTGGAATTTAACTGCCACTTCCGTAACGCAACACACCATAAATTGTGGAGCGCGATTTTGAGGATATGGACTCTCAAACTAACATTAAACTACGTCAGTTTCAACATGTAAAAAAATATATCATACAAGCGGATTTTCCTCGCCTTTATTAAAGATGATTGTGTTAGGTATTCTATTCTATAAAATAATAATCAATCAAGAAAAACTTTTTGTTTGTTATGAATCTATGAGTCCCTATTTCGATGATTTTGTTTTGATACATTAAGAAAATGTCTCACAACAACAAACAACCGTAGGTTAGTTATTAAAGACTCGTGATATTATATACAGATAGTACATATAATACATAGAAGAGTAAGAGAAGAATTTGCATATTCTGTTTTCGGTATTTAATGAAATAAAATACCCAATAAATTGAATTGATAGTTACTTGTTTCTCATCTTAATAATCAAGTAAAGGGAAATTAACCCTCATTATTTGTTCATGATTGTGCCATTCCTTTCCTGTGACAAATTTGTAACGCTCTATTTCAATAATCGATGCACGTTGCATTTTATGCTAATTTAGCGACATGTTTTGAATAAGACAACTACAATGCAAGTGTTGAGAATCACGTTAGAGTGAAGCCAGTCAACTGAGATGAAATGTTAGAATTATATAACAGTAGTGCTATTTTCACATTTTTAGATGTTTTCATAGGTTTTTGTCAATGTGTCACAGTAAATGTTCGAACTTAAATCCCTACTTTTCCTGCTTAAAGTCTATGCCAAACTATGTAAAGTTAGTATCAAACATTGTTTGTCACTGAAACTAACGTAACTGACAACCAGATTTTCTTTCTCTTTTTTAGACGTCTAATATACAAATATAGATAATTCTCACATTATTTTAAATCTCTTCTTTTAAATGAGAAAGAGACGTAACCGTCTCTCTAAATGACGTAATTTGCAATTTAAAATAGACCTTTTTTGTTTTTTTAACTATCTGACTTTAGAAAAATAGTCTACAATATTTTTGGCATAAGAATGATAGAGAAGTAATTACCAGTTTTAATAGTTGTCTCGCAGTTTGTTTTATTGCAGGTGCTGTGAGCGTCTTTTTTCGTTTTGAGAACTCAATTACATGTAAATTCTGTTTTGCATTACAGAAGACTTTTATCAAGCAGGTAATTCAATACTAACGTTTTCAACGAAAGATCATGAAAATCTATATACACATTTTACTTTGCATAATGCAAAATGTATTGTGATTAACAACTTAAAATATATGTGAAAAGTAAAAGCAAAACGTAACTGTGTAGTTCGAAATTAAATTTGATTTATCATAAGTATTATGTTATTAATTTTGGATTCAGGACAAAACTGTAATGTCAGTTGTAAATTTTGGAATTAATCTAATAATTAGCGTGTCAGGTTTGTAACAGATTTACAAATACATATTCAGATATTCATTTTAATATTGATGTTTGTTTTTGTTAAATATATATTTGAAAATCTATGTTAAATGTGTATTGCAACAGTGTTGCTTATTCCTAATTTTGTAGAGGGTCCTCGAGCGTAAGAAACAGCAAAATATATGTTTGTTTGTTTTTGAATTTCGTGCAAAGCTACACGAGGGCTACCTGCACATTAGCATTAGAAAATGCAGCTTGTCATCACCACCCACCACCAACTCTTGGACTACCCTTTTACCAACGAATAGTGGGATTGACCGTCAGATTATAACGCCCCCACGGTACCCGACTCGTAATATATGGGTCGCGGGTTCGAATCCCTATCACACCAAACATGTTCGCCCTTTCGGCCGTGGGGACGTTATAGTCTTACATTTAGCAATTAGGAACGTTAAATTAGGAACGGCTCATGAGGCTTTACGCGAAATTTAACAACAAATAAACAATCATTCAAGATAAATTAGAACGTGTAACATAAAAAATACGAAACAGGCTGCAGACTGAAAGGTTTATGGTTCGATACATGATATGCTGCTGAACACTTGCATCTGTGGGAATGATATAAATGGGGCATTTGATTTTGTTGGGCATTAATATCTAGTAAGAAAGATAAAACTCTCATCGCAAGAAGCTAGAGAATGAAACGTGTATACTTATTAATCAAAACGAAGACTAAACGTTACCGGATGCAATGCCTACGAGCTTCTGTAAGAAAGGACAATTAAAGTGAGTGTTGTGAATCCATAGTCTCTCTATAAGGATTATGGAAATATTGTAACAAGAAGAAGTGGTGTGCATCGGACATGACAAACCTTATTGCGAATTTTTTGCAATGGAAACTACGCTGCCATTCTATTGCCAATATGTTCAGTCGTCAGGTAGATCGTGGACAAACATGGCGATGTAGCTATAAAGATATGGTAAAACATAAACATGTTTTTAATATAATGTATTCAGGTCTCTTAAATCAAAATTATCGTGTAAGCTTTGACAAAATGCACAATTATTCTCAAAAAAGGAAGGTGTTTCATAGTTCTTGAGGTGTGGTATAAAAGTTGTGGTTAGATTATGAGTTTCGGTATAGTATTGTCATCAACACATTTCTAATAAAATAAATGACAACAATATTAGCAAAGAGAAAAAATCGAGCATTTGGACTTCTCAATACATCATGACACATTTTCTGCAGTTAGAACTGCGATCTGATAAAGTGTCTTAAGTTAGCTCTGCCATGTTAAAAGTTTCTGAAACTATACTCTTCAAAAAAAAAAAACGCAAAAGGGATATTTTTGTTATTTTAAAGAAAAATATATGTAATAACGTTACAAGCTCAGAGTATGTGATGTTACACGTGTTAAGGCACTGATTGTCAGACCAAAATGACAATAAAAGTTGTGCACTTTGAAAACGGAGGAAAACATCGGATTTTTCGCCAAAACGCATGCGTGTCCAATAAATTTGTTTGAGAGATCTGCATGTTCTGCAAGTGCAACATGTGCAAAATCCCTATAAAAGTGACGGGTTCTCGGTTTCCATAGCTGAGTGTTAAGCCACCGACACGCAATACAGTTATGCCAAGAATGACTGAAGCACAACGCAACAACGCCATTGGTCGCTTGGAAGCATGTGTATCTCGATCAGATGTTGCCAGAGCTGTGAATGTCCACCCAAGCACCATCACAAGGCTATGAAATCGTCACCAACAACATGGATCAACTTGTGACCGTCCACGATCTGGCAGACCTCGTGTGACCACGCCCGCACAAGATCGCAACATCCGGTTACGTCACCTTCGGGATAGGACCACCACTGCGACGTCTACTCCCTCAGCCATACCAGGGCTGCTTAGGATTTCCGATCAGACTGTACGCAACCGTCGACGAGACTCTTAGGCCCCATGAGCAACCCATCATGGTGAACGTCAACGACGTTTTTCAACATGACAACACCCGTTCTCACACAGCCCGACTCACCACTATCTTTTTTGAGACACCATAACATCAACGTTCTTCCCTGGCCCTCCAGATCACCAGATTTAAACCCCATCGAACATCTTTGGGACGAGTTGGACCGACGTCTGCGACGGCGACAACCTCAACCGCAGACTCTACCTGAGCTTGCAGCAGCTTTGCAGGCTGAGTGGACAGCCATTCCACAGGATGTGATTCGTCATCTCATCGCTTCCACGGGCAGGAGATGCCAAGCAGTTATTGATGCTCACGGGAGGCATACTCGTTATTGACGTTGAGTGACGTTAAACTTCAGCTAGTGAGTGTGGACTTCGCCTTTGCAGACTTTGGATGTTCAGCAGTGAATGTGCAAAGTTTCACACATGTCATACAGAACTACCTGGAATAAACTTGTTAACAATATGTCTCAAATTTTGCCTTTTGCGTTTCTTTTTTTGAAGAGTATATTATTACGATGTGACACAGTGTCTTTAGCTAACATTGCGATATGACATAGTGCCTGAAGTTAGCATTAGGATATGATGCAGTGTCCAAAGTTAGTGCTGTAGTACGACACTGTAAGAAATTAGTCCCGCAATGTCACAGAATTTCTATAAAAAGCACAACGACAGTTTTCTTTTCTAATGTATAGGGATTTGTTTGTTGTATGTTAATTTATATTATTTCATTCTTAAGCTTTTCACGGTGGTTATGTGTTATAATTTTACTTGCTGTTAGATCTTGTACTTAAGTCTGCGTTTACTAGTTAGACAAGTTGAGCAGCTTTTTTTTTACATTCAACAATTTGCTGCTAAAACCTACAGAGAAAAAACCTACTGATAGAAGCAAAAATATTGGAGATGTTCAATGATGAAGAGAATTGTAGGGATAACCGATAGATTTGAAAAAAGGCCCTATTGCATTATTCTGCAATTATTTACGTTAGATACGTCGTCGAGTATTCTTCATCTGAATACATCTTTTAAGAATTTATGTATCAGCTATTTAAATAGGAAATCTTCCTAGAGGTCCATACAGAGATGCATACATAATATTCAGATGCTCACGAATAAAGGTTGCTTTGTACAACATCAACCATGTAAATATGCTGAACACTTTGCGACATTCAGCCAAAACAGATATGATTAACTATATGCAGAAACTGTAAGTGAATTTAGAAAGGAAATAAAAACCACACAAATATATCTACAAAAAGATGTAGCTTATATTAGATATGAAAGTGTGAAAAAGATGTTATTAAATCATTATCTTTATGTAGTTCCTTCTCTTTTCTTTTTCAGCTTTCCATGACGTTTATCCTCTGATAATGCTCAACTTATTAACTGAATTTGGAATGACATCATTAAGAAGATATAAACGAGTACTAAAATATCACTCCAAACTGAATTCTTAAATCGAGAGTGTGCACATCAGTATGAATATATCTTACAGCTTTTAGCTTCTAAACAAACAAACATTCCCCACATTAAACTTGCTGTATGTTACTTTTTAAACAAAATGTTTCTACCCACTTTAATTTATTTAATTTTCATAGATGTTTATGGTGGTATCCTGTCATCATGATAAGTTTAAAATGAAAGAAAGACGTTTACTGTATTTGAAGAATAACACATGTTAACTCTTCCAGGTTATCAGTCTTACTACGAAGGCTTTCTTAACTGCTTCTTATTCATTTGGGTGCCATTTTAAATTCCTGATTGCATTTTCAATATCAAAGCATTACAAAACAGTGGATAGAAACTTACTATGTATTATTAGTATTTCAAGACTCGGAGTAGATGAAACACACCGTCAGCTGACCACCACAACTACAGCCAAGTACATATAAAGGCAAGTGTAGTTATTTGTAACTAATTAAATAAAATAAAAAGTAGTCGATGCGAAAGAAGTCATTATGAATGAATGAAACGAATTTGCAAAAAAAAGATGTTTATAACGCAGTTAAAATTAAGTAAATAATGAAAAATGATGAATTTACTGGAAAGAATTGCTGTAATGAAATTAGACTTTAAGTAGATAGAACGATCTCTAATCTGGACAAAGAAAACTGCAAACAAAACTTCAAAACAGAGTTGGAAAGAAATAGCTTCCACATTCCGTACTTTTTCTATGTCACAAAAACTAACTTAACGAAAAAACTATACTGGATTTACCAGGATTGAGCTAGAACATTGAGAAAAACTGATTTTTGTTGTTTGTAACAAAAGAAAAGGGTAGATAGTAGTTTATAACAGCTTCATTCTCTCTTATCTTAGACAAACCAGGCGAAATGTATTGATTGGCTGATTGTTTGGAAATAAACACAAAGCTATACAATGGACAATCTGTTCTCTGCCCACCACTGGTATTGTGTAGGGATGGGGATGAATCCGTAGACATACCACATATAAGGCAGGTGAAATATAATAACATTTATTTCATATATTGTTCACATCACAAAATGTAAATTGTTAGAGTAATTACTAGTGGTTATACACTTAAAATAATTACTTTATATAAGTAAGTAATTTTAAAATAAAACTCAAAAGCAATTGGAAAGTGAAATTAACGTCAATTAATGGAAATATTTGTTAAATAAGCAAAACGAAATTGAAACTAAAATATAACATCCAGACTAAAATTATTTCTAACAACTGATCTTTACTTGCTCTGTAATAGCTGTAAATACTGAAAGCCCATTGTTTGGTTTTACATCTAACTATGAGCGTGACAACAACAAGCGAAAGACAAAAGTGTGATATCCTGTATATTAGATTAACTGGAGAGAATACTTAAACTTTTATTTAAAATATTTTGAATTATTATTTTTTCAGAAAATTAGTATGTCACTTTTTGAACTTTATTAAAATATCCTTGCAGTTGTTGAAAGGGGCTTCCTGAGTTGACTTTATTATATATATTTACAGACCCATTTTTTAACATTTTCCTTAATTTCATCATTGCAATGTTTCATGCATTCTCTAAGAATTTCTTATTTATTGATAAACTTGGATATTATTTTACTAATAATGTTTTGTGAAAGCAAGTGGTGTCATTGACTGTCTTTTGGGAATTTAACGGAAAAGTCATCCTAACTTCTAAAAACTACCCGTTTTTCTTACGACTCATCTTAAATGGCAAGAAAAGGACCAGTACTATCATCCTTTTCATTTGGAGCAGTATTGAATGATGTCCTCAATATCTGCAAATGTAATTATTTCACTTCTTTCATTCTGATTAATTAATTGAGTCACTGGAGCATCAATAAGGGCAAGGTAGACTGAATAAAATAATTTTACGTTCATCTAATCTCTTCTCTCAAACAAATATTCTTTCACAATTTCTTTTATCTCTCATCTGTATTTCTTATTTTCTCTTGTACAAACTCATTGATTGTCAAGAAACTCTATAAATGAGATGTATTGGGAGTATAATGCTTTTCCAAAGCCTAACTTATAACATTGAAAATGCATCATGATTGCATATGAGAGGTGGTGATCTCAGTCAGAGATTTGGGTGTATTGTTATGAATTCTGACACAGGTTTAGTCCAATAGAGAACAAAACCCATTCACATAGAAATGAACTTAAACCTCGTAGAAACGTCGCTGCTTTTACAAGTAATATATACTTACATAACAAAATTCACACTGAGTGGTTTCTTTGGGGATAAAATTTAAAGAATACAGCGGAAAACATCAACATTGGTTGTTTCTGTAACTTTATCTGTAACATGACGTTTTGAGGAGGCTCCACATTATGGAGGCAAGTTATTGACAGTTTAAATCTGGTAATAATAGCAAATTCAAGTTTGTTTGATTTTATAGAGCAAAGCCACACTAGATTATCTGCTGTTTTCTCTGCGAGGAAATGAATTCCAGATGTTTTAGCATTTTAAGTGCGTAGACTTATTGCTGTCTAACCAGTGAAGAGCAAAATTAACAACTTTCTAGGTTCTCAAAAAGAACCATGATTTCTAAAAAAAATTATTTAAACATTGTAATCCAGCTATTTTTCAATGTCTAATGAAACTTAAGTTTTATGGCTTACAATAGCTGTTAGATTATCATACTGAATGATATATTGGTGTTTTGTCACTTGTTTCAAAATGCAACCCTATATAAGTAAGTAATTTTGAAATAAAACTCAAAGCAATTGGAAAGTGAAATTAACGTCAATTAACGGAAATTATTGTTAAATAAGCAAAACGAAATTGAAACTAGTTAGTGTTTTCTGCTTGTTAGTATGCTTGCTTTATGTCCGTACTATATCTCTAAATTCCATGCAGCTGAGATATTCATCAGGGCTCAGGAGAGAGACAATTATAAATCTGTGAACATACAACACTTGACCATTAATTTACTATATTTAGTTGTAACAAAATAAGCGTCCTTTTCAGGATAATGAATTATGTAAATATGCAAAGCAAATTATTGGCTATAATGAATGTCTCATTGAAATAATGAGCAATATATCTGTTATAATAGTCGTCTCGTTGGGTTTTCTTAAAGTGAAACGGCAAGTGTTCTGCAGAAAAGTGTCTGTCTAAAGTAATAATGTGAAAAGTACATAAGTGAAATTGTATATTTTGTTAAGAACATAGTTATACGAATAAAAACAAATTACAGTTTGGACATCTATATTTATAAACAAAGGTAGTTTTAAAACAATAATATGTAATTTCTAGATCGAAAACGGAAAGTAACAACTTATAAACAGTAAACAATTTCTTAACGTAACATTAAATATTCGTTATTCACCGAGTAACTTTATTTCAGTATATTCGAAAAAACAACTACCAAGACGTGTGGTGAGTTATTTGTCATGTATACAGAACAATTATTAATGAACATAAAGGATAATATAGAATGTGGTTTATTACATATAAAATCTTAACTATACATACCTTTTTACATCTTATCACATATTAGAAAAAAATACCTTAACGGCTTTTACAGATTCAAGTATTGTATATTAAATTATTTTATACTTCTTACTGTGATGTATTAAAGTTTAGGAGTTTATGAGTTTTAACTGTTCCAGATTTAAGCAATTATGACATTCGTTATGTTTTCTTGTTTAGGATTTAGCACAAAGCTGCACAATGGGCTTTCTGTTCTTTTCTTACCAGGGCTATCGAAATTCAGTTTTTAGGGGTGTAAGTCCGAAAACATACAGGAAACGTTCATTAATAAATTAGAGATGAAGGTTTAGAACACACTGTTACTGGTAATGTTCAACTAACTAGTTGCTGATTTTAAAATACAAATTATTATTGATTCCTTACTTAACTTTAATAGGTTCGCATTTTTAAGATTTTTACAGATGAGTCTTATATGTTGTTTAATGTTTTCTAACATTATTGTAGAAATCTTTTCTAGTGCTAGAAAAACAAATAAACTGATATGCTTCTACTTTCTGGGCAAAATGCAAGACTCTCTATGTACACATGTAAAAGAATTAATGATATAAGTTTTATTTCGGTGAAATAAAAATAATAACTTTATTTTTCACATCTGAACGTGCATCATAATTTTCTAGAAATAAGATTTTTCTTTCTTAAAAAGTTCCCCGCTGGTACATTCGGGGAATCTACGTTCAGTCAGGATTGAACGGAATCTTCAGTAAGTTTACGGTAAGTTTACAGATTTACAACGTTAAAAGCAGGGGTTCGATTCTCCTCAATAAACTCATTAGGTAGCCTGATGTAACTTTGCTATATGAAAACACACTCTTCCTCGAGAAACAAACAAACTTATGTGAGATATTTTTTAATCATATATTTTAATTTTTATAGAAATAGAGATACGTATACAAAGCGCGCAATAGAGATATATTACAGTAATTTGGACAAAAATTTTATCAAATTAAATCACTGATAATCTTCTAAACTTTGAATAGTTTCATGACTATTTTGTGCTATCAACATAGCATAGCTGCATAGTTTACGTGTAGCGTTGCGTGACATTCAAAGAAACATGAGTATTTTGTGCTATTAACATGGCATAGCTGCATAGCCCACGTGTAGCGTTGCGTGAAATTCAAACCAACACGAGTATTTTGTAGTTTTCCCTTAGATTTACCACATATTAGAATAGGTGCAGGTACAGAATGATTTTACATGCCGGTAGCTCAACTGTATATTGGAGAACTCATAATCCTATTCCTTATTTCAATACCAGTGATGCACTAAGCAAAACGACAAACAAACATGTATTTCTTACTCTCGGTTTGCTGATGCATTACCCTGTCTGTCATAAGTAAAATCGTTTAGAGGTACTGGATGGATTTTAGAGTTATCAATCTACTGCTTACTGGTAGTTGTTACAACTGTTTGTAAAGTGTGTCCGCTCTTCAATGGTGATATAGAAACTAGTATAGTAATGCATTTCATAAAAAGTACTTCCTTAAACAACTTAACTTGAGTTTCGAAGATTGTTCGTTCGTTTGTATTTGAATTTCGCGCAAAGCTAAACGAGGAGTATCTGCGTAGGCCGTTCTCAATTTAACAGTGTATGTCTATCCAACGCTAATTCTTTAGCTTTACGATCGAATTGTGGAATTAAACGCACATTATGACTCTGAAAGGGCGAGCTTGTTTGGTGTGACGGGGATTCAAACCCACGACCCTCAGATTACTTGTGGAGAGCCTTAACCACCTCACCATGCCGAGCTTCTTTTGTTTGCCTGTTCATAAATCTTCGTATACATTTGATACTACTAGTGAATAGAGATATAAAAATTTACTGCTCACTTTTTAATGAAATGATGATAAGTATTTTACATGCATCATAGAATTAAACGAATGAGTGTTGTCTGAATAAAGGGCCTGGCATGGCCTGACGCGTAAGGCGTGCGACTCGTAATCCGAGGGTCGCGGGTTCGAGCTCATGTCGCGCCAAACATGCTCGACCTCCCAGCCGTGGGGGCTTTATAATATGACAGTCAATCCCACTATTCGTTGGTAAAAGAGTAGCGCAAGAGTTGGTGGTGGGTGGTGATGACTAGCTGCCTTCCCTCTAGTCTTACACTGCTAAATTAGGGACGGCTAGCACAGATAGCCCTCGAGTAGCTTTGTGCGAAATTCCAAAAAACAATTCTCTGAATAAAATTAAAACGTTTATTTTCAATATACTCCTTTTTAAGTCTCTTCATAATGACGCCTGAGGCAGAATAGATTTCAAAATGCATTGAGAATAAAACTGTCTTTAGAATATTTTACGCGGAGAATTGTACTGGTTGCTTTATTTTATGTTCATGAACAACAAATCCTCGAATTCACTATGTTATGAGTGAATCTGCAAAGAAGCATTTTTGCTTAGAGTCGCTTATGAACTTTAGTATTTATTTTCATTTAAACTTGACATCAGTTTAATTTAGAGGAAAAGGAAAAGTGCAGATTCTTCCCAACTAGGCTATTCCAGAATAATTATCTCCTTTGCCCCGAACTTTAGTGTAAGCTTCATACACACACATATAAATAAAGGTGAAATGTAGTTTTACTGCGTATCTGCCATTCTTTCCCACAGTTTTTGACCAGTCTCGACCACACTTGGCATATACTCTTAGAACCCTATGTGGCTCGGCGTTCATAACTCCTCCACTATATTGCTCCTCTGTTCCATTTGAATTCAACAGGTTCGATTGATATAAACTAAAATTGATATGTACTTATAAAGCCCACCTGACAAAGGATGACCCTGTTTGCTACCATATATATCCAATTGTTTTCTAACAAATTTCAAAACCCCTCTTACATCATACATAGGGTGATCGACGGCAATACCTACTAATCCATCGTATACCATTTCTAGCTGGAGTCGTTTTTGTATCGTTGTCCGCTTTTCACTCCTACATTTGTTATTTGCATTAAGAGTTGTCTAAGAAGTGATATAAAGGAATACAGTTTTAAAACAGTTGAACACCAGCTAGTTTATAAACACGTATAATCATTACATTAAATTGATTCTTCTTTCCTTTGTATTTGATTGTGAAATATAATATTTGCAAATTTCATTAAACAAGCGAACTGCGAGATGTCTTTCAAACTGATGTAGCCCATAATTAAATATATTAATACATATATGAATTACAGCTAGTATACAGGACCAAAATTTACACTTTCAAGATATTTGATTAACTGAGATATGTGTTATATGACTAAATAATGAAGTAAAACATCAGCTATGTTTATTCAAGAAAGACTTCACATGGTCTTTTTCAGTAAAAATATTTTAAGCATTAGCGTCGTTTCCCGAGATTACTGTAGTGTTTAATACCGTGTAATATACTAATATTCTACTTTGATTTATTTCCGCACTAATTGCGTATTGTCCCTTTCATAGATAGGAGTTTATATTTGAGAAGTACAAACAAATTTGTTAAAGAAAAGTATGAGAATGGCAACTTGGTCTTATATTTAATGCTTACATAATTAAATGTTATTGTTTTCAATGACTTGAGCGGAAAGAAAAAATGAGGACCCACTCATTATTTTAATATTCATAGTTATCAAGTGAAATTTCGTGTATTAAAAGTGTTTTCTAAATTATGTCTGTGTTTTTGTCTTGCATACGTTAATTAGCCGTGAAACACATAAAAGGAAACGATTAGATATTCGCCTCAGTGTCGCCGTTAGAGAAGAGTTGGGTGAAGTACATATTTTATTTACTAACTAGGCAGCCTCAAATAAATGTCTAACTAATTTCGAAAGTAAAGTAATCTCTACAAAAAAAATCTTTGCATCACATTAACCTTCCAAGTCTTTTATTTCAAACTGAATTTCTTATTAACTGTTCCGAAAAAATCAGTAATGGCACAAAATTACCGTAACCTACTTTTTCAATAATGAAATGACTTCCATTACTTCAAAAGAGAACTTCTAGCATACAGTGTGAAATTCAATTTTTTTGTTCAATACAGCTGAAACTAACATTTATTAGCGTAAATTATATAGAATAAAAAGGCGAATAATTAATGAGATATTCTTCAGTGGTGACAGACAAAAGAAGTACGTTACGTATCAATAATCATTTGAGAGATATATGTTTAAATGTATACGAGATTGAACATTTAGTTACCAAATAATAAGTACGTTATAAAGGCCTTTACTTGTTTGATATATTAAATTTATTATATACATGAGACATTTTTCAAGTGTATACCAGTAAGCGATAACAATCTAGAAGATATGTCTCAAATAACGATCACAGCCACATCCTTATAAAAGACTTTTGTAATCCGAAACATCTGATTCGTGAATTTTCAAAATAATTCCTACAGTGTTCTTTCTATCATATGTTTTATTATTATTTTTACAAGAACCTATAAGTTATTTAGCTCTGAAAATGGATAATGCTGATTAGAGACTTTAATAGTAGATATTAATTTTAAATGCTCTTAATGTTTACATCCAGTAGTTGTTAAATGCAACCATAACAGTACTGTTTACTTTCGACTGAGTGTCATCGGCTTGATAGGAATGTCTCAGAATTCGCTTACTCTACGAACCAGAAAGTTTCACTCGACCTCCTTCCACGACAATAAAACACTAGAAACACGATGGAAAAGATATAAAAAAGATTTAATTTGTGTTAAAAGCTGTTAGCTTCTAAGGACAGGTGATTTGTACAGTTTTATTTTAGCAATGTCTAAAAAAGATCCATCTTTTAAGCGATATAGAATGCTTTAACAATGATAAAAGTAAATAATAATAATCGAACCATTTATCCGACTTATTTATTATTAGTTTTTTAAGCGCACCTTACTGAAAATATAAGAATGTTGTTATCATACGCTTAAACTGTACAAACGTTGGGCTTAGTATAAATATACCTGTCACACAAGATACATTGTACAAATGTCGGCCTACAATAACTACGGCTATGTTTATTGTTATAAACAGCATAAATGGTAAATATAAAATAGCTAAAGCTATAATGAAACTTAAATTGTAAAAATGTTGGCTCTACAGTAACTACAATTATGATTTTAGCATTTTACCAGAAACTGTACAAATGATGGATTCAAAAATTGCAGCTATCATAAAACTCAAGTTGTACAAATGCCAGCTCTACAACATACAATAGCTGTAACTCAAGCTGTACAAAAACTGGCTCCACAGTATTTACGGTTATCATGTACTTTACAAAAAAATATGTCCAACTGTTTGCTCTATGAAACCTATAGATATCATGTGTCTTGAGCTGTACAAATGTCGATTCTACAATAAACATAAGTACTGTAGTACTTTTAGGAAAAATGGGTCATATGTGCAATACATATTAAGATCTTAAACACGTTGCAAACAGAATATATAAACCAAACTTTATACACATTTTACATCCACATTTGAGAAGTAAACAAACAAATTGCATCAAAGTACTTGATAAAGTTATAGTGAAAATTTCACAAAAAATAATATTGTTAGAAAAGGCATTGTTTTCTTTCGCCTTGAGGCCCGGCATGGCCAAGTGTGCTGAGGCGTGCGACTCGTAATCTGAGGGTCGCGGGTTTGCATCCCCGTCGCGCCAAACATGCTCGCCCTTTCAGCCGTGGGGGCGTTATAGTGTCACGGTCAATCCCACTATTCATTGGTAAAAGAGTAGCCCACGAGATGGCGGTGGGTGGTGATGACTAGCTGCGTCCCCTCTAGTCTTACACTGCTAAATTAGGGACGGCTAGCACAGATAGCCCTCAAGTAGCTTTGTGAGAATTCAAAAAACAAACAAACAAACAATCTTTCGTTTTCTTTTGTGCAGAGTTAAGCGCACGTGATTGAATTATGCTACCTTGGGTAAAATCGTTTTTGTTAGTTTTACTTATAATCTTGGTAATAACAGTTTTGTAACACTACCATGTAGCTAACAATACGAACAATATAATTATGAACACGCTTTGTAAGTTGCTAAATAATAACCCGCCCTCATATCAGGTGTGAATGTACGATTGCTTATACGCACGTGGTACGTGATCAGCTTACAGCTGTATAAGCAATATAAAAAAAACAACAAACGTGGACTACGTAGATTCTCTGGATCTATATTTTAACGTTGATCTAACTTTTCAAACAAATTATTTCACTTTTATAAATCCCATTCAACACAATTATATTGTAGCAGTCAGTTTATTACGTGAAGACGAAAGCTAACACTGCCGACGTCTGAAACAGCTTTGCTCAAGAGCTCTGGACTTAAAACAAACACAATAAATTGTATAATATACTCTTATTAGGTTTTCAAAGCGTGATATATATGCACTTAAAACAGCACAATTTTTAAAATATGCCTTTCAAGAAGAACAAGGAGAGAAAAGTGGAAAATATTTTGTTGATAACATTGGAAAGTCTTTGTATTACTGCAAACAATATAGGTAAGGGTACAATCAGTAATGCTGATTATGCAAAATAAGCATTAGCCATTAAGTCAGCCAAAGAAAAGACTTCTACTCTGATCTGACAAGGTGGAAGAAAATCTACAACAATAGCAAGAAAGTGTCAAGAGGTACCTGTAACAAAAGTTACTAAAAGAATTGACCTAGAGCCCAATCCTTGTCGATTTCCAAAAAAACAACAACATAGGAGAAAATTTAATTTTTTACAATAGAAATAATAGGAAGTAGGAAAGGAAACACCATTTTTTATAAGGTATTAATGGATGGTTAGTTTACTACACCTGGTGGTTTTTTCATACGGTGCATCGTTGTTGCGCTCATTCCTACTTCTTGTTTTACTTTAAAAATAATGGTTTGGGTAATATTCTGTTCGCTCACCCCTTCCCAGTCATATAGCTGTAATGCTTTTCGTAAGCAAAGTATGAGCGTTGGAGCTTTCTGTCTGAATTCAAGCATATTCTTATGTTGTCATGCTTTTTCTTAAGTTTGCGTAATTTGATTGCATACACGTATTTGTACTCGGTTGCCAGAACATGAGAGAAATTTAGCTATATACACCTTTCATTTGGTTCGAACAATTATCAAGTTAAAAAACAAATACGAAATACGGAAGGGCGGAATGATTGTTTCGTTTTAAATTTTAAACTTTTGAGAGCTTGATAAATTGTATCTGTTGCTTCAATATTTAAAGTTTGAGTCTCCATATTATTCAGCACTTTATTCACTGGGAAAATGCATTCTTAAAGCTAGTTATAACTTCTTCTCTTTCTCATATCTGATTACTGTTAAGTTAGTTCTTAGAAAATTCTTATTGAATTTAGAAAAGAATGAAGAATGAGAAAAATTAGATTTGAAAATTGGGAAATCTTGTGGCAGAAAACCCTTATCCGAATTTTAAAAAAAAATGTAGAAAATGAGTTTTTGAACACTATGAAACAGTTGAGACTGAATGTTATAGTTATGACGCTCCCTATTGCTTAAATTTTTATGAAAATTTTAGCTCCATAATAATTGTACTTATCATGCAACTTAAATCGAATTGTAAAAATGACGCGATTCTAAACTTGGATGTCAAATACACAGTTTGTCTCTAGCAATTAAGCCATTATTTTCACATAACGTGTAGTCACAGTTACAAGTATCAAATAAATTCCTCTTGGCTCAAATAACTTTACTGTGCTAGTTTGCTGAGAGAAATTAAATGTAAAATTAAATCGATATTAAAAATATTAAATCAAAACATATTTCTTCGCTTAAATATTTTTAGACCAAGTATGATTCAATATTTAACGTTCAGAACTGTCAAGGGGTTAGGAAGGTCGCGCACTGTACTTTGGGGTCGAGTGTGTATTATATGAATAACTTTCAAATCCCATTAGTCAATTTAAATAGTCCAAAAATTGGCGGTGGCTACTGCGATTTCAATCTAGTGTAAGTGCTCAAACATTAGGTACGGCTAACGCAGATAATCCTTGTGTTGGTTTTCGCAAATATACGAAACAAACAAACAATTTATTTTTAAATTAGTGAAAAAAACAACTAGCTTAAGGCGTTAAAGTAATTCGAGAGATTTTTTCCTAAATTAAGCATCTCACACGTAAAGTAGATCTTAAGTTTAGTAGTAAAAAGGAAGTATATACACCTAGAATGTAATGATAGTTAGTTTTGAGTTTCGCGTAAAACAATGTAAAATAACATCCATTTCTAGAATTTAAAGCATAACAACCCAGTAACGAAAGTCTGACTATTTTTTATATACAATCATTTTCTTCTCTACTACAATAATTTTATTTTACTGATTATGTGGATTACGAGAATCGAGCAAGAAAATCTGCAGGTAGGTTAAAAAATATTAAAGAAATGTCAAATTAAGTTTTCCCTGCCATTATATCAAACTGTAACATTACAATATTATGTAATAACCTCTATATGAACTGTCCCCAGTGGCTCAGCTGTATGTCTGCGGGCTTATAACGCTAAAAGAAGCTGATTTTTGTTTTAGTTTAAAACGCCTGCAATCTAATCTATAGCATAGATTGTGTTTCATATTCACACGAAGCCACACAAGAGCTATGTGTTCTAGTCATCTCTAATCTTGAATTTATAGAATTAGTAGTCGATATCACAGACTACGAACTCCTGAACAGTCTAATCTAATAGTGAGCTCTGAGTATTCACGTTTATAAAGCACTGAAAACTTTTCAAGTAAATATCGCGATTTTACAGTGACGATTCACACAAAGCACAATTTTTGTTAAGCTAGGTACAGGGTACAAAATTTAAAGTGAGCTTTACCTTTAAAAAGGCATTATACAGATACGTTATTTTGGAATGGGGAATTACCACGCCAGCTTCCCGTAAAAACCTTTTTAAATGGAATGAAACGGCATTATTTATATCTTTTAAATACTTTATGAAAATAAATTATTTTCAGTTACGTTTGGCAGTATATTAATCTAAAATATATTGAAAAATATTCACTTAATGGCATTCGTAAATACAAGTATTTTAGAATACATTAATTTTGTGATATGTCTAGAGACATGTAATAGACTGCTCTTAAAACTACAACATAACTTGTTTATGAAAGTTATAATATTTTTGCATTAAAATTGATATAAAATTATCCCCATAATAGGTTATATTTAATAACATTTTAATCCTTTAGTATTTTTATTATTTATTCTTATTAATATTATATATAAGTACATGTTTTTATTAGTAGTTGCATTTATGAATGTACATTTATATGTTTTTATTAGTAGTTGCATTTATGAATGTACATTTATATGTTTTTATTAGTAGTTACATTTATGAATGTACATTTATATGTTTTTATTAGTAGTTACATTTATGAATGTACATTTATATGTTTTTATTAGTAGTTACATTTATGAATGTACATTTAATTTCTCTAAGCGATATTTATATCTTCACCCCATTACAAAGTTATCACTTTTTTGGGGCCATTGAGCAATCACGAAACTTTTAAAATGGGACTTAGTATTAGAATCTGTATAATTCATTCTAAAATAAAATAAAAAACATTGATATTATGTCCGTAACTTTAGATTTTCAAGAAAGATCAGAATATTCTCATCTGCAAAAAAAAATTAACCCTTCGATACGGCAATTCTAAATCAGTTCAGGTGCAAAATATTAGTTTAAAAGGTCATAAAAGTAACGTAATAGTTTCTTTCTAGGTGTAATTAACTCGGTTTAACTTTGTTTCAAAATCGATGCATCTGTGCATTCCACAACTCACATAGTGATGTGAAAAAACCAACCATGAAGACCAAGAAGCTTTCCAAACATGATCAGGAGAAGGTTACAAGAAAATTTCAGTCTCTGATAATCACTTTGATTTCGGTGACATTCACCATTAAAGAGTGGAATGTGCTTCATATCCTCAGGCCGCTTGGATTCTACTGTGAAACCAACAGTGACTTTATTAGCAAAGTACCATGTCTGATATGGGAGTCGGTGTTCATACACAGACAATATCCCATTTATTACATAAAATTGATCTGTATGAGCGAGTGGCAAGAAAGAAGTCGTTACTGGAAAAGGAATCATTTTAAATTTCGTACGAAATTTTCGACAAAGATTTTTGATCGAAATTCAAATCGTTATGTTTGACGCAAGTCCAACCCAGCACATCACACAATCAACACTATTCAAAATTAAAAAATGTTGGTAGCAGCATCATGTTATAAAGATGCGTCTCATCAGCTGGAACTGGAAAACTTTTCAGGATTGAGGGGTGCAAATTCTATAAGAATCTCAGGAGAAACCTATTTAAATCAGCTAATAATCTAAAACTGGATCAAAAGTTCAAATTTAAGGAGAACAACGACTCGAAGTCCCATTGGAGTGGTATCAAAAGAGAGAGATGAATGTCAGCCAAAGTCCAATAGAAAATTTATGAAGAGACTTCAAGATTACAGTCCACCAGCAATCCCCAATGAAGATGTAATAATTAAAGTAATTTGGCCAGAAATAATGGGCAAAAGTTACAGAGCATTAATTATTTCCACAAAGTAATAACTTAAAAGACTGAATACTTAACAGCAAATTTCAATTTATATATTTTCTCTATAGGTTTTGCTGACATTTAACCTCCTTCACACATTAAATTTGATCATTACATTTTCCAATAAAAATAAGTTCATGTTAATATTATTTCTATTTCATCAAATTGTTATATAAATATTTATGATATATAAGTATATACAATACCGGTAGGGAGAGAACACTTATTCAAGGCACTGTATACATATATCACGAACAAAAGCTTTAAATATTTCTGAAAGCTATGCATAATTTTATCCATTCTATTGTATTTCATTACGTCAGTTTAGTTAGAATTGGAGAATAAAACTTTTTAGAGTTGTCATTTAAAATTTGCGACCGAAATCAAACAGCAACATTTTATTATTATGTTATAATATAAAACTTAACAACATACATACGAGGAAAGTTGATTGACTCGACAATAGAAGGCATGGAGGATACATATTTCACCCATTTTGTATTTCGTAATATTCTTTTCTCAGTTACCTTTTCAAAGCACTAAATAAATACCAATGAGGAAAGAGGTGAAATATCCTAACGTCCTCAGATGCACATGCTAATCTAATCTATTACGCGTTAAGGTGGTTAAACCTCAGGTTTAATGTAATTGATGTCAATTAAATTGCCCTTAACAACCAAACAATATATAATGTGTTTTATTCCTGTCTGATTTCAAGCCTATATAACTACCGCTAAGTGGTATTTGACATGTCTTCAAAAAGAACTTTTTAAATCATTTTTTATTATGAAACATTACCTTAAAAGCGTGTCTCTTTCAAAAATAAACTTATAATATGGAAAACAATATTTAATTACCACTGAATTATAATATTAATATTACAAGGTATCCTATATTATGTCTGCTTGCACCTTTATATGCGCGTTCTGGAACTGAAGAATCAAACTTAGCAGGCAGGACGTTTCCTTACCAATTTGGATAAACATCCGGTTATGAGAGGCCTAAGAAGAGAGTTTAAAGTAATTAAACTCGACTCTTTAATCGAATTTTGTTTTCTTTGTCTCCCCTCATGATAGTCAGAAACTGTGTTATGTTCTCATTCAGTAACTACCAGGACCAAACTTGACACACGTGCTCAGGTAACATGGGTGGATGTCTTAACCATTTGTTTTCGTACACAAAGCCCCCTTTGGGGTAGATGTAGAAGTCATTACAGATAATGAAAATGTTTGTTCGTCACGTCGAGACATTTGTGAACAGTGAACACTGCAACAGACATTTTATGGTACTTACAAAAAAAATTTTACACTAATTCAGTCGTAACATATCTTTGTCAACATTATTATAATGAAAGTATATTTTATTAGTAGTTCAATTAGAAATTACTTTTAAAAATCAATACCTAATTTGGTTTTACATATAATCGTTTGCTATAGTGTTATGACGACTATTTGATTAAAATATCACCCTCCTAACAAACGCTTAACAACCTGGCTTTAATCATGACAATAAATATCCAAGGCTTCATACATAGGTTTTGTGTTTATTCTGTAGTAGGAGCAGCATTTTAACTCTGCAGCATATTTTGCCATATACCATAACTTTGCAGTACCTCTATAGCATTTTCTCCATTTGTGAAAATTAAAATACCATAAAGAATTTTATTATGAAAGTGATAATTGATTCTATTAAACAGATAATTTTTGTTGCATTTCTGACAAAGATACATTATTCCTCTTTCGATAAAAATAACACAAAACACTCATTTATATAATACATGCGTGTATTCAATGCACAGATGGCACAAAATTTTAAAAACCGTTATGAAATTTTGAAAGTAGAGACATTTTCTAAGTTTAATATACAATGTGGCGTTTGTTAATGATGTTGCAGTCAATCAGATCCTCACTCATTAGGTTCGTAAAGTTTTGAAATTTTGAACTAGTAAATATACTGCTTTTTTTTAAATAAAAATTGTCAAAAGATACTTTCATTCAAACATTAAAACTTTCCAATAGGTGATGGGAAAAGTAACAGATTTATAATTCTAAACTTCAGGGTTCGATTACTCACGGTGAACAAAGCTCATCCATCCCAGTTTATAGTTCTGCGCTAAAACGAAGTAAACAAATATTGAATTTACAACCCCAATACAGCTACGCCTATTCAAATACTAAAATGGCGGTACATTCGAAGAGAAAAAGGTATTAGACTTATATTTTGCTTTTCAAGGCGATTGTCTCAGGTCACGAGTTGCACCAAGTTTTCTCCATAATAAATTAAACGAAAATATCACTTTTAGAATGCGATATTTGTTTCGTTTAAAGCATCGGCCCCGTAATCAGGGTTACAGGTTAAATTACAGCATAATGACTTACTTTCTACTATTCGAAAAATACTCAAACATTTTAATTGAAATTTATATTTTCTATATTTTGTTCTTTTATCAAAAAAGTAACTTGTTTTTGTTTAAAATAGCAGATTATTCATACATAAAATGTAGTAGAGCTGTAAATTTAATATTTCATCTCTTAAGGATAGTAAGGTAATATTAATAATATATTGTTTTTATGTTGTTTTTTTTTAAAAAGAAACATTAAATTCTTGAGAAAAACAAGATATGTCTTGAATAATATTTATGGAAACGAAAACATACCTTGATTATCGTAAACAACATAACGTATCAAATTATAAAATATCTACATCAACAATAACATGTCAAGATGTATTAATAAAGCTTATGACGAATTATAAAATATCTACATCAACAATAACATGTCAAGATGTATTAATAAAGCTTATGACGAATTATAAAATATCTACATCAACAATAACATGTCAAGATGTATTAATAAAGCTTATGACGAATTATAAAATATCTACATCAACAATAACATGTCAAGATGTATTAATAAAGCTTATGACGAATTATAAAATATCTACATCAACAATAACATGTCAAAATGTATTAATAAAGCTTATGACGAATTATAAAATATCTACATCAACAATAACATATCAAGATATATTTTTCAAATCAAGTGTTAGTACAGTGTTTGTAATAATTACCAAATGTGTCTAACCATAATGTCAATGTTTGGAAGTTACCAGTTAGCACAATCGTTTTAAAGCTTGGAAACATATAAATCTATGAAATTGTTATCGAGTGAATTTATTGAGAGAATTTAAAATCCAATATTTTAAAATAACAAAGAATAAAAGTAGTCTGGTGTAGTGTCGAAAGTATCCCACTACTTGTTTAAGGTTTATGTAATTATCACATAATATATGAAGGATACTAACTACGGATTACAAAATTGTATAATATATGAATTGTGTCAATATGAAGGTTCTACATAATTTTCTTGAAATTTGTTTTGATTAAATATGTTGGAACAGTACCTGACAACTGTCTGCATTTATTAAAGCAAAAGGAGGACATATACAAAATATTGGATGTTTATTGAACTCAAACACTACTACTTTTTATAGAAACACTATTTTCAGTATGACCAATTGCCTGTTGACATCATTTATCAATACAAATACGACCCTTAGTAACACAATGCACCTATAAAACCATAGTAATACTATCTGCCTATAAAATTTTGGTAACATTGTCCACCTATACAAACAAGTAACAGCATCTGCTTATGGTAACAGGCATTCTGATATCGAACTATGATATCACTCCTCTTTTAAGACAGTAGGAGCTTCTAGTAACAATTTATGGATTTTTTATACCTAGCAACTCGATCTATTTACTCAAAATATGTCACGTGACATATCTAATCAACTCGTTAATTGACAGCAGACAGCTTCAACATTAAGTCTCATAAGAGCACAACGACTTCTGCCTATCTTTCAGGTGTTGACTTAGCTTGCATAATATTTATTATTTATATAACCCCTGGTGTTATATCCATTAACTGTGATTAGTAATTATAATAATAATGAACTAGCTACTTTCCTAGTACCTATCTTATCTCCACAACGAGGAAATATTGAATATCACATTCAAAACTCAACAGATTTCATATGACAACTCAAAAAGTTACACATCAAATCCCATAATATTATGGTCAGTTTTGACGTCACAGATCTATTTACCAACGTTCCAACCTCAGAAACCATGTGCTAGGATTATAAGTGGTAAAAACTATGGAACAACGACTGCGGAATGACAACTCTCTACCACACAGATCAGATATGAAAATAGACGCCATAGTGGAACTAACAACCATTTGCCTACAATCAACCTAATTCTAATACAACGAGAAAGTCTACGAACAAACAGATGGTCTAGCCATGGGATCACCACTCTCTCCAATCCTAACAGACATTTTCATGGAAGAATTTGAAGAAAGAGCCACACCGATAAAACAAAGTTTTTACAGACGTTATATCGACGACACCTTCGTTATTTGGCCCCACAATCATGAAAACTTACCAGCTTTCTTAGAACATCTCAATTCCGTAGACAAAATAATCCACTTCACTATTGAAATAGAGGAGCAAAACAGTTTATCGTTTCTTGACATACTCATTAGCAAACAAGCAAGACAAACAACCACAACTGTATACAGAAAACCCACCTATACGGACAGATACCTACACTTCCAGTCCTATCATCCGACCTCGATAAAACGTGGTATAATCCAATGCCTAAACAAGAGAGCAGAAAACATTTGCGATAAGAATCCATGAGGCATGACTCTACACCAGCTACAAAGAAACTGTCTGAATAAAATGTTGATCTGTTCCGAGAAACATTATACCAAAAGTACGGTAAAATGTGGTATTGTCCAATGCCTAAACAAGAGAGCAGAAAAAGATGTTGTTAGCAATTATCTTCCAATATGGTGTGTCTTCGATCTCCTCCCATAAAAATAAAATCTAGAGACAAAAACATATTTGACAAGAAAAAAGTAAATTAGCAGGAATTTTAAAAAGTGTTAAATAACATACTACCAGATAAAATTAAGAATATAGCCAACAAAAAATCAGAAATTGATTGTAATAGTCAAAAAATCATGGAGTACCCTGAAAAGCAGCTATCGACACTGTACCAAAGCAACAACATATAACCATAAGTAACGCATGGAAACCAACCAAACAACTAATAGCACGAATAAAACAACGAAAACAATTAAGATAATACTCTACTGCTTACCAAAAAAATTACACTAATTGAACTCAAACATGCAATTAAGAATTCAAAAACAAATCACCAGGAAATTATAGCATACAAACAATTCTCCTCATAAAAGGCACTCCAAAATTATTTGACTATTTATTAGCTATCTTTAATTTATCTTTTACTCTGGATTCATCCCAGTTTCTTGGAAGCAAACTATTGTATTAATGTTCCACAAAGAAGGTAAACCAGCTAATAAGCCAAATAGTTATCGACCAATTAGCCTGGCCAGCTGTGTAGGTAAGATTCTTGCACGAATAATAAGTAATAGACTCCACAACTTTTTGGAGATTATTTCAAAATTACGTGAGGAACAAAACGGATTTAGAAAATTTAGAAAAACAAGTTTTTGGAAAATAGAAAATGCAGAGAAACGCAGAGGGAACTTTCTCTGAATTATTCACTTCGCAAAGAGGGATGGTTAGTTTTATTCTCTTCATCATGTATGCCACTTAAAGACGCAAATCATGGATACTCGTCACAGTTCGCTGATGATGTAGCAATCTGAAAAAGTGCCGGAACATCAGAAATGGTAACCACTAACATACAACCGCAACTAAACGGAATAAGTGAATACTACCAAAAATATAGAATCAAAATAAACACAGCTAAGACACAATTAGTGATATTTTCAAAATCAACGAAACATCAAAAAGCACAACCGCAGATTTACATTAATGCAGACTACTAGATCTGCAAAATTTTTAGGATTAACATATGATTCTAAACTTACCTGGACAAGACATGTAAATAGCATAAAGCCTAACATTTGGCGAAGAAGAAACTATGCTAGGAGTCTAACTGGTAAAAACTATGGAACAACACCTGAAAACATCATTAAAATATACAAAACATAAATAAATAACATATATATATATAACAATAATAGTAAAGCATATTATAAAAATACTAAATTAGTGTTAAAATAAAACAGACCAACTATGATCTAGACTTAGTGAATTTGAAAGCACAATATACATGGGCATTGCCCTGGAAAGGGCCTGAGTAATGTTCATCACTTTAGCCCGCATGTATTATTTTTAAATATACTAAGCAGTCCACCTTAACAATGAAAAGGTAGGAGGAAGTGATCTAATAGAGTATAGTAGAAAGGTTGAATATTCGCCATTTTCTTGACTCAGAAGCTATTTACTAACTTTCAGTTTTTGTTCAAGTGCAGTGTGCTTTTTAATAGCGTTTTCAGCACTCGTAGGGCTAACGAAGGTCAGTTTTTTTACTGTAGCAGGTAATTGTTTAGAAAAGTTACTATCTACAACTCTTTACATTACTTTAAAACTCCATAATCGCTACTATGCTCTTAAAGTGTCTCTTGTGGACTGAGATGATAAACGGTTTTATGTACTTTAAATCTGTGTTATTTATCTGTTTTATCACATAAAATATTTTCTGGAAAAGAAAGATATTTTGTAGTTATTAAAACCTATGTGGACACTTACTCCTAAAGTTCCTATCTATGAATATGTATTATATCAACAAAACTGGTAGATAGATATCAGTATGATTTCACATGGGGAAGGATTGTTAAGCTTGGACGAAATGATACGTTTTGGCAAATTATGTCAGATCAATTTATATATAGAACTATTGGCAAGTACATATATCAGGCAGGCATTAGCACTACCTGTGTAGGGGAAGCTCAGGCTGTTTATCGAAATGGTATTTTAAATATCTTTTCAATATGTCATCATAACTTTACAACAATATACAGTTTTTCCTTTTATAACAACATGACTAGGTTACAAGTAATGGAAATACCTTTAAGTATCATAGTAGAAAGGTTGAATGTCTTATTCTTCCTTTTTATTACAAAGCCCCAAAATAAGAGCAATGGTATCAACCAACTTCACTGAAGTGGCATAGTTTCAAAAAGACTATTCGTTTTATAAGAAGTATTAACTAGTAGTAATAATTTTTAAAAATCATAATTATAATGTAAACTTTCTTAGTCTTTCATAAACTTGTTGGTCCTTAAAAAAACCTAACTAATTAAAAAGAAATTACAAAAGGAATATCATTGAATTTACATGTCGGATATCGATACATACCTTCAAGAACAATGCAAGCAAAATAGAGGGAGGCATTTAAATCATCATTACATAATACCACAAATAAGAGTTAACTATTTTTATCTTATTTTTCTTTTAAGATTCTACTTCACTGCTATCTTGTTTGCACTGTTTATGAACCGGGCGCAGGTAATAAAAACTAAATTTTGTTTTTAAGGATTACTATTACAAAAATGTTGATATTTATAAATTTATTGTAGCATCATTAAAATAAGTGAAATGTGTTAAAAATTAGATAAATACATTAAATGCGGTGTTTCACGGTTCAAACACAAATTGATCCCAGAACACAAATATAGGTTATAAAATACATAAACAGTGATAATATAAGTTAGTATTTCCTACAGGTCAACATTTGCATGACTTTAGAATTTAAACATCATATTCCATATAATTTCCCCATAAGACTATCCTAGACTGACTTTGTTTACAAGATAGCGATCAATATCAGCTGTGACTCTGAACTGTCATTTACCTTCACATTCACGAGTCCCACGTTCTCGAATTTTATGATATAATTTAAGAAATATCCACCAGGCTCGGCATGGCCAAGCATGTTAAGGTGTGCGACTCGTAATTCGGGGGTCGCGGGTTCGAATCCCGGTCGCACCAAACATGCTTGCCCTTTCAGCCGTGGGGGCGTTATAACGTGACGGTCAATCCCATTATTCGTTGGTAAAAGAGTAGCTCAAGAATTGTCGGTGGGTGGTTATAACTAGCTGCCTTCCCTCTAGTCTTACACTGCTAAATTAGGGACGGCTAGCACAGATAGCCCTCGAGTAGCTTTGTGCGAAATTCCAAAACAAACAAACAAACATTTGCTCTAAATCAATGAAATGTCTATTAATTTGTTGCATTCAATTCTAGTATATTAGATTATTGTGGGATATTTAAGGTTAGTATAATATTCTTCACTTTACCAAATTTTTTTCATAATTACTTTAGTTTGCTAGAATTTTCTCGAAATGTGTGTTTTTTTGTGATATAGTCCAACGATTTTTCAGGTAATTAAGCACAAAGCTACACAATGTGCTACTTGTGTTCTATCTGGCGTATCGAAATTCGGTTGCTAGCTATGTAAGACCGAAAATATACCGTTGTGCCACTGGGTAGTATAATGAAACACCCAAAACAGTATAATTTAGTTTTTGTTATGAATCACATTGTTAGCAAAAATAACCTAACAACAAAATAACGTATAATGATCGGAAAAAATCAGCTGCTACTTGTGGTGTTAATAGTTTTAGTTATTCAATAGTTATTATAACAATACATACTATTATGTTAGACTTTTATTGCCATATAACTATTGTGAAATTGATATAATTATTCTTGTTGTTTTTATTTTAATTTTGACAAATTTTATTTCAAAATCCATAAGTGAAATATTCTGTGTATCAAAATAAATTTGTGTATAAGTTAGAGAGAGTAATGTAACGATAGAGTATGTCTACAATCCGTTAACACGTATCCTACAGTTCCCGTGAGATAAGAGAGTAATGTAACGATAGAGTATGTCTACAATTCGTTAACACGTATCCTACAGTTCCCGTGAGATAAGAGAGTAATGTAACGATAGAGTATGTCTACAATTCGTTAACACGTATCCTACAGTTCTCGTGAGATAAGAGAGTAATGTAACGATAGAGTATGTCTACAATTCGTTAACACGTATCCTACAGTTCTCGTGAGATAAGAGAGTAATGTAACGATAGAGTATGTCTACAACAGACAACACCGTAACATATTTACTAGTATCACCTGATTTAAAAACAAATAGTTAAACTAATTATGGATCAGAGATGAAAAGTAGCTTGTAAAACTAATTAAGCTAATTCTGTATAACAAATTGACCACATGTAAACTAATACCTATAACAAGCACGATGATGATTATCGTATTAATTAATATTTTCTCAAAATACTTCGCCAATCAGCATTAAAACATGAAGTGATATACGTTGGAAACATTATAAAGAAGGAAATCTAGGTAATATACGCTAAAGAAAAAATCCAAGATAATGTGCGTGTTTTAAGCTATTCGAATAAAGTATTTTTACTGTTGATTCTCTTTTTACATAAAAATATATATTTTTTTAATTTCGCATACATTTTCTATATAACCTAAAGAGCTAGAATCAATACCGTAACAAAACTTATTTACTAACCCGTTTACACTTTCTGTAATCCTGTTTAAATGAAGCGCCAATCCGTATTTTGTAACAAGTGGTGGCGGGGAAGGTCATTTAAACGTGCCATGTAGCTTTCATGACAGCTGGAGAAACATTAAATTGTACCATGGTATATGGTAATGTTGCCAATAATTTTAACTCCAATTCTTTGAAAATAGCTGCTTTAACCTTATCGTAGTTGGTGCAGCTTTTTAGAGTGATAGTGGTTTTCCAATTAAAACACTTTATAATAATAATAATAACTATATTTTGATAGGTTTAGGCAAGTTTCTCAAAATGTTGCAAATATTTATCAACTTCATTTTCCTTAGAAATTGCACTTGTATATGTTTACTTGAGTTTAAAGTCATCATTTTGCTTTGGTCAAACGGATTTGATGTCATTTCCATTTCTTTCAGCCTAATTTCTTTCGCAGCTTCGATGCATATTTGTTCAGTCTCGAGGTGTTTACTTTCTTTTTCACGTTCGATACAGACTTGCTCTTTATCCACTTCACTACGTGCTTGTTGTAGCTCGATATTTTTTAGTTTCAGCTGGATTTCTAATTTACCTTTATCGCTCATATCGGATTGGATAGAGAATTGGAATGCTTCATTGTCGATTGGTATTTCAGTAATACTCTTATTAGTAGATTTTTTTAAAATGATTTCTTAATTTCTAATTCTAAATAAACTTTCGACAACTTCGAGCAATTCAGATTAATAACAATTATTACAAATACTAATTTTGTGCAATAGTTTTTCAAACTTGCAAACAAAATTGAGTGTTTTGT
This sequence comes from Tachypleus tridentatus, assembly GCF_004210375.1. Classification (NCBI taxonomy): domain Eukaryota; kingdom Metazoa; phylum Arthropoda; class Merostomata; order Xiphosura; family Limulidae; genus Tachypleus; species Tachypleus tridentatus. The sequence continues at coordinate 99,002,962 of NC_134825.1, read as the reverse complement.
AGCTGAATATTTTTTTGATGGTTCAGGAAGAACAAATTAAACATTTCACTTAACGGGATAGCTAACTGTCCTTTCACACGTGAATTTTCCACTGAAGTTATGCGATGTAGAAATACTAACGTTCAAAGTTAATATACTGAAATAGCTTTGCGCGAAATTAAAAACACAAAACATTTTATGTCTATAGGTTATTGTTTTTATGATGACGAACGATTTTTTTTCTAATAATCAAGAGCAATTTCAAAAAACTAACCTGAGATAAACAGATCGGGATGTTGTTACGCCTCAATTGTTTCTAAGGCTTGTTTCATTTCTGTAGGAGTAACAGGAACGTAAAAAGAGAAAAGATTAATGTGCTAAATGATATATTTGTAAAGCACATTCTTCTCGTGACTCAGATTAATGAGCTAGTATCTGCAACGTGAGAAAAGCACTCCCTTAACCCTCCATGAATCCGACACATTAAACTTTGAAGTAATGAATAATGAATTGGAAACCAGACTTATCTTCCGTCAGTTCTTAGTTTCCACAGACAGCGTTTCGGATTACGAAAATATAATATATCCTCTAAAACAGAGGATATCTGCCATATCTTTTATAACACTTGAACGATTCCATTTGGTTTATGTGTGTGTTTTCAGGATTTTAGTGTGCATAGAAAAATGGATTTTACGGCATCATTTAAACAGGAAATGTCAGATTAAGAATCGTAATCAAAATAACTTAGTAAGTTAAATCATTTTAACTGTTTTTTTGCCATTTGCAGTAAAATATATTCATGAATAAATTGTATTATTTTTCAGTTGTTATATTGTAGCGCTCAGATAGTGAGTGATGTTGCTATATAACTAATATACATTTCCATTAACTAAGTTTTAACATATGAAAACCGAAGCAATGGAAGTTTAGAAGCCCAATAAACGTAATGAACAAATACAACTGTAAAATAAGATACGCTTTACAATTAGACGTTCACACCCACACAGAGAAAGTGTCCTTTTACAGAGTTAGACACAATCTCACCTAAAAATAAAAAGGTGCTTGGACAAACTTGGACACCTACATCCAAAAATAAGAAGTAAATTTTAAGAAAAGAAGTAAAAAAGAATGTTGGCATTACGAGCTGGTTAATGAAGTAAAATTGACATAGCTGTATATATTATAAGCATACGTTCCATACACTAAACATACACCATACATTTGTGTGCCTTTGTCCTATGGTACACGTTACGAACCATTCTGAAAACATTCCTAACTCTTTGGTTTCTTGACGGGTGTTGTAAATCTTCAATGTAGCTTTTAAACATGCCGAAGTAAAGTAGTACTTTTATTCTTGTTGAAGAAGTGATAAAAAACAAAACAACTCCAAATATTTTAAATTCTGATGAAACTTTGTAGAATGGACGACAACTGCCTTTTGTGGATACACAAGTGTAGAGGATGATGTTTCTAAAATCTTCCATCTTTCGTCATCAAGTCAGTGTGTATGGTTATTTCTTTTCAGGTATTTTGGTTAAATTATTATTTCGTTCCCCGAGCGAAAAATAACCTACGGCGGTCATGTTTCTCTTCATCCGACAAGCGGCAGGAGCTAATTTAGCACATAAGTTGAAACTTATTAACTGAACTGGAGTGACACTTATTTACTGAAGTACAGTGGTGTTTGTAAATTACCTTGGTTATCGTTGACCAGGTTTATGATCTCTTTGAGGAGCGTCGGTCAAAGCTGCGAAAAAGGACCAGCCGGAGAGCTTGTAAAGAGTCTGAAGAGAAGCTGCATTCTCTCAAAAATATCTTGGCAAAACCAGCACGTAACACACATTACTATAGTTTACAATCTCTCAAAGCCAGCACGTAACACACATTACTATAGTTTACATTCTCTCAAAGCCAGCACGTCGACACACATTACTATAGTTTACATTCTCTCAAAGCCAGCACGTAACACACATTACTATAGTTTACATTCTCTAAAAGCCAGCACGTAACACACATTACTATAGTTTACATTCTCTCAAAGCCAGCACGTCGACACAGTTAACACACATTACTATAGTTTACAATCTCTCAAAGCTAGCACGTCGACACACATTACTATAGTTTACATTCTCTCAAAGCCAGCACGTCGACACACATTACTATAGTTTACATTCTCTCAAAGCCAGCACGTAACACACATTACTATAGTTTACATTCTCTCAAAGCCAGCACGTCGACACACATTACTCTAGTTTACAATCTCTCAAAGCCAGCACGTAACACACATTACTATAGTTTACATTCTCTCAAAGCCAGCACGTAACACACATTACTATAGTTTACATTCTCTCAAAGCCAGCACGTAACACACATTACTATAGTTTACATTCTCTCAAAGCCAGCACGTCGACACATATTACTATAGTTTACAATCTCTCAAAGCCAGCACGTAACACACATTACTATAGTTTACATTCTCTCAAAGCCAGCACGTAACACACATTACTATAGTTTACATTCTCTCAAAGCCAGCACGTAACACACATTACTATAGTTTACAAAAATAAATTTAGATATTTAAAATCTGGCCTCTTTCCAGGGCTGGGATAAATCCAAAGAAACTGAAATTTTGCTGTGGGGGGAAACAGGAGTACCCAGAGAAAACCCAATTTCATGGCCAGGAAGCCGAATAAAAATGCTCCGACCGTTCACAGAAGCAATCCGTAGGGAAAAAGATACAAGGATTAACAAATATTAACGTCAAATAGTTGGAATACATATCAAACAACAGATATTTGTGTTAGAAGAGGTTAGACTCATGTAAAGCAGCGGTGAGGTTACATTCAAGAGGACTGTCGTTGGTACTCCTGCTTGGTATGATCATTATCAATCTCCTGTTATGGAACTGGTAAAATAGGCTGGGTTTCTTTCGGAGGTTTACTAGAGGCTCGCTTGTTGTCTACTTCAATCTGGGAATATTGGTTTGTGTTTCTTCACTTCTCGTACGGAAATATTCTGTGGAAGTTGAGGCGTCAAATTTATTGATATCCAGAGTTATAGTTTGACTGCTCTGTGGTATTTTACTGACTGTAAGTGTCAGTTTGGGTACTTTTGCTGGTTGATTGTTTCTTGAGCAGTCGTTATTGATGTGTTTCGTGATTGACTAGGTGATTTAAGCTTTCTTGGTTCAGGGCGCTCGGCACTGAAATGGAATATATGGTAATAGCATCCGTTGCTTCAACGTAGACGGTACTGTGCTTCGAAGTAGTAACTATCTTGATGAATTTGGTAGGTTGATCAGAGGTTTTGGAGAAATTTCTGTGTACGACGTACATCTCGATCTTGCTTTGGCTTTCTAAGACTTGTTTGATTTCTGTAGGATGAACAGATGTATCAATTCCATTGAGAAAGACAGAGAACAGGTTGGTGGGTGAAGAACTGACTTGGATTTCTGTATTCCAAAACTTGCATAAGTATGATTCGTCTGCTAGGATAAGAGGCTGGAGGAGAATTCCGCCTCGGCGTAGTATCTGAGTTCTTTAAGTGTCGATGGTAGCGTCAGGCTTAGTCTGGGCGATAAATGTGGTAATTTGTAAAGGCGTGAGATGTGGCGGTAGGCCGTCGACAATTACTGGCGAGACTGGCGCTGTAGGTACAGGCAATGAAAAAAATCATTTTAGCAGAGCAAAATAACATGTCTTGTCAGCTTGGAGTCTAAGCTTGGAATCATAAACTTTGTCTCTCTCTCTAGTTGTTTGGGTATACAATTAATCTGTAACAAATGTGATTGATAATAATAAGAACTACATGGAATAACACGACGAAATGAAGTATAAGTTGATAAACAACAGTTTGGGTGTTATGATAAGCTCATAAATATAATAAATAAACTACCTTATTAAAGAAAATATTGCATAGAAATATAATAAGATAGAGGATTATAGCGTAAAAAAAGACTCGTTTTATTGATTAAGATCATGGTGGGTAGGATCAAGTAATCATAGCCACCAAACACTCCATGATTTAAGAACAACAAAATGAAACAACAAAGAACAGTTGGAGATATCAAATGATATGTTATGAATGGATAATTTAGCACTAATAATGTCAGAAGAGTATCAGCAAATGTAAAATAAAAGATTATTAGAGCAAAAATAGGCTATGTTGAATATTGTATGTTATCAGGCTAATGGTTGAAGACCTTCTTGGATTGTATTTTCATAACATTCAAGGAGGGTCAACAATGTAACATTGCTTGTCAGTGAAAATATACGATTAGCATAAATATTATTGATAAACATTCATTATTCTCTGACTCTTTAATAAAAGTAAATACTTTTTGTATAATACTGCGCAAGCTTTTTATGAATATCTGAGTTATGTTGTTATTTGCTAATATGCAATATTTTGTTTTAAAGCTGTTGCATAATAATATTTAAGATTGCACTTGATATTATGTCTACTTTATAGTATTTTAAAGATTTCTTTAATATATAATTTTACTAATATATCGGAAGCAAGGCACTCGACTCGTAATCCCAGGGTCGCGGGTTTGAATCTCGATCACACCAAACATGCTCGTCCTTTAAGTCATGAGGGCGTTATAATATAACGATCAATCCCAAGCGTTGACGGTGGGTAGTGATGACTAGCTGCCTTTCCTCTAGTTTTACAGTGCAAAAGTAGGGACGGTGAGCGCAGATAGCCCTCGTGAAACTTTGCGCGAAAATCAAAGCAAACTAAACTAATATATCGTAAATTTTGCTTGGGTTTGGACAATGAGAATCTGTTTGAATTCTTTTCAGAAGTTTCGCTAGGGCTATAACACTTAATTTTGAACTAATAGACTAAGCCGAAGGCAGCTAGTAAGCAATAACTATCGCCAGTTCTTTGCTTAATGTTTTTTCACATAATAATTGAATGTCACCAATGATTTGTGGTAACGGGATGCAAAATATTAGCCCTCAGTGTGCGCACTAACAACTAAGTGTCAATGGGCTACAACCTAGAGTAACATTTTTTTAAAGAGAGAATGTTGTAAAACTTATTTATTTTCTTAACGGAAAGCTGGATCAGTGATAACTCTACATATCTTGTTTATATAATCGCGACGGGAAATGCACAAGTAGCACATTGTGTAGCTACGTGCTGGTAATCTGAATGAGCAAGATCAGGGGAATTAGAGGGATGGGGAAGTTTCTTCCAGATAAGCTATTCAGTTTTCTTCTGGAGGTGATCCTAGCAGTGTTAGGAAGTGCATTGTCATGATGGAAAACAACTACTTTCTGAGTCACCAAAACAGATCTCTTTTTCTTTCTTGAGTGCAGGGTTCAGTCGATACAGTTGCTGAAAGTATCTCTTAGCAGTGATTGTCTAGTATGATTGAAACAACATCGTTGCCAAGTTATCAGCTTCGTGTTTGAGTCACCTAGTGACTGGAGATGAGAAATGGGAACTTTATTCCACCTAACACTAATCAAAACCTTTCTAGTGCGCAAGTTCGCTTTTGGATACGGTGTAGCTGGTTTTTCTGCACTAATTCACATTCGATGAATTTAATACAGTTTCCATTAACTATGCGCAACAATGTTTAAAGCTGTGTTCAGTGAAAAAGCAAAAGACGAACAAACAAAATATTAACTGTTTGCTGAACTCAAGCACTTCCACTGAGTTTTTGTTCTAATAAATATGAAAATTACTAAACTTTTAAGGTTTCACTTGGTCTTTGAAATTAGGCTGAAATCTAATTTTTTTACCTTTTACTTACACTTTTGCAGAGTACTGTACATATATAAAAATCCCCAATTGGAAGTAGAAGAAATTAAATGCACGAGTGCTAGCTCTAACGTAAACAGGTAAAGTAAGCTAAACCAGATCACTTATAATGTATTCATCAGGTTTGGAGTAGTTATATTCTTTCTTACTTAGCTTAAAATTTGTTCGAATAGTTACTGCAAGTTTAGTCAGAGTTTTTTTTTCATAATCTTAGTTGTTGGAATACGTAGCTTTACGAAGTATACAGTACTGTATCTGAATACGTAAATAAATATCTTTTAGACGATTCTCTTCACAGGACTGTATGTGTTACATAGGATGTTGTGAGGTGACAGTCTAAAGGGAAGGTAACTAACAACATCATCTATTAAATTCGTGGAGTAATGTAATCGAATTATGGAATTTGGCAGTCATTCCTATAACGCATCAACGGCTGCATAGTGCGAAGCGCAATTCTTTTATTCTGCATAACGGTCCGCGAACGATGGAACTTCTGATCTGCAGTTCATCAGAAGAAACAATTTTATTTGTATTAAAGACGGTGTCATATTCCAGAAACATTGTATAATCTTTATTTTCGATTTATATTTCCACTGTAGTTATTTCTTTTGCAGTATTTTATTCCATCTTGTCAAATATTCTGTGTTCAGTTTCATTTTATTATTAACTTAACGCCTATAATGTGACAATTTCATTTATATAAAACTCACCTTTCATTTAAGAACTTTTTACCTAAAACTTTTTTCGTGTAACTGTCTGTATATCTTACATATCTTTTATATTATTCATATTTTAATACTGCCAAAGAAATGTATTGAGAGAAAAGTTATACTTGCGTTGCTATAACATTTAAAGAAGTGAAAGGGATATTGAAGATTGGAGAAGCTTTTGAAACAGCTAGATGGCACTTTTATCGATTAAAGTTCAGCATTACTGTTAACGAACTGCACTGAATACTGTAGAGTACTACTGATCAAGGTAATAAGAAATATCCTACTGATCACCAGGTCAATGCCTTTGTATCTACTTTAAAAATGTTTGATCTTAGCAAAGAGGCAGAGAGGGTAAGTCAGTCAACAACATAACATCACATGTGTATCTTTTAAGTTTATTACTGTGAGTCAAAAACTTGCGAAAACGTCACTATATTTGGGAATTTGTCGTTAAAATTTGTGTGAGATTTTAGTTCTACCTAAAAACTCTAAAAATGGTCCGCGTAACATTGTGAAAAATGGATCCGACTGAAATCTATCTTTGTAATAAGTTAAGGGATGTATTTCGTCGAGTTTAGCGAAATAACGAAATCTTTCATTGGAGAAATGGATATTCGGCAATAAAAGAAGTATTAATTGTTAAATAAATATTTAGTTAATTCTAAAATAAACAACATTTTTGTTACTTTGTGTTTCACGTTCTACTCCAGTGTGGGAAATATCGAAAATACAGTGTAGAAACAGCTATTGTGTTGTATAAACAAAAATACTTTAAAAAATCTACACCTAAAATAGTCCTATTTTCATTTACGAAAACTTTCAAGATCTACCATTACTAATAACTTCTATACATTTATCAAATAAAAATCACATTTTTTTAGATATTACACACTTTGTCGTAACTTGAAATCCTGCATAACTCCTATTCACAGGTTCAAAAAATATTAAAGTTTACAGAAGAAGAAGAAATTGAGAAAAAACCATTGCCTAAGTAAAACTGAAAGCTGGCTGTGATTTAAAAATAGTTGTTTTTTGCGATACTAAAGCTTTATAGATTTATTTGATAATGTACAGAAAAAAATATACGAGAGTTTTGAAATTGACATTTCTTATCTTGATACAAAAGGCATTTTCTGAAGGAAGTGGTTCAAGCAGTTATTAGTTTATTGGATACAGAAACCCTTTCCTGAATCGATTACACGAAATGGTTCACGTTAAAAAGAAAGAAAAGATATCAATGAAAAGATACTGCTTTACTGTTCTTCAGAGATATGGATTTTTTAATACTTTAGAGGCAAAAAAGTATAACATCTGATATGGCGTTCATTTACTATCTCCTTTTTATACAGCCAGCTTCATACACACTTTTTTTAGGTTTTTAAAACAATTTTGCAATTGTTTAGTAAACTATAATCATGGCTAAGTTAATGTTTTACTAATCACTCTTTGTTGTGCATTTTTAATGAATGGTTAACAAACATAGAACTTCTTGAGACAAAAATTCTAGATCTACTACATCCGCCACCTAGTGGTTCAATTATAAGTGTGCAAGCATGCGATGCAAGATCTAGGTTTCGATACTTGTGGTGAGCAAGCCCAAATAATGCATGGTATAACTTTTTGCTTAAAAACAACCAAATGAAGATATACATATTTGACTGTTTCATTTCATTATTCTTCCGCAAGTATACACTCTCCGTTTGAATGACTGGGGAAAACAATATTTTTAAGTAGTAAACATATAGAAGAGTTGTGAATAAATTGAGCTAATTTCATGTACAAAATAAATATATTGGTATCCTTTTCAAGTTAAAATGTTTCAAAATATATATTTATTTTATAATAATAAGTTGTGTCAGACACGTTTGAGCGATTTCCCACCAAATCGGAAAACTTATATTTGATTATAATATCAAGTACATCATAAGCTTGCAACAGATTATTAAAACGTATTTAAATGCGTGAACCAGAAAATTTTCAATCACAAAGTTCCGTCAGAAGACTTCATGTGTGACACTTTTTTGACACTAAATTTAATACTAATTTTTCTTCATTAATGAATTTTGAAATCCTGTCATTTTATCTCCACGTCAGTACTTGTGACAGCATTTGATGTTTTAAACTTTTTAGGCGAAATGAGTTTACAACGTTGCACAGATCTGATAAGACATTTGAGATGGAATGGGTCTAGAACACTTCACATATTTATCAAAATCTTTGCAAAATGCAATACGACAACATAGTTTTTATAAAAGCAAACTATATTCGCGTTTTTGTGAAAATATAGATTTATCATACATAAACAGATATTAATCTTGTTTTTGAAATAAAACTATACTTTCTACCGTTAGGTTATCATGTAATTATATATTCGATTCCGAATTCATTTGTCGTTTTACCTGGGTAGCTGGTGTTCACTTGACTCCCAGGATGATTCGTAAGACTAGATTAACACCACATAAACTCCTATATGTATTATCTTACGCTTGTATACGCCTGAAATACGAAACTTAGCTAATGTTCTGATCCAACTAGAAATGAGCAACTATTAAATGAGTCTTGCATTGAAACCGAAACGATGTTGTTTAAAAAATACTTTCGAAAAATGTAATGAAAACTTAAAATTGATTTGCATAAGTCGGACAAAGAATTTTATATGTTTACAAGTGAAAAAGCAAAACTATTTTCGTAAAACACATTTGATTTTCTTCGGTGTCGTAGTATTTCACATTTTCGCACAACAGCCTAATAAAATTTCGTTACAAGAGTTTGTTATTTATATATATGCACATAACTCTTATAGACACAGTTAATTTTCAAATTATTTTTTCATGGAATTTCTTGTAATAAAAGTATTTGCAAGAATCGTTTGTTGATAGTTGTAAGCAATCATTTCTTTTCGTTGTTATAGATGATGACGGACAAGTGGTTTATCTACATGCTTTCTTGCATAACTCAATCGTGCTTCTAAATGAACAGGCTTTAAATATGGAGTTCTTCGAGGACGGTATGCTTTGAACCCAGAAGAGCGTAACATGTTCGTAACTGTAGAGGTGCTTACTTCAACCCCAGTTTCCCTTACCAGTTTTTGTATGTCATTACGTGTTAAACGAGGGTTCCTGCTATCTTCTCTAAGAACCTTCTTCTTGGTTCTCTCTGGAATTTTGGTGGGCGTACGGAATGAGGGAGGTTAGCAGTTAGTCCTGTAAGCTTAAACTTGGAAATTATGCTTTGAACAGTAGAGTTCAACACATTAAATTGTGTAGCAATACCGAAAAAAAACACACGAGACTTGTATTTTACAATAATTCGGTTTTTTAAATCACTGGACAATTGTTTCTTGTTCGCCATGATGACCAAGCAGATAATGACGGAGACGGCGCTAAATTGCCAGAAGTACATTTTCTGCTGGCTAGATTCCAATAATTATGAACCAAGTGTCTAGTTCTGGAATGGTATAATGTAGTTTATTCGCTAAACTAAACAAATTTTCACGGGAATATCAGTTTTTTCACACGTTTTAAAATGTACGAACACTTTCTGCTCTTTCTATTTTTGGTTATTTGTTTATAAACAGTTTATTTGTCGTTTAATTTACATAAAAATATATATAGATATGTGTTAGTAAAATATTCATAATATACCATACTTTCATTTTTCTAATCGTGATATTTTTTAAGTTATAAGTAAAAAACTACTCTGGACGCAGGGGTACGAACACTTTCTGTCGTAACTGTATATTGGTACACAATTCATGTTCTTAGAACCATCTGAGTATAGAATTGTGTTTAGTAAGTTAAAGGAACAACTGTTTTAACCTTAATGTTATTAATAATAATACAGTGACTGTAATAATTTATCGTGACTAGTGCGATATTTATAAATATGAAAACAATTAAAAAAGTGAATTATAAATTGATTAAAACAATTATACCTAAAACTATTATTAGACACATATAATCATGTAAATTAATAGAATAGAATATTAGAACCAGTAATAATAAAATGTAACTGCGAGTTGGGTAGCCTTGTTGTTAGCGATATTTTTGTCTATAATTCAAGTTACATTTCCCGAGTTTGGACCCACTTAGAATGTTCAGGTACGTCATAAATTCATCTACCAACCTAATAACATAAACTGGTAATCATAATAATATTAATTTGAAAAAAAGAGCATTATAACCAGTGAGATTAAATTAAACTAACTATAAAAAGGAGAAAGTTATTATCTGTAAAGGACATAATAACACCAATTTAATATTAATATCCACAAAATTCATCTACATCTGAATCTTTAATACGTTTGTAAGTAGTTATGTATTAGCATTATCCGTTAAACAACAAAGAAGATAGAGTATAATAAAAACATATCAAATAAAAATCATAAAGAAAACGTACTAGATACTAACCTCCAAAATTATGTTGGTGTTATAGTACTGATGTATCAGTTCAGTGAACCATACTTATGATAAAATCTTCAGAATACTGTATTACACCTTTCAAAACAAATGATAGTCAAGACACCAGCTAAAATTATTGTCTCAAAACAACGACAAAAACTATAACTAGGGCAAACTGCTTACCCTAGGTACTTATCTTATTTACTATCACTTATATTAACATTGTGTGTTATACCATGCAATATTTCGAAAGTTTGTATTTTAGTTTACTGTTATGGTTTATTTTAAAGATTGCTGTGTTTGTTTGTTTGTTTTTGGAATTTCGCACAAAGCTACTCGAGGGCTATCTGTGCTAGCCGTCCCAAATTTAGCAGTGTAAGACTAGAGGGAAGGCAGCTAGTCATCACCACCCACCGCCAATTCTTGGGCTACTCTTTTACCAACGAATAGTGGAATTGACCGTCACATTATACACCCCACGGCTGGGCGGGTGAGCATGTTTAGCGCGACGCGGGCGCGAACCCGCGACCCTCGGATTACGAGTCGCACGCCTTACGCGCTTGGCCATGATAAGCCCAAGATTGCTGTGTACTGTTAGAATTGACGCACCAGATAACAATAAAATCTTAATATATCAATCATAAACAAGGCAAATTTTTTGAGACCTTGTTTCTCCGTCTTCGTCCAATCAGTAACTTTATCCATTAAGATTAAAATTACATATAGAATGAAACTTACAATACCACTTTAAGTGACGCGAAGCTTTAAAACAAGTACAAATGTGGGGATTTGTTTGGGAAACAGTAACTTTTAAAGAATGATTTATATTCTATTTCCTATTATAAGATTCCATAGTAAGCCAGGTAAAATACAGGATTTATCCTGTATCATGATTAATGTTAAATAATAAAATTTGTTTGCATAAAAAATGATCTTACATTTGTGATTACAGCTATATATTTTCATGTGATTATTTATTAAATTATATCTATTCTTTTAGGGCTTTACCTAACAATAATTAATTTTAATTACTTGAATTTTTATAGTTTATGATGAAAATAAAATATTTTATATATAATAGAATTCAAAAACCTGTTTGTAGAACACGCATCAAAATCGAAGTACAAAGGAAAATAATTTTTAACATGTAAAATACATGGCACATTTGTAAGGTAAGCATTCAAATCAATTTCGCATTACTATTAGTTTGTCCAAAAATAAATGTAGTTTTGAACTGCAAAGGTTGGAAAAGTATAAACCAATGTTGTAAAACATGCTTTAATCAAGGTAAGCACCATTTGGTTCAACACATTTTTACCATCGTGTAACGATGTTGTTTATGTTCCTGCTGTAAAAAGCAGAGTTTCTATGGTCAGTGAACGTCCTGAAAGCTTCTTCTGCAGCTGTCTAGTTTTGAAAATGTTTATTGTTCAAAAACTTGTCAAAGTGATTTAAAAAGTGAAAATCTCTAGGGCAAAGGTCTGGGGGTTGATGAGGCAGAACCTTGTTGATACGTGGGGATGAGCATTGCCATAAAGAAGAATAGAGCCCCTTCAATTGACCAGAGCTGGTTGTTTTTCTCGAAACTTTCGATACATTTCGGCCAATTCTTGACAGTATTTGTGCGCTGTGATTGTTTCCCCTGGATTCATAAAGTTGTAATGAATGATGCCGGCTGCAGTCCACTTATACAGTCACAGTGACTTTTTTTTAAGAAATGCTTTGATACTGTAATATCATTTCCGATTGTTCTACAGAATCCACTTTTCATCGTCAATATCCGTTCAAGAAGTGGAAAATTTCGTAGAGCATGTTCCATAATGCCCATTTTGTTGACCAGCTCATGCTGAACCCACTTATTCAACTTTTTCCGTTTTCCAATCGCACTAAGTTTGTTGGTAATGTTTGATATGTTTGTTCCTAGCTTTTTAAAAGCTCACCTGAGAGGGTCTCTGTCAACTGCTTCCCTTAATGTGTTTTCATCTAAGGATGACTTCCTTCCCCAACCTGGTTGGTGTTCCGTGTAGTGTAGTTTTGATACCTTTTCGTCCAAGTTTGAAGTCGTAGAGAAAAATCAGATCCTTCGGGGTTGCGAAACTTACTCTGAGTAGAGTTGGAGCAACAGAAAATTAAAATAATTTGTAGGCAACAAATGTTGGATTAAACCATCCAACCAACGATAAGTTACTCAATATTAAGCTTCTAAATGTCATCTTGAGAATTCCGATGTTTATTTCTAGACAACCTAAAACATGTATTAATTCATTTAATGTGGCTATCACTTACGTAATTATCGTACAATTAATTAATTTGTCTTTAATTAATAAAGCATAAGTTACATAGTAGTTATTAATTTGCATTGTTGCAGGAAATGTTTTGGTTTGATTTTGAATTTCACGCAAAACTACACATGGGCTCTCTGGGCTAGCCGTCCCTAATTTAGCAGTGTAAGGCTAGATGGAAAGCAGGTACTCATCACTGCCTACCGCCAACTCTTGGGCTGCATTTTACCAACGAATAGTGGGATTGATCGTCATGGGGCTGAAAGGACGAACATAGTTGGTGTGACGGAGATTCGAAATCGCGACCCTCAGATTACGTGTCGAGTGTCCTATCCACTTGGACATACGAGTGATGCGAATTATTTAAATTAATTGGAGTTAATTATAGTTTAAAGCATCAGTTACTGATAGTAATTATAGACTCGCATGAATTAATCATATTTAATTGCAATATTTAATGACATGTTCTCATGAAATGACACAATTATTGAAAATAATTATAGGCTCGCATGTATCAAGCAATATCTGATTATAGTATGTAATGACAAATTCTTATTGTATGAGGCCAATTATAAACAATACTTGGAGGTAATTATATTTGAAAATTTCAATAATCAACAATAATTATAGGTTTATGTGGATCCATCATATGTAATCATAGTATAAAATATCATATTCTCATCACGTAGCACCAATTATTGATAACTGGAGTCTAAAATTTTAAATGCCAGTTACTGATAATAATTATAGGCTTAACTAAATAACTCATATCTAAATATAGTAAGTAGTGATGGGCCTTTATGGTGTGCTGCCAGTTAATAACAATAATTGTAGATAAATATATTTCAAAATAACAATAAATATGGGCTTGCAAAAATCAATCATATCTAATTGTAGTATGTATTCAATTTGTATAATGCGATATCAATTATTAACAATAATTATAGCATCGTTCAAGCTTTGAAAGAATCACATATTTAATTGTAGTAGTTAATGGCATATTATTCTGACGTGATGCCAATCACTGACGATAATTAGAGTTTAAAAGAACGTGACTAGAAACCATAATTATAGTTAAAGAAACAACAATCGTATATGTAATGACAATAATGAAAACTACTATATTGGCCAAAATGTTTGCTTATTTTTCGAGAAATAAGATCCTTATTATCAAGTTGAATACAAATACACTTAATGCTGTCAAACTGAGAAATCCATAACTGTTAACTATTTGCATGTTTAACTTATATAAATGAGATAGGTTTTATGAACATCATGAATTATCTATTAGAAGAACAAGCACGTTTATCCGACATATGTAGAAAAATGTGTAATTCAGCACTTAACCTATGACAACAGAACCTCAACAAAACATACATAATGACAAAATATAACATCAACTTTTTATAAATAGCATCTATAACCTTATATTAGTTCAATTGAAACGTTCATTTATTGGTTGGTCTTTCTTCCACTCCAATAACCACTACAAGGTTATCGAAGAGGTTATTGATGTAATTCGTGGTGATTTTGTCCCAACTTTTCACCTGAAGACGCAGCAAATCAAATATACTAGTGGATTTTTGGTCATTCTTAGCAATTTTCCAATTCATATCTGTTCAAAGTTTCTATATGGGGTTACAATTTGGAGAGTTTATTAGTCATGGTAGTCTTGTAATGTGTTCCTGATCAGGATAATCTTGTAAAATACGTAGACTATGCATAGTCATTCTGGAACTATATATCTTCTCCAAGATGCTTATAAGAGGTGTCATTAACGCTTCCAAGAAGGATATGAAGAGCAGTTTCTCCACCATGATGCAAGAAAGAGATAATTTCGTTTTATATTTTCCAGGTGAATGATGAACACGAATTCTATCATCAATATCAACAAATTAGAAGCAGAACTCATTTGAAGAAATAACACGTTGTCATGTTGACTCACCCAAGGAACATGATGACGAAAATGAATTCAGATTAATATTGGTTTGCAGATAGTTCTTCTTGCAAATTAACCTTGTCTGGTTAGTTATCTGTTTACTGTTGTTCTGGATATCCTGGAATGAGTGTGGTCATACCATTATTGTCATAAGATGCTGGAAGACTTCTTTCGACCTTGATATGTTAACCTGACAAAGACACCATTGTCTTGCGTAGAAGTTTTTCTGTGTCTGCTAGTAGACTTTCCTGTAGTTTGATGACATTTCAAGATTCTGTATAGAGTACACTGAAAGTACCCAAATATTTTGTCATTGTCTGTTGCTTCGTACCGTTTCTGGACAGTCTAGATATTTAATAATCTATAACTTCTGACATGTGATGAAGCGTAATCAGTGATGACGAGAAAACCCACTTGTAGAGAATAATATATGGCCCGACATGGCCAAGCGCGTTAAGGCGTGCGACTCGTAATCTGAGGGTCGCGGGTTCGCATCCCAGTCGCGCCAAACATGCTCGCCCTTTCAGCCGTGAGGGCGTCATAATGTTACGGTCAATCCCACTATTCGT
Source organism: Tachypleus tridentatus (assembly GCF_004210375.1). Lineage (NCBI taxonomy): Eukaryota > Metazoa > Arthropoda > Merostomata > Xiphosura > Limulidae > Tachypleus > Tachypleus tridentatus. The sequence goes on along the minus strand of NC_134825.1, from coordinate 98,987,305 downwards.
TGGTAAAAGAGTAGCCCAAGAGTTGGCGGTGGGTGGTGATGACTAGCTGCCTTCCCTCTAGTCTTACACTGCGAAATTAGGGACGGCTAGCACAGATAGCCCTCGAGTAGCTTTGTGCGAAATTCAAAAAACAAACAGAGAATAATATATATGTAAACACGGCTGGATGAGTCATAACTCTACACAAATTTTCTGAACAAAAATTAAACTGTTTCAAAAAGATTATAACAAAATTACACTATTTTATTCATAAAAGTATACGTGTTTTGAAGAACAAATGCTCAAAATGATTTATACATACCAGAACAACAACTCATACATTTTTGTTAAATAATACATTACATTCTTTATTATTACATGGATATTTACTGAATAAATAATCCATACAATAACATCGATACAAAACAGTATGTAAATATTTTAGTCAATACTGTAACTTTAGAATAAAAGAGGGCATGACATTGTCAGTTTCGTGTTGGAGATGATAAAAACATCTTATGTAGGAGCTTGCATTCGTTCTGTGTACAACCTGTCCAAAAGAGAATTAGCTTTGTATGTATTCTAAATTATGGAAAATGCAAAGATAAGATTAATGTTTGTTAAACACAATATGTTCTCTACACTATTATTTCTGTCGTTCTACACTCGTTCCACTGTTATTGTTAATAAACAGCTATATTCTAAGTGACCACTTCACTTTCATTGCTATTTTCTTTATAACACTTCTGATCATATTTTTATATCACAACGTTATGCACTTGCCACCGCCAACTCTTGGGCTACTTTTTACCAACGTAAAACGTTATACGTTATCTTTTCAGAAGAACATTATAATATGATTATGTGTATTTACTGAAAATGACTGTTTTATTGTAATTATACTATTTAATGATGAAATGAATATACACTTTCATTAATACTAATACAGGTAGTGACAAGGGGTAAACATTTAAAATCCAATGAGGACCTTGATCTGTATTATTGTATACAAATTATTATATGATGAGTCTATTCAAAATTCATCACACTCCATATTTGTCACAATCATAATTGGTCGCAGTCTTAACTCGTCACTCGGATAGTTGGTCACTTGTTATAATTACTGGACTAAATATCATTTACAACCGAAAAGTAGGCTTAAGAATAAAGTTTAAAAGTGAAAATGCGAATTGAACTGTAACGAATAAATAGTTCGACCAGTTGTGATTGCGACGAATCTAGAGTGTGAAGAATTGGGTGTAACGAATAAAGATGCGATGAATTGTCTCAAAATCTCAGCTTGTATATTATCTTTGCAAACGCTCAAGAAATTAAAGATGTTTCGAATTCAAATCAAAGCATGTTAAATTACAATAAATGTTTCTGAAAATCTAAGTTGATTTTGCTGATCCTCATTGCGTTATATAATTCTCCAAAGATCACCAAATTATTGTACAATTTACAATTTATTATCATTTTTATTAATTAATTTTATATTAAAAATAACTGAAATAAAATCATTATTCATAACAAAAATAGTCTTGTAATGATATGACAAGAATCTACCTGTCAAAAGTTGTCCTGGTAACAATGTTCGGATCATATTTCAATTGAAGTAAAAAAATATCTCAAAACTGCTGTTATCACGAACATTTCAATTTAGTTCATATCTAACATTGTTTAATACACTAAACTCTTTGCATATGAAGAACTGGTTGTTTTATAATTAAAAACACAAGTTTATACAACTTACCGTACGTTGTACTTCGTAACTAGTGAAGACATTTCCAAACGGTTTACTAAAACTTTGTCAGGAAGGATAAGATATTGAAATATAAAGTTGCGGATATTAATCGATATTCTCATGAGTTAATCAATGTGAAGCATTTTTTTAATATGTTAATTGTGGCCTGTTTTTGAAACCAGAAACCTATAATAGAGAACAAACACTAATTAACTATGCAATAGGAACTGATATAGATAGAGTGACAATTTAGAGAAATGGTTCTTTGAATTTTGGAACAGCAAACATCAGTAATTGAATATATTAAATGAATACGTTTTAAAAGACTTGTAGTAAAGTTTAAACTAAATATTAAATAAAATGAAAACATTGTTGAAACCAAAATGCGCCCGATTTAATTACATTTTCTTTACATGGTTTGAGAAGATGATTTAAATGCGAAATTATTCAACATGTCATACGAACAACGGGAGTGCATTGTGAATGTATCGATATCGTGGCCCTGACATCGAAGCGAGTCATGTTATTGCCCTATTCAAGTTAACTTTCTGTAATATTAGAAGATGCGTAAATAGACTTTATAGTGGCGAAAATGTGTCCTGACAAACCAAAAGGTTTGTTGTTTCATCCTACAATCAGGCTGTATGAAAAAACAACAACCCTGGTTCCTATGCCGTAGTTCTATGCTGCTCTTCCTTCATGTATATGTAACAAACAGAATAGTTTGTACACCACAGGCTGAATAAGACGTAGTGAACTCAAAATGACTGAAGGTATTACTTAAGTTTCTAATATTCAAAGATGTATTAACACCATCTATATTGTAGAAGCCATAATATCTAAGCCACAAAATATGTTTCTCATAATGTATTGTATATTTTTGTTGTTATGAATGTAAAAGTTTCTTTCATGATATAAAATAATTTTAATGTCTCTAATTAAAGTATAATGTTTATTCGTCTTTACCACACAAAACTTTCTCTTTAATTTCTAGCACTGCATGGTTTTAATGGTGTGATTTTAAATATTTTATTTCTTAACGTGTAATTATATGTTGTAATAGCGTTCATAAAAACTTACTGTATTTTCGTACATTCCATTCGATGAATATATTTGAGATTAATATTTATTTTTGGTTCATATATCGTTGATATACAAAATACTGGTCATTTTTCTTGAATATTTTTATTAAATACATATCTTTAATATATCAAGATGCAAATATAACCTTGGGAGGAGCAAGTATCTGGCATAAGGAGAAAATAAAAATCGAGCAAGTTTTAATTAATACTAATTATTTCAAGACCAACTTTTCTCTTTTCAATTCACTTCTTCTTCTATATACTATCAGATGAAAGTATAGACTGCAAGAGATAATCATGGAACGACGAAGAATGTTGAAAATAATGCACCTATTAATAAATTTAATAATTCAAATGCACATATAAAATTCCACGAGAATAACACGTTCTTCTGTGAACGTACGGAGAAAGAGCTTTGCAAATGAAAAAATCTAACATTAAAATTTCAAACGATTTTCCTTTATGTAATGTTTAGGCTGTTTAAATGTTGTTTTTTGCGATATTATCGTTTCATGCCTTATAAAAGGTAATAAGAATTATTTATTAACTAAATAATACATTATGAGATAACCAGTGGCGGCGCCAAGGGGGATTGAGCCCCCACAAAATGAGCCAAGCCCCTTCAGCCCCCCAATATTGTTACCTACATATATTCATAAAATATGGAAAACACAATCGTCGTTGTTGCTTAACAATTAACATCAAAGAGACATAGATCTGTAGAACTCAACGTCTTCATTAAGACGGAAGTATGTGTCATGCGTCCCATAGCAACGTACTGAATGCACTGAAACTGTATTGCTGCTCCCTGTATAATGCCATTCTATCTTGAGCTTTGACGAAGATTAGACAACCACGTTTATTTCAAGTTACAACAGATCATCAGGGATTTCACTTGATAAAACAAAGGTTTTACAGGTATTTACCCATTAATTTTATTTATCTTTCATTGAAAAGTAAAACATAGCATGCATGTATAAGTGTTTTGTGTATAGGTCAAAACTATGTAGCATTTAGCCGGTGTTGTTTCCTCTGTGAGATCATTTTGTATTGTGTATCAGCCATCTAAAATTGTACTAATGATTGTGGCATACACTTAAAATTGTGACTTACAATCCAATTAATGTTATACTTATGATTAGATAATAATCTTACATGTTAACTGACCAAATAATATTTCTAAACAATTCTAGAATGAATTTTGAAATGTTCATTGGGCTATTTAGAAGTGCCTAAGTTAACGTAATGTAGTAGTTACATTATTGTAATAGGTACTTGTCACTCTTATGATAATAATAACACTATCACAATCATAGTTTGGCCTGTATGAATATTGTAAACTTATGAAGAAACCAGCCTTTCTGTGAAGGTCAACTGCAACTTAGACATTTTGTTTTGGTGCTACTATGACCATTCAATATTTAGACCGCGGGTTAGCTTTGTTCGAGCCCGCGATTCACGCCTCGAACGCCTCAAGCGTATGATCACCAAGCCGCTGACCATGGTGTATGCTCTGCAGCGAACTATGGTGTGGCAGAGGATGACCTCGCAGTGGAGGTCCACCAGTTGAACCTGCTAACTGCCACAAAGAAAGACAAGGAACAGGAAGTATTCATACCATTGGAGCTTGCAACCATGCTAGGGCCATACAAGGATGCTTTCATGGATCTCCACAAACTTGTATGCATCGCTGTGATCCTGCCTGTCACTTCAGCTGCCTGTGAGAAAAGTTTCTCGTGTCTGAAGCTTCTCAAGATATACTTGCACAACAGCAGTGGTAACAACAGCACCAGCAACCTTGCTGCCATATCAGTAAACTCCAGGAGGGCAAAACAACTCGATATTGATACTGTTATAGACACATTTGCTGCCAATCACCAGAACAGGCGCATTATTTTGAAGTAATATTGACTATAAACACAACATGATGAAAGATAGCCAGATAATGACCTTACTTTTCCTCAGAGTGTATTAACTTCACATGGAATAATCCGTTTCTGCTATGTAAACTATGTCTTTATTTATATTTCTTTTGATTTGTAGCTTTAATCTTAATGGTATATTAAATGTTCAATCTAAGCTAATCTTGATTTTCTTTATTAATATGTATTACCTTGGGTGGAATGTAGGTGAGCTTCATCTTTTACATATACGCATATTTTCATAAACAGATTATTTCTAATTTGTAATAATGAATTATTAATCACAGTATGAGTTTCCAATGAAAACTGCATTGAAAACGCAGTTCAAAATAGCACACCTTTTTGAAATGTACCTTTGTATTTACCTTATTATAATTTACCATCTATACTTCATATTGATAGCATTTTGGGAAGCCCCTCTACAGTTTACCTCAGCACCACCTACAGATAACAACTACCTCCTGGCTAGTTTCGTAATATCTACAGAGAATAATTACCTCTAAACTTGTTTTTAAACACTTCCAAACAATAACTATCTCCATCAGTTTAATTCTGTGATATCTATTAAAACAACAGGTGTGTATGTTTATTAATATGAAGAGAGTGCATATCCATATAAAGTACTTGCCCTGTCATATATAAATTGGAAATACTCTTTAGAGTAATAAATTACTTCATGTTTAACAATTCGTTTGCAGACGTGAGAACTAAATAGTAAGGGAAAAATATTTTGCAGTTATAATCATCTTGACAAATTAACATACAACCCAAATGTTGAGATTTATCTTGGTTGTTCGTGTTTGATTTTTTTTACAATTTAAGAGTCACTTCTGAGACAACGAAATTCGTGGTTCAATATGAATTATAGAAATACATTACAACTTAGCTCATCTCGAAAAAAATGAGAAAAATAAAGTTATTTTGTCGTATATTAATTGTGAGGGTAATGTACTTCATTACATTTGGTGCCATCTATGGATAACTAGTAACAATAATACAAAAATGGATATATTTTTGTGAACAAATAATAAAATACATTCATATGGATATTTATTTATCATAATTCAAATAAATTAAACACCAAGCTCAATACTTGCAACAACATTTTTTGCCTTACATAGCATAATATTTGAGGATAGCAAAAGACTTATTTGTCTCATTTAGGCTGTCCTCATACGATGACCTTTCCGTCCAAGGTATCATCCTAGTGGCCTTCCTTTGAACTCATTTCAATAATCCAATGTTATTCCTAAGGAAAGGAGCTCCAAACTGAACACAATATTCAAAATAAGTGTTTTATACAAGTAAATTATATTTTGTTTAGATTTGTATTCAGTATTTTTGTAAATACAGATTTATTCAGGATTAGCACTCTAGAAATTTTGTGAATATTTTTATTTTTCATATTATATATTATTTCTATTTTGAATTATACTGATTTGAATTATTTTACATCCTTAAAACTAGAAATGATGGTTTGGTTTGAAGTTCGCGCAAAGCTACTCGAGGACTATCTGCGCCAGCCGTCCCTAATTTAGCAGTGTAAGACTAGAAGGAATACAGCTAGTCATCACCACCCACTTCCAACTCTTGGGCTACTCTTTTATCAACGAATAGTTGGATTGACCATCACATTATAACGCACCCACGGCTGAAAGGGCAGCATGTTTCCTGCGACGAAGATTCTAACCCGCGACCATCAGATTACGAGTGGAACCCATCTGGCCATGCCGAGCCACCCCAATCTTTCTTTTACCAATTGACTTGATGAATACATACATAGTGAATATATAAAAAGGTGAATTTTAATGACTTGATTTGGAAGAAGTAAGATTTACCATTGATATCTTCAAAGAGCATGTTCATGGAGTTTCTTTATAAGGTATTCAGATATTTAGGAAAAAAAAAGGCACTAATGTACATTCTGGAAAACAAATAAAATTAAGATATAAAATAAAATGTAGGCTAGTGGAAGATATATCAGGTTTAACCCTAAAGGAGCATTGCATGTGAAAAGATACAATACCCACATCTACACTTTCCTTTCACCATCTACATCCATTGTGAAACATTAGATTTTGTTTATGATAATATCATGCCCTGATGGTTTTTTATAGCCGATTAAGAGTTATTTTGATTTGTGAAAATCAGCTATAGATTTTTTGTCTGCAGGAAGTACAAAATATCAAAATACATGATTACTTAGCGTCATTGTAATATAACTATATAATTGCAAATATCAGAAACATATATTTTAGACTAAGTGTTTTATCTGAAAGCTTAGAATTTTGACTATTTACAAAATACTAAATTAGTAATATTTTCAGTCACTAAAGCTTATTTTGTAATTTAGTTTTCACTGTCATTAGTTTGCTTTATATAATACGATAATAAATAAAGTTAAACCAGTTGCAGTAACCATATTTGTTTAAAGAATGATGATAGCCCATGTACTCCGTTACTTCAAAAAAAAGTTCCTTCCACCAAACAAAGAAACAACAACCAATCATATAATACACAGGAGTGAAAAACAACCATTTAGGTTTTTCAGTCAAAGACAACTGAAAAATAAATTAGCGAGCTATATAGATAAAGAGAAACATTTAATTGTCCCCTTTCTTGAAGAATAGAAAAGGAAATAATAATCAGTCAGATATATAAGCAAAGAAACAACAACCAATTAGCTGTTTCTCTCAAAGACAATCGAAGATAACGAGTTAGCTGTTTTTATTTCATAAAAAAAACATCAACCAATATGCTTGTTTCTCAAAACAAAGAGAAGAGAAGAAACGTTAGTTATCTTGCTTTCAAAAAGATTGTTGGATATAAAAAAACTGTTTGGTGTAAGTGTTATTATTTAGTTTATTTTTGAAACATGAATGATAAATATGGGTTGTTAGTTCTGAAAAAATTCTTTACATAACTCTGTATGAATCTTACGTTGTGTTGGCAGTTCGACTGTCGTCTAGGCTTTTACTAATATTGGTGACGTCACCTTACTCAAATCCTCAATAGTTTTGTCATTACCTAAACTGAGTATTGTCAGATCATTGTATCACATCGTTTGTCGAAAATTCAAGGTTTCAGTGAGTGAAAGTTAAGTAGAAAATAAAGTGATGCAGAGAAAAAGTTCAATAAGAAAACATAAAGTTAGCTGGCATGTGAGTGATTAACCATAATGGACGATATTTTAAAATGAGTCTCACATACAATAATTTGTCTTGTTTTAAAGTAATTGAACTCATTTCAGTGGATTTTGACGGAAAGGAGATAATTATTTGAAGACCACGATACAACTGTGGTAACTTAAGGGGTATCATAAGTATCACTGATAGTATTGTGATAAAAGTAGAGAAAAATAATTCGTCTTCTTAATTGGATTCTAAATTAATTTAATCAGTTTGTGCATACCTTGCACTTTTCTTGATAACTATTTAAAGTTTTAGATAAAACTGTGATTTTCTATAATATAAAAAAGATTTGGGTCATTATGTTGCTTGGAATAAATTTCTTTGGAAAAAAGACTAAATAACTATTTCACTAACGTAATCTCAGAGTAGATGAAACCGCATAGCGATATTAGAATTAATGATTAATATGTTTTGAAAAAACTATTTATCATGATATTCAAAATATTCACTTCAACCATCACCTATATGCCTTTTCTTCACTTTTCAGCACGTGTCCTCAGTTAGCAATAAAAAACGTTGAATTTGCTCCTATGTCATGTAATTAATAATTGTCTAACAGTTTCTGCGTATCATTTTGGAACAGTAATTTGTTTTGTTTAAAGGGAAAAAAGTTTCAAAATCAACTTGACTACTCTAGTCTTTAGAAATAAAGTACTGATATGATTTATCTTACCTTTAAAAAAGATTATTAGTAGTGATTGTGTATTTATATTACAAAGAGAAGAAAAATCAATATATTCCGTAAACACAAACATTCTATCGGACTGGAAGTCAAAGTTTGGAGCTGAATATTTTAAACTTAAAATAAATTAATGATAAGTACCTTAAATCTATGGATGTAAACCGTTGTCATGGATAATAGCCTAAATTAATGAGTAATTTTAAACTATATAATTTATCAGTAACTAGTTTTAATGTTTCCATATATATCCATCAATTAACACATCATAGTTTGAATGGTTAATTGTCATTGTTTATGTAAATTCCCTTAAAGGAATGTCCAGGATATGAGCATTCAGGAAGGGGAGATGCTTCCACTTTTATGCAAGATAATATATTTGATATGCTTATGACTCTGATGAAAGTGTACAAAACTTTAATCTAAATCATTGAAGTTCAATATTTAATTTAATGATACTTTATATGCTGTTGAAGGTTTAAGGCGTATAAGTAATATGGAATTTCCTACTGTAATAGCAGTGGTACAGCTAACTGACCAATATATCTCAGGACGGCTGGTATGATTTAGAAATGTCGAAAAGTTTTATCTGCATTATTAGTGAAAGTGTTAATACCTTGAGATATATTTTTATTCCAAGTGGGTTTCTCGTTATTACTGACTGGCAAATGTTAGAACTGCAAGTAGCTTTCTCTACCTTATGCAGGATTGACAATCATTAAATTTCATTAATGCATGATCGATGCGCATAGTTACGTGTTCAAAATCGTCTTGCATCTATAACAGTATCACTTAAATTCAATTATAAGTTTTATCCGTATCCAGGGTCAATGAGAAATTCTGCCTGAGGGATAAGACGAATTTAAATTTAAATTAAAGTACATTTTAATGAATAAAAGGATTGACTACGATATTCAGTACATTTGAAAAGTAAATCGACTTTCGTCAAAGGAAAACGGTGAAGCTGTCTCTGAGAAATTGATTAAGCAATTTCGATGACATGATATAGAGAATAGAAAGCTGTAGACTTTTTGTTAATCACAATAAGTAGCAAATATTTAACTACTCAGGAAAACAACATATAAAATAATCATACCAATTTGCTTTTCTGTTTCAATTAAGCCTACTTCCTTGAAACATTATTTTTAGGCTAAATCCAAGAACATTCCCGCATAAGTAAGGCTTCTCTGCCAATGTATGCCTGTTAAGAAAGTTTCATCAGTCACTCAATGTTGCATATATGTATTAAGACGAACAGTATGACACAAAAATTGTACATTTAATCTTGAGCTTTAAATCCATTAACAGTCTACTTTTGTCGCTTACTTCTGCATTTCAATAGCTAGATGCGACGTCTAATGTGCCGAACCAATAGGTACCTTTATTTCATCAAGACATTAGTTTATACATGAGAATGAAAATTTGTCAATGCATCTAAGTATATTAATATACCCGAAATTCAAATATCAACCATTTTCTTACAATCACAATATTGATGACTATGTGTTCACCAGTGATCGTAATCATACGTTCTTTAACATTCGCTTCAGCAAAGCTAGTGTCGCGGTCATTTATTGTTCATATGTTACTCGTGTTTCTGTAATAATGATTACAATTGGTTTGGTCCAACGAACGCATCAGCAATATTCTGAAATCCTGTTATTGTTCTTCATTGAAAAGCAACCTCAAATGTTCTGACGACAATATATTCCAAATGAAGCAACACTAAATCCAAATCTAGTTTAAGTCATTTCTGTTTCATTCATCATGATGGTACAATATCTCGAAGATGAGTAGCTGTCTGTTAATATTTACAAGCCAAAATTTGCATAACCCCATCACTTGAAAATAATAATGGATAGACAAATGCAAGTTTGCTTCTAAACATAAAACAGTGTATTTTTTGTGTAAATTCCATCAATACAGCATAAAGTGACTAAATGCACGACTAAATGCTTGGTACATTGAGAACAAAAGGTTGCACATTGAGAAAAAGTTCTATGATTTCCACTTATATTTTTCTCTTTCGCTCTCGAAAATTGCTGTTTCTGGGTTCTAAACGATCAACATTGGATAGTTTTACTTTAGTACTTTAGATCAACTATACCACAGGCTAAGTTGGCTTATAACTTATGCAACAGGTCCATTTCTCGAATACTAATGCTTAAACAAATTAGAGACAGAATAGTAAAAGTCTTTTCACTAAAGAAGAGCTAAAAGAGAATGTTATTGATCATTCTGATAAAGTAATTCTTAATATCTTTAATTGTGTTTAAAGGGGCATAAAAAAACTTGTTTAGGTTTACTGGCTTGAAATTTGCTCTTACAACAAAAAGGTATATATTTTAGATTTTTCAAATGAATTTTGAATAGTTTATAGAAATGTCCTGAATCAAAGTCTGGCCTCGCAGGAATGAATCTTACAACAACATAAGAACTAAAGTAAGTGTGTGATGAAATGGTAATGTTATATGTAGGACCAGGACTAGAAAAGGTATTTTGTTCATTTTTTTACCATTAGAGAAATGATTGATGGATACCCTTCTTCGTTTAAATGAAACTATCAGTAAAGGTTTGTCGATAATACAAGTTATGTTGATAATATTTTCAATATTTTAGAAATACTAATACAAGGATAGGCTCTTCAACTATCATAACAATAAATATACCAATATTAAGTTCACAGTTGATCATTAAATATCATTTATAGACACTTGTAATAATAATCAAAATGGTAAATTCGAATGTGAACTATTTCGAAAAAACTTTGCAGGCTCATATTTACAAATTTAGATTGATAACATTATTCGTTTTTATTTTAGAAACCCATCTATGAACACGTGAGTATCATAAACGTACCACCAATAATTTACCTATGATCAAGTTGCCAATGACAATTATACATAACAACACCTAAATAATCAAGAAGGAAACAGTAGTAAATAATAAATAGATGGACGAATATAGCTGGTTAAAAAGGATCTAACTGAAACTGTGATAATTATTTCATTACATTTGTCATGCTTAAAACATTTAATCTTATATGTCAATGTCTGTTCTAAAATTATCACAATCTTAAAATTAACAAAAGTTGGTATTATTTTATTATATTTTTGGAGACTGGTCATAGTAGATAAAATGTTAGCTCATAAAAAACTCTCTGCAAAGACAGAAGTTTGTGTTTATATAATGATTTTAATGCATTTTACAAATCGATGTTTAGATAATTCGAAAAAACCTTTTAGATTTCTTGTCTTTTACTTTTTAAAAAGATCAATTCTTTCAGGTGTTCTCAAAGCTATAAAAAGTGTATTACTCAATCACACGCTATAAGTTTTCGTTGTTTTGGAGAAATGCAGTAGAACTTTAAATTTCCCTAAAGTAATTCCATTGTCAACGTTTTTAGGAAGTAAAAGCAAATCCCTGGATTTGAACTACTTAAATGAAAAGAGAAGAACAAACAGAGGCTTTTAACAATATTCTATTTGATGTTACTTATACAATATTTTCCGTGAAAACTCGAAGAATCTCGCCTGTTTTCTAAAGCTCAGTGTCTGTTATTGTGTTTATATTGTGTTTAAGTACTTACCAATAACTGAAAGTACACTGGCCAAAAATAAATAACTCAAATACATTTCAGCCATCATTTCTCAAAATAATGTCTTTTCCAGCATCTGAAACATAGAACTAGTATTTTCATTCAAGAGTGAATATATTACTAAATAAAAAAGAGAAGAATACACGCAGTTCGCCATATTTTGTATTATATAAAAATTCCCTTGAAATGATAAAAAAGGAAAGGGTAGAAATGAAAATGTATGGAATTGCTAAGCAGAAGAAAAGGGGTAATAATGTCCTACTCTATATTCCGATTTATCTTTGTTAGCTTAATGTGCATTAAAAACAGCAGGTACTACTTGATAAAAGGGCATCTGTACAAATCATTCAGACGCATCCAGTATCAATCTGGAAATGTCGTAAATATAATAAAAAGCATTACAGAAGAAGTTCTATACATTCTGGTTTATGAACATATTTTCCAAGTGACATTAGAGCAGTGCAAATAGCGGGCTTTTCTTAACAAGTCTATATATATATATATATATATATATATACAGAGGAAATGTGTTTGTTTTCATTCTAACTCAGAGCCTATTAGGCCAATCTCAACCACAATTTGTTTGTACAAATTGTGAAATATTGGAAATTTCTTATGTAGGTCAAAATTTCCGTTTCGTGAAGCTTGTCGGTTGAGTCAATCTCAAACAAAATTGGCAGGTTGATGTTTTGAGGATTTTGAATATTCTAAACAGGATTCAAGGTCAAAGTATGAAAGTTGCCGAATTGCTTCTCAAATAACCATGTTTTCTCGTGTTTAGTGAGATGTATGATGTTGAAAGGTGGAATAACTTTAAATTTTCTATTTGTTTGTAGGTGAAAAGCAAACAGCAAGTGTTCCTTATGAGGATGATTTGTTTCAAAAAGGAATTTCTTATTTTGAAATATATTATTGCTGTTAAACTTGCATTGTTTTAGTTAAGAATAAACAATTACGGTCCGTTTAGGGATATTTCAGCTTGTACTTTATGAATCCTAGTAATGTAAGGACATTATGAAAAATTTCAATAACTGAATTTGATAAAAATAAGTTTACTAACGGCTTGAACATACCTCATTCACTACCATGATACTTTACGATGACAGTTTAAATATTTTTAGAGTAATTTTCTTCGTGCACCTATTCCTAATTGTATAAAACTCACAAGAGTTGCGTATTGCTCTCTTAAAATAAACTTACTCGTAAGACCTTGAATTTAAGTTCAGCTTATGGGAAAAAAAAACCACAGTTGCAAAAAAAAATAGAAACAGCAGTAAATTTGTGACCTATAGCATAATTTGCATTAAGTAGAGCTTTAGCTATTTTTAAAGGAGATTCAGCAGTAAACTTGAAAACTTTTAACGCTAAATTTCGCGTTATGGTAATGTTACCATAAAAAAGTCGAATACATTTCATAAAAAATATTAAGCATAAGTTTCACTTTTAAAACCTTTTAGAAACAAAATATGTAAACGTTCTTCAGAAAATATTTCACTTTTGTTGCTTCTTACGATAAAACATATGGTCCAGAATAAAAGATGATTCTTTCACTTTTCATTAATACATCCCATTTATCATTACAGAATATATTTTACTAACGATAAAGAACGAATTTTGTCACTGAACTTGACAGTTGGTAAACAATCAAATTTATCTTTTCGTCCACTTCACATCACAATACAGAAAGGTACGTGTATATTCCTGACATTCTCAAGGTTTGAGGGTAGATTAAGAAGTTATTTTTTGTTTCAAGTTACTACTTCCTGTTTGAAACTACCATTGTTTACAAATATAGCTGATCAAGATCTCTACAAGTCTATTTTCTTCAGGGCGTTTTTGTTCAGACCAGTGGTTCTTAACCTTGTTGGAGTACTGAACCCCTCATAATTGGAAAAATAAAATATGATTTTTTTCAAATTCAAATCATAAGTAGATATTTTATTAGTGCACGAAATGAACCATGCATCAGTTGCACACAATATCACTGTGTTCAAAGAACAAAACCAACAAAACATGAATTTCACACAAAAACAAAAACATAACTCAATGAATATTTACTGCAAGTCAATGTGCTTTTTGCTGTTTCCTTTCAGAGACAAGTTCAGAAATGCGCGGCTTCACCTTGGCAAGTGCCACTCTCATATCATTTTCGCAACAAAGTCTGTTCCTTTTCTTCGTTTATATGTCTACCATCCTCGAAAAGAATTGCTCGCAAAGATACGTTGTAGCAAACGGTATGAGTATGTTAAGGGTTTTCTTAGCAATAAGAGGGTACGCTACGATTTGGTGATACCAAAACGTTGAGAGCGTTGTTGTTCTGAAAAGTTGCTGTTGAACCTGTCTCTGCTGAAGTTCAATGAGTTCGTCGAGGTATCCATCATTGACATCTGCTGTCGCAACACTAAACGTGTGTACGGCTGTCTCCCCATGCTGGATATGACTCTTTGGTGGGGAAGTATCCGTCGAGAGACTTTGCGAGCTCATCTGAGTGCGTGGCAATTGCTTGCTTCAGTTCCCCGGGTACAGAAATGTCTCCGATTTCAGACACATCTTCGATCTTACTTACACAGTCGTCCAGCAGGGGAAAGTTTACGAAGTTATCATTCTCTGTTCGTCGTTTCCATAACGTTAGCTTTTTTTGAAGATCCTTCAGGTTTTCTTCCGATTCGATGATGTTGACTCCACCGCCCTGCATCTGTTGATTGAGATGATTAAGAGCATTAAAGATATCGGCCATGTACGTCAAAATGAGAATGAACTCAGATTTTTCAAAGCAATCTGCATGACAATGTTGGTGTTCTCGCAAAAACAGGGCTAATTCCACATGCATGGCAAAAACACGATTCAGCACCTTTCCCCAGGATAACCACCGAACGTTAGAATGGTACAGAAGTACATCGAATTCAGAGCCCATTTCATTACACAGCTTTTGAAGATGCAGTGCTTCAGGGCACTATTTCGCACAAAGTTCACTCATTCCACTACAATTTTTAATACTTCTGCCAGTTTTGAAGGCAAGGTTTTTGTTGCCAACGCATGCCTGTGCAGAACACAGTGCATTACAATGATGTGTGGTGCATCGGCTTTTACCAGTGCACCAAAACCAGAGTTTAGTCCCAGCATGACTGGAGCTCCATCTGAACAAACTGCAGAAACCATATCCCATGAAAGATCATTGTCTCTGAAGAAGTCATCCACAAGTTTCTTCACGTCGACTGCCTTTGTTGTTGTTGTAAAAGGTTTACAAAATAAAAAAAAATCTTCTTTTACCTCGTCGTTCTTCACATAGCGAATGAATACAAAAAGCTGGCTTAGATTGGAAACGTCGGTGGTCTCGTCGAGTTAAAGGCTGAATGTTGCTGGGCTTGAAATCAGATCTGCAACTACTTGAGCCAAGATGTCATCTATTCTGCTGCTGATGGTGTCATTTGAATGAGGAATTTGGGATAACTTATTTTCAGCAGCTTTTCCCAGCATGATATTCACCATCTTCTATGCAGCTGGTTTTACGAGTGCTTCACCAATGGTGTGTGGTTTGCTCTGCTTTGTAATCAAGTACGCAACTTCGTACGATGCTGTGAGGATCGGTTTGTCGATGGGAACAAAGTATAGAACAGGCAAAGTAGCCTTTTTATCGAACCTGGCTCTCTTTACCTTGAATTCAGCAAGCGTGTTGTTCTTATATTTCCCATCTCCATGCAGCTTTAGGGAGTGTTCTCTTAGTTTTGCCGGTGGTAGACTAGAATTGATCAACTTGGCATTGCAAATCATGCATTGAGAACGCTGACTCCCATCATGTTCCGTTATACACGTGAATCCATATTGTACGTATTTGTCCGACCACTTTATGTTTTTGCTTGACATAGTTAGTATGAAGGGATTGAAATGTTAGGAAAAAAATCACAAATGATGCACGATTACTACAGTCACAAGTCGACTGCTAAGCGCACGAAATTCCCTGCAGCACAGATATTAAGGCCAAGTGGAGCATGACGTCACGAAACATACCAGTAGGGTGACGTAACGGACACACATACAGTGACAAGTTGAGACAAGTGGAAACCTGTATTCAATCCTCTTGAAGTATAATAATACTGTTCGCCTATAGAACATTGGTAATACATCCACCTACAGAAACAACATTCTTAGTAATAAAGTCGTCTATAGAACCTCAGTAACATCGCTCCCCGATAGTAACAGACCGTCTGGTATCGAACTGAACCTTAGTGACATTTCGAAAGTATGACATCAACTCTAGCAGCACGCTCTCTGGTGCCGACGTAATTTGCATATCACATTATAATTAAGTAACCCTCAGGTACCAGCATTTTTCTGATGCATAATAATTTCATAACTGTAGGCAACAGCGTCCTTTATATTTTTCTTAGAATTACATAACTCTTAGCTGTTGGCATCATTTCTAAATTACGCAAAATTGATGTAACCTCAGGTGACATCCTTTGATTTTCACTTACTTGACAACCCCACATAAAGGCAATATCTCTTGGGCGCTCAAGTGCTGGGATAACTACTTGTATATCTAGATTGATAACAAAAGACAATCAACAAGATAATTAGGAAACAGGAATGCTCTCATTAGAACCTACTCTCAGACGCAAAGTTCTAACAAACACGCGAGTTGCAGTCTGAAGGCCGCAGATTCGAAGTCCCTTTCCACCAAACATTCTGACCCTTTCTGCTTTGAGGGCGTTATAATATGACGGTGAATCTCAATAATTATTGGTAAAAGAGTAGTCTCTGAGAGAATGCTTTTGTTAAATTTTGAATTTCGAGGAAAATATCTCTAGAAATTTACCTTCAGGGATTTGTTTTATTTTTGCGTGAGCAATAAAGACAAAAAAGCGGCGTAAAGGTAATTTCTTGTAATTAGTTTTTCAGCTTCAAAACCAGTACACATGATTTTTGAAAAATAAAATACATATATATATATATAATGCTATCTTAAGCAACTTTAAGTTGTGATCATAAAATCACAGTATTGTTTGTTTATTTTGGATTTCTTGCAAAAATACACGCGACTTATCTTCGTTAGCCGTCTCTAATTCAGCAGTGTGAGACTAGGGGAAAAGCAAGTAGTCATCATCACCCACCCTCAAATCTTAAGCAACTCTTTTCTCAACGAATAGTGGTATTTACCATGACATTATAACGGCCCCACGACTGAAATGGCGAGCATGTTTGGTAAGAGAGGGATTCGAACCCGCTATCGTTAGATTAAGTGTCGAGTGTCTTAACTACCTAACCATGCCAGGCCTAGTATAATATGATTTTAAGATTGTCTAAAAATTAAACTTTATTAGTTTAACCTTTTTAATAAGATCATAAGAATTTTAAATGACAAATGTTTATATGTTTATGTATTTGAATTACCTCCAAAATCCCCCTGTAGCTCGAAGACAAAATTATTTAAGTGTCAAGCATTTACATCCTAGTCTGTATTTGGTATATTTTAGTCAGGGCTTTATCACTAAAGAACGTCAATTACATATTATCTGCTTTGGTAAAGAAGTAGTCAAATAATAATAATAAAAACGAAATTTGTAGGGACAGTAATTTTCCGAATATTTACTAATTTACTTTTACTTACTTTATCTCTCAGATTTCAAATCTAAATAATACTAACACTGGTAATAGAGGTTTGTTTTTAATTGTTAAATTATGCTTACGTTCTATCGCAACGTATTATTTTCTATGTTATAAGTTAGCCTGAAGACAGAAAAAGCGCCATTAGTCAGGCTCAAATGCGCATGTGTAAAAAGATTAACAGTTAAACATCGCAATAATTACTAATTAGAAAATAGCTATAATACATGTGAACACGTTAGCATTTTAAAACAAATCGTACACTTTGTAGCAACAATAACTTTTACCAATTCACTTTCATAAAAAAAGATGTTTAAACAGTAGATCCTTTTATGTCTTCTGGTTTCTAATATCTTATAACATCTAAACGTTTATGTTTTCTGTTTCAAACAACCATAAATATAAAATTTTGTGTTTTATATCTTCTGTTTTCGATCTGTTTTAACACTTAAAACTTTTGTTTTATGTCTTCTGGTTTCAAAATGAACAACACCTAAAATTTTGAGAGAGGCATATTTCGTTAGTTTTTATTTTTGACAAAAACTGGCATTTTTTCTTTACTCATCAATGTTCTACTATATTAATATTTTGTTTGTACTTAAGCTACAAAAAGAATTGCATATGTAATTTAAATTCAAGACCAACAGTTTTACAGACACTTGGAATAAATAAAATTCTCTTGTTGTTTGTTATAATTGTCATGAATCAAGATGTTTTGCGTATTCTTCACAAATTTTGTATTTTGTATGAGCTATTAAAATGTGTTAATATATTTTTCCTCTTCCGTTTTTACTTTACCTATTCTTACAATTAAAGATATGACAATGATCTTTATGAGGTAGTGCTTCCTTAGAAGCTGTTTTTTGTATTCACTATAGGTATGATGTTTTTACATTTTACACTCGGATTTAAAAAAGATCAGTAGTTAACAACCAGCTATAGTGAGTGGGTATAAGTC
Source organism: Tachypleus tridentatus (assembly GCF_004210375.1). Classification (NCBI taxonomy): domain Eukaryota; kingdom Metazoa; phylum Arthropoda; class Merostomata; order Xiphosura; family Limulidae; genus Tachypleus; species Tachypleus tridentatus. Next base: position 98,968,548 of record NC_134825.1, on the reverse strand, counting down.
GTTATTATAATGAATAACCTACACGATCATCTCAGTCAAGTTATTATAAACAAATAGTGATCAGTTTCTCGATAATTAATTTGCTGCCGCTTTTAAGGAGTCGTCAGAGGATTGTGTAACCGGGATTCGAGAAAAGTTATTGTACTATCTACACTTAAAACAGTTATGTAAACCTTATAGAATGAGCTGAGTATTTCAATACATTTATGATGGATTTCTAGCTGATTTAGATTATTGCACTGTCTTATTTTTGATGTTATTCTATTTTATTCTTTGGTTTTTCTCACTGGCATAATAGATTATTGTAGAAAGTCGGTATCGCACATCTTATATGTCTATTATAATGTTTCTGAATATATATACATATTTCTACTTTGTGCTATTTTTAACATTTCTTATTTTTATAGATACTTTGGTATAGGGACTGATAGTTGAATGTTTCTTATTTTATTTATTCTTATCCTTGGTGTCGACCTTTTTTATTATTTTTTTAAAGATTGTTATCAATAGGGATGGTTATAATGTTTGTTTTCTTTTCTATTATTTAATAGTCTTTATTACCAAACTTGTTCACTTCAGAAACTAACACTTTAAGATGCCTGATTTTACACTGCTGGTGTGACTTATAATTAATATATTTACCTGTGGATTCCTATGGTACATGAGTTATTTACATTAATAATTATCACGTCTCAGAATAGGAGTTAGTTATTTTATATTTCCATTTTAAATTATATTGTTGGATATTATCTTTCTTTTCTTTTAGGTAAAGCGTAAATTTATAATCTTGTCTACACTTCCTGATTATATTTTAAAAACATGATCAAAGCTTATCTGTGCCTTGAAGCAGCTGTTATATGCCTCCGAAATGCTTCTTTCAGAAATAACCATATAACCACATTTATTGTGAACCACCTACAGCCACAATGGTAAGTTTTATTTCATTACATCAGTAATTGCTACTGAATTTAATGCAACGGCTATATTTGATAATACGCAGTTTGATAGTGTTCAAAATAAAATAAAATATCACAACGCAATTTAATATGCTACTGAAGTGTATTAACAAACACAATCTATATAGTAATATACAAGTGTTCCTGTGTATCTATACTGCTTGGATTTTTATCTCTTCACAAAATATTTGACAGATCCACTTTGGATTATACACGGGTAAAAACCTAAGAGTTGTGCTGGGGCTCTAAATATCATTAGTCAAAGAAGTTATGGATCCCTCAGGTAAAGTAAGCCTATCTACCTTAAAATTATTGTTAACATGCAGAATACCGTTCGATACTAAATTCACATAGAGGGCTAAAGAAGTTTTAAGGGTTCTGAAGACTATATCCTCACACACGGTTAAATACATTTTAGAGGTACTGAAAACTGAATTTACGTTTGAGGTTTCGAACTTTTCGTAATGAGTAAAAATCAAAAACGAATTTTAGTAAAAATTTTGGAATTGGTTGACAAGATGTTCTTTAAAACTGAAAAAAAACAACACGAAAATCATGTAAATGATCATTAAAAATAAGGTGCACAACTCTAGTTGTTGTTTCCTCTTATTTTTTATTGGTAATTTACAATTGCACTTGTTTTTGTTACTACAGTATATTAAAATATACAATTTATTTTAGCAATCGACTCATTTTTTGGAAAAGCTAATTTAATGGCAAAATAAATCACGGACGTTATAATAGGAAGTATTTATTAAGCGTTTCGAAATCCTCACATTTTCATAAACAATCATCTGGAGGTACAAATAAACAATATTTGAAATTCCAACAAAAATATAAGAAGTAAAGAATTCGAATATACAAATACTAGACGACAAAATAAAAAATGTGGTGCAAATAAATTACTTAAATCCAGTAAATAGTGTGTATTATATAGAAACGGAAGAACATTTTTTTAAGTACAGTGATTCATTTATAAGAAGTTCAGTATCACGTTTGGCTGTTGAAAAAATTTTAAAGTTGAGAGAGGGGAAAATTGTCTTGGTAAATAGTGGAGTGATGATGGTTTGTAACCTTTATTACAGGTTATATAAATATGTCCATTGGTTCACGTGCTCTTACTTTAAGGTGACATTTAGTTTCACTAATATCTTACAGTTTCTGCACTAGTATAAGGAAAGTTAGGGTACAGTGGGTATCTAAGGTAGTTTGACAAACAAATTAGTGAATAAAATGGAAGTTATTTTCTTCAAGAAATGCATAGTGTAGGTATTTCTAAAAAGAAAGTTTTGTATGGAAGTAGTTTCTTTTGAAAGGTTTGATAAGATGAAGTAAATTTTTGGACTCTATTTAGCAGGCAGAGAATAAGATTGCGTTTAAAAGAGAGGGGTATAAAACTGCTAAATTGAGTGAAAAGGCCAGTGAATGTGTTTTTATGATAGACGAAGTTGAATAGCCGTTACCATTCAAACTGTTTACTCTTACCTATATGTTTTTGGTATAATTAAGAATATTGTTTGTTTTGTACCTCTGAACTACTGATGGTGGATGAATGATGATTACGAAACGTTTAGTAAATGCTTCGTTTCGTTTTACAGTTTGTTACTGCAGCTGATAATTTATTTCGTTAGGGTACAATAAAGTATCGTCAAGATGAATTGTACTACATTCGAAAAGACATTCAAGTGTATTTGCCAATATTTTAAAATATGAGAAAAATTATTTTAATTAACGTCTGTTCTATGAAATAAAAATAGAGTAATAAAACGGTGTTACTCTAACGTCGTATAAGAGTGAAAAATAAAAGAGTTTCAGCTGTATTACAGCGAATAACAACACATTTAAAAACAACCGGTTGAACAAACGTTTCAGCTGTATAACAGTGAATAAAAAAATATTAAAAGACAACTGGGAAAAGAAGGGTTTGAAACAAAATATTTCTAAGGTTTTTATTCCTTTCCTTCACAAATTTGTGTAATTCCATATATATTATTGAACACTTCTCTAAAGTTTTATTCAATTGTTCCTGTATTTTGTACATCCAGATAAATATGAACATCATTTTTCTACATCAAGTACCAATTGATAATGGATAAAATAGTAGTATCCAGTTCTAAAATTTCTTCTAAGACATTTGGCGTTTTTTCACTTGTCTGAAAACAATCTAATTTGTAAAGAAATGTCACTCTCTGAAGCGAAAATCATGTTTTTTATGATTTAAATTTAAAAATGTGTCTAGGTTTAAAGCCTTTGTGGGTTTAATTTTTCAAAAATCTTTATATTTCTCTAGTGTATTTTTTTCGAACTAAGCATAAAACAAAACAAAATTCACCTATACGTTTAATCTATTTGTATGTTTTTATTTATAAATGCTTATTTATTTACCCAATAACAATAATGGGTCTAATAACTTGCCCTATGCAACAAAATCAACCTGATATAATATTTTAAACAGTTTTATTTTTTCGGATATTCGTGTATAGCTACTCAGAGGCTATATACGTTAACCGTCCTTGATTTTGAATTGATAGATTAAGGAAAAGACAGCTGGTTAACAGCTAATTGGAGTGAGAGGGCTCAGCAGCCGCCTTTTTTGGTTCAACCAGTATTGAGATTACAAGACCCGTTTTGATTATGAAACTTAACAATATGATATATGGAAACAAGTGCAAAGCTAGAAAAAAAGGGATAATGTTGGTGTAGTTTGAGAAAGAATATAAATGACAGATATCAAATAAAAATAAAGAAAAAAGGAGATTGGAAAATGAGAGAGAGAATGGATAAATGAGAGAAGCGAAAGAGAAAAGTAATATGCTGCTGGTAAGAAACAAAACCTGTCTTTATTTCTAAGCGTATGTGTTGATAACTGCTGGTAATATTGGTATGAATCAATTCTTGATAGAAGTAAATTGACGGACGTAACAAGACAAAGTTAAGTGCTAGTACTTGGGTTTCTTTTACCGGAATGGATATTGGAATTTGACTCTCATCTTTATCTATATATATATCTTTTGCTCCAAAATAGAGAATTTTTTTTGTTTTTTTGTTCATTCGTTTTTAGAATTTCGCGCATTAGAAATAGCTGTCTCTAATTTAGCAGTTTAAGACTAGAGAGAAGGGAGTTAGTCATTACCACCCACCGCCAAATAGTGAGATAGATTGTCACTAATAGCGCCCCTACGGCTGAAAGGGCAAGCATGTTTAGTAAGACGGGGGTTCGAACCCGCGATTCTTGGATTACGAGTCGATCGCCTAACTAACTGTCCATGAGGAGTTGTTTATTCACTAACCAGAATTTTTACTATTGTACGTGAAAATTACTTACACTACAAGAGTCGTGATAATTTTATTATGCATGATTACATAAAATAACAGTTCAATCTTTAATTTATTAGGGACAACAACGTATTTATATAGCTGTTTTCAGCTAGAAGCTACACTAGTGAATTTGCTCTAACTTTCACAAACATTACATAACTAAAGGATTATTGCTATTTTTTTAAAATACTGTTTATCCATGCAAAATTGTACTGACATTTCCAAGTATCACTGGTACACCTGCGATTTACGTAGGTTTCAGAAATTAAAAACAATGAACTTTTAGAAAATAGGTGCTAGTATTTACTTGTAGTATTCTTTGTTATTTCACACTGGCGAATAAGTTCCTAGACCAAGATTTTGTTTGTTTTAAAGAACAAAACTACATAATGGACTGTCAAAATCCAATTTTTAGCGTTATAAACCAAATGGTTAGAGCAGTAATTATATTTTACTATTTGATATCAATAATTAATCGGTTCAGTTAATTTGTTATAATGCTCTTAACATTTATATTATCAGTGGCAAAGCGGAATGTCTACCTATATACAACATTAAAAACCAGATATCTGTACCCGTGGTGACCAGAGCACAGAAGTTTCATTGTGTAGCTTTTTGCTTAACATCAAACAAACCAGTAATATTCAGTAAATTTTATTAATTCATTGCAGACGATAATGAATATTTAGTTTGTTTCTCAGTGATTTTGTGCTAAGTTTCTTAATTTTGTGTATACGTTAATCACAATATTGTAGTTGTAGTAATGTTGTTAATCATTTCATAACTTACTTCCTACTAATGTTTTCGAGCTTAATTTAGAATGCTGTATTCACACTAATATTCTCGATAGTTAGTTAGGCTAGTAACCATAGAGCTACATTTTGAGTGTTACTTACGAAAATCTGCCTGGAGTTCACATTTTCAAGTATCAATATTTTATTGAACTAAAACTCTTTTCACAAAGAATTGATTACATGAGTAATTTTGGTGCTTATGTCACTTGTTTTATATACTTAGAATTGTGTACTTATTTTTCAAGTGTTAGTAAAATTAGTGAGTAAATCTTCACTAACGTTTTCATTCATATTTTTACATTAATTATGTTATTTTAAATCAATTAACATGTTTTGTTGAACAGTTTTAGTTTTGCTATTGAAATGTGACAACACCTGTGTTCTTTTTAATCTAGATTACCATAACCACTTTCCACTACTATACAAAGTTTATTTTTTAACCTATCATTAAACTAAATTTAATTCTGATATCAATTTTTTTTATAGATCACGAGCTTTTAAATACAACTATTTGGCTTGCGCAAGTCTCTTAGTGCACATTGTGACCATACTAGCGAATCAAGCGTTTCCTAGCAGGCTTAGAAACTTTATAAAGTTGGCGCTCGAGTTGTTCGCTCCATAATGCAGATCAGCACAAAGAAGCTTGCCAATCATTAAAATTGCTTTTAATTGAAAGAATTAGATTGCTAGGTAACTTGTTAGAGATTGCGAAAGACATTTGTTTATTCTACGACAATGAGTTTTCTTCACCATTTGTACCTATTGATACTGATCCTTATTAGTACTACTATAGATAATATTGGATCAAGTAAAGGTGAGTTTAATTTTGTAAATTATAGTAAAGAGATATAGGTACAATATTTAGTAGTGCGTTAATATTTGTTTCATACAAAAGTTCCTTTTTAAAAGAGTTTTTAAATATTTATTGGGATGCTGATGCACATTTTGAGGAACCTGTGTCTTGTTTAAAAGTAAATATTAAGAAAATTCATGTTAAGACGTACAAAATACTCATAAGGATATCATCAAGTCATCACGACTTGAAGTAATTAAATATGAGTTCACCAGCTCATAACAAAAGAGTTCAGCGTTCGACTTTCTCGCAGAACAAAGTACAGATAACTAATTTTTAAAATAAATCTGTGTTTGTTCTGTGCTTCAGAGAACTCGTTGGAATAGAGATCAGATTTGCATCAGTAGAGTAGCTCGTGTTAATTGTGAAAAAGGAAAGTTTTAGTACCACCAATATATATTGAATACAATAGATCCAGTGAATTTCCACCTTTATATATAAATATATAGTACACAATGCGTGAATTCAGAATCATCATTAATATCAAAGAGTGGATATTGTATTTCACTGTGTTTGTAAAATCGTCTTTTCAATGTCTGTTATAGTACTCGAAACCTATAAAGTTTTATATGCTAAAAAAATCGTATTTTAACATTCTAAACCTCTAAATATTTACATATTACATAATTAGTATTGTAATATTCCAAACCTCTAAATATTTACATGTTAACATATTATACAAATACTACTGTAGCGTTACAAATAATTAAACATTCATGCATTCACAGTTAGTACTTTAGTACTCCAAGCCTGCAAACGTTTGCATAATAGATAATTAGTACTAAAGCGCTGTACTGTAGTCATGCATGTTTAGACCTGCATGACTTATAAATGTATATATATATAGCCCGTTGGATGCTATAAGGATCCAAACATGATTAGTTAAGAGTTTCGCTATTTACGTAGCTTATGTAATGTTTAAAACTCATTAAAAGTTCTCTTAGTATAAATGTTCTAAAGCTACAATTTTTTTTATAATAAATATACTACTGTTTTTATTATTGGACTTATTAGTATTTTGTTTCTTTGGCTTCCATATTCACTTTATTGGACAGCTGGTAGCAGTTAGGGCTTAGAATTTTAAATGTCTAAAAGCATTTGACTTACCCTCTTTTAATTTTGAGTCTTGTAATTAAGCCAAACTTTCTTACAATTAAAAAGCTTTTCTTAGGTCGTTTAGAAGTCCTACTTTTGCAACAGTCTTCTCTACTGATTTTTAAAATAAATCTGTGTTTGTTCTGCACTTTAGAGAACGCGTTGAAATAGAGATCAGATTTGGATGAGTAGAGTAGCTCATGTTGATTGTGAAAAAAGAAAGTTTTAGTATCTCCAACGAGGAATTCTAAATTAGCGCGTAGCAGATTCAATCTGATACTTTATTTTAGAGTTTCTTCTCGCTAATTTTGAAGTATTGTCTTTGTTAACCTGATAATTAGAGCAATATGAAAAAGCTGAAACAAATGTTTATCTACCAAATAACTTTAACACTCTAGCAACTGTACACTATGAATGTATTTCTACTAATACAGCGATTTAAGGAGTAACACTATACTTATACTTTAGATATATGTACATATTATTTATTTCACGAAAGTAGTGAAACTAGAGTGACTTTTCACAACAGTTTAAACTTTCATTTATTGCACATTAATAATGTAAGTAAATTGCTTGAGTATATTCCGCCTATCTTACAAACTAATTGACTTTCATTTGAATGTTAAAACAAAAATTAAGACACTAAGTGGAGTTGGTTAGAACATAATGTTTCATACATCATCTTTAAATGAGTGTCTGTAAGTGTAATCTATATAATACGAGCTTCAGAATGCGCTTATCAGAATGTTTGCTCATAAATGTAATGCTTCCTAGATTATGGCTCCTGTTCATTATTGTTTTTTTTAGTATTTATATCTAAATCATATTTGTCTATTTGTTATTAAATATTGAGCTGCACATTGAGGTATCTGTGCTGTGCCCACATATATAACAGTGCTTCAATGGAAATTGCGATGTCAAGTAAAGAAAGATAATCATAGTCATTAACCTGAGTTGTAACGTTGATTTGAAAGCACATCAATGGTAGCAAGTAAATTGGAACAACGTTCTTATAAAGTGTGAATAATTTTAAGACAAACTTTTAAGCAAAAACACAAAATCCGAGCTGTCGTATGGTTGTTTTTTTTTAAATGTATTTTGTGAATAAATGGTCAGAAATAAATAAAATTTCTAACTTATGGTTTTGAAATTTCTATGTTAAACATCGTAGGGTTTTCAATAACTTTATAAATATAGCTTGGTATAATTAATAAATGAGATGTTTTACTGAAGACTTACTAATTCTGCAGATTATTCTTACCAACGTTGACTTGTAAAATTATTCTTTTATAATTTTCTGTATCGGTGCATGTGATCATGATGAAAGGGTTGATAATAAAATCGATCAGTTACGGGAAAAATGGCCTAATAAAGAATGTTTATTTGCTTGTTTTTGGAATTTCGCGCAAAGCTATACGAAGGATTTCTGCGCTAGCTGTCCCTAATTTAGCAGTATAAAAATAGAGGAAAGGCAGCTAGTCATCAACACTAACCGCCAACTTTTGGGCTACTCTTTTACCAATGAATAGTGAGATTAACTGTCACATTATAACGCCCCTACGGCTGAAAGGCCGAGCATGTTTAATATGAGAGAAATTCAAGCCTTCGACCCTCAGATTACGAGTCGATCGCTTTAACCAGTTGGCCATAATAACGAATGACTAAACTTTAAATGTTACGAGACAAAAAATTCAAAAGAGGAAGTCGATGGAGGATGACTAATAACAGTCCTTCCAAAGAATGCAAGCACGGTAGTCGGGATGGCAACTGCTTCATACCTACCAATTTACTGGAATTTACCCAAAGATGACTATTTATTCTATATTTTGAGTGCTTTTTACTGATATTATACAATGAAATATCCTTAAGTCAACTGGTATTGCATATAAAATAATTATTTTACCATATATTTTAGAAAGATATTTATAAATGTTTTAGTGTCTTTAAATTATTTACTGCCACAAATTTGTCCTTTTTAGGGAAAATATACTATCATAGAATGTTGCAATGCAAAATTTTGAAAAAATATTTTAATGCACTAGTCTCCAACACTGTCATTTTTACAAAGAAATATGTGTAAATTAACGTGGATTACAACAATGCTGTAGTTTCAGTCCAGTGGAGAGCCGCAATCCAGTTTATTTTATAAATCAAAATCAACAACAAATACGTGAAAAACAAATATATTTGTTAAAATATATTAAAAAGAAAAAAAGGTTCAGAGTAAAACATTTGGAAAAAAGCTAAAGCATTAAAATTCTTATTTCGAAACCAAAACGTATACTCAAAATACCCACGACGACTTTCTCGAGAACAATAAAGTTTTAATTAATAAAATGCTAATTAGAAACCCGAAAGTCACTTGCTATGCTATTAATATAGTCCTCCAAAACATGGGCAAATCAACATAGGACCAGGTCGATAAAGGTCGCTGTCACTGATGTAATTTATGAATTAGATGCAACGGGTGTAACATTCAAGAGAATAAACATGAAACTGTATATGACAAGTAAAACGAAGCGAACGTTGTATGTTAAATGACGGTAAATATTTGAGTTCAACATGAAAAATAAAAAAGCGGAAGACTTCATCGTTCATTAAACTTTAACCTCGCATCGTTTTGCCTCCAGCTCATCATTAAACTCTTGTTTCAAGCATGTAATTTATCACATGAGAAAGGGATGAGGTTTGAAGCTAATTTTTCAATTACAATAAACAAATTATTTTTGTTTGATTTTTTAATTTCGCGCAAAGCTACACGAGGGCTACCTGTGTTAGTCGTCCATAATGTAGCAGTGTAAGACTAAAAGGAAGGCAGCTAGTCATCACCACCCATCGCCAACTCTTGGGCTACTCTTTTACCAACGAATAGTTGGATTGACCGTCACATTATAATGTTCCCACGGCTGAAAGGGCGAGCATGTTTGGTGTGGCGGGGATTCGCGTATTCTATCCACTCGGTAACCATAAACAAATTATGTGGAATATCTGAACTTCGTCTGTAATCGTACACATGGGACAATTGGGTTTTCAGGAATTGGTAGAGGGCACGGTTCACATACTAATGTTCTGGTGGAGCTGAAGCAGAAATATCTTCCAATCGTCACAACATTTAAAATTTATATCACCTAACGCACGAAATCAAACATGTTTCAATGTGGTACTTTTATCTTAACACTGTTATGTGTATAACAGATATAGTATTTAGACACAGATGTCAACCTGCTTACGTCAGCGTTTGCGCCTTTTGAATGTAGCCTATACAACTTTTTACCGTTACAGCTGTACATCATTCGTGCGCAGAGTCTGTCAAATCGTTCAGCTCCTATGTCTTCGTTGCGCAGGATGAACAATATTAGGAAAGGTACAGCTTTAATAAAATATTATTTTCATTCCACGTTTGCTTCAAAAGGAAATCGCTTTTAAAGTAGAAGTATTTCAGATCTGGAATAATTTGAACTTACAATTAAAACTGTTAAGGGTGTGTCTATAAATGGAACATTACGTCATTTCCCAGTCTGAAAGCACATTGGGTTGTTGTACAGTCTAATCTTATAGATTTAGTTGCACTGATAAATGTTTCAAACTACAGCGTCAGCATGATTATAATTATGGGCTTCGATGTTACATTGGTAATGATTTAATACGTTGTCAATAACGAAATCACTTGAATGGTATGTTTCTACTTTTGGCTGTGTTTTAATTTAGTTAGGAATGTGCTATGGTAGGGCAATATTACTAAGATTTTTGTGCACTTAGACTAATGTAAGTATTTTAGTAAATGTAACGTTATCTACTTCTAAACATGGCTACAAAAGAGAGAAAACCTACTACAAACAGGATGAAAACGGTTTACCCCTAAAAGCATCACGTCTAACAGCGACGGCGATGATTATACCCATTTTGGGAATATAATAATTTTCAAATCTGTGCTCATTTCTTCTGAGCTAACAATGTGATACGTCCATTGAATGGTCCTTGAGTAGGATATTGAAGATATAAGTAGGCCTGATGCTGTAAAAAATAATCAATAATTTTATATTCTTCCTAGCTATAAACAATGTTGCAAGTATGTACCGTCTGTAATGGTGATTGTGTTATTTTCTCTTCTTTTAGAAAACAAAATTTATAATAAGAGTTGTTTGTTTTAGCGCTTTAGAGCAAGTACCAGAGATCTGTTTGTGTAAAACAGTCTAATTTTGAACTGATTGACTACAGGGAAAACAGTTAATCAACATAACGCACCGCCAACTTATAGGTTATTCTAACAATTCACTCTTGGCCAAAACGTATAGATTACATTTCTGTGGGAAGGGGACATGAACCGTGCATTTTTCGATTAACATCCTTTGTGGTAAGAAATTAGTTCTCTGCATTTGAAGGGGACCATAACAACATGAATTCGTCTAAAAACAGAATTATGTTCATTCTTACCACGTATAGCATTTACTTAAAATAATCCATACAGCTTATAGATAACAAGCGGTTTAAAAAAATACAGGTTACCACATACACAAGTAATTGATTGCTGTTAAATCATTTTGAACTTATTTTGGCTAATTAGGCCTTGCTTTGATGAGGTAGCACTTGTGTTGTCATTTGTCCGTCAATCAAATGGAGTAAAACATTTTTTCTTGATATATGTAGCTCAAACATATTCTTAATTTTTCATGCAAGACAAATCATTCTATAAAGTCAGGTTGTCATTTTTGAAAATAGGAAAAAGATTAAAATTTCCTAATTTTATTTATTTTGTAGAATTAATAACATAAAGGGCATTTTAATGTTTTATAAATACAAAAAACTAAAGCATAAGTTCTAAATGTTTGTACGTACATAAAGATATTAAAACAATTTGCTATTTTACTTTGAAATATAAACACAACGCTCAATCTTAGAGAGCTCAGACATACGACTGAAACTTCAGACATACGACTACTATATTCATAGTCTAAAAACATTAAATAACCTTGCATACGTGGCTAGTCACTAATGTCACTATACACGATAGCTGAGGAAGTGTACAAGATAGTTGACACCCGGCATGGCCACATGGTTAATCTTAGGGTTTCATGTTCGAATCCTCGTCAAACATGCTCGCTCTTTCCGCCTGTTTGGGTAATTCAATTATTGGTTGGTAAAACCCAAGAGTTAGCGGTGGGTAGAGATGACTAGCTGTCTCACCCTGCTAAATTAAGGACAGCTAGCGCATATAGCCCTTTGCGCAAAAATTCAAAACAAACAAACGAGCGAGAGAGCCAGTCCTATGAAATGACAATTTGAAATAGGTGCTAAAGCCAAATCGAAGAATATACTTTATAATTGACTTACTATGTGACTAGTGTAGACCAAAACTTGATTTTGACAGTATCTCATTTAATGCTGTAGTTCATTAATTTAGAGCGATTATATTTGAATAGACACATATATATACTTATATACCTACAGATAAACAGCATTCATTAGTCTGTTGTAGTAAAATGATTCTCAAACTGTAATATGTCTGGTGGCTGTGATAAACACTTTAACTTACTTAACAAAAGTAGACAGAGCGCAAAAGAAATAAGGTTTGTGCATTATTTGTGTCATGAAAGAGTTTTCCTACCTTGGTTTAGACAATCCTCTGTGGTGAATGCTTGTTCTTGTAATTTTGCTAGTACTTGTCATCAGTATTACTGTCCTTTACAAAAAATAAAACTTCTTATTACATTCATAAGTACCAAGAAAAAATTCCAGCTTTCAAAAATGGTAATTAACTATTCGTGCAAATAGAAATGATTTCTGTGTTTAATACAAGAAGAACAGGTAAACAGTCAGTCATTTAAATCAGAGTTTCTCATTGGGAGCAGAGGCCCCGCTGAGGGCTATGTACTTTTTTCTGGAAGACCACCTAAAATGGCCAAAACAAAGATACCGAATAAATCTTAATAAATAATAAGCCTATAAAAATTATGTTGAATTTTTAAATGACACAGTGTGTTGAAAGGAGATGGTATTGTTTTACTGTGCCTATATTTTCAATCACCAGGGTGGGAGTTCACACTTTTATATGAATGTAAGTGCGTGTCTTACAGTGTTCCGAGAATGTACCTTTTGTTTCAATCTTATAGTCGCAGTTTTCTAGTTCAGTAAAAGTTAAAGAAACGTTTTTTTTCTAATCTTGAGAAAGTGAAAACCAGAATGCTGTACGCAAAATACCAGCTGTTTAAACAAAGCAATATTTAAGTTTTTAAACAAACTTGAGAATGATAGGTTTTGTACACATTATTTGGATTTGGATGCTAGTTGTTTTTTATTAGTTTAATGTACAACAACATGATGGACTGAATAGTTTTTCGCTAGAATAACTTCTTCCATTGTTTATAAACCATGACATTTAAGTTAATGTAGATTGGATTACAACCAACTGATGCACGTCTTGAGTATATATGTTGAACACATCTGAGTTTCTGGTTTGGATTTGAGAAGGCTGTTCACACAGTAACGTCTCAACTACTGTCTACACTTGAGATGACTGTTCACACGATACCAAGCTAAAACATTTTGAATATCAAGATGATCATTCACATTGTAAGGAAAATATTTCCAGACGTTGGGGAGTAAAGGTTAATTAACTGAGTCATAGGTCCCACTGAAGGCAATGATGATACAAAATATGTTAATTCCCAAAAGGTGTAATGGATTTATATATGTAAAAACGAGTGATATGAGTAGATAAATCACTACGTAGAGGAGAGGGGTTTCTAGAATTATTATTTCATCAAGACAATTGTATGAAAAGTGTAAGTTTTTTTTTGTTTTTTATGAATTTGTATGTAACCATTATGTCTGAACTAACATACATTACACCACTATTAACGATACACTCTCATACGATCGTAAAGAAATTAAGAAACTTAAACCAAAGAATTAACAATAGAAGAAATGACATCTATTTCATTCAACAATGTAGAAAGGAACAACTAGCCTTTAACTTTGTAAAGGTAAAACTATCAAAAAATTTAATCAATGCACAAACATTATCCAAAATTTACAGAAAAAAACTACTTAAAGCCATGTTGAACACAAAATACCAAGAACTACATGACTGACAAAAACAAAAAAATGAACCAAGACCATCAACTAGCATGCTGCATTAAACCAGAGATTTACGGACTTGTACAACGAAACATAAAACAAATCAACACTAGGAATAACAGGGACAAAAAGATCTGCTACAACAAAAACTAGAGAAACTGAGATATAAACAACAGAAAAGAAACCAACATGACAAACTATTGACTAACCTCATAATTAACGGATCCGACCGACAATTAAACACAGATGAGATACATCTACTTAACAAAGGACTCAACTTCGCAATAGCACCTAGGTACATTCCAACTTTAGAAATTAAAAAATGTTTAGAAGACCTAGCCAGGAGACTTGTGATACTTTCTGCAGAAAACAAAGACAAGAAACAACCGAAAACAACCAACAGAAAGAAGACAACATCAACAATTTTACTGACATCCAACAGCCAAACTTCCCAGAGAAAATTAAAAATTTATATTTTACAGAAACAACTTCTTAAACGATTTTTTCACAGAATTTTTTCACAGAAACATCAACATAATTTCACAAAACAGAAAGCTAAAAAACAATATTACAAAAAGATAAAAAATCTAAAACAAGATAAAAACATAAAAATTCTAAAAGCAGATAAAGAAAACACTATAGTCATAATGAACACGAATGCATAATTCAAAAAATGAAGAACATCCTATCAGATACAAACAAATTTAAACCAATACACACAAATCCAACAAAAACACACGAAACGCAACTAAAAATAAAACTACTAAAAATGAAAAAAGCCAACAAAATTTCAAAAACACTTTATTCCTACCTACGCATGACCGACTCACGCACACCCCAAATATACGGCATCCCCAAACCTCATAAACCAGATTGTCCATTACGACCAATAATGTCCACATATGAATCGTTTAATTACAATCTCATTCATCTAAGACTCCTTTTAATTTCAAGTCTAATTGCATTATCAACGTAATCATAAAGCCTTAATGACCAGTTTCGATGTTATATCCCTCTTTACAGAAGTTCCAACCACTGAAGCCTGCAAGGTAGCCTTAGAACTCTATATCCGAGACCTTAACCCAACTATAGACATTCACAGCAACCAATTAGCAACCCTCATAGAATTCACCACGATAATGACAAACTTCATGTTCAACAATCACAACTGTATACAAACAAATGGCCTAAGCATTGACAACCCAGTATTACCAGTTCTAGCCAATATTTTTATGATACAAGTTGAAACACAGCATTACATCCACCACTATACTGGTACAGATATGTAGACACGATTGCGGGATTCATATCTACAAGAACACATACTCAATTTTTTCAATCATATTAACTCTATATATCCCAACATTAACTTCACATGTGAACATGAAGAAAGCAGTCAAATATCATTTCTTAACCTCAAAATTACAAGAACCGATACAGAATTTAAAACAGTAATCTACCGAAAAATTCCTTGGAACTCCGCACATGAAACAAAACAAAAACTGAACATACTAAGAAACAAATAAACACAGCTATAAAACTATGCTCACCAGATAAAATTAACGAGAAATTAGACAAAATAAGACAATACTTCATTAACATCAATATGTTTTCTCCACAAACCGTAGAAAACATTATACGCACACACCTAGACAAAAAGCAAAATCAGCATGACGTGATGTTTCGTTTTGTTTCATTTCGTTCGCGATTTAGACGCATGTCAGATCTGGCTTAATATTTTGCTAGTTGGCTTAAAACATTTCTGTTAAAAAAAAGAGAAAAACAAAAAAGTCCTTTTTCTTTAGAAAAATATATTATTCTAACGGTCTAGCCTTTTTTTCCACAAATCTTAATTTCCGACTTCGTAATGGCAACACTGATCTTAAGTCAGTGTATGATAATAGAACTGAAGTACTTGAACGAGTTTGCATTAAGAAGCTATTTTGTATCCGTGAAAATATGTTAGAAGTGCCAAAGATATAAATATGCATTTTTAGACAAATTAATTAGTTGTCACCCTTATAGTGGCTGAATATCAGTAATAAATCTGATATAAGTAAAAACCTTCCTAGGCCTAGGCCTAATATAAATCCATCGGAGTTATCGCTGTGTGCAAGCACTTCAACGCTGGATAATGCAAGAGACACCGAAACAAAAGAAAAGTATGATGAAAATTTTATTGAATATGGTTTACCTTGTGGGTTGTTTGTTGAATGTGGAACAGTGCTGAGTTACAGTCGTTTGTATCCAGCAAAGTTAATACGGCGTCTAGAAACCAAATACTCCGATTTAAGAAATCCAATTTCCGAATATTTCAAAAGAAAGTTTTTGCAATTAAATGCAAGGAAATATACGTTTCCTTTGTTTGTCTACCAAGACAACAAAGGTGCTCTTATTGTTAGTTACCGTATTGCAAAAGCAGGTGAAGGTCATACAGTTGCCAAAGAATTGATAAAACCATGCACAAAAGATTTGATAGAGTGCATGATTAATGGTTTGTTTCGGCTTATTTTGAATTTCGCGCAAAGTTAAACATGGGCTATCTACGCTAGCCGTTTATAATTTAGCAGTGTGAGACTAGAGAGAAGGCAGCTAGTTAACACCACCCCATGCCAACTTTTGGGCCACTCTTTTACCAACGAATAGTGGGATTGATAGTCACATTATAACGCCCCCACTACTGAAAGGGCGAGCATATTACGTGTGACGGAATTCAAAACTGCGACCCTTGGATTACGAGTCGAGTGCCTAAAACTTAACTTTAATGATAAATTTCTTGAAAACATTAACTCTGTGCCCCTTTCTGACAACTCGGTTTCTCGAAGAATCAAGGATATGTGATCAAATTGCTTAACGGAGTTAATAAGGCGAGTAAAAGCAAATTCACCTTTTTCGCTTCAGATGGAAGAATCAACAGATATCGCAAGTTATACGATGTTGCTTGTGCTTGTTCACTATACTTACGAAGCTAGTTTTGAAGAAGACATACTAATTTGCAAACCAAATTATTTAAACTGATCGATTTATTTATGGAAGAACATGAGATCCAATGGTAACTTTGCTCAAGTATTTGCACTGATGGAGCTGCAGCTATGACTGGACAATTTTCAGGCGCAGTGGTACTCATAAAAAAGAAACACCTGGGCATCGAGAGTATCCACTGCTGTCTTCATCGTCTTGCACTTGCAATAAAACGAATACCAGAAAACTTAAATAAGGTATTGGGTGATGCCATAAAAATAGTTAATTTTATAAAATCAAGATCACTCACTACGAGGATCTTCAGTTTACTTTGTAAGGATATGGGAATTTTGCATAAAGATTTGCTGCTTCATACTGAAGTCCGATTGCTTTCTCGGGGAAAAGTGCTTGCTCGGTTTTACAAACTGCATGAGCAGATAGGTTTCTTTTTATCTAAATGTCACTTTGAACTTGGATACACATTAAGGGACAAATGCTGGATACAGAAAGTGGCTTACCTTTCGGACGTATATTCCTATTTAAATGAAGTGAATGCTACAATGCAGGGTACAAGGATAACGTACTTCAAAGCTCAGAGTAAAAGAGAAGCGCTCCAAAGTAAGCAATAACTTGATGGCTTCGTAAATCTCAGTGGTTTTTATACTTATGCATGGAATTTCCTTAAGTGAAGATGCAAAAGTTTCAGTCTTGCATCACATATCCGATTTGTGTACTTCTCTTCTCATTTAGAAAAATTACTGTGGGTTCAAAATTTCTTTATTGACTTTGCAAACACCAGCGATTTGCGTTTGAAAGAGAAAAAAACAGCTTATAGAAATTTTAACTGATTACACCCTGAAAACAAAATTTCAGGAGGAAGAAATTACACAATTTTGTATTCAAATGGCCATGGAATACTTTGAAATAAGTAACAGAGCTTTGAAAATGTTGATGTGTTTTCCAACAACATATCTGTGTGAGCAAACATTCTCACTGTGTACAGCTACAAAGACCAAATTTAGATACAGGCTAAATATTGAAGATGATTTGCGCTTACAGGTAACAACCATAACTCTAAATATTGAACTACTTTGTGAACAAGAGCAAGCCCATCCGAGCCACTAATAAATAAATAAGTACACTGTACTTTCACTGACATAAATTTTGCAAGCAGAAATTTTTGAACAAGTAACTAGAAGTAATTTTTTTTTTTTAAATATTGATATTTTTAATAAATTTATATTCTAAAAGCTTGAAGTAAACTTTATCTAGTGCTAGTGACCGATTGTTTCTATTTTTAATGTATTCTTTTTATTAAGGCTCCGGCACTGGTACAGCAGTAAGTTTACTGATTTACACCGGTAAAATCAGCAGTACGATTCTCCTCGGTGGAATCAGCAGATAGCTCGATGTGGCCTTGCTATAATAAAACACACACACACACACATTAAGGCTCCGAAATGTTTTTTCTTTCTGATGTGAAGCTCCGCAGGTCTAAAAAGTTTGGGAACTCCTGCTTTAGAGTACTAAATATATCAGTATATTTACCAAACGTATTATTTTATATTCAGTAATAAAAATGTTTGTATTATGAAAAGTGAGAATAGAAGAGTAAAAGTATATTACTCGTTACCACACTTTTTTTCTAGCAATATTTTGTTCTTTTGATGGAGCCTCAACTAGCAAATGAACGAACAAGTAATTTGAACGATTAGATGTTTGGGATTAAAAAAATATTTATAGTGTACTTCATTCACAGACGTTACAAAAGTTTAAACATAATGATATGAAAATAATTTCTAAGAAAGGACATACAAAATTTCTCAAACATTTAGTACCATTCTGAAACTTTTTGTTTCTAATTATATCCAACACTCCCATACATTGCGCTGCCATCTTTTCTCCACACAGTGAAAGAATATGAGAATATGTAGTGACTGATAGTATATAGTATATAATAACCACTTTGACGCTATCTCATCTTCTTTAATAATTTAATTTCCATGTAAGATCTTCTTTGTCTTTGGTGTGAATAAATCAAAACTACAGAATTTACTGAACACTTCTTACTTTATATTCTGTATGTTTTGAAATTTGCTCAAACTTTCATGAGGGCTATCTATGCTATCCATGCCTAATTTAACACTGAGAGCTTAGAAGGGAGGCAGGTAGCATTCAACACCGACCACTAACTCTTGAGTTACTCTTTTAATACCGAATAGTGAAATTGTCGGTTACGTTAAAATATCTTCCACGCTGTCTTTTTGTGTTTCTTGAGGATAAAAATTAGGGGCCACGACTTTTCACTCGTTGTTCATCAAATGCCATCTGCACTATATATAATATGAGACTCACAATATTTATTTTATTCTTGTATTTCTTTATTGCCCTATTTGTTTTGACAGTCATAAGCCATTCACAAAAAGTGATTTGTGTCACTTACAATAAACAGTTGACAACTTACAAAGAGTAATGTTCCTATAACTTTCTGATCTCTTTTTTTCTGTTTAACCTTTTGCTCTTCTGTCTGTATTACGTTTTCTTCCAAGGGATAAATGTAACTGACTATTGAAAACTAAACACTTCCAATTCGTACGTCGTCTTAAATATTAAATGATAAGAATTCGCACAGGTATTTCTTAGCGCTTAAGGATTTGTGCCGGATTTTCATTTTTATTCCTAAAATCTAAATACTACAGGTGCATATTGTTATGTAATTATGTAATATTCGTAATATCTTAACAGGTCTAATGTTAATCGTGTATCTATTTGGTTACAAAGCTAGATTTTAATTAGGTAGCATGTTCACTCGTTATATAATTATGTATTAAAACTTTAAGTTACTAATATGTTTATTTTACATAAAATACCTCGTAAAAAGCAAATACCTTCTTTTACTCCCTTATATCAACATATGTAATGCTTTTGAAAGTATACACGTAAAAGTACGAAAAAGGGGAAAGGTTTTAGATTTAAAATATTAAGTTTACGTTCGTACAGTTCTCGTAAGAAAAGTATGTAACTCATGTATTCCAGATAGTACTGCTTTCAATTGCATCTAGCGCAGTTCACGCGTGAATCTTGTAAACAGGGTAATAACCTGATATGTATCTTCATTACTTTATGTATCTATTTAACTTTAGTAAATTCTACTCTTACGGTGGTTGGGGAGGATACTTTACCTTTCTCACATTGTACTATAATGTGATCCTTTCCTTTCTTTAAAGCTTTTTGTTTTTTAATGTGAACAAAGTCAGGTAGATACTTGGTGTATTTCCTTTAGATGTTAATTTTAACATAATTGCTGTGTTATATCTGTGAGTCTGTGTATATATTAAACATTTATTTTTCATGCTCAAAACTATATTTAATTTCCTTTTAATTACTGACTGTTTGTAGAAATATATTTTGTCACAACGTATCGCATTTTAGTAGACTGTTCTCTATTAGCAGTGTACTAAAAACTAAAACAAAATAAATTACTCTAAATAACTATTAGTTATTTACAGGGAGTGTCAAGTTTAAGCAAGAAAATGCAATACGTATAATACTGTTTATTGAATGACACTAGAATTACAGAAACTATGGCCACTTAGATCACAAAAACAGTTGTTTTAGAGTAAAAACTATTTCATTTTCTCGTCTCTGTATTATAGATTAATATATTAGATCACAGAAACGGTTGTGCTCAGTAGTAACTATTTCACTGTCACTTTTTTATATATAACTGATTAATCTTACGTATTAGCTAAATGGATAACAAAAGCTATTGCTGCCTATTTTTAATTATTTCACTGTTATGTTTATTTTTTAAAAAAAATATAAAAAATACAACAAACTAGATATGTTTTACTATTTTATTATTTATCTGAAATTAAAATTCCTAAACAATTTGAAGAATATTAAAGAGGAATATCATTTCTTCATGGCATAACGAAATTCCAAACTCTCATGGCAATGCCAGAGAGGGAGACATATGTGCTCAAAGCAGCTGGAGAGATAAACTTCCCACACTAATAATTAGAGCTACATGATCCATTGCTCCCCGCTAGTACAGTCAGGGATTTGATTCCCCTCGGTGGGCTCAGGAGATGACCTAATGTGACTTTGCTATAAGAAAACACACAGAAGATCTATTATGAGTTTCCTTTCAAGAGCGGTTTCTGTTCGTCAAGTTAGCTATGACCTGAAAACTTGCACATTTTAAAAGTTTTTTTTTTTTTTTTCACGTTCACTATAGCTTTTATATTCTGGTGTTATGGCTATCAAAAAGGCAATAGAAGTGGCAAGTATGGTATATCACATGTTAATACTCTCATACCTAAAAATAAAGACAATAGAAAGGTATGTCAATAATTACAGTACAATTTGTTAAAAAATATAGAAATGTAGAAATCAATATAGTTAATACATTTGAGGAAAGAACCCGAGTAAAAAACATTAAAAACTGAAAGCAGACTTAATACCACGAGGTTTCACTTCTTCAGTGAAGCTTTCTCTGTTTGTGGAATGTCTTTCACCAACAGGAAGATTCGCTGAAGAGGTGAAACGTCTTGGTATAGTATTTATTTTCATCTACCATTCAAAGATAAACTAAAGTTTTCAAAAATCAGTATATAAAATTCAATAAGTTAACAAATACCTAAGTAATCGTATGATTTAATGATATACCTTTTTGTATACAAGTATTCTATCGATCGTTATCATTATTTTCAAAATATTTTCTGTTAATGTAATTCAATAGAAACATACGCATACAGAATAGGTACCGCCTATTAGTTTAGTTACTACCGTCCACTTTAGCATGTAATAAACCCTCTTAAATCCATCAAGTTATTTTAGCTGAGAATACATATTGAATACATATTGACTTCTTCTCTCTCTCTCTCTGAATGTACATATCTATAGAAACTTAAAGTTCACGTCACTCAAATGTGACTTTAGTGTACCCTATTGCTATTGATTTCTGTATAGTTATTGTTAGATTATGTGTTTTTGATTGATTTCAAGACGTTTGCTCCATCTTGAGGACATTCCTGGTTATTAGGATTCGCTTCACAAAATTTTACTGCTCAGAGGTTGGAAGCATCAATGAATTAATAAGATTATGCTATAGAGAATTCAGATAGATAATTTATAGACTGTTATTTGATCAAAACACTGTGATTAGAAAAACGTTGAAAAAAAATAAAAATGCTCTCAAAATATAAATTCAATAATTAAGAAGTTCTTTTTTGAATAATCTTTGCCACGTGTTTTCAATCATAGTTAACAATATAAAGATTGTATTGAAAATATCCATCTGCTCCGCAATGTTTACGTACAAAGCACAAAACTAACTATACTTTTAAGATACGTCTAACGATTTTGTGACAAGTTTTCTACAATCTCAGTCGAGGTGTTTTTATTTTAACAGGTCTTGAGTATAACATTTATCTACAGAATAAATGAATAAGAAGTTTCGCTTGGTTACTGAAAATAATGTTGTTTTTAGTATTCTTCAAAAGTTGCTTAAATGTTTCGCGTTTAACTACATTTTATCGTCACATCCAAAAACTAACTTAATTTTAAGGCTTCACTTGAAATATATTTCACAACAGTTAGAAATAATTAATTTAAAACTGACAAATTGAACCGAAGCAATATTTTTATATATGATCAAACGTTTATTTCATTTTCAATTTGTTTCAAGTCTTGTCGTGGAATAAGTAAAACCATCTGGTCACAAAAAGTGCAAAATCCTTCAGCTATTAAGAACTTAAGTGTCACGAGGATTGTCAGCTTACTTTTTCACAACTTGTTGTTCATTCCATCAAGAAGTTTAAAATGTTATTTAAAAAATAGTTTTAACTAACAATCTTACTGACAGAATATTTCTTCCCTTTCATATCGGCTTGTTTATTTGCTTTTAATTTCCCAATCTTTTTTTCTTCTTGGGCCCGGCATAGGGGCGTTATAATGCGACGGGCAATCCCACTATTCGTTGGTAAAAGAGTAGTCCAAGAGTTGGCGGTGGATGGTGATGAGTAGCTGCCTTCCCTCTAGTCTTACACTGTTAAATTAGGGACGGCTAGCGCAGATAGCTCTCGAGTAGCTTTGCGCAAAATAAAAAAAACAAGCAAACAAAACAATTTTTTTCAAAACCGTGATTACATGTCGTTTTTTGTTCAACCTAACACATTTGTAGATTATAGAGAGATTCGCAAACTCCATAGCAGCTAAACAAGAAAGGTGACTGATCCTTACAATAATTCTCTAACCACTCAGTGCCAAAATAAGTTAATCCCTTTGGAACTGACGTAACTTTGGCTCTACTGATTCTTATCCCAAACTTCATAACACAAGTACTAAGTTAAATAAAGTTGTTTCTGTTTCATTTATAGATAAACATGACCTAATAGCTGAAACATTAGAACCATCAAATGGTCTGTGTAACTATATGCGTTTTTACTTTTCATATAGTCAAGTGGTTAGAGCGCTTGACTCGCAAACTGAGGGGTGTAGGATCGATTCTACATCCCACCAAACATGCTCGCCCTCTCATCTGTTGGGGGGGGGTATAAAGTGATGGTCAATCTTACTATTCGTTGGTAAAAGTGTAGCCCAAGAGTTGGCGGTGAGTGGTGAAAACTAGCTGCCTTCCCTCTATTATTTCAATACTAAATTAAAAGCGGCTTTTTCAGATAGCCTTCATATAGCTTGAGTGAAATTCAAAACAAAACGAATCACAAAATATGCCAGTTCATTCACTACATGGTTCAGAACACAAAAGTATGAAGGTGGAAAAACGTTTGATAAGCGTAAAAGTATTATTCATTCATAGTACTTTAACATATCTACTAAAGCTGAATGTTAAATACAGACCCTGCTTATTAACGGAAGAAAGCCGCAGATGATGAGGTCCTCACTGAGATACCTACAAAGCCACAGAAGGTTTTTTCTGCGTTAGTCTTCTTCGATGTTGAACTAATAGACTAGAGAACCCGTACAAAAGAATTGGGTTATTCTAATTGAAAAGTGGGATATGCTTGCCATTCTTGTTCTCCGCTAGGTCAGCGGATTTACAACATTAAAATTAGGAATTAGATTCCATTCGGCGAACACAGCAGATAGCCCGATGTAGCTTTGTTAAAAGATAGCATACATACACTGTCACTCTTATAAAGCACATGGGGCCTTAATGCGTGAAGCGCATGTTTGTGACAGAGGAATCTAAGATTCTGATAGTAATAAGCCGGTACGCTAATTGATAGGCCAACATCAGTGATACATTAGTTTCAATGTGCAGTTTGAAATATTTCAGTTAAATCTCTTACTTATTTTATCAATAAGTTTCTAAATTTTCACCGAAAACAGCTGTAAAAAGGCGTTTTTATCTTTTCCAGTCGTCAGTATGAAGAAGAAAATAGTCAAAATGCCTATTTTTGTAGGACCTATACCAAATGTTACAATTGCATTAGGAAGAGATGCAAATTTCCCGTGTTTAGTAAATGAACTGGGAGCTTACAGAGTAAGTATAACTATATTTTCAATTAAAGGTCTCTTTCAGTTTGGTATATAGTTCAATCTTTTCAACCTTTAATAAAAAAGATATATTATAATAATCAACATTAATGTGAATTATGTTTTTAATTTATATTTGTGTATACGTGCCTTAGCTATTTGCATTAGTTTTTTCTAAGTATTTCAGGGCTTTATTTTCTATGTACGTTAATTTAACCAAATAATAAAATTACAGGCAGCTTGGATTCGAGTGGAGACGAAGGCAATACTTACAATTCATCAGCACGTGATTACAAGAAACTACAGAATCAACCTCAGTCACAGTGACAACAGAAACTTTATTTTGCACATCAGAGATGTGAAACAGTCAGATCGTGGTGGCTATATGTGTCAGCTCAACACGGTGCCCATGATAAGTCAAGTGGGATACCTAGACGTCCTAGGTTAGTGTAGTAATAGATAAACAAAGTGTGTTTTACTTATTCTGATAATCTAAGGACATACTTATGATGCCCTTGCTGATTCACCAGGAGAATACTCTTGAGTATTTCCTAGAATATATCAAGATGTAATAACAATGCAAAACACAAGTGAAATTATACGGATATTTTAGGTGATAAGTCAGAGATTCTATGTTAGTTTAATGAACAAAACGACACATTAATGCATTTGGTTAGCTAAACAAATTAAGGTGTTATATATTAAATTCCAATAGATTTATTAGTTTTCACGAACCAAAATTATCCATGTCCTATATGATAAGCGAAATGCGGTAATGCAACAGTTTTAAAAGTGCTATTTTATTAGGGTATGTGCAGGTGTTTAGCTTAGATTTCAGCTATTGATCATTATTTTAAATGTTCAAATATACCTTAATAAAAATATTCTGTAAAGACTTAAGTGACCTGAATAGATAAGGTAGGATTATTGTTAACAGACCAGGTGTTGCATGGTAGTTAGGACGCTCGATCTGCAATCTGTGAGTTGCGGGTTCAAATCCTTGTCACCGAACACGCTCGCTCTTTCAGCCGTTGGGTGTTATAATGTGTACGGCCAATCCCATTTTTCGTTGGTTAAAAGACGTCCAAGAGTTTGCTGCGGGTATTGTTGACTAGCTGTCTTACTTCCAGTATATCACATATAAATTAGTAACAGTTAACACAGGTAGCTCTTGAGTAACTTTGTGCGAAATTCTCCAAATGTGAAAACAAAATTACTCTCAACTATGAGTGACAGAGATACGATATTAAAATGTTTATGACAAATATGACAATGACAGATTAAAATGACAATGAGAGATATCAGAGAAGTGTAGTAAACTATATACAAATATCAGGTTAGGGATTCAGTGAATTTCCTACAACCATATATTAGTTATTGATCTATATCATTTTTACTAGTCAGTTATTAACAACTTCCAAATGAGTGATTTTGATGAAGTGATCTCAAATAGTAGATGGCAAAGTGTGTTTTATTATCTGGTCTATAACTCTTATGAGTCACCATGACTCCAAAGTACGAAACATGATTTTATGATAATGAAGACGCTAGTCCCAAGGCAACGCCTGCTCATCTTTCTAGTATTTGTGAATGAACATTTACACGTTTACGTAGAATAACTTAAAAACAAACTTTATTTAGAACTTTTTTATTATATTGGGCTTTTTGGTTTCTAGAAAGGCAAGTCTGCTCTATGAAGTTTAGTTACCTGACAAATAGCGGGTCTTGTAAGTTCAACCTTCCTTTTGATTTAACTAGGGTTTCAGTGGCAACTGTGTACTGTGTAGTTCATGTTCTGGAAAGAAATATATATATATATATATATAACTTGGAGAATTTAAACCAAATTTATCTTATTTTTTTAAATTCAAACAATTGTGTCTGTTCTGAAACACAAGTTTTAAAATGATCTATTCATACTAATTAACAGAACTAAATTACAATATGACGGAAACAAGCACACGTTAGAAAAACTAGCATGCTTCATGATTTTTTTCATAATCATATAACCTTTGCTTCAAACTTTAAACCTTTACTAAGATGATTGTATGATACTATTTGTGTTCTTACAGTTTCAAATATCCGGTCTATACTGTCAATTTTTTTTTTTGCAAGTAAGAATATTTAATTTTCTTCCATTCTTTGGAATCATTTTGAAAAACCTATTACATAGAAGAGTACTTTATGCAATAGTGAGAAAGTTCGACAGTTCTTAAGGATGATCGAGGTGAGGGGAGGCAGTCAGACTTCACCTGAAATAGTATTGCAAGCAAAATACTTAGGAACTCTCTTTATTATAATTTTATATATTTTAGATAAGAGACTTTCTCTTTGTACATGTAAGTTAAGAACTTGTCCAAGAGCATTAAATAATAATGTCTTGAATCGTTTTTACCATACATATCCTAAGTCTCAAGATAAAAATTTTACTCAAGAAAATGGGCTAAAGCTTTTAAGTTACTTGTAATATATTTCTCCTGATATAAAAATGACCTATCAGTCGATTATAAAATGTGGAATAGATTGGAATAATAAAGAACTTCTGAGCATTGCGCTCTTGTGCTTAGATTAATTGATCGTTGAGAGCCGGCTGTCACAGTACCTTAATCTGTTTTGTCAAAACGCTCGTTTCTAACTGAAAACTTTGCCTTATACACATTACCAATGCAGCCATTTATTTCTGTAAGTTTATCATAATTAAGGATGATGTGATCATTTGTAGATATGTCTAACTAAGTAATTACTGACATGGCTTGATTTGCAAAAGTTATAATGAAACAAATTAACCTGTTGTTATTCATGTAAATAACTGTTCTTATTTGTTTTTCAAAGGTGAATGCATATGTTCCTTCTATTTGCATGTTTTGTTATAGGACATTCACAACGTTCAGGTCATTCAAGATGTCACGACATTCGTTAAAGAATGATGACTTTCGGTTTTTTCGGAGTTCAGTTGGTTTCCTTTTTCCTGTTTTAATTGTTTAAAAGATGGGTAGAAATAAAACTTCCGTCAACTCAGTGATGCGATGCTCTAAATTTTGTCACAGTTTATTGAATCGAATTAGTAAATAGCGAAAATAAATACAATATTCGTATTCTTGTGATATTCAAGAAAGCACATATAAACTTTTGTCATTACTATAATACACTAACTGTTCACCTAATAGTTATTTTCTAAAATTCATGTAAAGATTACTGTTGAAAAACATGTTTGGGGTGACGGGGATTCAAACTCGCACCCTTCGGATAACGAGTCGAGCGCTCTAACCACCTGACCGTGTTAGACCTGGTGGAAAACAATTGTTTCTCTAACTGGTCTCGATTTTCCTTAAACAGCATGCTGAAGAACAAGTCGTTTCTCTACCTAACTGTTCATGTTAGAAAAGTTATCACTAGTTGATGTGGTTTTTCAATGAACAGCCTACTGTAAAACAAGTTATTTCTTTAGCTAAACATTCAGATAAGGAAATTGAAATAAGTCATGGCTAGTTTCCCTTTGAAAATATTTTCAAGAAAATTGGTAAATATAATATTACTCTAACAAAGCAAACATTAAGTATAAATTTTAATTTATAAATAGTTCCTCCAGACATTATTGTTGATGAAAGCACTTCAGACATCATCACCAAGGAAGGGACAAATGTCACGTTAAAATGCAGAGCCAAAGGCTACCCAGAACCTAGTATCTCATGGCGACGTGAGAATGATGAACCAATACCATTAATTCTGGGTATTGGCAAGAAACTGATAAGTAAGTTTATATCGGAAATATTTTATTGTGCCTGTTTCAGGTTTCAGAATTTTTGAAAACTTGGTTAATTCACAGAGATCCTGAAAAGGTTATCTGTAAGGTATTTTTAATGTATAAATATAAAGGGCAAGGAACATTACGTGCTAAAGTATATTTAAAACCTTTCCTCGTTGTCATAATATAAATAGTTACTGTTTTGTGTTAAATTCTCTACTCTGAATATGGTATAAAGAAATACTTTATAAGCACTAAAAACCATATTAAGAGAGATTGATAGTAGAACTTTATCACAGAAGTCAGCTGCCACCCTATACGACATAGGCATGATATTTCAGGGAAAAAGTAAAGTTAGAGAGAAAGCTAGGACTAAGACAAGTTATCTTTTTTTCTTTCTTTCAGTATCACAAGAAATTGTGTTTTCAATTAATGTAACTTTACATAGTATAAACAAAAGTCTTTCTTAACCGATCGAATTCAAACCTGGTTGTTATAGTAAATATATAATTAGGTCTTCCTAGAGATTATAATTTTTATTTATATTTCTAATTAGGTTCGTCATATGAAGGAGAAAATTTAAATATTACAAGGGTAACACGCGTTCACATGGGAGCTTACCTCTGTATAGCTTCAAACGGAGTACCACCTTCCGTTAGTAGAAGAGTTCTGCTTTACGTTCAATGTAAGTGTTATAGACATTTATATCACATAAAGCTATCTTTTTAATTCTGCTTAAAATTAGTTCTACAGTTTATTCAAAATTTTAAACACAAAAACTGTCAGATGTTTCAATAGTCAATTTTGTAAAAAATTGTGACAGTGATGATGATTTTCTGTCACTGTTCTTAATACATGGAAATGACGAACATAGTGTGGTTGAAATACTATTATACACTCTACTTGTTAAAACCTAAACGTCGTCTTCTCATGAGGCTGAAGAGGACGCACGAATGTATCGAAACTAGTTTCTCTGATATCAGACCTCTGACAGTTACTTATGTTTACCGTGGTTTTTTCACTAATTACTTTATATGATATTTTGTTACTTATTATTACTATCTCTATATTTCTCTCAACTATGCCAATGAAATCTTGCATTTATACAATTTGCCCAGTATCTTGGTCACTGTACAATAAATATGTTTATTCATTTAAACACAACCTACTGAATATGTTATCTACATTGTGCCCACAGAAGGAATAAATACTTAATTGTAGCATCATAAATACTTTAAGTTTCCGTTGAGCCACCTGTTGAATAAATATGACAGGATATTTTCTTTGTTTTTAAACAGAGTTAGACAATAGGCTACCTGTAATACCCTCATCAAAGATCGAACACTGAGCAATCACGGGGCTTTACTGTACATGATATTATTTTCTTTTACCATTTAGTTTATATATGAACTTTTAGTTAGATTAAAACACTAACTTGTCTTCTACATAATCATTTGTATCATAAGTATATATATATATTATATATATATGGGTATAAGATGAAACTGACACCAATTTCCCTGGCAGTAACGTACAGATACTATTAACGAAACAGAACATTATGTCAATTCATGATCACATAAGAATGTACTCTCGTAACCTACTTTCTGAATAAATACCCTGCCACAAGCTTCACTAAGAGCTAGTCAGTCACGAGAGAGTCACTGAAAGGTACAGTCACTGCTGTTTATTACTCGATATTGTTATCGATAGTGAACAGCATTGTTTGAATATTTTATTTGCTATATTCCTTTTTTTAATTAGGTTTTTATATCTGGTTATTTTTCCTGATTTCAGTTTTATTCATATATTAACACGCCTCTCGGGAGTCAAGAGGTATCTTTACACTACAATTGTTGAATATTAAAAGTAAGTTGAATCTGAAAACTTCCAAGAAGGATATTTTTGGATATATTTTTTCAAGACAATTTTTTGTTTGTTCATTGATAAATTTTTAAGTGAAATAAGCATTCTCAACTTTCCATACTAGCTAGTACTAAGGTCTACTCAATAGAAGTAAATTCAGTATATATCAAAAAAGCCACATTCTCAATATCATTAATTAAGCAATTTCCAACCTCATAACGCTTTTAGCACCTATTTGTGCTTATATTTCGACTGAGATGTGAGCAGTTTCACCTGCGATTTGCTAGGAAGATCGAAACATCACTATGACCAGCAGACAGAAACACTTTGAAATCAGCTACAGGTAAAATATTATACTTGGACTGCTGCACAGTACCTACCAAGATAGTTCTAAACTTTTACTAGATACCTCTGTGTATCATTTGGAGACATCCATCCTTCTTATGCTATGCCGTTATTAAGGTTGTGATGCGATGATAGACTTGCACCATAACTGAATTTATTAAGAAATACGTATATATCATTGAACATGTGTCATATTTGTACTTAAGCTCGAAATGTATTGTATTTACTAGTTAATTCGACAATATTAGCTCCGAGGCTTACTGAACAACTTTGAATAAGTCACAGCATGTAAAATACAAAGTGTGATATCAAGGTAAAACAAAGAAAGTTAACGAGAGTTAGTTATCATCATTGGTACGACATGATGATAGCAGTATCATGTATATAGTGATATTCTAGTTTTTGAACTACCTTCGACACAGAGACACTATTTTTATATTAAATATCGTCTCTTCAGCCCTAAGTTACGTGGATTAAATATATTGCATTAAAATGTGGTTTTTCAAAACATTCTACAGTTCCTCCTGTTTTATGGGTTCCTAACCAGTTGGTTGGTGCACACGTTGGAGAAACAGCTTCCTTTGATTGCCACAGTGAAGCCTATCCAGTTTCTATAAACTTTTGGAAGAAAGCAGGAAGCGAAGTGATTCTGTCTAACAAAAAGTTTGATGTTTCATTAAAGGAAAAGTCTTACAAAGTTCATATGAGATTATCCATAAGAAATTTAGAAAAAAAAGATTTTGGAACTTACAGTTGTTTTGCCAAAAATTCACTGGGATCCACGCAGGGTTCGATTCGGCTTTATGGTAAGTGTTATAATTGAAGATCCAATATTACCTAATATTTAGTGGTTTAGATGTTCATTGAAAGAATTAGAGAAAAGAAAAAAAAAACATTAAAAACTTGAGATGCCATTCTAGAATATATTGCAACATATTTTTTACAGTTCTCGTTTGAAACCTGTTTTTCTGCCTATTTTCTGCTAAGAAACATTTCGGTATCCACCATGAACTAAGCCTTTTCATGACACCATTCTTACTTACTTCTTTCAGTAGGAAACAAACATCCGAGCTTTTGTGAGATTCTTCAATGACTACATTATATGTTGATAAAAGCGCATTTAATAATTTTATATTGATATTTTTGGCCCAAAACATGCTCGCCCTTGGAGACGTTATAATGTGCGGTGGTAAAAGAGTAGCCCAAGAATTGGTGGTGGATGGTGATGCCTTCTCTCTAGTCTAACACTGCTAAATTAGGGACGGCTAGCGCAGAAAGCTCTTGTGTAGCTTTGCACAAAATTTTAAACAAACAAGTTTTGTATATAATCTGTTATGAATTTGCAAAGTTGTAAGCGAAGATAATAACTAAATATTTATTGATGACACGTACGAGATCTATACTAAAATACGTTTGTTTATTTTTTATATTAACTTCAAGGGGGTATTTATAGCATACGAAAAGGTGTAACGTATTCGTTTGCCTGCTGAGCGTTCAATAGCTTTAACATCTTGTATAATGCATTTATAAATTTGCAGAAAAATCTGTAACATACTAAATGGTGTAACGCATTCATTGTTGGTACTTATCAGAGATACCATTGCCTACATCAATCTCCAATAATGAAGCAGGAAACTTCAAGCAGATGAATGGTGGTGAGTTGCAATTTTTATATATTTTTATATCCACCTAAATAATTTGAATTATTTGCTCTAAATTTAAAACAAATTTAAGAGATATCTTAAACATTTTACTGTTAATATGAGTATATTAACCTCTGATGAAAGTAGACTGAATGGAACTTGAATGTAATGTTAATACGTTTTTGAAAGATTTGTTGTACTTCCTTAATTAATAAAACTATAAGTTTTCAATCAAACTGTGACTAATACTGTTTGGTGAAATTTGAAGTTTTAATAGATTTCAATCATCGAGTCACTCAGTGGCTTAGCGGTACGTGTGCAGACTTATAAACCCGGGTTTCGATACTATTGAACAGAGCACAGACACCCTATTTTATAGCTTTCTATTTAACGACAAATCATAATATTAAAGAAACCTTGTCAACAACAAAAAGTTCAGTTGTTTGCATTGGGGATCAAAACTCTGGATAAGATAACTAATTGTCAGGTTTTAAATCTGAATAATGTAACAAGTTGTTGTGTTTTTAATGTTTATAATAGGATTTAAAATCTGGATTAGGTAACTAGTTGTTGTGTTTTTAATTATCATAATGGGGTTTAAAATCTGGAAAATATAACTAACTGTTGTGATTTTAATATCCAAATTGGGGGTTTAAAATTTGGATAAGTTAATTAGTTTTCGTGTTTTTCTTAATGGGAAAACACTATATTCCATTGATATAATCCGGAAAATTCGAGACTTTACCAAGGACGCTTAATCGTCTGTTTATTTTCATATATGAATCGTGTACTTCAAAAGGTGTTCGCAATCTTTACACTTTTAGAATGTTCCCAGCTTTCACGTGCTGCCTCATACAGCCCCTTCTTTCTTGTTCTCACTGACTTTACACTTGTAGAATTAGCAAAATAGTAAGCTGGTTTGTAGAATGAAGAATATGTCTCTTTTTGTTTTATGCATAGACAGTGTGTGTATGTTATCTTATAGCAAAGTTACATTGGGCTATCTGCTGAGCCAATCGAATGGAATCGAACCCCTGGTTTACATAAATAGTATTTTTACACAGGATTTATGAAAACAGAAACAAAATATTTCATAAGAAAACGAAAATTAGAAAAGCTATACAGAACTTCAGTTTTCTATCATACACGGCCTCAATGAAAAATGTCTCCTGCATTTGAAAATGTATTCCTTGTTTTACGTTTTGACTCGAGCTCCAAAAGAAACAGTCAATGCATAAGTGTGAAAAATTGTATGGCCATATAGGCAGTTTCTCTATTACATTAGAGTCAAAACTACTTTTGTAAAAAGAAAGTTTGAAAAGTTTCCAGACATTCTTGTGTGTGTGTGTTTTTCAAGTGTTGTATACTCTTCGATGATGTAACAGTACAGTTTAAAATAAATAAAACAAGCTTTAAAGTAGTAACTGTATTGTATTTTTTCCTAGGTATTACTGCAATATAATATTTAATTTTTGTTGTTAATATATATCGTAATGCAGCTAATTTCTACACTTCTCGAATTATTATTATTTTTATTTACAGAGTTCGTTATCAAATGCTTACCCTGCTTCATGACAAAGAAAGTTGAATTTCGGTTAATAGAAACAATACAATTTTGCTTCTTACAGATTTCCTAAAGCACCAGAGCCGCGGATCTGCGAAAACTTCCAGGGGAATCGGTTTGGAAAGGGATCTACCCTCTGTAGAAGGTAACATCTGAATAATTATCAGTTCTTTTAAAAAAATGAAATACGTCCATAATTAATTATATCATATGTCTTCTTTGTCGGTCTTTTAATATGGCTTTTAATAATCCGAATACATACTGGATATTTGAACAACTACATTTTACATTCATACAGTCCAAAACTTACGCCAGAGTAAAAAGCATTTTCTTATGATCAAAATGGTTTTCATAGGATTTCACAGAATAAAACTTAAAAGCAAAAATCACAGCTGTCTCCTTTGTTAAGATCGTCGCGTAATAGTGAAGAAACTAACCCTAATACTACAACAAAAAGTACACTAAATTTTTCGGTAATAAATGTTTTGATATTGTTGTAAAATATATGTTATTTAGAGTGAACCAAATAAATACTATAAATAAAATTGAACAAAAACTAAAAGCTGTCCAATACAAATCGAAGTTTTTTTTGTTTGTTTTGAAATTTCGCACAAAGCTACTCGAGGGCTATCTGTGCTAGCCGTCCCTAATTTTACAGTGTAAGACTAGAGGGAAGGCAGCTAGTCATCACTACCCACCGCCAACTCTTGGGCTACTCTTTTACCAACGAATAGTGGGATTGACCGTCACATTATAACGCCCCCACGGCTGAAAGGGCGAGCATGTTTGGCGCGACGCGGGCGCGAACCCGCGAATTACGAGTCGCACGCCTTACGCGCTAGGCCATGCCAGGCCTTTATAAATCGACGTACTGGAGCATAATAATCTTAATGTAATTATTTGTACCTAATTAATAACTGTATTTATTCTTTAGCTAATTTCCTTTAATAAAATACGTTGAAACCATTTCAGTTTAATCTTTTCCAAAATAAAGGTGAGTAGCAGATAACTATCTGAATACGCATGTAAAACCCCTTTTAATGTTAAAAGATATATCTACTCACTACTCGTTAGCAGTAAAGCTTTAGAATAAAGCTAAAGTTAAACATACATCTAATGGCTATTTGTAGTAGTAAACTCAACAATAAAGTTAGATATTGTAGCAGAAAATGTTTAACATAAAGTTAAAGTTAAAACTTTAAAGTTTAATGCTAACTATTTTTAGCAGTAACGTTCTAAAATAAAGTTAAAGCTATATCAATAAAGCTCTAGAATAAACTCAAAATTAAACTTATATCTATTAACTGTTTGAAAAAGTAAAACTCTAGAATAAAGTTAACGTTGAAGGTAAACGTTATTTGACTTTTTGTAACAATAAAGTTCTATTGTCACATAAACAAAAAAAATTATTAAAATTATTCTTGTGAATGTATTGCAGATTTTTTTAATATAAAAGAAAGTTACAGATTTTCTTGTACTGTCGTAATATCTATTCTAGCACATGAAAATAAAAGCAAAATAAGATAAAGTGGAATTTCGGTCCGAAAAAATTAGGTTTCACGTCTATTTCCAGCTTAACGTACAAAATGAGAAGAAACATTTTAGGCTGATCTGTTGAGTTGACTCCCGTATTAGAAGTTTTACTGTATACATACTAAATTAATTTAAAAACAGTTTAACAGTTACAGCATTTGAAGACTGATTTCACTGTTAAGGTGGTACTCAATCCAGATTTTGTATAATGACAATATTAAAGTGGTACTCTACCCAGAGTTTCTATAATGACGATATTAGATAAATACAGACGAGTATAAAATTTAGGTTACAAATATGGCATAAAGTCGCCCCTTTTCGAAATATATGTAGCTTTTATAAAATATTTACTATGTTAATATGTTACAAATACCTGAAGATTTCTATGAAACAGCTATAAAACAATACTGTGTGTGCACATGCACACACGGTATCATTGTAATATTAAGAAGGACAAATATCACCATTTTTTATAGTATTTTAAAATTCCTGGAGCAGTAAACAGTGTAGAAATACAATTCGTACCTTCATATTTTACTTTCCACAACTTGTGTTATCATGCAGAAAACCGACAGTTTTATAACATTTATTAGGACAACTATAGCGCCACCTTAAAATTATAACGCTGTTGAAGGGCAGAAAGCTGTATACGTTAATACGAGCGTTATTGTAAATATCCATTATTGTTTGTCTGGTTATTTGTGACGCGTCAAAGATTTTATGGATAAAACTAACCTAACATAAAACACGGTGTCGTTAAACGAAAAATGCAACACCTAGCTGTAACGACAATTATCGAATGCTACAACGGTGACCTCAAAGCAAATATCTTGATGAAGAACATGTAAAACTATAGGATAAAAATACAGCTATGACTGAGGCTTTTTAAGAACTCATTGGTATGTAAGTCTCCTAAACAACGTAGGGGATGATCATAAAACTGTAATTTATAGCAAACTGCGTTATGAAAATTTCTGAAGATGTAAAAATGTAAACGTTTCACGAAGTTCCTTGGCCACTGCTTAAACTTTCAAATTATTTATAAGTTATGGCTAATTTGATGTAACTTCATTAAACATATCAAAAGTTCTAAAATGCTTTGAAGAAAGCAAATAATTGAATCATAATAAGAAACAATTATGTAAGTATTTTTAACTATTCTTTGCAACCTTTCTAGGTAATTGTAAGATTCTTTTTCTTATATTTATTATTTATATCATAGTTTTGACCTCACCCTCAATAATATTGCTTTGTTTTCAGCCACAATCAGGAACTCAGCAGAAACCCGAAGAAACATGACTAGTTTATTAATCATTTCCTTTATCATTATGGACCTCTGTATTTGAATTATCTAAAAACTCCTAGGGTTGAGTGAGAGATTATCTTTAGATACACCTAAAGTTTTCACGTTTATTGTCATACATACTTAATAAAATAAGTATTAAACCAAATGTAAAGGGCAATGCACAAATCCCCGAGAAACAAATGAAACATAATATACATGATATTCTAAAACACTCAGAAACATATGTTTTTACTGAATTACCACTACAAAAAAGACGGATTTGAAGGAGTAACAGAAAATATCAAACAGAACGTCAAACCAAAACACGTAACAACCAGAATTACAAAATAACAATTTCTAAATGAGAGGATATGCTACAAATTATTTAAGTGTGAAATAATATATAGAATGGGTTTATTTACTCTCAAGTGAGGAATTACCTGAATAAAGCGTTATTGTGCTGATATTTCATTATTCACTTTATCTCAAATAAAATATTTTTCGTGTGTTTTTAAATGATTTTACTGTAGACGAACATTAGCGACAAATACATGTATTTATGTATGAAACGTCAATTCCGAATAAGGATGATAATAACAATAAATCCAATGTACCTAAGTGACTCTTGGTGATGATTTATTAATCGATCATACCACTGGTGCACACATAAAAGAAATAGGTTTCTTTCATTAAATAGAACAAGTATTGTGTATTAGTATAAAAATGATTGAAACCATCCTTACTTTCCACACTTTACTGTTAGGCAATAAATAGTTTCTGAAATGTTCTGGCTTACTAAAAACTTACTACCTCTAGACATTATAACAACGATACCTGTCAGTCACAACTGTGATACAGTGTGTGCAGTGTGTATGTATTCGTTTTTGTTCAAAACTACAAAATAGGCTGTTTGCGCTTCATCCATCACGGAGAATCCAACCCAGAATTTTAGCGTCGTAAGTTCATAACAGTTATGAAATACAATTAAAAATAGTAACTGATAAACATGTATAACATAGAGAAGCAAAATATATTTTAAAACACTACAAAAGGCATGAAAATATCACAGTTTAGCGAAAGTTTAAATTACTTGTTTTGACGAATTAATATTTACTAAGATTTTACTGAATAAAAATAGTAACGTTTCTTATGAGTATTTTCTGATACGTTTTTACCAGTAAAATAATCGTTTTAGATAAATTGAACTTATACATATGAATATTTAGAATGAACTTTCCTAATAAATATTATTTTAGTTGAACGTTCTAATATTGCCAGTACTTTATGAGTACCCCAAAGTAATAATTAGGTATAATATTTAAAAAAATTAAACACTTAGTATGTTACTTTAGAATTGTAGTAAGCAGATTTTTAAAGATTAATCAAGCCTAAATTATATTTAGAAAATCAATATGCTTTGCTTTTTGGGAATTCGGATGTCATGTATGACATTAAGAGAGTAGAAGAACTGTAAGAAAATCAAAAGATATTTAATTTTTTTCTAAGAAATATTAACATTCGACGTAAATCACAGAAGTTAAATGGTTTGTAATGTTCGAAATCTATAAATGTTTGTCGTCAAATATTTGTAGTTTTCCGATGAATAAGCGTTTATCACAATTATAGCTTCCGAAGTTTATAATATGCTGACTGTAGCGACCAAACGATAATAACTTTCCTTTGATGTGTCGTTTTACAAACTTTTAGGATGACGTTTTTGGAATTTCGGTTGGCTGTTGTTTCATTATTTACTTTGTTTCAATACGTTAGTGCTTTCGTGAAACATATATCGTTGAATCTTATACTCATAAATCTTCTGCAAATTTAGTGAACAGGCAAGATGGCGCAATACACGTTTAATGATATAAGTTACGTGCGTTTCTAAATATATATTAAACTGAAACAAATACATCTTACAAACAACTTCATCCGATATTTATAAACGTTATATTAATTAACTTAGTGCAAACAACAACATTTGTTTCAGTTGTTTTTCTATATGAAGCATTTCTGAATATTAAGAAATTTACATATTCAAAGTTCATGAACTGGGTAAAAAGCCATTAATTGGACGCTTAGAAAAAAATTTAGAAAAATACTTCTGCAGCAGGACAAATGCTATCAAGAAAGTGTGGTTAATGTGAAGGAGTCGAGACTTGGTCTAGTATTGATTACATCAAGAAAGTGTGGTTAATGTGAAGGAGTCGAGACTTGGTCTAGTATTGATTACAGAAAAATGTAAATCAGTACAAGTGAATAGACTACTGGTTCATCGACTTCAGCTAAAACAAATTGCGAAGGAGTTCTGGTTTTGGTTCTGGATAGCCCCAGAAATATACAGAAATTGTCCAATGAAGCGTTAAACCCACTTAAGGAAAGATGTGAATATTATTTGCACACCTGCAAGAATATTAAAGGACTTCATTTAAAAACTCATGTCTAGAGCTGAAGCATTTGTTCTTTAAAACCGAAGAAAAGTATTCTAAAAATGCTGTCAATCAGATGTTAAAACTCTAAAACCTGTAACAAAACCAAAATGTCATCTCAACTTTGATGTAAGTAATGAATGCTATTTCTCGTGATCATTTTGTTGCATTTAAAAAAAAACCTTTCTATAGTCAATTTGAGTGTGTTGATGTCAAATCTGAAGTCGGTTTTTGTGTGCAAGCTACAGATTTTATGCAATTTGACATTTTTATTTATTTTTTAATTTTTCGTTATCATAGGAAATTATAGGAATAGCTTATCAATTTTTTATGTATTTTATTCAGGTAGGAATTTGCGTTTGTAACTTTTGCGTTTGTACACTTCATCTGGACAATCTCGTTTAATGCTCCAGCAGTAGTCAGCCATCATACTTTTGTTCCAGCGCCCTTGGTAGCGTTCTTCCATGACCTTTAGGTCTTGGTGGAATCGTTCTCCTTGTTCGTCACTCACAGCCCCCAGGTTGTCAGGGAACTTATCAAGGTGGCTGTTCAAAAAATGAAGCTTGATGCTCATGTTGCACCCGAGATCACGAAAAGCGAGGAGCATTCTGTTCACAAGTTCACTGTAGCTCTCCGCCTTATTGTTTCCAAGGAAGTTCTGAACGACTGCCACAAAGGATAACCATGCTGCCTTTTCTAAAGCGGTCATCTTAGCAACAAACTGATCATCACGAATTAGGGTTCGAATTTGTGGGCCATCAAACACGCCTGCTTTGATCTTCTCAAATGATAACCCTGGTAAAGCTGTGATGATGTGTTGGAAACATTCACCTTCGGTTTCCAGTGCCTTGACAAATTGCTTCATCAAACCTAATTTGATGTGAAGAGGAGGAAAGATGATCTTATCTCTGCTTACAATTGGGTCTTGTATGATATTTGGCATGCCTGCTTCAAGGGTGTCACGAATAGGCCAGTCATTCTGGACCCAATGTCTGTCTCGTGCTCGGCTGTCCCACATACAGAGGAAACATGGAAACTTGGTGAAACCTTTCTGTTGTCCAAGAAGAAAGTTGACCATCTT
This sequence comes from Tachypleus tridentatus, assembly GCF_004210375.1. Classification (NCBI taxonomy): domain Eukaryota; kingdom Metazoa; phylum Arthropoda; class Merostomata; order Xiphosura; family Limulidae; genus Tachypleus; species Tachypleus tridentatus. The sequence continues at coordinate 98,928,503 of NC_134825.1, read as the reverse complement.
TAAGTCTACACAAATGATCCAATTGTGCTCATGATATTTTAATAAGTTTATGACCATTCTCATATCATCATAGTCTTCCCGCAAATGCACTGAGTGACCGACAGGTACTGCTCCATAAACATTCCCATTATGTAAAAGAACACACTTTAGACTGCGTTTTGAACTGTATAAAAAAGAGTCTCCATTCAGCAGGACTATAGTAAGGTACACCCAGTTCTTTGAGAAACCCTTGGATGTCATGGCAGTAAACAAACTGTCTGTCTTCTGAAAAGGTCACAAAAAGCTGGTCACGCTTTCTGAAATATGATACTTTAACAGAGTGATCAACAAGATTTCTGCCTTGTAATCTTGATGCCAAAAGCTCTGCTGCTTTCTTTGAAAGACCTAAATCCCGCACTAAATCATTCAGTTCAGCCTGGGGAAGAGGCTTGGGGACGGGGAAAGGTTCAGTGTCTGAAGAACAGTTCTCCGATTGTGTACACTTTTCTGACAATTCACTGTCACAACTGTCTTGTTCGCTTGTATCATGTCCAATGTCTTTATCGTCCAATGAAGGCAAGCCTTTGAAAACTGGAACAGGAACTTCTTCAGAGTGCGGAGCAGGCCGAATAGCTGAGGGAATGTTCGGATACGTAATCTTATGTCGGTTTTTCTTCCCAACACCCGTTGTGTTTACTATGCAGAAATAACAGTCAGTTACATGGTTGGTGGGTTCGCGCCAAATCATTGGAACACCAAAAGGCAGACCATTGCGTTTTCCTTTGGTCCAGTCTCGAAGCATTTCCTCACAGTTGTGGCACACAACATGAGGAGCCCATTGCTTGTCTTGATCACCAAGATGAACTTCAAAATATGCCTTGTAGGCACGCTTGACGAACGAGGATATGTTACGTCTCTGACGATTGAGTGTGTAGCATCCACATATGTAGCAGAAGGCATCAGGCTTGTTTCTGCAATGATATCTATTTTTGGAAGCCATGTTTGATCTAAACCAAAAGAAGAATGATCAAAATATTAGAAGCTATCTATATATATGGACGTGAAAATGCTTATACATGGTTTACGCAAGTTCACATTTGTACAATTTTATTAACCTCAAATTGCATACAAACTAGAGCTTGTAGAGAAAAACTAAATTCAGATTTGAAATAAGCGCCTAAAACTCCTTTAGAATCAGTTAAAATATCCAATGCAACTCAAAGTTACTGAAAAAGTGTTCCCCAGTGTAATTAATGTATTATGGCGAAAGAAACTTGGGGCTTAATTATGTCTGAATACAATACTACTAGTGTTCAAATTGAAAGTTTGTTGAGTACCATAAGCAAATTGCTCAGAATTGTATTTACTGTGAACATTGTATTTTGATTTTGAATATTTATATATTAAATATTGACTGTGTTTTTGGAATCTTAGGCTCACATTCGATTTCTTTTATTCTAATTATAAACTACCTCGAGTTAGTGACTTGTATACTCCACTTGTATACCTGGACTTGAAATAAAAATGGTGTTACTGGTGGTAAAGTCGAAACTCTAAAGATTAGCCTACTCGCTTGGCCACCTATATAAAGAAAAAAAGGCATTTTTGTGTATCAATGCATATTTCTTACAAACTTACAAGTGACCATTTATTTCATTATAAGGATGATCCATTATGTGTGTGAGTTAGAATTCATCTTCACAAAGATGGTTGGCTCGCTTACTATAAGTTTTGTGTGGTAATGGAAACTGTCCCACGGTGTAAATGGGCTGTTTTGGTTTAGGTCTTTTACCCGAGAAGGAAGAGAAAAATACCTTAAAATAGAAGGCATTTGCCTATTGATAAAATTTTCGTTTGAATTGAAAAACACAAGTACTACACTAGTTAAATGAGTTAATTATTATTTTATTTAAAAGGGGGTAAGCAGCTAGCATTATTACATAACCTATTGCTATTTCAAATAGACTGAAACTGAATTAAATGGTAATTTATAGAAGTTATATAAATTTCGATATGTATTCAATATTTGATACTTGCCAACAAGGCTGATACAAACAGTTTCATTTTCTTTAATATGAATATATTTTAATGTACAATTTACAAATAGTGATCTGTACACAAATATTTTAAAAACTTACGAACAATATTGATTCTTCTATTTTGTCTGGAACTTTCTTGTGTTCACGATGAACAATTTAATTTTGAATTAATGTAGATGCAGTTCATTTAATAGGGGTCTATAGATCTACGTTCTTCAATTATTTGTTGATCACATGTGGAGTTTCTCACCACTAAAGTGATATAACATTTCCATAAAAATTGTAATGTCCAATGTGTATCCATTAAAGTTAAATGGTTTGTAATATTCGAAATTTATAAACTTACATGATCAAATATCTGAAGTTTTCAATTAAAAAGTGTTAATCACAGTTATAGCTTCCGAGGTTTATAATACACCAATCATAGTAAACCAGTATTATATACTGCCTCTTGGTGTGTCGTGTTGGTTATATTTATAGGCATGAGGACAGTTTCACGAAACTTCAACTTACGTAAGAATATAAACAAAACACTGGTGATTACGTACCCAGACATATATATTACTGATTCTTCACGAATCGTCTACGACTTTAGTGAACAGAGGGAATTTCGCAATGCAGATTTAACAATATAAGTTATACACATTTCTAAATATAAACCTCGACATTAAATAGATACGTAATATTAAATCCGTCATAACATCTAATGAGATTATTACGCATTTAATAACGAGTGAAATAAGGGGAACATTATCAACTTCGTCCTCTATACAATTTTTTGTTTCTTTTACAACAGCTGATTTCAGTAACCCGAATCTACTGCACTTAAAACATTTTAATTCTTTTTTGTAAGAAGGACACTATATCGTATCCAGTTTCCTAAATTAAACCTTATTAGTCTAATATAAAAATATAATCTTCTTCTTATCCTTAAATTTGAAATCTAAAAGAAACCAAGCCAAGTGTTCAGCCAAATGTTTTAAGCATTTATCTCTAACTTCAATAATACAGGAAATCTTTATTTTTGACGTTCTTCAAGTTATACTTATTTATCATACTTCACGTGCATTACAAACTAAATCTAACTTTACAATTACTGTATGAAAATATTTGAACAATTACAGTCACTCATAAATATATATCTTTTAGTATGTATGTTAATACGTCGTCCTAATGAGTAGGAAACGTAAGTTTCAAAACTGTTTAATTTTCACTAACGTTAAACGTAAACGAGAACGTGTGAAAGCAGCGTAAGCTTAACTCATTGACTTAATTTATTATGAAAGCTGTCAGAAAGTTTTGGCTAGTTTGCATATACCCTGTCTCGTTTATTCCACCTTTATCTCCTTCTTCTAATTACTTCTCAGCTAGATGGGCAAATATTCAGTTGATTAGCCAAATATTCTTAAGAATTGTAGGTCGTCTTTGGTACCTTTTAGTCGTAAATGTCGCTATTAACGACTCCGTTATTAATATGCTTGTGTTTGTTTAATTTTAGTTTAATTATTTTTCCTTTTTTCATATTGATCTTTATGTAGTTTTATTTTTTTAAGGTTAATAATAATAAACGTATGTTTTTACACAAGGAGTCAGTGACTACTTTTCTTTTACGTGACTTACAATAAAAAACATTCAAAATAATAATAATAATCTGCAATAGGATTGGTAAAATCATAGTAATAGTGATCATTCTAAGTTAACTTTATAGTCAGAAAAGTATGGTATATCAGAAATGATATTTATTTTATATATTAGAGAGCATGGAAAACATAAAGTCAAAGATGTGAAAACTTTTACATTATATTCACAGTACTATATCATTTTGTTCATTTAGCTCACGTAGGTCACTATGTTTTTGAAACCTGCATTTCAACCAACCTCAAGCTTATAATGCTTAGATATTTTACGTCATATAGAACTATATGAAGATTGCTTTTGTTGAAAACTAATTCGAAAAATGAGAACCGTAGAATTGCTATCATAGTAAATTATGAGAAATTTTTCGACATTTTGAAACTTTTTTTTTGATTATCGATTCCATTTTTCTAAAACAAATATCATAATCTGGATGACATCAAGACAGGTAGTAATGTGTCGTGCGACCAAATCAACCAGCTGCAGGACACACTGTGTGTTATTAACAAGATTTAGAGTTTGGCGATGTTTCCACCTTGTGTGGTAACTCATACTAAACTGCCCTCCCACGCTAGCACAGCGGTAAGTTTCCAGATTTACAACGCTAAAATCAGGGGTTCCATTCCCCTCGGTGGGCTCAGCAGATAGCCGGATGTGGCTTTGGTATAAGAAAAACACGAACATACATACTAAACTATCGCATATTTAGAGTGGATGTGCAAATTACTAAGAAATACCTAATATATATTATCTTCTGTTGTGATTGAGTTTCTTGTTGTTTTCTTCGCACAAAATGTATTGAAAGTTTATGTGATAGAAATATATCTAAGGAATTATTTTTTTTTTAATTTGGTACACTAATAGGTCTTTTCAGCCTACAACTGGGGGTCTCATTTGATGCAAATATAAGGCACGTTTACAAAGTTATTGAACAAAAGCCGGTCAAGTTTGACAAAAAACATTTACGCATTCCTAAGCAGAAAGTCACGTGAACTATCGGTCTAACATTTTTACTAAAGCTTCATTTAAGAATAAAAGTGAACCGTTTTAGTTTTTTGTTATTTGATTGATTTAGAGCAGCAAAACTATATAAATATTAGTTTTTGGAAGGTCACAAAAATAAGGAAAAAGTTTCTGTCTGGTTAATATAGGACCGATTTTACAAACATTTTTTTGCTCCTATTATTTAACAGAATGGTGATATTTCAGCGTTATTTTTATACTGCATCCGTGGCTCGAAATAATTGAGTGTGTTTTTGCCTTACTGAAATGCTAGCCGTTAATCCTCAAATTTAAAGTCCGAGCAACTTAACCACTAAGACTTATCATGTGGTTTTTAAAGAAAAAGATCACTGTAACTCAGTAACGGTCTTCTATCGTGATCAAACTTTTTCTTTGTTTCATAGGCAGAGTCATGATAAAAGTAACAAAATAATGATAATATTATAAATTACAACTGGGTTCTTAAACTTTGAATATTGGGTTTTAGGTTTTCTTGGAGTTTAGTTACAGTAAGACTAATCAAAAAATACACTGTCAGAAAAATGAAACAGTCTAAACCATAATAACATATTACAACAGTTGAAACTAATTACATTATATACGTAAATAGCTTAACAAAAACGTTCTGTTTAATATATGTCTGTAACTTGACTTTGAAAGTGTAAGCCTAATATTCAAGCCTGTTTTTCGAACTTGTACAGTTTATAATGAGATTGACCCTTCTATGAAATTTGAGTACTTGATTGAACAAGTCTCTATTACCTTTTCTGCACTCCAAAGATATCGGTCCAAATTCAAAAATAAGAATCTTCTCCTCATAGCATAAGTTAATTAACTTAAGAGTCTCTCTTCTAGCATTTCTTTGTACTCTTTCTACGGTGATATTATCTCTCTGGTAAAAGATTCGAAACTGTACGCAACTCATTCAACGAAAATTCAACAGTCTTGTACAGAATTAAGATAACTTCGTTATTTTCAAAATAAACTCTTAAACGTAGTACCAATGATTAGTTTCTCTTCTCACTACAACTAAACACTCAACAGAAGGACTGTTAGTTATACCAAAATCCGCCTCTTTTCCAATTATCTAATAATAATTTTTTTTTAAAATATATCAAGTAATTTCATACCCAGAACAAACTTCAAATTTCTTATTATTAAAACTCAAATCCTGCACTGGATCATTTACTAATAACATCAAGTCATTTTCATAAAATACTAGTAAGTAATGCGAACATGAAATACTATTCTCTAATAAATTATTCAAACAAATAACAAAATAAAAACGACGGCATACTAACATACATCTCACTGTATGAAGGAGTGCCTTTTATCATCTCCCATTTTTTATATTTTTATCAGTAGTTTACAAACTCCTTGATTTTTCAAAAAAAAGGGTACATCTAGATGAGTAATTAATATCATGTCAGGTACATTATTACATTTATTTTTATAAATTATGGGTTTTAAGAAACCTTATGATCCATCAATGGAATTCTGACTATCAAGTTCTTTCAGCACAGAAAAGATAATTAATCAGTTTTTTCGTAATTCTAACACTTTAATTAGATCACTTCTTGTTCCTGCTAATATTGTGTTATTCTCGATTTTGATATGCAGCAAAATTTTATATTGTTATCATCTGAATTGAAATGATTTTACTCCAATAACCGTATTCTCATAAGAAATTAACAATAAATCCAATATAGCAAAATTATTTTGGTTCATTAACCATTTGGTAAATAAGTTACTAAACACCTTTCATGATAACTATCTCCTTGTAAAAAGCAGTTCTAGGCTTGCTGAGAAGCTTTATCTTAGAACGGCTGGTATGGATATTAACACTTTTACTGATAAGGAGAGAACAACGTTTCGACCTTCCTAGGTCATCTTCAGATTAAGAAAGAGGGAGTGTTTGAATGTGACCATTGACGGACACATGTCTTAGGGAGGAGAGTATAAACGGCTACGGTATTGTAGGAGGTGTTGCAGGTGGATATTAGGTTATTAATTAGTATAGGTATAAAGGTGTTTCTTATATTGGTTTAATTTAGGTTTTAGTTGTTGAATAAGTAGGATTTCTTTGATTTTGATATTGTTTATCTTTGTTTCCAAACTTAATATCTGGGTGTTTATCTATGGTTATGTTGTGTTTATTTGATTTGTAGTGTTCAAATACGTGTGAAGGTGTTTTTTTTTCTTTGAATCTACTTTCCATTTTTCTTCTTGTTTCTCCAATAATGAAGTCGTGGCAGTTGTTGCATTATATTTTATAAACAATGTTAGTGTTATTTTTTTCAATGCAGTTTTTACATAGTATGGACTTTAGTTTTGTACTTGGTTTTTGAATAAATTTGGTGTTTACTGGAATGTTGTGTGTTCTTATAAGTTCTCCAAATGTTCTTTATTTTTTCGCTGATGTCGAGAACATATGGTATACAGCAGTAAAAGGTTTTGTATTTTGTTGCTAGTCCAGGTGTGTATGTATAAATTTTTCACAGTTTTTGAGGAAATTTGTTGATGTTGATGAAGACATCTAATTCTAATTTATTCTAATTATTGTTATTCTAATTTGTTGATTTCATTTCAAGCTGAATTGATCGCTTGTGATTCAATCTGTGTTATAAAAATGTTGGCTAGAACTGGTGACACGGGATTACCCACAACTTAGACCATTTATTTGTAGGTAGTTTTGGTTAATGAACATGAAGATAGTTTTGGTGGTAGTAAATTCTATAAGGGTGATTAATTGGTTGCTGGGAATGTGTATCAATGGGTGGGGTCTTAGTTATAAAGTTTTAAAACTATTTTGCAGGGTTCAGTGGTTGGGACTTCTGTGAAGAGGGAGATTACATCAGAACTGGCCATTAAGGCTTTATGATTAAGTTGATTAAGAATAGACTAAAAATTAAAAATGTCTTTGAAAAAGGAGCTGGCTGATGTTACATATTTAGAAAATGTCCATTCTATATATTTACAGAGGTTGTAGTTAAGCGATTCGTAGATTGACATTATGGGTCGTAGTGAACAATCAGGTTTGTAAGGTTTGGGGATTCCGTATAGTTGTGGTGTGCGTGAATCGGTTTTTCGTAGGTAAGAATAATTTTTCTGAGATTGTGTTGGATTTTTCATTGGTAGTAGTATTTTGTTTAACTGTTTTTCATATGTGTTTTTTGGATTTCTGTCTAGTAGTTTAAATTTATTTGTATCTGAGAAGCTGTTAGTGAATTTTTGCTGTCTGTCCTGATGGACTACAGCATTTAACAACCCTTCAATTCCCACCCCTGTGGTCACTAATTGAAACCCATATAGATTGAGCTTTACTGCTTGATAACTTCCAATTAAAAAACAGCAGCTCGTTTCTTTTAGCTTCTCAGTGGTACCATAATAAGTATGATGACACACAATGCTAAAACCGGGTTTCGATAACCATGGTTGGTGTCGCATAGGTGGACCGTTGTATATCTATTACTTAACTACAAATAAACAAAAGAACAAGCATTTTTTCTATAAAAAAGCTATTATTTAATTTCTTCTTAATAATATTTCCACTGTTGAATACACTATAACCTTAAATTTATTAAGCTTATTTAAAATTTTGCCTTCTTAAGATCACATAATCGCCAGTTTCTTTCAAACTATTATGCCCCACTGGATTCCCACCAGTTAGACTCCTACCACCACTCGCTACCCATCATCTCCACACAACAGCTTCTCCAATCTACTGTTTGACTTATTGTCACTATTGCTTGTTTCAACTTTAAAATTCTTATCACTACATAATATTTGTTTATAGCCATATGTATAACTATGTTTATAGACAGTAGGAAAAATAATTTCCTATTCTATTCAAATGTACTCATTTATTCCAAAGTGCTTCTTTCCCCATTTAACTGATTCCAAATTTACACCTACTTAACGTTCCTCACATAGCACACTTTCACTTTTATATTCAGTTCTGTCCAGCTAATCAAATGTTTTCCCGCAGTTAACTTACCTGAACACTCCTGACAAAATCAAATTACATATCATATAAGTTTCCTAGTCTCTCAAACAGTGACTTTGTTTCTTACATTATTAACTCTCTCATTTCAAAAGTCCACCGTTGAATACACTATAACCTTGAATTTCTTAAACCTATTTAAAATTTTGCCTCCTGGAAGAGCGGTAAGTTTTCCGATTTACAACGTTAAAACCAGGGGTTCGGTTACTCTCGATGGACGCAGCAGAAAGCTAGATGTGGCTTCGCTATAAGAAAAACACACACACATTTCAAAAAATATTTTTTTTTGTAAACATCATAACCAACGATTCTAAAATAAGATCCATCAGTTATGACATTTAATTTTGATAACAGATAGATTGTGTATGTTTTCTTATAGTAAAGTCACATCGGGCTATCTTCTGTGTCCACCAAGAGAAAAGGAGCCTTTAATGACAGATAGAACAATATATTTTTTCCTACTACTAACATCTAGAAACTGCTCAAGAAACATTCTGAGCCAAGGAATACCTAAATACTACAATTTCACTTTTTTGAAAAAAAAAACTAAGACTACAACCTGTACGAATATGGAATATGATATGACTTTTACGACTTTTAAAGAGTTATTGTATTATAAGAGCAATACTTTTTTATAACACTTGGAAAATCAACTTTTTTGTGGTCTGAACTGTAAACTTTGTGTCTTCTGAGTTTTATGATACTGTTTTTCTTATATGAGGATTTTTTCAGTGATCTAATAAGTATGTTAGCATTTCACTGAAGTTTCTTTTAGTGTATTTACAAACCGCGCATATATATATTCATTTAACAGAGATATGCACACGAAAAACTCAATTCAAGGAAAGTAATAATTTATAATTATTGAATATAAAATGGAGCTATTCCCTCATCGGTTGGTGAATTACTAAATGAATAGCTTAATGCGACATTGTGACAGGTCTTATGGTGGTTCGATATTTTTACTAATAGATTAACTTCTCGAAAGGTTGCTACAAGAACTTAGAAAGATTTAGAGGACCCGAAAATCCTCTTAAGAATTCTAGTTTTTATCATCTTCGTTTATCGCTTTGGAAATTTACTTTTATTATTAAAAATTACGAAAACGCTAAGTTATAAACAGCATTTTGATTTCAAGAACAAAGTTTTGTTTATTTGTTACAGAGAAGATATCAACATGCTAAAAATATATAGAAAGGCTCCTAGAATGATGTATAATTTAAGTTACATATGCTATTATAAAAGGCTTAGAGTTTAAGATTTGTTGAAAAACGAGGGTGTAGTGAACTGATGTGTCAAAAATTGTAGGGTTTTAAATATTTTCCTATGTGTTGTCTCTTTGAGTGTTGGTACGGAAAAGTTAGAAATATAAGCTTACATGTATAAAAAGCATATGGATGCAAGTTTTGGAAATCTCAATCGAAACTCAATCGAGTCTCAAACTTTGATAAGAATGTTTTTCGGTCAGTTATAAAGTCTGTTTATCTTTTTACTTTAAAAATGACTTCAATCAGCCAAATGGCTTTCTGTTACTGATTTTATCTTTGTACTTTAAATATCTTAAGCAATATACTTATTCTAAAAAATATTTACACATGTTTTAGTCAAACTTGAGTTAACCATTTATAATTTGTATTTGCATTAAGCTTTAAATGGTGGTACTATACAATCATTGACAAGCCTCATATTACTTATTTATAAAATAGGCTAGTATAGTTTTAATAAGCATCTTTGTTAAAACTTGGTTCTTACATATTATAATTTATTTGAAACAAGTCTCCAATTTATTACATTACCTATTAATATCTCAACTATTTAGAAATTTGAATTTAAACTTAGAAGTTAATTAAATGTATCAAATTTATGATATTTGCCAACAAGATTGATACACATAATTTTTATTCTTAAAAAAATATATTTTAATATACAAACAAAAAACAATACAATTTATAATAACAGATATTACAAATAGATGGTTTACATAGTAGAAGTTTACAAACTTACAAAGTATACTGAGTCTTATATCTAGTCCACAACTGAATATTTTAGCGAAGATCCAGCTTCACGACGAGCAGATTAATTATAAGTTGATATTGTCACACCTCACTTAAGCTAGCTGGTTCGGTTAGCCTAACGCCGCTTATAAGCTGACTTTTACTGACGGAGATATTTAATGTACTCATTGAAATACTAACGTCCAAAGTTCATTTATTGAACTTGAACAATTTGTAATGTTTGAAATCTATAAATGTTCCTCATCCAATTTTTTAGTTTTTATTAAAAGTTAATCATAATCATACCTTTCGATGCCTTAAGCACACTGATGGTAACTGACCAATAATGATCTTCTATTACTATCTCTTGGTTAGCTTCTTTTATACGATTCACCAGAATTTTCAAAGTTTCAACAATGTTCTAAAACGCTAGTGCGTTTTCGTAAAACGAATCTTGTTGATTCTTACTTTCAAGAATCTTCTACAAATTTAGATGGCATTAAATAAATGTATACTAGTAAATCTGTCACATGGTATATAATCATTATTTTTACCATTTTGTGCGACATGCGCTTCGTACTCCTGAGTTACGAATGTGATTCTCACTATTCGATCAGATCAAGGTTGCTCGCTTCGTACTCCTGAGTTACGAATGTGATTCTCACTATTCGATCAGATCAAGGTTGCTGTGAGCATTATTGACTACCTGCCTTCTCCGTCGTTTCTCAGTTTACAATTAGAGACAACTTATACACAGGAGTGTTTTTTTATAGATTTGCAATAATATTCAGAAATACACAAAAAGTAATTATTATTACTGAAATGACCAGACTGATTGTTTTCACGGTGGAATATTCCATAATGTAAGTTGAAACTAGTCTGTTTCTTAATATTGAGGAGAAAAAAATGATAAATTATTCGAGTTGCTTAAACAGCTTGTCGAAGCATATGCATAATTTGCACTGGGACCAGCTTTTTTTTCATCAACGGGGATTGCTTCTTTCATAATTCAAATAAAGGTATTGAGAGATGGGGTATTTTCTTGCTGTGTGCTTAACAACTATATATAATCTTCATTTTTGAAACAAATTTTTGCTCCATACACTGAAAAGTTAGAAGCTTGTTTGAAATGGCTGTTTTTTAAATAAAACGCCTGTTCTATACATTACGTTCCATACTAAGACTACGAATACCGGTGAATAAAAAAGCGAGTTCTAAAGCTACTGCCATTCAAACTTTGTATATAGATGTTTTAAAAATTAAATATATACGTATATATTTTGAAGATTTGTTCGTTTATCTGTCTGTTGTTAAGCAGAAAGCTACACATGAGCTATTTGTGCTTTGCCCACCACCTTATACATCTTCAGAAACTGGGAATCAAATGTGTATTAAAACACGATGAGACTAAGCTTTTGTATGTGAATAAATAACACTATGAACCACAAATTTTGTTCCTGGATAGCATGTGTTATTTCTTAATTGCTTATGTTGTAAAAATACAGAAAATGGCCATTATACCCTTCAGACTTTGCTTTTTTGACCTCGATAATGAAATTTAGAAATTAACTTATTTTTTATGTAAAAACTGACAAATTTGCACATTTTCATTTACATAAGGTTTGAATAAAATGCGGCCCGGCATGGACAGGTGGGTCAAGACATTCGACTCGTAATCTGAGGGTCGCGGGTTCGCATCCGCATCACCCCAAACATGCTCACCCTTTCAGCTGTTGGACTTTATACTGTGACGGTCAATCCCACTATTCGTTGGTAAAAGAGTAGCCCAAGAGTTTGTGGTGGGAGGTGATGACTAGCTGCTTTCTCTCTAGTCTTAGACTGCTAAATTAGGGACGGGTAGCGCAGATAGCCTTCGTGTAGCTTTGCGCGAATTTCAAAAACAAACTGAATAAAACTACACGTGAATCAAGATTTACATATATTTGTACTAAAGTTTTACAAAAATGAATAAAAACATTTAGAAGTGAGTAATTTTTCGAGTTTTGCGACTGTAGTGTAAATCACTTCCACGTGTCAGCCCCCAAATATATTCATCCACCATGTTTTCATTATACGCCCCTTGGTAGCGGCGTTTAAAGTCCAGTATATCTTGGTGGAAGCGCTCGCCTTGGTCCTCTGAGTATGCTCCCATGTTCTACTTGAATTTACTAAAGATAAGCATCAAGGATAAGGACTTTCAGGCAGCTCTGCGGTCCATTTTGCTGTAGTTCTTCACCAGAGCCTCAACTAATTCCACATAATTTTCGGTCTTGTGATTGCTTAAGAAAATGATTCTCTATGATTGTTAAGTCTGAAATTTTACTTAGTTTTGTGAATACATGTTTCAGTATGAGTAGCAACACTGATTTAGAAATGTTAATAATCAGTTTTGAGAATATAATTAAATATAAAGTATATAACAACTGAACTCTAACTGACAATTTCCATCTAATGTCATGAATGGACGTTTAATCTCTTGTACAACTATGTAAAATGAAAGCTAATAATCTCCATTTAAGTTGAAGTATGACTAAAATTGAAATTATGTAGAAAATATGTAATTGTGTAAAGTTTGAACAATTTATTTTCAATATTAAGTATAATATACACAGTGACAATGTATTATAATTGACTTGTCCAACTTTAGTCTTATGAAAGTTTCTCTTCTATAAAACTTTGGATTATATGAACCCCTCTTTTCTTAGACAAATGTCGGAATAAAGTCAGCTGTGCGTCAATAAGAGTAAAGTGTCCACACCACTTGGTGTTTCCGCTCAATAATTTCAGACAAAAATGGAAAGAATATTCATATGTAGTAGTAGTTCAATTAATGTTTAAAATGATGAAACATACAGAAGGTAAGACTTCCTATAATAGTTACCCGTTAAACTTCAGTGATCAACTTATACAATTAAGCAGGACAATAATATATATTAACTATAGAAATAAAAACATTAAGAAATGTAAAATTGTATTTCATACATAGAAATGAAAACTAATGTATTAGGGAAGTACGTATAATATGGTATAACAGTTTTATCATCAAAATAATGGTTTTACTTAGGGCATATACCTAAATGTGGACACAAACGATATATTGAAAAATTCCTCTTGGTAACACAATGCATTTACAGAATTATAGTACGATCACCTCCCCAGCAACACCGTCCTCTACAAAGTTACGTGTAAAATGAAGTAATCTGTCAAGAAAAATTAAAACCAGTTACACAGCTGGCCAAACTCTTATGAACATAAAGAAAAAATATGCATTTTGCATTGTTAGACTCAACCACTTATTTGAGTAGAGCTTTGAAAGACAAAAATAAGAAAAAGGAAAATAAATATAAAAAACTTTTTTAGCATTTAATAGGGAAAATGTGAACACTATGAAATTAGCCTAAATACTAGCTGGTCAAATCATGTGTACATAAAAACTATAAAGTAACATGTGTGAAATGTAATATTCTGTCAAAAACGATAAAACTCATAGTTATATGGTAGAGAAATACTATACCAAAAGTCAAACAGTGGAACAGTAAAATTGTACGTTAAATCACTACTTGATATTTAGAGACTTAATTAAATGTCCACTCCAGGAATAGTAAAAGTTATTATTATATATAGTAGTAACAACTATAACCACTATATTAAGTGTAATAGTAACATTATCCAGCTCTATAAATAGGAAAAATATATAATTATATATAGAAGCAAAAACTTCAGAACTAAACTAATGAATTAGTGAAATGTAAAATAGTTTTACATAAAGTAAAAGTGTGTAAAAATAAATTGTTGGTTATGATAGTAGCCTCGTTTAAATGATACGTGATAGAAATTTGGCAGGTGTAACAGTGTTACATTATTTGTTTCTTTAAAGTAATAGCTTTGCTTTTAATATAATAAAATCTAAACATTGATGACGCTTTGGACACTTTATGATAAAATGGTGCCAAACTTCAAAAGAACAACCATTACTTGAGTATCACGTTACGTTTGCTTAGTATGACGGATGTACTGTTATATCTGCATTTTAATATAGACATATGTGTAAGTTGAATATATATTTAGAAATGCAATAACTTATGTTGTTAAACACGTATTGCGAAATTCCTGCCTATTTACTGACGTTATAGAAGATTTTTTTAGTGTAAGTGTGTATTTAAATACTAATCTATCTGCAATATTGTTGTGGAAGCTGAAATTTGTAAAAACACGCCTTACGCTTACAAAAAAAATCAACACGACGTCAAGATACAGTATATATTATTGGTTTGCTTTCGTTGGTATACTTTAAATCTCGGAAGCTATAACTGTAATTAATGCTTATTAATCGGAATCTTCAGATATTGACCAGAAACATTTATAGATTTCGAACATTACCAAACATTTAACTTCAACAATTAATATCAAACTTCAGCATTTTTACGAAAACCTTATATAACTTCAGCTGTGAAAAATTCGTGTTTTGGGTCAGCGAATAGCTAGCTAGCTCTCCTTAAGTGAAATGTACCGATAGCAACTTAAAATTAATATACTTATTGTGAACCCTCGATAGGATATCAATGAAGACCGGGATCAGATAAAAAACTCAATGAAATTTATAAATTCATAAAATTTTTGTGTATATATTATTATTTGTACTGACCATTATAGTAAGTTGTATTATTGTTTGTATATTAAAATATATTTGTATTTAAAAAGAAAGAAAACTTTGTGTATCAATCTTGTTAGCAAATATCATAAATTTGATACATATGGATATTTAATTAACTTCTAAATCTAAAGTATCATGTTATTGAGTTTCAGTTTGTTTCAAATCGTGATACATAACATAATAAGTTGGAGGGTCGTTTGAGATAAATCGTAATACGTAACGTTACTTAAACAGCTTTAAATAGAAGTATGATATGATGTTAGACACTGTTAAGGTAATGATATACTCGAAAAGACATGTCATATATAAAAGTAAGTGGCTGTTAACAAACGTTTATAACAATCTCTAAAATAACAATCTTAGGCCTTTAGCTTTAGTGACCATCTATTGACACATGTTTGAATCGCGTTTATGAGTTAGTTTCAATGCTTCGCAACATTTTAACAAAAAATATGAATAATCAGCAATTTATTTATTATTTTTAGTGACAACAAAACTGAGATACTGAACACGTGACATAAAAGTGAAAGATTATGCTTTTGTATAATTAACAATGTGACTGGTTTTTCCAAGATATGTTTGTCAATTAGTATTTTTCGTGTGTAATAAATCGTGATGAAAATGTTTATACGTACAACATTTTCGTTCTGTCTTTAATTTAAAAGTGTTATAGGTAAAAGTTATCACTGCTGTTAGATAAAAACTAGCCATTGTTAATGATTTGAAATATTTTTGTAATATATGCATATCAAGAGTGTTTTTAAACATGAGATTATTAAAATAGTAACGAAATCTTACGTGTTTAAGTAGAATCAATCTTTCGTTTCATTCAAAGTCAACTGATACAGGCTATAATTGTATGCTAACTTGTAAATACTGAGAATACACAGGTAGTATTTTGTATGGCTACGTAATGAACTTACGTAGATATTGACAATATTTTATCATTTATATTTGGATATTAGAAAAGCACAGTTTAATTAAATTCAAAAATTGTATGTAACCATACGAAGCATTACATATTCACAATATTTTAACTATATTGCAAATATGTAAATAGTGACAGTGTGTTGTAATTGACTTTTAATTTAATAAAAGTTTCCCATAAACATTAATATATTGTAAATACATAGATATCAACAGTACATTATAATTTAGTTATATTTTAATAAAAGTTTTCCCGCAGTCATATGTAGATAGTGGCAGCGTGTTATAATAAACTTTTATTTTAATAACATTTTCCATAAATATCATTGATGCACGTTTAAATAGAATAAAACTTTCATTTTATTCTTAGTGGACGAAACACTGAATGTTTTTCGGACACGACGTGAGATTTATATATAATCACAGAATACTGTTTCGCTATTTATTTATAAAGTGAAGTAATAAACTAATTATAATACTGGTGATGTTTTTTGTGTATCTCAAAAACAACTAAGTTTAAATGTACATAAAGTTTGAAACAGGTAGGAAGGAATATGTATTGTTCTGTTTTAATGTGACTAATGAGCAAAGGTCATTGACTGATCAAGTTGAAATATCTTACAGCCCTACACTGTATGTATTATCACCAGAAACCCTTCAACTAATTTTGTCATGACATCAGTTTCCACATTGATTATGTCTAACCTTTGTAATTCATAAACTTCTGTTTTCAAAATGTATGCGTGTAGTTTGCTACTAGTGTCAACTTTAAACAGTCTGAAAGTTCTAGTATTTTAAATATAAGCCTGTGTATCTGTTGGTGACGTTATTATCTCCAAGATGGTGTAGAAGAAAGTTTTGTATCCATATTTTAGCTTGACATCTGGTTTGTTAGTTATATGAACTTATATTGGAAACTATATGTAGAAATTTGTATGTTTGTTTTGTGTTATAGACAATCTGAAAGTTGTGGCATTTTAAATATTAGTAATCAGTAAGTCTCTCATTTAGTTGAAGGGCGATTACTGGTTAAGTATAGTTTGTGAAATATTAAGTGTTCTACAGAACATTCAAATAAGTTATATATTACACACGTTCATAAGTTTTCTGTACGTTTACCAGTGATATATGGCTATATAGGAAATGGATGAAGTAAGTCAGTCATTTACTATTTTTATTACAGATGATGATTTTTAACAATTAAGTCTGGACGTTAATAACTTCTACTGTCACAGTATATTTTGAAACTCTTACCTTAATAACAGTGATTAAAAAAATGTGAACGACTGCCTTTGTGAAACTTGTAAGTTATTTTATCACAAGTTAGTTATTTCGTGATAAAATGAGAACGGGTAATCAAAACTGGAAATATTATAGAAGAAAAAAAGGGAATTAGACTAGTGTAACTCACGAGAGAGACAGACTGGCACTTGGCCTTTATGTATATTGATCATTCATTTTAAGTGTTTTTGTTTATTTTCACATGAAAAATAATCCAAGATTATCAAAAGTATGCATTTACGTCTTACAAGGGCCTGGCATGGCCTAGCGCGTTAAGGCGTGCAATTCGTAATCTGAGGGTCGCGGGTTCGCGCCCGAGTCGCGCCAAAACAGGGCTCGCCCTTCCAGCCGTGGGGGCGTTATAATGTTACGGTCACTCCCACTATTCGTTGGTAAAAGAGTAGCCCAAGAGTTGGCGGTGGGTGGTGATGACTAGCTGCCTTCCCTCTAGTCTTACACTGCAAAATTAGGGACGGCTAGCACAGATAGCCCTCGAGTAGCTTTGTGCGAATTCAAAAAAACAAACAAACGTCTTACAAATAAATCTAACGACTTGTATCTCCTGAACCGTTGCAAAATGCAACAAATAAGTCGAAGATTTTCTGTTATACATGTATGCACTAAATCATTTTGTATTTGATGCACAATTTTTTAACTTATTGCTGTGTCTTTGTAGTATGTGTTTCTCAACAATGAAAGCTCACATCTTAAAACATTTTAACACATAGTTTTATCAGTAAGTTAAATTTACAGTTCACGTTACATTACATGTAAATAAATTTCGAAGAGGATGTAAGGCATAACATATAATATATTCGAGGTTCGAAATATTTCTCAGATATATTAAAAATTATTTCATAAAAAAAAGGAGTAAAGGCAAACAACTTTATCATGTTTTAGTCTTAGAATAAGAGTCTTCATTTTCAAAACGACTTTAATTTCCCATTTCTTTTTATATAATTTATTTTTTTATGAAATCACAAAATCTCCTCACGGACATTCATGAGAATGGTTTTCAAGTTCTATTTTACATTCATCTAGTAAATCTTTTTAACAAAATAATAAGGTTTTATATATATAAAATGGAACGTTACAATCATAATAAGGACAATCATTGTGTAAATATACACATGCATCAGGAACAAAATTAAATCAGGAATGGGAGAAAGAAAAACAGTTGCAAAGAAGGATAAGCAACTATTTTACGTATTACGATTTATCTCGAAAGAACATCCAATTTATCGTGTTACATATTACAATTTGAAATAGCCTGAAACTGAATTACATAATAATTTAAATTTAGAAGTTAATTAAATGTTAACATTTACATAATTTATGATACTTTCCAACAAGATTGATGCACACAATTTTCTTTCTTAACACAAATACATTTTAGTTATTACAAATAATGGTTTATATACAAGAGTTTTACAAACTTAAAACAATGCTATATCTTATATCTGATCTGGAATGGAGTCTTTTATGGACGTTCAAGGAGACTGAAAGAGTATGCCTGAAGATGAACTAGGAAGGTCGAAACGTTATCCTCTGCTTTTTACTAAAAGTGTTAATACCCATACCAGCCGTTCTGACATACATTTTTATTTCAAGTGGGTATCTCATCAAGAAATGAAAGAACAGGTTGGACTTGCGCAATAGATATCCAACAATATACGTTATATGCATCAAACTGAAACTAACGTAGATATTAAAATTCATGTATAAAAGTAAATCCTTTACACTTTGTCTTAACGCTTTTACCTTAGTACTGTAAAATATTCTGAAAATTTTAAAGTATAACTTTATTTTACAACAGTAGCCATAAGTGCGAAATCTGACAAATATATGAAGATTATTTTGTATTATTAACTTAGGACTACCCTAAAATATCTTAAGATATCCAAAATATATACGACATAAATGTGATTACGTTCGAAAATATTACTAACAGTGAGAGTATTTATAATGATCAATGGCATTCTAATCATTTATAGTTTTAGTTTTATGACAATGCATGCATCTACTCTCAAGTAGACCATTATATAAGATTAGCCAAGTTAACTACTGGTTCAGTTTTTAATTCTGATCTAGGTAAGTTGTTTGCTTTGATTTTAAGTTAATGACAATGTCAAAATATACACCAATTTCGGCCTGAAAAAAGTTCATATGCAAAGTTATCTATATAGTTCGAAAGAAGAATGAATATTTCAAAAAATGGTAATTGACATTTTGTTTAAACAAAACTGTAACTAATTCGTAAAAGAAAAATAAGTCTTTGTTAAGAACAATCTTTTTTTTTCACGCGAATAAAAATATGGAAAATAGTAAGTCCTGAAAAGTTCCCAAGTAACTATTAACTTCGTATTGAAATCTTCTATTATAAACTAACTCTTAAGCAAGTAATTTGGTAGTTAAAAGTCATTTGATAAAAAAATATAAAATGTTATAAAGGATCTTGTACAATCATTCATTCATAAATTAGTAAACGTAAGAAAAATAACATTCTTTGTCCTATAAAAGTAGAATATAAATAATACATATAATACATACATATACATAGAAGGCACTATCCTACGATACACTTCACTCTATACGTGTTGAATCATGAATACTTTTTAAAAGAATAATCAGTACTTATGCCCATACACATTTAGTCTATAACAATTTATATATACAACGCTTAAAAATAATACTTCGCTGTACGCTATTAATCAATTGACATCTAAAGGTTTTGAATGCAAGTAAAACCATAAGATGAGAGAAAAAGCCTGTGTTCTAATTACGTGTTTATAATGAGCATAAATTATATGAATTATTTTCAATTTTAAAATGATCATATTCTAAATTGTCACTATCTCTATCTAAAACGTGGTGTAATTTTTAGAACAAAGTCACCATCAGGCTGTCTGTTGGTCCAGCAAAGGAATTTTAATGTTGCAAATCCATAATTTACCGCTGTCTCACGGACAGAAAAACTTAGTATTTTTTTACTGTTAAGAATCTAGTGTCTTCGAAAATATGAATTTTGTCTTACAAAAGCCACTACGCCACGTACAACTCTATAAAAGGTTATTTTTTGATAACTAGTCTTTAATTATAAACAAATAAATTAAATTATTAACAAGCAGATTGAGATAGAAATGAAATTATAATTTGAGTTCAAAATTTTGTAACAGTAGATTAACACTTTGAAAAAAAAATATGTTAAACTGAGCCAAGACCGTACCATGAGACACTCTTATTAGTATAAATACTGGTAAAAAGAGTTCTAAGCTTAAATGTCGTGTTTCTAAACGATGTTTTTATGGCCTTACATTCTTATGAGTATTTTTCCAAGAATACTCGTTTGTACGACTGTATAAGGCGACACGATAAAATATGTGTAATGTAAGATCGATTAAGTAAAGCTGTGCTGTACACATTTCTCATTGTGAAAGTTACACTTGCCAGAATTAATTTTTCTGAATTTCCAACATTAACAAGAAATACTACATCATTCAGTAATGACAAGAATATTCCGAATCACACGTTTCTTAATAATAATTATTAAATAACTTTATCTTCAAGAATACAACCGAAATATTTAAATGCTAAACCTCACAGCAGCCAATCAAATAAGCTCTCTAAACCCACGGAATGAGAGAAAATCTTTATACTATTCACATGTTATCGGAAACTTCAAAAAACACTTATGACTTATATTATTAAGTCGGATAAATAATTGGTTTCATCTCTGGTCAAAAACACTTTTGCATTATGTAGTTAAGACAAGCAAATGATGTGATTTTATTATCTATGATCAAAAACACTTATGTAATTATAACACGACATTTTCCTGTTGTGGTTTTCTTATGGCTGTTCTTAAACATTTTTATATTATTTAATTCAAATACCTATATACTTTTTTAATTATATCTGGTCCTAGACGCTTCTGTATTGTCTAGCATTTTTATAGTCTTAACCAAACTTTAACTGCAAATACTCACTACATTATTTAGACCTTAGTTTATAACTCAGAAGCGTTTCTTTTATACAGATTCCTCTTAAATTATTGGTTCTAGAAAGGTCTCAAGTAAATTAGGATGGACGACAATGACACGTTGTTATAGGACATATTGTAATATATTTGGGCGAATTTAAGTTGGCGTGTTCTTTTATTCATGTTAACAGTTTCCTGTGCGAAGAACTAATACATCCTTCATGACAACACTGACAAGTAAATTTATAAAACAGTAACGATAACTGTAATGTTCCTTGAATTTAATGAAAAAGTAGAGGACAATTACATTTAAATATTCACCTTAATATTATCTGTGAATTTACCTTACCAATAACATGTTTTATGTGATTTTTAGAAACCAAAAAATATTTACTTATAAATGATAAACTTATGATTAAAGCGTATTTAGATACTTCAGTTGGACTTTACAGTATCAAAACTTTACTTATTCAAGTACGTACAAAAGATGTTTTTAATAATATCACATGGAAACATATTTTTGCATAAACGTATCTGATGTTAGTGAACTTTTCGTACGTGCTAGACATAGAGAAATAATATTGTACCAAAATTTTCATTAAATGCTTTCGGAATATATCTTTCAAAACTGACATATAAACTTATGAATATATTCTTATTATGAATTTCACATTGGAATCTTCCATTATTGTTACCAATCAAGGTGTCCAAAAAAACGGGAGTTTTGAGTTCCGCTTATTTTCTACAGTTAATTTTATGTTGTTATGTAGTTAAGATACTGGAAGCTTGATCAGAGTTCTTAGAGATAGTCAAGGTATCATCATATCTACGATAATAAAGACGTTTAAACAGTTTTAAACAGTTAAACATAAAAATATCTTGGATAATAATAGAGTAACTCTCGAGCCCATAGTCTTCAGATTGAAGGATCAGATGCCAGCTTTATAATCATTGTTAAATATGCTAACCTAATAATTCGTGTCATTATATTAAAATAACTTGATTAGTAGAAGTGTATATTTTGTGTCTTCTGTCGAATCAAGTGTATTCAATTATTCTGCAGTATGCTTACCCAGGAACAGCTGTAGGTTAATAAATACAATTTCTGATATTTTAAAAACAATGATCTCTGAAATTATTTTTCTTTCGAAAATACATAGCTGCTATAACATTTTTAAGCTGTTTATTTATTCGTTTTAAACCTGTGAAAGGTTTTCGAACTATAACAGCCACTGCATTAAGATATAATATTTTGAGTTAAGCAAACTACTTAAGTAACACAAGTTTTGAGTGGTCAAATTTTCGATGTTTTTATGACAGAGAAGTTGTCATTCGCTTGCTCCAAATCTAATTTTCACGACATTATAGTTTTAAGTATGTAAAGTGGGCTGAGAGTACTTTTAGAATAGGTGTCTGTGACTTGTTCGCGATAAACGACAACAATAAATGGCCAACACAAATTCACTTGTTTTAAAATAATATATTAAAAACAAGTCAAACGTATGTACAATAATTTTTACTCTATAGGATATCAGTTTTATGTAAAACGTTAAATAATTCTCTGCTTTTTGTCAAAAATCCACACAGACTGGTTCAATTGCTTTAACATGACAAAATATAGTGAAACATATTGTAACATAATGCCCGTTGTAGTTAATCACTCACACTCTGACTAACTTTATGTTTTTTAACTTTTATGAACTTTTATATTTACTTACTAACGCTCGCTAGTTATCTGCATCCTATATACATATCTTATTCAATGAGTTCTCAAACATTCTATACACTGAGCTAGAGACGCAATAATGCAGCAATAATCTCTTAGGGTAACGAGAAAATTACCAAAGATTCGAGTAACTTGGCCTTAACAACACTACAACACTTGAATCATATAAGACTCTTACCAAGTTGTGCAACTAAACTTGTCATAACTATCGCCTTTAAGATAATCACTTTGACTCTTTATATACGAAAAATGAATAAATAATCATGAAATATTATCTTACCTGATAAATTCAATAGTGACGTTTACACTAAACAGTCTTGTATATACAGCAATAAGCCCTCTTGAAGAAAAATATTTATAATATTTTTACATTATATACAATGACTGCTCTTAGTTCATATATTCTCTTCTCATGTAGTCTACACCAACATTAGCTGTTTCCTTGTTGGTCTCTCTTCTAATAAAGCCTCTAGTAGAGCTTTACGTTGATAAGATTCCTTTTCTTCATCTTGATCTTGTGTTGTTTTGGGTCTGTATTTCCTGATCTGTCTCTGTATTAGTACTAAATATCTTGTACCTCTTTCTTCATCTTGATCTTGTGTTGTTTTGGGTCTGTATTTCCTGATCTGTCTCTGTATTAGTACTAAATATCTTGTACCTCTTTCTTCATCTTGATCTTGTGTTGTTTTGGGTCTGTATTTCCTGATCTGTCTCTGTATTAGTACTAAATATCTTGTACCTCTTTCTTCTTCTTGATCTTGTGTTGTTTTGGGTCTGTATTTCCTGATCTGTCTCTGTATTAGTACTAAATATCTTGTACCTCTTTCTTCATCTTGATCTTGTGTTGTTTTGGGTCTGTATTTCCTGATCTGTCTCTGTATTAGTACTAAATATCTTGTACCTCTTTTCTTCTTCTTCTTGATCTTGTGTTGTTTTGGGTCTGTATTTCCTGATCTGTCTCTGTATCAGTACTAAATATCTTGTACCTCTTTCTTCTTCTTGATCTTGTGTTGTTTTGGGTCTGTATTTCCTGATCTGTATTAGTACTAAATATCTTGTACCTCTTTCTTCATCTTGATCTTGTGTTGTTTTGGGTCTGTATTTCCTGATCTGTCTCTGTATTAGTACTAAATATCTTGTATTTCCTGATCTGTCTGTATTTCCTGATCTGTCTCTGTATTAGTACTAAATATCTTGTACCTCTTTCTTCTTCTTGATCTTGTGTTGTTTTGGGTCTCTATTTCCTGATCTGTCTCTGTATTAGTACTAAATATCTTGTACCTCTTTCTTCATCTTGATCTTGTGTTGTTTTGGGTCTGTATTTCCTGATCTGTCTCTGTATTAGTACTAAATATCTTGTACCTCTTTCTTCATCTTGATCTTGTGTTGTTTTGGGTCTGTATTTCCTGATCTGTCTCTGTATTAGTACTAAATATCTTGTACCTCTTTCTTCTTCTTGATCTTGTGTTGTTTTGGGTCTGTATTTCCTGATCTGTCTCTGTATTAGTACTAAATATCTTGTACCTCTTTCTTCATCTTGATCTTGTGTTGTTTTGGGTCTGTATTTCCTGATCTGTCTCTGTATTAGTACTAAATATCTTGTACCTCTTTCTTCATCTTGATCTTGTGTTGTTTTGGGTCTGTATTTCCTGATCTGTCTCTGTATTAGTACTAAATATCTTGTACCTCTTTCTTCATCTTGATCTTGTGTTGTTTTGGGTCTGTATTTCCTGATCTGTCTCTGTATTAGTACTAAATATCTTGTACCTCTTTCTTCATCTTGATCTTGTGTTGTTTTGGGTCTGTATTTCCTGATCTGTCTCTGTATTAGTACTAAATATCTTGTACCTCTTTCTTCATCTTGATCTTGTGTTGTTTTGGGTCTGTATTTCCTGATCTGTCTCTGTATTAGTACTAAATATCTTGTACCTCTTTCTTCATCTTGATCTTGTGTTGTTTTGGGTCTGTATTTCCTGATCTGTCTCTGTATTAGTACTAAATATCTTGTACCTCTTTCTTCATCTTGATCTTGTGTTGTTTTGGGTCTGTATTTCCTGATCTGTCTCTGTATTAGTACTAAATATCTTGTACCTCTTTCTTCATCTTGATCTTGTGTTGTTTTGGGTCTGTATTTCCTGATCTGTCTCTGTATTAGTACTAAATATCTTGTACCTCTTTCTTCATCTTGATCTTGTGTTGTTTTGGGTCTGTATTTCCTGATCTGTCTCTGTATTAGTACTAAATATCTTGTACCTCTTTCTTCATCTTGATCTTGTGTTGTTTGGGTCTGTATTTCCTGATCTGTCTCTGTATTAGTACTAAATATCTTGTACCTCTTTCTTCTTCTTGATCTTGTGTTGTTTTGGGTCTGTATTTCCTGATCTGTCTCTGTATTAGTACTAAATATCTTGTACCTCTTTCTTCTTCTTGATCTTGTGTTGTTTTCCTGATCTGTCTGTATTTCCCTGATCTGTCTCTGTATTAGTACTAAATATCTTGTACCTCTTTCTTCATCTTGATCTTGTGTTGTTTTGGGTCTGTATTTCCTGATCTGTCTCTGTATTAGTACTAAATATCTTGTACCTCTTTCTTCTTCTTGATCTTGTGTTGTTTTGGGTCTGTATTTCCTGATCTGTCTCTGTATTAGTACTAAATATCTTGTACCTCTTTCTTCTTCTTGATCTTGTGTTGTTTTGGGTCTGTATTTCCTGATCTGTCTCTGTATCAGTACTAAATATCTTGTACCTCTTTCTTCTTCTTGATCTTGTGTTGTTTTGGGTCTGTATTTCCTGATCTGTCTCTGTATTAGTACTAAATATCTTGTACCTCTTTCTTCTTCTTGATCTTGTGTTGTTTTGGGTCTGTATTTCCTGATCTGTCTCTGTATTAGTACTAAATATCTTGTACCTCTTTCTTCTTCTTGATCTTGTGTTGTTTTGGGTCTGTATTTCCTGATCTGTCTCTGTATCAGTACTAAATATCTTGTACCTCTTTCTTCTTCTTGCCAGTTACTTTTTCACCTGTGTCGATGTCCTTTTATGTCTCGTTTCCACCCAGTAATGTTAGGCCTAGTATGTTCTTATCTTCTATAACGAAGTCACTGTCTTTATATTCTGTTTCTATGGCCGTCACACCTGCAATGTCTATTTGTACCACAATAGTTGCACACTTATGGTTTTCTTCCCTTCGAAGTACCTCTGCAACATATTAGCATAGTCAAACTTGGTTGTCCCATCCACTTTCACTTTATAGTGCATTCTGTTGACCACAAAAGGTACTAAAAAGTCCTTTACACTGCCAGATGAAATTTGTTTTGGTTTTGAGTAGCAATGCTAGGACTTTCTATCCGACATCAAAGCGTCGATCCTTGACCTGCTTGTTATATAACTACTTCCTGCTGCCTTTCATGTGTTTAGTTTCACCAGTAAAACTGCTTTATAGATCTGGTTCAATACTCTTTTATGCTCTTTTTTTTATTGAAAATCTCTTTCCATTTTGTATAGTGCTTGACGATCTCTTAGGCGTGTCTCGAAGTTTCTGCAGAGAAGAGTATTTCTTCTTCACTTCTTTCAACTTCCGTGAATGTGCATTTGGAATTCACTTTTTGATACTTTAAGAGACTTGATATCTTCTTCTTTTCCCCTTGAACTATTGGGGTGACTGCAGTTGCTTTAGTACTTTCAGTTTTGTCTAATTTCTCCAAATTCGTACTACCTGATATGTTTCCAATAACCGAGTCATGTATTGCTGCCTTCATATACATGACCTCAAGATCTCCTGCTTATTACGGAGTATCTACCTTTATTTTTGCAACGGGAAACTTTCTCATGGTTCCTTCAATTAACACACAGGCGCACCTTGCCTTCATCTAATTAAAAGACGATAGACTGGTTCTCACTGCTAAATCCAGTAACTCATAGGAAGTTCACTTTCTTGTTCACAAAATAAGCTTCACATACTGAAATCTCATAAGTTTTGGCACCTCTTCATGTCTGTAACAATCTCTAATCACTACTAACACTGTTGATCCATTTGCTAACTTGAGCCAACCGTTAGTCATGCATTGATTATAATGGAAATGAGACTTCTTTTTCGTGATGAATCTCATGTGTTTTAATGATCCTGTTTCTTTTTGCAGCAGCATTCATGGTGACAGTTATTCTTTTCTTGTTTCTTACTGGCACTATCTCTCTATGTGGCTTCAGCTGCTTTACGTTGAAAGTTCTACTGTTCTTTGTTGGACTTGCACTTATTTCTAATGTTCCCTATTTTATAACAAATATAGCACCTCTTCTCTTATTTGTCTCATAGGAACAGTGACATGTCAGTTGAGCACGTTATCATAAAGTGTTCACGTATTAGTAGATCTGCTAGTCTCTCAAAATAATTGTCACATTTGGTCATGTCTATTCCTCTTTTAAAGTATCAATCAAGACGTGCCACAAACAGCTTCTCCAATGTCAGATTTTACTTTCCCTGGCTTCTTACGAAAACCTCCTTCTGTAAGCTTTTATCATTTCATTTTTAATTTTTCCATGGCATCTTTTGACATTATTCCTGCATATACTTGAAGGCCTTTTCTTGTGAGAAGTGGGATGAGCCAATCTGCCCAGTCGCCTATGTCACTGTTCTGACC
The DNA here is from genome assembly GCF_004210375.1 of Tachypleus tridentatus. Classification (NCBI taxonomy): domain Eukaryota; kingdom Metazoa; phylum Arthropoda; class Merostomata; order Xiphosura; family Limulidae; genus Tachypleus; species Tachypleus tridentatus. The sequence goes on along the minus strand of NC_134825.1, from coordinate 98,900,648 downwards.
TTGGGTAAAGCTTTCATACCTCTCCAGGAAAGCATCCATGTCATCTTTCTGTTGATCGTACTTTGGCAGCTTGGGTCGGCTGGCTCTGACTCCATTTCTGTTCCAGGGTTTTTAATCTGAAGCTCTGCAATCTTAATTTGTGTTCGTATTATTACTCTCTGTATTTTCTTTTCTTCTTTTAGTCTTTCTCTTTTACTTTTTTCCTCCAGTCTTTCTTTCACTCTTCTCTGACTACACTCTTTTTTCGCCAGTTCTTTTTGTTGTTTAAAAAAAAATCTAGAAAATTCACTATTTTTTAACCTAAGACTCTTACCTCTTTCAGCCCATTTATCAAAATCAGCTGACATGGTTGTATAGCATGATTGGAATCTCTATACTGTTTTCGAAACCTGCTTTTTCCCATTATAATTCATGTAGGTTGGACAGAGGATTCATTTACAATCAGTGTTTGTGACTTGTTGACGATAAACGTCAAAAATAAAACGACAACATACATTCCACTTGTTATAAAATAACATATTCAAAATGAGTAAAAGTATGTACAAAAATTCTTTACATTATAGGATGTCACAGTATTATTTTAAACTCGAAATAATTATATTTTCTTGTCAGAAGACTACACATGCCGACTAAATTACTTTAGAATCCAATTGACAAGCCTAATTAGTTTTATCTGCTCTTATTTCAATAGTATCAGTAAATAATTCATTTCCATTACCCAGTGGGTTACGACATTTGTATCCTGAACCTTAAATAATTGTATTATTATCTTGTCAAACGCACTTTAAAATAATTCCCTTTGCGGTTAATCATTCACACACTGACTTACTTCACATTCTATGACATTTTTTTGACTAATGTTATACTTTTCTGAACCGTGCTTTTCTTCTTACTTACGCTTTTCAATCACATACACACACACACATATATGATTCATTGAGGCCTCTAACGTTCCATAAACTACGCAAGCGACAGTATAATATGACAATAGTCACATAAACTAACAATATCGAAGATTCCAATAACTTGGCATCAACAAAACCACAACAATTAGCCACCCGTACAAAGTACAACACTTACCGAGTTGCGCAAACTTGTCATAACTATTGCCTTCAAAGAATTACTCATAATTCTCTTCTTACTAAAATTGATTAATAACTAAATGTTAAAAAAAACTTAGTAAGTTTAATAATAACACTTAGTTAAACAATCTTGTATATCTAATACACAAACTTCTTGAGCGAAGGCAGAGATTACTCCGTGGCTGCTCGAACGACCCTATTCAGCTAATAATTCAATACCACCAACTAGCACAAGTCGCGAATTGGTTTAAATTTTACGTAATGAATTAAATATTTCTTTTATATTTCTCAACATTACGCCATTAGAAACTACTGAGTACCGTATACTTATCATAATATACCTGATTAGCTACTACTGCCGAATGGTCTTGTTTGATTCATATTTTATTAGTTTATTTTTTTCTGCATAGTCTTAGAAGCTATTAAGTATGCTGGTTGACATTTCTGCACAGTAGAGTAAGAGATAAGTATTTCTGTGAGGATTTTCTAAGAAACAGTTTGAATCAGATCGTATAAACACAGAGATATCCAAAAAAGTTGCATCATAACCATAATTTTTCCAGTGACATTGCTGTATATGTTCGTATTTGATTTAATGGTACAATGCATTTCTTCGAGCATTATCGTTATATTGTAATTAATATCATATCAACTTTTCATACAACAATTGCTATAAAATCGAAAATCAGGATAAATGTTTTATCAAATAAAATAAGAATAGTAAATTGGCTCAAACCATGTATGTATGCCCTATGCGTTTGCTGCACAATTGTCATTGTTTTGCCGGTTTCTGCCCTTTTTTTGCGAGAGACCAAAGAACTCTAACATAACACAACATTTATAAATATAATTCCCTTATAGTAATGACATCAAACAATGCTTTATTTAGTTATTATACATTTTATTTCTTTGAATATAGGCCTGGGATGGCCATGTGGGTTGTAACGTTTGACTTGTAATCTGAGGATCGCGGCTTCAAATCCCGTCGCAACAAACATGCTCGCTTCTTTTAACCGTTGGGGCGTTATAATGTGTCGATCAATTCCACTATTCGTCGGTAAAAGAGTAACTCAAGAGTTGGCGGTGGGTGGTGATGACTAGCTGCCTTCCCTCTAGTCTTACACTGCTAAATTAGGGACGACTAGCACAGATAGCCCTCGTGTAGATTTGCGCGAAATTCAAAACAAACTAACATTCTTTAATTTGCCAAACATTTCTCATTTACATTTTTTGAATAGAAAACGTTGTAAAAAGATTTATTACTATAAATATTCATAGTCTTTAGTTAAAAAGAAAAACTAGTTTAAGATTCATTCTACTAATAATTACGATGGCGAGATTTATTTTCCGTATGGGTACAGGCATTATGATTTAGCATGCAATAAATCAATGTCTCTGTGACTATTCTAGAAAGAAAATACTAATTCCAGATTAGGTATAGTGTGTGTTGACTTGAATAAATGGTTAAAGTTGATTTATTAATTCCACCCTATGTTTATTAGAGTTAATCTTGACATTAATTATCCATATTCCATTAACCCAGTTCCACATTTTAAATATTTTATTATATAAAATAGTACCTCACATCGCCTCCTACTTGCTAATTAGAATATTAACTATTTATATGTTATATCATATGCTTAATTTTTGGTTCATAAAATCGCCTTTAAAATTGAGTGAATTGATATAATCATTCGCGAAAAAGATTCACTTCTTTTATGTGAAACAAGACTCGATTTCAAAATATTGATAAATCAAACAGGAAATTCTTACTTTTTCAGTTGTGCTTTACTTCAATAAAGGCTTAAAATACAAAAGTAAAGTTATTGTGACTTTATTATATACTAATAATGCTGTTCTTCCTTATTATTTTGAACTGCGTTTGTTATTTTACTATGCACAACATTATGTACATTTTGCAACAACAACGAGAGAATCGAAAAGTACCGCAACAGTGATGTCTGCTAATTAATGTCTTAAGGCTGCAATAGTGTATTCATAAGTCAAACAGGACTTCCATAGAAACGAGAATTAAAGAAGATTATGAAAGTTGGAAATAAATGGAAATGAATTCAACCTTTGAATCTTAATGAAGCTAAAAATCTATTTGATCCGGAAAACAAAACTGCTAAATTTTAAATATCTGTGAAAAAAAATGTAAAACCTATATAGTTTGGAGTTTTAGAAATCAATAAAGTACAAAAACATACCCAGAAAAAGCTCTAAGCAACTAAATCACTTTACGTTTCTACCGACTTCTTACCCAACTTCTCTCTAGGTGAATGCCAAGGTCTCTTTCGATTCTTTGTTTAAAAACATAAACCTGTTACAGGATATTTCAGTTTGATAGCGTATTTCCGGTCTTTATCCCGGCCTTTCCACACGCTTGATCCACTTAGCGAAATTAAAAATACAAAAATCATAGTTTTAACAACTACATAAACCAGGAAAGAGATGAAAACTCCACAATAAATTTCGATTTTCAAAAAAAGAAAATACTATTTTATCTTTTACAAGTTTGTAGTCAAGGAAAAACAACAACAACAACTATACCATCTGCTATTTGTGCTATGCCCACCATAGTTGTTTAAACGCGATTTTTAGCTCTATAATTCCACAGACTTACCACTTGGATTCTCTCAACAGTGAGAAAAAACCTTATAAAACTTGTTTACTGCAAAATATATTGAAGGAAAACTTTAACTCATGTAATTGTAAAACACTGATGCCTCAAACTAAAACGTTTACTTGTTTTGATTTGAGTAACTAAATATGTTTCAGTCTAAACGTTTTAAGTGTTGCAACCTTAAATACATGTTTTGAAGTAAAACATGTTTTTAAAATCACAGAAATATTTAAACTTACAGTGTAAAACAATACAGCTTGTTTCATGTTCTACATTGAAGAGTTTGTAACCTACTGCTTCTTAGATGAAGACTAATGTTTTGGGGAGTAAGACAAAAAATAAACTGTTTTATTTTGCACAAGTCCCATTCTACAAGTCTGTTTAAAAAGTTATAGCCTTCTGTGTATCACGTGTGAAATATAATCTCTTATAGGAAGAGCAAAGGAAAGGTTGTAGCTCATTGTATATGTACGTTTGGAATCTACAAGTTGAGAAAGGTAGTCTCCAATCTTTTAACGGTGTGACACAGGAAATTATTCCATGTGTAGATAAGTCATTTAAAAAACCCAGCAAGTTGTAATTGTAGAAAAATACATTTTTGTCATTCGTAGCTACAAGACTGTATTATACCGTATGCTGGCATGACATATATAGTTCTAGTTTTATGGAAAATATTTCATTTTCTAGCTTCTTTTTCAAAATTATAAGCCTATTTCAACATTCTTCAACGTATTGTTAGTGTGTTTACGTGTTAGTATGCTCTTCAATAGAAAAAGGAAGATTGGATTTACACAACCAGAAAACTGTTTACTTTATTCTTTATTTACAATTTTAGGACATTGTGTTCAACTTACACTAGATCCAGAAGAATGCTACGTGACTGGATTGAATAGCAGAAGAATACTATCAGATTGATATTTCTTTGGTTTCGTTTTGGAAATATATACGAGTTGAATGACTAAGTAACTTTCAGTCTGCAAGCCATTCTTATTGGCCTAATAGTTCAGTCAACACAGAAGCTCAATTTTTTTTTTATTTCCTGCTACAAATATTCAAATTGTTTTAATATTCAATAGCCTTATCTTCAGAATATAGATCAAACGGATAATATCAGTACTAATTGTGCAAACCTGAAAGCTAGTTTCTTAACTTTCCAACAACAGGAAAGCAAAAGAATTATCTAAACAAGGTGTATGTCATACTGCTTTTACGAATACCACTTGTGGGTTTTGAAATATAAGCAAAGGCCAGAGGGCAAAGAGTTCTTTTCTAACTAATGATTTTTTTCAAAGCTAGAACTAAAATGCTGCTTATTAGTTCGAATTAGATTCAAACTGAGTTATCTATGGATACTTGCTGAGTTTTTTTTCTTGAATTTTGAGACAATGTTCTGGGTCCATGGTGATTTCTTAGAGTTTAAACACCATCTGAAAGTCAAGACAAAATACTTATAAAAGTCAGTATATCGATTTTTAAAGAAAATTAAAACTAAAGTTATAACTTATTAGTCTACTGGGATGAGAACTTAAAATACGGTTCAGTTGTTTAGGTATCGCCTGCTCTAAAGGTCAGCTTGTTACTTTACCTTTTTAATCCTTCAGGTAAATTTTCTGAATTAATCTGTTCACAAAGATTAAAATATAGAAATTATACTCGAACAATTTCTTTTTCACAACAAAAGAATAAAGAGATAAAAATACATAGAGTCACCTTCCTTAGATGATGTCTGTATATAAACTTCTTAAAATATCGATTTATCTTAGCTACTTTAACGTATAGTTCGAAACTAATTTTCAATTAGCCGTGTTCTTAGCTATCTCATCTAAACTAACATCATTAATACTACAGTTTAGATATCCAGTCTTGCAAGAGATAGACATCAGTGGTTGTCTAATTTAGCGTTGCTAAATGTAAAAACAGCTTAAATATTCGGTATTGTGAAAGTGAAACGTTCTTTATCCATAAAAAGATATTTTTATTCATCAGTCACGTGCCTTTTAACCAATAAAAAAGCTGGCAAACTTAATATAATTACGTGAAGTATTTATTAAACTCTTCGGAATCTTCAGAATTCCATCTTCAGCAAACTAGAGGTAAAAACTTAATAGTAATTATACCAGTAATATTATATAATCTATAATATAAAGAATAACAATGTATAAACAGTGTTAGGAATTGGTATGAAATTTTTGCAGTTCTTAAGCGCAAAGTTTCGTAATGGGTTACTTGCTCTCAGCCTGTCACGGGCATCAAAACCCAATTTCTTGAGGAGAAAACTGTAGACTTACCGTTGAGTTACAAGGACCCGCTACGATGTAAGAAACAAACAAACTGTTTTACTGAGCATATACATGAGCGTTCATGACTGGATGGACACAGACGTCTGTTTGTTTGTTTTGAATTTTCACGCAAAGCTACACGAAGGCTATCTGCGCTAACCGTCCTTAGTTTAGCAGTGTAAGACTAGAGGGAAAACAGCTAGTCATCACCACCCACCGTCAACTCTTGGACTACTCTTTTACTAACGAATAGTGGGATTAAAGCTCACTTTAAAAGGATTGATGGTGAGTGGCGATGACTAGCTGCCTTCTCTCTAGTCTTACACTGCTAAATTAAGGACGGTTAGCGCAGATAGCCTTCGAGTAGTTTTGAAAATTCAAAATAAACAAACGTAATTACCGCTAGATAAATTACATGCAATAAACAATACAATATTTAATAAACAAATAGGTGCAATAACTTTCTGAAATACGTATGGAAGCTGCAGGTGAGCAGAAAGAACTTTAAGTTACAAAATGTATCGAATTATTCTAAAGATGAGGAATAATAAAAGTAAATGTATCGTTCCTAGTAGTCTAGATTCATGAATTTAACTAGACTCTGGACTCTAATTAAGATTACCAACTACTAATTGCACCTGAATTTTAATATAAATGTATGAGTAGGTTTATGTTAATTGCCCTGAAACAAACATTTATATGAAATGATTGAAATACCTCATCATTCAAGCCTCTATGTTTTTACCATCGAGAGATAAGTCCTCATCATCCATATTAATTGTTAGATATCCTTCAAGCATATATTGCTATATATGACACTAATTATCTGGTGAACGACTAAATCAATAGAAGAAAATGAGTAGAACTAACATGGTTGACATATTTCTGTGAATGTGGAATTCGGGATCGATTTTTTGCTTTACCACAGTAGTGAAATAAAAACATCTGCACAACAAATACTGTTCTGTGGTTTTATAAAAACTAACTATAACCTATACATTATTGAAATGCTGAAGTGAATTTTATATTATCTAAGTTATGGAATCAAGTATTCCTCTCTCTAAATGTTGTATTAAAGACGTCGTTGACTCATTTTGTTTTGTTTTTTGGTGTATACAATAGCACTTCTTTTTAGCGACGTATTCTCGGTTATTTCAGAAAAATTCGTGAAAATTACGTCCCTGATTCTTAGGAATAGGAAGTAATTAATTTTATGTGACAAAGAATATAAAGAAGTTATGTGTTTTTGACACAAATAAGGTTTTGTAGGTTACACTGGTTGCTTAAGATAACTCAACAGAAACGTAAGTGTTGATTCTCGTAGGATATTAAATCAAACGTGTTTCTCACAGTTTGACAGAAAACCAAATAAGAGCTTATGATATTTTATCTCAAAATATATGCGCAAAGATTCACAAAATATTATTAGCGTATAATCGTACCTAGTTATGAACTGATAGACCACATTAAGAAGAGCGTTCAGCAACACCCACCCAATTCTTTGATACTCTTGTTTCATATAATAGTGAAATTTTATCGTCATTCTTATAATGTATCCATAATCTCAAAGTGCGCAGTGCCTTTTCATGGAAAGAGAACGCGAAAAAACGAATCATCAGATTAACAGTCTAAACACCACGTTAATCAGTAGGACGTGACACCCCACCAGTGGCATAACAGCATGTTTAAAGAATCACAACGCTAGAAACCTGGTTTCGATACCCATGTTGAGCAGAGCACAAATAGGCCTTTGTGTAGCTCTATTCTTAACTTCAATCAAATAAAGAAAACCCAAGACGTAACCGACAATAACATTTTTCGATTATTTGCTCTATAACTTAGCAGTAGAATTCAACTTGCTTTATAACCAAAAATATACTGTAATCACAAGCTACTAAACAAAGTCAACGTTCTGCGATACTTTTCAGAAAAAAAGGAACATTAGATTATTTAAAATTACCTTGATTCGCTTCAAGTAAAAGGTTCATTTAGCTTAATTTTTTGCTCCAGTTTTATTTTATAGTATCATCTAACAAAAAGTTGACAAGATTGTTTGAAAGTAGAAACCAGTGTCAGCACCATCTAAAAGAGTTTGGTTTTTGGAATTTCGCACAAAGCTACTCGAGGGCTATCTGTGCTAGCCGTCCCTAATTTAGCAGTGTATGACTAGAGGGAAGGCAGCTAGTCATCACCACCCACCGCCAACTCTTGGGCTACTCTTTTACCAACGAATAGTGGGATTGACCGTCACATTATAACACCCCCACGGCTGGGAGGGCAAGCATGTTTGGCGCGACGCGGGCGCGAACCCGCGACCCTCGGATTACGAGTCGCACGTCTTACGCGCTTGGACATGCCAGGCCCATAACTATATAACACAGCTAGATAGTTAATTACTTAAAATAAATTTACTTTTAAATTTTAATATACGTTAAAAACGTTAGGCAGATGCACTGCTAGTAATACGGATTAAGTCTCTAATATTTGTTTAATTCGTCTAATGAATGTTTTTCTCTTTTTAAATTTAATCATTTAATGAAAACAACTTCAACTGCTAATCAATGCTTTCACGCAGATAATGAATTACAATCTCGTTTCACATATGAATGGAGTAAATTGTGTTAAATACATGTCTTGTAAATCGTTTAACTTTTTGTACTAAAAATACACAACATAAATACGAAAATACGTATAATTAAGGTGGACTTGGACAACTGATATTTGTTTCACATAATTACTATCTCTCTCTTGTACCTAAGAATGTTAAAGACACACACAGAGAATGTGTTTTATTAATATCATATTCTTATCCTCAACATATTTACTTTTCGCTTTATCGTTCTCTTTTTTGTGTTTTATAGTTTCTTCTTTGCAGTTTAAAACTTTCAAAAATAATTTAGGAACTGCAAGACATTCTGGAAAATATCCAATGTACTTCATTTAAACAAAATGGTTTATACTTGACGGCATATTTTTTCAAACGCAAGGTTGTTGAAGAAGTCATCGATGAATAGTCAAGAAATATATTCTCCTCCAAAATATCATTTGTTGACGTTACGTACGAACTGTTTTATTGTCCGAAGAGTGTAAGCTTAGGAATACAACAAAATTACTATGCAGTATGTTACTCATTGTTTTTTCAATGATTTATTGCCTTACAGCTCAGTTAATGAATTAAATGTTTGTAATCAGATAAGTGACTTCTGTAGTTGTGCCATTGAAAGTCCTCTTAACACAATGAGCATCAGAAGACTATAAAATAGTAAAATTCAGGTGATATAAACATGTCTCTTATACTAAGATTTTATATGTAACCTTATTTAATTATTGAAAATAAAATTATTTGTTTTGGTTTCCAATATCATAATCTGAAATCAGTCCCCGTAACGTTAGATCACCACTTAAAGAAATGCCTGCAAGTTGAACACCTAAGAATCCTTTAAAGAGATAGATATGTGTTGCTAATGTACAATTTTTAAATGTGTGTAGAATCAATTTAAAAAGAATATTAATAAGTATAGTTATCTTGGCACGAATTTATTTTGGGACTACTTATAGAGGTAACGCTTAGAAAAAGTCTTAGCAGCAGGTCAAGCCCCATATGGAGTGATTTTGTTCAAATAACACCATTTGTACAATAATGTTTAACACACTAAAATTATTAACAAAGGCAGATCCTAATGAGTAAATTATTAACTATATATATATATTACGATTTATGTTTGATGATACAGACGTTATTCTTCTAATTTGTTTGTTTGTTTGTTTGTTTAATTTTGCGCAAAGCTACTTGAGGGCCATCTGCGTTAGCCGTCTCTAATTTAGCAGTGTAAGATAGCTAGTCATTACCATCTACCGCCAACTATGGGGTACTCTTTTCCCAACGAATAGTGGGGATTGACCGTCACTTATAACGCCCCCACGGCTGAAAGGGCGAGCATGTTTGGTGCGACTGGTATTCGAACCGACGACCGTCATATAACGACTTGAACGTCTCAGCTCACCTGGCCATGCCGGACCTGTCCTTTTAAACGTAAGCCAAATACATGTGTATTCTTTTTTTTTCTGTCTACAAAATTAGCATATTAATGTGCTTACGGCTTAATAAACGTATCCGTGAATTCACGTAATGATCTCAATTGATACATTCACCTTTTCATTGCAGGTTTACAACGCTAAAATTCGAATTTCGATTCCCCAAGTAGGCAGAGCATAATTAGCAAATAGTGTAGCCTTGCGCTCTCAGAATTCAAACTACATTTATATTTATTGCCAGGTTTTCTTTCGAACTTATGTCTCTTTGAAATTTCTATAGATTCGCCATCTGTAGGCAAACAATGAAAATAGTATTCGTATTTTTAAACTGTTCCTGGTCTAGCGTGGCCATGTGGTTAAGCATTTGACTCGTAATCGTCGAATCCCCATCACACCAGATATGCTCACCCTTTTTGCCGTGAGAGCGTTATAATTTCACACTCAATCCAACTATTCGTTGGGAAAAGAGTAGTCCAAGAGTTGGCTGTGGATGGTGATGGCTAGCTGCCTTCCCTCTAGTCTTACATTGCTAAATTAGGGACGGCTAACGCAGATAGCCCCCGCGTAGCTATGCAAAAAATTCAAAAACAAACCATTTCTGTTTGAGTGAAATAATTGTTTCAACTTCCACTATCGTTTTGGGGCCTTGTAACCTCTTTAGAGCTGATTATGTAAAGATAATGTCTAAAACTTATATGTGAATAGAAACCTAGTATGACAAAACGTTGCTAAGACAAACGTTTTAATATGCTACATCTTAGCGATAGGCATTCGCAAATATTTCAGTTTGTTGGTGTGTATTATAAAATATATTTCTTATGAAAAAATTTGCTTATAGTTTCATTGTATACGGGATCAAGAATAAATATATTTATTTGTTTCGTCGTATGAATAACCGCATTCACATATATATTATTAGTTTTTTGTTTTGAATTTCGCACAAAGCTCCTCTAGGGTTACCTGTGCTAGTCGTCCCTAATTTAACTGTGTAAGACTAGAGGGAAGGAAGGAAGTCATCACCACTCACCCCCAACTCTTGGGCTATTCTGTTACCAATGAATAATGGGATTAACCGTCACATTATAACGCCCCACGAGCGGGATTCGAACCCGCGACTCTCCGATGACGAGTCGAACACATTAACGCGCATGGCCATGCCGGGCCTGTATTATTAGTAAAAATCATTGGTTATGTAAATGAGTTTCAGTTTCGCAGAAGTTTATAAATAAAGACTTTAAATTTGAACTTACTGAAAGTAAAAATATTTTAATTTTTTTGAATATTTACTGAGTTATACAATTGTATATTATAATAACAAAAGTTTAGTAAAATATTTTAATAAAAATTTTTATTTTTTGTGTGTATTTTTATTTTAATTAAAAAACTCAAAAATTACCTTGTTATAAGTGGACAGATTAACCTTTTATAAATCACAAAGAGTGGTAACAACAAATGAGAGGATTACACTTGCTATGTAGGGTAATCTGTTGTTATAAATGAATCAAGGACACTCTTTTTGTGGCATAACTCATACACTGATGACAACAAATGAAGAAAACCCATTGTGTAATAAAGGTCATAATGAGTGTTAATTACACGAAGCTAAGGAATACAGTCTAATTACTTCGCCATTAGAAACTTAATCCAGAATTAAATTCACACACACTCGTGACAACAAATGAAATGATTTCTTTTTCTCACATACACACACAAGTGGTGTACACTTTTATCTTTGACTAGTTTTGATAGCACATCACTTATTTATAATGTCTTCCTTTGTAAAGTAATCTAAAAACAACGAATTGCATCCAGGGAAAAACGAAAGGTTATCATCTACAGAAAATATGATTATTCTGGAATACCCCATGCCTCAGTTAAATATACATTTTTATGTCATTTCACGACATACCAGGGTAACTTTAGTAACAAATACAACTGTTTTAGAAAAAGGGTAATTAAAAGAGGATAAATACATTTTTGAGAATCTTATTTCCACGAAATAATTATGAACTTCTTTTCTTGGCAAAAGTTAAACGTAGAAATGAAAATGAATAGAAAGTTAAAAATAATTACATAAGTATTGAAAATGTTTCGAAATATGATTAAAAATTGCCAGTTTCAAAACTGACAATTAAATTGATAAAAAACTGATATGCACGTGTTTTTTCTAGTTGTCATCTTAGACTAAACATTGAACTGTTTGTTTCCTTAGATTAGTTATCCGTTATCTAACGTTCGCTATGTAAATATCAAGATAAAACCTTGAATTTCTTTTCATTTGGTTTTTCAATCATCCATCGGTGTGTCAGCGGTAAGTTTAAGGACTTTAAACGCTAAAATCCAAGTTGCAATTCACCGCAATGGACAAAATGTATATATCCATTATGAAGCTGTGCACTAAGAAATCAGCATCTCGCAGTAGTGAGAGTTATTTGAGAACGAGGCCTGGCATGGCTAAGCGCGTAAGGCGTGCGACTCGTAATCCGAAGGTCGCGGGTTCGCGCCCGCGTCGCGCTAAACATGCTCGCCCTCCCAGCCGTGGGGGCGTATAATGTGACGGTCAATCCCACTATTCGTTGGTAAAAGAGTAGCCCAAGAGTTGGCGGTGGGTGGTGATGACTAGCTGCCTTTCCTCTAGTCTTACACTGCTAAATTAGGGACAGCTAGTACAGATAGCCCTCGAGTAGCTTTGTGCGAAATTCCAAAACAAACAAATATTTGAGAACGTCTGTATCTATATTGTATCATTACAATGATTACTTAAATATATTTTAAGTGCAATGAGCATAGGTCTTTCGTTTACATTACTGTCTATTAAATGCCACGTAATAAAATCTTTCTTACCAAAACTGCTATACATTTTCAAATTATAGAAACACATCATCCCAATTAACTACTGTTTCCTTGTAATGACAGGATGATTCAAGAACATTCATAACAACAAATCACGTCCAAAAAAAAAGGCCGAAAATCTCGATTCACAGTAATTTCATTAGATGTACAACTGAAGATTGTAATCGTACTTACGACCTAACCCAAAATTTTCCATTAAACCACAGGGGTGTTTTGAAAAAGAAGAGAGAAGGCATTGGCATGGCTGGTTTATAAAGAAACTGATCACTGTAGAGTTGTTGTTAGAGAAACAATAGAAATGTGCAGAGCAAGACCGCTAGGAGTAAGACAAATACTAGCATGCTGAACTTAATCACCACTTCCAAAATGTGTTAATAACACCGGGCAAAGAAAGAAGATATCATTATTTTCTTGAATAGAAATTGGTTATCAAGTGTATATTGTACAGGTAAGTTATGTTCGTGATTCAAGTAGTATTTAAATAATGGAGAAATTCATGATGTGCCTACTGAGTGGGAGCTACTGGGATATACGTTCCTGAATATTAAAATATTATTTATTATATGAATTATTTGTTCAAACAACTTGTAAACGCTTTTATAAAGCGTGGACATACGCTTTATTAAGCGCTGCCACAGTAAAAAATAAACATATACATATGTATACACTGCTGGCCAAAATTATAAGGCCAATGAACATAAAGAAAAATACACTTTTTTTGCGTTGTTAGACTCAACCACTTATTTGAGTAGAGCTTCGAAAGATGAAAATAAAAAAACTTTTTTAGCATTTCATAGGGAAAATGTGAACACTATGAAATTAGCCTAAATACTAGCTGGTCAAAAGTATAAGAACATACTGAAACGAAGCGTTAATCGGTAAACACGTAACGAAATTTAGTCATTTGTGTTCATGTATTAGCGTTGTCAACATTTCCCACTAACATCTCCTGTGTTCCATTAGGTAAAAGCATAGAAAAGGCTAAAAAGTTGACAGAATTTGAACGTGGCAGAATTGTCGAGCTGCGAAAGCAATGTCTCTCTCAACGTTCCATCGCTGGTGAGATTGGGCGTAGTAAAACTATTGTTGCAAATTTCTTAAAAGACCCTGAGGGATACGGAACTAGAATTTAAAGTAGTCGGCCCAAGAAACTTTCGCCGGCGTTGAGCAGAAGGATTCGACAAGTTGTCCGGCAAGACACCAGCCTATCGTCGAACCAGATTAAGGCTCTTAAGGACGCAGAATGCAGCTCAAGAACAATAAGACGGCATTTATGAGAGAAAGGCTTTAAAAACCGTAAACGTCATCAAAGGCCACACCTCCTTCCACACCACGAAACAGCTCGGTTAAACTTTGCTGAGAAGCACCAAACATGGGATGTAGAAAAGTAGAAAAAAAGGTTTTGTTCTCTGATGAGAAAATTTTAACCTGGATGGTCCAGATGTCTTTCAACGTTACTGGCACGATAAAAATATCCCACCGGCGACATTTTCTACCAGACACAGTGGAAGAGTTTCTATCATGGTTTGGGACGCTTTCTCCTTCCATGGAACAATGGAGCTTCAGGTTATACAGGGGCGTCAAAGAGCAGCTGGCTATATTCACATGTTGGAGAGAAGATCCTTATTGACTGAAGGCCCTCGCTTGTGTGGAACTGACTGGATCTTTCAGCAGGACAACGCTGCAATCTACAATGCCCGCAGGACAAAGGACTTTTTCATGGCGAATAACGTGATTCTTTTAGACCATCCAGCATGTTCGCCCGAACTGAACCCCGTTGAAAATGTTTCGGGGTGGATGGCAAGGAAAGTCTATAGAAATAGAGGTCAGTTCCAAACAGTGCATGATCTTCGTGAAGCCATATTCACCACTTGGAATAACATTCCAACCAGCCTTCTGCAAACGCTTATATCGATCATGCCAAAGCGAATGTTTAAAGTTATTCGCAATGACGGTCGTGCAACTCACTACTGAGACCTCTTGTTGGCATTTCCTACCCTGTTTAGGACTTCTTTTTGGTATGGTCTTAAACTTTTGACCAGCTAGTATTTAGGCTAATTTCATAGTGTTCACATTTTCCCTATTAAATGCTAAAAAATTTTTATTTTAATTTTTCCTTTTCTTACTTTCGTCTTTCAAAGCTCTACTCAAATAAGTGGTTGAGTCTAACAACGCAAAATGCATATTTTTTTTTATGTTCATTGGCTTTAAGATTTTGGCCAGAAGTGTGTATGCAAACCTTACACAAAAGTAAAATAAATATTAAAAATAAAAACTTTCTTCGAGCTTTTCAATCATTTTCCTTGTCGGATCCTAACCTTTGAGGTTATCCTTGTTGGTACCGCGGTAAGTCTACGAATTTACAACCCTAAAATCAGGGGTCAGATTCTTCTTGGTAGGCTCAGCAGATAGTTCGATATAGTTTTGCTATAAGAAAAACATACAAACACTTCTTTGAGGTAATTTTACAAAACACTTCTGATTTTCCTTTTTTTTAGCTTCATGCAAAACACGCATCATTTGCACCTCAAGAAGGCTGGTATGGGTGTTAAAACTTGTTGTTTTAAATTAAGCACAAAGCTACACAATGGGCTATCTGTGCTCTTCCCACCACGGTTATTGAAATCCGGATTTTAACGTTGTAAGTCCGCAGACATACCGTTGAGCCAATAGGGAGCTTAAAACTTGTATTAAAATAAGGAACAACTTTATTTTCTATTTTAGTTTAATAAAAGTTATAATTCCCATGTCAGCTGTCTTGAGATACATTTTTACTTCAGGTGGGTTTTTCGTTATCACGGACACACCTCATTAGTATCTAATGCGTGCTCAGAGATTTAAAATGAAAATAAAAAAAAACTTTCAAAATGTTCATCAAACAAACTTAGGTCAGATGTTGTAAATATTCAAGGTATTATTAGAATATGTGTAACGCTGCTTCAAATCAAATCTACATTTTTCAAGCTTTTTCAATATTGCACGAGTTTCAGTTGAAACTTAACTTTTTTTTCTTTGCTGCCAATTATAGATTTGAAACGAACTTTAGTTTAATAATAGAAAAACGTTTGTGATATGCTTATAATACATATATATATATACATGCACGTGTTTGTTAAAAGACGAGAAAGTCTGCAAAACACTTACTTGTCCAAAATTTTAATATATCTAATGTACAGAAGCTGATTTTACTGTGTTCTAATAAATGAAGGAATGGATAGTCTATAGATCCCCATAAAATCCAAAATACGGAAACTAAAATACGTTTTTAGTCTTTCATCAGAACTGATTTGTCTAGTTTTTGATACAATCTGTAGCAGATGGTTAATCAAAATTGAACATCTTAACTGAATTTGCTCAAATCTAAAACTTAAAGTGCGATCTTCATAAAAGAGTGAATTAATTCTTCCTGAGAATATGGAAATACTTTGATCAGAATTTCTTGATGGAAGCTTCTTTGTGTTGTCATCTAATAATTCATGTTTGTAAGGAATGTTTAATTTTTTCAGTGTACTACACCATATTTTTGTCCCAGAACCAATTTCTGCTTCTTTAAACTGAGCTTATATTGATCAGGATGTGTCAGTACTGTCTTCCTCAGATTGTTATGTAACTCTGGATGGGTGCTTGACTTTATTTCTGATCTCACTATAAAATATTGTAGTTTATTTATTTGATAGAGAAACCAGATGCTTTGTTTTAACCGAAGTGTTTCCCTATTTTAATTATATCCTATTGTCTTAAACTGTTGATTATCAACTGGCGTCCCACATATTAGGTTATGAAGTTAGCAAATTTATTTATTTCCTTTGTTGTAGTTGCGTTTTATATACCGTTTCAAAAGTTCTAAATTATGAGCTCGATAACATCTAAACTTCTGTTTTATTAGTTTGAAAATTAAAACTCATGTTTGAATGTGAATAATATTTTAATAGAGCTTTTCTTATATATTTCTTCAAACTGTTATTGTGTCTGGCTAAATACCGTAAAATCAGGTTTAGCGGTCAAAGTTTCACGTTATAAATAACAGCATCGGCTGTGTTGGTTTTTGCACTGTATTTCCTCGTCTTTACTTAAATGATTGAATTGAACTCATTTGTATAAGAAAATAAACATCTTTTAGTTCAATGAGCAAATCATTTGAGATATACCTAGTGCACCACGATCCATGGTGGTCAGTGTGATCACGAAAAGCTATGTACACTCATCTTTAACCTAGAAATCTTTATATATGTATATGATTTTAGTTTCAAACCTGCGTACAAATCTGCACAATGGTTATCTGTACAGATCCCTCCTCAATTTTTAACTGATATACTAAGGGAAATCAGCTAGTCAACACCATGCAGTACAAAATCTTGAACGACATATGTTTGAACGAATGGTGAGTTTGTGCCATCAACTATATAATGAACGCACAACTCAAAAGTGCGGAATGTATTTTTGCACCAACAACGCCCTCGGGCTATTCATTTGTTACGTACATACGTGGATACTTGAAACTGCTGCGACTTTACTGTAACTTAGGCGAACGAAACAGAAATTTAAATTATCTAATGCACGTTATATTTGCATTGATTTTAAAATTTTCATTTTTAAGTAAGTGAATAAACTACAATAAACATATGTAATTTTGAAGAACACGTACATTTTTTAACGAATTCAAAAGCATATGGGAAACCCAGAAATTAATTTTGAATGAAACTAGTGCAAGACTAACTCTGTCCGCGTTAAAAAGGCGGCTGGTACGGCAGAGTTGTTAGGGAGCTTGTATCACCATCTGAGGATCACGAGATCGAATCCTCGTTTAATCAAACATGCTCGCACTTTCAGCCGTAGGGGACGTTATAATGTGAAGGTCAATTCCACTATTCTTTGGTATGAGAGTAACCCAAGAGTTGGCGGTGGATGGTGATGACTACCTGCCTTCTCTCTAGTCTTTCACAGCTAAATTAGGAACGGCTAGAGCAGATATCCTTCGTGTAGCTTTCCGCAAAATTAAAGAAAACAACAACAACAAACGAACGTTAAAGACAGCCTTGTTACAACATTTAGGATATCTTTTATCACAAAGTTTCTGTTTTTATTGTCTTAATTTCAACATATTTAACAAATGCTAGAAAACAACAGTTGATCATAGCTATCGAAATTTCAGTTCCAAAGCTAAATACAAACATGACTACCCCTCCTCCCATGGGTCAGCGGTAAACCTAAGGATTTACAACCCTAGTAATCGAGTTTCAATTATCATGGTGGGCGCAATACAGATAACCTATTGTGTAGCTTGGCGTTGTTTGTTTGTTAGGAGTTAAGCATTGTGTCACTGTGCTTTGTGCTAAAGAACAAACACAAGTGAAAAACATGATTAAACTAATGCAAATATTTTACAACATAAAAACTTTCATTTCTGCATAACAAATTTCTATTAAGTTTGAAATAATAATAATAACAATGAAAGAAATATATTTGTTTATTTTCATATTTCTCAGAGTGGAGCATGTCTCAATGGTTAAAATGTTGGGCTGTGAAACTGAGGTTCAGTGGTTCACGTTCCGTTACCGTAAACATGCGAGCGATATAAGAGTGACAGTCAAATCTTACTCTTCGGTCTGATCAGAGTTGCTCCAAAATTTTCACGCAAAACTGCACAATAGCTCTCTGCGCATGGGTGTCATTATACTTGAAGTAATAAATATTTTTTTCTTTTATAGCAAAGCCACATCAAGCTATCTGCTGTGTTTATCAAAAGGAGTCGAATACCTAATTTTAGTAAATCCGTTGTAAATCCAAAGACATACGGCAAGGATACGAATTAAATTGAAAACAGTGTTATGTATCATAATTTACTTCGGATAACATGGGGCCCAGCATGGCCAGTTGATTAAAGCACTCGTTTCGTGATCCGAGGGTCGTGGGTTCGAATCCCCGGCACACCCAACATGCCTGCCCTTTCAGCTGTGGGGGCGTTACGTTATAATGTGAAGATTAATCCCCACTGCTAAATTAAGGACGGCTAGCGCAGATAGCCCTCGTATCTCCTTGTGCGAAATTCAACACAACCCAATCGGACGACATCTGTTAACGTATTACTATTTCAAATAACCGGAAATCTTAACTTAGAAATTAATTAAATACTAACATGTAGCAACTTTATAGTATTTGCCAACAAGAATGATACACATAATTTTCTTTTTTTTTAAACACAAATATATTCTAATATACAAAACAACAATACAATTTATAATAACGGTTATTATTAATACTTATTGCTAATGATGGTTTATATACAACAGTTCTACAAACTTACAAACAATACTAAATCTTATATTTGGTCTAGAAGTGAATGTTTTATCGACGACCTAAGCCCACGACGAGCATATTAATTCTGAACTGATATTGTCACAGCTTGCAAAAGCTCCCTAGCTTGATTGACCTCGCACTGGTTAAAGGTCACATCTGAATCTGTAGAAATAATAACATCAGAAATAATTCACTGAGGGTAAACGGTTTGTAATGTTTGAAATCTGCAAACGTTGCTGGTCAAATTCTAGGTTATTATAGCTTCCGAAGCCTATAGCACGCTGACTGTAGCTGAGCAGAAATATTATCCTTCTATTACTGTCTGTGTCTGTGCTTTCTTATAGCAAAGCAACATCGGGCTATCTGCTGAGTTTACCGAGGGGAATTGAGCTCCTGATTTTAGCATTGTAAATCTGTAGACTCACCGCTGTACCAGCGAAGGACCTGTCATTGTCATTGTCTCTCGGCTTTTATACGAATCACGCAAGACTCTAGAACATTCACCAAAGCGTTTTTGTAAAACGAGTATTGTTGAATCTTAATTCAAGAATATTTTACAAATTTCGAGAACATGCGGGACTTGCGCAATAAACAATACAATACACGTCACATGCAAAACCGAAAACTATAATGAAACAAGCGTATATATTAAAATAAACGTATAGCATTAAATCCGTTACAACAGCTTATAAGCTGTTGATAATTATCAACAGAACCTACCGACAACTCCTGAACTACTTTCGTCTGACCAGTTAGTAAAAATTGACCACTATTGCAGCACATAACAGCAACAAAGATACAAGTTTATAAAAAGATTGAGAACAATACGCAATTCGGTCACGCTTAGCCAAGTACGTTTATATTTGTAAACCAAAATTTTACTTCCTGTTATTGTAGTGTTACAGGATGTTCGGAAAGTCGCTGTGCAGTTTTGTGATCATATTTTATTCAGTCTCTTTCAAGCCAGCAACTGATAGCGGTGTTTAGAAACAAAATAAGAAGGATCCAGGCCTGTATTGATGCCAACGGGGTTCACTTTCAACATTGTTTATAATTGTCACCTCCTGTATTCTATATTAAAACATGTCTGTTAATAAATATGTAAGTGCACAGTGACTTTCCGAATATCCTGTATAATTTAATAAATAATAAATGCGCTCAAGGTAGAACAGAGATATTATTAAAATATTGTTAGTTAGGTATTTAATGAAGTTTCTCTCACACATTATTTAATGTTAATTGTAATTTAGCCAAATGATCTTTTTCTCTCATTGATTATCACAAACGTTTGGTTTTTCCGGCATTCTACTAAGCTATCTATCCACCTAAATATTTTTTTCATTTATGTTTATTTATATTTATGAAGCATTGGAAAATATATTGAAAAGGTTATCAAATACAAACACTACAGAAATGCCAATCACTTTATCGTGTGAGAATGAAGTTCACCAGGGAAAATAGCCCTTGTTGTTTACGCTGTGAATGTTTGTGATCGAACTAATCAGAGATGTTCAAATATGTAAAGGTAGAGGCAGTCATACTATCTCAAGTGGGAATCCAGTCACATATCGAAATACCAAAATGTTGTACCATTAACATATAGAAATAAATGCCCCATGTGAAACGTCACGCCAAAAGACTATATGTTTCAGTAGAAAATGTACTCGAGAATTTGATTAATTGTTTGGAATTTTGTTTTTCAAATTCGCGCAAAGTTACTTGAGGGCTGGTTGTCTCCACTTTAGCAATGTAAGACTAGAGGGAATGCAGCTAGTCATCATCACCCACCGCCAATTCTTGAGCTACTCTTTTACCAACAAAAAAGAGAGATTGACCGTCACTTATAATGACCCCACGGCTGAAAGGGCAACCATACTGCATACCATATATTCCCGACATCAGGAAAAAATAACCAACATTTGGCAAAAACTAGTAACAAAATATGACATTCCAGTTAATACTAAATTTATTCAAAAACCAGGCACAAAACTGAGGTCTATACTATGCAAAAACTACACTGACAAACACAACGCCAACATTATTTAGAAAATACAATGTGATAACTGCCACGACTTCTCTATTGGAGAAACAAGTAGAGAAATGGAAACCAGATTCAAAGAACATAAAAAGTCACCTTCACACGTTTTCGAACACTGCAAGTCAAATAAACACAACATAACCATAGAAAACACTCAAATACTAAATAAAGAAACAAACATAAACAAACGCAAAATTAAAAAAGCCTTACTTATACAACAACTCAAGCCAAAAATAAACCAATACAAAAGAACACCTTTATACCTATATTAAAAATAATATAATAAATAATAATAATAAAATAAATAATATAAAATTATATATTCAAACATCTAAGCCCGCTCTCTACATTCCGACACTCAGTTATGAAACCCCTTTCAAACATGTGGTCAGCCTCCGGTCAGTTAACTCTTTCTTTCTTTGTGAACCTGACGATGACCGAAGAAGGTCGAAACGTTGTTCGCTCCTCTACGTAAAAAAATTTTCACAACCCAAACGAGCCGTTTTTACATATATGTGATACTAAACTTCATTCCAAAATAAAATAGTAATACACAGCGCTGCCATCTTTCACAATTAGAAAAAACAACAATTTAGCAGAAGTGTTTAACCTTCTGGGTTGAACTTGACGACTGGTCAACTTAACACAGAAACAGTTGAAAACCCAACTCTAAATAGGACTGAAATATTTATCCCATCAAGTACTCAATTACACATTGCTATATAGAGGTAAGAAGTAAAACTTCTTTTAGTATGCATAGATACTTTTACGATATTACATAAGTGCCCAAGAACTTCATAGACTTTGTCCAAAATGTTTTGTGTTCTTCTGTGGAACCATGAAATCCAACAGATGAATTATTTATCATATGGATCGTTTACCAGTGCTGTAAAAATAGATGGGGCAATTACTCCAGGACCAAAGTGTACGCAGGCCTCAAAAGTTTGTTTGTTTGTTTTGAATTTCGCACAAAGCTACTCGAGGGCTATCTGTGCTAACCGTCCATAATTTAGCAGTGTAGGACTAGAGGAAAGGCAGCTAGTCATCATCACCCACTGCCAACTATTGGGCTACTCTTTTACCAACGAATAGTGGGATTGACCGTCACATTATAACGCCTCCACGGCTGAAAGGGTGAGCATGTTTGGCGCGACGGGGATGCGAAGCCGCAACCCTCAGATTACGAGTCGCACGCCTTAACACGCTTGGTCATGCCGGGCCGGCCTGAAAAAGAACAGTGGAAGTTACACGTTTCACATACTAGGTAAAGAAATACAAATAATGAAAAAAAAAAAAACAGTGAAATAATATTTGGCATTAATAGAAAATAAGTAATTAGTAATTCAGTCTGGTTCTTATATCCATCTTCAAGCTTCCAACTCTTCTTTTAGAGTCATCTTTAGACTAACTAGCATGTAAAAAGAACAAATATAAATATAACCCTGTAGTGAGTGAATGTCTAGAAAAATAATAATATATCAACGATAGTGAAGTCAATGAGACTTACAGAATTACAACAGTATATAGTTATATTTTCATCGTTTGTTTTGCGTACTCACAGTAAGCTACGTAAGCGCTATTTTCATATTTTTACACTACTCATCACTACGTACCATCAGTTCTTGAGTTACTCTAATCGAAGAGTGGAATTTGATTTTGTTTTGGAATTTCGCACAAAGTTACTCGAGGGCTATCTGTGCTAGCCGTCCCTAATTTAGCAGTGTAAGACTAGAGGGAAGGCAGCTAGTCATCACCACCCACCGCCAACTCTTGTGCTACTCTTTTACCAACGAATAGTGGGATTGACCGTCACAATATACACCCCCACGGCTGGGAGGGCGGGCATGTTTAGCGCGACGCGGGCGCGAACCCGCGACCCTCGGAGAGTGGAATTTGAATCGCAGTTCACATCACAACCAGAAGTTTTAACACGGAATATTTGTATGTGAACGGATCGTGAACAGTGAACCTTTGGATTTACAACCCGAGTAAACTAACTATTTACTTGCTCACGTCTAATTGTTAGTTAAGATAGTAATAATTATTGTTATGAAGAAATTTAGTGAACAATGTCTTATTTTGAAAGTGTTGTTAAACTGTCAAATTCCAGGAAAACGTGTAGTGTAAATAAATACATTTTAATATCACAATCATTAAAGTGTATGTATATATAGTACATAAATCTACTTCAATCGTAATCTTGTTTTCCAACTCTAACTGTATGTTCAGTTTACACTGAATGTTGTACCAAAACTTTACCACTTTTATGAATTTCTTTATTTTAAAAGGTCGGTTTAGGAAGAAAGAAAAATGTCCCCGTTTAAGAGAAGCATCAAGCACATGGCAATGGTATACATAAGTCAACACCTATCGTTATGTATTATTTGAAAATGTTTAAACTATCTTCAAATAGAAAATATTATATTACAATACTGTACATTCTATAATTAGTCCTTATAAAACAAGGAAACGTGCTGAAATCCCAACCATGCAGACCATACATAAATTAGTTGTTAACACCCGTCTTTAAACATTTAACGACAGCAACAGCCGTCATTTCAGGCACTTTCTGAGTTTAGAAAAAGAGTTTGCAGTTAGTAATAGATTGTCGCCACATGCAACCTGTTGTTTCCTATTTCTCTAATATTAGACGTATTTATCAGTACTATTTAACCATTTACACGTCCTCATGATATTGTTTTGTTTCGTATGTTTAATAAGTCGACATATACTACCCGATCAGGTTTTATACAGACAACAACCCTTAAGTTAAAGACGTGAAGTTAATACTAAACAACTTTCTTGCATGAAAAGACAGCGGTCTCTCGTAGGATAATGGGATATTACAAAATGAGTAATGATCCATGGCTTACATGATATGCAGTGTAGACTTGTATGTGACCCCACCTTCTCTAGTACATAGTTCCACTCGACCACCCAGACAAAAAGAATTGCCTTAAAAAGCATCAACATCAGCAATTTATGGTGCAAATTTTCAACGTTAGCAACTTTGATAAATTTAATGTTTCAAACACACCATTTAATGAAGAAAGTGAAGAACTGAAATAAGGTAGACTTCAGGATGTCTCGATTATTGTAAAATAAAACTGTTAATGGCTGTGATGTGTGGATCTGAAGAACGGAAATAAACATAATATACACCACATGAATTGTTAAAATAGGCTGGTACCATAAAAAACAAACCAAAACATTGCTTATCACTTTGCTTTAGATTCAATGCTTCCAAGCTTAGCCTTTATCTTCAGAACAATCGAAAATTGCGGGTGCTTAACCAAAGTTTTTCGAAATGTTATTGTTTGATAGACATTTTCAAATGGGGAAAAACGCAAGCTTAAAGTTTTCTGCGTTCAGTTAACGATATAAGAACTATATTATCTTAACAGTCGAACTACTTCCAAAATTTTTTAACGATATTGATGAGACAAATCAACTACACATAATATAATATTTATAATCATTCAAAGTTTCATATTTGACATGTTTTCTATTCATACTGTATTATATATAATGTACGTCTCATAAATTTAGTTCCATAATCAACATTATTTATTTCATGATATTTATTCTACCACTTATATTGTTACGGCAAGCATTTAGGTTCTCGTAAAAACTTATGTCATAATATATATACTATTCATAGAAAACTGCAATTTACAGATTTTTGTTGACAATCGTCACTGCTTGAAAGATGATATATATTGTACTCATTTTAAGTCTATTAATGATTACTTTTCACTCCCGAGTAGCATAATAAAATATAAAATTGAACTTGTTAACATTTTCATATCAGTTTCAAAATCAGGAATTTATTTTGGTCCGGCATGGCCAGGTGGTTAAGGCACTCGACTCGTAATCCGAGGGTCGTAGGCTCGAATCCCAATCACATCAAACGTGCTGGTCCTTTCAGCGTTGTGGGCGTTATAATGTGACCATCAGTCCCACTATTCTTTAGTAAAAGAGTAGCCCAAGAGTCGGTGTTAGGTGGTGATGACTAGCTGTCTTCCCTCTTGTCTTACACTGCTAAATCACGGACGGCTAGCGCAGATAGCCCTCTTGTACCTTTGCGCAAAATTCAAAAGCAAAAAAAAAAAAATTCTTTTAAAATAAATAATTTTCAGTTTTTTTGTTTTTATACAATTTAAACTAACTTTGAATTTTCTATTGAAATTAAAAAACTTACAAATTTATGAGAATATTTATCGTGCAAAGCCATATTCCTTTCAGAATAAATCATACAAATTACATTTTACCTACATTATGTAAAAAACGTAGATACTCTTAGACTTACTGAGCGTGATTATCAGACATACTTAGGAATTGCTTCCAAGAAATCTATGTTAACATTAGATACCAATAAATATCTGATCAAACTGACGCAATTGTGATGAGATCAAGGTTAGTACTTGCGTTTACCGATTTGTTTCTTTGCCATGATGAAAATAATAGTTGTAAAATTGTCCACTGAACTTTGAATCTTGTTTGTAGTTAAGTACAAAGCAACACAATGGACTATCTGTTCTCTGCCCTCCAGGGGTATCGAAGTCCGGTTTCTAGCCATGAGTTTTGAACCTATATACTACTGAATACACGCTAATGATACTTTGTCATCTTCAGTGAGTCTCAACAATTTTAAAATACATTGACGATCAACTTAATAATATAAGATTTACTATATAACATAAATAAGATCAACTTGCTTCCCTGGTAAACTAGTACATAGTGAAAATGGTAGGTTTGAATGTGAAATGTATCCGAAGAATATAGTCAGACGTTTATACTTTAATTTCATTTTAATTCATCGTTGTTGCAAAATAGTTGGTACGTATGTATATTTTCTAAATGAGTAAGATAATATTAATATGTTCTTCAGTAATAGGCAATAATATACATAATCATTTAGATAAAGTAATAAGAATAATAAATAAATGCAATACAATTTAACATATATTAAATATAAAATCAATTACGTAAGATATTTCGTAAAACTCTAAAAATGATTTAAAAAAAGCTGCTAAGCCTAAGAAGAACTTGCTGTTTGAATTTCGCACAAAGCTATTCGAAAGCTATCTTCTGAAGCAGCCCTAATTTTTAAGTGATAGAATAGTATGTAGTCAATGTTACCCACAGCCAATTCTTAGACTACTCTTTACCAATTAACAGTGAGATTGATTGTCACATTGTAATTCTTAGATGGCGGGAAAGGCGCGGATGTTTTCCAGATTGCAAGCTGAGTGCTCTAATCAATGGGTCATGCTTTTTCAGTTTTTAATAATTTTATAGTTAAATTATAACATTAGAATTAAACATTAAATACTTATTCTACGGTCATATATTGTTGTTTATATAAAAGATAAAACATAAAACAATGACATCATCAATAAAAAATTCCAATTTTAGTAAAAAAATTTTCGTTTAAAAAAAATATATATATATACTTTTTAATTGAAGTTTGGTTCACCAGATAGACATCTAGAAGCAATATATGAGTTGTTTCTTAAAACAAAGTAACGTACCTCTCAAAATCACTATTATACGTTTTCGAAATACAGAACATTTCTGTAGAGTAAAGATTCTTTTTTTATTTATTGTAGCACTTTTGGAGTCGCGTTTCAATATAACAACACAACTGTAAATGGTTAATAGTGTTTACAAAAGTTCGATATAAATTTCCTATATCCAAATTAACACAGAGTTTATTGGTTAAGCTTTTAAAAGCCTATTCTTTCACTAGAAAATGCTCTAAATGAGACCAAACATTCTCTTTTATTCAAGAGTGAGAAGCTTATTCCCAGTATTTCTTGCATATTAACAGCTAAAGATAGTAAAAATTGATTAAAACATCACTTTTTAAGAACTGTAGATTTTATTTATACTAACCTGTGATTACTGCCGAGAGACGATTTTATTAAATTTTGTTCACACATTATTGAGAGTTAAAAAGAATTATTTAAAGCTTTTTTTTCATTATTTTCTTTAAAAAAGTGAAGAAATAAGATATTATCCTATTGATTTAATTTCAATGCTCGTGCTATGTTGAGAAATAACAAGTATTAATGTTTGTGAACACTCACGGGTAACATATATATACATATGTACACAACATATACGTTTCTCTGTAAAATGTTTTATAATTGTGATAGTATTAGATAATATAATGTCTTCTATCTCTCCCCCACTGGGACATCATTAAATTAATGAATGTATATCGTTAAATCCGGGACTTCAGTATTCGTTATGGACACTGTAGATAGCTGAGTGTGACTTTGCTCTAAAACAAGCAACATTTTTTCTAAATGTTCTTATTTTACAAACTAAGACTAAAATACTATTTTTTAACCTTGCATTATGTAGAAATCACATTTTAGTACATCTTTTCACACTATGATGTAGTTGTGAATAAACAGAACATTTTTTGTATGTAAAAATAACATTAAGTGTACTGCTAAATAACACATTTCCTTTCCTCCCTTTTACTACTGTCAGTTTTAAGTTATCTTCTTTGTGCGACACACATATCCAAGTTAAACTGTTATTTAAGTGATACATGATTTTTAAGTAAAAAACTCCGAGTAACAAATTATAATGTTTTTATATCATATTTTGAGTGTTTGATGTTTATCATAACATATTTTAACAATATCTGTATTTTGAGCTTCTGACTGCAACTAAATAAAGGCATTGTACCTGTTATATTATGTAGTTGTTAAACCAGGTTCAGAGCCCCCTTTGTTGACTCAGTGATAATCCTGAGGCCTCATAATGCTAAATATTGGGTTTCGATACCTGCGGTGGGCACAATACAAATAGCCCACTGTGTAAGTTTGTACTTATACAAAACATTGCGTGTAAAGTCTGCTTAATCGGAAATATTAAAGTTGGTCTCTGGGACACCATCCTTCTTTTTTTGTAGGAACGATTAATCAATACATTTCTAAATAATAATAAAAATATTAGTGAAATCGGGACCCACATTTACAGAACTGGTATAATGTAAATTTAATACTTTAACTATTGGTTTGCACTTTTTCAGTTTACTAGTAATTGCAAACTTAATTTTTAAACCAAATTACGAAAGGTAATTAGTGTACCTTCTTATTTACGTGCTCTAATGTAAGTAAATGTCAAATTTGGGGTCCACTTTTGAGGAATCTACGTAAAAATGGTTCTCAAAATATCGAGGTGAAAGGTTTTACCTCTGTACAAACCTCGAAAACATTGGCTTATGGCCACATTTACAGGGCCGCTATAATGCAAAATTAATAGTTGAGGTACTACATCCTACTGCCAGTTTAACAATCACTACTGTTATAATGTAAATTTAGTTTCTTTAACCAAGTTACGAACGGCAGTCAGTAGGCTTACTAATTTACGTGCTCTGATGTAAATCAAGGCCTATTTCATACTGATAATTTTTATAAACGTACAATAAAAAAACCCTTACTAATAAATAATATTGACAGAAAAAGATACTTAGTAAAAACACATCTATAACTTTTCTCCTATTTATTTTAGTTAAAATAATTGATAAAATAATTAAGTTCGTGAATAAACTTATAAAAGTTTAGTTTGTTTCTAGTTAAATACAAAGTTATGCAATATCTGTGCTCTGCCCACCATGAGTGTTAAAATACTGTTTTCAGCCCACTGACTTACCGTTGAACTATTGTTGTCTGCAGGTTTAGAGAAAACTTTAAATCTGTGTTCAACAACATTCGAGAAAGACGAATGAGACTAAATTTCAATAAAACATTCACATATATGTCTATGGCATAAGCAACACAATTAATATGAAGATACCTATCTAAGTTAGATATGTATCATGTTTATTGTTATATATTTTATATGCTTATAAAGGAATATCTAATTTTTACGAATGTTCAGGATTACACAATTTGCAATTTCCCGATGTTCCATTGGTTTGGAATCCTGTGTAAATTAAATTATATTTTTATGTCGTTCAAAAATTCAAACTGTGTGGATAATTTTGTTTTTCTTGAATTCGGTTTATTTATTCATCACGATGTTAAGCTCATCCCGGAAAAAACAAATGAACTGTAAGCCATATTGTTTTTCTTGATGTTTGTCATCATCGCTGATGAAATGAAAATTTAAAGTTGTTCGACTTTTTCTGTTCAAAGACACCAAAGCGGGTTTATATATCAATTGGCATTCCTCGACTGAAACTCAGGATCGTTAAAACTTTTTTATACAGGTAAAAATAACTGTTCCAGTGATGACATAAGCTTTCCAACAGAAAACCAAACTTTCCTAAAATAAAATGTCATTAATGAAATGTTTGCCTTAAAGGTTTACAATAACAAAATGTTTTATTCTTCAAGTTCTAAATTTTCCGACACAAACGTTCCAGATAAAATATGTTATTATTAATACCTATCACAACTTATTATATATGCTAGAATTTATTGCAATTTGTAAGATCTTATTGAGAGAAATAGAACACTAATAAATAAACTTTTGATAAAAGTTTTCTTTCAATAAATTGTACACTACATTTCTTAAAGCACAATTTTTTTAAACTGCGATGTATAACATTAACAATTTTGCCACATTTCATTCAGAAGGTATTACAAAAATCTTATAAATTAACATAACAGTTATCATGGCCTTCTTTATCATGACCTTAAATTGCATAACACAAACCTAAACATTTAACCTCTCAGTTGTATCCTCATAAATGTATATATTCAAACACAAGTCTAAGTATATAACTTTTTACACCTATAATTTTATTCAAGTACACTAAAAGTTATGCTGGACCAATGGTATGGGCATTAATTCTGTATACATCA
This sequence comes from Tachypleus tridentatus, assembly GCF_004210375.1. Classification (NCBI taxonomy): domain Eukaryota; kingdom Metazoa; phylum Arthropoda; class Merostomata; order Xiphosura; family Limulidae; genus Tachypleus; species Tachypleus tridentatus. The sequence goes on along the minus strand of NC_134825.1, from coordinate 98,870,607 downwards.
CATAATATACAAGGATGGGACAAAAAATGGCCCCTATAAAAATGTTGTTAATTTGTTATATCTTTTGTTGGATAACAGAAAAAAATATTATTGGCTAACTGGAGTAAGAAGATCTAAGCAACTAAAGCAGGTGCACAACACATTTTATTATAATATGTAACTAAAATCCCTGAACATTTCTGGTATTTGTAAAAACCAGTGATAAAATTAGGATTTTAGACCATATCTTAACATATTTTGTCGAGTACGTTCTAAAAACATATAGTTTTACATATATTTCTGTTGCTTATTAAATGATATAATAAATTAATAGCATTTTCAAGGGGAGAGAACTTTCTTTCCACTCCCTGTACGTATTCACTGTAGGGTACAAATAACTTCTCCATCGTAAGCTTATGTACTCCAACACAATTTGAAGTATCTATCACACTATAAGAATTGAAAACAATATATGTAATTTCTAACTTTTCTCAAATTCTGTGCAAGTTTGTCATAAAATATTTTTTTCCAAATTAGAGAAGTAGTTACGTCTAGTTTTGTGTCTTCATAAGTCCCTTTTTTAAACTTGGCTGTTGGTAGGACTTACTTTAGCAAGGTTACCCTAAATACGCTAGTAAATTAAAAATAGAACTTGACCAAAAACACTAGAGTTTATCTGTGTACTTACTGCGCTTTGGTTCTGTGAGGCATCTACCTAAAACGTTCCACATACTGAAGATGATGTAACCTTCTTTGTGCTTATTTAAGTTAACACCTTAAATGTAACTAATTCAATACCTATTTTAGCTATTTTTACTACTAGGTTTGTTTGTTTGTTTTTGGATTTCGCGAAAAACTACACAAGGGCTGTCTGCGCTAGCCGTCCCTAATTTAGCAGTGTAAGACTAGAGAGAAGGTAGCTACCAACTGTTACCAACGAATAGTGGAATTGACCGTCACATTATAACGACCTCACAGGTGAGCATGTTGGTGTGACGGGGATTCGAACCCGCACCCTCGGATTACGAGTTGAGTGCCTTAACCATCTGGCCATGCCGTGCCTTAGTATTAGATAAAGTAATTGTATAGCATTAAACTCTTGCATAAATAAAAGGTACGTAAGCCAAACGTGATAAGCACAGTACTTGAAACTTTGCGTGTGACAATTTTGTTTCGGTACTTTACTAAGTAGCCTCAATCTTGTCAAGTGTTCTTGGGATGAGGACCAAAAACACCGTTAATAGCGAAGACACCCAACTGATGATTTAAAGCAAAGTAGTAATATGTTCTTAAACGATGTATTAAATTCCAAAATCGCTTTAATATAATACAATGAACCTCTGTATAATATGAAACAGAACACTTGAATACATTTATAATATTCATTATACAGTTTTTTCTTATTTCTTAGGTTATTCATCAATTTCCTGTAAACATGTGAAATATAAATAATTAAATTTGAACATGAAATGTACATTACAGAGAGGTAGAGTATGTCTAAACGAGTTTCTTTAGTTATAGAAGTTCTACTTACATTAATAACTGTATTAAAAAGCACTTTTATTTTTACGCGTAAAAATTATTTTTTACACAAAAGTTTTTTACATAATTATGTGCTTTTCTCTTCCGTTCATTTCACTCTACCCAAAAATAAGTATTTTAATGAATTATAGTATACGTACCAAATATACATCTTATCTTATATAACCATTCTAATGAGTGTTTGTAAATCTTTTGCAATGAATAAACTGGCTATTTCATTTTGAATTAAGATCACGTTTTGGCATTTGAAGCTTCAAGTTTGAATAACTTGACGACATTTTTTTTTCTTTAAAAGCTATATTGCAAAGCGAGCTATCGATTTTCCATCAGCCTTTAAGAGAAAGTTTTTCTTACCTTGCTGAACATCAAGTAGTTTCTCCTTAATTGGAGTTTAATATCACATATATCGTTGGGAAAGCAGAACTTGATATACCACTGTTTCACAAGAATAGTTATTGGCATTTTAAACATAAGTGCATTTGCATGTAAATGATAGCCTCAGTTTTCATCTCTGAATGAATATAGTAAAAGTTTTTCTGTTTCTTTTTCACTCACAAAGTTAATCCTTAACTAATACAGTAGAATAACCGTAAAAGAAAAGCAATAAAGTATCAAATTGAAGCACTGTGTAAAATGTAAATTATGCAAAATTGGTAATAATTTGAATAAACTATATTTTGAGAAAAATATATTTTATCTTATCAGAAATATATCAAGAATTTACAATATATTGCTATAAATATTATTTGTAGCAATGATAAGCACTGACAAAGTATTAGTTTATTTGGGTTTGATATAAAAAATTACAAAGCATAGATATAATACACAACTAGGAAAATAAAGTAATGTTAAAAGATTATCGTGCGACAGAGAAGAAATACAGAAGAACACCAAATAGGCATAAATATACAGAGCATTAAAAATGTTGTTGATTTCCACAAGTGTTCTCATATAGATGTTAAATAGAAGAGTTTATTAGACTGTCCTGCCACAAGAAAGAAAAGAGAAAGTATGCTTAGTAAAAAAAATATTCCTTGTTAATGTGAACTTAAAGAGTTAGAAGTAAAGTGAGTTAATTTACATAAACATGTGACATTATCCGATAATTGCAACATTAAGCTACATTAGTCTGTACTGACAGACTACACATTACTGTATAATAGTATAAGAAGTTAAAAGAGGTGACCCCTCTAAGCAGCCTTCTAGCTTCCTTTCGGGGAAGTTACCTGCAACATGAAAACAGAATTTTTTTCCAAGCAAATATGATTTAGACGTATATATTTTCATATTATCAATTTTTTTGAACTACCGTGTTTAAAATTATATTTTAGCAACTCAAGAAGGTTAATTATGATTACAATGCACTGATAATTCCTTTTATTTCTTCTATTGTTTTCTTCCTTCTTTGAGTAATTTTCTTGCATGACGGTAAGCCTTCGAAGTTATACGTGAAACGACAATAAGCCTTAAATTAATGTTAAAGGAGTGTGTCTGTGATTTCTTATAGCAAAGCCACATTGAGCAATCTGTTGAGTCCACCGAGGGGAAGGAATCCCTGATTTTAACGTTGTAAATCCGTAGACTTACCGCTGTACCAGTGGGGGACATGTCAAAAAGAATAACTGTCAAAGTTGTCACTACATGACTCAGCATAGCCAGGTGGTTAAGGCGCTCGACTTGTAATCTGAGGGTCATGAGTTCGAATCCGCGCTACACCAAACATGCTCGCTCTTTCAACCGTAAAAGCGTTATAATGTGACGGTCAATTTCACTATTCATTGGTAAGAGAGTAACCCAAGAGTTGGCGGTGGGTGATGATAACTAGCTGCCTTCCTCCAGTCTTACACTACTAAATTAAGGATGGCTATCGCAGATAGCCCTCGTGTAGCTTTGCACGAAATTTTAAAACAAACAAGTTTCACAACAAAAGTCTTAAAAAAAACAGCCGTTTAAAAATTACATTTAAATTTATGTATTTTGTCTCTGACATAGAGTTAAATTGATAACGAATTTATGATTCTGTAGTCATCATCCATCGAATCAGCGGTAAGTTTATGGACTTTAACGCTAAAACCTGGGATTTGTGTCTCTACGGTGTTTAGAACGTAAGTTATTCGTTGAATATCTTTGCGCTAAACTAAGTAAACTATTTTCTGTATAATTTTACAGATTTGGTCAATATTTAATTACAATGCAGTAAATGGCATAGATATAATAAAAGTTTTATCAAATTCTGTTTAGTTTCCAGCTAATATATATTCGTTATTAATAATAATTTTTAATACTGGAATTATAATTATGTTAAAGATAATAATTTGTTAATGATAATTTAAATAAAAAATTCAGCAATAAAAATACCTTTATTTTCTTTATTATTGACTTTTGATGATATACTTAAATTCTGAAATTACTGTTGGCACTGGTATTTCTATTACTTATAACCAGTTAATGTATTTAAAAGATAAATTACTAAACTAAGCAGTAGATAGCAGCACTTTCGCTACTCTCTCAAAAAAAAGCAAGTCGTAGAAATTGCAACTTCAAGCAACCATCCATCTGTTACGATTTTTAATAGCAGTGATGAATTTACGCAAATTTGAAGCATATAAATAAAACCGCTAACTTCAAGTGGGCGATTTAACACTAGGACATTAATTCATCCATTTGAAATTCATAGTTGAATATAACCAACCGAATTATTTTACTTCTTTAAAGAGGTATGAATAACTATTTCAACAGTATACGTTTTTAAGGAACTCAACAGGAAGGCTTATATGAATCTGGTTTAAAGTGCAGGTCTCCACTAACTGCGTTTCATTTTGACATTCGTTTCTGTTCTGGGAAATTAAATTCACCTTGTGAATCACATGTGCATCTGTATGTATGTTTTCTTATAGCAAAGCCACATCGGCCTATCTGCTGAGCCCACCGAGGGGAATTGAACCCGTGATTTTAACGTTGTAAATCCGTAGACTTACCGCTGTACTAGCGGGGGCTGTGCATTTGTAAAACGTAACATTTGCCAATTGAACAGAAACATACGACGAACTTACAGTTTTTTAAAGAAAACGTGTTTTGTCTGTCCTACTTTATTACTTGAAATTGCGGTGTCCCCATATCTAAGATTATTACACTTTAACTTTCAGAAGTTAAAGATTAAATTTTCACATGGTGAGTTAAAACAGACAACATATCCTCTATTGGTACAATGGCATGTATGCGGACTTCTAAGGCACGAAAGCTGGTTTTGATACCCATGGTGGACACAGCAAAAATAACCCATTGTCTAGATTCATGCTTAACTAAAAACAAACAAAGTAGACAACACTGCCTCTTAATGAAAAGTTTAGAATACCTCTGGGAAGAAATTGGTTCAAATCTACAATTCTAGTAATTTGTTTTGTAATCTGAACCCTAGAGCGCAAAGAATTAGATAAATAGAGAAACTGGACACTGTTTAAATAGAAAGGACATTGAACGTAATCTTTATGTGAAAAAAAATTATTGATTTTTTCAAGTAATGAAAACATATGCTGTATAGCGTTGTGCAGTAGAAAAAAGGAAAAAGTTTAGTTACGTTATATATGCAACATCAGTATATAAATAAAATGGGTTGGCGGTTTGTTGCATCCGCTCATGATAGACACTTTTAAACCTGAAATATCGATCAGTATTTCACACCAGCGTATTCATGTAATTCTCTCATTTGTGCCCCCCGCTAGTACAGCGATAAATCTACGGATTTAGAATGCTAAAATCAGGGGTTAGATTACCCTCGGTGCGCACAGCAAATAGTCCGATGTGGCTTTGCTATAAGAAAAAATACAAAACAGACAAACTCTCATTTGTTTGTCGTTAAGACAGGATAATTAAACTGTTATGCAAAAAATGCTTAAGTCAATATTCTTCTTTCTCTAAGACTAATAATTGAAGCTAATGAGAAGAATGAAAAAATATTAAAGTTGAAAGAAGCGTTATGTTATTCTAAATACAGAGTAACGTTCAAGAGAACCGGCTTGAGAACGCATTCTTACTTCAAGTGGGTTTCTCGTCATCATGGACTGTAAAGAAATGTTTCTTCAACTAGAATTGACGAAAACTTGAACAATTAAATGTAGAAAAGCCACATGTTGAAGATGATTGATATATTTAGAAATGCAGAAAATTCAAAGGAACAAAAATAAATAGATTTGACAAACTTGACTTAACATCATTATCATACTTAATTTTTCACATATCGTTGATCAGTTTTTAAATACCAGACGTTTTCAGCTACAAACTGAATTTCGTTTTACCACTGGGCGGCATAACTTCTATTCAAGTTTTGTAAGAAAGAGAGAGTTTGTCTTTTCCATGTTATTCGGCAATTGATGAATAAAATATAATTTAATCCCGAAGTATTTATGGCTATTTAGCAAATAAGATTTAGTCAGGTAATCGGTTAGGTTTCTTGAACTATGGTGAGAGGAGAAGTTACAATTTAGTTTATTTAACAAAGTATGAAAATATTATTATTTGTTAACATAGTTCTTTGACAGACTTTTTTTTTTTGTAATTTCGCACATAGCTACTCGAGGGCTATCTGTGCTAGCCGTCCCTAATTTAGCAGTGTAAGACTAGAGGGAAGGCAGCTAGTCATCACCACCCACCGCCAACTCTTGGGCTACTCTTTTACCAACGAAAAGTGGGATTGACCGTCACATTATACGCCCCCACGGCTGGGAGGGCGAGCATGTTTAGCGCGACGCGGGCGCGAACCCGCGAGTCTTGGATTACGGGTCGCACGCCTTACGCGCTTGGCCATGCCAGGCCATTGACAGACTCACTCTGATGGTGAAGAACATAAAATATGAGAAAGATAAAACTTCTTTTAAAAAGTGAATGTTTTAATTTAAAAATGATATTGACTTAACAAGCAGGTCAAAAACTCCTAAATAGGATAGCTTACCCTGATTTAGAACTGATGATTACAGAAAAGGCAACCAGATAACAACACTGAACTCTTAACTGAATAGTGGTAGTATGGAGTATGGAGTGAGTGCATCAGCTTACTGTGATTCAAATCTTGTAATTTCTGATCTAGAAGCTACAAAGCAAATGTAGTATGTTTGTAATTTAACTGTGTTTTACTAATTATGTTCCTTAACTCGGTCTCAGGATATACAACCGTTTGATATCTAAATAAAAATACAGATATGATACTTTTTAAACTATTTTTGACATCATTGAGGGAATTCAGAATAGTTTAATGTAAATATTTATTTATAGAGAGCACTGACGAAGCATAAAAAGTACAGGTATTTATATTTGTTTATTGATTGATTTATAATAAAACAAGATGATAGGTAACTTTGCCCAGCATGGGCAGATAGTTAGGGCACTCGACAGAGGGTCGCGGGTTCAAATCCCCGTCACACCAGACATACTCGTCCTTTCAGCTGCTGGTGCGTTATAATGTGACGTTTCTCGTTGGTAAAAGAGTAGCGCAAGAATTGGCGGTAGGTGGTAATGACTAACTGCCTTTCCTCTAGTCTAACACTGCTAAATTAGGGACGGCTAGCGCAGATAGTCATCGTATATAGTTTTGCGCGAAATTCAAAAGAAACCGAACCAATCAGTAACTCTAATGAAAGTATATACATTTGTATACTAATTTTGATATGTGAATTTCTGAGCGAAAATGATTAAGTTCACGATATTTCGCTGCGTTTAATTATCATTTAATCTTCTTTGGGTGAAACTGTTTAAATTAAAGACCATATTTTATAGAATCGTTTGACAATTTTCATTTTATCAGTTTAACTTGCAAAACAAATCTATAAAGTAGACATGTTTCTTATAAATGTTTTTTTAAAAGCTACTTAGAGTTACTGTTAAAACATATTTGTAATTTTAAATATTACGTACAACATTACTTTTAAAAATCTTTATTTAAATTTTAAAATGTCCCCTGATTTTAACTACCGAAGAACGCAGTTTAAGAGCTAAATTCCGTCTTTTTTATTTTTATTTCTTTCAGACCAATTTCTGAAACCTTTTCAGAAATATGATTCATCCTGCAATAATATGTAATGCGTAAAATTATAGCATAAGAGATAAAAATCGAAATACTTCAAATATCCTCCTGTTAGGAACATCTTGAATACTTTTTTCCAATGTTAAACATAAAAAAAATATTCACTTTTTTTCTCATGGCAAACCTACTCTGATTGATTACATCATCCATAATTTCCTGCATTGGTGACTGAATAGGTAAAATATATAATTATTCCAGGAAGAGCCCACATTTCAAACTTTCCAGTTCAGTATGACGTCCTTTAAGTTTGTTTAACTATATTGACCTTCGAAATGAGAGAGTAACTATAGACATGCATTTGTAAGAAGGTGGCAAAGAAGCAGTAAAATATTTAATGTTCAGATTGGGACCCTATAAAATATTGCCAGCTCGTTATGTAATATATTCAGGAATTGAATAGTTTACCTATATAATCCTGTTTCATAAAGGCGATTTGATTAAGATTCTACCTAATATTCATTAGCATAGCAATCAATAAGGCAATATTTAAATTATTGTTCCTAAATAATTGGGTTCGATTGTTGTATGAATCTTGAATTACTTGTAACACTACTTAAATTTGGAAAGTGTCTTATTTTTATTAATCTTTTTCCGCTGGAGCTATGACAAAAATATATATTTAAGTAATGCTGATTGGAGCATAGTACACATAATTAGAAATAACAAACTCGACCATTAACTTCAAAGAATCTCACAAGCTTTTTTTTTTTCTTTATGCTTAACGTTTCGGCTTTAAGTTTAAAAAATTTATATTATTTTACTGCTGACTTTGAATAAATGCTGAAAGAAAAGCAAGATTCTACATCAATATAACGAAAACCTAATTTTTTTTTTTCATTTGCTGTTGAACATCAAAATGCCCAAATTTACTCTCTGTGCTGTGCCAATTGCGAGTATCTAACCTTGACTTTTCATCGTGATAAGCCCTCAGAACTGCCTCTGAGCTACCAGGGGCTAATTTTAAACATCTAAAAGGCTTAGCATGAAAGTTCTATTATCAAGATTTTCATTTTCTACCGTGTTACAAAACTAGTAGTTTGATCAACTACTTTATTGATTTAATGTGTGATTTCAAATAATCAACCACCCAGCTAAGGAATCTTTTGACGTCGGGATCCACTACGTTTGAATGATCTGTAGACAAGTTTTTTCAATTTTTATTCAAAATAAGTACTCGCTTTATGATTAAAATGTAAGTATACGTAAAAGAAGCGCATTTTATTGGAGACTTGTACAAACAGAGTCTGATTTAAAGTTTTTGAATGACGTTTTGAACAGCTGGCGTAGGTCTTCGTCAAGTCGTCCAAACCCTCAATGAAACGAGCATTCCTCACAAGTCTGCAATCAAGTACAATCTCCTTTATCTAAATTTTCTTCTAAACAAGATGAAAAACATTGTATGTATTTTGAAAAGTTTTAATCATTCAATTTTTGTAGATCGGTCAAATAATAAATTGATTTAATGTAGATGGCTACCACATCAAGAAAGGGCTCTCTTGAGTTTTTGAATAACAATTTATATCCTGGTATTTTATAAAACATAACAAAAGCTCACGCTGAATTGAAAATCGAAACAAAACCACAATCAGAAGAAATGCAGTAAACAATACTTCATCACAAAAAAGTCAAGCCATGTTTCCATAAATTTAGCAGATTATTACTATTATTGCTATTACTATTACTATTATATTATATTACTATTATTATTATTTTTGAGTTTTTCACATTTATTAAGTTTGTGAGTCACAACAAAGTGGTATTTTCCCTACATTTAGCTGTTGTTTTGAAATACTTTGAATCGATGAATTGTTTTAAAGTTAAAATATTACAAGTCTTTATATAGCCTCAATTACTGCACATCGTAAGGGAAGATTTTATTTTAAATTGTTTTTCTTTAATAAATTTTCGCTAAAATTTATTTACAAACAGACTGGGATGGGTAATGTATGAAAAGCGTTAATCGTAAATGTCCGGTTACCTATAAACTAAATTCAATTTTAACAAGTTATGTTCTTTATGGATTTGAAAAACTTAAATGTTTTTTTTTTATTCTAGTGAAACATCTTTCTCTAACACATAGAAAGAGTAAAGTGTGTAGCGCCTGGAAATGTAGATAACCGAATCACACATTACTGCAAATATTAAAACAAATAAAAAGCCTGGCAGTTTGAAGAAAGTATAATGCAATAAACTATCACTAGGTGATTTAAGTAATACCGTCCTGATGTATGTAAAATGATTGCACCAATCAAATGTATGATACTTCGAGAAGGAATTTAAAGTTTTCCATTTGTGATTCTAAAATGAAAAAAAAACACAAAATGATATGTTAAAGCCTTCTCGATTTAGTGTAAAAAATGTGTTCCCTCTTAAATAGTATTCGTATAGTTTAAAGAAAAGCACGAAAGTGTTAAAAGTGACAGGAATTTCTCCAGTCTCTGAATAATAAAGCACATCTTACTTTTTCTACAACTAAAAATAGCTTAAACCTCATACTAAGTTGATTTAGTTTATACAGAGGCTGAAAGTAGTTTTATTCAAAAGTGGCAGTCAAACTTCTAAAGGTTGCTAAATCCCGACCTGTAAATCCCGCTTCCCTTTACGTAATTCCTCAGTCTGCTTTTAACCGATGCTTTAATCTTTTATCTTTTTCATTATGGTAAAGTTTGTTTTCCAAGTCGTAAATTGACTTGCAAATGAAGCAATGAATTTAGTCTTTAGCAAGACCTTGTTCCGAACTATTGAGATGGTTTTACAAAATTGAGCCATAATCTAAATAACTATACTAATCACTTCCATTCTGAAGCTCACGTGAGAAAGAAACAATACTTTCTTTATTATATTTTTTACTGTAAGAATAAGAATGAAAAGCAGAATAGATACGCCAGAACGGCTAATTCAGAAAGGACAATGTCTAAAGAAGACTATTAAATCAATAATAAATAAGTTATTTTTGTCGTATTTTTCGTATTCTATTTGATTTTCTGACTGAAATTCTACTAATCTTTTATTTCTTTTTTAAATCTATTTCTTCCTTTCTTTTAGCACTATAAAAATGGCAATTTTAAAATGAACTACACTTGATACGAAAGTAAGCTAAATAATCATGTCACAGAAACCCTTGATGTATAGCGATAGGGAAGACAGCCAGATGCCACTAGAGCTTTGTCCATCTCTTTCAAATGAATCAAGAAACTGACTGTAACTTTTATAACGTGTCTTGCCATGTAGAAAGAAAATGTTACAGGTTTCCCATAAGGGTTATTCCTTTATGAAATGGTCTGCCACGGCCAGGTGGTTAAGGCACTCGTCTCGTAATCCAAGGTTCGCGATTTCGAATCCCCGTCACACCACTCGTAGAGGCGTTATAATGTCGTGATCAATCCCGCTATTCGTTGGTAAAAGAGTAGCCCAAGAGTTGGCGGTGGGTGGTGATGACTATTTGCCTTGCCTCTAGTATTACACTGCTACATTAGAGACGGCTAGCGCAGATAACCATGGTGTAGCTTTGCGCGAAATTCAAACCAAACCTTTGTGAAACTTAAAATATACATTTTATTTACATTATGTATTTTAACCATTATTAAAGTTTAGTTTCCTTCTTTTATGTGGTAATAATTTCTGAAATTCTGATTTTATAATAAATGAAATATAGCAAAAGGGTACAGGATGAGCCAAAGTTTGTTAGTTTGTTGTTAAGCATGAAGCTATGAAGTAGTTTACCTATCCATTGTTACTATAGGGATCGAACTTCGATTTTGAGCGTTATTAACTCTCAAATTATTAGCTAAGCCAACAAGAGCCTTTTACAAAAACAAATAAAGCATTGTATATATTAGTAATTAACGGCAAGTACTCATCTGTGTAGAAAACAAGTAATAAACGCTGTTTCTACAATGGAAATTGAAACCACGGATTTTAAGTCCGTTATATTAACACTAACCCACTGGCGGCCAAATAATAAACAATCGCACAGTGTCAAGTTCATAGTATTTTGGTGTTCAATAAGAGCATGAATTAACTTTTAGATCATCCCATGTAATAATAGTTTTACAGTCTTAAACTGAATATTCTTTTTATTTTTCTATTACAGCAAAATAAACATAAACATAACGGAATAAATGGCGATATTGTGTTCCTTATTTTAGTAAATATTATTCGAAAATTCAACACAATTTCAATGACCCAGAATTCCATTCAGACAACATATGTCTTATTCGTGACAATAAATTTCCTAATCTACACGTAGTAGTGAAAATAATTTAGCTATACTTCTTCAACTTCTTAAATTCAACAGTTCAGAGGTTACTTGGATCTGTTGCTGAGGAAGTTAATGTAATCAAATGCAACAATGTAGTTGGTACTTATGTTTTGATACTAAGAAAATTAAAGAAATTAAATGGAACAAATCATGTGCTACTTAAGTTTGTTTACTAGGAGAGCTAAAGAAACCAAATTTATATATATAAGTAATCGCCTTTGTAAGTTATTTCCCTACAAATGAAATCAGGATAAAAGGATGAACAAAATCGAAACGTAAGAATTCATCAGCTTATGAGAACATTTTATAACATATTTTTGACGTTTCAGAGACAAGATAGTTAATTTTTACCATGATCAACAGTTGCATGTCCACTCTGAGTCGTAATTAAATTTACAATATGTATACTGCAAAGCCTGACAAAGTGTTTGTTTTAAACTTCATGCAAAGCTTCACGAAGGCTATCTGCGCTAGCCGTCCCTAAATCAGCAGCGTAAAACTAGAGGGAAGGCAACTAGTCATTACCATCCATTACCAACTCCTGGGTTACTCTTTTATCAGCAAATAATGAGATTAACTTTCATATTATAACGCCTCCATGACTGAAAGGGCTAACATGTCTTGTGGGACAGGAATTCAAACCTGTGATCCTCAGGTTGCGAGTTGAGCGCCCTAACAATGTGGCCATTCCGGATCTGACTAGATCGAAGGCAGTTAGTCATCACAACCCACTGACAATTGTTGGGCTACTCTTTAATCATCAAATAATGCCCCCAGGAATGAAAGGTTGAGCATGTTTCATGAGATAGGGATTCGAACCCGCGACCATTTGACTGTGAGTCGAACGCTCTAAAGACGTAACCATGTCTTTACCCGGCAAAGGGTCGTTGTCCAAAAAGCAACTGAGGATAAAATAAAATAAGCATTCAATTACTTATATTTTGTGTTTAAAGATCTGGTTCATCTGTTTAATTGCTACATACGACAAGGATGTTAGATATTATAGGCTTTTATTACATAACATTTTAATTTAAGTTATATTATTTCTATTACACTTTTATGACAATAATTTAAAAAGATATAACTAACACTGGCAATGTTTTTACTTGTTATCATTGAAAATTGAATTTTTAAATCTTCTGCCATGTTTGTAAATAAAGTACCTTTTTAATGCCAGGTTGTAAAACTAAAAATAAAAACAAAATTACAATTTTATCAGGAAATTTAAACTGGAACATTCCTTCATCAGGTTCGTGTACGACCTAATGCATACAGTTTAGTAAATCAGGAAAACTAAGTGTTTTCCGTAGTTTACTTCCACTATCACAAAATCTATTTCGGCACCTTGGTGGCATGAGTGTGCCATAAAAGTGACGGTCAACTTTCCACTTTTCAGTTATATTTGAAAATCAAAACTGTGAAATAGAGAATGATTATTCCTAAAAATCATTTTATTAATTTTTATTTTCAAGTTTCTACGTTATTCTTGATGTTAATCGATTTGTTGAGAAGGTTAGAAAATAATTGGTCACCTTTTTGAATATTAATTTTATTATTGAAAGTCTGTTTTGTATTGATAACATGGGAAGATACTTTATTTGGAATAATTTCAAAAGAAAAAAAGATAGTGAATACTGTTTTTTTTATTACAAAATGGTATTTTATCAAAGTAAATTATTTGATATATATATCATATATTTCTCTCCCTATAAGGGCATCCGAAAACTAAAATACCATTTTGTTTAATAATATTACGTTTTCTTTTACAAAACACCATTGTTGTTTTGAGAAAAATAAAAACGTCTGAGGGTTTTATTGCACCCTTGAGTTGTTTTGTTTGTTAGAGCTGTTTTTGTCTTCTGCTTCTAGCCTAGAACAAACTTTATATACTTTTTCCCTTTCGTTCTCTTTGTAATAGAAGATCGAATAATGATGTTGTTTTTACAAAAGTAAAAAGGAGTAGGAATTATAATTAAGGGGAAAATGAGTAGGCTAGAGAAACAACCAAACAATAGATTAAAGCTACCCACAAATAATTATGAATTTCTCTTTATTACTTGTTGACATTACTGACTTTACATCAACTAGATATCCTGTGAAGCTCACACACCTAATTGTCAAACTGTTTCTATAATTATTATTTAATTCGTTTCACATAATTTGAGAGAATTCCGCTGGTACAGCGGAAGTCTACGGAGTTGAAACACTAAAATCAGAGATTCGATTCCCCTCGGTTGACACAGCAGATAGCCCGACGTGACTTTACTAAAAGAAAAATAGAAATACAAACTCTGAGACGTGGCAAAAAAACTGTTCTTAGCGGAGTTCGACTACAAAATATATTTCTGGTTTTCTTTTGGAAACACAAAAACAACAAAGTGGGCTCAATGTATTGTGTCTATTGCAGATATCTAACCCGAAGTTTTAACCTTATATGTTCACAAACTTAACGCTTACACCCCAGGGGACGTTGTTTCTGAAAGTCATTTGCACACTTCAGTCAAAGACGTTTATGTTCAATTTATCTTGCTGAGTCTATATATAGATGTAGTAAATTTATTTTATTTGACGAAAACATAGTAATGTAAATAAAATGTCTGTCTAAAATGCGTAAAAAACTTACAGAAGTAAATACTGGGATTTATAACTATGTTGCATTTTTTATTTCTGTTATATAGCTTATATTGATCATGTGTTATTAAGGACCAAAAACATCATGGTCCCACAAGTATGTTTTATTAAGGACCAAAAACATCATGGTCTCACAGGTATGTTTTATTAAAAACCAGAAACATCATGGTCCCACAGGTATGTTTTATTAAGGACCAAAAACATCATGGTCCCACAGGTATGTTTTATTAAAAAACGTGTTGATAAATATGACGTAATCCATATGGATCTCACCAGCAACCTTAGTATTAAGTCGTATGTTTAAATATTGATATTCTGGAAACGAGGGATACTTTAGCACCATTTTATATATCGACACATTAATTAATTTATTTAGTTTCCTAAATTCAAACTTTTGCGTCCTCATTCGTGGAAAGTGGACAACAGCAGAACAGGAGATAAAGTGCTAAACCTTAATCCTGTGACAGCTACACGTAGTAACTTCATACAAAAATATCGGTCGTAATCATTACTTCATTTCCTTTCAGTTCAAACATAACAATAGTTTAACCCACTGGAATACGGACACGGAAAAATTAATTCCATATTACAGTAGAATCACGCGGACTGAATTCAACAACTCACTTGATAACAAACTCCCCAAACTTAGGACTTACAAGATATTACAACAGAACGATTGTTTGTCATCACTGACCTACCATAATGTCGTAAAACACACATCAGACATGTCGAGAAATATGAGGAGGGCAAAAGTAATAATTTGTATAAAAATTTTTAAGATGATTTTTGACAACATGGCTTTGTATGTAATATATGTAGGGGAGAATTGTTAAAATGTTACCAGTAAGAATTAAAAGTTCATACAACTCATATATTACAAATTGTGCCAGTTTTTCTTTTGTTATTCATACCAGTAACATTATAACTTGTGTAAACATTAAAATTAATATCTACTTTCAACTTCATTTCAAGCATTTAAATAAATGTATAAATCAGGAATTTTTTGAAGGCTACCGCTGCTTTAGTTTCTGAAAGGAACACTTCTGAGAACTAAGCGCTTAGTTTGCATATGTGCAATCAAGACAGACGATGATGTGTCGTGCAGTCAAACCAATCTGCTGCACAACAAGCTGTGTGTTGTTAATATGAGTGATAGTTTAGCAGTTTTTCACCTTCTGTGTCTGGGACTGTACCAATCCAAACTATCACATATTTTCAGTGGATGGTCTCTATTAAATTCTTACATCACATACCAAATTTCTGTAATTTTCATTTTGTTTATTTTTTCTCTTCCTACCTAAAATATTGAGTTTTTATTTAATATAAAAACATACTCAACTTCTGTGGATTTTTTTTTTTCAAATTTGGTACACTCATATATCTCTTCAACCTGCAGTTAGGAATCTCATTTAACAAGAACCGCTCACATTTAACAAAAATGTTTGCAAAAAGTCACGTGAGCTATCTATTTAACATTTTGTACTACAGCATCACCTAAGAACAAAACTGGATGATTTTTAGTTGTTTTTTTGCTATTCGACTGATTTAGAGCAGCAAAATTATAAGGTGAAAGGACATGCAGATACACAAGTATTGTGTCTCCCCCTGGAACAACGGTAAGTTTACAGATTTACAACTCTAAAATCAAGGGTTAGATTTCTCTCGGTCGACTCAGCAGATAGCCCGATGTGGCTTTGCTATAAGAAAACACATACACACAAGTATTGCTTAGGCCAAGCAAACTAGATTACTAGTTTCAAAGCTCTACTTATTCATTATCAACTTTTCATCAAATATTTGCTCAATTTTGTGAAATTCTTCTAATTAAAGAGTGTTTACCTTCACATCACATGAGCTTAAGTAGTTAACATAACTAATGATTCTTGATACGGTTGTACCAATTACATGGGAATGATGAGAAGAAACTTGTAATATAAATTCCATGGTGTTACTGTAAAGGAAGCTATTAATAGAATTTTAGAGAGAAAAACTACCACTATATATTTTAAAGAATCTTATTGGTTCTTTAAGATAAGAGTCTATTCTAAATATTAAGTTTGCGATTCTAAAGCAATTGTGAGTTACTATCTATTGTCACTTTCTTATTTGTTGTTGTTTATTAGTGTATATTGGCAAAAGATCGAAAACACTCAAAATATGAAAAAAGGCGGGCCGAAAATGAACTAAGCTTGCAGCTTAAAGGAATGAAATCGAAATTGGCAGTCATACTGGTAGCTACACTTATAGCACTGATAAGACTTTTACAATAGACTTTAGTTAACCAGACCGTATTTGATTTTTTATTCTAATGACAGTGTAATTACACAAAATAAATTTTGGTTGGATAAACGCTTGCTTCAACCATGGTAGATACAACAAGGGTGTTACTTGTATTATTTTCAAGATTGTTATGTCAAAATATTCAAGGAACTATTTAGAAGATGGTAGAATTTATTAACCATTTAATTTATTTCTTCTTTGGACAATATTTTATTGTTTTTCGTGAAAATAATATTACATCACATTTAATGACTGTGTCCTTTATAAAAAATGTAATTACTTTGTTCATAATTGTTGTATTTTTGAAAAAAAAGTCAAAGAGTAGATGATGACGATTAAATGAAGAAGTAAATTTACGTTTAATGTATATTTTATTTCATATTGAATGTTTGTTTTTATGAAGAGGTAAAATTATGTTCAAACAGTTAATTTATTTAAAGGTAAGATATCTTTCATTAAAAAAGAAAGACAAAAATTCCAGTGGACAGAAACTGCTTACTCTTATGAGTGTCATATTTTACTTACTGTAACTTATTGTTTACATTCTATTCTTCATCATTATTTAATACGTTGGATATTTTGTAGGTGAATTTTGTAACATATGAGTACCTTCAGGTATGCAAGTTGGTTTCCTGAGCCTGTATTTCTTGTGACATTTGAGCCCAATAAGTACGTCACTGATGCTATAGGTGTATAGTACCCTCGCTACACAACACGTACAATATCAGAATAATATCGGTGGGTCACTTTGATCTCATGTTGAATCCAGAGAGAGAAAAAGTACATCTTACTTCAAATATGGCAAGATCATTTCTTTTAGTATTCACTCATACGCCATACAGTCCATCCTTAGATAAATGTTACTGTATGAATAATGCTAACTGCTTTACTTGTCATATCTTCCTAACGTCAATAACTACTTACCCTATTCAAAAACAAATATGAAAAGTTCGAATTTCTTACAATAAGTGGCCCAGCATGGCCAGATGATTAAGGCACTGGACTTGTAATCTGAGGGTCACGGGTTCGAATCCCCGTCACATTAAGTATGCTTGTCCTTTCAGCGTTGTGGGCGCTATAATGTGACCATTAGTCTCACTATTCTTGAGTAAAAGAGTAGCCCAAGAGTTGGTGGTTGGTGAAGGTGACTAGTTTCCTTCCCTCTAGTCTTGCATTGCTAAATTAGGGACGACTAGCGCAGATAGCCCTCGAGTAGCTTTGCACGAAATTCAAAACAAACCAAACCAAACTCACGCTAAGCTTTAAGACTCTAGGATCTATTGAAGTGTGTTAGGTTGTTTAACTAGCTTAGACATTCGTTCCGCAACAGTAGTATTAAATTCTGAGTCTTGTATTAGAGCAGGGATATATTATTTACAAAGAGCATAATAAACTACAAAATGAATATGAAAATTGCTAAATACCATATCCAGTGACATTCACTGATTTTTATGCGACTTATTGTTACTTCTCTCACCCAAAGCACTTTCTTGAAATGCTGCTTTTCTCTATGAGATGCTAATATTGGATAAAGCAAGTAATCGCCATTTTAATTCCCAATTCGAGAAGAATATCTTATACATCCATAAATTTTCTATCCACAACAGCCACGTCATATGATTGCGTCTATACAGATATGTTTTGCACATTATAGGCTTGTTTTTTTTTTTTTCAAAATGAATTAAATTAAGGTTTAAAAATGTAAAAATATGGCAAAAGACGGATTTAATCACTTTAACATAAAATAGTTTTTACGACAAAAGAAAGAACGTCATCTTTAAACAACTTCCACTTTTAACATTTATCGCAGCTGATATTAGTAAAACGTATTAAAAGTGGTACGGATGCTTTGTTTGTTTGTTGTTTAGTACAGAGTTACACAATGGATTATCTGCGTTGTAGTGAAAGCACTTCCACACAAATATTTATCTTTCTCTTCATCGTTTGTAAATAAAATTCTTATTTTACACACTTCTTGCCTTCACATTTGTAACGTTTGAATAAAATAATAAATGTTTGATTATTAAATCAATTTTATAAATAGTAAATCACATTTGATAACTGTTTTCAGTAGACAAAGAAGTTTGTTTATTTGAGCCCAAAGCTGGCAGTTGACTATATAAAGATGAATTAAATTTTAAATTTTAGCTTTATCAAAGGAGTAAATGTATATTTTGTTATTATCTACGTTGCGTGTAAAGTATATTTCGATTGATAACTGCTTTTTCCGGATGAAAAGAGTGATTACAGTTAATTATTGTCTCTATATAAGAAGCAATCAGATTCAGCGGCAGAAAATACGACTATTTTTTGTAGGTAGTTGATATCTCATTAGATGCGGAAATTCGAAGGCTTAATAATGAGGTACATGACTATATGGAATATGATCCATGGAAATTTTCACGTGCTGTTTTCTTTGATACAAGTAATTGTTAAAATATCGAAACTCGGTTTTTAACGTCGTAAGTCCGCAGACGTACCGCTTTGCCACGCAGACGTACTTTTTTTTTGTGTTTCGTCAAAGCTTTCCTGACTGCTCTTACTGCTAGCTTTATTTAAACAACTGATTTGCCATTGTGATTGTATAAACACCTGCTACACTTACAACGCTTTGAACATTTTGTCACCTTACATTTGCAGGTTAGCCTTGATTACCAGACACCATTTTACTGAAATCTGGTCAATCAATGTTAAACGATAAAATGCTATATCTATTAACTCTAGAATCTGTTTTACTTAAGCCCAACATTTCACCATGATTTTAGCACCAGACATCTAAATAACACTATGCATCTATTTCACTTACTTATTAACATTTGTACATGTAAATTTACTAACGAAGTAATCAAAGAGGAATTTTGGGCTTTAAATTAAATGGCTTATGAAGATATTCTATTTATATCTTATTATTATTATTTACCATGCGTACTATACGTTAATACATTTCGCTAATTAATCAATTAACTACTATGAAAGTTTTACAAAGAAAATAGTAATTTCAATTTTGTATACAACTTTAAATAAAGAGAATAAAATATGTATTTTCTTAACATTAGATAATTAATACTAGCGAAAATCATAACGAGAAATATTTTCATAGGTAAACTGTACAGCTTCAATAGCAGTGTACAGTAAATCGTGAAATGACTGTTTCATATATCGGCTTTAATGTAAAAGAAATTTCTACAATACCGCCATCTAAATTTCCTGAAAATATGCTAAACTAGCAGGAACTGGTCTGAATATTGGGTAAATTAAGTTACTAGATTCAACAACGAGGTTATATTATCTGATTACAGCTTTTCAGAGCTGGAAAGAATAATATGGAATCGTTTTATATTTCATGGTTCTTAGACAGCCTATAATTCTCTACGAGGAAAATTCAAAATAATTTGATGCATAGATCGTTTGGTTTTTTTAGTAAAGAAAATAGATATTAGTTTCAGGTTTTTAATTTAATTAATGAATACAACTTTAAAAAATTGAACTTTAAACACTTCAGAAAATAGTTTGAGAGTTTCTGTACATTCCAGTACTTCGTGTAGGAGTTGTAAGTTGAATTAGCATACTGTCTACATTTCTATATCAGCACTACCGGTAAATTAGCATGGGCAGAATAACTAGAATATTGCTCTGCTAACTGAATAGAAATGCACTTGTTTCGTTGCACAAACACAAAACCAACATGATGGTTAGAATAGCTCATCTCGCTGATCCCATCTCTCATCGCATCTTTATTTCCTGGTTTTCTAGTGTAATAAAATACGTCAAATACTATATTTTGTTCGAAGTTCTTGTGAGGAAAAAATGAGCCTTAAGAGCACATCTTCTTCAGAAAGCCCCAGAACATGGCCTTTAATGGACCCTTAATCCACACCCGTAGTGATTCTTTTCCCTTCAAAAAACAGGTCTCGACTGCGGCCTATCAAATACCACATTTAGCTGATTCCGTTTTCTAGTTAGTGTCCGTTCTCAGAACCAATGACGGCCATAAAACCTTCCAGACTATTTATAGATAAACTATCTTTAGTTTTTAGTATTTGAGAGAAAAGAATAGAAGTGTATTACTGAATGTGCTATGAATAATGCTTCAGGAATAGTCTGTTAACTTAAGCCTTGTTTTAGATTGTTTGTCATCGCTGTATTTGATGATGTATATGACACACTTTTGTTCAAGTTACGGTGTTAGTGCGTTTCCAAATAAGGTCTTACCTTCTGAAATTACCACATTCTAAGAACTAAAAAAAATAAATAACTATCACCGTCATTTGTTCTGATATATATTACATATTGTAATATAATATTCAAAATAACTCTTCTATATATTACGCTTATTATCTAGTAGACTAAGTATCATTGTGTAATTACGATAGTTCTGTCGAGCGAAAACTCATCTGCTAGCTATAATTTTATATAATGTTTTCCATGAAATACATATTTCTTAATGTTGAGTGAAAGGTATTTCCATAATTTAGTTCACTCTATTTTAAGGAGAAAACTTTTGTGAGTTCATACTTTGTTTTACAGAAGATTTATTCTGATATAGATAATGGATCCTTACCAATATTAAAACATATTTATGCACATTTTCAATTAATCCAACAGCATAATGTGAAAACATGTTAAAAAAGAAACAACTTGCTTTATATGGTATACCCAAAAGTCACACACCAGTGAATTATATTCCTGAGCTTTCAACTTCAAGTTTCATTAAACTAAAACTTGCTTTAAAGGATATATGTGACCATAGACCATACCAATAGGTATGAAATCGTACAAATCTTTCTTCTTTTGTCTATTTCGAAATCCGTTTTTATTTTATTTTTCGACAAATTTAATGGGACTAGACCACTAAAAATCATAAGCAAATTGCATATACGTGCTTTCGGCATATTGAATTTGAATTGAATTGAATTTTGAATTTCGCGCGAAGCTACTCGAGGGCTATCTGCGCTAGCCGTCCCTAATTTAGCAGTGTAAGACTAGAGGGAAGGCAGTTAGTCATTACTGCCCACTTCGAACTCTTGGAATACCAAGAATAGTGGGATTGACCGTCACATTATAACGCCCCCACGGCTGAAAGGGCGAGCATGTTTGGTGCGATGGGGATGCGAACCCGCGACCCTCAGATTACGCTTGGCCATGCCGGGCCTTTTCGTCATATAATGTTGATGGGTCTACAAGGATATCAAATAGGCACATTAAAAATTGTTTATTAAACATATCGCTTTCAGGCATAGTTTTATCTCTTTTTTTTTCTTTGTTTTGTCCTTCGTTCAGCAGCATGTGTCATTTGTCTTTTTTCTTAATGCTTAAAATGAAAACATTGCTAACAGTGTGTGCAGAAACCAATACTACAAAGTAGGGCTGTTCTCAGGAAAAGAATTTATCTGGTTGGACAAGTTACATACTCCAAAAAACGTGGCAACAAAAGAATGCTTACGTTATATATATAAAATAATGTTTTCTGAAATAGCTTCTGCTTGAATAGCGAGTCAGATTTTGTGGTAACTACAGACAAAGGCAAGCCAAGCGTTTTCTGATTTATGTTTGTTTGTGGTTTTCTCAGTTTCTGAATGGTCATCTTAAGGGATAATGCTGTTCAACCAGAAGATGTGCGTTATTGAGAAGATCATCTGGGGCATATTGCTTTTCTTACATGTAACATAGACTAAGTTCTGGACGATTAACTCATATCTGCAAGATTAAATCTAACATAGTTCAGAAACAGTTCCAACTTCTGCAAAACAAACGACATAATAGTGTCTCAAGCGCAATGAAATGCATTGAAATTTCAACATTTGAGATTAATATTTTCTAGAATCAACTGTTCTGATTATACAATCATTAATTAATTAGAATAACAAAATACGAAAAGTGTAACAGTTATTAACGGCCTTTCTTTGTTTTTTATTAAATATCATGTCCATTAAGTTAGTTTTTTCTGACATTTACTTCAATTGGTTTTTCTATTTCATGAAAAATGAAATACTGGTACCATTAGAAATGAGAATAAACATTTTGAAATTGAGAAAAATCAGTTTAGTTTTGTTAAGCGCAAAGGTACACAAAGGATTATCTGTACTCTGCACATCGCGTGTATCGAAACCCAACTTTTAGCGTTATAAGTCAACAGACATATCGCTGTGCTACTGGCTGGGGAACTTTGCGTACTGGTACAATAATAGCTATTGATATCAAATCAATAGTTTGTCTGTGGTATTCAGCTGACATTATATTCATAAAGTTTAGTATATCGTTAAAAAAAAAAGAAAGTCGTAATTCAGTCGACACCATAGCTCGAGAAACCTAGAATTCGATATAAGACTTTAGATAGATTGCTAACTTAACCAATAAACTTATGAGGAGTGAGCTTGTATCCTTTACTTATTGTCATATGCGATACAATATTATCCGAAAAAAGTATTACATATAATTGTTACGTTCAAGCTAAACTACTACAAAATTAGCTATCGCATCTAAACATAAAACTACGAAATCCAATTGTATCTACTACCAACGAAATAAAATACTAAGAATAATCTAAAGTACAAACATTAATATTTAAAATAAAACAATCACTACTTTTACGACTAAAACTATTATACTTAAAATACATAAACGTAATCTTATAACAAAACATACCCCCCTTAATCATTACAAATTAACAATTAAAAAAAATATCATATGAAAAACAGTAACTGTTGTAAATCATACTGAAACATAGCCCACACAAATTAAAATGAGTTTTACAAGCAGAATCAGTACACATTAAACCACATTTTGTAAGTCCTGGTCAAGAACTTTTATGGAAAATATTGTCATAATAACAACAGCAAAACTATAAAAAAACGTTTTTAATAAAAACAAATCTATCATGTTCAGTAATAACCGTCCTAAATTGAACGATCTTGACTAAGAAGTAACATTACAAATAAAACTGTAATGTCCAGTAATTTGTTTGTTCGTTTTTGAATTTCGCGCAAAGCTACTCGAGAGCTATCTATGCTAGCTGTCCCTAATTTTGCAATGTAAGACTAGAGGGAAAGCAGCTAGTCATCACCACCCACCGCCAACTCTTAGGCTACTCTTTTACCAACGAATAATGAAATTGATCGTAACATTATAACGCCCCCACGGCTGAAAGGGCGAGCATGTTTGGCGCGACGGGGATTCGAACCCGCGACCCTCGGATTACGAGTCGCACGCCTTAACGCGCTTGGCCATGCCAGGCCTATGTCCAATAATAACTACTTAACTAGTTTGACTACAGAAAAGAGCATAACCACAAAAATTAAATTACTCTGACAGTATGTAATATTACAACGAAAACTATCAGGTCAAAAGTATATATTACATATGAAACTGTTATTTTCAAACACAGTTATTATAAATGTATATTGCATAAATCAATCGCCATTAAAATGGCATCATCACATTAAATATTACACAAGTTATTATCATATCCTAACGTATATATATAACTAACAGAACTAACTAGAACATTGTGTCAGTGGAAGTCGAAACACATCTAATACACTTTTTCATATCATATATTTACAAATATGATAACTAATAGAGCACAGAATTATATACAATCCTGTGTCAGTGGAAGTATTAAACATACCTAATACATTTTTTAATATTATACACCTCTGAGGTAGAATAAATATAATTTTCATATCTAAACAGTCATTGAAAATGAAAGTCTCATTTCCATCCCATAACCAATAGAATGATCATGTGCAAATCTAGGTATTATGAGTTCCATGGTGTGTTAGCAGTAAGTTTCCGGTCTTACAGTGATAAAATATAGTATTTGATTCTCTGCCGTAAACAGAGTACAAATAACCATTATGTAGTTTTGTGTGAAACAAGAACCACCAAAACTATTACGAATCAAGTAGCGATGTTTAAATACAATCGTGGCTAATTAAAATATTATTTCCAAACATGATTATTAAACATGAAACTGTAACCTCAAAAGATCAGTTAGAAATATAAATATTAAATCCAAGTACAACTTTTAAAAGAAACAGTACTTTTAAAGCTTATACATTAAAACTAAAATTAACAAATGGCAAATAGAGCTTCAATTATAACTATTATAGTTTAAATGAAATACCTAAACAATACTATTACTAAAGAAATAAGCACCTGAAAATTTAACTACTGTTCTTGTCAATCAAGTATCCATGTTTATAAATTAGGAGTAAAACTGCAATTACCATTGGAAACACTAATACAAATGAAACTACAATGTTCAATTTTAAACATTTTCAGTCAAGTATTTTTCAAGTGTAACCATTAAAATTGTATTGAATCTATCATGTCTACTCATAACCATTGATATTAGACTACTATTTTCAAAGGTAGCCCTTACAGAGTAAAATATTACATCCAAATATAGCTATTAAACGAAACTATTATATTCAAAGATACTTATTATGAATGAAGCTATTATAACCAAATATAGTTATTACAAAAAACTGTTATAACCAAACATAACAATGAAAAATTAAATTATATCCAAATGTAGCTGTTATAAATGAAATTAGTATATCGATTTAACTATTACAAATGAAATCTTATAGGTAGCCATTAACATATAGTTTTCTTTAGGTTGCTGTTAAGCACAAATCTACAAAATGTGTTGTGTGTGCTCTGTCCATCATGAGTGTTAAGAGCCTACTTTTAGTGTTATAAGCCTTGGAATTACTGCCGCGCCAATGGGTTGGGGATCATTACAAATAAAACTACTGTATCTAATAGCAGCCATTATAAGTCAATCTAACATAAATATAGTGTCTAAAATTACCAAAAATGTATTCATAATCATTTTCTATTACAATAATAAAACCTTTTTAAGTACAAAACTACACATTCGAGTCTTTGTGTTCTGCGCAGTGGCTATCGAAACTCGATGTTTAGCATCAAAAGCATTCAGATTTATCTCTGAGCCATCGCAAGAGAGGATATTATGATAAAAAAATACATAATAGTGTAAGTATGTTTCTTGATCGTTTTTTCTTATTACTTTGATTCACTAATCTGAATAAGTGATTAAAAATGTTTGTGGACTGCATCTTAATTTTCGTGTTTATTTTATGACAATTGGAGAATTTTGAATGTCGAACTGTAAGGGTTTTATATGTTAATATTAGAGATAGTTATCAGTTTGGAGATTTAATTGGAGTTTCTGGTTCTACAAAGACAACTCTTTATCGTCACATACACATACAAAAATGAAAAATAGTATTCCCATAGTGAGTATTGTTCCATAGAAAGAAATATCTTATAAGTTCTCCCTTGTCACGTTCTTCTAACACGGGAGAATGATACACTACATGTGCCTGTGACTAAGTTATTTTAAACACACACACAAAAACGTCTTTTTTTGTAGACTATTTTTTACCATTATTTTTGTGGACTATTTTTTACCATTATTTTTGTAGACTATTTTTACCATTATTTTTTGAAGACTATTTTTACCATTATTTTTTGTAGACTATTTTTACCATTATTTTTGTAGACTATTTTTTACCAGTCCTTCTGTATATTTCCAACTTTTACTACTTTTTAACTTTTTCAAATTATACTCATTTTATGAAAACTTCGGTAGATAATTTGGTTCTCAGTTAATAAGTGAATATTCATATCTGTTTTTATAATGAGCCGTAGCTTAAACTTGTAAAGAAGAATGCTTAGCTCTATTCATACAGGGTTGTATATTTCATACGACCTTTTAACCACCATGAAGCGATCAAGGTATATATACTACAACTTTAAAAGTAATTGATATATCTTTACAAAATTTGGTAAGCTTTTACTAAACTTTAAAAGTCTGTTATAAACACATTTTTTTTTTACAATCGACTGTCTTCGTTAAGTATTTATCTACGAATATATGGAGTCATAGTGTCAATTGCTCTGAGTGCAAAGTGATTTTCATATTAAGATTAACAATTCTTTCCTTCATTTGAATATTTTTAAATTTCTTTTGTGTAACTGCTAAGATCTCCTATATAAATATCAGACTTTTTTCAGTAAAACTTCATATCTTATCTCTTATTTTTTATACCCTGACTCCAAACGAACTCGATCGATATTTAAATATTTTGGCTCACACAAACCTCCTGAAAGTGGAGTGTTCGTTAGCTGATTTATACTTTAACTCCTTGTTTCAAGGGTAAGAAAAAAGTCAATTTCTATACTTCTATTAGTGCCACTTTCAGTACGAACCTGCCCGGAGACATTGTCTGCATACTTAAGTAACAATAATATACTCTTCAAAAAAAGAAACGCAAAAGGCAAAATATGAGACAAATTGTTAACAAGTTTATTTCGAGTAGTTCTGTGTGGCATGTGTGAAACTTTGCACATTCACTGCTGAACATCCAAAGTCTGCAACGGCGAAGTCCACGCACACTAGTTGAAGTTTAACGTCACTCAACGTCAATAAGGAGTATGCCCCCCGTGAGCATCAATAACTTCTTGGCGGGCGTGGTTACACGAGATCTGCCAGATCGTGGACGGTTACAAGTTTATCCATGTTGTTGGTGACGATTCCATAGCCTTGTGATGGTGCTTGGGTGGACATTCACAGCTCTAGCAACATCTGATCGAGATTCGCCTGCTTCCTAGCGACCAATGGCGTTGTTGCATTGTGCTTCAGTCAGTCTTGGCGTAACTGTATTGCGTGTCGGTGGCTTATCACTGAGCTATGGAAACCGAGAACCCGTCACTTTTATAGGGATTTTGCACATGTTGCCCTTGCAGAACATGCAGATTTCTCAAACAAATTTATTGGACACGAATGCGTTTTGGCGAAAAATCCGATGTTTTCCTCCGTTTTCAAAGTGCACAACTTTTATTGTCATTTTGGTCTGACAATCAGTGCCTTAACACGTGTAACATCACATACTCTGAGCTTGTAACGTTATTACATATATTTTTCTTTAAAATAACAAAAATATCCCTTGTGCGTTTCTTTTTTTGAAGAGTATATGTTTTTATTAGGAAGTAATGAATATATTCATAATGCGTTTCTTTTCATATGCTCTTCTCGACCGTCATTATTTTATTATTAAAATATCAAAGTTCATACCTTTTACAATTTCTTAGAGGATGAGAGATCCAAACATTAATTTGTTTCTTTCTAGGCAGATTTCATATTATTTGCCTATCCTCTGATTATTATTGTTTGCAATACTTGTTTTTATAACTCTTACTGAATATCGCTTTCTGCTACGAATTTGAGTTTCTTGATGAATGTAAAGTTGCTATTCCCTAAGCCTGTATAATGCCTTCATTGTTTATGTTATCTACGTTGAGGTTTTCATACCTTTTATCATTATTTCAATAAAGCTCATTGGTTACCCTTCCCTTAGAAAAAAATGTTTTTCTTAAACTGTTTGAAAATATATAAAAAATGGTTTCAGATTTTCGCCCAAGTCTACAAGAGTCGCCTGTGCATAGTTGTCTCTGATTTTGAACTGATAGACTATAGGAATAATACAGCTATTCCACAGTATCCTCTGTCATTCTTGGGACACTCTTTTCTGATTGATTACCAAGATTTAAGCGTCACTCTTATAGCGCACCCATGACTCCAAAAGATCCATGAATCTTTTATAGACAGTCTGGTCACGACTATGTTATCCGCTCAATATAAAAAGTAAAATGGTTCAGTTTTTACTCGTATAACAAAACATCTTGAAAAACCTTATGAGGCTTTTAATTAACAGTAAAGTGTGTGTTTATTGTCATAGTATTTTTAACTGTGTTAACAAAACGTTGTTGTTTTAATAATCCTAGTATTGTTGGTAACTGTGACAAAGGTTATTATAATAGTTATTGTAGTTTGAGAACATAGAAAGAAGAAAGTTAATTTTCATAATGAGTACATTTTCTGCTATTGCAAAAACCAGAAGAATATTTTAACGGTTAGCTTGTGGTTGTTTGTAATTAAGCGCAATGCTACACAATAAACTATCTGTGCTCTCTCTACTCACCACGGATATTAAAACCCGGTTTCTAGCGATGTGAGTCCGCAGACATACCACTGTGCTATTGGGTTTGTTTGTATTTTAGGAGAAAAGATAGGTAAGTACAATAAAACCTGTATAGGTTTAATGATTTTTATATTTGTATTTTCTACCTGCACAACACCTCATGCAACAGTCAGGCCAAGAGACCCAAAGGTTCAAACACAACTATCCCTAACGTAGAAATACCAACCAGAATGAAAAAAAAGACATTTTGTTACATTTTGGTAGGTGGTGTTACAAAATTCTCATGTAACATTATGAGAAAATATTTGTTTGTTTATAAATTAATCACAAAGCTACACAATGAACTACTTGGCTCTGTACATTACAGATATCGAAACCCAGATTCCAGCTTTGTAAGTCTGCAAACATACCGCTGTGCCACTGTGGGGAAAGGGAGAAAAGAAACTTAATCATGACTTTGTGAAACAAATTATTATCTAATACTATAAGTGTAAAGGCTTGATCATGTTTCCTTCCTTTAAGTGTAATATAAGTATTGTGAAACAAGAGTTATATCCTTGTTTCGTTGACGGGGTTGAAAAGTAAACATACAAATTGTGAAACAAGTGTTTGATTGTTTTTAATAACGTTCCAACATCAAAACACGTAGAATCAACTTTTTAGTGGTTATTGATTGGCCTTAATTAAAATGTTTTTATTTGTATATCTATTTTAACGTTGTATGTTACTTATGATATTATGCTTAGTCATATTTTGAAAGTAAAGTTTCCATATATCAAGCGAAACTGAAACCAACTCTTAGTTATTATGAAAATGTGTAAAGCAATTGTCACCGAATATGTAATGTACCCTTAAACCCCAAAAAGTAACGTATGGTTTGAAGTTCAGATAGGACATTCGTATGCTATTCACGGGGCGACCCCTATGTTTTCCTGCGTTTTATGCTCACTTATAACTTGCAAAACCTGAACCACTTGTCACCAAACCTGTCACGTCGCCTCTTGGAAGCAGTACGATTTCCTATACTTTGAACAAGTACAATAGCTTGATAACAATAATGTTGATAAGAAACTGGTAAGTCATAATCCCGTAAAGATAAAAAAGTATTGTATAAGCTATGTGTTATGATACATCGCCTTGTATTATTCAAACTCTATAAGTTAGTTGGAGAGAAACATTTTTATATGTTTTATATTATAAATATAGTTCGTTTTGAAAAGAATATATCTGACACTAACAGAAAAGAATTATTTGTTTTGTATAAAATCTTTTATTGCAATAAAATTAATAATTTGTTATTGGAAAACCTGTATTAACCTAAGAAGCTCATGATACTTATCGCAATATGAGCTACTTAGTAAGAATATGAAAAGGTTAATTAAGTACAGTTAATTATTGCTTTAGGTAAAGTATTCGTAAGAAGAAACGAATAAAGTACTGAAATTAAACTTTCTCTTCCACGCTGCCTGCACCAAATTTCCCCATAAGTATCTCCATTTTTTGCTATTACACGCTGCCTGCTTCAAGTTTCCTCATTCAAGCTTCTCACTCCAATCCATTTTCACTATAATCTCAGTTTTGA
Source organism: Tachypleus tridentatus (assembly GCF_004210375.1). NCBI lineage: Eukaryota > Metazoa > Arthropoda > Merostomata > Xiphosura > Limulidae > Tachypleus > Tachypleus tridentatus. The sequence goes on along the minus strand of NC_134825.1, from coordinate 98,840,242 downwards.
TATCTTTTTCTTCTTCCTTCGAACTTACCCATCAGCAACTCTGCAGCCTTACCGCGGATCTAATTGCGTATCTTTCGTTTCCTACAAATGTCCAGCAATTGTTCTTGAACACTCCAACAACTCTTTATTAGTTTCTTTTAAGAGAACTAATATTCATTTTTCATCTAAAAATACATTTCAAATGTTTCCATTTGTCGTTTTATTTCGACATAAAACGTAACATTTTAGTAGATTTTGATTGCATAAGTTTTTGTTAAAACGCTCGTGTTTTTGCGATGAACAGACATTTGTACTGTTGTATCGATTAACAGTTTATTTTGTTATCCTTGGCTTCAATATGGCAAACATTATTCATTTATAAGAAATATCGACTGTACTTTGTCAGAAAAATATTTTATCTAAACTTTATAAAGATATGTTGTCAGTGCATTATAATGTCCTCGGATAGTTATAAACCTGCCAGCAAAACGATTTCTATAATTGATAAATATGTCTGTAATTTACATCACTTTCTGGTCACACTTGTAACAGTAACAGAGTGAAAACAGTAAACAACAAATGAACTATATTTTACTTATATTAGCAAATTTACAGATTTTTTGTCTCTTGAACACTTGAAAATTTAATAGAAATTCTTTTTCTGAAAAATAAAGATTAAAATGGTCCTTTTTATAATTTTTAAAACTGTTTTAAAGTTTTTAAAAAGTTATTTTTTAAAATTAGGTTATGAAAAAAACAAAGAATTTTCTAAGGAAATACTAGACATGTACTTAAAAGTCTCAAGACATTAGTGTGTATAACAAGAAGTGAATTGTTTCTGCGATAGAGCCGTCACACCGAAAATACTCGCTCTTTTAGCCATGGGGGCGTTATAATGTGACGATCAATCCCATTATTCGTTGGTAAAATAGTAGTCCAACAGTTGGCGCTGAGTGGTGATGACTAGCTGCCTTCCCTCTAGTCTTACACTGCTAAATTGGAGACCATTAGCGCAAATAGCTCTCGTGTAGCTTTACGCAAAATTCAAAACAAACCACACCAATCTGCGATAGAACCCAAGACTTCAGAGCTAGCAAAATGTAATATTACAAAATATTCTACGTATTTTAAACTGTAGTTTCGCTACAAAATTAGAAATAGTGGCAGATAGTTTCAGTATCTTTATCATAAATACAAACTGCATATTTACAAAATGTCAATATGATTAGCAGGCTGGTGGAACTATTATGGAAAAACCTCTCTCCCCCCATTTTTTTTTTTTTTACGGAGAACTCATCATTCAGGTTTGTTTGTTTGTTTGTTTTTGGAATTTCGCACAAAGCTACTCGAGGGTTATCTGTGCTAGCCGTCCCTAATTTAGCAGTGTAAGACTAGAGGGAAGGCAGCTAGTCATCACCATCCACCGCCAACTCTTGGGCTACTCTTTTACCAACGAAAAGTGGGATTGACCGTCACATTATAACGCCCCCACAGCTGGGAGGGCGAGCATGTTTGGCGCGACTTGGGCGCGAACCCGCGACCCTCAGATTACGAAACGCACGCCTTAACGCGCTAGGCCATGTCAGGCCCCATCATTCAGGAATAAAGTCCTTATAATTTTTTCCTACTATTGAAATATACACTTACAGAATTACAAAGCAAAATCAACAAGTAACGCTTGCTTAGAACCAATAGAGCTTAGGAGCTGTACTGAGTTCCCTCTTGTCTTATTAGTTCTGTGTATGGACAGCTCTGATTCTATGTTTTTTGAGCAACTACGGAACCATCAGCGCTCGCTGTCCCTAATTGAAGGTAACTAGTGAACACCCCTCACCTTCAACTCTTGGGCTACTCTTTACCAACGAATATTAGGATTCACTCTTATATTACAACACTATAAAAGGGCAAGCATGTTTAGATGGGCTTTGATCTCACGACCTGCACATTATGAATCAAGTGCTTAACCATTAAGCTATGCCATGCCCAACGGATATGAAGTATCTATGAGGTTAAGAGAGAAATTATGGAAAACAACACTCTTTCCTTGTTCCTAGATTGTGTGTTTGTTGACATATACGTGTCCATCTGCACTCTTTACATTTAAAAACAACATAAGCGTTTTCCAACAAATATTGTTGGCTTAGCATGCTTACACGTAGCTACTCCTTAGACAATATGATTTCCTACAACCGCTCAGAAACAGCGAATGCTATTTTTTAAACTATTTTTTTTTCAAATAAATCTCTGCAGAAACTGTTTCATGCACGGAAGGAGAGTATTTAGTCTTGTGATTTGCCCTATTTTGTTTGAACTGCGTAAGATGAATTTTAAAAAATATATATCTAGCTTTATAAAACACGAATTGTGAAACGATTAATGCAATCGAAAATTATAAAAATTGTAATAATCTTCATGAACGTTAATGGTTTATTAAGCAAATAAAATATAGTTTTTATATTACATTAAACATATCTTTTGTTCGTAAATAAATTAGGAAACATTTAGTGTTAATTTTTTTATTAAGATTGTTTCATTAGGAAAAAGAAAAATATTTGTTACAAATTCAAGCGCTGAACAGTTTATTTGTTGTTTTTTATTTTCTTTGCTGTTTAAAACAAAAGTAACGTGATTAATTACAACATAGCTTTAACTACGTTCTGACTAATTACATCACTTTTGATACTTCATTAAGTATCCCTGCCTACAATGTAGGCGACGTTCTGTGTCTCTTTGCCGGTAGATATTGTTTGTTCTTTGTAGAATTTTTGCGCAAAACTGTACAAAGAGACTAGCTGCGCAAAGCCATAATTTCGAACTGATAGACTAGAGAGATGGCAGTTAGGCACTCATACTAATTGCTAACTCTAGCTATTCTTGTGTGACCATTTAATATGATTTGACAGTCACTCTTTAACCTCAACGGATTCACAGTCTGTGCACATTAATCACCAGGTTACGTCAGGGTAACAAAGAAAGGAAAGTATTAATATTGTTTTATAACCTATTTAAAGCACAAATTGCTTTCAACTGTATTATCAACGACTCTATATTTGGAAGTAATTTTTAAGTTTGTTGATTATCTTGGAAGAAGGCACTCGACTCGTAATCTGAGGGTCGCGGGTTTGAATCCCGTCACACAAAATATGCTCTCCCTTTCAGTCGTGGAGGTGTTATAAAGTGACGGTCAATCCCCCTTATTCTTTGATACAAGAGTAGCTCAAGAGTTGGCGGTAGGTGGTGATGACTAGCTGCTTCCTTCTAGTCTTACACTGGATAATTAGGGACGGCTAGCGCAGATAGCCCTCGTGTATCTTTGCGCAAAATTCAAAAACAAACAAACAAACAATTCTAGAAGAATATTGTCACTATTTTCGTCAAACTTGTGGTTTTCAGTGTGGGTGATATTTTATTTAATGACGTACGTATTATTGTCTTCTTTGTAAGAAAGAGAAAATAAAATAAATATTTCCGGAACAGGTAATATTTTAAAGTAGATATATCGACCATTGTAGACAGTGAAACTTCATCTTCAGTTAATAAACAACATAAAGCAATCAGGCTCCACAAACATCGATTATTATTTTTTATATATTTGCATAAACTATGGGAGCGAGTTATATAAAAATCTAACTGCAGAACCATCAAACGAATAATTTATTTTATTCTTCTCTCACAAAAATGTACATTTCTCTTAGCGTTAAACAACTGAAGATTTACACATTATTTACTAATACGTACGATATGCAATTTTCAGTCCTATCTTAGAAGGTCATTAGCATTTCATATTATCAATGAACTTTCGGATGGAACTCCGAATAATAGACCTATCTTGATCTCTATCCTACACTTCTAGCCTAATGATAAAGATTAGATTTTTTTTAACATCACCAACACAAAAACCAGCCTCCGGAAATTTAGCTGCATTTTGATAGAATATTGCTAACATTTGTAACAAACTCTAGCCCTTTTTTTGAAATGACAGTTTTTTCAATATCTGAGTCCAAAAACAGCATTCTGCGTCGCGCAGCGAATTTAATTTTAAATTTAATCACTACAGTATGATATTGAAATAAAGACCACATCAACGCCGAAGAATAAGTGTTAAACGTACCTTCGATCTTTGCAAGCAGTTTAACATTGTTACCGATAAAATTGTTTCTATCGGTTAACGTTGTTGAAATGACATATGCAGAGGTTTAGCAACCACACATATCCACAACAAGAAACAACTACAAATATGACATTTGGCTCGGATACACGTGTCTTCCCTACCACAAAGCATAGCTTTGAGATCACAGGGGCTTTACCATGTCTGAAAGACATGATTACCTGAAAAATCCACTCGTCATCTGTTGATCAGGAATAGTACTAAATTCTCTGATGTAAATAAAATTACGACGGTCAGAAGCCCAAGAAAAAGGTGGTGTGTCAAGTCTATCTTGAGTATTGAAGAACTGCTTTGCTTGACTGCAACATAGAAATAAAGTGTTTCGTATTAGCATAGAGAAATACGTCCAAATATTACATGATCTGATAGAAATACCCATAAAAAACTTATTGTACTTGTTAAATTATCACTGTTTATACTTTTAATTTAAATCGTAATAATCAAATTCCGTATCCATCAAAGAAAAAAATAATTCTTTAGTGCATTTGCAGATAACGAAAATAAATAAAATAACAAAATTGCGCAATTGTAAATCTGCCACATGTGGCGAAACAACAAAAACAAGCAGAGTATTAATTAAAAATTAATTCCTTTCAGAATTTTACTCACGAGCTGTAAAATTATTTAAGTGTCTTAATGTTAACCCATCATTAGGAAAATGTTACTTGGTCGTTAAATATGTATTTTTCACCTATCTATATCAATTAAAGTGAGTGGGATATAATTCTAGACACACACACAAAAAATATTTGGTAACCTTTCAATTATGTGACAAAGTACTCTCGGCAACAGTGAATTACTTAAAACTGTTTTCGACGATAATCTTAAAGTGTTTATCAATGTTTAAAAATATCGTTAGTAATAATGTCTTTACTTGTTATTTATTCTTTGACAGTGATCATCCAATCACAATCCTGGTTTATGGTAAAAGGAAGCAATATATTCTGTCCTTTGTAAAACACAAATTCTTCGATTTAACAAGATAATAAAGTGGTACTTGCATATTTTCTCCGTTTTATCCTTGCAACTTTTACGTGTTTACGAGAAAAACATTGTGCAAGTAATTTTAATATCCGACTATCACAATTATCAAACAAAAGCAAAAGGAGAGTGAGGAGATAAATATTTCCCTTAATGACACAAACGATGTCACATATATATCTATTCTGATCTAGCGGCCAATGTTGAGAGAATTATAACATTATATTCATATCGTAACGGGGCTGATCTCTACAACACGTTTCAAAGTTGAAACTATTTTCTATTAATAAAACATCAACTGTCATTTTCACAAAACATATTGTTTTCTTTAACTTACCAGGAAATATTTGTTGAGAAGGGGTAACAACGATCCATTGTTCTTTTGTCTCAGATTCATTCGGCGAATTAAACTTCCCACCTGAAAATCAGAACGTTTCATACTTCCGTGTTCTGTATATGACATAGTTACACAAGCAATACAAATGAAACTACGTAAAACAGTTAACAGTTCTGCAACATCCACTTCCACGTTCAAACAAAACTTATACAATGATTTCTTTAAGGAATCACACATTGTGTATAACCTAAAGAAAAATGTGCAGTCTGCTTCAATTTCGTATTAATATTATTACACATATTGTAAGCAGAGAAAACGCCAGCTATCTTTACAATCAAACTTGTTTACTTCGGCTTCGTTATGGTGTAAATGCCTTTTGCAGACCGGTGAAGCATATTGTCATTATACATTAATATTATGCATATTATATTTTTAAATACTGCATTCTTTATCTGGTCCTTGTTTTTGAGTTTTACCGCTTATGATAAGCGTTTATATCATAACAGTAGTAACAAATAATGTTCTGACTAGTTGTATGTATATTGTATCCCAAGTGTTCTGGATTGAGTGAAACGAGTCGTTGGCAATATATATGACGAATACAATGTGATTGAAATATTATTACTACAGTATTATAATTTATTCTTCTAATTCTTGAAAATTTCTGAGAGACTAGATAAAGAATAAAGTATTTAAATAATAGTTTATGACAAATATACTTATTTCAGCGTTGTAACGCATTGGAACGCCAAAACAGTAGTCTCAGATTTACGAGAAAAATATGATTGTTTTGAATTTCGTGCAAAGCTGCACAAGGACGATCTGCGTTTGTATAATTCCAGATTATTAATTAGTTCAAAGAAACACAAATTCAATATTTCAAACGGAATTTCTACACTTCTCGAATTTTTATTATTTTATTTTACAGAGTTCGTTATCAAATGCTTACCCTGCTTCATGACAAAGAAAGTTGAATTTCAGTTAATGGAAACAATACAATTTTACTTCTTACAGATTTCCTAAAGCACCAGAGCCGCGGATCTGCGAAAACTTCCAAGGGAATCGGTTTGGAAAGGGATCTACCCTCTGTAGAAGGTAACATCTGAATAACTATCAGTTCTTTTAAAAAAATGAAATACGTCCATAATTAATTATATCATATGTCTTCTTTGTCGGTCTTTTAATATGGCTTTTAATAATCCGAATACATACTGGATATTTGAACAACTACATTTTACATTCACGCAGTCCAAAACTTACGCCAGAGTAAAAAGCATTTTCTTATGATCGAAATGGTTTTCATAGGATTTCACAGAATAAAACTTAAAAGCAAAAATCGCAGCTGTCTCCTTTGTTTAAGATCGTCGCGTAATAGTAAAGAAACTAACCCTAATACTACAACAAAAAGTACACTAAATTTTTCGGTAATAAATGTTTTTATATTGTTGTAAAATATATGTTATTTAGAGTGAACCAAATAAATACTATAAATAAAATTGAACAAAAACTATCCAATACAAATCGAAGTTTTTTTTGTTTGTTTTGGAATTTCGCACAAAGCTACTCGAGGGCTATCTGTGCTAGCCGTCCCTAATTTAGGGGCTCGTGGGCTACTCTTTTACCAACGATAGTGGGATTGATCGTCACATTATAACGCCCTCACGGCTGGGAGGGCGAGCATGTTTGGCGCGACTCGGGCGGGAACCCGCGACCCTCAGATTACGAAGCGCACGCATTAACACGCTAGGCCATGCTGGGCCCGACGATCTGCGCTTGTCATCCCTAATTTAGTAGTGTAAGACTAGGGTGAAGGTATCATTACCACCATCGCCAACTCTTAGGACACTATTTTATAAACGAATAATGGAATTGAGCTAACGGGCGATCGTGTTTGATGTGACCAATTCGAACACGTGGCTCGTAGACTGGTAGTTGAGAGCCCTAACCACCTGGTCATGCCTAGCTCCGAGAAAAAAAGAAAAGTGTACACGTGGTTCTTAATCAGTTAGATTGCCTTTGTTTTACTTTAATTTTTAAACCATTTTAAATATGTTAACATAAATCGATTAAAAATTGTGTATTCGTTTCAACAATCTTATGTGAGACCTTCTGAAACCGTGAAGCTTTCGTTGTTCATCATGTAATACCTTCTTAAATGTTTCGAAATAAATTAAGTTGCAAATCACGTGCACTGTCTGAAACTTACGTCAAAAATGACACTTAATTTATTTGTTATTACATGACTTCTTTTTATGTACCTGTAACCACAACACAATTCGACAGGGTTAGTACAAAAATAACTGGCTGGAAAATATACAAAGCTTTAAACATAACAACTTCCCACTATTTTTCTGTATATTACGACATGTAGTGTATTTTAAACAGGAAATGCTACACGAACATTTTAAGAAGATTTAAGACGAGTAAAGGTTTGAGATGTTTATTGAGAATACAGCTTTAACTGCTAAACTGGGTTTAGATCACTCGTCATTAACATTCTTGGGAGATTAGTAAAATTGATTAATATAAAATACGTTCATTTTTACAAGATGTTGAAAAAAGCACTATTTTCGAGTCTTCTACCAGCATTAAGAAATACATAAACTTGCAACGTAACCACATTTATAGACTTTCGATAACAACTGTTGCAACAAATCTAGAAAATAAAATATATTTATAGTCTAATTTTCAACATATTGTTGCAATACATTTTATAATAATCAAAACTATTAGGCCAACACACCACCTACTTGAGATATGCAAATCATATGATACAACTACTAAAGCCAACCAGTTAGAATCGAAATGCGACGAGAAAATGGGCTTAAGTTTCTTCATCACTGTAAGATAAGAACACAAGATGTTTTAGTCAGCCGTGGTAAATACCCAAATTATTTGCTGCAGGAGGAGGAAATTGAAGGCTACAATATGTATCCGTTTCGGAATATCGTCCAAGTAAACCAAAAGTATCCATTCATTGGTCCACACAAACTGAAATGTATTGCGAAACGAAGTTCTCTTTGAGAACTTAACGAAAATTCAAAGCTTCTAGTCAGGTGCATTCCAATGTACAAGTAAGATCCACGGTGCCAGATTTTATGAACGAAATGTAGATCTCAAGAGGTTCTTTATAGCTGTGAGTGCAGAGCATCAAATGTTAAGGTTTTTTAAACATTAACATTGGGGAGAAAACAATGGAAACTATTATATGAGATGGTAAAAAAAATTACACAGTTTTTGCTTCTGATTTACAAGTTTGGGTTTAACAATAAAATTATTTTTTTGAATCTAATCACGATCGTTGAGACTTGTAAGGATTGAATCATGCGTAGGTCTGTTTAGTTTCTTTGGTTCATTAACAACTGTTAAGAAGATAATAGTACTTTGATGCATTGTTGCATTTTGGGCATTATTGTTCTCACTTTCTATACCGATGGAATTCAAAATTGTATGCCCTTTACCTAAATCAAAATAGTCCATATTAAATTTACAATTGTTACTTTTCACTGTTTCAGTTTACTTTTCTTATTATAATAAATATTACAAATGAATTATGGGATGAAAGCACATTTTCAGTATAGTTTATATTAATTTAACAGCTAGAATTCAGTGCTTTAGTACAATGTTTAGTTAAATAAAATATAATTGGCTGAGTCATAAATGTTCAACAAAATGTGAAACATTGTAGGAATCAAGAAAATCGATTGATTGTCAATACGATTTATCCTTTTACAGTTGTATTTTCATTTATGCAAATTGTATATTTTCTCGAATTTGCACAGTTATAAACAACATGCAAGGATATCATAATACTACCGTGCCATATCAAACTTCGTGTCCATCATTGGTTCAGTAATGTCTTCAATATGCCTTGGCCAGCTCAGAGTCCTGACCAGATTCTATTAGAACTGCTGTAGAAAGTTTTCAGAACTAATCTTGAAGAAAAAACAACTCTGAAATCGCACTATTAGTGGTTAACGCTGGGATCTTGAAAGAGGTGAAAAGTCACTTTTATGATCAACTTTGATATTCCAGTCAGAACATTAGGAACACTGAGGCGGAACTCCATTTCATACAGTTCTAACCCAGATTAATTCCTTCGCACCTCATTGAAACAGTCATTCTCCAAATTAACTCTTCACTAAATTCAAAACTGCTTTGCAAGAAAAGTGGTGGCTTACTTAACCAGATCCGTTTCAAATACTGTGGCAAGCATTAATAATAACGTTTAGGCTATGATTACCGTTTAAAACAGGCACATACCTTGTTAAAATGAAATATCAGTGGCGTAGCACGATAGCTTAATAACAAGGTGTTATATAATGTATATTTTAAGGGAAAAATCAACAAAAAGTCTAATTAATATTTAAGAAAAAGAGTAAAGCTAGATGTTACTTACAAACACGAAAAAACAATGAATATCTAACTTTATACTCATGGTTAGTCTTTATATTAGAATGTACAATATCTGAAACTCAGTGAATAACTTGTTTCTGGTCACTAGAAAACCTTACAAGAACATATTTGTCTTTTGTAAGTCATAAAATCGTATGATTCATAGTTTTTTCTCGTAAATAAACTGAATCCATAGATTTATGTGACATCTTCATCCATGGTGCCTTGCAAATTTGCAAGAAGGTATCATTTTGTCATTATATCATTTGATAAGGGACAAAAAACGTGTTTTAAAAATACATCTCATCGTTGGTTTCGCAGCAGTGTGCGTCCTTATAGTCTTAATAAAAGTACTCAGTTTATTGAGAATTGAGAAGAAAGACGCGTGACATAAATTTAAATATTGACATTAAAACAGCCAAGTAATTTTCACTTTATCTTAGTGTTTTGTATGGATTGCTTAACTAAATTTGTTTGTTTGTTTTTGAATTCCGCGCAAAGCTACACAAGGGCAATTTGCGATAGCAGTCTATAATTTTACAGTGTAAGACTAGAGGGAAGGTAGTCACCACCAACCACCGCCGACTCTTGGACTACTCTTTTACCAACAAATAGTGGAAGTGACCGTCACATATAATGCCCCCACGACTGAAAGGTCGAGCATGTCTGGTCTAACAAGGACTCGAACCCGCAACCCTTGGATGACCAGTCGAGTGCTTTAACCACCTGGCTATGCCGGACTAATTAAATTAGTACTTCACACAATCAATCACGCTTTAAGTTTAAAAAAATGAAAAGTTGATACTGTTTGTTCGTTTCTACACGTGATGTTAAGTAGTGTTTAAAGAAAAATGGTTAAAAACTTCGTTGAATATTCCAATTCAAACTATTAAGTAAGCTAGGGCCTTATAAAACCTTAAAATAAAACAAAATAACTGTATGAGACGGATTAGTGTTTTATATCTAGCTGAACGTAGTCCCTCCTAAAAAGGGAAAAATTTGTAATGAGAATACAAAAGTGCATGTGTCCCACTAAACCAGTGGTGATATGGGTTTTAATTGGCAAAAATAAATTGTAAGTAGAAAGGAAAGTGGGCTGTGAAACAATTAAAGAAAAATCTGTAAAACAAATTCAACTAAAATTGAGCGAAACCCGTGAAGATCAAAATAAATGTCACAAATTCTTTAAATTTATATCATGAATAATATTTTACACCTCATGTTCTTAACCAGGATTTGTGTTACTTACATTCCAAATAATTTGTTGTTCAACAATTCCTTCCGAATTTGCATCCCGCTAATATAGCGGTAATTCTACGGATTTACAACGCTAAAATCAGGAATTCCATTCCCCTCGATGGGTTCATCAGATAGCCCGATGTCGCTTTGCTCTAAGAAAACACACACACACACACACACACACTTTTCGTATTTATTTTTTATACTACGTAAATATTATACCGGACTGATCTTGCTTCTTATGTATTCCACATTTTTTCTCAATCATATATCTAATTTGATCTTTTTTGTATTATTGATTTATAAGGAAACGTTTTAAAGTTATAGAATATGTTAACAAGAATATATTACAACGCAAAGTTTTAAAATAAATATTCAACTTTGCTTGCTTAAGATTCTCTGTGTAACAAAAATAAAATGAAAACGTAATAACAGTGTACTAGTCTTTATAAAGAAAGACTTTCTTCCCTACAACGACTTTGTTACATGTAAATGAAACATTTTGCGTTTTTTTTAGATAACCTATATTCTTACCTTGCATTCGCTTTGCTGCTTCTTGGGTGTTGATGTCCGAGTTTATCCTTCGACCTATTTCATTACCTAATATAACAGAGTTTTTGTTAAGCTATTAAGTCATTTTTGTAGCTCTAATAAATACGTACATTAACTAGTTAATGTGTTATAAAACCTACATATACAATGTATACCGTTTACATATATCAAAACAGTCACTGTTAAAGTTTGCAAAGGTCACTTTTAAGTTTATCAGCTTAAAAATCTACTTTTTTCATTATAATGAATATTACAAATGGATTACACAATAAAATCACGCATTCAGAATAGTTTATAATCGCAACTGTTTGTATTCATGTAACACTTGTAATTCAGTGCTTTAGTAAAACATTCAGAAAATATAACTTATTAACTTACAAATATTGCAGAACAAGCCAAAAATTACAGAAATAAAGAAAGCCGACTTATTATAAAATGAGTTATTCTTTTTGACGGTTGCATAACAACTTTATGAAATTTGTTTTGAATCTCGCGGATAGCTACATGAGAACTATCTGCACTAGCCGTTTTTAATTTAGCAGTATAAGACCAGAGGATAGACAACCAGTCGTCACCAAACACCACCAACTCTTGGGCTACTCATTTTACCAACGGATAGTGGGAGTAACCGTCACATTTTATAACGACCCCACGGCTAAAAAGACAAGTATCTTTGGTATGACGCGGATTCGAACAAACGACCCTCAGATTACGTTTCGAGCGCCCTAACCACCTAGCTTATGATTTTATGAAAATGAGAGTCTCCAAATTCGCACCTGTATAAACAACATAAAAATAAATTTTGTTATACAATTTCTCTATCTGATGAATATTTACGTCTTTAGTTATTACGTGTATTTTAACAATAGCTTTCCTGAACGAGTATAGATTAAAAAAAAAAAGACAATATCATTAAACCCAAAAATTTATTTTTCTATAAATTCCTTATGTTTATTTTTATCACTGGTATAGGGGAGAAATCTATAAAAGACTAAAAAATCTTGATTTCTACCTCCCTATTTTGACCTGAAGAAATTTGCATAACAAGGTTATCGAAAAATATCGTTAAAATCGTTGTAACAAATTAAGAAGATATTTTAAAGGATAAGAGCTAGTTCTCGCTGGTAAAAAGTCGATAATACTCATGTTCGAGACTATTCACATTAGTTTCCACCTTGAGATATTTTTCTTATTTTTTTCTCTCTCTCTATTTATGTTATGCAATTCATAGTGCCTTGTTTTTATCATAAAAATATCTAATGGAACACTTCGTGATTCACTAAACGAAAGACACTGGGAAGTAGAAAAATGCAATTTATTTTATATTATATTTATTGTTGTTTTCCGTGTTTTATGGGAATAATAAAATTATATAAACCTGGAACTTCTGCAATGATTTTTGTTTCAGTTCACAGTCTATGTGTGTTTGTGTTTTTCTTATAGCAAGGCCACAAAGGGCTATTTGCTCAGCCCACCGAGGGGAATCGAACCCCTGATTTTAGCGTTGTAAATCCGGAGACATACCGCTGTACTAGCGGGGGGCCGGTTTACACTCATTTGAGCGAAAGACCTCAGTTGAAACTGATCAAAATTAAATCATCTTTCTTTCAATATTTTCGAATTTTTCTCTGTAACAGACAACAAGCTTCAGTAAACATTTCTTATTATAAAGTGAATCACAAAAAGTTGATTGAGAGCACATACGAAAACCCATACCATGACCAGCTGAGGATCTAAGCTGAGAACTGGATTAGGATTTTCAAGCCAACTACTAATCAATGCTTGAAAATGTCACAGAATTATTCTTTAGAAAGGTGTTTTCACAAATAAAATTTACTCCAGATATGCTACGATGTTAAAATATTAGAGTTAAATTTAATAATTACCAACTTCTTTTTTTCAAATAGAATGAAAGATATTTATCAATTACGTAAAACATAGTAAAACCACATAGTCTTTCTTTTGTTATGCTGACTTTTAATATTTTAACTTGTTTCTTTTACTTATATTGTCACTTCAATAATAAAGTTTTATTAGATAATGACTTTCAATTTAATTACTTGTAGTAGGAAGTGCGAGGAGTGATATGAATGTTTTAAATTTCGGACATATTCTGTTAACAATAGCGATATTTAATATTATTGAACTGTCAAAATAAAGACTACGAACATTAAAAACTTTATTGAAAATATAAAACAGTGAGTTACCGTTGTGCTATTTTCATAAGTGTAACTGTAGTGAACGCAGCATATTTAAAAAGCACTCATTTATTTTGAATAAGGTGTAGCTAATGAAATAATGCTTCTTACGTAATTATACCGATCACTGCTCAAGTAGGGAACTGTGAGAGAAACTGATATAAAAACTGATCACTCTATTTGTTATAAAAAAAAACATAATCAGAATATTTGATTAGTTTTAATACATGATGTCATTAACACTTTTTAAAGTGCTTGTAAAGAAAGTTCGCAGTGAATGCCTTTTTCTGGTAAGGACACAAACAAATATTGCTATATAAAAGTATAAATCAACTGAATATGTAAGTAATAACCCACACTTCAGAGCGAAATAAGCGTCTAACAAAAGTCTATTGAAATCTATACTTTTTCTCAGCTTCTTTCACAATTTAAATACATGGTATTTAATACATATGGATTTGATGTATAATGAAAAACTTCTGGTACTCTACACAGTAACAATTTCAAAAGTAACTTATAGCGTCATATCCTCGATGGGAAATATTAAAAAGAATCATGAGATAAGGCTTACCTCTAATACGTTGTATTCTAGAGGATGATGCATGATGAGATGGTGGCATATGAATTTCTGTACAACAGAAAAAAATATTTAAGCATACAACACTGTAACACTTTTGTGTAATAAATATATACATACGTTGTTCATCATTTATGTAACCCAAGTCATCATAGAGTATTCTAATTAACAACGATATTCTAACGTAAGTTTACACAAACCAATCCATGCAAACGAACTGCTAAAAATCTCAAACCACTTAGAATCTTTCATGTGTTTTAACTTATCATTAGTTTATAACATTAGGGAAAATTTACTGTATATTGATTAAGTAAAGTATATAATACACAATATTTGAGGTAGTTATTGCTAAAAGTTTTTGTAACATGTTTCTGTCACTTTATCTGTTTCTTAATAAGCTTATTTAATATTTGAAAAATCCCACAAAACTGAAGTAAAACTAGAGGAACTTCAAAATAACTAAACATAATGATATAGAGCATAATTTAGAACTTTATTTTTTTAACTATTACATGTATGAAGAGCTAGCGCGAATACGTTTGGATCTGAATAACAATAGGGCCCGGCATGGCCAAGTGTGTTAAGGCGTGCGACTCGTAATATGAGGGTCGCAAGTTCGCATCCCCGTCGCGCCAAACATGCTCGCCCTTTCAGCCGTGGGGGCATTATAATGTTACGGTCAATCCCACTATTCGTTGGTAAAAGAGTAGCCCAAGAGTTGGCGTTGGGTGGTGATGACTGGCTGCCTTCCCTCTAGTCTTACACTGCTAAATTAGGGACGGCTAGACAGATAGCCCTCGAGCAGCTTTGTGCGAAATTCAAAAACAAACAAACAAACAAACAATAACAATAGATACACTTAGGAGATTTTCCTTAAGCTAATAGTTGAAGTGTACTAATTCACGTAGGTTTGAAAGAAATGTGCTAAAGGATTTATATAATGACATATATTTTGCACAATAAATTCTATCTTTAAACAGGAACAAATGTTTGTAAAAGAATTAATATTAACATAAATTAGGATTAAACTATAAATGTTGAAAATTGTCTCTGAATTCTGAGAAATGTGGTAATAATGTAAAGTTCTTGATTTTAAATGCAAACGTGATTGTTAAATCTCTAGTACAGTATATAAATTATTGTGAAACTTGGGTAACGTGGATTGCATTGAAATTAGTAATTGAGATTATTCCGATGATACAAAAAATTAAGTTTAAACATAATCAGAAATTCTTATTCTGCAATTTACTAATGTATGAAAGATGAAAAGAAAAAAAATGAAAACAAGTTAATTTCTTTTAATTATTTGACGCTTTAATTAAAACATTTTATAAAATCAAGTTAATGATGCTATAATTTCATGTGTTGTCAACACTTGGGTTTTGCTTTTGAAGATTCTGTGAGATTGTACTATACGACTATGTGACGGTCAATCCCACTATTCGTTGGTAAAAGAGTAGCCCAAGAGTTGGCGGTGGGTGGTGGTGACTAGTTGCCTTCCCTCTAGTCTTACACTGCTAAATTAGGGACGGCTATTACAGATAGCCCTCGAGTAGCTTTGTTTAAAACGTACTTATTATTTGAATAATAAGCAGAGCGAATACCGAGTAATCATTATTTTAAATTCCTTAAAATTAGAACGTATCTTTTACTTGGATTGTCCTATGGTTACTTTTATTTTCGATGTAATAAAGCATAAAACAAGAATGATTAATTAAGAACAGAATCAAAATTTTCTTTCGGTTAGAACAAGTGATGTTTACTTTATATTTATACTTTTTATTTTCAAGCATCGCTATCCAAAAAAAAATAAAATTATCCATATCAATATATAATTTTAGTACGTACAGTAACCAAGATCATGATAGCTGATATTACCTAACCGTATTATCTTCAACTAAGTTGTAGGAGCATTACTTTCCAGCTAGAGGTTCATTAACTTACAAACTAACTTCAATGTTTCACTACAACCCGGTTCTCTTTTTCATAAATATTAAGAAGACAAAAATTTGTTTCAAATGAAATTATTAAACTCTAATCTATATCATACAAAATTTGCTTTTCACAAGCTCACAAGTACTTATCGTAATAGTAACAATCATAAAAAGAAACTTAAATCAAGAATTACAAAAGTCAATTATAGTCAGTACCATACAGCTGGATAGATCCTTCTGTCGAGCCTAAGGAGTTCTTTGCAAAGCATCGAAAACTTCCAAAATCTTCTGGTTCTACATTATTTATGATCAAAATCATATGAATTTTGTAGGTTTCTTCTTCTTTCATAACTGTGTACTTCCTACCATTCACTATCATCTCGCCCTTTTGCTTAGTCCAATAGTTGATAGAAGCTGGAAACGCCTCGGTATGACACTCCATCTTAACTCTTCCCCCTAGCGGTGATCCAACTAACTGGTTGGGAATCCATATCATCGGAGGAACTATTCAACAAAAGCGGTACATAATTTTCAGGAAGGCTAATACTCCATTATAAAATAAAATTAAAGTTAAAACGGAAAAACTAATGTACATATTTAGCACAAAATAAGCATTAAATTATAGAAAAATAATTTTACTAGAAAAGATATTAATCAGACTTGTAAAATAAATTACATTGTTTTGTATTCATGTTGTTTATTTATTGGTATTTTATGTTAAAGGAGAATAAATGTATTGGCTTAAAATGTTTTTTTTATCAAATGTGAGTTACACAGATATCCATTTGTTCTTTTAATACGTTTTATACACATATGAACCTCTACCACTGTGAAGAAAACAGAACAGTTATACATAACAATCCGCTCATTTTTTTAGTAATATCATTATGGTTCATTTTTATACATTTCTTTTCAAACGTGTGTACCTTTCAAGAACAGAAATGAAACAAATAGTTTTAACGCCATGATGTTAAAAGTTGGTGTAGAAAACTAGAAATAAAAGAAATAATTTTCTTACAATGTACTTGGAGAAGAATGCGCTTGCTTATTGACGGCTGCACACCATTGGAAGCAACACATAAGAAAGCTCCCATGTGCAGTCGGCTTACTTTAGTAATGCTCAATTCCATTCCTTCATATGTCTTTCCTGAAATACGTAAAGTATAATGGCTGCTCTGAATAGAATTGTTTCTACTATATATATATTTTATTGTTGTTTTGTACTTCATTTCGATGCCAAACAGTTATTTAGGAAATATATACTTTTTTAGAGAATCTATCGCATTTTCTCTGAAGAAATAATAATTCAAGTAACGTAAAAAACATCCATTGATAAATAAAGTTACATTTCTAGTAATGCATAGATAAAGATCTGTTATTACAGCTTTGCAACTATTTCACCTAAGATATAGAAGCTACGTTATATCCAGTCCATATTTTTCATGATTGCTAATTATGTAAGGATTCTAAAATGTCAACAGCAGATTATAATTTCACGTAAATTATATTAAGTTCATAATAGAAAAATATATATAATACGGATGGAAAACAAAATTCCGAATACTGAAATAGTCCTAAGGTACGAATGAATACACATAAAGCAATGATAATCAGCTTAATTGTAACTGACCATAAAATTCCACTTGAAAATATAAACTATACTTTTGACAAAATAATATCTTAATTGGATAGTCCAATTTTTGCTGAAGTATGGTTATTTAGTAGATTACAAGTAGAAAACCTTGTATAAATAGTTAAATAACCAAGGAATCTTCTAGAGTAATATGGCTAACTAAGCATGCATTAGTGTAAAATAACTACACACGGAATTTTCCGTAGCAATGAACTGTCTAACCATGCATTGCTGTGAAATAACTAGACATAGAATTTTCTTCAGTAATGTGACTACTAAGAGTGCATTGCAATAAAATGGTATTTTCTTGGTATTTTCTGTGGTAACGTGGTTTGGTTTGTTTGGAATTTTGAGCAAAGCTACAAGAAGGATACCTGCGAAAGCCATCCATAATTTAGAAGTGATAAACAAGAACGAAATTATCACTATGGGCTACTCTTTTACCAATGAGTAGTAGGATTAACCGTACAATTTTAACGTCCACACGCCTGAAAGGGCGAGCATATTTAGTGCTACAGGGATTCAAACCCGACCCCTGAGATTAAAGAGTCGGTCGTACTCACCACGTGGCCATGCCGGGCTCACGGAAATAGAACTATAAAAATGATTTGTTTGTTTTGTTTGTTTGTTTTTTTGGAATTTCGCACAAAGCTACTCGAGGGCTATCTGTGCTAGCCGTCCCTAATTTAGCAGTGTAAGACTAAAGGGAAGGCAGCTAGTCATCACCACCCACCTCCAACTCTTGGGCTACTCTTTTACCAACGAATAGTGGGATTGACCGTCACATTATAACGCCCCCACGGCTGGGAGGGCGAGCATGTTTGGCGCGGCTCGGGCGCGAACCCGCGACCCTCAGATTACGAAGCGCACGCCTTAATGCGCTATAAAAATGATTGAAATTTAAGTATTTTCGTAGGTTTTTATTTTAGCAAGGAAGAAGCTGAGAATTATACTAATATTGAACCCTATTTGAAAATTACTCGCTATAAGAGTAAGGTGCGTGTTTTCTTATAGTAAAGCCATATCGGACTATCGAGCAACTGACTTTAACGTTGTAAATTAATAGACTTACCGCTGTATCAGCAGGGACCTAAGAGACTACAAACAGAGTATAAAATATATTAGCTCGACCTTCGACGCTTCTAACTGAACAGAATGAAGGGTCGACGTGAAACTGATTGCAACGCTGTATGAATGTTTTCTTATCAGCAAATCAACAGGATTGGCACATGACGACTAAGGTACAATACTATGTAGCTATGCTGCTTTAGTAGCTAATATAACCATATAAAAATTATTTTATAAAAATTATAATATAAAAATTTAATTTAGCATTTAATAACTACTCTGCATGTGGATAGTACAGTACTTTACTATGATAAAATATACACATTTATTATCCTCCTTTTTATTTAACAAATTTTCTAGGGGCATGTCCCCAGACGTCCGTAATATTAGAATGTTCTGCATGTTCATTGTACTTCGTACATGTTTCTAGAGTTTTGCTCTCACAAGCTAAAACCTGGTTAAATAGCCAGACATGAACTTCTATACAGTATTATGCCATTAGATGGCTCTCACGTTTAAAGTAACAGAATGGAATTTCTATTATAGTTCACCAGTTTTATGTGCATAAAGTGAAAAGCAACTGGATATATCATTTACTTGTACAATGCGTGTAAGTGTGAATGGTTTAACTCAATAACCTATGGATGTTTTCACTCAATAACCTTAAATACTTTTTCTTGTAAAATGTGAGTAAACATATATCTTTTTTTGTGAAGCTACAAATACAAGGTAGTTTGACTACATGTGGATTTAACTCTTTAAATATTTATGTATCTCCAGGCTTTTTTACCACAATACGTGCAGAAATTAATCTTGTATGTCAAATATTTTGCACAACATCCCTGTGTTGTGCAAATCGACATGGATCTCACTCGTGAAACTACTAAGATTGTCACTTTTTTTGAACTAAGACTCACTGCAAATGCATTTTACGTTATGCCTTGAAACGGAATTAGTATAAATGAAAGATGACGAAAAGCAGATTTCTTTCGAATCATTACAAAAACAAGCATTACTAATAATACGATTAGATGTGTAGTTATTTTCTATAGGCTAGAAAAAGACTTTTCGGCCATATGGATTAATAGCCAAATTTAGTGAAAAACAACTGAAACCAAGTATTTTAGACTTTATGAACCAAAATCAAATTATTATAGGATGATGCAAACGTTTTGGCCATAGCTGTAAACTCGCAACTTTAAGAAGTAAGGCCTCGAAACAGTTGTTTCTACTAAGCATGATCACTACGCTGTAAGTGGGGTCACGATGTAATTCCAAAAGTTCAAATAATGTTGCATTATTTTGATAATATTGCAGCAAATTTTGGGTGTGAAATTTGTGTTTAAACGTTTTAGGAAATAATTATTAGTTGTTAAGTTGTTTAATTTTTCCATTATACTTTCAAAATGAGTCCGCCAGTACTTCTATGTTTATTCAATTCTAGATTAAAGTTTATAATAATAAGTATCTTTGAATCTTAAAACATAAAATTTTCTACCTTCCAATGGTCTTAAATTTTTATCATAGTATCACTACAAGCTAAAATATGCTTGAAAGCCAACGCTCTCACATACCTTGGATTGGAGGACGTTTCTAAGTCACTGCATTTTTTTTTTCTTTCTAGACATGATAGCTTTACAACTTATCGTTTTCATTGAAAAAATAATTCTTCGGTAGATAACATTTGACGATGTTACTTCTTAACTCAACAGTTCTATATTACTGGTAATATAAAAAAAATCGTAATAAGATATCAACCCTCAAAACATAGGTTTACGGTGGACTTCAGTTTCAAACTTTCCAATCTCTTTTTAACGAGTAGGAAGTCCATAAATGATATACAAAATTTTCTTTTGCCCACTGTGATTTTATATATTATTTCTATGTTGCTTATTTAAGTAATCAATAAGCTTGTTCATCTGTTCTTTATTCTCAATTACAATAATCTACGTACCTTCTACACGCTAATGATTTAAAATATTTAGGAAATCCTTGTAATTACAACTTAGCATGATAATACATAAACATTTGCTAATGTTGGGGTCAAACTAAACTGACTCCATCTATTGTTTCATATTTCTTTTCAATGAATATAAAATGGGATTATTTTGTTGCTATTTCACAGTTTTCAAAATGCTTCTTTTGGTTTATCCACAAATTTAGTTATTGTAAATCAGCCATGGAAGTGTTATAATGTTACTTTCAATACCACTATTCGTTAGTAAAAAGAGTAGCGTAAGAGCTGGAGGTGGATGCTGATGACTAGCTGTATTCTCTCTAGTCTTTCACTGTTAACTTATGAACGACTAGCCAGATATCCCTCTTGTAGATTTGTACGAAATTCAAAACAAACAAACATAATTTAATGGTGACTATGGTATGTTAGTAAAGAGAGATTTTATATCAAAACAGGCAATTACTATACCTTTGATGTTATTAATAACCTTAAAGCTTTCTTCAAAATATACCTATTAGACATAAATATCTTTTAAGCTATTGCTCAAATTGTTTGTTAGTTTTTAGCCATAACAACTAATATTTGATATAGTAGGTCTCATTGTATAGTCTATTTTGTGTATTTTGGTATATCCATAAGGAATAACGATGAACGAGTTAGTCTTGTTATTAATTTTTCTGTATAAGTGATACTTCAAACTGTCGCTTCTTGGTGATAGTGTATAATTACAAAACTGATGAAAATAAAGACAACTGCGTGTTTCACAAATACGTCATTTATTAACGACCATATTTTCACCTGATGCCTTTACTGGATAAACCATAGCCGTTAATTAATGAAGTATTTGTGAAACATACAACTTTTTTCCCCAGTTCTTTTTTTATAATTTCTTATTTATAATACTTTCTTTATGTTTAACTAAAGTCACACAATAAACATGCTCGCCCTTTCGAGGGGGCGTTATAACGTGACGGTAAATCTCTTTATTTATTGGTAAAAGAGTAGCCCAAGAATTGGCGGTGGGTGGTTGAGACGGCTGGCGCAGATAGCCCTCGTGTAGCTTTGCGCAAAACAAGCCAAACTTTAATTAGGTAAATTTCCACTTACTTTCCTGTCTCTATATTTCGTTATATCACTTTCTAGGATCTAAAATTTGGTGCTAACGTTCACAATTTCAAAAACCTTACTGTTGCAGTATTTGTTAAGATCAGAGCTTCTTAACTTTTCTCAAGCTTAGTGGCTACAATATCCGTATTTGTACTTTACTTCCTTAATACTTGCTTTTTGGAAATTAATATTCCATGATTTACGGTTAAACGTATACCCATGTAATCCACTCCAACCTATACTAGATATTTATTTACATACATTTTTAAAGTTAATCTGTGCTGATAGATTAATTGTATAATCTTTAAGGGCTTCTAACGAAGGCTCACACGCAAGTAGATAAAAATGAAACTTTAATAATTTAAAGGGTAAGTAAAAATCTTAATCTCCGAAATAATGCTTTCTTTTTTAAATCATTTAAAATACAATTTGATAAAGTTATGATGACATCATCGTAATTTCTTGAAATTGATTTACTTATATGAAGATAATTATATTAAGTAAAATGTGTGAAGCAAAAATGATTTTTCAAAGATAATTGTAACCAGAATTATAAATGACAACATCAGTAAAGCTTCCGGAAGCTCCTAAACAGAAAGTGTGTATTGTACTAAATACTCTGCCTGATGATGCGTGGTGGGACGCAAAAAGTTTCGTTAGTAAACGCATCATCAGGTATTGGCGAAATCATGGTCATAATAAAGGATGTATTCGCGAAAAGTGCGGTTCGCATGTTTTTCCTCAATTCTATAATTATTTTGTGGTTAAAGACAGTATAGGTAAATAAAATCACTTGAGGGTTATCTATATGTATAAATTCTTTAAGTATCCTAGAGTATATATATGATGCACAACAAGAAAATTGTCTTATATGAAACTTTGGAATATTCTTAAGCATATGAGAGATTACAGTAATCTTTCGATAACAGTGAAACAGTTTAAGATCACTGGGACTACGGAACAATGACTTTTTTACCCAGCAGAGATACTTTGGAGCTGAATACAGTCAAGTATTGGTGAGCTTGTTTCGAAATTTATGAAAAGTAAAGGTTAATTCGATGACTATACAAATATTAAAGAAATAAATAGAAACAATAAAATATGAAAATTTTTATTTCATGCTTTTTTGAAAATAAAAAATGTGAAACGCTCCTAAACTAAAATGAAACTAATACCCTTATGTGAAATCAGGAATGTTACTGTGAAAAATGAATGAAAGCTGTTAAAAGATGGTGGTGATATTCGTCAATCTAACGTAGCTCCGGAAAGTAGTGTATATAAATCACATGATTGTGCGAAATATTAACTTCATCTCCGTCACACCAAACATGCTCACCCTTTCAGCCATGTGGGTAATATTAGGTGACGGTCAATCCCACTATTCCTTTGTAAAAGAATAGTCCAAAAGTTGACGGTGGATGGTGATGACTAATTACCTTTCCTCTAGTCATACGCTACTAAATTAGGGACAGCTAGCGTTGATAGCCCTGGTGTAGCTTTACATTGACTTTCAATGACTAAACGTGTATATCTACACCATGCGAAATTTGTACAAAACATATGAGAACAGTGCCTTCAAAATATACAAAGCCTTTGCGTGTACACGTTCGTATTATAATACATTGGATATCTGTTTCTTAAGAAAATACTTAAAGACTGTTATTACTGTTAAGGCACTTATTTTTTCAGTTGTGTTTCGGTATTTGTGTGAGAGTAGCTAATGTTTATAGTTAATCTGCACATAAATATCCTTTTTGAGTCAACCAGGGTAACTTTACACTTTAGTTAAAACAAGGCAAGCACAGAGTTCTTTACTTTTAGAAAACCTAAAAAGTATAAAATATAGCAATTATTGAAACGTGTGTCTTTTCATTGAGTTGGACATTATGTTTTTAAACTATTGCTACTTAACTAGCTATAACATAACTGACTTTTGTCTTCTTGTATAATTCAAATGAGTTTACAAGCAATTGTTGTTTAATACCAGTTATTACATGACTAAATTAATACAACAGGCGTAATAGGTTCCACCTAATTCTACAACAAAATCTCCTGCTTAAAAATATATTAGAAGATTAATGTTAAATATTCCACAAACACGCACACGTTACAAATGTGTATCAGAAATCTTTTTAGGCCTAATATAATTCAATATACTGGTATTTAAGACATGTATACGTCGTTTGAAGTTATAAAATTCTATAATTGCCCCAGGTTATCCTTTTAACAATGGTGGAAGCTTTAAGATTGATCCGAATGTCTTTAACGCCTGTATTCGTGACAGAGATAATAAAACACATGACAAAATAGGTGGACAATAAAACACACTTACTCTTACAACTTAAATATTAGTTTACTATTTGCACAAATTGCTATCTAACAGTGATACTTTTCCGTTGTACAGGTATAATTTTGTTTTTAGTGTCAACTGTCTAAGTTTTAGGATATATATGTTTTCAAATTTACCTTGGTTGTTTCTGTTCTGCCAATTACCGGCAGCAATTAGTTGCCCGTCCTCTCTTCTCCATGTAACTGTCGGGGTGGGGTAGCCTTTAGCTCTACACGACAAAGTGATGTTAAACCCTTCTCTTACCAGCTCATCAGAACTACTCTCACCATCAATAATCGCTGGTGGAACTGTAACACAAAATGTGGAGTTGTAAGCATTACAAGTGGTATTTAACTGATGAAAATCACTTAATGTGGAGAATAATCGTTATTTATAAATTCTCTGTGTTTTCTTATAGCAAAGCTACATGAGACTATCTGCTGAGCTGAATCGAATCCCTGATTTTAGAGTTGTAAATCCATAGACTTACCGCTGTACAAGCGGGGGGGGGGGCATTATTTATAAAGAAACAAACATTTATTGGGCCGTTGAGTACTTTTCATTACTACACTGGTATCTACAGAAGTTCAAGTATTTCCAAATGGATTTCAGCTTTTATATTCATAGCTCCGTTTTAAAAAGGTGATAGGTCCAAATGATTAATGACAATATTTCTAGTCTTCCATGTAATACAATAAGAATATTATGCAAAATAAACTGATACTTTTATTGTGGGTTTTAATATTTTCAAAATTCTACAAGTGTTATTTACTAAAGAACTGGTGGCCTCACAGTTTCTTTCTGATCTTGTGAGAAATTATGAAACGAGCTATCTCTTTATTATTATATATTTAACAAAATGTTTCAATAAAAATATGAATTTGTATTAACGTTTAAAATGTTCAGGTTAATGATTGCTGTACTTAAGTATTGAATTGTTCATACACATACATACACCTTCTTATCTTTAATACTTCAGTTTAAAATGCCCTCCTTTAGTCTTAATGATAGTGTAGCCGTGTTGTTATTCATGTTACCAACTGTCACTAAGCGTCTTGTGGAATATACAGTCTTTCATCTTGTACAATTTATTCAAGTATGCGAAGTTTTAGAAGGCATGCTCTCCTGTGAACATACCTCCTGAAGTTCAGGTCTTTATCTGATTTTAGAGTTTTGTATATATATATATATTATAGAAAAGTTTTTTAAAGCAATCTGCCGCCGTCCTTAATTTTGATCTGTTGACCACAAGGAAGGCAATCAGATGGCTATCCTCTCTGTCAGCGTGACAAATTTGCAATTTTGGCTATTCTTATAACAAAAGGAAAAAAAACAACAACTACAGTATCTTTTGTTATGCAATTTAATGTACAGAAGCTTGTAACCCCAAGATGATCCATTTATGTTTCTGGACTGTCATTGAAGCCGTGTTGTTCCATCACAACATGTTACAATGGTCATAATGACCAAGTAATGGTTAATTATAAATAAACTGACCAGTATTCAATAATACTACTTTCATTTGTTTTGTATTCTCACAACGAAAGAAAATAAAAGAATTGGTAAGGTATTCATGCCGTTTCCAACAACCTTTCCACATCGAAGGTTTGTGAGCTCCTTTCCTTATGACATCTTAACTCGATTTGGTTAAAATTTATTTATAAACCATACACTGCACTAAATAATGGTAATCTCGTGCAGATTAAGTAAAAACTAACATGGTTTCAGCCATCTCATCAGCTTAATCGACAAATCAACTGGCAACTTAATCAACAAACCAACGTTGAAACTCTAAAATAATCAACAACAATAATGATGTAAATCACAAATTTCTACCTTGGAAATAATTTAGAATAATAATTCACGTTATCGAATCCTTATAGTATCAAATTTGAAGTTACTAACAGCGTCATCAAAATTAGAACGAATGTGTTGTCAAAACCCAAGAATGTTTGAAAGTAGTTCAGTTATGGTGATGGATATCATATCAAGCTTCTCTATGCTCGGCTTTTTTTACCAGAAAGCTTTAAAATGTACAAGATGGTATGTTAACAAATGCTTAGCTTGGAAAAAATGATTTTATTTCAAAATTTATAACATTAATATCATAGATTTCTTCACAATCAATATAATGCCCATTTTAGAGTCTATTTAGATTTAGAATTATTTAGAAGTACTGCTGCTCACGCAAGCTCGGGCCTTTGCTATGTTAAATAGAAATTATTAGATTTGCATAGAAGTTAAGTTTAGATTTTTTATTGTTTTTTCGTAACCAGAAAGACATTTGAGAAAAAGCTAACTGGTTTTAAAATATGTATAAATCTGACCACTCACTGCGGAAAGTCTTCTTTCACTCTAGCCATATCTACATGTATATTGAAGTGTATCTCACCTAAGGTCAGACATCAGCTAAATACAGTAAATATCGCTTTAGTTACGTTAGTTATTGAACCTTTCATTTTATTCCTTCATCAGTAATTGTGATAACATTTCAGCTGCGTGGTCCAGTATCATAAAAGAGTTTAAAAACTGTGAGAAGCACTTATTGTTCTAAAATATATAACCCAAAACGTTCACAATTTGATTTTGAAAAACGGGAAATTTGTCTGTCTATGTGAGTATGTAGTGACCCTGCGTAGTAATCTGCTGAGTCTCGCGGATTTATGTCAAGAACAACGCACCTTGACTCTGAGAAACAGATATAGACAGCATGCTAGGTGGCAAACCCAGACAACAGTTAAGAGAAAGACAGTCTGGGATATTACGCGTGTTCTGAATATCTACTTACTAAATCTCTTTCTACTATTATATTTTTTTTATAAAGACAAAACAAAGAAAATTTTAAAGACAAAGATTCTAGAAACTGTAGTCCATTACTTTTTTTTTTAGGTGAATCAAAATTAATGTCAACATCTACAAATGCCGAAGAGCAGCTAAAATGGCGGCATTCGGTGGGGAAGCCCATACCAAATGAAGGTTTTTGACTTGGTTATGAAGAATAAAATTAATCTTACACGTATTTACTATAAAGAAAATCGCTTCGCTTATTATGTTTGCGGACTTACAACGCTAGAAACCAGGTTTCAATACCCGTGATAGGTAAAGCACAGACTGTCCGTTGTGTAGCTTTGCACTTGACTCGAAACAAACAAACCCTTTGTTATAGTAAAATCATTTTAATAACTTTGTAATTATTTATGACATACAAGTTGCTAAATTTGAGCAAGTTACTTAAAAAATAATGGTATACAAACACAATACTAATCCAATAAAACTATTAAAAAGATTTTATTATCCTTGTTAAAACGAACATAAAAAGTAAGGTTAATAAACATCAAACTCACTTTAATTTGGTAATATAGATTAACTAATAAACATAGAGAAAACAGTTATTAGAAAAACACGGTTCTTACTGGAAATATCTTGTTCTTATTAATAATACTTAATTTACAGAGACAAATGGTATATTAAGTATAATGTACCGCTGAAAACGAAGTGTGAGCCCAATACATAACATGTATTTTATGCTACAAAAACACAGGCACAAAACAGTTTTAAAAACGCTTTAATGGTTTAGCTGAGCATTGTTTGTATATTAAGTGCAATGCGTATATCCCAGACATCATGAGTAAAAAAAACAATTAATTTCTAAAAACATTTTTCAAGTAGAAATATATTTGTTGAAACTTTACTACGTTGAGTACATGTGGTGTTTTTTGCCTTGGTGTATGGACTGTTTTATAATTTGACATCTTTGTACATTCAGAATAGTTAAATAATTATAGAAGTAATATTTGCAATGAACAAATTGAGCACAAATGAATATTACATTAATACAAGAAATTTAACACTAAAATATGTGACTTGTAGATGTGTATTCTGGATACTAATGTTTCTATCTTGCGTTTAATAGCGAAGAGTGAACGGTTAGTGTCACAGTAAATTGTTAACCTCCATACAAGAAAGTAATCTTCCTGGAAATTAGTGTGATATTCTGCGACTCAAATCATTTCTCACAGCGATCGCAGAGACAGTTTGAGAATCGTTGCAAACATCTGAGCCCAAACTAAAATGCGGAATATTTTTTTTAATTCTTTCTCATTAATTATGCCAAACTAACTTACAATGAACTCTAAAGCTTTGAAAATTATTCTTTTTTAATTAAGTAACGACTGTAGTGTATGCATATCGAAAATGGAAGTTATTATTTTGATATACACGGATTATGTTACTTTTAATTAATTTCATTGTGGAGATTAGAATAACATCTCGTTGTTTCCGTAAGTAGTCGTAAAGCGCTTCGCTTCTTCTTTGTGAGGAGCCCGGGTTCTCATCCCCTTCGCACCAAACATGCTCGCCTTTTCAGCCGTGGGGGCGTTATAATGTTACGGTCAATCCTACTATTTGTTGGTAAAAGAGTAGCCCAAGAGTTGCCTTCCCTCTAGTTTTACGCTGCAAAATTAGGGACGACTATTGCAGATAACCCTCGAGTAGTTATCTAATGTAGAAGTTTAAGACTAGAGGGAAGGCAGCTAGTCATCACAACCCACCGCCAACTCTTGGGCACTACTTTACCAACGAATAGTGATATTGACCGTACTTAAAACGTCCCTTGATCTGAGACGCGAGCGTATTTGGTGACAGGGATTCGAACTCATGACGCGCAGATTGCAAATTTAGCGTACTAATTAACCACTAGACCATGCAGGATCCAATAAGTAGCAGAGGGAAGTGAGAAAGAAATACACATATTAATGTCGTACAAACGAATTTTGTTATATTTTTGCTGCAAAATGTATGAGTTGTTATCCTAATGTTTGATTTACCGAGATGATGATTCGTGTTTTGGGACCTATTGCTACCAAATCGCCCTCCGTACTTTGTGGCTATGGGTATGCTATCATTCGAATACATAAGAGTAGTCCAATAATTAAAGCTGTTGATTAATTAACTGCTTTTTTCTTATCTATCAGTCAAAAATTGAAGACATTGCATAGATAACAATCGTGGAGCTGCGTGTGTAAAACTTTGAAACAAAAATAAAGCTTTCTTCCTCTGGCAAAAGGAAAATTTAAAACAGAGAATGATGCATCACTTTTTATCTGATTTTCTAGTCAAAATTTCTTTAAAGAAACAGTTTTAGTATTTTTTACTTAAAGCACATAAAACTACTACAACATGCCATTATACTAGAGGTAATGAGGATCCAACCACACACCTATTAAAGCCACTTCCAAGTGTTTCGCATATTAAATATAGAAAAAAAGAAAGTTATGTGTCTCGTGCAATTTTCTTCCTTGAAAGTAAACTAATATTAAATGTATTAAGGTCTTGTGCTTTCAAACAGTTTATTTTAAGCTTAGTAACATATATAAAATTATGTTCTTTATCAGTAATATTAACGCTTACATTTTTTGTTGCTGCTCATGTGGATTGCTTGCCTTCAACAAATGACACATTCTTGTTTCCTGGTCAGTTCACGAAAGAAATCAGCTGCGATCAGTAAATTACACTCGTTCTAAAATTCATAATTAATAGCTTCTCAGCTCCACATCCGTCTTTACATCAGTAAATTATCCATGGTAACATTGAGGATTTCAGTTGCTCTCTTTCACCTACACTTTCAACAAGTCTCTTAATCCAACCATCTCATAATGTCATTAGATTAAGTCTAAATTTCTCTTTATCTTTGTTTCATGTGATTTTACCCGTCTGAATCTTTGTTACTCTTCCTTCAAATCTAGTTATATGCCCAAAGTTACACATTTTCGGCCCGATACACACAAATAGCAGCTGTCTTCTTGTCCTTACATCTCCATTACTTCCTTGTTAGTTTTTCCTTCTATATAGCTGATTTCCATCATTTAGCTATAACACAACATTTTAAATGTTTTCAGTTGTCGTTTGCTTCAAAAGATAAAGTCCAGATTTTCATCTTTTCTTTAAAATGTTTTTCTTGTCATTCTAATCTTTCACTTTATCTCCACACGTCCCATCACAACTGGTATTCGTCCATAAATAAGTGAATTTATCTATTTCTTCCGACTATTTACTTTCTGTTTGGACGCAAATGTTGAGAGATTCCTCATATGGTGAAATTTGTCTTAGTTATGTTGCTATCTGTTTAGAATCCATAGCCTTTCGCTTTATTTACAAACAAATGAACCATTGAAAATTATCCCCAGATTAAAACATACGGATTATATCACCATAATATATATCACTACAGATTGTGTTTCCGTTAACTTATACTCCTTATGTATCAGTATTTACTTGTATTATTACCAACTATGCAAAAATATTAAATAACGGCGGTAATCACACACATCCTAATCGTATGCCTCTTTTAACCACGAACAAACTGCTTAGTTTCCTATCAGTTTGAGCTGCTGCTTCCGGCTGCACAATAAATTATCCAAGATTCTTATATTTAATTTATCTTTCTTTATCTTGATCAGGATCTTACTTTAACTTCTGATTAACAGCTTGAAGTGACGCAATTAGTTTTGTTTACGTGGAAAAAAATTAGGGTTTTCACACCATGTGAAATATATGTGTGAAAAGGAGTGTGTATTCTTATTTCAAATATATATCTTTTACACCTTATCTGACATTACTGTGTGTGTGAATATTGCCATGTTCTTCTAAATAGTAACTTCTTTTATAAAAGTATTTCTGAATTTTTAAAGTTATTTCTTACTCCCAAAAGGCTGATCAGAATTTACAGTATAAGTGCCATACCACAAAAGTCAGGTTGTTGGTGCTATATAGGAGTAACAGACAATCTCGTGGCGTGAGTAGTATGATAATGCTGGCTGGCTCTCTTAATCTTCGTAAGTAGCTCAGAATTAGGAACAGTGACAGATTACCTTAGTATCTTTACCATAAACATAAAATACAAACCCATTCAAACTTTATTGTCATTTACTCATGAAAAATAAAAATATTTCAACTGGAAAATTGAAAAAAGCTTATCTTTTAACAAAATGCTGATAATCTGAAATTACATCGAGATGGAAATGTAAAATTTCAAAGTTAAGGTAGGTGCGTTTTATTATTTTATTAATCATCTTTTGACAAGAATATATCCAACTATTATACCTTCGGTTTTTCAGCGTAAGTCTGAAGGTGTATAACAGTAAAAAGCGAATTTCTGTACCCACGATGTGTATAACACAGATAGCTAATTGTGTAGCTTTTGTATTTACACGTGTCTATTTGTTGTATATCAGGGAAGAGATATTTTTTACCATTTTCTGTCCCGTAAATGTGGCTCAACCTAAAACGTTTTTTTCTCGAAGAGTTTTGTTCAGAAAGTGACATACAAGATGTTAATTTCATGTTTAAAGAGAAGTGAAAGTTTGGTAATGCGGTACCTGCTCACTGTACATTATTAACGGCATAGTAAAATTCATGTAAAAATAGCCTACGTACTATCTACGTTTTTTTACATGTGGTTTTTATTTTTAGAGGGACAATATTTGTTTCAGAGCAAAGCTACGCAGTGATCGGTTCAACATAAAAATTTAAACTTGGTTGTTAATGTTGCGAATCTGTAAACTTATCGCTCACACATGTGAGGAAGTAATTTATGAACGATCTGCTTTAAATTTCAAATCTTAATCAGCATAACACTGAAACTTCTTTGGAAACTATGTCACGTTGAAGTCAAAAGCGCCAACTCGATGAAACTTTCATGAAAAGTGTATTAAATGCAAAGTAGGACTTAGTATATTAAACGGAAGCTAGAACATGTTTCTTTTTTTTTGTTTGTTTTTTAATAAAAAATGGGATTAGGGCCTTTTAACTGGTCAGGTTTAATTAACGGAACCGTACAGTTTATTGTTTTAGGCCTGTAAAGGTATGTCTCAAACATATTTCTAAAAATAGTTCAGGTAAAAAAATGTTAGGTTTAAAGAGATTTGGTGTAATGTAAAATAAGAAATTTGTTTCAGTTGAATAATTTAACAGTTTTTCATTTACAGAAAGTTATTATTACAGTAATTACAATATTAACTTTTGAATTATATTTTGATATCAGATATAGCATACTAAATGTGTTTAAGCCAGACTGGCCGGGTAAAAAGATTTACTCTTATCACAACTTCATGCCCACTCTTCTTCTGGCTTTCACGGCTTGCAAGCCTACAGTTTTGGAAAAAGTCTTTAATCAACCAGTACCAAGAACTCAACGACTCTTATCTTCATTTCTTATAATAGAAAAATCGAGTTAACTCAGTCCTTTATGGTGGTACAATCTAATCGAATCATTTAAGTTAGTTCGACCATTAGAACTTCGTCTGGTAAGATCATGCAAGGATTGAATTTCATGCGATTCGCTAACATGAATCTGCCACTTCCAGATAATCAGCAATAGGATTCAGCTTAAGAAGTAAAGACGACTATTCACTAATGAGAAAACAGAGAAACAAACAAGTAATAAGGCTCTGAATCAAACACAGGTTCTACTTCCGTTTGTTTCTTGTTTTGTTTTTGTTTTCAACGCATAAGTCTGACCTTCATGCAAAGTTGAAATTGGGTCGCATATATATCAAACCAACAGTTTTAAACAAAGCTTAAGTAAGAGTCATTGAAGATTTGTTAATATTTATACCATTTGTGAAATTTTCAACATCTTATAAACACAGGGGAAGGGTAGACAATTAGCAAGCCCCCCTCCACTACAAGGGTTTTGTCCGGTTCTGTAAACAAATAACGGGATTCATTTTCATTTTTATAATACGCCCATAGTCAAAAGTCGGGAACGTTTCATGCGCAACATGTACACAAAAACTAATAGGCTAGCCGAGACCTCTACATTAAGTATTTCACTATAATAGTATTTTGACTTGATACACAACTATCTAGGATTCTGGTCATCGTATTTTGCATTGTTAGCATTTGTACAAAAGTAAATATAAGGTCTATCTGCTCTAGCATTTATTATTAAAGCAACGATACTATAAGCCTTTAAATGATTTGACATTCATTACCGAATTTCCTCTTGTGAAGTAATATAATTAAATGAACACACTTTCTTGAACGACTGACGCACTCACGTGAATATTTCAAATTCATATGATAAAAGACGGCTATGAAATCAAATAAAGGAACATAATGAAATACGTTATGCACAGTAATTTTTTTCCAAAAGGAATGAAAGAACTGCGCGACTTTCACGTCGTTTCTCATAATTGAATAAAATAATTTATTCTATCTTTACTGCTTGTACAGTTCTATTGAATTGCTTTTATAAACTGCGAAATATAGGTTGACAGGAATGCTATAAATCTGAAAAGTAGTTTTTGTTAAAAGTAACCGGAACTAGTAAAATTTTGCATGTTTCGTGACCTCAAAAAGATTTGACGTGATTAATGATTTAACTAGAAGCTGAAGTTAAAGCAGTTAAACATACGTGTAGCGAAAAAAATAGTTCCTCTCAAACAATACATTAAAAACCCCGATTGAATGTCCAATACCGTAGATCATTTTATAGTTTGTTTGTTTGTGTTTTGAATTTCGCACAAAGCTACTCGAGGGCTATCTGTGCTAGCCGTCCCTAATTTAGCAGTGTAAGACTAGAGGGAAGGTAGCTAGTCATCACCACCCACCGCCAACTTTTGGGCTACTCTTTTACCAACGAATAGTGGGATTGACCGTCACATTATAACGCCCCCACGGCTGAAAGGACGAGCATGTTTGGCGCGACGGGGATGCGAACCCGCGACCCTCAGATTAGGAGTCGCGCGCCTTAACACTCTTGGCCATTCCAAGCCTCATTTTATAGACCATGAATTAAAACACTGTTAGTTAGTTTGTATGATTAAACATAATAATTTTGCAAGTTAAACATTCTTCGAATTTACTATTTTTTATGAAGTTGTTAAAAATTGAAATGGAATAAGTACTGGAATATGAACATCAGATATCAATATCTATTTTAATAATCATATTAAGTAGGAAATGGTATCTAGGATCTGCTCTAAGACCATTTGTTATAGCATATTTCAAACAAAATCTTTCTCCACAAAGTTCTTATGAGATCCAGTTGCACAGGATAAGCTTTTAAGTTTCATTCTTACTAAACAGTCAATCTACAAACTGCCCTTTAGTTAATGTCTTAATATGCGTTACTGAGCTTCGTATCTTCGAGATTCAAACAAGTGTACTGGTATTATAGAGGTTCTCACTGGCCATCAATAGTCTAGAACCATAAAACTTTAAATAAACAATTATAGTTTTACTAACAAGAGCTAGGAACAAAAATTATAAATATTATGGGTCTATCTGTGTACAGTACAGTTTGGTTAAAACGATTTCAATGTTTCACAATGAACTTTTCTAATATTTTACATAAACTTTATATTGAAATCTAATTATTCTAGTACAGAATGTTATTTGAGATTGTACTAGTGAATGTATCACACGCAGTATGCAAGGTCTAACAACAAACTAATGCTAAATGGTTATCCTTTTACCTTCGGGGTAATGAAAATTTGTATTTGTACCTAAATCTTCATTTTAGTTGGCTGCCTTTTTCTACTAATCATGATAACACCGATTTATTATGATTATGCTTTATTTGTGATAGACTTTTCCATCCATAAACTCGACGATGTATGTAACAACAACATCATAATATAATACCATACAGTGAGCCCCTCCTCTCAGTGACACAGCGGTTTGTCTGCGGATTTATAAAGCTATGAACTGGAGTTATATAACCGTGGTACTTAGAACACACGTAGTCCCTTGTCTAGCTTTATGCTTAATGTCAAACAAATAATAAGACTATGGTATATTAAAATTCAAATGTAATTTTTATGATCAATTTTGAAGAAAACACCGTTTTTACAGCTTTTGATTCAAAAGCTACCAATTAATTAATTTCTTTATAATGATAATTAAATGTTACTTTAAACAAACCTAACGGTTAATGCAGTTTCGATAATCCTATGAGGTTTGTGCATTTACCGGGGGTCGAATTAAAACAACATAATATATTACTAAACTTTTGAATAGAGCATATAACGTGTGTTTTCCAAAATTTTGAACACTTTCTTTCTGCCCTGCAACTCAAGTTATGGAAAGACTATAGAGTAAGCATTTCAAAAGTGTGCGTGCATTATCCTCGTATAGCAAAGCCACATCAGGCTATCTGCTGTGATCACCGAGGAGAATCGAGCCCCTGATTTTAGCGTTGTAAATCCGTAGAAGAAAAATAGTTATTACTTAGAAACAAGCTAAATATTAAAAACTTACTATTAATTTTATATGTATAATATTCTGTAAATAGAAATAAGTTCGTCAATCAAAACTGACATGGAACTATATTAGTACAATTTGCATCGTCCCTACATAATAGCACAGGTAAGAATTAACATATTAACATGTACCGATATATATATATCGCGGTTAAATAACTTATCTTTATTTTTATTAACATTCTACTACACTATGTAACTGTGGAAATGATGCAAATGCCGTAACTACTACTTTGTATGCATTATTTTTGAAGGATTGATATTAGCCATCCCTTCATTAACTTTCTCTATTAGAAAAGTCTTTTCGTTACTCGTAATTTAATCGGCTTTCTATGTCAATGCTGTCTCAACCAATGAAATTAGAGAACCACAAACCATCTGTTGGGACTTGCAGGTAAACCAACTTCTGTTGACTCATCAAGACTATATAAATTAGTGAACCTACTTCATGAAAATAACCGATTAACATCAAGTATAATGAACTGGTAACTGAAAGTGTTTAAAATTTGTGTCTGTCCTTTCAAACTAGGATCCCCTATAAAATTGCCAAGCGTATATCAGTTACAATACATTTATCGGTTAAGTCAGCCATATAGCGATACTGCAATTAGATTATGATTTATGTTCTAACTTAGAAATTATATTACTAAAGCACAAGACCTTAATACATTTAATATTAGTTTACTTTCAAGGAAGAAAATTGCACGAGACACATAACTTTCCTTTTTTAATTAACTCATTCCCTTAAACCTAGATGCTTCGAGTTTTAAACCTAAAATATAATAATTTAATGACTAAACCATTAGTTCTGATGTGAAACAAAGATGGGAATAAGACACGAATGCCTCTACCTCTCATATTTATAAGGTTGGGACATCAAGCTGATCCTCTAGTTTCTTAGACTTCTTACCTTCACTTTATTATTCAGAGAGAAAAGATACAAAACCAGCATAATGCAGACAAAGATTTCATTCTGCTCGGTTAAAGAAATGCAGACTACTTAATCCCTATGCAAGATTGTTCTAATTATATTAACTGTATCAACAATGAATGAATAAATGAATGCTATGAATAAATACTTAATCCATGCAAGAAATAGCACAGACAAAACACACTATTCAACCGTTAGCAAATAGGGTTAGTCAACATAGGTATTAATCTATCGCATTAGGGATATTATTACTAATTAATCTTTTTTTTCAATAATACTTTCTTTCTTATAAACTATTGTAAGCGTAAAGAAATAAATGTGTTCATCTATCATAGTCATAGCAAGGTTTTATGTGTGTTTTCTGGATCAGTACTTAGTTGATCATTGTGTTTATTTTGACTTTAGAAATACGACTTTGATTTTTTGTACTCTTTCAAATTGTTGCTTACTACGTAAAAATTCGTAATTTTCAAGAGGTTAATACCTAAATAATTAGTCTGAATGCTTACAACGGTAAAACAGGGTTTCATTACTTGTTGTGAGCAAACCACGGATAACCCATTTTATAGTTTTGAGCTTAAAAACGAATCAAACACCTAAACAATTTTCTTTTGTTTGGTACCTTTTATGAAAAACAATGTCTCCATTATGTTTAATATATCCGTAAGATTAGCTACAAAGTTGACCAGAAACCATAAAAACTTATTTTTAAACTCCTTTAATAATCATGACGATAAATCTAATAAACCATATGCTGGTTCTAGTCACTTTGTCAATTGCATTTCACACACAATAAGAATAAATGTAAAGGTCTGTATGTAAAGTGGTTAATGACATAACAAATGTTTATATGAGATTGTTTGTTTGTTTTATGAATTCCGTGCAAAGCTACGCGAGGGCTGTCTGCGCTAGCCGTCCCTAATTTAGCAGTGTAAGACTAGAGGGTTTGCTTGTTTGTTTGTTTGTTTTGGAATTTCGCACAAAGCAACTCGAGGGCTATCTGTGCTAGCCGTCCCTAATTTAGCAGTGTAAGACTAGAGGGAAGGAAGCTAGTCTAATCATTACCACTAACCGCTAACTCTTGAGCTACTCTTTTACCAAAGAATGGTGGGATTGACCGTCACACTACAACGTTCCCACAGCTGAAAGGGCGAGCATATTTGTTGTGACGGAGATTCTAACCCCTGAATCTCAGATTACGAATCGACCACCCTAACCATTTGGCCACGTCACGCCTTTTAAATAAGATTAAAAAGGCATATTAATATTCTCAAGTGATGGTATCGTAAATTCCAAATTTATCTTTCTCTACTAGTTCTGTTACTGATGATGCCTCCCGCTAGTACAGCGGTAAGTCTACGGATTTACAACGCTAAAATTAAGGTTTGATTCCCCTCGGTGGACTCAGCAGATAGCCCGATGTGGCTTTGCTAAAAAAACACAAAACAAACTGTTACTGATGCCTCATTTTGTGTTTTGTTTTAGCAGTTCATGGTCATTATTGAATTTGTGGTACCTATAAACATATTTGCCTTTCTGATGGAAAAGCTGTCTTAAAAGGAAGCGGGCATAACCCATCTTTGACTTCCCTCAAAAGATTCAAGACTACATTAGTTGCTCATAGTTAGGTGTGATGTGTGCTACTGCACTGTGAATTTCTCTGTGATCGAACTATTCTAACACACAGCATTCGTCCTTATCTTGAATTAACAACACCTCGTGTTTCTATTACATTACTATATGCCAGCTGGAACGATTTTTGCGGTCGGAAAAATTTAGTTTTCACGTTATTACACATCAATGTTATTCTATAGAGCAATCGGCCATCCCGAGGTTTTCATCTAGTGTCATTCTTGACACCACATGGATACTGTGACGTCAACGTTCTTCTGAACCATTATTAACCCATCTGATAGCTATATATATATATATATCTTGGCCCGGCATGGCCAAGCGTGCGACACGTAATCTGAGGGTCGCGTGTTCGCATCCCCGTCGCGCCAAACATGCTCGTTCTTTCAGCCGTCGGGGCGTTATAATGTGATGGTCATTCCTACTATTTTTTGCTAAAAGAGTAGCCCAAGAGTTGGCGGTGGATGGTGATGACAAGCTGCCTTCCCTCTAGTCTCATACTTCAAAATTAGGGACGGCTAGCACAGATAGCCCTCGAGTAGCTTTGTGCGAAATTCAAAACAAACAAATTATATCTATTCCTTACGGAACCCCATAAATTCGTCGCTTACGATGTTTCACTTTTGCTCACCCCAGTGCTTGTACTGCGCTAGTCTTTAGTGTTTCTATATTTTCTTGGCCATTTGTGCAGTATTTACATGATGTGTAGGTTTTAGAGAATTTGCTCGAGTTTCCATCTATTATTGTCTATCCAGTTTCAGATAAAACAAAGCTTAAATATTTTAATTTGTTTATGTTCCATTCCTTTGAAGGTTCTTTTTGCAATTTTTTTTAATTTTGCACAGAGCTAAATGAGCTATCTGCACTAACCGTCCTTTATTTAGCAGTGAAAGATTACAAGTAAGGCAGCTTGTTATCATTACCCACCGCCAACTGTTGGGCTACTTTTTTACCAACGAGCAACACATCTACGCCTGAATGGGCGATCATATCTAGTTGGATGGGGATTTGAACCCACGAACATCAGATTGCTAATCAAATGCTCTACTATTTGGCCATGCTAGGCTTGGTAGATCAGCTTTTGTTACGTATTGTATTTGTTTTAGTTAGACTAAGTTAGGTGACATATCGGTCCTTGTTTATGTTGCACTAAATCGTTTAAGTTACCAATTTGAACAGACGCACTCGCCATGCAAAAGATGTTGCACATTAACAAAAGTCCACTTCGTTCAGCCTGTTGAGTATATTCTTTAGTAGATTTGTCTTGTTTACTGGTTAGGCCAAAACTAATTTATAGATTCATATCTTTCATATAACACTTTTCTTAACTTAAGAAGAAACTCTTGGACTTGAAGTTGACTAAAAATTATTTTTTCAACGATATCTACCTATTCCATTTCTGTTTATTTTAAATTCTCTCTTATATCTAGCAACTACCGTAAGAAAGTATTTTTAACATATGTTGAGAAGCCCCCTTATTTATTCCTGGAAACAATATTTTCATTATAACACAAACAACTTCATCAGATTCCTAAAACCATTTAAAAAAGAAAGATAATTGGATATCATTATTCTCAAAATTCTCAATGTCGTGGTGTAACTACCTTTGTTTCTCTCTGATGCTGAATAATACCTAACAAGATATTCGTGGAGATTAGCATAGTGAAACTTTCCGGCAATACATCAACTGTCATTTCATGCAAAGCTTTCAGGCATACATTAGAAGAGTAAAAATATGCATATATTTTCTTAGATATAATTTTTTTTAGTTTTCATATCACCATGTTATTTACTTTTCAAGCTTAATTTTACGTTACCCATTTGGTTCTCAAACACTGTAATGTTTCAGTTTGATCGTTTTACTCGTATCAGTTAATATTGTTTTATTTGATTTGTAGTATTGTTTTATTATGATTATGTTTTATATCTTAGTTACGGTTAGCTTTAATGTTAAACTCTGTTGATTTGCACTGAACAAAATTATTTTTCCACTATCATATGCTAGTTTCTGAGTGGCTTGCATTTATAAACCAAATGAACCTGTGCAATCAATCCTGCTAATAGTAAGTTGAGCTATTGACAGGTTAATGGTTAGTCTCTGTTTAGTGACTGAATTCTGTCAGATGTTTGTCTACATTGAGAAATGAACTGTTGTTTGTTTATTCTCTGCAGTTTTATGCTGAATGAACTGTTTTTCAATGCCACTTTATCCTCGTTTCTAAATGCCTTGTGTTTATGTCTGTTTCATTTCTTCTTTGTTATTTCAGAATTCCACTCAAAGGTAGAAAAAACTATCTACGCAAGCCGTCTCCAATTTTGTATTGAAAAACTAAAGGAAACTCAGATAGTTAAAACCAAACACCACCAACTCTTGACTGATTGAATAATGTGATTAGATCGTTACTTTTATAACACATCCTTGGTCTCAAAGTGAGAGAGCTCTTTTTCGCAGTAACGGATCAAATGTATTTCAAGATTTTGAATACGATATTTCATAACTCTGAAACATACTTGTTAAAAACTACATAGGACTTCAAATGATATAAACCCGTAATATGTTTAATCTGGTCTTATTTTAGAATTGATTTTAGTTTTCGAGTCAAACGTTTTTAGTTTTAAACTAAAAAATATATTTATTTCTACTAACATAATTTACAAAATGGAAAAAAAAAGAGCAACTCTAAATATTTAGTGAATTTTTGAAGTTTCATTAAAGAGAAAGATTTGAAGTGGATTTACGAATGGTTTCGGGGACTAAAATGTTTAGAGAATTCTTGATGAATTACAGAGTAGCATTGTTACACACTTTACATTATTTTAATTTTGAACTATGGACAACAGACAGATATCCAACCGTGATTAACTTCCGTCTCCTGAAGATTCATTGCACGAGTCGCTAAATCTTGTGAATACACGCCAGTAGTTACTGAAACGTGCACCAGACGTTTATTCTCTTCCAGTAAAATCTTGAACAATATCTTTTTTGACATTGCGAGTAGTCCAAACTTAACTAATGTGTCGTTGTTACATTTTTTTATTTTACTAGCAAGCCCAAACTTAATTTTTGTAACAGTTGTAAACCTAAAAAACTTTCCTTATACATTCACTCGTGAATTGTACGACTAAACTTTTTTCTAGGTAAGCCGAGGTAAGAATTTATTTGTTAATGCAAAACGATAATGTTAAGAAATAAGTTCTGAACCAAATAAACACTTTTTTTTCTACATCATACATTCGCTCCAAGTTGTTACTCACTTGGGAGTAATATACATAAAATATACATAAGAGTTAAAAGTTAAACATCAATAAATTCATTTTCGACGTTTTCTCACGAGAAAGTAAAAAACATAAGACATGTACGTTGTAAGCATGTGATTAAGTAAATGTATACTAAGAAACCACATCCCAGAAATAGAACAGCTTACAATAATCAATTATATAGAACGTAGTATAGATCTTTAAGGAACATAGTGACTGGGCTTTAATCTACTAGTTCGGCACGCGTCATGTTCAAATAACCAATCTTGTTGGCATGTAATCCTCTTTCTACCCCAACCTCATTGGACAACAAACAAGAGAATGTTCAACTTAGCACCAAGAGTTTCTAGTTCTAAAGAAAAAAACACGAAAAAACTCAAGTACTGGAAGAAACCTCCGTTTTGTTTCTTATCTCATTCCCTGGCACTTTTTTATTGTTTAGACTATACGAATTAGATTGTTGTAAGTCTTTTCACGTTGGTACACTGTTTTTCTTGTTAATGCTTAATGTGATTTATTCTCTATTGTATACGTTGATATTTTTATACTCGAGTGTAAGCCTGCTCTAATGATTGAACAATTAATAACTATTTTAAGTACTTCCCCTTCCCATATCGTACAGCTATTTACGCTTGCTTGTATAATGGGTAGCCAATGACCTTGAAAGAAACAGAAATTAAAAGAGAAGCAAAAGTTGCTGACCGCCCCTAGTTATTTTTTAGATCTCTTCCGCACCTGAGAAATATTTAACCAATATTGATGTTTCTCTTAGAGAGCAAAGGTTTTTTCCTTGCACACCTCCCATGCAAGTTAAATTTGTGCACTCTTTTTCTGATTGTAGAGGAATGCACTTTCACATCAACAGTAGCCAGAGCCTGGTGTCGGTCCCGTGATGACATGTTAGGGTATTTGGAGACCTCTTATAGCATCTTGCGGTCTGCTCTCGGGGTGAACTTGCTTGGACAACCAGACCTGGGCATGTTGGCAGTTGTTTTAAAAGCCCTCCACATGTTGACTATTTTCCGGACAGTGGAATGGCTGATTTCAAAATCTTTTGGGATCTTTTTAAATCTCTTACCAGACTCATATGCCGCTACAATTTTCTTTCTAAAGGCCTCAGACAGCTCTTTTGCTCTCACTATGGTGCTCACTCTCACTTCAACAGTCAGGAACACACCAAACTAAATGTCAAAGGTTTAAATAGGGCAAACCTCATTCAAAATGCTCAGTAACGATCTTCTAATCATGTGTGTGAGTTGAGCCATTTTAAGTGGGAATAAATGTGGGGGTGTCTTAACTTTTTCCTCATTTAGAATATGCGTTTTTGTAGAATTACATCTACAGAAGATCTTGAAAAGTCTTTTCTTCGGTTTTAATTGTTTAGTTATATTTCTATAATCTCTCAGTTTTGTTGAAATTGAAATTAAATATATATATATCAAAAAATGTTACAAAAATACTCAGGGCTTTATAGGGTGTCCTAACTTTTTCACATGACTGTAAATCTTTGGCATATCTCCCTTGTGTTATTTACGACTAGCAAACTCATGCATAAGAAAATAAGTGATCAGATCCGAATCTGTAAAACACAAAGTGTTTTAAAATATTTGGTATCTGATATTTATCTCTAGAATTATGTTTTCTCACGAGTTTTGGACCTGGAATCAAAATATGAAGTTTTTGGAGTAAATGTATTTTGTCACACAGTATGCGTCTAAAAGTACGTAAAGAAATATGACAACACTCTTAAATGGATTTTACAAAAAATAACGAAAACCACCCTGTCTTAAGGATGCATCTTTTCAGAAAGCAAAATAAATTGTGGAACATACACTGGAAGACGGTGACAGTTTTCACTTTCAGATGTAAAAGATCTCATACATGATTTGACGAGCAGTGACATAATAAGAAAGATAAGATACATTTACAAAAGTGGGATACGTTTAAATTATTCGGAGTACAAAAATGTGACTTCTGCTGAGCTAACATAGAATAAAATCATTAAGCACATCAGAAAAGTAGGTGCTACTAAAACAGTAGTCAAGAATGAGGGTATTTCTTTAAGAAAGTAGATGTTGGACTAGAATAAATTTTTTTGTAATTCTGAAGAATTGAGGTCAGCGTGGTCAAGAACCCAATTGCTACTCTGTGTAAGTGTAATGTACGAGGAACACTAGCATGATCAACCAGAAGATGTGTCAGAGAACGAAAGTGAAGAATTTCAAAGGGGGACATCTAAAACCTTTTTTTTTATGAAATCAACTTAACCGTAAATGTTCGAATATTATTTCAGATCATACATTATTCATTTCATAATAGCCGGAAGAAAATTACTTCATACCATGAGTGGCCTTACAATATACAGTAAACCCATAACCAAAGAATTGATTACTATAATGAACAAGTTATTAGTGTTTATAATTTATATTTCAGAAGAAAACAGACAGTATACACTGTCCACAGCAGTACTTATGGGGAAACTCCTTTAACTGCTCTCTTCAGAAAAGTAAACTTTACACTATAGACCATAAAACTGTTCAGTAATCAGTTTCACCTGACGCAGTGAGTGTTCTATTTCAAGTGAAGTTTCAGCAAAGCCAAGCAGTTTTGAAAATGATGTTTCCAGAAGTAGAGCATATTTAATGATTGAGCTGCAGTCCAGAAAAGTCGAAATTACGAATGAATACCTACTAAATTTTCTCTACTTGTAAAGTTCTGAGTTGATGTCTCCATTATAAGTTTGGGCACAATGTTTCGCTACAATGAAATTCAGAGTTTGAATAATGGAATCACAGATCAAAGCTCATCAGCCACACCCACTCTTACCTGGATGTTGTACTTTATTATCAAGATCAAAAACGCCACTGATACTACCTGCCAGTAGTTTGGTTTCAAAACCTGTTAAATATCATGCATTGGTTTCTAAAACTTTTAATAACATTTAAATTGTTTTCTCTCAACTGAACCAGAGAATGCTAACTGTATTTTGTGAGTAAAGGTTCCAGCTAATCGGAAATATAATAATATGTAACCCATCAGAACTTACACATATTGTTCCAACGTTGGAAATTTTTACTTGCACTGAAGATTTCATATACCTTATTGGAAAATACCTGTATGGGAATTGTGCTCAAAATACTTTGGTGGAATGCCGTACATTTAATGTTGTAGCTGTAAAATCAATTGTGAAAGGTGGTCACTGTGCGAGGTCATTCAAAAAATTTATCCTCTTGTCAAAAGTCACACAAAAATGAAA
Source organism: Tachypleus tridentatus (assembly GCF_004210375.1). Lineage (NCBI taxonomy): Eukaryota > Metazoa > Arthropoda > Merostomata > Xiphosura > Limulidae > Tachypleus > Tachypleus tridentatus. The sequence goes on along the minus strand of NC_134825.1, from coordinate 98,795,447 downwards.
CGTGATGCTTTCTGGAAAATCACCTCTACTGACAAATATTACGTAGTACTTTTAAATGCACAAAAGCTCAAGTATCTCCCACAGATAAGGATATAAGATATTTGAAGACATGAAAAAATAACATTTTACTTGTGATTAATGACCTCTTTGAAAATTACAAGATTATTAGAATACCCTGTCAGACAAATTCTGAAAGTACAGATTGATTCATTAAGTTATTTCAGAAACTCAAAAATTTAGTAGCTGCTGATTGAAAGGGTAACAGAACCTCATCCCTACGTTAATTAAAAGAATTTGACAACATTACATATTTTCACTATGCACCTTCGTATCTTGAAAACATGAAAAACCCACTTGCACGACATGTAGATGTATATCAAAATTTTTAAGTAACAATTTTGTTGTCTGACAGTAAAACAAATCATTTTATGCAGTTTATACTGATATGAAGCTGAGAGAAGCTATTCAGACATCTAAAAAAAAGTTTTGGTTCGAAGTATAGGTGGACAAGCTGGAAAACAAAAAGATGTTAATGATCGGAAACTTGCTTATCGTGGAATTCTTACAATCAGTAATATATTCCGATAATTAACAGAGTCTGACAGAACTGGATATCATGAGACATCCATTTACCATAAGTTATCTGGGAGTTTGGCACATGCTATTGCATCGCATGTTTCCTCTGTGTTCCTATTAATGAAAGGTAAGTGGAGCCCATATATTACATCCAGTCAAATGGAACTACACAATTTCATAAGCAAGCAATGTGTCCCAAGAGAGGTAGCTGAAATACTGCTTTTATCTAGATAACATTCAAAGGAGGCTTATATGTAGTTTAGAGACGAACGTTTCAATAAGAAGACAAAGACGTTTTCGAATACCATTACGAATGTAATATGCCCAATATTTGTTTCTGATGGAAATAACCCAAGTGGAAAAACATAAAACAATTACAGCATCAGAAGAAAATCCTAATTTGCAGCTGACAAAATCCTACACATAACAATGGAGAGACTGTTAAGAACATTCTGAAGTACTGTCTCTGCAATCCAGCACGTGATTTGATTATTATGACCATCATACTAAATCAACCAAGTCTGATAACAACTACCATCACAACGGCAAAAAACAAAGACAAACTCGGCAACTATAGGCTTTATTTCTTAGGTACACTACGTCTAAAGTAGAAAAATGAAACATTTTCGACATTCGATTAAGGAAAACTACCCAATTTTAACGGGTTCTGTGGGCAACTATCGTGTTTGACAGTTATGTAAAGAAGTCATTAAAAAAGGTTAACGAGAAAATTTTGGATTAAACCAGGCTTTGATGATAAAGTTAGATTTCTTCACACAGAAACTAGGACTAATTTGGTGCAGTGTTCTTATTAAGGTTAACATTCTCAAAGGATGTCACAAATAAAGTAGGAACAACAATGTCAGTATTCAATGCATCACCAGAAAAAATGCTTAACATTTCTGAGAACACAGGTATTAGAATTGAATAACACCTTATTAAGGCCACACAGCCATTACTTTATTTTAAAACAACTGGTGAGCTTTGTTTTGCACTGAATAAAAGTAAGCAGTACATATAGTTTCCCCTGCTTCTTTCTCTATTTTAAATGAACATCTCAAGAGATGCTTCTTTGTTAGTAAATGAATTCTTTAGTCTTGGTATTAATGGTTGCACAAAGATCCTAATGGAGCTCTTTTTCGGTTGTATTTCTCTGTTTGGTTCTTAATAAATTATTGCTGACATGTATGAACTATGAAAGATGGAAAAACTGTAAAATGTAAGTTACATTTCTTGAACTGAATACTGCGAATGAGTTGAAAGTATATAATGCAAATCAAAAGACTTAGTGAGGATCGCTCCAAAACATTAAAAGAAAATGTATTTCAGTTGCATTAATTTATTTAGTATTGTGTTCTATGTTATAACACTTTTTATTAATTCCATATTAATATTCCAGTTGTATATACAACATTTAGATTTCGACAAGTATCTAATAAAAATGTTCATAAATAAAGCAATGTTGAAAGACTTTATCTTGTGAGATTTGCTAACCGTACTTTCTTATGTCACAATGACATTGATAACACATGTACTGAATTGTTTGACCTTGGAAGCGCTAGCTTAAACAAGAAAATCATCTGTGTACTCTGCTTAGAAACGGAACTACCAGTTACAAAAGAGCGATTGTCACCATATTCAAAGATGGACCTCACAGACGTTCCATGTACCGAATGGTGAAGTCTACTCAATTTTTTTATCGTTTCTCGTGTCCTTTTATGTATAGGTTGTTACCTTAGTGAATTCTGACTTTTCTGTGGGAGTTTATAGACGGAAAAGGACTGTTATATCAACTGAAGCACACGTGCTATTATTTATGGCAATTCTATAAATTTGGTCACAGAAACTATAATCCAATTATCAAAATTCCGACTTTTAAAATACAATCTACAATATGAGAAACACCATGTGTATCCTTAATTAAACCATCCAATGACCCATACGTAGACAGAGGTATAACCTAACTAATAAAATGAACCAAACGAAGTACATATTAGCAAAGCTAATACTGATAATTTAGTAATAATGATTAATGATATGTTTTAAATTAAATGCCAATTTATTAGAAATAAAACATCAAAACGTAGTTCTTAGATAGTGTATAGCTATGATACCAGGAAAAGATTCAAGCTCGTAACTGTTTACTATGCAATTACTTTACTACCCAACCAAGCTACCATACTTTGAATATAGCGTATCTAATCTATAAATTGACTGGTATCCAATTAAATGGACAATAAGTTAAACTCTACAAAAGAATAGGGGTAGCTGATATATTTAAACAAATTAATTTATCAAAAAGTAATAAGTAAAAATTGATACTTAGAGAAATCTTAATTAGTTAACTATCTGTCCAGAAAATACAGTTATAAGTTCAATTTCAGCCTCGTTTCAGTTTTCAATTTTTAATAACAAATGTCTAATATAATGAGACATTTTCTTTCTTTACAATGTTCGTAGCTAAGAATACCACTTATCTCATTGGAAAATGTTTTAAAAGTACCTAAGCTATCTAAGAATGCGTTCTCAATGTCACACTTATTATAAAGATAGAAAACAAAAAAGGAAGAGTCAACAAGCAGGCACTGTTTCTGATTAACATAAAAGCATATAAAACAAATAAATGAAACGTTTAATGCATCATGTTATAAACTATAAACATTTTATGTTTTTTACTCTCCCAATTATGTTTGGTTTGTCTGGAATTCTTTATTAATCACTTGTATGGAGAACCTTTCCTTTTCTTTAAAACACACAGACACACAAGTTGTGTTCATTATTATATTAAAATACTTTGTAGTCTCATCATGTCATTCTAGTCCATGTTATCATGTCCGATCATTTTTTATCTAATGATCGTTCATCTTGGCCATATCCTTGACGCACGGTTTCAATTTTAAACAACTTCTTTCTACATGTTTTCCACAAACCATCTGATGTGCGAGAACGACAGTCAGATCGTACAGCAATCCGTAGGACTACAGCCATGGACAAAATATTTACATATTGTGTAACAGATATGATAATTATTATAAAAATGGAATCAAATACACTTAGTGCTGTCAAACTGCGAAATGCATGATATGTTAAATGTCTACATACGTAATTTATATAACGAGGCAGATTCTACGACCACTGTGAATTAGAACAACAAACAATTTTATCAGACATCTACAGAAAGATGTGCAATTCAGCGTTTTACTTATCACAACAAAACCTTACCAAAACACATCAAATTACTATAAACAGCGTTTGTAACATTATATAACTTCATATTAAACATTCAGGACATGGTTGGTTTTCCTTGTACCCTAATAACCTCTGGAAGACGATGTGGCATATTGTCGATGAGATTATTCCTAATAATCTAATGCTATTTTATGCCAACTTGTCACAAGCTATAACTTAGCTACGGTAGCTGTTCGAGGGCCACGGTTAGCAATTTTCTGGCTCGGTTCTACCCAATAGTTCTTGATAGAATTACAATCAGGAGACTTTGTTAGCCATAAAAATCTTGTAACGGCTTCCTGGTCGAGATAATTCTGTACAATACACGCATTGTGCGCATTAGTATTGTTATCCTGGAACAAAACGTTATCGCCAAATCTTTTCCAAGCATATGGCAGAAATATCGTATTCATATGATGCCTACAAGCAGCGCCACTAACACTCTCCTAGATTATGTGAAGAGCAGGTTTCTCACCATGATGAATAGCTGACCAAATATGCACTGCATTACCTCCTGTGTTTTCCATGTGGAAGAGGCAGTCTTCCCTGTCTGTTCTCTAAGCAAACAATGAACACAAATCCTACCATCAGGTTCAACAAGCTAGAAAAAAGAGAATAATATGAAAAGAGGATTTATTGTGAGTATTCTAACTGCAAGTTAGCATAATGTCTGGCCCAAGTAACATTATGGTCGGGGTGAATTCTGGTTAGTATCGGCTTGCAAATACTCTTTCTTGTAAAATAGTATTGTTTGATCAGTCTCTTAGTCACTGTTCTTCTGGATACCCTAGAATGAATGTGATCATGACATTTCTTTTGTAACGTGTTGCAATACTTCATTCATTCGATCTTGACTTGTGAACCTGATAAATTCGGCTAATAGGTTGTCAGTGGCTACCAGTAAACTTTCTGGAACAACGTTTCCTATAGTCTGATAATGTTTCAGGATTCTGGATACAGTACTCTGGAATACCCTACTGTTCTAGTAATGTCCTTTTGCTTCATACCATTTCTGGACAGTTGAACAGTATGAAGCTTTATAACTTCCGTGGATCACGAAGTATAAATCAATACCAAGTATAGAGATATTGTCAGAACAAGCACTGATCTATATCGAAAATTATAATACCAGAATTACACACTTTTATACAAAATAGTTGTATATGTGTGTGTTTACGTACAAATCCTCAAAAAAACTTATACAGACAATAATAATAATAACTGGTACATGTTTGTTTGATTATACGCAACCATCCCCGCTGCTATTCATTTATCTTAATAACTACTCCATGCATGTAGGCGATTACATCAGTATAGAACAGTGTGCAAACATTTTAGCCAAGACTGTACACGGCGACTTGATCACATATCATCTATGTAATAATATGATTACCTATTTCATTCACACCTCATTTAAAGTATGTGACGATTGAGCTTAAGGTATGTCTGGACGAACCCTTATCCTGTAGGCCTTGTTTTCAGACAGTGATCCTTGATTATTTTGCATATTTTTGCTTGTAACATGCGAACGGCTCCTGCCACCGACTTGTTACAAGACGCTGCACTTTGCTTAGTTCGGCTGGGATGGGGCTAGTGTCATACGTTTATCTATACTCTTTTTCTTTTCGGATGTTATCGAGTACAAAGTACTCTAGTCTTACACTGATAAATTAGAGACGGCTACCGCTGATAGCCCTCGTTTAGCTTTGCGCGAAATTCAAAACAAATCAATACCTGGGGGGACAGCGCTGTGTCTCCACATCTACAAAGCTCAATACTCAAAACAACTTTCCCATATGAAAAGCATAGATAGAATCATAAGGATTTGTAACAGATATGACTATTATTATGAAGATGAAATCAGATACACTTAATGCTGTCAAACTGAGAAATACATGTTATGTTGAGCTTGTTGTGTTATGTACAATGCAGTATTTACCATCATCGAAATATAGTTTCCATTATTCTTTGGACTGAATAATCCAGAAGAATTTGGCCAACAATAGAAACTATGACAAAAAACATAAACTGTACAAACAAACAATGTGTACGTTATTGAACGCGTTAATTTGATTCAACGACGTTAAGTTCTAAAGAGTTAAAATGACCTAAATATTGTTATTTTTAATAATCAAATGATATCGTTATGAGAAGGCCCGGCATGACCAGGTAGTTAAGGCACTCGACTCATAATTTGAGGATTGCGGGTTCAAATCTCTGTAACTCTAAACATTCTCGTCCTATCAGCCGTGGGAGCGGTATAAAGTGACGATCAATCCTACTATTCGTTGGTAAAAGAATAGCCCAAAAGTTGGCGGTGGTGATGACTAGCTGCCTTCTCTTAGGTATCAAACTGATAAATTAGGGATGGCTAGCGCAGATAGCCCTCGTGTAGCTTTACACGAAATTCAAAACAAACCAAAAACCATTATGTGAAACGAAATTGCCTTGACAGAACAGATATGCAATTAAGAATTAAATTTTATTTTTCTTTCTATTATGAACTCTAAATAATTCAAAATGTAAACTTTGTACTTTTATCGATCGTACGTTACATCTAAAGGTTTTGACACATTTGAAGAAGGATTTGTTCTTGTGTTAATACAATTACTTCCTTTCTATGTAAGGTTAATTTATCAACTTGGAGTTAAGAGTTTTTCACGGGATGAAGTAATCTACGAATGCAAATAACTGAATTTTAGTTAATTTTATTTATCAGGTCATCCCTTAAATAATGTCAGATTTCAGGTTCAGAAAAATAGAAAGGATTTCAAACACTTTTAATGTTACTTAATCAGTAATGTATATTCCATTATTATTAATTACTTTCTGCCAAAGATCCACAAGCTTCTGAATGCCACTTCTATAAAATCCTTGGGGGTTGGAGGAAAAGAATGTAGAGAGGGTAGTTTTGACACCTTCATGTGATCCAAGATCCTTTCCATCAAGATTTCATTCTGCAAACTTCGGAATAGATGATAATCAGATGGGACAAGGTCTGGAGAATAAGGAGGATGCGGAACTTTTCCCAGCCTAGCTCTTCAATCTTTGCAGATGTGATCCCTGCTGTATGGAGCCGTGCATTATTTTGGTGTAACACAACACCTTTACGATTGATCAAAGCAGGTATCTTTTCTTTCAATACAACATTCAAGCGCTTTAACTGTTGATAATAGAAGCCTGATGTAATCATTACGTTGAGTGGCAGCAACTCAAAAGTATATCAAACCAACAATATCCCACCAAACGTTTAACAAGACCTTCCTTGGGTGGAGGTTCATTTTGGGCTGTGCTTTAGCCAGTCTACCTGCACTGAGCCATTGTCTGAGGCGCTTAACATTTTTATAAAATGTACATATTTATCTCCATTTACTAACCTGTCCAAAAAAGGTGAGTTACATTCACGAGAGTGCAGAGAATTGCAAATGTCCACTCTTGCTTTAAGGTTAACTTCTGTCAAATCATTTTCCAAGTTGTTGCAAATGACGGTGAACTGTTGAATGGGTTGAATTAAGTTTCTGTGCTAGTTTTCCAACTGTTACAGCACAATCTTTATCAAATGCAGCCAGCAACAAGTAATCATTAAACTCAACAGGACGACCTGAACGTGGCGCATCACTTAACTTGTAGTCACCTGATCTGAACTTCTGAAATTACCTTCAACATTTCCTTTTACTGAGAGACACCGCACCATAAACAGCTTAAATGTTTTGTGTAGTTTCTGCTACACTATTGGTCTTTTTAAACTCATAAAGCATTATATGTCTAATGTGCTCCTCAGACACATCTATCTTCATACGGGTTTGTTTGATTAATTATCTGGAAAAAAGGGAGTTGGGTAGTTTCTTTTATTTGTATAAACATTTTTATACACGTCTTACTGCGTATTTTAGTCATTAAAGCCTTCTGCAAAGACAGAAATGATGACGCACTTTCTGTATTAAATTTTCGGACATTACTTATGGGATGACCTGATACAATCAAAAGACAGAAGCAGTGGCTTTATCCGTTATCTACAGCCACGGAAAATCACTTTAAAGAATTTTTGAACAGTTAAAAACACAGTTTTATCTATGCGTAAATTTGATTTGTTTTCCTGATGCGTCGTGTTGAATATTTTAATACAATCTTCTATGCATCATTTGATTGTCCGAATAATGGTGTTTGGTTCTCACTCTTATAGCACTTCGATGTACGCTCCGCTGAACTACATATATATACCTATAGAAATCTCTCATTTATATATGTTGCTTGATAAAGTGGTTGCAAGCTGGTCTGTTAGATTAAGCACTGAAATTTATATGTCCACTTGTCTTCGGTCTACCGTTAGTTAAGCCTTTATTAAATACGGCCTATATTTGATAAAAAGAAAAGTTAATACTGTAACTTGTGTACCTTTTTTTCATTTAGTTCAGTTGGGGCTAAACTTGACAGTACTTAATATTATCAACACATACACTTCTAATGTTATTATACAGCCTAATATTAAACTAATTTAAAAACTTTGATAAGCTTTTAATATATAGTTGTACAAACGTCTACTAAAGTGTAGTTACACCTGTTGAAATAAGTGCGTGCGTGTACGCATGAAATTTTTAGGACAGATAAAAACTGAGTATTATTATTATTATAAATATTCCAGAATATTAATAGTCTATATGCAGTTCACGTTCTAGTTTTATTACTGACTATTAACAGCAACTAAGAGTTTACTCACCAACTACATCCAAGTATCCTATCTGACTTTTCATGGGAACAGTGTTTATCTGGCACATGTAGAAACCTCGGTCTGATTCTTGGACGTTTCTTATTTGAAGGATCCATCTTTTTTTGTCGTTATGATTAAGATCAACTCTATAGTTTCTCGTGATGACATTTTGATGAATTGTTAGGATGGTTTTGCTTTCAACCCTCAACCATGCAATCTATCGAAAACCATTTGAAAAGTCGGATTCGTTAAAAAAATTGCTTATAAATAAGTTGTTTAAAAAATAAATAATTTCGTTGCTATAAAATTAAATCTAATAAAGATGATAGAGGAGTAAACAATAGTTTGTTTTTTAATAGATACTTATTAATTAATTAATACTTATTAATTAGATATAGAAATCATACAATCGCTGCTATGGAAATATCACAAAAGACAAAATCAGTTATGTTGTGCATAGAATATTATAGACAGCAGTTATAAGATATAGAAATAAATAGTCTACCTTATTGCAGGAAAAGTAAAACAACTTCAACGACCAACAGTATAACACAGATTAAAGATATGTTAGACAAGTTAAAATGTTTAAACTGAAAAGAGCTGGCAGTGATGTAGTATCTTTGTTATACGTGGTCACGTGGTTTTTGATAGTATTCCTTGGAACACAAGTAAGCTTTTATAGTGAAAAATTGTCCAAAAATGAACACACGGATAATATTTTAGTTGTTGTTTTTTCTCTGAAATATAAGATGAAAAAGCTGGTAAGACATATGAAAAGTTTGTTGGTCAAGCTTGCTCAAGGGTCATATTTCGAAACATTATGTTAAAAATGTAACTTCGTCGTAAAGAGTTTTATAACTTGAACAATTTTGTTAAAGTATTTCAAGGAGACACAAAATAAGGTTATTTATGAAGTGATAAGGAATGAACTCTTAAGGCCAGTGAAAAGAACAGCACCATTTCTCTGGAAGTGGATTCCTTTATTTTGTTTCAAGTAGAACAAAATATTCAGAATATAAAAAAAAAGAAACAGGAAAAAGAACGAAATTTAAATTTTCGATCGGTACAAAATTTATATCTCCGCTGAATGACGCACGTTTGCAGTTTAAAGTTGTATTGACTGTGAAACGTTATTTTGTGTGTGTGTTTTTTTTCACAGAACATCCAGTTAGGCCTGCTAACTGAAGGTTCAGAGAATACTAAAATATGGAATATAATGACTTCTCCGATCGAAAACTGGAACCGTATAGGTAAAAACTCAAAACCCATTGTTTGGTAGACACAAAAATGTTTGTTCGCGCAAAAACGATACTAACACAATAAAATACAGTTCGAAAAACAATAAAGTCCAATTGTTCAGTGGTATATGTTGATCTGATATGATTAACTATGAGGATTTTATTTAAAACATGTTATCAGTTCTGTGTGTTCTTCTTGTAAGTTAAGTTAAATTATCACATGAAAATACAACTTCAAGTTATAATTGGAAAAGTATAAATGTGAAATCCAAGCTAGAACATCTCTCAGTGGGATAGTGGCACGTTAACGGAATTACAATGCTAAAATTTGAAGTTCGATTCCCCTCGGTGGACGCACCAGATAACTTAATATGGCTTTGATCGAACAAGTCATTTTCTTCTAAGAAAAGTTTATTTTGAATTACTCTAATCTACCTGTTAAATTATAGTTGAAGTTAAATGTAAAATTTAAATAGAACATTTAGTTCAATAAAAATAATTCTTCAAAAAGAAAAGGTAAGTTATCCTCGTGAGTTATCTATTTACTTATCTTAGAGAATTAAACCTGGCTTGGTATACCAAAATAAAATACGTAAACAAATCCACGTCTGTACATGAGGTGCACCTAATTGTTAAGGAATGTGTCCACTAAAAATTGAACTTTAGGGTATGGCTGCGCCTGACCTTTATCAGATTCACTTACAGGAAAGAAAGCTTTCTATTTCTGGACGTCATGTATTACATTCCTGGAAATAAAGTCTGCCCAAGTAATGGAGCCTGTATTATAAATTGCAATACACTTAACGAGCTCACCTCGCGCATAAATACATAATTTTTACTTGACTCTTGAGAAAAATAAAGAAATTTTAGTTAAATCATTGGAATACTTTATAAAACAGCTTAAATGTCACTCGATAAAACAAGGGTTTTTAATATTCTCCACCTGAAATAGCGATGCTTATAATTAAAAGTTTGATAATTATTCACAAACAAAAGCATTACCTAAGTAGTTTTAAGTACACACGTAAGGGGATCTTTGTTGAATAGAAATGTGAGGAAAATCATATTTACTTTCGTACTCTAAACAACGCTCAAAAAACTAATTAAATTTTAATAAAAAAATGTAAACGTTTGATAGCAAAATAATCCTAATATTACATATTTCTTGGATGATTTTTGTACCTGATCATTATTAAAATGATCTATGATTTTTTTCGAATCTGATGAATCTTTGGAACGTTGCACTATCTTATGTAAGGTTAACATCCAGTACAAGGAGTTTAAGTGAGAAACTGGTTCCTCTTCCTTCGTGAACGTAATAGAAGATTTGGTTTCTCACAAATGAAACAGGATAGAAAAAAAAATTGGTAGAGCAAAGGGTAGGGGAAGTATCGAGCAAAGTACCAAAGGTGATAAATAGCATGAACGTTTCACAGACGGGAAAGCTTCAATGAACGTCAACAGTATTTGGACTATCTCGAGGGGCTAGGACTTTAATCCAGTTCACCTCAAATTCCTTGTAACAGAATTACTTTTCGTATTTAATCTTCCTTTAGACACATAAAACAATTGAGAAGTAAAGCAAATAAAACCATTCTGATGGATATCTGTATGTTATTTTGTAATTGATCCAAACTCAGCTACGTCCTCCAAAAATAAATCATACAATCACGAAAATAAAAAATACAATCAAAACGTTTTGTCTTGTCAGATCCTAATTCAATATTATTATATCAGATCAGCTCTTTCCTTCCAGATTATACATATTCAGATTAACTAATGACATAACTCTCAAAAAAATGAAAAGTAGCGACAATTTCCGTTACAAGAAATTTTACTATAATATTTTAAACTAAACATCCCGTGACAACTGCCACATGTAACACGTGTCACACTTCCCGCGCAAAATATGAGAATTTTAAAGAGTGAATCACGCAAAAGGTGTCTTACATGTTTCCCTTCAAATCTTTTTAAGGCATGATCTTTCCATAATAATTTACGGAATAATGCTCCAGTTATCTTTGAATGAGGATCGGCAACTGGCAAATCGACATATAGCCTTAACTGACTGATATATTTCGACAGTTGTATGAAAAACAAATATTAACAGTAAATCTGATTACACGATTCTTGGCTGTATTATTTTAGATATATTTGTAAGTAAATACTTTGGTAAAGCCTTCTGCATCAATAAATTACCCATTATAGGAATCTTCTACTGGTCGTTTCAAATTAAATAATCTAAGGTGTAAACATATATATTGATTTTTTTCAATTTTCATGGTACATTACGAAGTAATGAAATAAGTTTTAAAATAAATCCTAAACATATATTCCATAATGCTTTCAAAAATTCTCTGACACTCTGACACAGAACTTCTTTCATTGAAAATGTTTTCATAACATTTAATGCTTAGAAAAAGTTATGGGTTGAACAACACTTACTCCGCTTTTTTTTTTGCTTTTAGATTCAGCACGTTATATTAAAACAATTTTGGAGCTTCACCATGTCATTACAATATATGTCACGACGTCCGTTGTTACTATATCTGACAACCGTACTCTTGATAAAGGCTCCGTTATAAAACTATCATGTCTAAAGTACGCTCTTTCCTGATTTAGTATAAATATTAGGCTTAATTCTTCAGCTGTTGGCGACGGTTAAACAAATATGTTATAGAAATAGCTTGTTTACATATGACATCTATCGCTTTTCCAGACGCAAATTTGTTATTATTGTTACGTAGCACACGGACATTTGTGTTCGTAGATTTCACTTGCTACAAGATGAGAACTTTGTTATCACATCTGTATAATACTGATACTCTGAATAGAGCATTATTCATTTGTCTTCTAATACCATTATGTACAAAGAAAATTCGCGTTTGTAAAATTCTCTAACTTCGACTTGAATACATACTTGTCATGTGAGTGTATTGACTTGTTTAAGTCGAAAAAGTAGTTACATATCTTTCCTGAAAGTGACCAATTGTTGATAGCATCACACTACCCATGAAATTCTAAACGATGTCAAAATGTAGTCCTGATACATGCAGACCCACCACAACTTTGTATCGTCTGTGATTATCACTTTATTTGCTCATTTGATAGTCAAAATCTAATTCAAACAACGTACCTAACCCTGTTTCTACACCACATTATGAGATAATATCTTTAACTTTCTTTCCAAACAAACCAGTTATTGTTTGGAGCTTGGAATGCGGATTTTTAGGTTATTGATGTTTCCCATAAAATACATTTAGTAATATATCATTCCTTCTATCTCCCTGACTAACTTCTTCTTTACGATTAACTACCATAAATGTAAATAATTATTTTAAATCTGTAAGTGAATGTCTACAAATTAGAAAGGATTGTAAAAACAAATTTTAACATTTCTACGGGTTCTAGATGACTCAGTGGTAAACCTGCGGTCTTATAAAGCTACAACGCAGGTTGACATGCCTTCCAGATAGAACATTAAGTAACCTTGCACTTAACAAAAACAAATAAACAAATACAATTTCATGTAGAGTGCAATAATATTACCAATAAGTAATTATTATATGAAAATGTGCTAGATCGAGCTTTTCACTGTTAAATCAAACCAAAAATAAAATGATCAATCACATTATATTGATGGAACTGAGAACCAACAACTTGTATTTAAGAACTGAGTTTGAAAACTAATATTTAATTAACATTTAAACTACCTAAACTTCCTAGGCTCTGACTTAGTTATCCTTTTACCTGTGACGATATTACTGTGTTCAATACGTTGAATTGGGCATTAAAAAGCTTATTTTATCACTTAAGGAAGATTTTATTATAAATATTAATGAAATTCCTGTCCAAAAAAATGTACAAAGTGACGGATATAATTTAAAAGTTTTTGACACACTTTCAGAAAACAACTCTGCTAATTCGTGATCTTTCACATTAAGGTAAGCCAAAATAAAATCCCTAATAATTATATAAGACCTTTAAAGAGATGAATATAAATTATATGTCTATCTTATTTCTATTTATCATGTCTTTTCTTATCCTAGTATGTTCTTATTATAAATTGTGTTTTAATTTTATTTGTAAATTTGTTTTACAATTTTTGTCTACTTGTTTTAACATTTTTATTTGTTTATTTTTAACGTAAAGCTAGAGAATGGGTTGTCTGCACTCTGAAAATCGAACCTCGGAATACAGTGTTATAAGCTCATTAACTTACCTTTTGACTCACAGGAGAACTAGAAGTTTTGTGCAAATCTATAGTATAAACCAATTCAGTTTATTTAAAAGGCAATTCTTCGACATAATATTCTTGGTATAGATATCATTGTCTCTTATTACTGTTAAAAACGTATAACCTCTTTATACCAACGCATGCATACCATCGAATGCAACTAAGCAAGGCAATGAGGCAATGAGATTTAATATATTTGGATAATAGCGTGATATAAGTTTTAAGACTAAATTTTATTCGACTTGTATCCAATTTTATGCATGTGCAGGATTTTTTACAGCAGCTTTGTTTGTGGTTAAGCACAAAACTAAACAATGGAGTATCTGTACTCTGCTCAATATGAGTATCGAAATCCAGTTTCTGGCATTGTAAGTACGCAGACATATCACTGTGTCACTAGGGACTTACAATAGGTGTCTATGATTTATGGGCAATATATTTCAATAATAAACAATCAAAACAAGTTCACTTGTTTGAAAATAATATAGAAAAAAAATTAAATGTATATATATTAATGTTTTTCACAATGTCAGTTACCATAGTCGTATCAAGAGCTTTAAGTAACTATATATCTTTCTCGTCCAAGTATAGATAGATTGGTTCAATTACATTAGAATACAGCTAACAAAACAAATTATTTCTTTTCTGCTCTGTTATTGCAATACAATATGCGATAATTTCACTTTTAAAATCATTACTATACACCCTTTCTGGCCAAACTCACAACCAAGGAATATAGATCAAACTTATTCAACAACAGTTTCGACGTGTGTTTATACCCACACAGAGGTCAAAAACATTATACAGACTACTAGGTATTATTAAGCAATAATGGTAAATTAAAATAACAAGAAAAACTCAAAACGTTCTAGTAGCATGACGCAATAATATAAGAATCGCCAATCATAACTATTGAACTACATATGTATGCTTATATGCTATGTATTACATCTTTAACTTGGAATATCGCACAAAATGTTTTGTAATAGTGGAATTTGTACAATGGTACTAGTTTATTGCAATTTTTTATATCTAATAATGATATATGTTACATTATCATGTACATTTGTATTGTTCTTAAAAAAAGAAATACAGTCATTAGAGGTTTAGTACCTGTGTTTTTCAGTACTTTCTTATATTGAATTAAGAAGATTTTAGGTATGATTTAATAGTGTTGTTTAAGAAAAGAAATATTATATGTATAAACTGACAATTTTTTGTGGCAAACTGGTGTTTCTATATTAGTGGTCCGGCATAACCAGGTGGTTAAGGCACTCGGCTCGTAATCCGAAGGTTGCAGGTTCGAATCCTCGTCACACCAAACATGCTCGCACATTCAGCCGCGAGAGCGTTATAAAGTAACGGTCAATTCCACTATTCGTTGGTAAAAAAGTAGCCCAAGAGTTGGCGGTGGGTAGTGATGACTAGCTGCCTTCCCTCTTGTCTTACGCTGCTAAATCAGGGACGGCTAGCGCAGATACTGTAGCCCTCGTGTAGCTTTGCGCTAAATTCAAAACAAAACTACATTAGTGAAAATTTAATATGAATAACACTAGCCTGCATCGGGAAACTTTTTTTCCTGCTGATTTAGTTTTAAGACCTGAATTTGGAAATGGCTTACTTTTTGTTCTATCAGGTCTGAGTATTCCACAAATTACATTTAAAAAATTTTAGTTGCCAGTATTTTACCGTAATTTTTAAATACGTTTTTACAAGGTAGGCAAAGGGCTACATGACTGAGCATTGTGATTTGATTATCACTTTTCTAGCATATTCCAAAGGTTCACAGTCTGAACACGCTAATCCATAGTCACAATCGACTTTTCCACTTTTGTTCAGCAAAACAGTCAACCATGTGTTAAGTCATAATACATTACAGCGCTGTATGGTTAGTAAGAAATGGTGTTTAGATTTTTAAGAAGACACGATATTTGACCATTTTGTATAATATAAGTCATAGTGTGTAATATTGTCCAGCATTTGTAAACAAATGTTGTGCTATGAGATAAACAATAGTGCTGGCATGGTTTCTTAGGATCTTTATAAATCCACTTCTCTTTTATTAAATCATTCGATAGCAAGTTAACGTAAGCGCCTAAACCACACAACAAATAAAGTAATACTTGTGTTTGATTTGTTTTTTAGGTGTCAGAGAAAAGAGAAAAGAGAGCAAAGGAAACAAAATACATAAACTGAAACAAGAAAAAAAGAAAGAAATTTTCCTGGATTACAAAAAAGAAACACTTTGTTATGAACAGTGGAGAAAAGAAATGTTGATTGTTGCTCTTTAGACGGGGAAGAGACATACAGTGAATAAAGAATAGAAGAAGCAAAGTGAGGTAACATCTGATCGACAAGTAGTTGTACTTTTCTAAGATAGTGCTTCTGCTAAGATGTTGTAGTCCTGTTCCTCATCTGATGCTTTAGGAGACTGACATACGTAATTAATTACTTTACCCTGTAAGATCCCAACTTCTCTACCACGCATGGAATGGCTGCATCACGTCCTACGGTTACTGTAACATTCGGAATTGGCTCCGTAAATTCAGGTTCCGGATCAAAGTCTGAAAGATATCAAGAAAAGATCACGACTATTTTTTACATATAAACAGCACTGAGTCGTGAATTATTTTTATGTTACTATAATATCAGTATTATCCAAGGACAAAGGTTAAGTATCGGTTATATTAAATGGAAAAATCATTCAGCTATGAAATTGATAAGCAATGTCAGATAAATGTTTGAAGTAAATCTCCGGGTTAATTTGACTTTAAGAAAATAATATTAACGGTCTTCGTTTCTCATTAAAAATAGTATATAGCTTATTTTCTTTGGTCAAAAAACGCAGAAAGCTTTATCCCACTAAATACGTGTTATATATTGTTTACATTGTAAAGCTTCTTTATGAAAACTGTCAGCTGTAATCCATGAAACACAATATGTTCTTCTAACCTCTTTTTTATCAGAAAGTGCTGAATGGTAGGTTCTGTGTCTGTCATTATGAATCAAATAATTCTTACAAACTTTATATTTTACGTATAATTATGGTGTGCACTGAATGTCAGAGTTGCTACAACATCACCTTAAAGTAATAAATAAGGTACAACACAAAACCTAACGACATGAGTGGATTAAACCTGAGTGGAAGCTGGATAGAACTTTCCGAACGTATACCATATATGATTGGTCAGAGAGCGTAAGATAATAAAGGCGGTTCTTTAAGAAAAAATGTAAAAAAATTAATCATTTTCTTCACTTACTTCGATTCTGTCAAGTCATAATTTTTTTGGAAATATTGGTGTTTCTGAATATTAGGTGAAAGGTTTACTATTATGCATCAACTAGCGAAAATAAACCATCGTATACAAAGCTTTTATCTCTTTCATCACTTGACACTATTTGAAAGTGTTCTACAATTAATAGTACCATCTTCTAAAGAGTAACTACACAAGTTCACATAAACTATAAATTTCACTCTATGATTGTTTTAAATTTAATTGAGCTCAGAAAATCTATGCGTGAAATAAGTATAGAAAATTTTGATTGCTTTGCACTGACCAAATTAGCCCAGTAAGCCTGAAGACAGCATTTACAAAACATAAACAAGTTAAACAATGATGTTGTACAGCATTACTAACAAAACATTGTTGTAAATTTTTAGCTATTTTATTCCAATTAAAATAGAAACGTTTTCGTCGATGCTTTATTTCAAGACTTCACTTTGTGAAACAAGCTATTATTTATCGATAACTTATATCATATGCCTTAACTCAACATTTCAATCGCACTTAAGTATTGTGTTTCCTTTCACCTCACACAGATAGCAAGCTTAAGCGCAGATCAGACTCTCGACTCACTCAAAACTGTGGCATTTTACTTGTTTGGAACATAGCCACATTGGAATATCTGCTGTGTCTAAGGTGAGGGAAAAACCATATTTTAACGTTGTTAGTCTGTAAACTTTCCCACCAGAAGAGGTGACATTTCAAAACATTTTTCTTTCAGTTTATGTTATCTGTTACTCCGTCACAGGATTTTACACCATACTTGATATTTGTCATATACTTGTATAGTTTAAATTTACGATTTGACATTTTCAATTGGGGGTAGAATCAAAAGCACATTGTAGAGTACGTAAAAATGAAGTTACCAGTTTTAGTATTCTCTTTAGTAACACCTATTATTCAAGTGACAAAAGTGAAAAACAATTCATACGTGAATAAGAAAAAAAACAATAAAAATAACCTGATACTTCTCTATGTAGGTCAGAAGATATAAGTCATAATGATTGATCGCGTTTTTGTTTGTTTGCTCCTTTTCATTCCCTGTTCCAACCCTTCGTATCTTTCAAAAATAACAAATATTTTCAACCACTGAACACATCAAGCGGGATTTTTGTGACAAAGTTTACCGCCAATAATACAGCAGATTTAAAAGCTAAAAAGAAGATTATGAATAAGTGTTCGAACATTTCCATTATTTGATGTTCGAGAAACTGTAGTCTTATAATATGTAACGACTTTTATTACAGTGAGTAAACTTTATGCAAAAAAGATTAAACACGATCGTTAAATTTTCCCTATTTGAATATCGACAACTTATGTAATACCATATACATATTGAAAACTTGTATAATACTACATACATATTTTCTAAATCCAAAATTATTATTGTAAAAGATATACATTTTGTGATATGCCGCTTAGATTAACCTCTAAATATTAAAGATAGCAAATGCTGAGTGTTTTTGAGTTATTAATAAATTTTTAAACTTACAAATAATCAACATTCTTTCTTTGACAAAAAATTCTTATTTATTTGGATTAAATACCAAGATCAATCCTGTTTTAAATGAGATTTGTGTATTAAGAATATTTTTGAAATCTACCATTTGCAATTCAATCAAAGTCTAAATATAAAATTTCACAACCGGTTGAGCGTTTAGACATTTTCTAATTGACAGTCCACGAAATGGTAACTTTTATCACTGAAAGTGGATTTCTCAAATATAAGGTTTTTCTTTGTTTTTTTTTTAATTTCGCGCAAAACTATTCGAGGGCTATCTGCGCTACCTGTCCCTAATTTAACATTGTAAGACTAGAGGGAAGGCAGCCAGTCATCAACCATCCATCGCTAACTCTTGGGCTACTCTTCTACCAATGAATAGTGGGATTGACCATCACATTATAATGGTCCAACGGCTGAAAGAGCGAGCATGTTTGGTGCGACGGAGATTTGAACCCTCAGATTACGAGTCAAACGCCTTAAACAATTTGGCCATGCCAGGCCCAAATATAAGGACTTATATGTGTGTTTGTTCTTAAGCACAAATGTAAACAGTGGACTATTTATGGTGTGCTCACTACTGGAATGGTAATCCAGTGTTTAGCATTATAAGTCTTCAAACTTTCAACTGAGCCACTAAGGGGGAAATGAAAAATATTATGAGAATGTAGGACAAGTGACCAAGACAGAGGTCTCTAGATATCCCAAATTGTAAACTCCAAACAACAGAGGAGGTAATCAGCCAGTTGCACTCGCAACCATTGCACTTTGTCTGGCTTTTTGAACTGAATGTAATGAGAATATATTACTTTTATGACTCGCATACAGCTCAGAATATGGATTGAGTATAGCAACATCATATCTGTGACAAGAAAAACTTTTAACTCAAATAAGCCACTCAACTTGCAATGGGAACTGCTAAATCAAACACGTTATTCAACTGACAAGAGAAACTGTTAAACTCAAATGGCATGGAGAAATATATATTCAAACAAGTTGCTCAAATGACAAAAGAAGAATCCTTAACACATTAATCTTTTAAGTATCAAAATTCAAATCCACTACTTACAAGACCACATGTCGAGTGAAAATGGAAACTACCAACTTACGCGAATCTTTAAAAGGACGAGGGAAACCTGCCACATGGTTGACTGACAACTCGTACAAATTTCTTAGATATTCATTCAGAGGCGGCTACCTCAAATGTATGTCTCCAAAACAGACTAATTTCTACAAGCATATCAAGTGACAAGAAAATTTTTAAATGACACAATACTCTCAAGTAACAAAGGAAACTGCTAACTGATATGTCTCTTAAGTGATACGGGAAATTGTTATATTACACTTGCTCCTCATGTGACAAAAAAACCAAAAACTGCTAGCTAATACGTCTCTCAAGTGACAGAGGAAATTGATGTCTTACACATGTCCCGCAAGTGAAAATAAAACAAAACTAATGCGTTTCTCAAGTGACAAAGGAAACTTCTAAATTACACGAGTTTTTAAAGTGATAAAGTAAAATTCTAATTAAAGAAAAAGTATATTACGCACAAGGGGTGGACAAATAAAACTGCCTCCCTTGAATATATTGTTGATTTGTTAATCTTTTTTTCAATTTATTTATGTAAACCTGTAAGCTTTTAGAATGCACTCAAAGAGATCAGTTCAAATATAATCTCAATTCCTAACTTTAAAATGGCTTTTGAAATACCTGAACTTTTCACGATTTCAGTTACTTTTTCTCATAAAAAGTATTGTGCATCTTCTATAGATTCTTAGATATTCTTATTCCAATATGTAAGACAATTGTTTGTAAGTTTGTAAAACGCTTGTATAAAAACCACCATTTGTAATAAATATTAGTAATAACCGTTATTATAAACTGTATTGTTGTTAGTATATTAAAATATATTTGTTTGAAGAAAGAAAATTGTATGTGTTAATCTTATTGACAAATGTTATAAATTTGATACACATCGAAATTCAGTTAACTTCCAATTCAAAATTAAAATTCCCCGGCTATTTGAGATCATTATAAGTCACATATGTAACATAATAAGTCGGAGGCTCGTCTGAGATAAATCGTAAGAAGTAACAAGTTTAAAGCTAATATAAAAGAAATTATAATAGAACATTCTGGAGAAAAAACATCTTAAAAAGCAGTCTTGTTCTTGAAATAATACTCATTTTTTTCCTTCATAGGTAAGACTGCTAAAATATTAATGATAATAAAATATCTGATTTTCCAATTGTTGGACAAAATTCAAAATATATATTATTCTTCTTTCACAAGCCTACAAAAATCAGCTATGAATATTTTATTTGAACCTACACAAACTACTAAGAAGCTCTTGTACAAGTAATGGGACTATTTTTACTTTGATTCTTGAAATAAAAGTTATTTTATTAGTTTTTTATCAATACTGAAGCCTACAACAACAAAAGGTTAAGTGTACGGCACCAAAATTTATGCATAGCTACTAAACAAGCTGTTTGAAGCCATTCAAGCACCGTAGAAATGTACAAGTTATTTAAGTACAGTTATGCTAGATGGAAATTTATTTTTTCATGAGAGTAAACAAAGTAAACAAACATATCAAAGTGTCTCGAACTTTATTTTTATAGATTGTTGTTTTACAAGCCGCTACAGAAGAAACAGCTGCGAACATTTTACTAAACCCTGGACAATATTAGTGAATACAGTACTGATTAAACATTTTACTAAAACCTGGACAATAGTAGTGAATACAGTACTGATTATGTTATGGGAAAGATTTAAAACTAACTCTAGCACCTTCGTTTTTTTCGCTCTGAAGAATCTTTCTAAGTTCTTCACTTTCCGATAATGAGAAAATTCGGCGTTTTCCTAATGCTCATTAATTGGAAAATAATATGTTCAAATTATATGTGATGTGATTGTAAAAAATATAGACTACTAACTTTTATAGTATACAGAAATATCAATTCAGAAATGCATTTCGATCACGTTTTAAATAATATCAATAAGCTAAACTGATTTACCTCAGATTATTAAACTCTAGAACATGATGAGCTAATTTCCAAAGTCACTCTCAAAATTAGTCAGTAGAAATAACGAAATGTCTTATCGATAGAACAAAATCCCTCACACGTGCACCTCAAGTATGATGGGATGTTCTGTTGCAAAGTGAGCTATTTAGCCAAGTAAGCAAATTAATTTATATCAGTGTTTCTAGGCTAGTCTTTTAGAAAAAAGTTACTAATTCATATTCGTACAAAGTTCTATTATTAGTACCCTGAAATTACGAGCACGTATATCATGTTAAAAAACTATGGAGAATATCAGCGTGGAGTCTCAGTTTGCCTTTTAATAAAACCTTGAACTATAGAGCGTTATATTTCTGACAATGTGTCATGCTGTTGGTTCTGCAGTATACCCCAAAGTATGACGTTTGGTCTTTGATATCTAAAATAAATGCAATTCTTATGACGAATCATATCAATACAACCACATCTATGTAATTTACAGTTTGGCTTGAAATATCACAAATGAGTGTACATCAGGTAGGTCAGTCCCAAACAATTGTTTATGGTGTAAGCAAAAAAGAAGTTATTGTTTTTAAGTGTACTATTTATATATTTATGTTTTTCACAAATTTTTAAGAAGACAAAATAACTTCGATATCTTACAGTTGGTGAACAGTCTCGTCACCAAATTTAAAACGTGCATTTTGTTTAAACTGGTACATTGAGTAATTGTTTTTCTTACGTCTGCAGCATCAATAAAAAGAAGTGCTACTCTTCAATATAACTTGTTTTAAGCCGTCAAGCAAACATTTGACTCCTTTTATTTATTGATATTACGTTACAGTAATAGGATATTTAAAGATAGAAATATATACATAACGTCACCAGTTTTTCGAAAATTATAAGAAAATGAAAAATCAAAGTAATATAAGTCAAACTATTTAATAGCCGCGGCATACCAGTTCATAGAACAGCTCTGAGTTTGTTTTTTCAAGTACAAACCTTTAGCTCATAGCTCCGTTATCTCTTGAGTGATTTGAGATCTAATTACACTTTAGGACTCCGAAGGTCAAACACTTTCAATTGATGTATTTGATCAAGCCCAAGGTCTCATAAATAAATTTACTTTAATCCTGCCTAAATAATTTCACGTTCAGCGGCTGTTGAAGTGTTATCGAAAAGATTCAAGAATCATAAATCGTTGAAGCGAACGAACTGCCGCCACTACTAGTGAGGCCAAAGAAACACTTCGACGTTTGTCACACAAGTGATGAGCGTACAATGGATCTTCTTTTACCTCTGGATTGGTTTCTTTAATATCTTGAATGGAGAAAAGTGTTAAATACCATTAGGATTACATCTCATCATATATTACCTGCCAAATATTATAAATAACACTATTAGATCAGTTTTATCTTTCTCTTGATTCAGAAACCCGCATGCCAAATGTGGCATAGTCTTTAGCAGGTTGAGATTCAGAGAATTCCTGGTTCATGTCCCATTTTCACAAAAACCGTGATTTAAAACTGCAAGATTGGCAGTCAAATCCCACTATTCATTCAAATAAATATAGCCCAAGAGTTGGTGTTGTGGGCTGTTAAATAGCTGCCTTCCCTCTAACTTATGTACAGATAGTCTTTGTTTATGTATGCTGAAATATTACGAACAAGGAAGTAATTATGAGCTACTCCATATTTGAAGTAAGGTAAGTGTATATTTATGTAATCGAGTTAAATACATCGTCAAAAAAAAAGTTATGTTGGAAGTTAACTCATTTATTAAACTTGAAGTTATAGATTAGGATG
Source organism: Tachypleus tridentatus (assembly GCF_004210375.1). Lineage (NCBI taxonomy): Eukaryota > Metazoa > Arthropoda > Merostomata > Xiphosura > Limulidae > Tachypleus > Tachypleus tridentatus. The sequence goes on along the minus strand of NC_134825.1, from coordinate 98,771,864 downwards.
TATCATACATCAAAACAACAGAGTAAGAACCATCACTTCGCTCGGGTACGTTATAACAGATACAAAAAACAAATTCAATAAATAAGCTCCATTTTATCTCAAAACAGACAAATTTAATACATTTCACTTGTCTCAAAAGAAACATTATATGACTTATATTTTTTAAAACTCGTAGATACTTTCATACAACTAAATACACGCATCATATCATTGTATATTGAGGTAAGAAGACCGTTCATTTCTTCAACAACATGGCGAGGTAGTTAAAGTGCTAGAATCCTCGTCACACCAAACATGCTCGCCCTTTCAGCCGTGGAGGCAGTATAATGTACGGTAAATCCTATTATTGGTTGGTAAAAGAGTAGCCCAAGAGTTGGCGGTGGGCGGTGCTGACTAGCTGCCTTCCGGGACAGCTAGTGCAGATAGCCCTCGTGTATCTTTACGCGAAATTCAGAAACAGACAATTCTTCAACAATTTCTTATTGTGGGAGATTATTGTGAAAAATTTGTGTATTACAAAACACTTATTTTCAATTTCTTCTAAATTATTGAATCATTCTCAGCAAAATGCCACTAAAATCAAAAATAATATACGTACACAAATAAATCTATATACCTATTCACTGGTATTCCCACAAACGTCTCATGGAGATAAAACATTCAGTTACGAATATATTTCAGCACTATAGTTGTGCTTCTTACATAATAGGAAATGTATTTTACACATCACTAGTCTTACTTAAATCTTGTATTTAAATGTTGCTTATTCTTAAAAAAGTACCATGTAAGTGAAAATATCGATGCAACTTCCAGTTATGTGCCTTTCTTACAATCTTCACCTAAGTTAAATTCATGCATCCAATAATTAATAATAATAAAAAAATAATTTTAATCTTAAAACGAGAATCTAACGCTTTTATTACTAACTTTTATATAAATATTATGTTTCTTTTTTAACATAGCTGCATTGAGCTATCTGCTGTAACCATTACGCGGAATTCAAGTCCCTAAACGTACCACTGCCCCATTGGGTAACTTGTAAAAATTAGAAGTTCTTTATATTATTTTTACCCATAAAAAACACGAATTCTAGTACTTGTATTACTTGCTAATATATAACATTAGAAATGACTAATAAATCCTAAAAAGGCATAACTATAGCGCAAAAGAAAAAATCGTTTGTAGGAAATGTGGGAAAGAATGATCATATTAACCTTAAAAAGAGATTTTCTCCAACGAAGATGAAAGTATATATTAAAGCGAAATTTGTAACCAAACAACGTATATTATAAATGTCATTTCTCGTTAAACCAAATATTAGATTATTTATATGTTAATAAATACATTTTTTGTGGTTTGGAGCCGTTTTATCTAACTCTTTGATAAAACAAACTCCAAGATGAATTAAAATTATACCTACTAACTCATAAGTACAACAAATAAGTGATGCATTTCTTAACTGCATTTAAATTACATTACTGATGATTCGAATTATTCCGGAATAGATAAAGGAAGGCTGTGTGTCTTCACAAGTTACACATTATCCAGGACTTGGATATTGGCGTACATTGCAGTCATGCCAGTGGCGATAAAATAAGTTGTTGATGTATGGTAAAGCATATTACCAAAACCACTCATTATAAAGGAATTACGTTTCAAATATCTCGTTACTGAAAGCAAAGGAGAATACTTTAATATATGTAAACCGCACTACATCTACAAATAACAGCATCGACGATAATTTTTCTTTCAACCAAAGATTCTCTGTTCGGCTGAGTTACTACAAAAACGATAGGTTCTAGGCCTTCTTAACCAATTAAATATAATAATTATAATTTTTACTTAATTCATTTACCAATCAGATTTATAAAGTAAGATTTGAAAATTAAGCACTATTTATTTCATTTTTAACTTTGATTTTCACTAAAACTGTTCTGAATTAACTTTATTATCATTCAAAAACTTAGCAAAACAGCAAGAAAGTGTTCATCTTCTTGGAGTGGGTTATACACAATATCAGCGGGTAAACTACAACAGTAATTTTAATATCAAATGAGTAAAGACACAGGGGAATGTATTCTATGTTAACATTCCATTAGTGTAAATTAGTATAACTCAATAACATACGTTGATCAAAGTGTAAATTGAATTGTTTTGTTGTTGTTGTATGTTATTAAGCCCAATACCATATAAAGGGTTATCTATGTTCTGCTCACTACGGGTATTGAAAACCGGTTTCTAGCAGTATAACTCCGTAGACATACCGCTGTGCCACTAGGAGGCATGTAGACTGAATTGTGCCTTCCTTGAACATAGACTTAAATTAAATAATTTTCGGAATATTAAGTTTATTTATTATGTTCTATATTAACCACGCTGTAACTACCATATCCAGTGAATTAAAGGTCTTTCCCCCAGTATAAAATCTGATGAGACTGGATGAGATACGATGAACATAGTATTGGTTTAGGCATTATATATTTAATTAATCTTCACGAACAAACATTTTTGGAGACGTAAATCAGATTAAACAAGTGATGGTGAAAAACACGTGTGAAATTGAAAAGGTACTGTTAAAGATTCGCGATATCAGATTTATTTCTATTGCCAGAATTGCACTAATTCCTCGACAAATAGCTCAGTAACGTCACTTAAATCCAAAAAACGTTCCCTGATGTTAAGTATCAGAGTAGCGGTCACATCTTTAGCCATGTAATTCAAACAGGATCCACTGATATTTGCCAAATGGTTGTTCATACAAAAAACAAACAAACAGAACACATTTGGAGCCATCAAACCTTAAGTCTCTGTGAAGCATTACCTAAGGTTGCTTTTTGTATAAAACTGACACTTCTATCATCACCAAGATACGTTCCTGCCCTTTCTAATACCGCATGAACAGCGTGTACTTGATATGATTCTTGAACAAGATTGGGATTCAGTTCGCGAAAGTATGTGATACGAAATGTAGGTGTCTAAATAACGATACTGTATATTCTTTTATTTGATAGTATACCATATGAAAGTAAAGTTTCTTTAGAAATCGTATATGGTGCATAAAAATCTTATACTGTTCTTATCGTAAGTGTTTCTGCCACCATTTGAGTTGAAATATACATTATTGGCAATATTTACATAGCGATTTTAATGAGATAGTTACCTTTGTGTGAAATACAAAAATGTCTTTCATTTCCCGAATAATTAATATTGCATAAAAGCAACTCAAGGACTGCCTCCGCTAGTTCTACTTGATTTTGAATTGATAGACTACAACGAAAGCAGCTAGCAGGCGTTACCCAGCGCCTGCCCTTGGTTTACTCCTTACGAACTAAAATTGGAATTGACCGTACCACTATAACGCATCCACTACTGAAACAGCGAAAATATTCAGTAAAGAACTTAAAGTGCAATTTTAGTTTGTTAAATAATTTCAAATTCAGAATCTTCTAATACTTGTAAAATCGCCTTTGAGTATACGATCACTGACACAAACTTTAATTAAAAAGAATGTTTTAGGAGTGATGCGAAAGTAAATTTATGATTTTGATAATTGGTCATTAACAGTACTTTATCAACTACTTTTCTTAATTGACACGGTTAATTTGTTATTCAACATTCTACCATTCCTGATCGAGAAGAAAAGGGTTAGTTGTGATATGCTCAAATAGGATAAATAACTTCAATTGTTTTGCCTACCATGCATTGTTTCTACCGAAGGAATCAATCCCTAAATCTTAGAGTTATATGTTATCTCGCTTACAGTTGAAGCACTGAGGAGCAAGAATTAAGTGAGGAGCAACTGTGCGTCCTCTAGATATATCTACCTGTTCTTGAATTTAAGTATTCCTGTAATTCCAAATGAAAAGACTAATATTTAATTTCAGACATTTAGATTTTACACTTTACATTAAACTTCCATTTTAGATATTCTCTTTCAGTTCAGTACGCATATAAGAACTGTTTCCTTTTAACTTTTCAGGATTTTTAGGTGTTATACTTTTAAAAATGTTACCAAATCGCTTTATCTACAACTGGTATATTTTTTTTCAATCCTAGAAGGTCCACATATAATCTGAGGTTCGGATTGTGTGACATTGCGTGACAAACAACACTTCTTGATGAAAATGTTATGTTTATTTATGAAGATTTTAAATCGTAACGTATTTAAAATTACGCGTTTTATATGGTATAATTATTTATTTTCTGAAGGTATTTCTAGATAAAAACCAATATAAACCAGTTACAAAATACGTCAATGGAATACTAAAACTTGAAGCAAAATGAATAACGTATTGCACTGTCAAATAGACTGATGGGTCGAGAGACAGGTCCAAAACTTTAAGAATTATAGTTAGATTTACGTTATTATATTTCATATATTGTAAACTAAACTATATTAATTCTCGTACTTGCTTTATAACATAAAATGATATGTATTATAGGAAATTTATTGTGATGAAGTTTTGCCAAGTTATACATCTGTACATTATTCATTTAGTTGAGATTTTGTACTACAAACCTGAGAACATTACATGTCTTTTTCATGGTTGAAGATCCTCCGTTGTTTTTAGAGTAAATTAAATGAGAAAATTTTATTGCTTGTTGAAAGTGTGTATTTGTAATGTGAGTTACTGGATTGAGAAACCAACGAGACGTTCTTGGAAATGTCTTGGTTCTTCTTAAGTTAGTTTAATATGTTAAGGAGTTTATATTGATTTGTTTAAATATTAGGAGCGTTCAAGGAGAAACGAAATTTTATTTGTGACACTCTGGATAAAAGGATAATGAATGGTTGTACTACTGGATTCTCTTCTGCAACATAATAATACCCGGACTTTTATTACCCATTGATTAACGAAAGTAATCAAGCATATCAAACAGGAAAATGTCTTTCTCTTTCTCACACTTACTATTCTGACAACATTTCCAGAAAATCAATATTCGTAAAGCAGTTATTTGTAATTGGATCGTAACAATTCACGATGAACATCATAATAGAGCAGATTCATTGTAATAAACTTGTAATTTTTCTTCAGTTTTGTAATATATGGTTTAGTTTACATTCTGAAAACGATTTTAAATATGTATTATAAAATAAAAAAATTCTGAAACAAATTACGTTATTAACACTATTTATTCAGTAGAATCAGAAATTAAAAATAATTTAATATCTAATACAGATTATCTAATATCTAATTTAATATTTAATACATTATTTAGATTTAGAAATTAAAATAATTGATAAGCATATCAATGTATATATTTTTGGTTAAAGAAAATATTTGACTTTCCAATTTATAGCTTACCCTCTTTTAATAGTAAAGTACAAAAAGTATATAAGTATTATAACTTGGCAATTATTCAAATATTGTAATAAATTACAATATTTTATCAGTAATGTTGAAATACTGACACAAAAATTGATAGTTAATGAAATTAATAAAGAAACTTTAAATAAATTTAGTAAACCATTCTGTAACAAATATAAAAAGTATTAAATAAATATCAAAAATAAAAATTAAAAAGTTTACTATAAATTTCTAATAACCTTTTTTAGTTGTGAATAAGGTCATCTAACAACTTGGTGCTACTTTTTGCGGATGCATATAAAGCCTTGTTTAGATATGTTTATTTGGAAATTTCGCGCAAAGCTACTCGAGGGCTATCTGCGCTAGCCGTCCCTAATTTTGCAGTGTAAGACTAGAGGGAAGGCAACTAGTCATCATCATCCACCGCCAACTCTTGGGCTACTCTTTTACCAACCAATAATGGAATTGACCGTAACATTATAACGTCCCCACGGCTGAAATGGCTAGCATGTTTGGTGCGACGGGGGCTTATTTAGAGCATGATAGTTACAGTAGACTTAATAGGTGATGGTTTGGAGTTATACTAGTTAATTTATATAACTGGATGGGACCCTTCATACTTGTATAATTCGTTTACTGGGGTACCAATAAGTGCCTTTCTACTATAATGGGAGCTGAAATGCTAATTTCAAGAGGTAACTTTGTTTAACTTATGTACCCACAAAAGGTAGTACCTTAATTACATTATTTTTCTTATTCATTTTTTTCAATTAATTTTTTTTTCTTTACGACGTTGTGGGCCTCAGCACCCACATTTCGCTCTTCTATATCTTTTATTCTTATTTTTTTTGCCAATAATTTACTTTATTTTATTTCTTTATGTGAGTCTGGCGTATGGAGGTTAAGACTGATAGACTGATATGGGTCCTACTTCCGCAGTCACCTCCTAAATCTAGGGTACATTTTTATATCCCTGGGATCCTTTCAGTTAATGCAGCGTTTTTATTTTTTATCATTTTTTGTTTAGGCTTGTTTTTCGGTTATAAGAAATTAATGTAGTTAGTCAGAGGTTTGGATTTGCTGTTTTTAACACAGTCCTTCTTTTTTATTTGTCCCACGCTGGTACAGCGGTAAGTCTACGGATTTACAACGCTAAAATTAGGAATTCGATTCTCCTCGGTGGACTCAACAGATAACCCGATATGGTTTTCTTATATGTAAACACATCATTTTTATTTTGTTTTAATTTACTTACCTCTATCAGTATTAATATTCTATATATATATTAAAAAATAATAATACTGATAGAATTAAGTAAAATTAAAAGGAAGGACTGTATTGAAAACAGCAAATTCAAACCTCTGACTAATTATATTAGTTTGTTGTAACCAATAACAAGTCGGAACAAAAATAAAGAACAAACATGCTGCACTTTCTTTCTTAAATAGTGCAGTGTTTTTTGTCCTTTTAATTTTTTTTTTCTGTTTCGGTTTGTTTTTGGTTAGAACATACTAATGTATATTGATTACAGTACATAGTTTAGTCTACATTTTCACATGTTTAGCGTGTATATGTAGAGTACAATGCATATATTTTACCCTATATACTCATCACTTTCACTGTACGTTTGTTGACTGCAGTATTATATGATTAACCTATGCTATCAACAATAACATTAAAGTAGGTTTGGTGATTTCACTTTCATTCGCATGTTCTTTATTTGTTTTCATATATTCATACAAAACTACTTAAAAGCTATCTGCAGCGCTAGATCATGAACTGATATCACAAACGTATGCAGCTAAGCAACAACAACTGACCGAATAGTGAGATTTGAATCCTCAACTTTATAATGTATTTATGGCCCCATAGTTCGAGGGGAGGTTTCTCTATTTATTTTTCTTCTACAGTAACTTGACGCGAATGATTCACTATCCAGTCCCTGTTACGGCATGCTATCCATTTGGCCACATTCAGCTTGTTGTGGACAGCATACATCTTTAACACAACTGATGAATGTTTATTTATTTCAATGAGACTTGGCTATAAGACAACAAGATTTAATTCTCTCTTATTATCGTTATAATGACAAGCATTTTCAAACTATCACAATATACCCTAACTTTTCTGAAATAATTTATTGATGCCTAACATAATCTGTGCGCAACAAAGTAATATTTGGTCTTTCAAAGGTATCCTTGAACACTACCATAGAGAAAATTAGAAATGTGCCCAAAACCCTCCTCTATTTTTCAAGAAATCAATAATTACCTCTTAAGCTGATGCAAAAAACTGGCCTGCACTACAACCGGTGATAATGCATTCTATAAATCATTCACATTTTTAATTTTCTCGTCGGTAGTGTTCAAAAATACTTTTGAAAGACCAAATAGTACTTTATTGCGCACAGATTATATTAGGCACCAATAAGTTATTTCAGAATATTTTGCGTATATTGTGATAGTTTGAAAATATTTGTCATAATAACAAGAATACACAATTTTCAGGTTTGAAGATAAATATAGGCTATATTTATCTTCAAACTCAAAATTGTGTGTTCTTGTCCAATTATATTCACAAAGAATTCAGAAATATTTATCCTCTCAATTACTCGTAACATTCATAAAGCGCAACAATATTACCTGTTACCATGTCTTACACAAGTGAAAATAAGCTGAAAGATCTTATTCCATAAGATAACCTACACAACCCCAGAATCATCCTACTAATTTTCTTTTAAACTTTTTAATAATTCACTGTTATTTCTTAGAAAAGGATATCAAAACTGTACAAAGTATCTCAAGTGAAGTCAAACTTACCTCTTTTGACTTGTACTTAACATGTCAATATATACACAATAAAATTTAATTATTTTTTTACTTCTAACAAAACAACTCTGTTTCAATAGCTTGTCTAACTTATCGACCATAATGTTAAAATACTTGTATTCGGACTCACTATTGAATCAGTTTCCATGTACAATGAAAGTGTTACCCAAATTATAAAAATATGATAACCCAAATTAATATACTTACGTTTTCTATAGTTAATGGACATTTACAAAATATTCATCCAACTTGATTATTATACTTCAATACACTCAATACAGCTTGAAATGCCCATGAGTTTAATTTCATTAGAAATATTACTAATTTATTTAATTATGCTTCTATAAATTTCTAATGTAATAAATTAATAAATAAAACGCAAAGACTTAAGTGAGCACTTACCACTGAGGCACTCCACTAGTACAAAGGTACAATTTGACTGGATAATATTAATAATAGCCTTTTACTTTCATCCTATTCAAACGCCTTTCAATCACATTAATCAATCATTCTCCAGTACGTACAATTATCATTTTCTTAACTAATATTTTATATGACACCTTTTTGAAAATGTCATTGTCACGTGTACACACACTATAACTTGTCCAGATAGCAAGTACCATCCTCAAATAGAAAGGTAATGTATTAACATTAAAATATTTCCTTTTGGTAAATTCATATCGGCTTTCGATTAGAATATATTTCAGTAAATTATCTCCCACTACAAAGGTAATACCAAAGGGACTATAATTTCCACAGCATCTTATGTCATTCGTTTAGAAAATATGAGTAAAATGATCAACTCCATAATACTCCATTATCTATGGATTTACTGAAAAAGATGCTTGCTTATGTAGTCTTTGGCCTCCTTTAAAAACCTACTCCTGTTTCTTAATCGACTTTTGATCTCTTACTCTTTTAAAAATACTTAACCTCAAGATTTTAATATTCACCTAATTCAGGTCAATACCAATATTTTCAGTACAATGCTTAGATCAGGAATATTACTAGTATCTTCCCTTATAAAAGCAGAAAAATAAAAATTATTTACAACTTCAACCATTTCATAATCTTTAACAAAGACGTTGGCATCAATATTTTTTAAGGACACGCAAACATTTTAAAAGTTTACTCACATTTAGAAACTTAAACATTCCTTTTTGTTAGTTTTGACAGCATCAGCCATTCTAGAATTCTAATCTATTTTTATTAGATCCGTAGGCTTTCCTATAGTTTGTTAAACCATTCAATGAATATGCGAATATAACTTTCTGAAGTTTATGGCGTTTGTCTTTAATTTTCTTGCTTATGTCTTCAGTATGCAATTTAAGTTTAGACATTTAACAATTCAATCTCACATGCTATTTTAACTCGTTACTCCAATTCTCTATTACTAATGCCTCATGTCCTAAAAACTAGCTTTTTGAAAATGAGGAACTAAAACTTAATTTCCCTTTATTTGATTATGCAGCAGAACATCAAACTTGGTTATACAATAATGATACTCCTGCAAATGTTTCCTCATTTCAGCTTTTGAAACTACATCCTCATCAGTGACTTTTTGTTCCTTGACCATTTGATAAAGAAAACTCTGCTGAACCACTTTTAGAAATCTTTCTCGTCAATACCAATCATTAAGACTTAAATTAATGTATCCAATGCCCACAGTACCATTATTACTGGTAGTACAACCATGGCTCCATTATATAATACTTCATTGACCTTCTCAGTTTAATTAAGCAGCCTATAGAAAATGCTTAAAAGTTTTCTACCTCTGAAACCCCAGTGTTTGTGTTTTTCTTATAGCAAAGCCACATCGGGCTACCTGCAGAGCCCACCGAGTGGAATCTAACCCCTGATTTTAGCGCTGTAAATTCGTAGACTTACTGCTGTACTAACGGTGGGGCGTAAAACCCCCTGATACAATGCTAACAAACTAACAAACCCCATATTCTTCAACAGGTATTTAAGTGAGTAGGTTGTTAGCCCACTGCACCGAGCCGTCCCTAATTTAGTAGTGTAAGACTAGAGGGAAGGCAGCTAGTCATCACCACCCACCGCTAACTCTTTGGCTACTCATTTACCAACGAATAGTGGGATTGACCGTCACATTATAACGCCCCCACGGCTGGGAGGGCGAGCATGTTTGGCGCGACGCGGGCGCGAACCTGGATTACGAGTCGCACGCCTTACGCGCTTGGCCATGCCAGGCCCATTTCTAATATTAGCCCTATATTATTTAAGCTTATTCTTTAAACCTAATAACCCTACTTTTAAAATTACTATTCAAATTATAATGTTGTAAATCAGCTGTTTCCAAACTCTTTGTTTTATTAACTGTCATATCAATTTGTTATTCCCAATTTTCCTAGCCCACTTACTATTATGATTATGTTTAGTTTCAATTATTTTTAATTGATATGTTTAGAGCTTCTCCACATATCATGTTATATACCCTGTTTAAGAGCAGCCCATCCAAAGAATAAATATATATTAATTTCATTTGCTTTCACCATTTCACCATTGCTTTAAAAAACTATTTCACAGGTCCAAATAACTCATACGTCGTCCTACACATATCTCTGATAATCTTGTATTTAAACTGTGTCTCCTACTTAACTTATTCCTGTAGCTAGTCCATGAGGAGTACCTTCAACATGTCAAATTATATTTATATTGTTAAGCCTCTAGATGACTTCTTTATACTTGTTTAAGCAGTTCTGATTTACAATTTCCAACTTGTACATTCACAACAAAACTATCAACAACTAAACTGCTAACACGATCTATAAATTTTTGTCCTTTAGTCCTTGGCAAGCAAATTCTAGTTTTTTGTTTTTGTACGTTCCCACTAAAGATAACTTTATCAACATTCTTAACGACAATGCTCACCACATACACTTGTTGATCAAGTCATTACACAGCCAATTACCACCTTAGCTTTTCCGTTAATGTTCTATAATAATTTCGGTAGAGATAAAGTTTCACACTCTACGTTTTCGATATTAACTTAGATTTGCAAAAGACTTCAAACTATTAAGGTAATTTTGAACTACATTGTATATCTTTTCATTGATACATTATGTTCTCCAGTGTAACATCTTTCCCACAGTTTTTCACAAAAAAACAAGTTCATAAAGTTATTTGTTGTTGTTTGTTCTTCTTACTAAAACATACCTCTGTTTTGAATATTGGTTATGATTGTAAACTAATCACCATGTAGTTCCATCAGCAGATGATAATACTAAATAAACATTTTTCCTGTCAAAAAATTCTATACTACCCTTATTTCATCAATACTCATGCTTCAATAAACTTTGTCAGCCACCAATGTTCATTTAAAACTGATATGCTCTCGGCTGATTTGAAGTATGGGGTTTCTTTCAAAAAGTCAAACACACAAGTGAAGCTCTCGTGAAACCAGATAAGGCATTTTCTTATCTTCACTATTTGAGAAACCAGCCTCAACTATATATTCCTTAAACAGTGAAACTCACGCAGGACTTATTGAAACGCGAATTTCTGATAACAAATCCCCAAAAAATTCCTTGGTTTTATCGCTATTCCATGTGGAAAAGTTGAGTTATAATGATCCAAGGTGACATAAAAAAGAAAAAAATTCTTCATTGACATTTTCTTCAAGAGTTTCAGGTCTTTACTCTAACAATGATTATTATCCTTTTCTATACAAATACGGTAATTAACATAAAATCTTTAATTGAGAAAATAATACTCTAGATCAAGAACATGAATCTGTCTCGAAACTTTGCATTTATTTATAGAACTCAGTAACAAGATTCAAAGACAGTATGTAGCGTTTTACATTTTACTTAAAATAATAATATTTTTGAAAAGCAAAAACACATAAGAAACAAAATCGAAACAAGATGTAGACGTGGTGCATGTTGCTTTACGTTATACTCAAAATAATGTTTCACTTCCTCAAATAATATAAACTACAAAACACAAAATAACAAAACGGAGACTATATGTAAAGAAGGTACACATTGTTTCACGTTATACTTAAAATAATGTTTCACTGCGTCAAATAATACAAACTGCAACAAAAAATAACAAAACGGAGACTATATGTAAAGAAGTAACATATTGTTCTATGTTATACTCAAAATGGTATTAATTTGTATTATTTGACGAAATGAAATAACACACAAAAAACAAAATAAGGGCTTATAAACATATTCATAACTATTATTTTCTTTTGTTGAATGCATTGAACTTAACTTGAAGACTTTTAATACGTGTCCGTATTTTTTAAAATAATCATGAGTGTTAGATAAAACAAACCTTGGTGCTTAACAATAAATCTATTTCCTTGTGCAACATCAGAGAGGACTGAAACACAGGTAGGTAAAAATAGTTTCACGTTTTGACCAGAGGGTAGCGATATTTTTATGTAAATCGTTATTGAAATATAAGGTTTACTATGGTATTTTCCAGCCTAAAAATTCGATATTAAATATACTTAAAATTACGTTATTAAATGAATTTAAAAATAGCTGTATACAACCTAATTAATAATTTAAAATGATCAAACATACTACCGTTCTAATTTTCTAGTGGAAGTCAAAATTCTTGAAGTTATCATTTATCTTGCCAGTATCAACATTCTTTCTCAGAAAAAAAATAGAATGTAAATGTTTGTTTATTTCTTTCAAAATTTTGCGCAAACCTATCAAAAAGTATTTGCGCAAAGTCGTTCCTAATTTTTAACTGATGAACTTGGGCGATAAATGCTGTTGTCTAGCAGCTTTCTCTCATCTAACAGTTTCGTATGATCTTACAGTGAAATTAGACCACCACCCTTACAATGCATCAACAGCCTCAAATTTCGGAGCATATCTTTGCGCGAATGAGTAGAAGGTCAAAAAACCCTAGAATTCATAGTCTGCACATATAATCATTATAACATGGCCGACGCAAGAGAAAAATGGAATTTTGCGCTTAGTTTATACATAGCGACAAAATTATATAAAGTATTATCTTAATAATATTATGGGCATATGCATCACGTTACATATATAGGTATTAATGAGAATAAGAAATATTAACAAAGTAAAGTATTGAACTGGATTTTCATATCCTCAAAATAGAACAAAAATTTAAAAAATCGAAACAAAATTTAAGCACAGCGGTTTCACATTTTATTGTGATATTTGATGGGATTTTCGAAATTCCTTTAATAATGAAATCTTGAAATTATCTCGCATATTAGAAGATGTAGATTCACAGTTTCATATGTCTATGAGGAAAGATTTACTTTTGTTGTACAAATAGAGTCGATATATTTCCCTTAATGCCTCTTACGAAAATCTTTGACTTTAACTCTTTCATAACGCTCCATTCTTGAAGCTTAATGTTGGAGATGCCAAATAATTTTCAGTAGCAGATTTTTGCAATTTACAGGATAGAATTGATCGTGGATTTGAACTTTAGTATTAAAATTTAAACTCCTTGTCTCTCATCGATCACAATTTTTTTAAAGAACCTCTGATGTGTTTTCAACAGTGAATAAATGAAACATTCTTATAATTCACTTTCTTGACTCTTACACCAGGGTTTTTACACATTGTAAATTATCCCATTTTTATACTGAGCTTTTGTGAAAGAAAATCTTTAATATATTTAGTAGTAAATACTTTTCATTACCAGTCTGTATAATTAACAGTTTATTATAAACAATAATTCCTCGTTGATATTGTTGGAATGATTAATAGCACATCTTAACTTTAGTAGATCATAATCTTGCTGTGGTGTGTAATAAAGGTTATATTGTAAGAGCAAGCTTAAAAAACACTTACAAGTATATATATATATAGTTCTTACAATATATATATACATAATTTGTTATTTTAACTCTTCAACAAGCCGAAACAAAAACAAATTAAACAAAAAACGCTGCATCAACTGAATTGATCCCAGGGTACAAGCTACAATGTGGAATTATAAAATGTACCCTAGGTTTTGGAGGTGACTTCTATTAAGACCCACATAGCCATGGGAATACACTGTCTATCAGTCCTAACCTCCATTCGCCATTCTCACATAAGAAATAAAGAACAGTAATATATATATAGAAATAGAAATTAGGAGAGCGAGATATGGGTGCTCAAGCCTACAACGTCCAACATCTATATCACCCTTCACTGGCTGCAAACAATTATGGGAAGGTGACTGCTTTCCCAAGTAAAGAACTAATTGAAATAAAAATATGATAAAGCAATAACAATTTAGTACCTTATTTCTCTATTTTATTTTTAGTACTATTTAGTACCTTATTTTTTTTTATTTCAATTAAATCTTTACTTGGGAGAGCAGTCGCCTTCCCACAACTGCCTGCAGGCAACGAAGGGTGATATTGATGTGGGACGTTGTGGGCCTTAGCACCCACATCTCACTCTCCTAATTTCTATTTCTAATCTGAGACTGGCGAATGGAGGTTAATACTGATAGACTGTGTATCTCCATCGCTATGTGGATTTTACTTCTTCAGTCACCTACAAATTCTAGGGTACATTTTATAATCCCACATTGCAGCTTGTGCCCTGGGATCTTTTCAGTTGATGCGGAGTTTTTTTGTTTAATTTGTTTCTGTTTCGGCTTCTTTTTAAGTTAAAATAAATTATATAATCAGTCAGAGATCTGGATTCGATGTTTTTCACTCAGCTCTTCATTATGGTTTTACCATTTAACTTCATTAAAATGTAATTTTCACTTATATATATATATATATTTACATATATATACACACATACATACATAAGTAATAAAAGTAGAGATGTGGTATATTAAATATTCAGCAACAGTATAATAGCCTTTTAGGTTACAACTTATGAATAACTTACATTTTATGGAAGAGAAACATTGGAGTTTGGATAGATATAAGAGACGTACTAATAAATACTATCAAACTTTCCATAAAACTTTGTTTTTATTAATTTATTTTAAAACAGTTATATTTGTGCTTTAATAAGCATTTGATATGAACTTCGTAGGACACTTATTTTTTGTTTTGTTTTTTATCATACTGTAATAAAATACCTACACTCAAACAAGGCAGTCGAGTTTCACTACATTTCAATTTCGTTAGAGTAAGATGGCCAAACTTCACAATGCTCTAGTTACATCATATAGGAACCAGTTTAGTCATACTACATTTCTTCTGTGTGATAGTAAATTGGTTGAATTCCATCTGGTTCTAGTTATGTTGTAGCATTTAAGCTGATCCTCAATACATTATAGCAACTTTTTGGCTCCATTATGACTATCAGTTGATTTTCATCTCATTATGACTATGGGACGTTAGTTTCTAAAGCTTCAATGCTTTACTTTCATTTTAAAGTTTTATTCATTGCATCACTACATAAGTCCAAGCTACCTGAGCCTTATGCATTACGAGTACATCAGGGTAAGGCAAGTAAGCTGCAATTCATTTTGTTACAACTGTGTTAAAGCTAACAGTTTGAGTTTGTAGTATTCTTAGGTTAAACTGCTTTTCGTAAATAGTTTTAGATAAGAGTGTTTTTCATAATGGGAGGATCATCAGAAAGGTAATTCTGAATTTAATTAAACATATAGGATTTGAGCAAAGATATGTACAGACTGAACACAATGTGCTAATGCAAAGACATATAACACAGAGATCATACTTACGTTGCTCACAGGACAGTTACCTTTCACTAAACGTGAGGATAGATTGTCTGATTTACTTTTCTTGAAATGTGTTTGTGTCAACCAGCTCACTTGAGATTATATATTGCATTCTGTAAATCTAGTTTTTCTTACTTTTCACCCTCATTTGACACAGGAAAGGCCGAAATATCAAAATATCATCTGGCCTAGTCTTCTACATTCTTTTAAATTACATTACATTAAACTACCACCCAACCATTGGGAAGACATGTATTAGCTGTAGAAAATAACAACAACAAAGAACAAGTAGTAAAATTAAATTAACTTAACTGTTTCCTGGACCACGTTTTAGGCAAAAATTAGGTAGACTTAGAATAAACGAAAATTTTTTATATTGAAATAGAAAGTAGCAAATGTGTATGCCATACAAACATACCGCAGCTTCAACTAATTACGACAGAAACTTCATTACTCAGGCTTATATTCCATTCCAGCAATATTAAATTACGTATGTTAAATTTTACCGCGTTACAGCTACATAATGAGCAAGTGGTTGAGCTACGACTCAGTATGGAGAGTCTGTAAAGTTTGATTTCATTATACATTCGTTTAGGTTATTCAGATATAAATGTGTGTATCCACTTATGAACAGAATAAACGATGTGTTTTGTTATGTGTTTTTCCTCTGTATCTAAGTTAACAATCTTTAACATTAGCATATTTAGCGAGCAAGGTTTTAAGGGATCCATATTACTTACTAAGACAAAACTTACTACTAATCTTAATTTTTTATCCTAAATGTACAAAGAACTTAATGGTAAATACGAAAAATACGTATCTTCTTACTAAAAATCTTTATAATACTTAGAAATACATATTTTTCATTATCATTTTGGGACCGATAGAGCTGAGCTTAAGATATTTTCTTACTTGAACTATCGGTGAACAGACTTTACAGAACAAGAAATCCATGTCTGAGAGTTTTCAATCGTAAAATCCATGTTTAGTAACTACCAGCTTCTACTTAGTTTCTTAATGTCTGTAGTAGCAAAATACACGAAAAGAGGACAATTTTAGTTTTCCTATGAGAATGGTGCGGGAGCTAATGTGTTTTCAAAACATTCCGAAGCAAATAAAAGTCGATGCCGATTTCATTAAAAATTTAAAAGGTCAAGCTTAAGATATGCTGTTCGTATAGTAAGTCTATCTTTGATAACTGATTTCCTTGGAGGTGTTCGTTTGTGTTCAATAATAAGTTAACCTTAAATACAAATGCAGGTTAACATATTTGAATTTTTTTTTACCGACACGTTTAGAAATTCATTGATTTCGGATCTTTTCTCTTCAGAATTTAATTTTGCTATGCACACAATTCTTAAATCTGCCAATGAAGTCCGTAATGTACAACTTCATCATTAAAGCATGTTACGATCGCTTTAACGAGTTATGTCTGACAAAACATTAAAGACAGATATTGTCAAGATGTTTAGTTTACGTAATTTATTCAATGATTTAGGTGCACAAAGTAGTCAGATTTCTCAAACTATCAAAGTAGTCAGATTTCTCAAACTATCAAAGCAATGAATTTAAATGTAGGTCATTTTGATACTTCACACACACTATTATAAAATTTAGTAATAACACAGTACTTAGTATTTTCAAATTATAAAACTTTAATTTTTGAGATAGGTAAATATAATACGAAATTATATTTTTTTTTAAATTTGTGAATATACTGCTACGGAGACACAACTAAAAACATAAGCAGTTGAATGTACAAAGTTTATTTTGTACAACAGTAGCAAGAAAACAAACAAATAGATAAAGTAGTTTTCAAAATATATTGTATCTATTATGACTATAGCAACGTTAATGAGAACAGATGTACTTTACTTTGGTAACGATATTAATTTTAAAAAAACACTAAATAATGCCATTAGTTAAACTATAATATTGTATACATTTATTTTGACATATCTAATAATCTCTTGATATGATTAGAACTTAGCCGCGGTTATTTTATTGCTCTTATAGCAACAAAACCTGTATTGTTAAACAGCTCATAACTATTACTCTTCTATTTCACAACTACGAAAATACTCTTGTAGCGATTTAAGCTTTCTGTAATCAACCAACCAATAAACAAAAGCAAAGTTATCGTCCAAAAGTTATGTTTTCTGAACAAAAATGCACAGGTGAAAGAGAGCAAACTATTAGTATAAGGCTTCAAGAACAATAAAAAAGAAACCAGAAAGATGAAACCTGATATTGAAAAACCTATAAACTTCTGACCACCTCGTTCACAAAGAAAAAGACTACTGCGAACACGTAAAGTTAGTAGAGACGAAAAGAATCTAAACTGAGATTATAACGTCAGACTAAACAACACTTGTAACGTTAGTCAATAAACTAAGTAAATAACGATCTTCATCAAGTCTTGTTCTAACGCAGTATCTAAGTTGGTCAAAGCATCTTACTGGAGTTAAAATCACACCAGTCTCAATTCTGACTTCTTTAATTAAAATTTAACACAACAAAATGTACGTCAACAATCCTTCAGCTAAAGCCCGAAACGAGTTCAATATCGAAAACTTCCAGTTCAGTTTTATTGTTGACATTTATTTTGAATTATAATGCACCTATTGGATAGAACACTCAGCTGAGAAAGGTTCTGTAAAAAACTTTATGATGCATATGCAGTAAAGACTAGTGAATTATACCATTAGGAAAAAAAAAGAATAATACATTTTTCGCTCAACAGCCTTTATTACAAGCAAATAAGTGGAGTGGCTAAATAAGTGATCAAAACTAGGTCTGTTTTGTTTTGTCATAACATTTTCGTATTATAAAATCGCAGACATAGGAATAATGTTGCCACCTTTAGTAATTCTAAGCACGCGTCCTACATTCTTAATTATCTCCACAGCAAATATAATAGTGAAACAGATACAGTAGAATATAACATCAACATGATTATCAAGTAGTGTTTCTAGAAACACTGTCGTACATGTCAACAAATCATCATGACTTTTTTTACGAAATTATATTTTAAAGGTTTTCGTACATGTAGTATTTAAACAATTAATTATAATAGTTATACGTTAGCTTTATAAGTTACAAATAAATACAAGTACCTAGAAATCTCTTAAATATATTAAACATCCAGTATTACCAAGTTTCGATACAGAAACTAAAATGAAATGTTTAAAACTGTCCTTATGATTAGTACTATCTTACAATGGTAAACAGACTGTGCGTGTGTTGTAAAAGAACCTCTTAAGCTTGTTCACAGGATTAATCCTTATGTAAAGTATTTTGGAAACTCGAATGCAGTTTAAATAAATGTTATTTATCATTTTATATACAGCAGAAGTATTCACTGGGTTATAGAGGTCAGTAAGTATCGGGGAACCTTAGTAGTGGAAGACAAGTGAGTGGAGATCAAAGGGTGACTTTTGGAGATAACGATACTTGTAGGTTACATAATTGTTACGTAATATACAAAGGAGAGTTACATAACTCTTGCATAATATTTAGATATTGCTAGAGGATGGCATTCACGGTACTTATTGTTCACAATATTTAACACATATCTTACAAGAGTCTATTACTCTGTCTTCATACAAATCGTGAAAAACGACAATACATTACTTTCTCAGCACAAAATCAACTAAAAATTATGATCTTTTATCAAATATAATGAGCGAAAAAGCAACATATTGATGAACTACATTCAATATCTCTAATTTCGGTAAATATCTACGTGAGAAGAGTGTAATTTTTACAGTTACAAACGTTTTTCTTTGTTATTATATATCAGACGAATCTGAAATATATTAGTTCTCGTTTTTCATTATATTCAAATATTACGTGACAATTGAAAAATATTGTTTCTCAAACTGTGGTTATAGATCGTTTAGAGTAATATTACAAATGAACAAAAGTGATTAGGATATAAAGAATCTCTGCGATTGGTCAAAACATAGCTTACAAACAAAGTTTATTAGCTTTTTATATTACGTCTTTAAAATAGATAGTTTCGTGGTTTGGATTTCGCGCAAAGTTACACGAGGACCATCTGCACTAGCCGTCCCTAATTTAGCTCTGTAAGACTAGAGGGAAGGAAGACACTCATCACCACCCCCCTCCTACTCTTGAGCTACTCTTTTACCAACGAATAGTGGGACTGACAGTCACATTATAACGTCCCCACGACTGAAAGGTGGAACATGTGTGACGGGGATTCGAACGCGCAACCCTCCGATTACGTGTCGAGTAGTTTAACCATCTAGCCATGCCGGGCCGCTCTGTTTGTCATTAAACATGAACTTAATGGTAAATTAGTATCAGCGTACAAATAAACAGCCATCAACTATAATGAATCAACTTCAATCTCCTGTATACGTTATTCTTCTACATAAATACATCAAATGTGTTAGATTTTCCTTATGTTATGCTATGGTGAAATTCTGGTGAATTTCTATATGAAGAGGAAATCGGTGCACATCATAGATCTAATCACATTATTGAGTGTCCTGTATGTTTTGTTTATGTAAATTCGTATTATCTCATTCGTCGAGACTGCTGAAGCTTAAGAAATAGAATGCTGCGAATGTAAATTTACAGTTTCTTATCATTATGTAAAGCAAATGAATCAATAAATATGTTTTACTGACAGCTAGGATAAATAAAATTAAAAGAATTTTTTCACGACCATAAGATCTCGAGAAAGAAAATATTATGAATGTACATTTCGCGTTTAAAACAATAGATTTATAATAATAAATATATTCATTTTTATTAACTGTTATATTCAGTAATAAAAAAAAGCCTATTTTTCAATACAAAAATCTATGTGGAATCTTGTAATAGTTGGTTAAACGTAATTGTTTAAACGTTGATAATCATTTCATGGATTCTTAATTAGTAGAAAGTTACGATAAATCTTAACTGAAATGTACATATTGAATATGTCTCGTCAAATTCTGAGAAACAGAATATCGTGAACACAGATTTAGTGTTTTGTACCAGAATCTAAAGTGAAAGAATCAGTGAACTATATTTACTAACTCTTAAATTCAGTGACATGCACAACTGATCTTCAATTAATATTAATAATTAAATTAAAGTATACTGAACACAGATTTGTTTTGTTTTTGTTGTTGTTATATTCTATAATGATACATAGTGTACCTACGTTTTCACTGCGTATGTTGCGTGCTGAGAACAACAAAACATTTAAAGGTTATACAGTTTTTACAAATTTCAGTTTTTGGAATGTTAAAAAGTAAATTTAAAATAAATGTTCTACAGAAAAACGGTAAAGATATTTGTAATATACAATCTGAAAATGAGTGATACTATTTTACTTAAATAAGAAAACAAGATATGTAAAATCAAATACTTTACTGCTATATGTTTGTATCTTTCGTAAACAGTACGTTAGTATATTTAATAATTGAAATTTTGTTAATAATTGTTTCAGCGTGTGTGATACGTGTCTTATTAAGTAACAGAAAATAACTTTTTAATATATACAGAATATGTCATATACTTTCTCTCAGCGTATCGTGTGATATTCTCATCTAGTAATAGACGTGTTTCCATATAAATAAACTGAAGTTAGAATAGTTTATCCCTTCACTGTTGATCTATGCACCATTAGCCATAAAAGTGTTCATATGATTTCTGTCTTTAATAACTTACAAGTTCACTGTCAATGATGCATCATAGATTTAACCAACTTATTTAAGGTTAGAATCCCCTACCTAACACTTGTTTCAGTATGTTTAGAGTTTGAGAGTTTACTTACATATATTGATGATAGCATATCTATATAGAAACTTGAATAATCAGTTCATGGACTCTAATTGAGTATGAACCATCCAAGAATTGTACGTTAACTCAAATGCACGTATTGGACAAAACTTGATAAATTGTATATCATGAAAACAGATTTAGTGTTGGTTTTTATCAAATAAAAGAAAAATAATCAATAAATTACTTTTTGACTTTTAAATTCAGCAAAATATTGTGAAGTGTCCACATTATTTGGAGATTGCTTCTATTGTTTAGTTCAAAGATAATGACGTCAGATAGAAACGGAAAGAACGCCTATATGCAAATAGTTTTCGTAGCATTAAAAATATAAACTTCTGTAAAAGCAATGGTTAAAAATAACTATTTATGTAAATCCTTTGGAATTAACTTTACTAGAACAAACGTATGCAATAAATTACAAATCTAAACATGTAATTTAAATAATATTTAGAAGTTTAAATAAAAGTCCTTTTTATGGCAAATTTATGTAAACGTATGTTGCATCATACATTAATTACAGAAATGTAAACAAATTCAGTGTAAAAGCAAAAATTCTAATCATACACTGTGATATAATGCATTATATGTGTTAGAAACGCTATCTGCTTATAATTACATATCAGCCTTTGTAAAACACATATAATAAAGTTAAATATATAAATTAAAATTATAAACGTAAGTTGAAACAAGTTGGAATCTGTATGTAATTTTATAGGACTATAATAGCACTACACTTAGTAACACTAACAACCTATACTACCAAGATCTGTCTTTGTAAAATCTATGTAATACAATCAAATATATAATAAAAATTATAGCGTTGGCAATAATGATAACTTGATATTAAAATAGTAAAGGTAATGTGAATTTTGCTTATAAACCACAACCATAATTATGACAGAGATTAAAAACAACATTATATAAATTAGATAAAATGTTAATTTTAAGAATTTAATTGTTACTGAATAAAAACTATAAAACCGATGGAATAATCACCTGATTAAATACATTCATAATTGCTGATCTACACCATCTGGTGGTTTAGTTGTGAACTACCTATCATCCCCTTTATCAATGCAACCCTAACAACTCTTCCTCTGGTGCCACTTCTTGAACTATTATGTCACCTCTTCCTAACAACACGCTATTTGGGGAGTTACAACCAAACTGTGATGTCAACTCTAGCAACTTGCACACGAGTCTTTTACACATTAAGTGATAGTTATATAACTTTCCTTTTTATATTCCATAACAGGGCCTGGCATAGCTAGGTGGTTAGGGCGCTATACTCGTAATATGAGGGTTGCTGGCTTTAACCTCCATCACACCAAACATACTCACTCTTTCAGCTATGAGAATGTTATAATGTTTTGGTTAATACCATTATTCTTTGATAAAAAAGTAGCCCAAGAGTTGGCGGTGGGTGGTGATGACTAGCTCACTTCCCTCTAGTCTTACCCTACTAAATTAGGTACGTCTAGCGCAGATACTCTCATGTAGCTTTGCGCGAAATTAAAAACAAACAAACATATTTCGTGACAGCATCATTTGCGTATTATATAACTGTTATGTTACCCTTAAGCGGCATTTTTTATCTCCCTTCACTTGGCGACACCTAGTGAGATGGCATTCTCTGGGCACAAGTGTACCTTTCAGATTACTTAGTTTGACTACAATATAACTCCAAATTCAAATGAGAAAATGCATACATGTGAAAGAAAAAACAAAGTATATTGAAATGTGTCTTAGAAGAGTGACACTTTGATGTTCATTATACTTTAACATGTTGTACTATAAGGTTATTGACGACGAATAGACAGAGGCCACAGTTTAACCAAACTCGACTAAATTTCAACTTGTTGGTAAATTGAAATATTTGAAAACCAAGTTAATCGTCAGATAACTGACCATCTTCTTTTCATGGCTAAATGTTATTCTATTACAAGACCCCACTTACCATTGTCCCGGTACGTCTGCAAAGATGTGGTTTCATAACACAGTGTGCAGAATTACTCCTTTCTTTCGACATTATATTAAGACTGTAATGAAACGCTACATTCTCTTTCTTGTCCATCAAAAACTTTCAAGAATTAAAATAATATATAATAATATTTCAACCACATTTTCTTTCCCAAATCTATTACCTACGATGCGTTTCGCTCAATCCACAGCTTAAGGTAAGTTGGTTTGTTTTTGAATTTCGCGCAAAGTTACACGAGGGCTGTCTGCGCTAGCCGTTCCTAATTTAGCAGTGTAAGACTAGAGGGAAGGCTGCTAATCATTACCACCCACCACCAACTCTTGGGCTACTATTTTACCAACCAATAGTGAGATTGACTGTAATATTATAACGCCTCCACGGTTGAAAGGGCGAACATGTTTGCTGCCACGGGTATTCGAACCCCCGACTCTTAGATTACGAGTGGAGCGCCCTAACCACCTGGCTAGGTTAAGTGAGATTCAATACACCTAGTTATGGCCGGAATAATTAATACTGATGTCACATCACAATTATTATGGTGTTAAATATAAGTATAATTGCAATAAGTGAATATATGATGTTTTTATCTGTGACTGGTGAAACTGGGACCATCAGTTTGTGTATTAAATAATGATCAACATTGAAAAGAAAAAGTTGCATAACCATTTTAATCTATGCATGTTTTTTAATTGAAAAGAAAAAGTTGCATAACCATTTTAATCTATGCATGTTTTTTTAATTGAAAAGAAAAAGTTGCATAACCATTTTAATCTATGCATGTTTTTAATGAATTTTCTACACTCTTAAGTACTCATTAAACAAGTACTTAATATGCAATGCATTCAACATTTTCCATCTTATTATTACTTAAAACTTACCCTTCTGTTTATAAAATATGTGAGTATATAACAAATTAAAGACATGGAATTACACAGCATTTTGGAGCTAACTGTGATTAAACGTTTCCGAAGATTAATTAAAGTGGGTGTGTTTCAGAAAAAAAGTTTGAAAATTATTTACAACTACGGAATGAAAACTAATAGAAAGATGAAACTTGATAAATTTATACTAATTGGTTAGTGTGATTCTGTTCATCTTCGACATCTGATTTTCAAAATGTAGTTAAAAACTATACATCACAACAAAAGTTAATATAGATTTAATTATGGCAGTAAAAGGTAAAATTTACAAATACTGCTCAAATATATTTTAATATACAAATAATAACACAATTTACAACAACGGTTATTACAAATAATCGTCTATGTACAAAAGTTTTAAAAACTCACAAACAACATTAAGTCCTCTATTTAGTTTGGAACTTTCTTGTTTTCTTATCAAATGTTCACAATAAGGGAATTAATTCTGAGTTGATGTAGATACAATTCACTTAACACGAAACTACCCAGCTCTGTGTTCTATTTTCGCCTGCTACACAACCGAGTTTTCTACCGCTGAAGTTATATAATGTTTTCGTAAATATACTAATGGTTGGTTGTTTAGCGTTTAGTGACGTAAAGCAACTGGGTTGGCTATCTTCGCTAAATACTAATGTCCAAAGTGAATCCGCTAAAATTAAAAGGTTTATAATGTTAAAAATCTATAAATGTTCCTGGTCAAATATCTAAGGTTATCGATTAATAAGCGTTATATCAATCATAGTTATAGCTTTCGAGGATGATAGTATACCAGCTATAGCAAACTAATAATATAAACTACCCCTTGGCGTGTCGCGTTGGTTGTATGGATGTGAGGAGAGTTTCTCGTCAATCAGCTTGCTCAACTATATAGACCATACACTCATATATTGTTGATTCTAATACACGAGGACTCTTTACAGTGTTAGTAAATTGGCAGAAATTTCTCAACACAGATTTAACAGAATAAATTATGTAAATTTCTAAATATAAACTGAACTTAAACAAACGTTGACAATGAAATAGATACAGCTACACCATTAAAATCTATGAACATTTTTGTTTAAAAAAAAGAGAATATACTATAAAATTCAATTTATGCGAGATTATTTATAAACAATCACTTTTCGTAATGTTAGAAATTATTGATAATTTACAAACACATAATTGTTTCCCTGTAGGTGAGCAGTAAGTTTGAAATCTAAAGATGAGTGTATTGTTTTTGATGTTGTTTACCAACTTGCATGTATCATCTGCTATCATATAGTGGAAACCAGAAGAACCCTACACACAAGGATAAGAGAATGTATTAATGCATTTTATAAACAACATGAAAGAAGCACAGTTGAATATCATTTTTAATTGATCATGGACAAGTAACACCTGACTTGAAATCAACATTGTCTGTACAAATCCTCACCAAAGCCACCAAGTGCACTTACAGGACATTCTTAGAATCACTTCTCATGGAACAACAATAGTAATACTATATTTTGTCCTATCTTTTTGTTATTTTGATCTGTAATTTTGATAGAACTTGTTTTAATTACAGGTAACAGCTAACTACATCAAAAATAATTTTTCAACAAATGCTCGCTGCAGAAATATATACTATAGAATCGATTACAATTTATTATTTAAATCATTTGAAGCTTTGTACTGTCAGTTACAGTTTACGTTTAATGGAACTCATGTAAAGAAGATGTGTAGATAAATTTTGAGTATTTAATTAAATGAAAACAATTCTGTGTTACAAGGTCTGTTATTTCTAGCATTAGAACTAGGTTATCAATTAAACAGATTTAATGCCCTTGAGTAAAGAAATTTCTTGGTAACACAAACCGTGTTTTTGAATTTATAAAATAAACCTGTTGCAATTCTGCGTAATAACCTTTAGTATGGGCTAAAATTGTCCTATTACGACGTTTTAATACCATTTTCTGTGAGCTTCCATTATAAATACTTCACCAAATGGGGTAAACCGAAATTTCTCTTTAAAAAAAAGTGGGTAAAGCCATATCTATACTTTTATAAACAGGTAAATATTGTATTACAGAGCAGATAATGCAGCGCTTTCTGTATATTTGTAATTTTGATGGACATATAAAATCTACCAAACACTCATGACGAAACACAATTGATTTCTTTTACGCAAGAATTCGTTTAACTTGATGCACGTCAGCATGTCTTGGTGCTATTTAATGTAGTACTTTCTCTGTTGCTAATGGTATAAGTTAAATTTAAAGACTTCTTTTAAGGAAAATATATTTCTTTAACATTAAGCTAAATCGAAAAACAGCTCATTAGAAACAAAAACACACCAAAAACTCACATTACAATTACTGCATTTTCCGCAAATATCAATTCACTTAGGGAATGTCTGAACAGCTATATATATATATATATATAACAATTAGATAACAATTACACAAAGAATGATGAAGATATTTTTATTGATTGCAAATAAGATAAACATAGACACTGTTATTAAAATCAAACTTTATTTTAGCTATAAACAATCCGTTATCAGTTTTCAAATCTATTTATTAACGTTTGCGGTCTTCCAAAGATGTTTATGCCTCGTAATGTATCAAAAGAATAGCTATCTATGGATGTGAGAGTTCTTATTTGTGATAGTGAAAGTTAGATGTTAACAACCTAAGTATTACATTCAAAAGAACACTTTATTTGGCATTTCCAATCCGGCATCCTACATGATTCATGAGCTAAACGGCCAGGTCAGGGATCTCACCTTTTGGGCACAGCTTTCATAATTTAGAACTGCTGGAGTAAGATAAGACAATCAGTCAACAGCTTGTGCTATCTACGTGGTTTCTGTTATGTTAATACCACAATTGACTATTCTTCAACACGTCTGAATGTGCGGAGCACGTCCAACAGTATATGTCTACTCCATCCTTGGAGCTATCGTCCGCAGTTAGACACAATAAACCACGGGCCACGCCCAGCCCAACACAAGATAAAAAGGTAATAAGTTATGTTATTACTTCCAGCTAAATATAAAGCTAAAATTTTGCTATAAAAGGATCGAAATTGTTATAATAATCATCAACGCTGCTGTCTGAGTATCAGTACGTGTGATATCGCACCACCATAGAATATAATAATCATCAACGCTGCTGTCTGAGTATCAGTACGTGTGATATCGCACCACCATAGAATATAATAATCATCAACGCTGCTGTCTGAGTATCAGTACGTGTGATATCGCACCACCATAGAATTAATACTGATTTTGCAAGCTTAAATTATAATCGTTACAATTGAAATTATTAATAGTGTTATTGTAGTGCGATATTTTATACATACCAGGCTCATACATAGAATGTTTGAAAAGGAGCTTTCTAATTTGTGAGATCAAATGTAAACACATATTGTGCAAAGGACAATCACTGTACAAAGCATGCTGATGCGTGCCCCTTAAAAACATGTAAAATATAGATGCATTAAGTAATTTTGCATGAACTATAACCTAAATAATTGCATTGCTGTTCACATAAAATCCACAAACCTCTAAGTAAGCATTGAAAAATCACCATTCTGTTGTAACACTGCATAGACAGCTATACGTAAATTAACGTTATTATGTATGTTCTATTATAATAAAGAACTGCACTATCTACATCCAGAGACGACCCGGTATGGCCAGGCGGGTTAAGGCGTTCGACTCGTAATCTGAGAGTCGCGGGTTCGAACCCCCGTTACACCAAACATGCTCGCTCTTTCAGCCGTGGAGGCGTTATAATGTGACGGTCAATCTAACTATTCGTCGGTAAAAGTGTAGCCCAAGAGTTGGCGGTGGGTGGTGATGACTGTCTTACACTGCTAAATTAGGGACGGGTAGCGCAGATAGCTCTCATGTAGCTTTGCGCGAAATTTAAAAACAAACAAACTACATGGAGAGTAATTATTAATTGTTAAGTTATATTAGTAATTTAAACAACTCTGTACAACAATAGCATAGTAGCTGTTTTAATCATTTGTTGTTATATACGTACATGTATGCACTACTGAAATAACGTGTTAGCATGCTCCATTATTCTTTGTTGCTTTTCCATAAATAACTTACATACAATTTCAATATTTATAGCAATTTCATAATGATTACGTATTAAAGGTAAAACACTCCGTTTTTCTTCGGTTTCAGTACATCTCGACCAGCTGAGAGCAGATGCCAAACGTTCAGATGAACATCAATTTAGTGGAAGTTGACAAAGAATTTCAGTGTAGCATAGATATTTGGTACACTCAATCATGGATTTAAGCACTTAGCTTGTCCTGAAAAGTATAGAAAGTCATCTTGTCTTCCAGCGATGAAGTTTTTCATAAAAAAAATATCAGGATTTGGCAAATTTTATTTGCAAAAATCTATAGCCTATCTAATATCAGGGATAGAAAACTCTTGTGCGAGATTTGATGGTATAAGTTTGTGAGTTAATAGTTATTACTTTATCATAATCGATATAATTTATTATTGGTAATGAGTAAACAAGACCGTGCTTTGCATACCTTGAATTTGCTTTTCGACACCAAATCTTTCACCAGCTATGGTGGATGCCTCATCATTACTAGATCAGGTACGTAATTTATAGGTAATCCAACATCAGTCAATATCTCCATAATTGCGTATACAATACCTGTTGGTCTGACTCTCTGTAGCTTAACAACGCCAATAAATTATTCACTAATTACATAGTTGTCTTCTACAAAAGGGAAGCATATTGATAAATGTTCAACGTTGTAAGAAGACCAGCAAGAATCAACCATTTTTACTTCATCACTATTTTTTACTTAAACGGCATCATATCCCCAGACAATGATTATGCAATTTTACGAGAAGGGAACTAAATAGTTTGAATTTTTTATCGGGATATTACAAGTTAGTTCTCAGTATTTCATCATTTTCAGCATAAAATGTTTCAGCAAAACCAGAAAATGGGCAGGATTTTCGAAAGAACTTAAGAGTTCTTATCACCTCTAAATATCAAGCCTTGTTTTCCTAAAACAAATTCGCACGAACAATAACATATGGTTATTCTGAGTTATACGTGATTGAAAGGCACTGTTGCTAGCAATATTAGTTCTAGTGGATGATGAATGTTAAATAGAAACCTTCAAAGTACCAGCAGCCTGCATAGAATGACGACGATAAACAAATTTAGAATAACTTCTTCAAATATTACAACTTTTTACCCAGATGTTAAATGATTTCTTAGCAAGTATTGCTTTATCACATCGACCATACATTGGAAGAAGGGTAGCTCAAGGATCACAAAAGATACATCTAATTTTGAGCTGTATAACAAACATTGTTATTTATGAAGCCAAGCTATTTTAATCTTCCTGTTACATCCTTGAGAAAAGGTGATAGGAGAAACCTTTTGTCACTTGCTTATAAAGATTGGAATATTTTTCAGCATTTAATAGATTGCTAATACCTTGATATTTTTCATTGAACGATTTTTTTGGTGTCAGTGCCATGGCCTAATGACTAGAGAATCACCATGACATATTTGTGATGAATCCACGACTTTTGTATTGCATTGCGATGGTCCAGGAAAAAACAGAGTTCTCAGTGCTTGAAGCAGTTTGAGGCTCATGTAAAGTAGTTTGCATATCATTACTATCATCAACACAAGTATAATGTTCTGTAGTGTTAACCTCACAAGATTCATATTCATCACCAGCACCAGAGAAAGACTGAGATGGCGACTGGATTGTGTTATTATCAGAGTCTGAAAACAAAAATATATAGCAATATATAATTTTAACATAACTTTGTAGTTTATATAATGTATCAACTTTATACTAAATATTGTTATTTTACTCATACATATATATATATAGAGAGAGACGAATTGTCAAATGATGTTTAGATATTTATGGATTAAACACAATTTTTGTAATTTAAAACACCAGAAATGTGCATAACACCATATAGCTATTATAACTGCATGACAATGGTTATATTAGCTACTAAACCAGCAAAGCTACGTAGTACGGTACCTTAGTTGTCATATGCCAATCCTTTTCATTTGCTGAAAAGAAACATTCGTATATTGCTGCACTCAGATTCACGTAGATGCTTCTTTCTGTTCAGTAAGAAGTGTTGAAGATATAGCTTATACATCGTATAGTAATTCTGTAGTCTCGCGGGAATAATACTCGTAAAGCGGGTTATTTTTCAAATGGATTCAAAATTAGTGTAAATCTCAGCTTCTTCATCATACGAAAATAAAAACCTCCAAAAATGCTTAAACTTCAAACCCACAATCACTTTACTGTTCTATGTCCGTGGCACTACGAAAATGTTTGCACTCAAAACTACATGTGACTTTTAGATATATACACAGCAGTTTCAGTTCAAGTTAAATACGAGTGTAACGATTTAGAATTTAGGTAATTTATATAGCTTGGTTGTCATATGTAGTCATTTTTTTCTTTAAAAACGAGAGCTTATGGCAAGTTTGGTTACGTAATTGTTACATTGTGCGTCAGGTTACTAAAACATTCTGAACTTTTCTCACTGTTTTAATTTAGAATTATTACATCAGAATATCTAGCATTGTGTGGAATGTTCTAGACTTCTTGTCGGAGACTAAATACACTTCGATAGATTATTATTTAGATCTATTCTATATAATTGTGATTTTAAGGATAAAGAGCTTTTTGATCATTTTCAAAGAGACATTATGACAGAAAGTATTGTAATAACAAAGCAGATAATAATAATTAATGTTATCAATTCTGTATTAAAGTAATTGAACCAGCCTTTGTGTTTTCTACCTTCAGTGCCGCAGAGTGTTCCCATTAGAGGTTTCTTAAAATTCTTAAATATTTACCATCAATGTTCAGTCCTTCCAGCATTTTCATTAAATTTAAATGGTTAACTCTAATCAAAACTTTTAGAATAATCAATAACATGAAAGTTCCTTCTTCATTTTTATTACCTTCTTAGAAAGCATTTGTACAATATAAATAACAATCATTTTACCACGATCTTCAGGAAAACCACATTAATCTTTTGCAGTCTCTAAAATCTTTGTATAAACCTAAACATTTTACATTACAAGGATCATCGTCACAGAATCTTTGAACATTGGTAACTTTCCCATCATCAACAATAAGTATGATAACTAATTATATATAGAAATGATATTTTTCTGCAACTTATTGTCTTGTTGGTATTATTAACTTTTACTTCACCTCAGCACCTCAGCAAATCTAATGTAGCAGCGCTAACTTTCCATCCCTAATGTGAAACCCCCCGCTAGTACAGCGGTATGCCTCCGGATTTACAACGCTAAAATCAGGGGTTCAATTCCCCTCGGTGGGCTGAGCAGATAGCCCTTTGTGGCTTTGCTATAAAAAAAAACACACACAAAACACCCTAATGTGAAATATTTCAACAACTCTTGTATAACATATCTAACATTGCTATCTGTCAGTGTAAGATATCAGAAATGAGACTTTGCGACAATGTCCCTGCGAACCTCCCAGATGTTTCGAACTTCTCAACGAATATTTTATGAATATCCTTTAAGAGTGCCTGGACATACACTGTATAAACACAGTAAGTTTTCAATCATAATTAATATTACGGAGTTGACGCCTTTTGTATGCCGGCAAAGAATGAATTACAACTATACTTGTCATAAGCTTGTTTGTTTGTTTTAAGCCTTAACACGCTTGGCGATGCCGGGCCTACTTGTCATAAGATATTAGCTTTAGGCCTATTATATTTTTAAACTCTACATTCTTATTTTAGTTCCTGAGTACTTATCATCAGCAGGTAAACTCAAAACGAAAATGTTAATATTTACTCCGTTTTTCTTCAGAAAAAAAAACCTTCAACAAACTTGTTTTAATAGTGTTAACTTTTATATTTTCATTACAGAAATGATAAGACTACTAATACTTTCAAGTATAATTTGTTATAATCAAGCTTCGTTAGTAAAAGTAATTCACAAGTTTCAGATAGCTAAATGTACCTTTGCTATAACAACACACACACAATTTGAAGAGTGTCAGTGATGTCGATCCAATGATGAAGACTCGGCACTACTTTCACAAAAGTTACTTTATGTGTGACATTTTCATACTAAGCATGTAAGAAACCATTTAATATATTGACGAAACTTTGTAGAATGGACGGCAACTGCCTGTTGTGGAGAAACAAGTGTAGGGGACGATGTTTCGAAAGTCTTCTAAACTTGTGTCTTTACAACAGGCAGTTGCTGTCCATTTTCCAAAGTTTCATCATGAATACTCCGCCTAAACAATCTATCAAAGAACACAATGAATATATTGTTTTCTTATAATCTACAATTTTTAGTGATTCTCTGAGCAACAACATACATTATTCAAGTAAGTTATTAAGCTCAGGCTTATACACAACATAATATTTTAATTTAGTCATAAGCAATTTGATAAAACTTCGTGGTAGATAACATATAGTCCAATTACCCTGATTCAGAAAATGGTTATGGAATTGTTGTAATACGTTATCTATGAAATATTCGACGTTTTCGAGCTTTTTGTCAAACCTCTAGGGAACTGCTAAGACGAATTGGAATGTCTGTGTGTTTGTTCTTGACGTGATGAAAATGAGTTTGGATTCAAAGGTAGCCCGCAGAAGTGAAATTTCAAAATGTCCGAAGTACATACAAGAGAAAAATATCTGGATAAGATCACTATGGCACACCAGTTTCTCAAAAATATAAGCGTGAGATAGATTAAAAAAAAAACTTCGGGAAGGAGGTGCTGTCAAGTGCTCATAGAAAAGGACGTCTGTGTAGAACCGTAAACTATCGAGTCTATCTGACGACTTGTCTTAAAATGGGGGTGAAAATAAGATGAGAATAACGATTCAGTATGAGGTAAAACAAAACACACAAAACTAAAGGAAAGAATATTGCACTGTTAAGAAGAGAAAAAATACTAAAATGATGACAAAATATTATCATCATGGCCTGCAGGTGGTCCAATTTGGTAGGAAAGAGACACCTTAAAAACTACTCACATAAAAAAAAAATCGGCACGACAAAATGATCTAAGGATCATGCTCTAAAGCGCCACATATCTAATTCTTAGGCTTCTGAATTTGTTGATCTGATGGGATACCTCACTACGTACCAAAATAGTCATACGTTTTTTTCCGTTGAGTCAGAGATTGCTTGTTAACTAAAGATATTATTTTCATTTGGCGTGTTTCTAAGTTTTAAAGACAGGCTATACATAATCCCCTACTAATTAAACTTGTAATTTATTCATACTTCCGTCATCAGTTTGTTTCGGACATTTTTATATACCTGAGAGCTTATCACCTCAAAACATTGAATATTATCGCGCTTATGAAATAAAATTACGTTCCTTTATTTTGTTAGATTTTTTAGACTGATTTATTAGTGTAAGTGACAAGAAAGAAAACGATGTTCGTTATCATATTTATACCATTCACTGACACACCATATTATTGGAAGTAACTTGCACCATGAATCAATGTCTGCACGAATTACATGTCATCAGTTAAAATTTTGTACGTAGAGTCTTCATCATACCCCAAGTAGATATTAAAGCTGTATACGTCACTTTATTATTGTGTGTTGTTAAACAGTATTCTAACTGTTAGGGATGTAATTATTTGTTCCTATACTAAGCAATAAAACAGAATTATCTCAACTCCAAGACTGTTAGCCACTTAGATATCAGTTTTTGAATTTTTTCCGTCTTTTTATATTTGAATTTTCTCAAAACGACATCTATGACAATTCTAATTTAAAGTCACTGTAGAAGAAACAGGAAATTTGACTTTTCGTTTGTCCAAACCTTCCTGTTTGAGTTTTAAGAACTCTTACGTTTAATTTGTGAATCACGTTAAGGTAAGTAGCATTTTTAATACTTAAGGTAGAGTGCTTTTGTTATGGTAATATTAGTTAGTTGTTAGTAGGTAATTCTAAGTAAAATATTATTTACATTTTCTGTAGAAGAAACAGCCTCATACAAAAGGCAGGTTATGTTGTTTTTATCTCTGTGCTTTAGTATATAATGAGTGATAAGGTTAGGGATATTTTGTAGCAATTTTAAAGTTTATGTCAAAAAGTATTCAAGATTGCTGAGACATTATTGTGTAAAAAGCTTTGTTAATATTTTAAGTATTAATAAATGCCCATGGCTTTGTTTTTCTCTCTTATTCAAAACAAAAATGGAAAATTCTGCTGCATTATAAAAATGTATCACAAGAATTTCTGTAAAACTGTAATAAGTTATAAACATTTTGATAGTTTTTTTGTTCGTCGCTGGGACAGCAGTAGGTCTTCAGATTTACAACGCAAAAATCAGCGTTCAATTCCTCTCGGTGGATACAGCAAATGGTCCGTTGTGGCTTTGCTATAAGAAAACACACACAAATGTTTTTTTCTGCAAACTCAAAATTTTAAGAAAGTTTAATGATATTGAGAGGAAATTTTTTATCCATATCAAACCTGATTAGACGTCAAATTAAACTACTGCATTTGTTTGAAAAAAATATTTGAAATAAAATCACAAAAAAATAACAATAAGACAATTAAGTTTACCCAACACTTAGAAATGTTGAGCCACTCTTCCTTAGAAGAAGAGACATTAAACTTACTAATGTATATCTGGAAAATGACAAGATAGAAACTGCTGTTACCTGAGATAAAGAATTCAAAGAATTTCTAGTGAACACGGAAAGTCGTGTTGACTTTTGTAATTAAATATGCACCATATGTCGCCATCTTGTCGTTCAAGAAGCAACACCTTTTCGACAAAGAAAGTAACATAACATTCATGATTCTAAAGAGGAATTCCTATTTACATATACATTACCCAATTCTAACTATTTATTTATATTCACGACAAGCATGGCCAAGAGCAAATTAATGATTAGCATTCTGGGCTTCGGATCCAAAGTTCTGCGGTTTGCGCCCCGTTACTGCCAAAAAGAAAATCTGGTTGTGTACTTTGGAACTGTAGGTGCATTATAAGAGTGACGTTCAAACACAATTATTTGATTAGAACAGCACACGAGCTGACGCTGGATGGCGTAAACTAGCTGCTTTCACTAATTACTTAATAATTACGGATGGCTAGCACAAATATCACTTGTGTAGATTTGTACGGTAATGAGTAAATAACACGATATTCAAAAGGAAGGTGTACGTTCTACATCTTGGTGTTTAGTTTGATCTGCTCTAACAGTAACAACACGATATTCAAAAGGAAGGTGTACCTTCAACATCTTGGTGTTTAGTTTGATCTGCTCTAACAGTAACAACACGATATTCAAAAGGAAGGTGTACGTTCTACATCTTGGTGTTTAGTTTGATCTGCTCTAACAGTAACAACACGATATTCAAAAGGAAGGTGTACGTTCAACATCTTGGTGTTTAGTTTGATCTGCTCTCTCTAATTTTGAGTTATTGTTTGATCTTTGAATCTTAAATCATGGTTTAAAGTTTATATCTTAAATACAAATCCTAAGGTGAACTTTAAGGGTTTAATGTTAAGTTGTAGTTCGATGTTCTCTATCTAAATCTCGATGTAGATCTTAATATACAATTTTATTTATTTTTATTTACTTGAGATTTATTTTCTATATTTTAAATTGCAGATTGATGAGTATTTAGTCAAATATGATGCGTACTCTGAGAAACATTTTAGTTAAAAATAGTATATTTCGTACTTTGTGTTGTTTGATTTAAAAAAATATTTTTAGAATCACTTACTTGTAAATGTGTAATACAGTAAGAAGCAAATACAGTAAAGTATTCAGTATCTCAGAAAAGAAAAACTCATATAAAGTGCCTTTGATAAAAAAGACAGGTACTGCACTTATATACAAGTACAATCCTGCTCTCTTTCTTAAAGTATTTTTCCGACTTAAAAGCCCCCCGCTAGTACAGCGGTAAGTCTATGGGTTTACAACGCTAAAATCAGAATTTGATTCCCCTCAGTGGGCTCAGTAGATAGCCCCCTGTGGCTTTGCTATAACAAAACACACACACACCCGATATAAATAAAAGAAGTAACTAAACATTCTAGAATACGTATTGGAATGCAAACTTGCTGTCCATTAACTCTTTATACACTACACTTTTCCTAATGGCACAGGCCCGGCAGGGCCAGGTGGGTAAGGTACTCGACTTGTAATCCGAGGGTTGCATGTTCGAATCCCGGTCATACCAATCATGTTCGCCATTTCAGCCATGAGGGCGTTATAACGTAACGATCAATCTCACTATTCGTTGGTAAAACAGTAGTCCAAGAGTTGGAAGTGAGCAATAATGAGTAACTACCTTCCCTCTAGTCTTACAGTGCCAAATTAGGGGCGGAAAGCGCAGATAACCCGCGTGTATCCTTACGCGAAATTTAAAACAAACCAAAAAAAAAGGATAAATAAAAATAATGTATCGAAAATATTGTACTTAGCATTTAATTCTTTCCCCTTTTTATATTTGTCTTTTCTGAATTAACTGACCAAATGTTTTTATTTTATTTATTTTTCTCTTTCGGAACAAATATATCTCGTGTCCTTGTTATTTTACATGGCCAGGTGGTTAGGGTACTCGACTAGTAATCCGAGGGTCGTGGTTTCGAATCCCTGTCACATCATATATGCTCGCCCTTTCAGCCGTGGGGGCGTTATAATGCGACGGTCAATCCCACTATTTGTTGGTAAAAGATTCGCCCAACAGTTGGCGGTGGGTGATGATGACTAGCTGCCTTTCCTCTCGTCTTAAACTGTTAAACTGGGGACGGCTAGGCAGATAACTCTCATGTAGGTTTGCGCAAAATTCAAAACAAACAAAGCCTTGTTATTTTATAGCGTCAGTAAAATTATATTTTAAAATAAGGAGCTCGATTCCCCAGGTGGATTCAGAAGATAGCTAAATGCGGCTTTGCTATAAGAAAAAACATACACACAGTTCTGTTTACTTGTTATATATCACGTGAAGGTATTTAAATATTGATTTTACTTTAAAAGATTCTAATAAATATCATTGTGAGTAACTTTGATACACTTTTTAATAATAGAAATAAAATCAGGTCATCCCATAAATAATGTCCGAAAATTTAGTACAGAAAGTGCATCATCATCTCTGTCTTTGTAGAAGGCTTTAATGACTAAAATATGTAGTTGGAAGTGTTCAGACAGATAAAAGAAACTACCCAACTCCACTTTTTCAGATCATAAATCAAACAAACCCGTATGAAGACAGATGTGTCTGAGGAGCACATTAGACATATAATGCTTTATGAGTTTAAAAAAGCCAATAGTGTAGCAGAAACTACACAAAATATTCAAGGTGTTTATGGTGTGGAGTCTCTCAGTGAAAGGAAATGCCGAAGGTAATATCAGAAGTTCAGATCAGGTGACTACAGGTTAAGTGATGCGCCACGTTCAGGTCGTCCTGTTGAGTTTAATGATTACTTGTTGCTGGCTGCATTTGACAAAGATTGTGCTGTAACAGTTGGAAAACTAGCACAGAAGCTTAATTCAACCCATTCAACAGTTCACCGTCATTTGCAACAACTTGGAAAATGATTTGACAGAAGTCAACCTTAAAGCAAGAGTGGACATTTGCAATTCTCTGCACTCTCGTGAATGTAACTCACCTTTTTTGGACAGGTTAGTAACTGGAGATAAAAAATGTACATTTTATAAAAATTTTAAGCGCCTCAGACAATGGCTCAGTGCAGGTAGACTGGCTAAATCAAGCCCAAAATGAACCTCCACCCTAGAAAGGTCTTGTTAAACGTTTGGTTGGATATTGTTGGTTTGATATACTTTTGAGTTGCTGCCACTCAACGTAATGATTACATCAGGCTTCTATTATCAACAGTTGGAGCGCTTGAGTGTTGTATTGAAAGAAAAGATACCTGCTTTGATCAATCGTAAAGGTGTTGTGTTACACCAAAATAATGCACGGCTCCATACAGCAGGGATCACATTTGCAAAGACTGAAGAGCTAGACTGAGAAAAGTTCCGCATCCTCCTTATTCTCCAGACCTTGTCCCATCTGATTATCACCTATTCCGAAGTTTGCAGAACTATCTTGATGGAAAGGATCTTGGAACATATGAAGGTGTCAAAACTACCCTCTCTACATTCTTTTTTTTTCCAAACCCCAAGAATTTTAAAGAAGTGGCATTCAGAAGCTTGTGAATCATTGGCAGGAAGTAATTAATAATAATGGAATATACATTATTGATTAAATAACATTAAAAGCCTTTGAAACCTTTCTCTTTTCTGAACATAAAATCGGACATTACTTAAGGGATAACGGATACAAACTTTGACAAACCTCCAACAAAATTTTTAAAAGAACTGTGTAACGTTGTTAACAGGTTTGACTTCACTATTATTAATTTTCTTTATTAAACAGGCCTTACTTTTCAAGTTATATTAATTAAAACCTCTAAGAAAAATAATTTTCATTTATACCACATGATAACACAAAATTGTAATTCATAATAATTCGTTTTCTATCTGTAATAATTTTGTTGGTTTGTTTGTGAATTTCGCGCAAAGCTACTCGAGGGCTATCTGCGCAATTTTGTTGGAATATAGGGCAATTACACAGTCACGTTATATAGATTGTATCTCACTCATGTGTGTTTAATTGTGAAAATGAATATTTATTTATGGTTAATATTTTTGTTAGCAGTGTTAAATTTTCAAACTCGAACTGAAATTATTTTTCCCTTAATAAAAAAACTGCATAACTTCATCAATATATTGTTTTTAAATCGATTTTGACTAAATTATTATTATAACTTAATACAAAAGTAATGCACATTTCATTAAATATTTCTACCTGAATTTTTTTCTCTTTCACTGATTAACTTTTAGTTTCTAATAAATAATATTTTTTTCAAATATAAGTAAAATATACAAATTCCTATACGCTTGAATTAATGTGTGCTAGAATTAATTTACCAAGAAAAAAATTAATAGCATAAAGTTAATCCGTTACATAAAAAAAATAATAAATAGATTTGACTGTAAGACACAATCGAACCTCTGAAGAAAAAATCGTTAAGTCCTTCAAAGGATTTATCAGGTAATCCCATAAGTAATGTTTTTGAAAGAGGATAAGTTTAAATACATATTTCTATGCTAGATGAAGTTATTCTAAAAGTCATGTAAGTTGTATGGGATAACTTGATAGCATCAAGTGTGCTTTTTTCAGTTTGTTTCTTTACTAGTTTTGTTTTATTTATTTTATAATTATCATGGAGGAGTCAAGAAGGAACACGTGAGACATTTAATATTTTACGAGTTCAAAAAAGAGAAACGTGCTACAGAAGCTACGCGAAGCGTTCAAGAGGACTATGACAATAAAATTCTAAATGTAAGGAAGTGTAAAAGATAATTCAACAAGTTTAGAAGTAGTAACTGCCGTTTGACAGATGCAGCTCGCACTGGGCCCCCTGTTGAGTTTGATAATGATCTGCTTCTAGCAATACTTGAGGAGGATTATGCTGTAACTGTTGAAGAATTAGCCCAGAAACTCAATTCAGCTCCCTTTACTCTCTACTGACATTTGCAACAACTTGCTAGAGTTCTAAAGTTGGGAAAATGAGTACCACATGAGTTGTCAGCTGATAACCTGAGAGAACAAGTACACACCTACACATCTCTTCACTCTCGTGAACTTCAAGCTTCGTTTCTAAACCGTCTAGTGACTGGAGATGAAAAATGAGTACTCCGTTAAAGTGTTAAGCACCGCTGACAAGGGTTAGTGCACAAGAATCAGCTACACCACAGCCGAAAGAGAACCTGCACCCCAGAATGGTTTTGCTTAATATTTGTTGGAATAAAGGTGGTGAAATACACTTTTCGTTGTTACGACCAAACCAGACAATCACTGCTGAGAGATACTGCCAGCAATTGGATCAACTGAACACTGCACTCAAAAAATAAAAAGGGAAAGAAGTTGTTTTCCACCGTGACAATGCACGTCCTCACAGGATCACTCCCAGGAAAAGTTACAAGCTTGGCTGGAAGAAACTTCCCCATCCTCTCATTCTCTTGATCTTACTCCTTCAGATTACCATGTTTGCAAAAGCTTGCAAGGTCATCTGAATTAAAACAAAATGTACTTCTATGGATGAGTTGAAAAATAGCTTATGTGCCTCTTTTGTCTCAAAACTATCAAATTTTTTATAAGTGGGGTATGGAAAATCTTTTGAGACGTTGGCAGACGGTTGTTGAAAATGGTGGAAAATACATAATTCATTAAAGTTGTTACCTGAGTTCTTTTTTCTACCTATTATATCTTAGTGTTACAAACAACATTACTTATCGGATAACCTAATAATTAAAGATAATAAGTTTCTGAAATTCTATTCGTTGTGTGAATAATATTTTTATACATATTTCAAAATCTGCTGCTCAAAACTACTAAAACTGGCGTATAAATGTTTAAAATCTTTAGCTTAAAGAAAACCGTGAAAAATATATCGTGTCTCATCAACATATTTTCATTTCTTATTATATTTCTCTATTTCTTTCTATTCTAATTCAGCAGTCAAAGGTTCGTGATTTTAGTTTATAGAGAACAACTAGTGTAAGTAACTATAAAATTATGTATTCTGAAAGTATGTGTGTGAGTTATCTAACATGACAGTAAGCATTGTCATTTAGTTACTTAAACAGCTGTTTGTCCACTCGGTTTTGATTGGGATTAATTGTCACGTTGAATAACATTCTCACTGTTATGTACGCACATATATCTTAAACAGCTGTTTGTCTCGTTTTTGATTTCTGTATTCTCACTGCCCATATATACTCACCTAGTTTTAGTTTTTGCAACAATAATGTCTGGCTCGAGAGTAGAATTATCTTCGCAGCATGTCGGAAGGTCTCATAATTTGTTGTATCATCTGCAGTTGATTCCTAGATAACACGAAACAACTAGTTTCCGATTTTTACATTCAAGTTCGTCCCGAAATGCTCGCCCACAGTGAGGTCTGATGACTTTCGGTCAACGAAGACAAATGTTGTGACGGTTGTGGTAATTTTGTTATTTCCTTGGTCTCGCCTAACTTGTAACCGTTCCGTGACACTGAGATAAAGCCCAAACACAGGTATTGTTTGTGATAGGGAAGATGTGATATTGCTCCAGTGGAACTTTAGACAGATTAGATATAGTAGGTTTATGTACTTTTAATGGACTGCAACTGCCAGTGAAAGAAAAAGAAGGCAACATTTGGCTTCTACACTGTTGTAGTTTGATTGGTAGAGTAATTACTGTGTGAGAAGTCTCAAATCCCTCTCGAGA
Organism: Tachypleus tridentatus; assembly: GCF_004210375.1. Classification (NCBI taxonomy): domain Eukaryota; kingdom Metazoa; phylum Arthropoda; class Merostomata; order Xiphosura; family Limulidae; genus Tachypleus; species Tachypleus tridentatus. The sequence continues at coordinate 98,730,026 of NC_134825.1, read as the reverse complement.
AAATAATAAGATTAAAAATTACCACTAATAAAACTGTGATCTAGAATCTGAATTGTGGAAATAAATAAATAATTATTAAAATATACACCAACTAATATAAAGAGCTATAAACTCTTAACATGACATTTTTTTAAACATTCAAATTACCTGGCACGGCATGGCCAAGCGTGTTAAGGCGTGCGATTCGTAATCTGAGGGTCGCGGGTTCGCATGCCCGTCGCGTCAAACATGCTCGCCCTTTCAGCCGTGGGGGCGTTATAATGTGACGGTTAATCCCACTATTCGTTGGTAAAAGAGTAGCCCAAGAGTTGGCGGTAGGTGGTGATGACTAGCTGCCTTCCCTCTAGTCTTACACTGCTAAATTAGGGACGGCTAGCACAGATAGCTCTCGAGTAGCTTTGTGCGAAATTCAAAACAAACAAATTACCACATTGTTAAATTATTCAGAACAAATGTAACTTTGAAGAAATGTAATTTATAGATTGTTGTATTAACATCTTAGTCGCAGTGTGTTAAACAAATTTACCAACAGCTGCATAAAAGTGTTAGTATTAGAATCCGGGTTATTAATAATAAGATGAGCCTACTTCTTATCAAAATAGTCCCGCAGTGTCCAAACAAGACCCTTTCAATGATTTGTGTCCAAATAAGTATTGTAGAATGGTGTTTATGTACCTGTATGTGTGTGTATATGTGCGTGTGTATGTGTATATATATTCATACATACACATATATATAGTAGCAGTGAAAATTCAAAAATAGCACTGAAAACACGTTACAATGTATTTTTCAGGACTCTGTTCCATTCTGTTTATGTTACACTTACAAATAAGTAAAACATACACAGAAAATGGACAAAAATTTAGCGGTTTTAAACCATTATTGATATTCACTAATCAATCGTTTGTGTTAAATCTAATGAATATATATAGCTCTACATTTAAGTGAAATATATAACACAGTACACCAATAACAAACTAATAGCTAGAAACTTCTTGTTAAATGCAAAGCTACACAATAGACTATCTGTGTTCAGCCCATCACGGGTATCGAAACCCGGTTTATTTGTTTTGTTTTTTAAGTTAAGCACAAAGCTACACAATGGGCTATCTGTACTCTGCCCATCACGGGTATCGAAACCCGGATTTTAGCGTTGTAAGTCTGCAGACATACCGTTGTGCTAGAGAGTGGTATACAACAAGGAAGATTAACTAGAAGACAAAATGAAAAGCACCTTAAAAGTGGTTCTTGTTAAAATGACTTTTCTCAAAAATATTGTTTTCTGTTTCAGTTATCTGTAGTGTTTCAAATGCAGAGACAGAACGCTTAACTTTAGCGCCATAATTCAAACGCTCAATTACACAAGGTATTTTTCTTTACATATTCATCTAGTGAGTTCAAATAATCAGTTATGGGGAAATTGAATAACACTAGAATTTTCAGGTTTTCTAAATCGTTTGAAATATAATGCAATGTTATAGATGTTGGTTGTCAAAAAGTAGAATTTCATACACGGTTTGTTGTATGAGTCACAAAACTCAAATAAAGAAAAAGTGCACAAGAGAATGCCACAGACTAGGAGTGTATTTATAGAATTATTATAACCATTTTTTGCTTTGTTCAAACATCAATACACAATGAATAGTATTCATCAAATAGCAATAAATCTTGGTGGATAAAGCAAGGATACCATGAGAAATGCAAATATGTGGTAATCGACATGATCAACACAGGATGCTTTCTGCTCTATGTAGTGCCTCTTCATATCAACAGTACACTGCATGATCAGGATGACTTGAAATATAGTTCAAAGAAAATGTTCAATAATCAATGTAGCTATGTGCTGATGGGTATCATCTGCTAACTTTGTTAATGTACTACGTTCTTTACAAATCACAAATGACTTTAGGTAGTCTATTAGACAATATCAAATGGATCATCTGACAGCACAATGAGAAGATAGTGCCCGTCCTCTGCTGCCTATTTTCAATGACCAAGATTTGTGATTCTCATGGTTTCCTTGATATATACATCAAGATTCAATGCTCTGTGACGAATATTATCCATTTTACACTGATGATAAAACACAGCAAGAAATTTAAAAAAAGATCGTGTAAATAAATCACAAATGAAAATACTCTCAAGCGTATGATTATTCTAATAATATAGAAAATATAGATCTGGCACGACCTGGTAGACAGGCTGCTAGACTCGCAGCTTGCAGATCTAGTGATAAAAACCCTGCACTGAAAACATTCGCCCTTTCCTCTTGAAAATGTTATAATGTGACAGTCAAGAGTAGCAAATTTTTTGGAAAGGGATATTGCTGTTCGGTTGTCTTACCTCTGGCCGGCAGTTAGAAATTAGAAATGGCAACATATAGGTTCAGTACATCTGCCATAAACAAAAACACATGAGCAAAAATAAAATATTATTCTTGATATTTTCTATATTATAGAAAACCGAACACACATTTCAGGTATTCATTTAATGTTTTATACATTTTATTTAGTTTTTGTCCATACAATTTATTATTATTATTAGTTAAGTTACACTTTCATCATAAAATACACAAATCTCATTATTAATACGCATCTTGTTTCCAAAGAGCTCTGTATAATTTTCAAAATAGCAATTAAAGAATTTTAATTATTAGATTTGTAAAAAAAAAAAAAAAGCTTCCTATATCAGGTATCTTTCAAATTTCTCAAATAATAATTACCTATATCAGTACTACACCTAATAGACCCGGCATAACCAGGTGGTTATGGCGCTCGAATCGTAATCCGAAGGTCACGGGCTTGAATCCCCGTCGCACCAAATATGCTCGCACTTTCAGCCATGAAGGTATTATATGTGACGGTCAATCCCACTATTTGTTGGTTAAAAAGTGCCCCAAGAGTTGGCGGTGAGTGCTAACGACTTCTCTCTAGTCTTACACTGCTAAACTAAAGACGGCTAGCGCAGATAGCCCTCATGTAGCTTTGCACGAAATTAAAAAACAAACAAACTACACCTAATAAATAAGGTTTAACCTTAAATTGCAAACCAATTGATTGTCTAGATTTTTTTTCATAAGAAGCAACATAAGAAAGGGTTTCCTTGATTGTATTCAATTCTATTAGAGTGCTTATTATGCCGATAATAAGATTTATTTTTGGTAATTTGGCAGAAATCCAGCAAACAATTGTGAAGAGCAAAAAACAATACAAATGCGTTTCTAACTAACCTTAATCACTTCCATTTCACATGTGGTTTACGTGGCCATGACGTAAAGTGGTCATTAAAAATAAATTAGCCGAAAAAATATGTATGAATTGCAAAAACTACGTTTATTTTTTTTGTAATATTCATAATATTAATATTGGTAATATTTAATTACGTCGTCTCAATAAGATCATCGAGGACTACCGTTCATAATATTCTGTTAAGTCTGCCATTCCAACAAGATCAGCAAGAAATTATTATTGTAATATTTTGTTAATAACTCCATCTGAACAGCATGAACGAAGAACTAAAATGTTTATATTCTGTAATTTACTCTGAATCAGCGAGAACTAATATTTATAAATATTCTCTTCATCCAAACAATGTCGGTGATGAAATAATACTTATAATATTCAATTTATTCCACCATATCAACAAAACCACCAAGAACAAATTACTCTAATATAAGATTAATTACTCCATCATGAAAGTAATAATGTAGTTCTCCAAAATCGTCGAGAAATGCTGTTTAGAATATTCCGTAAATTAAACCATCCTAATAAAGTAAACAAGATCTAATGTTTATAATATGCTGTTAAAACCCTCGTGTCTCTAAAATAAACAAGCAACGTTACAAGGGATTCAATTACGGGAACTTTTGCAATAAATTCTAAAACTTCTTTAAAAATGTATGATATTAAGACATTTTAAACAAAGTATTACAAAAAGATAGACAAGGAATAAAGTTTTTAACATTCTGTAAATCACTCCACCCCAAAAATAAAAACAAGGAATAATGTTTGTAAAATTCCATTAATTACACCATTTAAATAAGATAAATAAGGATGCATGCTCAAATGTTTTTGCTATTTACACAATCCTAACAAGTCCAAAGGGTTACAGAGTTTATAATTTTCCGTAATCACACCATCTCTTAAAACCAGCAATAACTAATACTTATCGTGTGTTTATCACTCCATACCAACGAGATATACAAATAACTAATATTCATGATACTCTATCATTTAATACTTCCTTACAAAATAAATAAGGTAATAATCTGTATAATATTCCATTATTAATACAAATCCATCAATATAACCGAGGAATTATATATACAGTATTCTTTTAAGATACAAGTACAACAGTATGAAGAAAGTACTGTCTTTATAAATTAGGAATAATGTTTATAATGTTCTGTTTATAGCGCTATTCAAGTAAGATAAACGAGGAATAATGCTTATGATATTCCAGTAACTGCGCTATCCTAACTATGTCGGTAAGATAAAAAAATAATGATATTTGAAATAACAGAATAATTATTTTAATGTTTAAATAATTACACAATAAAACCAAAAAGAGGAGGAATAATGTTTATAATACACTGTACACTGTAGTATAGTGACAAGAAATACAATAAAGAAAGTGCATAATATTCTCTTAATTATATCATTCCAAGAAGACAAATGAGAACCATTATTTAGTTACATATCACAACAAGATGACCGAAGAATAATGCTTAACATTCGCTTAACCTAACAAAATCAGTTTGAAATAATGTTTATAACATTTCGTTCATTACATATTTTCAAAATAATAAACGAGAAATAATATTTCTGACAATTTATTAATTTTACTATCCAAACGTTATGAAGTATAAATATTTTACGATATTTCGTTTATTACACAATCCTAACATAGAATGATGTTCATGAAGTTCTGTTATTTACTACATCCAACCAAGAATAACAATGCCTAATGTTTTTATTATTCCATGGATCATGTCATCCTAATGAGATCACTGAAAAATGAGGTTGATAATTACATTATCCTAACAAGATCAGCCATGAGGAATGTTTATAATGTTCATAAAATTTTACCATTTTAATAAAAAATAGGAGAAACTAATGTTTGTAACGTTTCGATAGTAAGATCATCCAAACAAGATCACCGAGAAATAGTGTCTACAATTTCCAGTTCATTACATCATCCCAACAAGATAAACGAAAACTAGTGTTTATAATATTACGTTATGCTAACTATCTATTACTTTTGTTTCTTTTCTCACATCCAGTGCTTCACATTCCGCTAATTACATCATTCCAAGAAACTTAGCTAGGACTAGCTTATGTTTTATTCTTTAAGCAAAACCTTTGATCAACGAGTAATTAATACTTATAATATTTTATCAATTACACCATCCTATCAAAATAAACGGCGAACAATGTATATGACATTCCGTTAAATACATCTCTTCAAGAATATGAACGGAAAATTATGTTCGTAATATACTGCTAAATACACCATTAAAACAAAATGAATGAATTTTTTTTATAATATTCCTTTGGGGTTATATTAGTCTCCTTTGCTTTGTCAGATGGTGTAATTAACAAAATGTTATGAACATCATTCTTCCATTGTCTTGTTGGGTTCATATACATAATTATACCATCCCAAAAAATTAATATTGTAATATTCTATTAGCAACATCATTCCAACAAGTTCAGCAAGGAATAATGTTACCAACATTATGTTAATTTACATTTTCTAAAAGATCAAATAAGAAGAATGTTTATGATATTCCGTTAACAACGCTATGCCAACAAGATCAGCGAGGAATTAACATTCTATTAATTACACCATTCCTACAGGACCAGCGAGTATAATATTAATTTTTTCTGCTAATTACATCTCTTTTTAGAACATGAACAAAGAATACTGTTTGTGATGTTCCATTAAGTACACTATGCCAACAAGATTAGTGAGTAATAGTGTTTATAATGTTTATAATCAAGTACAAAGGAAAGGAATTATTCAGTCGTTTTCAATTTCACAGTTGAATATTTTGTTCTTTTTTTTTGTTGTTCAGGCAATTACTGACTTTGAAAATGGCTGGATACTTTATTCCTTTACATGTTAATCAAATTCAATATTTTGTTGAGTACTCTAACAGTAAATCTTCACTGTATTTTATATTTTAAGCTTTATTCCTGATTACTTTTGTTTCTATTCACACATCCAATGCTCATAAGCTAGCAAACGCTTGTTGGAAGAACAATGAAATATCAGTAAGCATTACTCATCCTGTTCATTTCAGTGACAAAAGTTGTATTGTTTCTCCTAAATAACAAGATTTAGTTCCAAATGTAAAAGTTGTTATGTAACAATCAAGCTACTTTTTCATGTTTTAATTCATCAATGACCAATGAATATCAAGTCCACCTATTAACTATGTTTTAAAATAATTTAAGCCTTAAATGTTTGTTCACATTAAAAGGCACACTACTCAAGATGAATTTTTCATTTTTTGTTTAGCTGACTCCTGCAAATCAATGTCGGAAGTATCACCCTACAAAATGACCGTATTTAGAAAAGGACTGGAAGAAACAAAACGACAAAACACATGTCTGATGTTATATGCATGAAGAATACCTAATGAAATGAAACATTTCCTCATTCCTAAAAGGCCTGAGAATGAAAAAAACTACACAAAAAATAGCATCATTCTTAAACTTAAACAGGAATTAAGTTTTTTAAAAATATGTAAAAAAATAGGAAATTTGTGTTTTTTGCGATGTTAGTTGCCATACAAGTGTTTTGAATACTTAATGTGACAGAACAAAATAACCAATCTTGGAATAGGCTCTGATGTCATAAAAAAATTTTCTGTATTTTAAGTAAATTCTTCAAAGGATTAGTTGCATGTTCATCAGGAGATTTAGTTAAATAATAAATGCATACTTCCAAATTATACAACTAAGTAATTTTGAATTACAAGCGACGTATAATGACATCACACAAAAGTAATTAAAAAAAAACCGGTTCTTCTTATTTAAGAATAATATTCCGTAAGACAACCTTTTTTTTTTAAATTGCACTGTTTATGAACCTGGAAAGTGGAAAATCGTAACTAGGTTACTAGATCAATTACAGATAGATAGCTACTCGCTTTTGGTTTTTTGTTTTAGTATATTGTATATTCCATAAGAATCGCAGCTGCAAATGCTCGTTTGGTTTATAGCCATATTTCCAATTTACTGCAACTTTCCTCTTTAAACGCTTTCAAAATCTTACGTTCTGCTACAATATACAGTTTCTTCCAGTAGCTGGAGCTCACACCATGAGAAGGAAAAGCAAGAAATAAAGCAGCCGAGAATAAAAACCATATACTTCGTGCATTGCGGTTTTCCGCCAATCTTTCACAGACGGAAGAGCATCACTGCTCAGACCTGGCGAACGTTTTTCAATAGATCATTTTGTTCCAAACAGGTCGAGTCCCAAGAAGAGTTATAGGTTTATCATCATGCAGATGGATAACTATACAGACTTCGAATATGGTTACATTGTTCAAACGCATTCTGGTTATTTCCGAAGTTTAAGAAACTATCTCAAACAGTTTGTGGATTTTCTTTATTTTTATCTAAGCTATATGAAGAGAGAGACATACGAACACTGTATGTTATAACAGACAAAGTATTTTAGTATTACGGCTAAATGTTAAAAACTATCTGATTTCGCATGTTGAATCACATTTAATGATATTCGATATAAATTAACCTATTAATCAAAGCGTTTTTTAATCGTGAAAAGTTTTGCCCGATTATTTTTTCAAAAGTACAACCTCTAACAAAAATCTTAAACCTATAACATTTTGTGTATTACTATTTTCCATACAGCTCTTTTCTCTTAGGTGAATAAATTGTATTAACCATTAAGGTCATGTTCAACATCATAAATTTATTTTTTTGTTTTTACCTCAATATTTAACGTAATATTTATGTGGTAATTAAATGCTTAATAAACGTACTTCACAAACTGATATATCACCCAATGAGAAAATGTTTAAGATACCAATAATTGATTTTTTTTTCTATTATAAAATCATATTTGAAACCGATACAGCTCTGGATTTCGGAGCTGTCAAATCTCGTTCAAATACCTGTGTTATCACAAAATATTCCTCTACACTTTGAATTATGGTTGCACTACAAGAGTGGCAGTTAATCCCCTGGGGTGGATGGTGGGTGGTGGAGTGCTACCTTCCTCTGGTCACTAGTTCAAAACACAATCGAATAGCGTTAATAGTTTTGCTATAAATACAAAATACAAATAGAATAAAAAAATCCTTTCAAATATGAAAGTTTGATAAGCATTGTTGATAGTGTCTATGCTTCAAAGTAAGTTTATAATACCAAATTTTAAGAAAAAGTTCAATTAGACAGCTTCGCTACGATATACCAGAAGTTGGTGAATATATATTTTACGTTATCGACAAGTTCGCGCATATATTATGTAAAAAGTTAGAACATAAAAGATATTTGTTAAAGAACATATATCAACAGATTGTACACCTTCTTTCTCCACAACTATCAATTACTTCTTCAGCTCTTTAGTACTGGCAGTTGGGGCTCCCAAGATAAGTTAAAAATTCCAAAATTGTCTCAACTCGTCAATATGATCACATAAATACCTTAAAACTTTCGGATATTGAAAATAATTTAGTAATTCTCTTCTCGCTGTAATTTCACTCAAACAAATTTTTAGAAAGATAATTCAAACTCCTTACACTTTTTGTTATCATACTTTAGTACTCTGTTTGACTTTCCAACTTTTTAATCGTTATGTACTATACTTTATTCCGGACGAGTCTCCGATTTATTATATTATGTAGTCACGTATTACTATTTCAAATAACCATGAATCTGAATTTCAATTTAGAAACTAATTAATCGTTAATTTGTATTAAATTTATAATATTTGCCAACAAGATTGATACACACAATTTTCTTTTTTTAACGCAAATATATATTTTAATGTGCAATAAAAGAGTACAATTTATAACAACTGTTAATACTAATAGTTATTGCAAATACTAGTTTGCATACAATACTTTTACAAACTTATAAACAGTACTGATTCTTATACCCGGTCTAGAAATGAATATTTTATAGACGATCCAGAACCACGACGAGCAAATTAATTCTGTGTTAATTTCTTTACACCTCACAGGCAGCCTAACACAAGCAAGAAGCTCACTTCTTACCAAAGAAGATATTTAATGTTTTTATAGAAATAATAACGTCCGAAGTAATTCATTGAAGTTGAATGGCTTGTAATGTTCAAAATCTATAACGTTCTAATGAGATTCTGTAGTTTTCTATTTAATACGCGTTAATTCATCAGAATTATAGCTTGCTTACTAGGCCCATAGCAGACTGACTGTAGCTGTCCAATAATAATTTCTTGTCTCTCGGCGCGTCGGTTTTTATATATCAAACACGCGTGACTCTAAAACATTTACCAAAGTTCACTTCCAACAATATTGTTAATCACTAGTATTATATACGCGCCTTGTACGTTATTGACTCTTACGCACAAGAACGTTCTACAAATTGAGAAAACAGGCGGATTTGCGCAATACACAGCAAAGAATATACGTCACATGCAAAAAGGAAAACTATGTAGAAAGAGGCATAGGCACTAAAATAAATGTATAACATTAAATCTGTTTCAGATTTTAATTAGACGTTTACTTTTTCCTTAGTTTCTTCTTTTTCCTGTATTTTAACGTGGCTCGTGATACATTTTGTCTAACAGTAGATAAGCAGTAAGGTTGAGAACTTATAACACTAAACACTGATGCTCAGTAACCGCGATGGGCATAATACCAATAACCGACTCTATAGTTGTGCGCTTAACAAACAAATAATATTTTTTCTTTTTTAACTTCCTTTAATTTGTATACTTTTTCTTCTCATTTTTTTTTTATTTTACCTGTCTTCGTTTTAAAAACTTCTCATCATTAGAATTTTTTCATTTACAATTCCCTATTTTTCTAATTTCTCAATTGTTTGTTTTGAAATTTCGCGCAAAGCTGCACGAGGGCTATCTGTGCTAGACGTTCCTAATTTAGCAGTGTAAGACTAGAGGGAAAGCAGCTAGTCATTACCATCCACCGCCAACTCTTGAGCTACTCTTTTACCAACGAATAGTGGGATTAACCGTCACATTATAACGCCCCCACAGTTGAAAGGGCGAGCATGTTTGGTGTAACGTGGATTCGAACTCGCGACCCTCAGATTACAAGTCGAACGCCTTAATCCACCTGACCATGCCGAGTCCCTTTTTGAAATCAACTGTGAGTTACTTTCGGTCTTTTCACCAGCAGTTCTAACATATAGTTTGTTAATTAAGAATATGCATTTGAAATTGCGTTGACATGCAAATAACAACAAAAGGACTCATGGTTGAATTGAAACTACTTCACAATTAGAATATTTTTTTCTGATTTTTGTCTGATAATAGCTTTTAATTTTCGACTAATAAATCGGCTACTCTCCACGTAAGGACACTGTAATATGTATATAGTTTTCATTTCAATCACTTTAATACTTCGACGTGTTTCAGAAAGAGAGATAGTTATGGTACGGATGGTGTTCATGAAATCGATCGATATGTGTCTGCCAAATATTACAAATAGAACGTATCTAATGATGAAATATAGCAGCAACAGAAAAAAAAGACATTGGTTTTTGTCACACGTTTAAAAACGGCTGGTATGGGTAGAGAAAGCACGAGTAGAGGAGCGAAAAACTAGTGCTTTCTCTACCCATACCACCCATTTCTAAATATATAATTTTCTCTACATGCGGGTTTTCTCGTCATCACAGATTGGTTTTTGGTTGACTTTCGATATAATAATTGATTAGCTGTCACTAAGTGCCGCCAGTTTCGACCATTTTGAAACAAAATAATAACCCTCTTTACTCATATTACATATCTTGAGTTTATTGTGTGTTAGGTTCATATGATGTTGTAATAATAATCAAAGAAAAACTCTGAGAAGCAACATTAATATGTTTTTAGCTAGTGACAAGTAAAATTATGTGACGATTATAAAACCAATACTCGCTGACTGTTTAGTAGTAAAAATTCAATTTTAAAATTTGAACGTGTTTTTCTTTCTGCCAATTGTTACTTTTCAGTGAATCGTACTGTCTCTAACAATTCAATAACTACAAAAATATTAATTACGAATATCAAATTTACCAATAATTCCTTTATTGAATAAATATTTTAAACTTACTTCACAGTCTACATAAAAATTAACAATATATATAGACATAGATTTTTTCTATTAAAAGTAATACTCTTTATAGAAGTATGATTGCCTAATCTATAGACGTTCTAGTAATGTGGAATTGTAATTGGAAGTATTTTGTCTTTGGACTTAATTATTACTTTATTAATTATTTATTTTTATTAAGTAGAATATTTGGGAATTAACAACATAAAACCTTTCAAGGATCCGCTTGATTATTCCTTAGGCAACTTTTAATATCGTGACGATTAATAATATGTTATTTGTTCACCCACTAGCGAAAAAGGTTAATTTTAAAGTTTTAGAACAACTCAAATTGTTATCTGGTTGTGAAATTAAACTCCTACAAAAGTCCGACCTACAATGGAAAAATTAATAATATCTCGGGTTGAGGCTAAACTTTGTCTATATTTATTATGAACGCTTCTTAACAAGTAAATCCAATAACCAGCGAGATACAAATCCTTAAACAAAAGAGAGGATAATTTTTGAATGGCAGAAATGGAGCGTCCCCTTCTCCAGTAGCTCAGTAGAAAATCTGATAACTTATAATGCTAAAAACCTGGTTTCCATATCCTTGGTGGACATAGCACACATAGCCCATTGTGTACCTTTGGGCTGAATAACAAAACAAACAAACAAAGATTAGCTAACTTTTGTCTCTAATGGAAAGAAGATTTTGAGAGACAACCTAACTGAACGTGAAAAATTAAAGGTTTTAACTTTCAATTTGAATTTAATTTTTGCTGGAAGCGTATTTCTGATTAGTTAAATTACTTAGAAAAAATAGATTATATTATCTGGGAGTTTTCTACACTTTAGCGAAAAACAATATTATTTTTGGAAGTTTTACCTTTTTTAAAACTAATAATTAATAAGTCAAATAATTTTAATTTTAATAATTTTAATTCTTTAAGTGTTCATCCGCTAGGCAAAAACATTTTATCCTTCGATTTGGCAAACTTTTCCTCATGGATAGATCACTCTAGTTAACATAATTGATCTGGAGTTATCAAATTAAAATTGTCCCAGGATTTATTTGTTTGTATTTTAAATTGTAAAGCTGCACAATATGTTATCTTAGTAGTGTCCACGTATGGTATCGAACCCCAGTTTTTTTTATGCAAGCTTTCATGCTTACAACTAATCCACTGGCGCGTTCTTCCAGGAAACACTGTGCTAAGAAAAGGGGATAATTTTGAACTCTGAGAGAACAAAATTACTTAATAATTACAAGGTTCAAATCGACCAAGAATTCGCATGTTTTTTCGTGAAAAAATAATTATTCAGCAGTACTTTGCATTGATCAAGTAAACTCGCAACACATGAATATATTCCACTAAATTTTAGAGTATGTAAAACAATGCTACACAAAATCGCGGCTGTAAGCTTACCGGCAGCATATACCGTATAAAGATATTTCTTTTATAATGCATGAAAATATAATTTTCAGATGATTTTTCTAATTATCAAACTTATTTTAAAGTAATTAAAATACAATCAATGATCATGCATGGTAAAGTAAACCATTCAAGCTGTATTGTTTTGTTTTTCTTTTTATATTTAGCTTAAACGACACTTTATTAACATATTATCTGCTTCATATCAAGTCCTTATTATTGGAGTAGACTGTATCACAAGCTGTAGATATCACAGTTATATATCGGGTTTGGTGTTATGTTATGACTGTAAGTGTAAGTAGTTATTTCTGTAACTGTATATGACAGTTTAATTCATGCATGAGCAGTTTATAAACGAGTCAGTATAAATACTGCAATTTGAGTACTGCTTAGCTTCTATGTGAACCAGGGCAAAAGAAAAGGCATACAGTTCAGCAGTGAACACAGAAGCTGTAGAGGGGATTCTGCACGCAACCACCGAACTACAACAAATCATGGCAGAGCCCACACAGTCACCTGATTTCGAACCATCATCTGTATAAATAAGAATGGAATGATAGTTCGAAAGATGTTCAGCAAATAGCAGACAGTATTTTCAATCAGGAGTGTCTACTTTTCTCAGATGACTTAAAGATAGGTCACAAATGGAGACAGTAAGAAGCCATGGTGGGATGGGCTGACCAGTAGATACAGAAATGTTATCCAAGGACAGACCCAATTCATCCAACTGCGCCTGGATACGAAGGCCAAAAGGAGCAATGGAAAACCGTCTGGTCTGAAATATCATGGCCCATCGAGAAAGGAAAGCACAACCCCAAGTGGGATGCTTTGGCAAGGAATGAAGTTTCGAAGCATATAGTAAAGACAGTTGCAAACGGCGGAGGTGCAAAGAAGGTTCATGAGACTCTATGTATAACTCTGAACTGGGGAAGTGCAGAAATCCCCAGTGCAGAGCTGAGGTCCTTGATGATGAATACCAAATGTTAACAGAATAGTGCAAGGCGTCACACTAAATCACCAAGTAGTTATGCAATAGGCTCAATAAAATGTTCCGTATTTCACAGTTGTTGAAATACTGTGACGTAAAAATAATAGCAAATTATTCATTATTGTGGTAAATTGGTAAGCCCAATGACCCACTCGAAACTCTAGGATCACTCGTTTAATTATCTTTTAGATATTTGCTGGGTAACAATTGAATCGCTGTAACAATCTGAACGCTTTCTGAATCCTTTATTGCACTTCTCATGGGGTTTTTTGGTAACTTACATTTAAATGTTAATTAATATATTTTTTATTTACGTTATACCAAATTTTTTACATAAAATAGTAGCTAGCAATCCGTATTTTAATAGTATATAAGTTTTAAGTTCTTAATTTTACAAGGCAATATTTAAAACATTTCCCTATACAAAACTGCAATTTGTTGGACTTTCTGAGAGGATTAGATTATGAATTACAGTTCTAGTGTATTTACGTTATACAACTTTGCATAGTTAAATATTTTTGTTTTATTATAATAAACAAAATTTAACATGAAACTTGTGTTATTTTTCTCCTACTTAAACAATTTTAGATAATTCATTCTTCTATGAAATGTATGCTTTTTCTCCTATTTTAGTTAGTTAGAATAATATAATAAGATATGGTTGCATGATGCAGTTGTTAAGTTACCCATTGGGTAATACCATCCTTTTTTTCTTTAATATTTCGCTTCTAATAAAGTAAACGGTTCAATTCTTTAACGTGTTTATAAGCTACAATAGCATTGTCATTGCTTACATTTCTTCTTAATGTTAAATAAAAAAGGAGACACTTAAAGTCTTGCGCCCTTTAATATTAACATTAACTTATAACCCTGAGGTATACATAATAAGAACTGACAACACTTACGTCTCATTTCGATTTTCAGCTTTTGGGCCATATAATTTGACGAAAAATATGCATTTGTAAAGTAGACCTTCTACATGTTTTTTTTTTTTTTTATATATTGAAACAGTTGAATAATGAATATTTCAAACCCAGTGCAAGGAATTGTTATATTATTAAAATTAGAATTACTAACTGCTAAGGAATCATTTTGTAAAATCAACTACTTATACAATTTCTTCGTTTTTGACACATTTGGTGGACATAATGCCTAGGTTGATAATGGTATACAACCCTCAATTTTTAACAGTTATATCCCCTAGCTAAAACTTTGAATTAACATAATCTATACTAATTTGTACTTTTTGTACTTGCTTACCAGTATCGGGAGTCATACAGTATTAATTATTGTCTACATAATATCATAAAATCACTTTAATAAGGAGTCGAATATCATATTCTTCATTACAATTGTAAAGAACGTCAGACTTATAGAAATCCTACATTAAAGATTATGTGTCTTTTATGTATTACCTATTACGTCCCCCGTAATTCAACGCTATGTCTCAGAGCTTATAAAGATAAAAAAATACACGAGATGGGAAAAGCACAGATATCTAATTGTATATCTTTGTGGTTAAAAATCAAATAAAACTTATGAATTATTTTCTAGTTAGGTTAAATGAAGAACAGTCTTAAGACTACGAAACGCGACTAAACAACTAAAACAATAATTCATATCTGGTGGTTCTTTGAATATATTTATATATTGTGTAATGCCCGAGAAGTCGACATCGGTGTGTTTGTGTGTACTTAGTGTTTTAGATATATATACGTATATGAATCTAATTGAACTTATCACTAAGCTTTAATATCAACACTTTTCAATCTTTGTTTCTGAACGAAAAACCTAACATGATTTACATAGGTTCCAATGCACCGATCACGCTACTCCATTACCCCCTATTACTTTTGTATCTTCTATCAAGGAGAGTCCTTACCTGAATATAAGCTCCGTTAGGGCACCCGCCTGCAGTACCTTAATACGTATACCACGTTTGGTCCTACCAGCTTCTTGTCGTTATTGACCTAGTCAGGTTCACTTGGACCTCTTCCTTCTGTCTGTACTGTAGTTTACTTACTGGTGAATGTTTATGTTAATACTACATGAGGGTCAGAGTAAACCGAACATCCAAAGCAAATATTCATGTAGGTATCCGCATTAACATCCTTGTGTATAACGTCGCTACCGAAATTTGTAGAATGGACGGCAACTGCCTGTTGTAGATGACGACGTCGAACTGTTCAGTATCTAAAAGTTTTACACTTAAACAAACAGTTGGGTATATACAGACAACACATTTCACTAATTCTCAACTAATACAAGAACATTTTACGCATAAAACCAGTTTTTATTTTATTTTATTATGTTAGTATAAAAACTTGTGTGGATTTTATAATCTAGTAATAGCTTTGTTTGGAAGTAAGCACAAAGTTACACAGTAGGCTATCTGTGATTTGTCCACCCCAGGTATTAAAACCTGGTTTTTAGCAGTGTGAATCAGCAGATATTCCACTGTACCACTGGGAGCAGGTGTATTAGATAAATATTTCTGAAATATATATTAAGAAGAGATAGATACTTAGGCCTACTCTCATCAGGTATCTAGTAGTGTTCAAATTCACAAAGTATATCGTTTTGTTGCCACTTTTTTTTAAAGAAATTTAAAGAATTACCCAAAGTCTACCGGTTATGGTTCGTATATTTGCATATTTTTATATACATTTTGACGAGGTACCATGAAGGACTTTCTATGCTGCAGTTATTATTGGGTTTTGTATTGACCGTAATTTATTTATGTGTTTGGGTGCTATGTTTAACCACGCTGGACATGCGTATTCTATGAGAAGTTGTTTTGTTTTGTATATTTTTATTATATACAAATATATAATACCTCATTGTCTGGTGAGGTACCCTGATTTTTCTCGGTTAGACTTCTTGCATAATTCGTGCATTTCCATGTTTTTGTTAACATGTTATTTGTGTATTTAATCCACGTTAGCTCCGTGTCGAAGGTTAAATCTTGGAATTTTGTCGAAGTCGTGGTCTGAAGAAGTGTTTCATTCTTGTATAAATTTAATTTTGTATGGGGTGTTTGTCTTGTGAATATCAATAATTGATTTGTGGAACATTTTATTTTTACGCAGTATTCTTCCATATTATTTAATAACAGTTGTAGATTTGTACTGCTATGGATGGGGTGGGGGCACTTTTACAGACCGCAACATCGTCTGCGAATTATGACATATACCCTAATTTTGAGTCTTTTGAGAGCATGTTGCTCACATACATGATGAATAGGACGAACTACCACTCTTTGGAGGATACCAGGCTCTGGAGTAAATGGTTCAGAAAGGGTTCCCTTGACATTTATTTTGCAACTTCTATTTTCATGGAAGTTAGATAGCCGAGGGTAGTTTTATTCCTGTAGTTTCATCCATTGTACCACACTGTGTCGAAAGCATTCGATTTTATTGGAAAATTCTATAATTGTTTCTGTTAATCTCACTAGGTAGTGTGTAGTTTGTCTAACTTTTCTAAATCCATTTTGAACTTCTGGTAAGCCTGAAGCTTTTTCTAGGTAATTTGAAAGCTTTTGGCTAATTATTCTTTCTAGAATTTTTCCTATACAGCTGGTCAGGCTGATTGGGCGGTAGTCGTTTGGTTTATTTGCTGGCTTTTCTTCTTTATGGAACATGAATATTATTGCTTGCTTCCAAGAAACCGGGGTGTATCCATAAGTGAGTGTTAAATATTGCTGTCATGTGTTCATACAGTCCCTGAGGACCTTGAGGATAGCTTATACGCCATCTTCTCCTGGCTTTTTGTAGCTTTTATTGTTAGTTTTGCTTCCTTTTCTGTGATTGGTTTAATTAGTTCATGCGTGATAGTTTCTGTTTCATCAATATTCGTTATTATATTCTGTGTGATGACTGGAAATTTTGGTGTGTACGTGTTTTTTTAAGTGTTACGAAGTCATTAACTTTATTGTAAAAATGAGTGGTCATATCTGATTATATACCTCTTCTTTAAATACCTTTACCTTTTCAGTAGTAGCATATGCTATTTTGTATGTTTGTTTTATAGCGGGTAATTATTGTTTGAGTTTCGTATGTTGTTGAATATTTTATGTGTCTCTGGAATTGTTTTTAATCAGTTTTATTATTAAGTTATGAAAAACAAAATTGTTCCAGCTGTCTTGTTTTAGTTGACGGACTTTGTGCGTTTGTGTTTTTAATGCTATATCTCTGCTTTGTATGAATTGTCTTCGTAGCTTTCTTCTGTCGTTTAACATTTCTATTACTTCTGGTTGCCATGTGTTGTTATTGGTTGTTTAAATTTAGGTATGATATGGTTTGCTGAAATGTTTTAGGCAATCAGTAATTATGGGACAATAAGCATCTATTTCGGATGAGATCGCGATATTATTTACTTTTCTTTCTGTAGAATATTGTCTAGGATTGTTTGATATTTAGTCCAAGTCGCTTTCTTGTAGCTGAATTTCTTTTATTTATTGACTAACTTGTGTGTGGGTGAGATTTAAGTAAATGAAAGGTGTCAATATCTTAACCTGCTTGAAAAGTTTTAACTCATACAGACACAGTCGTGTATCCAGTACTGTATATCACTGATACCATATGCCTATGAAATGTGTCGGAGTAGCATCGAGAAGTAATACAGTGTTTGTACCTTATAGGTATTATATAAAATTCTATATTTGTTGATTTACAGTTCAAAATAAAATGCTTACTATTAAGTTCTCTGATTATTTTAGTATTTGGGTTTTGATTATTTACATAACTGAAAAGGTCGGTATTTAACTTTTTTATTTGGTGACCTGTATATTCCTACTACTTTAACATTATCTGTATCTTCAGTTTGTACATCAAGAATAATAATACATTCATTGGAGGGAGTTTTCATCCTTCCTTTGCAACCAATTCAAATTTTTGAAACATAAGTACACATTTGTTAAGGTCATTATTATCTGTTCAGCCTTTTCTAATAGTTAAGTAGCTTTTCATTTTAAATCTATGTGTTACATATAGACATGTTCCACTATTTACAAATATGTTTGATTTAATGCTTTTGGTTATATCTTTAATCTTGTGTTTCTTGGAAGCCATTACACCATGGATATAGACGTGTGAATTTACTTCGTAAATAAGCCTACGAGGGCTGTTCAAAAAATACGCGGACTGTTTGAATTGCGCGGCTCCAGTCGGTTCCAGGGAAATCCGCTTGGTGTCGCTAACTTTGCACAGATCAGCTGATTACGACGCCATTTCCCGATTGCAGATATCTTCATTTGTGTATTAGCTACGCGGTTTTAAGTGAAGTGCGATTGTTTCGTTTGGTGGATTTCAGAATGAATGACCTGAAGGAGCAACGACTCACTGTGAAATTTTGTGTTAAACTTGGAAAATCTGCAACTGAAACTTTTGCTATGCTTAACACGGCTTACGGTGAAGTTGCTATGAAGCGTACGGCATGTTTCAAGTGGCATGAACGTTTTAAGGATGGTCGACAGTCCATTGAAGATGATGAGCGTCGTTCCACGTCAACTGACGACCCACACGTCGACAAAATCAACACCCTGGTGCGGGCAAATCGACGTCTGACTGTCAGGGAGCTTGCTGAAGAGTGTGGGATATCAGTTGGATCTTGTTACGAGATTTTGACCGAAAAATTGAAGATGCACCGCGTTGCTGCGAAATTTGTGCCTCAGAACTCGTGAGTTTTTGGCCAAACACTCGATCACTGTTCTTCCCCACCCCCCTACTCACCTGACCTTGCTCCTTGAGATATTTTCTTGTTCCCCAAACTCAAAAGACCCTTGAAAGGAAGAAGATTTGAGACGATTCCCGAGATTAAGGCAAATGCGACGAAGGAGCTGAAGGACATTACAAAAGAAGCGTACCAGGACTGTTTCAACAAGTGGAAACACCGTTGGGATAAGTGTGTGCGTTGGGAAGAGAGTACTTTGAAGGGGTCCCAGACCTGTAACTTCTAAATAAAGTACATTTTGTTTTATGACGTCAGTCCGCGTATTTTTTGAACAGCCCTCGTATACTTCATGAAATGATGAGTGGGAGACGTGTTTGTATCTTTATTATTACCATTTCTATAATTATTTATATGTTGTTGTTTGTTTTACTAGATTTTGAGTATTCTGTAATGAATTCTGTAATTATATTTGTTAGAACTTCCATTAGTGTGTTTTCAGTTTTCGTTCATTAGGTTGCATGTTTATTTTTGGCGTTTCTATAGTTGTTGTGGGATATTCCAGTTTTTCTGGTTTTTCTATGTATGTTAGTTCTTTTGAAATGTTGTGTTTTTGACAACTGTTGCGCAGGTGGTTGTTTCTTTGAAGTTATGATGTTCATAGTAACGATTTTTTTCTGGTTTGTTTTTTTATTTCATATATTTATGATTTAATGGTTTTATGCTTTTGGAATCCCTTATAGTTTGCTGTGTGTTTTTTGCCACAGTTGCAGCATTTAGGTTCAGGATGCTCTTTTTTTACAGTGTTATATGTAGTGGTACTCGTCACATACTAGCTTTTCAGTTGAGTTGGGTCTACAGGAGCACGAAACTCAAGATCAATGTCATATTAAGTTCAGCGACTCTGAACATGCGTGGGTGATCTCCCGAGTACAGTTGGGACAGAAAGTGTTCGTACACCAGCGTCGTGAGTCGTTTTTTCCTCATAACTTAAAAAGTATCACGATTGGGATAATTAAAGTGTGGTATATTATAAATACTATACTAACACACATCTACATAATTTTTTATGTACATTAAAAGATAAATAAATTGTTTATAAACAAATAACCAAACACAGGAGGGGCAGAAAGTGTTCGTGCGTCTACTTTAATGGTCAGTTGTGTAGCCTTTCAGGTGAATTACTTGGCGCAATCTCTCCTCATAGCCCTCCATGATCGTTTGACAGTACCAGACTGGTATTTTCTTCCATTGTTCTTTACAGAAGAACTCCAACTCTTGCAAGATTTTCAGATGACGCTGATGAACCCTAGTCTTGAACTCATGCCAAACGTTTTCAATTGGGTTGAGATCGGGTGACTGCGATGGCCACTCCAGGACACTTATATGGTTCCTCTGCAACCAGGATTGCACATATTTCGATGTGTACCTTGGGTCATTGTCGTGCTGGAAGATCCAATGACGTTCAAACCGCAAGTTCCGAGCATCATTCTTGATATATGTGCCTAATATATCAACGTACTCTTCTTTTTTCATGATTCCGTTGACGCGGTGAAGGCTGGCCTACACCAGAAGAGCTGAAGAAACTCCATAGCATGATCGAGCCACCTCCGTGTTTAACTGTAGAGACGGTGTTCTTTGGAAGATTTCGTTCCCCCTTCGTACGGAAAATTTTGCAAACATCATTGTGGCCGAATAGCTCGATTTTAGTCTCGTTTGGCCAAAGAATACTTTTCCAATAGGTAAAGGGTTTATCTACATGCTTTCTTGCATACCCCAACTGTGCTTCTAAATGAACAGACTTTAAATATGGTGTTCTACGAGGACGGCATGCTTTGAACCCAGAAGAGCGTAACATGTTCGTAACTGTAGAGGTGCTTACTTCAACCCCAGTTTCCCTTACCAGTCTCTGTATGTCGTTACGTGTTAAACGAGGGTTCCTACTAACTTCTCTGAGAAACTTCCTCTTGGTTCTCTCTGGAATTTTGGTGGGACGTTCGGAACGAAGTAGGTTAGCAGTTGATCCTGTAAACTTAAACTTGGAAATTATGCTTTGAACAGTAGATTTTGGCACATTAAGTTGTGTAGCAATACCGGAAAGAGACACACGAGACTTGTATTTTACAATAATTCGGTTTTTTTAAATCACTGGACAGTTGTTTCCTGTTCGTCATGATGACCAAGGAGATAATGACGGAGACGGCGCTAAATTCCTGGAAGTACATTTTTTGCTGGCTAAATTCCAATAATTATGAACCCAGTGTCTAGTTCTGGAATGGTATAATGTAGTTTATTCACCAAACTAAACAAAATTTTTACGGGAATATCAGTTTTTTTCACACGTTCTGAACTGTACGAACACTTTCTGCTCCTCCTATTTTTGGTTATTTATTTATAAACAGTTTATTTGTCGTTTAATTTACATAAAAATTTATGTAGATGTGTGTTAGTACAATATTTATAATATGTTATACCTCTATTAGCCTAATCGTGATACTTCTTAAGTTTTGAGCAAAAAACTACTCGGGACGTAGGGGTACGAACACTTTCTGTCGTAACTATATGTTTTAGTCCCATTGGTTTCTCCATTAACAAGAGGACTAACCTATATATACAAGGACATTCGTTTGAATCCTTCTGTCCTGGTTTATTCAGTTGTTGATTTCATTATTTTTTGTTTCGTACGTTCCTCAATTCAAGCTCAGAAAAGTTTGAAACTATTGTAATTCTCGTTCGAATATTTTTATAAATGTTTAATATTTTAGAGTCATTTAGTATTTATAGTATTTGTATTGCAATACATGTATAACTCTGTAAATGTTTATACTAACAATCTTCGTAAATATATTTAAATTTAATATTCCATCTGTTGAAACTGCCCCCCGCTAGTACAGCGGCATGTCTCCGGATTTACAAGGCTAAAATCAGGGGCTCAATTCTCCTCGGTGGGCTGAGCAGATAACCCTTTGTGGCTTTGCTATACGAAACACACACACACACTGTTGAAACTACACGTTAACGATCCCTGTACAACCTGTACATATATAGTTCGATGTTTATAAAAATACCAATACAGCAATCGTTGTTAACCTTCACGAATTCTACACAGACAGTATGGTGTATAAATATTGCCCATGTAGTATATATAACAAAACAGCTTGTGTCTGTATATCTGTTTGTCTGTGACAAACATTTTGTAGCTTTAAAACTTCCGATCACCATGAAATTTTCGAGGAATGACCAGGATATATTCTAAAACATCTTAGTCTATTCACTTTATCAATTTTTCATCGATTCAAAATTTTCTCACTTGCTTCTGAATCAGATAATAATGCACACACACACACTGTCATGTACATGTACCTTTGCTGAATTAAGTAAATGCATCATTGGCTCTCACATATAAAATATTTCTAGCACATCCACTTACTTTGTACAAAAACTTGACATTACAACTAGATGCCTCTTCATTGTAATTTTGGACTGCGTATTCTGTCTGATCATTTCGGTCTCAATAAATGAAATATATATATTTTAACTCTGTACTTTTATCGCAGTAGTTTTCAGTTGTTCTTGCCTTTAATTTTATCTGGTCTTCATTTGTTTTGGCACAACATGACATTTCAGTTATCACATTCTCGTCTTCAAGTTGTCCCTCAATGAATCAGAGGTAAGTTTGAGGACTTATAAAGCTAAAATCCCTGTTCCGAAATTTGAGCTTGGCACAGAACAGATAGTCCATTATGTATTTATGTGCTTAACAATAAACAAACAAATGTTTTTGAGTAGAAATCCACATCATAGTTTATAATTTTTTTTTCCGTTATACGCTTTATAAAACATCATTCATAATTCAAAGCATTGCTAAGTTTACCCAAATAATGAGAAGCAGGTTCTGAAAGAAACATCCTTTTATTTCATCAAAATTCCTGTACATGGATTTGTTGATTAATCGTATCCTTTATATAATGTTTTGTAGAACGTAAAAACGTATCGGAGAATTCACGAAAAATTATTGCCAGATATGAAATATAGTGCATACTGGTGGTTGGACTTGATGTTACAGAATATTATCTTTTTTATTCCCCATTAAACAAAATGATAAAATTAATCTGCCTGTAACCAATCAACTCAGCTGAGTTTATTTAATATCCAGTGTGCTGTATAAATTTCATAAAATATAACTCAAATATGTTTCAAGTCTGTTAGTGTAAAATAAGGGAGAATCTTTAAAGAACAAGTTGAACACTTCAATTTTTTTATTTTTGTTTTCTAACTTTTGATCAGTACTTTCATAACCCTCAACAACTTTCAGTAATTACAGTATATACCCACAAAATACGTTTATAATAATACGAGTTAAGAATTAGGTGATGTGTTGTGCTGTATTAAAATTATTAAATTGATAATAGATTTAAAACAGTAACAACAGCTAATTTTTATATACGTACACTATCTGGCAAAAGGAAGCACTGTCTAAGTAGGGACTGCTCGGATTATTTAATGAAATGATATTTTAAATATCTCCTGAATAGGTCATCAGAACTAAACAATGCTATATAGTGTTTCTTTTTATAACAATATCTATGTAATTACTGAGTCACAAGTTTTGGGAATGTTTGTAAATATCAAAAATTTATTTATTCTTATGTTTCTTTCTTCTGCTTCTTTTCTATGACATAATAACATAAAACCAAACAACAGTGTCAACCTATTTTACTGAAGTGACACAGTTTTAAAAGAGTATCCGCTTTTATAAGTAGTATTAATAACTAGCAGCAGTAAAAAAGTCATGATTCTAGTATAAACGATGTTATCATCAGCTCTTGAAGTTAGCTCTCTGTTAGAAGTTTGGTATTCTTTCAAGACGCTAAGTACAGTCAATAATAGATAAACATATATATTACAATGGGAACCTCATTCTGTTTAGAACTTATTTATATATACAACCTTACTATCTCTACTAACAAACTTCACTAAAAACAAGCAAAGAAGTAGAAAATATTTGCGTAAAGCTACAGAAGAGCTATCCGCGCTAACCGTCTCTAATTTTGCAGTGATCGATTATAGGGAAGGCAGCGAGTTAACAGGACCAGCCAGTCGTTAAACACTTAGACATGATAAGGGAGAGAATAATTTGAAACTGACTGAAGTAAAAATGTATTATACAAAAGGCTGGTATGGGTGCTAAAACTTTTATTAAAAGAAAATGGAGAACAACGTTTCGACCTTTTTAGGCTATCTTCAGGTAAACAAATAATGAGTTTGTAATTGTCTTAGGTACAAGAGAGTAAACGGGTACGGGATTTTAGGGGGCGTTGTAGTTAGATGTTAGGTTATTAATTAGTACAGGTATAAAGGTGTTCCTTTATATTGGTTTAATGTTGGTCTAATGCGTTTGTTTATATTTGTTTCCCTTCCTAGTATCTGGGTGTTTTCTATGGTAATGTTGTATTTATTTGATCTGCAGCGTTTAAAAACGTGTGAATGTGTTGTTGTTGTTGTTGCTTTTTGTTCTTTGAAACTGGTTTCCATTTTTCTGCTTGTTTCTCTAACATAGAACATGTGGTAGTTATTGCATTGTATTTTATAAATAATTTAGTGTTACGTTTGTCTTTTACAAAAACTCTTTTAACCTTAAATATATTCTTAATCATCTAAATCATAAAGCCTTAATGAGTAGTTTTGATGCAATCCCTTTCTTCACAGAAGTCCCAACAACTGAAGCCTGCAAGAGAGCTTTAGAACTTCATATCTAAGACCCAAACCCATTTATACACATCCCTAGCAACCAGTTACAACCTTTACAGAATTCACGACCACCAAAATGAACCAAACTACCTTCAAATAAATGGTAACGTATGGGCAATCCAGTGTCATCAATTTTAACCAACATTTTCATGATACAGATTGAATCTAAAGCGATCATATCAACCTTACACCAACCACTATACTGGTACAGATATGTTGGCGATATAATTACTAGGTTCACATCCATATAACACAAAATTAGTTCTTAAGCCACGTTAACTCCACATATCCCAACATTAAGATCACTTGTGAAAAAGAAAAAAAAATTAACCAAACAGAATTTTTAACCATAAGATCACAAGAGCCGATACATAATTCAAAACAGAAATCCACAGAAAAATTACCCACACTGGACTATACATTCCTCAGTACATGAAACAAAACAAAAACTCAATATATTAAGAAACCAAATAAACAGAGCCACAATACTATATTCACCTGATAAATTTAAGGATGAAATCAACAAAATAAAACAGCACTTCGTCAACAAATTTCCTCCAAAAACCGATGAAAAATTATATACACACATCACACCTAGATCAAGAACACGGTCGACAACAAAGAAACAACAATAAATCCCAAGATACAACAAACTATAAAACCTTGCACTACTGCATACCATATATTCCCGATATCATCCAAAATAATAACAAAAATTTGGAAAAACTTATAACAAAACAGAACATTCTGGTAAGCACCAAATTTATTAAAAAAAACATAAAAACTAAAGTCCATACTAGGTAAAAACTATACTTACAAACATAATACCAACATTATTTATAGAATATAATGCAACAAATACCAAAACTTCTATATTAGAGAAACAGACAGAAAAATGGAAACTAGTTTCAAAAATCAGCCTTTACACGTTTTTGAACACTGTAACTCAAAAAGACGTAATATAACCATAGAAAACACCCAGATATTAAGTTGCAAACTCTCTTTGTTAACCTGAAGATGACCAAACAAGGTCTAAACGTTGTTTTCCACTTTATTAGTAAAAGTTTTAAAACCCACACTAGCCGTCTTTAGAATGCATGATTATCACATTATAACGCCCTCACACTGAAAAGGCGAGTATGTTCGATCAAAGGATTTAATGAGTGTGTTGTTTAATTTTATCACAATGTATCTGTGGTTATACACAGTTTTAATTGTTTTCATTACATACCTGAGCGTCAGTGTTTTGTTTACTATTTTCGCAGTGTACGTTTGAGTGTTATTTAGTATTTTCACATTGTATATTTCAATGTTGTGTTTATTATGTTTATTCTACTACGTATGTCTGAGGTGTTTAGTGTTTCTACTTAGCATGTGTGGGTGGAAGTGATTATTGCTGTTTCCACTATTTTTGTTTGAATGTGTTTACGTTTTAAAGATCTGGATATGTTTTAAAACAACTGATTAAGAAAAGTGAATGCGTATTTATAGTTAATTATATTTGCCAATTTCATCTTTTTTTGAAGAATATTATGTTGGAGACTCAGTTGAATGTGACACAGCGCTGTAGAAATACTTATAAAGTAAATACCTGCCTACAATACTAACTTCTAACGTGTGTCTGATAGGTAAAATAATATGTATGAGATTCAATTTTGTGAATAAGATATGTACAGAACAAAGAGAATATGAAAGTATATTACCCAGTGATATTTATATTGGATGGCTTTTTGGATGACAAATTACTGATTCGCGTGACGCTTATATAAAACGTACCACGAAAACGTACATCCAGTAGTGCCTCGAAATTTAAATTTTATACTGATAATGACCGACTGTGGAACGCCCGAAAAGTATAAGGATGGGTATTCACTTCCGAGACGAGTTTTGTTATTATGTAAAGCATCATCAAAGCGTATAGAATAAAAGAGCTGTAACTCTTCTACTTCCATCTAATGAGAGCCACTGGTGATTGCTATATTGCAAATTAGCTACGTAAAATTACACCGTCTATTTTGGGAAGATATTTTGAAACATTACATTAAGAAGATATGACAGTAGAGTTGTTAACACAGTTCCTCGTAGTAGGAGGCTTTCATTACGTTGTTGGTATAATACACTACATGTTTTTTCTCCTATGGAACCAGCATTTTTTAAGTTTCCAACAAAATCGGTGGTATAAAAAGTAGCTGATTCTACGTATGTATAAAAGACGAGGAATTAACACAATTTAACGTTGGTGTTGAGCATTTGAAAGCTGAAATTGATCTAAACTGTTAATAAACAGGTCATTAAAACAGATCAAATGAAATGTAATAATATTTATATAAGGTTTATTTTGTATTAAATGATACAAAACGAGTTTATTATACATAAGAACTTAAATAATATGTGATCAGTATGCTTTGATTTTTTTTTCAGGGAGCGGGGGTAGGCCTACTTAGGCCTCTCGTTGGCTACGCCTCTGATTAGTTTTCCTCTGATGTAATAATGCTTCGCTAGTTTAAGCTTATATTTTATTTTATAAACGACTGCAATATGCAGTATTTTTAAGTTGTACTTTGCATGTTATACCAGTTTGGTCTGATAATTTCTAGTTTTGGGGAGAGGTCTCTTTGACAACAGTGTATAAAATATTAAAAAAAAGTAGTTGTGATGTTACTATAGATACGTCTTATTAATAACCTATATGTTTCGAGCAAAACAGCATGCGATAAAAATATTATTGATCTTATTAAAAGGCTTATCATATTATTTATCAATGAAGTATTTTTTTTATACAAACTTGTTCTATTCCTACAGCTAATTTGTTATTGGTTTCAGTTTTCGGAAATAAACAAGAAAATACAATAAAGTAAGTATAAAACTAATACTATGTCAGTAGCTTTTATCTTTTATATGCGTGTTCAGCTCTGATTGGTCAAACAGGTGAAACACTAATGAGGCATAGATCCTGTTGAGTCTTTTATCAGAGTTGTCAAGTGAAGTTTGTTGGCCTCAGGCAAATCGATTTTATACACCTTGGATGTCTTATGGTTGTTATGAAACACAAAAGAAAAATGTAACCAACTCGTATTTCAACAAAGTGTAATACAAGAAATAGAGAACACGTACAGAATAAAGAAACAAAAAATTTGAGAAGGAAACAGATAACATCCTTTCTGAGATGTAGATATAAAGTCACACTTTATAAGACATTGTTATGATTATAACCCACCTACTAATAATATATTCTACGGAGATTTCATTGTGAAGAAGATACTGATTTCATATACACTGCTTATATTGTGAGGTACGTATGATTTGTTTAGATGTTCTTACCCGAAACATTTTCAAATTTTTACTAGCTTTACGTATGATGACCAGTGATAGTAGATTATGTTAACATTTTTCTACTAAACGTACATGTAACGACCAACAAAATTACTAAGTCAAGAAATAGTTTTATAATATATACCAAGTTTTCAGAAAATAAAATAACCCTTCTACACAACTCCACCTAGAAATCGTTTTATAATACTTGAGAAAGTAGAAGAAAATAAACCTATTCTAGAACTCCATCAGAAAAACGATTTAAGAACAACTTTTAATGTTTTCTTTCAGACTCCAAAATAAAATATACATATATTTAAAATAAAATAAAATATACATATATTTAAAATAAAATAAAATATACATATATTTAAAATAAAATAAAATATACATATATTTAAAATAAAATAAAATATACATATATTTAAAATAAAATAAAATATACATATATTTAACTCTTAAAATTTGAATTTTGTCTGCTTATAATTAAACACACATCTACACAATGTACTGTCTGTGCTGTACCTACTACAAGTATAAAAATCCCGGTTTTAACTTTATAAGCCTGATACCTACCTCTATACTACAAAGAGATCAAAGTAAGAAAACTTGAAAACAGAGCTGAATAAGAAAATATACGATATAAATCTTAAAATCTTCCAAAGAGTATATCTACTTTTAAAATTTATTATTTTATTATTTTGTTATAAATTTAGCAGTAATAACTTATGTAAAGCAAACATATAACTTAGTTTAGATTATTTAATTTTTAAGATAGAGAATTTGGGAATATATGTATTGGTAGTTTTGTTCATTATAAATTAAAATTTTTAATGGTAATCGTGTCTCTTAACGTATGTTTCCAAAAACTTTCTCTAAGTTGAGTAAAGAAACACAAATTTAAATTAAAGTCACAGTGATGACAAAAACTACAACCCTGTAAGCCCAGAACATTCGGAAAAAGTTCATATATATTCTTACAAGAATGAGTCAAACTATTTCAGATTAGTACATAATTTTAAGAATTGGATAACATTTCGATTTTAAAGTAATTTAAGTCATAATTTCAAAAACTGAAGGCATCTAAGGGTAGCTTTCGTTGTAAGGCATGTAATAATTTTGATAATGCATAAAAATATTTATTTGAACAAATTTTAAGGTGAAGTGTACCCTATAGCAGTATTGTATATACCCTCATAGTAACCATACTATAACTACAGGTCTTGGAACCTCAAGTGTAACATAAAGTTATATTATTATCTTCATATATATCATAAACCACTAGATATGATACCCTTAACAAAGTATGCATCTTGGAACATGGCTTGCTAATCACCTCCTGACGAAAACAAATGGCAGGTTCATGATATTTGGTGTTTAAAATTTTTTGTATGTATTTGGTAATAGTGTTGGTTATACTATGAATCAGGTTATTTAGGTTTTATATATATATAAACACGTTTGTCTGTGAATCAAGATATTTTCATTTATTGTTATGATTTTTATCTTTCTCTGCTTGAATTCATTGCTCAAGGATGAAATTTCCCTTTCGTATTCAAACGAATCTATTTTTCTTGTTAAAATAGAAAACCACATTTATATAAATGAAAAGACTACACGCATATATAAAACATGGCAGTACTTCTAAAATAAAATAATCAATATACACTAAAAACTAAACAAATTTAAACAAATAAAAAATTACGCAGACGCTATTGGGGCCTTACCAAGGCTTATACCAAAAATGTCAGTACCTGCCCGGAAACTTGTAAATTAGTAAAGTTTGCTCTGGTTACAGAATATATTTCTTTATTTCAATGAAACTTAAAAATAAGGTAGTACCAAGTTAGTAAATGTTTAGTAAGGTAGTAAAAACTACCTGTTTAGTTGTCCGTTCGTTTCACCTAAAATTGCAATTAAACCATAAATAATGTGAAACATTTAGATTTTACGATTAACATAAGGTTATTCTCAATTTTCACAAATGATTCTACCGAGAAAACCTGACCACGACAATATGCGGCTGGGTTTGTTTTTTGTTTTGTTTTGAATTTCGCGCAAAGCTACACAAGGGCTATCTGCGGTAGCCGTCCCTGATTTAGCACTCTAAAACTAGAGGGAAGGCAGCTAGTCATCACCATTCACTGCTAACTCTTGTGTTACTCTTTCACCAACGAATAATAAGATTGACCGAACATTATAACACCCCCACGGTTGAAAGGGCGAGCATGTTTGGTTCGACTTTTAAGTCGAACGCCTTAACCCACCTGGCCATACCGGGCCATGCGGCTGGGTCGATGTAGTTTGGAGTTTCAACAGCAAATACCACTTATAAGTTTTATTTCTTAATTTAATTTTAATATATTTCTGCCCACCCAAAAGCACTGGCTTATAATTACTAAGAGACTACCACACCAGATTAATTAATTACGGGAGAAAGAAGTGCGTTTATCATCAACAGCACCCCGCTAGTACAGCGGTATGTCTCCGGATTTACAACGCTAAAATCAGGGGTTCGATTCCCCTCGGTGGGCTGAGCAGATAGCCTTTGTGGCTTTGCTAAAAGAAAAACACACAAACACACACATCATCAACAGATGAAAATTAAGTTTAGACATTTCGATCATTAACAGTTTAAAATCAATAAAGGTAATCCAATTTTTAATAACTGTGGATATGATACGTTCCTGTATTGTATTGATATTCAAATATTATAAGCGTATATAGTACTATATTCATAACGAATTAGACAAATTGTCAAAATCTGTATGTTTTAGATAGAATGTACGTTTGTAATATTATAATTACAAATGGTGAAAATACTAATGTTGGTCTAAATGTTTTAAAGTAATTAACATCTAACGACATATTTTCTTCTAATGATTTGCACATGCACCACATAAAAGAACTTGAAAAAAAACCAAGGGTGTTCATATGGAAAACAGTAATGATTACTTGTGCATGTTTCTGTTGAACACTTGCTCAAGGAAGAGTGCCAATTACCTTTATTTATAGGTGCTTCTGTTTGATACAAAGTTCATAAAGATCATTTTCGTTCATAGTTTACACTACAATAATGTCTGTTTCATATTAACATTTTCTATATTTATGATAAAATGTCCTCCATTAGACAATTTGTTGTTCAATTTATATAATATCTCTTTGTTTTCGCTCAAAGTTTCATAAATGTTGTCTGAATTCGGTTTACCGCTCAAAATGGAACACTGGATTGTAAATCTGGGAACTCTTCTTTCACCTAACGAGAGACCTCTTAATGTAGTATGGGATGCTTCATATTTAATTTTCGTGTTAATGAAATGATAAATTGTTTTTCCCATTACAAGTTATCTGTTTGTATAAAAATATTGTATGTTCCGAGTAGTTGTCTTAACTGCTCTAAATATTTTATATAATAATGTATTTTAGTTGTTGGAAGCTGGTGTAAGTTTTGTTTGTGTGATAATATGATTCGTATATATTGGTTTAAAGTACCTGACTATTTAATACATTATTCTACCTTGTGAAGTTAATGATTTATAGCACTTGACAGTTAATACATTCTACTGTCTTCTAAAGTTAATGACTTTGTGTCTTACACGCATGTTCTAATGTAAGTTCATATTCGAAAAGATGGATCATTAAAATGCTAGACTCCCTACAAGTTGAACTATTCACGCAATTATAATGTCCAACAACAAAACGATTAAACTAATACACATTGCTTAGTGATGGGTAATAACATTAGTGACCTTGGTATGAGACTTTATAACATTCTAAAATAACATAAATATATTTCTGGTACCTTTATAACATCAGGAGTTTTTGGCTTCTCGAGATTGGTTAAGTATTTAATAAGATTTCAGAACTATTAATTATAATTATAATAAATGAAAATGATTGTAATATAAATGATGCGAGCAGTTTTTGAAAAATATTATTTTTGGTTTTGAGAATATGTAAAAAAATTACACTTTCTGCTGTAAGTAAAACCTTTAGAAATAAAATACAGAAACACAAAACATTAAATTAACTGAACTACTTACCTTTTTTCTTTCTTAACCTGGCGTCGAAACAGAATGGTGGTCGAGACAAAAATACTTGCCTGCTACCTTTATATGAAAGTCAATTACAATCAAAGTTATCATGCTTTTAAAAGTTTCTGGTGTTTATTGTGTTCGCTGTCAGCATTAAATATAGTATTTTCGAATTAACTTTATAATTTTACAGAGAATTTATTACAGAGACAACATCTCTACTTATTTTGAATGGTTTCAATCTTTTTATGTTTGTTTCCATGACAATTTTGTGCCAAACTTTATTTTAAAAGCTATTTAAGCAGTACAAAAGCTGTTTAAATGTCGTTATTGTGAAATAGTGTCCGGGGATCGATTATTCTTTATAACGAAAACTTGAGAAAGCAGGAAGCACCATGACTAGTTCAGTTTTAACCTTGTAACTTTTCATACACTGTTTCCCTCTAAATCTTTCACACGTTTCTTCTTCTCATTCAGATGGCTTCCTCTTACAACACTATATTATATTCAGTTGTCTTTTCGTAATTCTTTTCTTTGAAAAATTGTGTACTACGTGTTTTCTGATATCTCTATATTCTGATCCTTAAATCTTTAACAGTCGTGTCCGATTTTTCTGCCTTTATAGAAGTTTTTATCTCTTTGTATTTTGTTCATTATTCTACTTCTTTTGGTTATGTTGTGTATACAGATTTTTCTCTATTTTAATTCTGTGTTTCCAAATTTCGATCAAATTTATACAAGGCTATCTACCTGTGCATAACTTTCTGTAATTCTGAACTGATAGATTAGATATTACCTCCTGAGTTGCTCTTGTCTTAAAAATATTTGAATTTGACCGTCACTCATACAGCACATACAAGGTTTTAAGATGCAGTAGGCAGTAAACCATAAACCCTCGGATTCACAGTTCATGTATGGTGATCACTAAGCCATGTCCGACCCACTATATAATAACATTTCTACTAAAATTCAAGTGTTGGTTATTTTTCTTTTTACTTAACTTGCTCTAATTACGTCAATTTAATTTCATTTCTTTGTAGAATACACCTTTTATTTCACCTTATAATTTTTCCTGATATTTGTCTTTTTACTTAACTTGCTCTAATTACGTCAATTTAATTTCATTTCTTTGTAGAATACACCTTTTATTTCACCTTATAATTTTTCCTGATATTTGTCTTTTTACTTAACTTGCTCTAATTACGTCAATTTAATTTCATTTCTTTGCAGAATACACCTTTTATTTCACCTTATAATTTTTTCCTGATAATACCACGAAGTTAATCTGTCAATATTTACTGAAAACATTATGGCGTATAAACATATGTTGACTTATGAGTAGGGTTTTCTTTGCAGTAGTGAAAATACCTTCAGAACCCATGTAAAAAGAAAATGTATTTTAGATAATTCTTTCCAACATTCCAAGTAAAATACTCACTTTTGCATCGAAATCTACACATAACGGGCTATGTACATTGCCCTCTGTAGAGAACTGAAAGACCGGATTTATCGTTCTAAATCTGTCAACTTACGACTGGCCCACTGGTGGACATATCATGCTAGAAATCGGAGAGTTTTCACTCACGAAAGCAAACGTAACATTAAAAATGTTTCAGATCCCAATAAATTTAATCTTCTGCTATTACAATATACCAACATTTATGTAACAAATAACAGTTGAGCTTACATAATTGAATTGTAGCTACAATGTGGGAACAAGCAATTTATTTTGATATGGATACTGCGTTTATCTTTACTCTTAGTTAAGATATAAAATAACCGAATGAACAATCACATCTCTCTCTCCTAAGTCGTACACGTTCAACTTTTCTAATATAATAGATGCGTTGACAGAGGAGCAGGTGCGTGACAAAATAAGCACTTTGAACAGAAAGCATGCAATTTTGTATATACTAAAATATGCGTTTTTCAAAATTTACGAAACACGTTGTCAGACAAAAGTTTTCCACTGAAATCATGTGTTTATCATTTTTAATAAAAGTTGTTCTCTGAGTATTGGATTGCCTTTCTTCCCTCTTTGGAAAATTCTTTTAAATGAGGCTTTAGCTTGTGTTGTCAGTAACTTGCCCTAGCATGTATGAAGCCTTTTATTGATTACACATGACAAACCCTCTAAGATTTAATTTAATTTTCTTTCATATTTAAATCTAACATAATTTTACATTTGCTGACGAAATTTATTGTTTAATATTTTGAATAGTTATTTCACTACAAGTCTTTAATAAATTATTTACTTCGAACACTCTAGACTTCAAACTTCAAGAGTGGCATTAATTTCATACAAGAAAAATTAGTTTCTGATAAAGAAAACAGTAGTCTGTAAATATCACATAAGAATTGAAATTACTAATAACATATGATACTGTAAGAAAGTAATCAGTCAAAGTTTTGATTATCTTTGTCTACATTGCCTATTTGTATTTTGCGAGCGCGTAAACCTATACTGTCAGAATAGATCCTCTTCACCATAAAGACTCTTGCAGTGCTTCCACGTGACAGAACATGGTAACTGAGCACCTTGCGGATCCAGACTAAACTGCAAGTGATCACAAAGCAGCATTGTGCCACAGAGGGGTAGAGTGCGTAGCCCATCGATGTATGGGCAAGCCTTGGCTCTACGATAAACAATCACCTATGCATGTGTTTAATGGTATTGAAATGTGACAATACTTTTTGCTCTTCAGTAGCCACTCTAAAGCGGATCTCTAATAGATAAAAGAACTCTTCTACGATGCAAGTTTCTGCAGCCAAGTCAGCCCCAATTATTGGTTTAGCCTTTCCTTTGGATCAAGTTGAAAAGATCGACGAGAATATCACAGAATGAGGAGTAACTTAGTGTTTTCTCTTCTTCATCCAAGCTTACTACAACATTAGTGTTTTTAAAATGAAGAGAACACTTCTTACATGTTATGTCATTGATACAAGACGAGAAGTAACAGTTTACAGTGTGTGTGTTTTCTTATAGCAAAGCCACGTCGGGCTATCTGCTGGGCCCACCGAGGGGAATCGAACCCCTGATTTTGCATTGTAAATCCGAAGACATACCGCTGTACTAGCGGGGGGCAAGTTTACAGAGTCAAAGGTTGAAAAATAGATTTAAATAAGAACCAAGTAATAAACAGAAAAAAAATCTTTCGGCTGGGAATCTAGAATGCGAGGACTATGTGATTTGAAATGACACAAAATTATTTTCACTTCACAAAGTGGCAAGACAGCGCTGATTGGTCACGAGTTTCACAAATATAATATCGATAACAGAATAGACTAGCAGATACTGAATCTATCTATGAAGAAAACTATATCTTCAACAGTGCAGACAAGGCTTACTTACACAGTGTTTGATTTGCAGTAAAAAATAATCTCATTAAGGGAATATAGGACAGCATCATCTCATTTCCCTTGCACTCATTAGCTGCAATGATGAACATCATTTGTGCTTACCTTTTAACCCTAGGCTGCAGCCTAAGTGATAAAGACACGTTTCATGATTATCTGTCGCAAATCATTAGTGACATACCATTTAGTGAGAACCAAATAATATGGGACTCTTTAATGCAAGAGTGGGATTGAACTATGAATAATGACCTGACTGCCTATGTAAATACAATTAGCAGGTTAAATAAGAATGGCTAAAATCTTCCTCAACTTTCTGCACAAAATGTGGCTAACAAGTACTACGTATTAAGCAACAGAGACGAATTGCGATAGACACATCTGAGACTTAACCGCTACCATCACTTATTCCTTATTATCATGAAAAATAAATCATTTGCAGGGTTTTATACACTCGGAAATACACTAGCACAAACTGTGACACAGACCAAATATTTGTCGATAGAAAAGAAAACATAAATCATGGAAATTAATCATGGAGATGTAACTTAACTAAAGTGTACAAAAATGAATTGTTGATGATTGAGAAAGGTTTTTATGGACGGATGAATCCAAGTTTCAAACATTTGATTCAAAGCGTAAGTTGTATGTTCAGCGAAAGAAACATGGAAGATACTTCCATGAAGCATGTGAGAGCAAGTGTTATGATTTGGGTTTGTCTCTGCCGAGGTGGCAGGAGATATTTGCAAAATAGATAGAATAAACTAGCACAGGTACCATCTGATATATTTTCCTGTTATGGTATACCCAGTAGTTTGCATGTTATTGGTAAAGTATTCCAGTACAAAGTAGATAATGACCACAAACACCCATTTAATTTATGCATAAATTACGTAGCTAAGAAACTGCTGGAGTCATTCAAATGATGCAATGGCCTCAACCCAATTTCGCAGATCTGAGAGATGATAGATTAGAAACTTGACAAATCGAAAATTACTTTTAAAGAAACTTCATAGTAATGTATTAGAGGCATTTGGGTGAAGCACCAAACAACACTTTGAATAAATATGTTGCAACATTGCCTGAAAGACTGTCTGCAGTTACTAAAACAAAATAGGGATACTTCACTGCTCGAGAGAGAGACACATTCTGTAGGATATCTGCGATGTAAACATCGAAACCATATACAAAAACAAAGATAAGTGTGGTATTAGGCATCATCCTACTTAGCGTTGTTGGAACGGCGTTTGCTAAAGTTCTTCTGAAAATATTACATTTGCTAGCAACCACTGCGTATCCTGATCAGAGTGCGATTTCAGTTGTGGAAGATTACTTCAGATACGACATTTGCTCCTTAAAAACTTCAAAAGTAACAGATAAAAAAGTCTTTCACAATAAATCGCTTTTCAAGACTATAAGAAGGCATTCGATAGTTTCACTAAATCAGAACTGTACACGAGAAAATAGGATGTCCTCCCATGTTGTGTATACTCATTTCATCTTTTCATGAAGACATGCATGCAACAATTCAGTTTGATGTAAAAAGGGGCATTAAGCAGGAATGTGTGTTAGCACCGTCATTGTTTGGCTACTACTTCAGTGTGCTCTCAAGTTTTGCTGTGTTAGCACCGTCATTGTTTGGCTACTACTTCAGTGTGCTCTCAAGTTTTGCTGTGTTAGCACCGTCATTGTTTGGCTACTACTTCAGTGTGCTCTCAAGTTTTGCTGTGTTAGCACCGTCATTGTTTGGCTACTACTTCAGTGTGCTCTCAAGTTTTGCTGTGTTAGCACCGTCATTGTTTGGCTACTACTTCAGTGTGCTCTCAAGTTTTGCTGTGTTAGCACCGTCATTGTTTGGCTACTACTTCAGTGTGCTCTCAAGTTTTGCTTTTACCCTTGCGGACAACGGCATCGATTTAAGTACAAGATCAATTGTAAACTTCTTCAGTTTGTCTCACCTTAAGATATCAACCTAAGTGAAAACCATAGCTATCACGGATTTTCTTTTTGCTGCTGGTGATGGTGCACTTCAAGCTTATGAAGAGTCAGCTACTCAGGTTTATTTATCGTCTTGTTCACGCTTGAAACATGTTTTCTCTTAATATCAATATAAAGAAGACTGTGTTACTATGCCACTATGCCCTTCAAGAGCCAAACATCACTCTAGACAATTCCGTATTCTAGGTAGTAAACAAATTCTACCACCTTGAATATACACTGAGTTAAAAAGAATATTCCTGAAAATACTCATGAAATATTTATATTCAGGACACTGTTACAACATTTCCACGTCTTTTAAAGTGAACCTGGAATAATTTCAAATGATGATAAGAACTATAATGTCTATTTATCAAACATATGTACTTAGTTTCACAATGTATGGTAGTGAGCAGTCTCACTACCATACATTAGGGTACTATACACTGCTTAAGAAAAGAAACTGAGTGTTTTGAATGTGCAGCGTTTGTGTAAAATCTTTGGTATAACATTGAAAGAAGAAATGACAAATGAAGAAGTTTTGAGTAGACGCATTTACCAAGCAAAACTGCACTTCTCAAAAAAAAAGTCTTCGATGACTAGCTCATTTTCAAAAATGTCTAATGGTCGCATCCTGAAAGATGGCTGGTTATTAAGTGGCCCAATTGACTGGCCAAAGTGTTTCCTCAAGCACACCTCCAAACAAGACATCAAACCTTCAAGATCAATCTTCTGAGTTGGGAAATCAGTAAATATAATTACAATAAAACAATACAGGCAAACAGTATCACAACCATGAAATAAAGATATGAGTTGTGCGGTCTTCCATACTAATCCAAAGTTAACAAAGGACACATAGCGGGAAGCAACTAATTAGAGAACTATGTTGGTAACAGTTTAATTATTAACTCAGGTGGTATACATGGTTTCAGTAATTGACTTAACTGTTATTGATCCTGTTTTCCAAAATACTTTTTTACTTTTTACCTGTTCGTGCAATTTTCTTTGTTCTATTGAATCTTTGTTTTTTTTCCACTGTCTTTTTATTCGTTGTTACTTTTTACCCTTGTACTTATTACCCAGATTCAGGATGCGCGGATAAGCAGCATATATTTGTGAGATCAGTTCAATGGGAGAATGAAGCTTTTAGGAATGAATGTTTTACATTTAAATAGGGTAGGATCTGGATTATTTGCAAGATAAGGAAAAAGTTTTGATTTGTTTTGAATTTCGCGCAAAGCTACACGAGAGCTATCTGCGCTAGCCGTCTCTAATTTAGCACTTTAAGACTAAAGAAATGCAGCTGGTTATCATCACCCACCACCAACTCATGAGCCACTTTTTTACTAACGAATAGTGGGATTGATCGTTACTTTATAACACCCCCACGGCTGAAAAGGTGAGCATGTTTGGTGTGACGGCGATTAGAACCTGCGACCCTCAGATTACGAATCGATAACTCATACCACCTGTCTATGCTAGGACAATGGAGGATTTAAACTAGGAGTAAACAGTGATAAAGATCAAGCTAAAGTATGAGCAAAAATACATAAGATGTAGACAAAAGTTTATTATAGGAAGTATAGAAGTGATTCTAAGGATAGGCTTAATTCCTACTGTTGTAACTCTAGAAGTACGAGAAATAAAATACAGAATTTTAGGCACTATTAGAAAAGGAAAGCTCTGAAAAATGGGAATTACTTAAAAATATGGTAAAATGTAGATTATTTTGATGACAGAAATTTCTTTGAAGTACATCGTTATAGTAGGTAGGGATAGACTACTAAAAGAGGGAGAGAAGTGGCTTTATATGTGAAGTGTGAGTTACATCCTATTAAACTTGAAGATATCAAAGATAATAGCAAGAAGTTTTAATCCATCTATGTTTTTATTAGCAGACATATTAGTGGAAATTTGTTACAGACCACCAGACGAAACTATAAAGCGAAAATTAAGATTTCAGCTGTTAATGAAGTCATACTTATAGGTAATTTTAATTTTAGACTGGAAAATGTTAGAGGCAAATTATGAGGAAGGAAGATCTTTGGAAACTCTTCAGAATCATTTTTTTCATCGATCGGTTAAGGAATATACTAGACACTATTTTAGATTTATCTTTAACTTCTAATATAGAAATTGATAAGATGGTGGAAACTAGGAAGCTGTTGTTGATGTTGTTTTGAATTAAGCACAAAGCTACACAATGAGCTATCTGTGCTCTGCCCACCACGGGTATCGAAACCCGGTTTTTAGCGTTGTAAGTCCACAGACATACCGCTGAGCCACTGGGGGGCAACCAGGAAGCATTTGGGTGTAAGTGATCATTGCTCTATTAAGTTCGATGTTTTGCTGCGTATGGAAATCAGGAATAATGATATTTTGGTCACAGTTTTCAAAAGAGAAACTTTGAAAGCATGCGACAAGAATTATCTGTTGTGAATTTTGCAACTCAGTAACTTGCAGGCACCATTCAAATGTGAAAATATTTTTAATAATCCAGATAAACACATTCCCTATAGAAATAAAATGATTTCTGATATTAAAAATCTGGTTGGGTAAAAAATGGTAGATTATTAGTTTGTTTTGAATTTCGCGCAAAGCTACACGAGGGCTATCTGCGCTAGCCGTTCATAATTTAGCAGTGTAACACTAGAGGGAAGGCAACTAGTCATCACCATCCACCGCCAACTTTTGGGCTATTCTTTTGCCAACGAATAGTGGGATTTACCATTACATTATAATGTCCCCACGACTGTAAGGGCGAGCATGTTTAGTGCGACGGAGATTCGAAACCGCGACCCTCGGATTACGAGTCGAGTGCCTTAACCACGTGGCCATGCCGGCCTGATAGATAAGAGTATTTGTATGTTTATGACCTTCTTATGACTTTGACTTTGACCTTCTAAAAACTAATCCATTCTAAGTCGAGTTATAATCTGAATGTATACCAGCCTTCGTCTAAATCCATTCAGACATCTCTGAAAAATCCTACTGACATATACAGGACTGGAAACATAACCTCTATTACCCTCGGTGGCTGAGGTAACAAGTAATATTTGAAGCAAAGATTGGTATAACGCATCTTATTAAACATTTGAATATTAAGTTCTTCAAAAACAAGAACAAGCCGATAACTATATGAACATTATGCCGTAATTAGAGAAATGCGCATTACCTTCTATAACAAGGTAGAAGACAATTGATACCACAGAATAAAGAACGTTATACTAATTTTCTCTTCAATTATTTTCATCCGCGAAACATTGAACGAAGTATATTGTAGTACTACTTCTGTAAAATATAGTTCATTGATTTCGGTAAACAAAATTCGAACATTGATTTGTTTAATATTTTTTCTTAACACGAGTAAACCATAAATCTTCATCTATTTAGTTACATAAACAGTAAGTACAAAATTACTTTTCTAGTTTTAGTTGAAAGAATTGTAATTTATCATCTAAGCAAGTTTGCTCAAACTAATATTCAAAACCAGTTTCTCTATAAAAACAACAAACCGTTCCTACTTCTTAAACCTGATTCTATTAAATGTTCGATGATAAATTAAAAAAAAAAACGGGTCATTTTGACCTAAGGAAAGACTTAAATATTGATTTTTATCATTTGTTTGAGATCTA
This sequence comes from Tachypleus tridentatus, assembly GCF_004210375.1. NCBI lineage: Eukaryota > Metazoa > Arthropoda > Merostomata > Xiphosura > Limulidae > Tachypleus > Tachypleus tridentatus. Next base: position 98,688,600 of record NC_134825.1, on the reverse strand, counting down.
AAGTTAAATAGGCTTTAATTTCTCCCTTGTTTGCAAAACTCCAACTTTAAATCATTATCTGTTATATTGACAGAAGTTAAAACTTTCCTTCTCTGATTACAAGAAACACGTATTAAAATTGATTTCTTATATATTTTAAACTATAACATATATTTCATACCTTGAATACGTTCCTGGAATGTTGTCCCGAATATTGAAAGTATATAACACGCAAGAAAAGTAGAAACGGAAAATCTTCGTCTCATCTCAACGTTAAAGAATTTCTTCGGTCGAAAATATAACGATTCTTCCGCAGATCTTCAACCTTGCTGAAGCCCTTTGATTTACTTCTCACTCTACTGGTTCAATCACTTTGATTCCACAAGCCAATCGCGGTTTGCTCTTCGTGTCAACCAAATACACAGCGTGAAAACTTCGATGTGGATGCAAGCTCCAGTCTCCTGAGGCGTCCTGGCCGCAGAAGGTCCAGCCGAGCGAATGTAGGCTTAACGACTATACTTTAAACATGTTATCTGGGCCCTCTCGCGCCACCTATCGTGTCTTACAGTTTGTTATAGCTCTTTTATAATAATTCAAAACTTACATTGGTTTAAACATTTTTTGTTAACAAATTTAAACGAAGAATTTAAAACTGATCTGATAAATTCACTCACTCAACTTATATCACGGACAAGCGTAAAAGCAAATTGGATACAGAAAATTTGACAAAACAACGTTGAATCAGAAGCCTTAGTTAGTTAACTTAACTTAGTTAGTTAGTTATCACCATTAGATTCCATCTAGGAACATAAGGCCGCAATCGCTTGCGGATTCTTCAACAGGTATTTAAGTGAGTAGGTTGTTAACCCGCTGCACCGAGCCGTCCCTAATTTAGTAGTGTAAGACTAGAGGGAAGGCAGCTAGTCATCACCACCCACCGCCAACTCTTGGGCTACTCTTGTACCAACGAATAGTGGGATTGACCGTTACATTATAACGGCCCCACTGCTGGGAGGGCGACCATGTTTATCGCGACGCGGGCACGAACCCGCGAATTACGAGTCGCACGCCTTACTCGCTTGGCCATGCCAGGCCCATAACGAAGTCTTAGTTTCTATAAAAACATTTAATGATTTTAATAATTATATCAACTGATTTATTATTATGCTTAATCTTACAAGACGATGCATACACGCAGTCAAACGTAATACTCATCCAGAAAACAAAAACAACAGCTTGCTACCGACGTGTTTTGTTACACAGATACAAAAACATAGATTTGTTTGATGTAAAGAATACATATGCAAAGAAATGATACCCAAGACTGCTACAATATGCACAATAACATGATGCACAGTAACATGATACACATGACTGATGTAATATATTCACACACACAGTAACATGATGCACACTGCAGCTACAGTTATAATATATGTTTCGAAATAAAAAATGTGCCCTTTTCTGGAACGTTAAATTTAATTTAAATCACTTATTTGACATAAACATTGTTTTTAAAACATCTAAGCACACAATATACAATTTAATAGTACATTCTTGAGTCATTTCAACATTAAATTTCACTCGTCATTTGTGTTTACTTTGTATTTAATCCTTGTGAGAAAATTATTAAAGTGAAGAAACTATTCACTGAAAGACTTTATATACAGGGATGTAAATATTTTATTACATTGAGTGAAACGCAGCTTTGTACTGCTTTTGCTAGAACCTTTCACAGATCTGTCTAAAATTATACGAATAAATGTTTTTCACAGTCTGATTGTATATTATTCTGAAGGAATCATAGAAATGGTGAGTAAGTGTCCAATGTCAGTCTTTACCTCGTGATACCAAATCATATGCTTCCAAAGTTAGCTCATAATCTTGTTGAAAATGAAATAAGCAGACGCTCTAAAGAATAGAACTTTACTTCAAAGCGACGTCTTTTAGATATTATTAATATTTTTTAATGAAATTATCAGACGTTTTACACAACAGTTCAGAATAAGAGTAGGAAACTTGTTGCACACTGCGAAATTTTCCACTTTAACAAACTATCGCAAAAGTAAACTAGGTTACTTATTACTTAAATATTGAACCAAATATGTTGTCAGAGTTCATTTAGTAATGGCCCGACATGGCCAAGCATGTTAAGGCGTGCGACTCGTAATCTGAGGGTCGCGGGTTCGCATCCCCGTCGCACCAAACATGCTCGCCCTTTCAGCCCTGGAGGCGTTATAATGTGACGGTCAATCCCACTATTCGTTGGTAAAAGAGTAGCCCAAGAGTTGGCGGTGGGTGGTGATGATTAGCTGCCTTCCCTCTAGTCTTACACTACTAAATTAGGGACGGCTAGCACAGATAGCCCTCGAATTGCTTTGTGCGAAATTCAAAAAACAAACAAACAAACAATCATTCAGTAATTGTGGACTATCTAATTCTGGAGTGGGTTGAAGTATTATGGCACAAAACAGTAGGACCATTTCCACTAAACATTTAATACTAATTTCTTTTAAAGCAGATTAAAGAATGTAATGTAAAATGGCCAAGCGTATTAAGGCGTTCGATTCGTAATCCGAGGGTCGCGGGTTCGAATCCCGGTCGCACCAAACATGCTCGCCCTTTCAGCCGTGGGGGGCGTTATAACGTTACAGTTCATCCCACTATTTGTTGGTAAAAGAGTACCCCAAGAGTTGGCGGTGGGTGGTGATGACTAGCTGCCTTCCCTCTAGTCTTACGCTGCTAAATTAGGGACTGCAAGAGCAGATAGCCCTCAAGCAGCTTTGTGCAAAATTCAAAACAAACAAACAAATGTAAAATATATTTAAAATAAAAATTAAAAACATGACGTGAAGGTCCCTTTGTTTGCATGTCAGTGGAACACTTGTACATATAAGGATTTGATTCTTCGCGGTAAACATAACAGATAGTCTGAAATATTTGCTTGCAAATAAGGTTAACTAGCAAAGAAAGTAAAATGTCCTTTGATCTGCAATGAACCAAAAATCATGATGAATCAGCACAGTGTCATCATCATCAATGACACTGTCTAACGTCAAACGGAAGCCTCGACAATCTCGAAAATGATGTCTCCACTGGTAATTGTGGAGACGTCATGAAAGTACAAGTAGGCAATTGTGGCCTGAATATCACAAAAGCCGCACTTTTATTAAGTAATGTCTGGCTGGAATTAGACCATTTTGGTAAATAGCCAAAATAAGATAAAAAACAATAAGAAATGAAAAACTAGAAGTTCATTAGGCCACATTGGTTTGAAACCTAAATTTTATTATGAAATACTTTTTAAAGCATTAAAAACTATTTTAGAATTAAGCCTTTCACAAAAGGGATTATACTTTGTGGTTTTGGGCGCGATATACCATACGATTTAAAATGTTTTTGGTTGAGCAACAGGACCATATATTATTGTAATAACGATATATTGGGTGTGTTATAATTAAGCATACTAGTTCTGAAATCTTAAAAAAAATTATCACATATTTTATACATATTATTTATCATTTGAACTTATTGTGCACTAATAGATTTTGTGATCATGTGCACATTTACTAGACACCCACCTTAAACTTATTGGTTGCAGGTGGATTATTATTTCCCATTTATCTAACTAGTTCAAGGACATTATTTTCAAATTTTTAAAGAAATTAAACAAATACCTAAATGATTTCCACAGCCCTGAAAATATGATACTTCTCAACGCTGAATTATTTAATTGGTCATATTATATGGCAGGGGTGGCCAAACTTGCTTTACGTAAGAGCCACATACGATAAACTTCAGATGTTTGAGAGCCCGCAAGATAAAAACACATATTACACACACGTTGTTATTGCTACAAGTCTCGCTCACTGAAAACTAACATTGTCAGGACCGGCTTGTACGATAACTGATTCTCCAGCACAATTCCTCTGTATTCCTTGCTGATCCGGAATTTCTTTAATACCTGTCTCAAATCTAAAATTAAAATTTGGATTTAAATTCTTAAATATACTTACTCACCATGAACATTAACTTTCGTTTTAATCCAGTGGACTCTCAGTTTATACCCGGTAAATAATTATAAAGCTTGAAAATTTTGTATTTACCTTTTATATTAATTGTGATGCAGAAGGGAACTCAGCGAACATATTTCCACAAACCGCGTATTATATGTCAAAGAGCTGCATATGGCTCGCGAGTCGTGGTTTGGCCACTCCTGTTATATAATTTGTTTCCTTTAGCAGATATATTGTTTTTGTAGTGTACATGTTACATTAGACACCATGTTAAAAACTGTGCTAAAAGTGAATTATCTCAAAGGATGAAGTTCTTTGATATAACTTGCTTAATAATGCCTTAAGTCAAAATAGGTCGTTTTATTTGGATTATTATTAAATTATTTAAATAGATCATGTTCACTTCAGTTGGTTCAGGATAATCTGTCACATGGATATTTTATAAAATCATTTGGAAAGATTTCTTTACAACGACCTAAACTTTTGGTCTTCAAAGTTTTTATTTGTAAATATTGTCACGGTTTTCTTAAGCTATGAATTATATCTTGTTCTTTTCGTTCACTAATGATTCTCTCAAGCCATAAACTTTTTATCAGCAGCCTGGGAAGTCCACCCGAGAATTAGTTGTTTTTCAGGCGCGTGTCGCACGAGCCTTTATAACAAGTGAGCTTCTTCAATGTTTCTGGCAAGTGAACAAATAAATATTTGTAGGAGCTTCAAAAAACTTGTTCTTTGGAATATTGGTATTTCTGTCTAATGATGTATCGCTGGACATAATTCTGGCTTAACAAACAGAAAGTTCTGTCTAATGAACAATTACAGTACCCAAGTCTGGCAACAGAAATATGTATTTCGCTGTTGACATACATAACATACATGTAGATGTTAAAAAGTGAGAAGTTTTGATATTTCATACACTATTCCTCACTAAACAGTACAAGATATGTTTTAATTTTGTTATGTGACCTCCCTCTGTTTCTCTCTGTCTACGCATATATCACTCATTGCTTTCAATGTAATAATTCGATGTAGATTTGAGAACTACATTTGGTATTCTGAGAAAAAAATGGAATTAGCAATATGAATTAAAATGACCAGCAAATGTTAGAAATATGTGGAAATGAAAATATCTGAATAATTAAAATATACGTTGCCGGAAAAAATATATAAAAGTACATTGTGAAAACATGAAGATCACGACATTGACACCAATAAGATCAAGTACTGACCAAACATAACCATCTGAAAGAAATTACACATATGAGGACTTATAACAGTAGTGACTTTTACAGTTACATGAAATAATTCTGCTAGATTATGAAAAGAGAAGGGTAATTCGAGATTTTAAAGATCCTCAATTTGTACAATTTAGAAAACAAATAATTAGAAATGTTGTAACCTATTCTATAATCTATGGTGAAAGAATCAATGTTGAAAGTCAATGTGTTTTTTTCACTCAGAATTCCCCACCATTGATATGATATTTTCTGTTCATCAACCACAATAGAAATGTAGATAAAATGAATATCTCTATATAAAGCCTTGTTGCTCTAATAAAAGCCTTTGATATAGTTAACAGACTCGGCCTTTACTGTTGTTCTGAATAAAATGTCCCCCAGACTACAGAACCTCACTTTCTCATTATACCAAGAAATGGAAGCAACTGTAGTGTGTAAAAACAAATAATCTTATGCCTTTGACTTCACTAATAAAGTGAAGCATGGGTGTGTCTTAGCGTCATGCTCTACCTTTTATTCTCATTTATTCGTGCATATAAGGAGAGTAATGATAGTGTTTTTCTCTGAGCCAGACGAGGAATTCAAAAGCCTATTGTGCATCCCATCAACAGAGGATGAAACACCTGTTCTAAAGGTGGACGGTATTATTAACGATTCCGTAAGTATATCCAAGTTTTGTAGATTAATAGTATTATTAAGGATTGTGATACTAAGGTTCTATAGGCGGATGGTGTTACTAAGGTTTTACACAGAGGACCTTTTACTATAAATGGAGAATGTTATCGAGGTTTATAGACGGATGCTAATATGTTGATTCTATATGTGAATATTGTTACTATAGACATGTATTGTTACTCAGGTTTCTATAGACGGATGGTGTTTCTAGGTGAATTATGTATGTTTTATAAAGGTGGATGGTCCAATAGAATTGCATACAGATCTAAACTTCTGTTTATATATTTAATTTCATATGTTTTACAAAGGCAAATGGTCGTACTACATATATCGTGTGTGTCTTACAAAAGTTATGGTATAATTAATATAATATATTTTTATATAGATTAAATATAAATTGTATTAAACTAAGAGCAGTTTGATTTCATTGTGTCACCAAAGGCTGGACAGAAACTGACAATGTCTCTATCGTATGTAAATATATTATAGATTTATCATAATTAAAGTGTTCTTAACAAATTACTGTAGGTTTCCTTTACATGCATTTTACAAAGATCTTATTGGCATTATTTTTCCACAGGTGTTTTTATATTTCTGAAGGAAAGCGGATTATCTCAATTTATTTTTAATCTACATGTGATTCTGTAGGCAGATAGTGTAACTAACGTACTGCTGAAATGTTTTTATCATATCTAGTGTTTCATAAATATTTAATAAGATAGACAATTATCATTTAAAGCACTGATTACTGTTTCTTGCTTCTATATCTCTTTGCGTTTATTGGTATTTTGCTGGTAAAATACTTATCACTATCTCACTTTTTCTATATCTAACATATAACATCCTGAAAAGAATGCTTATTTAGTTTCCCGAGTAATTTAACATTCAAAGTTACTGTTTCACTTTATAAGTATATATTTACATATAACACGTTTCATATTTTTAAATGTTTTTCATGTATGGAGAAATGTTTGGTGATACCTGTATTTCAAAACAAGAAAGGCTTATGAATTTTATTTGTATCATACGTTTATACTCCAAGCAAGTTTTGTAATAGTTATGTCTATCTACCATAAGACATTCGTATGTTAACCCTTTATGTAGAGGTTGATTCATATAGGCCCGGTATGAGCAAGTGATTAAGGCACTCGACTCCTAATCTGCGAGATGGGGGTTCGCATCCTTATCACACCACCCACCGCCATATCTTGCGCTACACTTTTACCAACGAATAGGGGGATTGACCGAAACTTTATAACGTCCTCACGGCTAACCGTCATGTAGCTTTGCGCGATATTTAAACCAAACTTTATCCATATATTTAAATTTCTTATCAGTAATAAATTATTTCTACAGCTATATATAATAAACGAATGACTTACTGTTTAACTATTCACCTCAATATTATAGAAAGTATATAAACTAGCTGTCATTACCATTTTCTATAGAACATACACTTGGAGTATAAAACATATAATACAAATAAAATTAATAAAACTTTGTTTTTTAAAACACGGATATAGATGTTATTTTATTTTATATCTCTGAGTCATTAACACCATGGACACAATTCACTGTGACTCACCATGATGTGTTTAGCCTAGAGCCAATCAGCTTAACTAACTTCAAAGCAGCCGATAAATAAAACTCATGGAACTATGTTTAAATTATATTGAAAGAGTTGTTCAAATTATTTAAAATAGTAGAAGTTTCAGCCATCTATCCTATTATTTTTATAACACGTTTACCATTTACCTTTACAGATAGCAGTTTACAGCAGAAATGAAACAATAGTCATAACACTTTCAAATGTATATATTTGTTGACAAATCAGCAATTTAATTTACTGTGATAAACTTATTACATAACACGAATAAAATCAGTTTATAAACGATAATGTACAATTCATGTGCTTAAAACAATTGGTCAAAGTTCAGATTGTATCAATTAACTTAGGTTAATTTTATTTAATATCTACTTAGATATGTGAATTTTCGAGATTTCATTATGCATTCGAATGGTAACGGTCCAGATAATATTTGCTCAGAAGTTCTGTTATAATGTTTCAAAACTAACATAAAAATCAGTATTGCTACATATCCAGATGATATATTTCCAAATGAAAAATGTCAGTTCTGATATGACAAAGTCTATTTCGAAATGTACTGAGAATTTAAAAGTCAGTCAACATAGTGATACTAAATATGAATTCAATATTTGATGAGACATTTCAGTTAGTGTATACTTCTCATATACTTTTTTATTCAAAATACTTCATAAACTGATGATTCTCATTTCAAACAAATGCATGTGAGTAAAAAGTAAAATCGCAAATTATCAACATATCTTCTCTTTTCCATTTTATAAATCTACCATGCTTACTCTCTATAATTATAGAATATACTTTACAACCTAAATAAGCTTATGTTCATTGTACTTTAAATCCGACAATAAAGAACAAACTTTGTATTTTACTCAACTTAACAGTCAATAAAACAAATTTATTTAGTCATACATCTTACATCAAAATACAGAAAGCTAACTGTACAATCTTAATTTAATGATGTATTAGGAAATTGCGTCGCTTTTTTATCAATTGCTACTTTGTGTTTTTAATCCAGAACTCACATAGTTATCGTTTAAATATAATTTTACAAACAAAGCTCACTAATATCTATATGTAACCTAACTTCTTCAGTGTATATTTGTTTATGTATAACACAGTTTTAGTTTTTATATTTTATTCGTAAACAAGGTTGGTATAAAATTTTTAAAAATATAGTAAAGTTCACCGTAGTAACAGAAATAAGTTAAAACCATAACAGGTTTTTACATAATTTTCCTTAAGTTACAATTACCTATGTTCTTACATTAAAGAACACACACTGTGCAACAGAGATGAAAGAACATTATCCACTTTTAATATAGTTTCTGATTATTGATCAGAAACAGTCTTTTAGTGGCAAATATATGTACAACACAGAACACATTGTTGATGCAGTGTTTTTTATGTCCAAGAAAAGAAAGAAAACTAAGAATCTATGTCTGACAGTAGTCTAAAGGTTACATGCCAGATTTGGAAAATTATTTATAAATTTATTTTTGTAGGAATAAAATATGAATTAGTAACACAACTTGAATAATTAAAACAATTACATTCCTAAAAATAGATACATAAATATATTGATGATTTGATTGGTATTAAATTAGCACAAACTTGGCTTTTTTTCAGAAAAATACATATTCTAAGAAAATATATTAAAATAAGCATAAAGACATATTCTGGCACATGTTGTGTAATATTTCCAATGTGGCTACTTTGCATATTATAAAAATAAAGAAACACAATAGAACTATGTTTCTTATCATTTTTACGAAGATGGCAATGTTCTTGAAAATGTGCCTAGAATTTGACGGGACGTGAATAATTAATATGAACTAAAAAAATGAAAATTAATTCAAGTTCAATTTACAGTATTAATAAGTAGCACATATGTTAAAGTGGCTCGTTAATGGTCATTTAATAAACACCAGACCCCTTATCATCTTTACCTTAGTATACACTAAACATACACTAATAATACAGGTCTATGTCACTTGTGAAATCTATAGTATCGATATATTTGACGTTATGAGAATATCAATTGAAAGATTTAAAAAACTATATGTTTGGTAATTTAACGCAAAATTGTAACTTAAAGAACCGTTGTTTAATTGGAAAAGGTATGCAACATCCTACATATTCTGAAGCTTACATCCTTAATACATTTCTGTTTATTACAGGTATATACTGCCTTAATAATCCAGGAGTAGATAATTATTTTAGTAGCAGTTATCCCACATTTATCACACAGATTGAGAATACTTGAATATCAAATACTGAAGTACATTACTTATGTTTAGACATTAAGATAATTAATAGTTACAGTAATACTAATATTTACGAGAAAAATTTTTTAACTTTTCATACCTTTTGGACTTCCTTCTCCATTGGGCCCGGCATGGCCAATCGTGTTAGGGCATTCGACTCGTAATCCGAGGGTCGCGGGTTCCAGTTCGGTCGCATCAAACATGCTCGCCCTCCCAGCCGTGGGGGCGTTATAATGTGACGGTAAATCCCACTATTCGTTGGTAAAAGAGTAGCCCAAGAGTCGGCGGTGGGTGGTGATGACTAGCTGCTTTCCCTCTAGTCTTACACTGCTAAATTAGGGACGGCTAGCACAGATACCCCTCGAGTAGCTTTGCGCGAAATTCAAAAACAAACAAAATTTATTCAGAAATTAATTATATGTCAATATGTATCAATGATATGATATTTGTTTTAACACAAATATATTTTAATATCCAAAGTAATAATTCTATACTAACGCATATTACAAATAGTTATTACAGATGATTACTTTTATACAAAAATTGTACACACTCACAAATAATATTCAGTTTTCTATCTGATATGGAACTGAATATTTTATCGATAGTCCAGTTCCACGAGGCGCAAGTTACTTTTATGTTGACACACAGATGCACTTCACTTGTTTGGGATGCTAGCTAGCTCTATCCTTCACATGTGAGTTTTTCTGCTCAAATTATGCCATGGCTTCATAAAAATACTATTGTTCGAAGTTCATTCTCTGAAGTTGAACGTATCTCAATATTAGAAATCTATAATATCTATAAACTTTCCTGGAAAATTATTTATTTTTCAGATTATAATTATAGCTTCCGAGGCTTGTGGTATACTGACTGTAGCTGATTAATAGTATTCTATTACTGTCTTTTGCCAAATCGATTTATAGTCTTTTGCCAAAATTCTTGAAATTTCACTTAACAACACTATTCAAAGATACGATAATGCTTTTGTAAAATATATATTCTTGATTCTTATTCTCGAGAATCTTCTACAAATTTAGAGAACAGGCGTAACTTGGAAAATACACATTTAACAATATACGTTACATGCATTAAACTGAAACAAACGCAGGTATCAAAATAAATTTATAACAGTAAATCTGTTACACCGTATGTTTATCTTGTTTATTGTTCCAAATATTTAACTGTAATAAATTTCTGATGCATATATTTTTATTTATAGAATGATGAAGAATCTATTGAAAAATTATGATATAATCCATGAAGATAAAAGTTTTTTTTGCAAGATAAAGTAGTTTTTTCTTTTTATTAATAGAATTATCTTACCTATATTTTCCATTATAGCAATTTTGACGTTTGTTGAAATTATCTATTATAATCGAACGAAGAAAACCCTTATTACTTTGAGATGTGTGTAGGTTAATTCTTAAATGTAAGTAATCAGTTGTCTTTCACACATATTTAAAAACACATAAACCACAAGTTAATAAATAAATTACATTCTCTATTTCATATTGTGGTATATCTTGCTGTACTTGGTGAAAATCTACAGTGGACAGACAAATTATACATCTTGAACTATTGCAAATACACTTTTCATAAATTAAAGTATCAGCTTGAAATTGCTAGCAAATAGTTAGCTAAGATGACAGAAAATTTCCAAATAGAAAATTTACACTGTACAAACTTTAAGGGGGTTTTATTTCTACTTTAACGTTGTATAAGAATTTTAAGGGTAACTTGCCTTCTCACAACCGGCTGCAGACAGCTAAATGCAGTTGAATTTGAAATGTTGTGAGTGTAAGCACTCAGCTCTGTACTCTTAATTGGTCTTCCATGACTGCTGGCTAGGTTAACATCGGCATTTGAATTCTATCTGATAGATGGAATATCCCAATGCATTTGTATGCTATGACCACAGGCGTTATTGGTTATGACTTCAAGTTGACAACTAGGACTGACAACGGCAATTAATTACTTAACTCCACTGCAATGCTTATTTTATATATATATAAATATTACAATAATAAGAGTATTTATTCTGATTTAGTTCTATGGGTAATGAACTGATTTTGAAATACGAAGTTTAAAAATATTATTGTAAATCAATAAAATGTAGAAAGAACTGTTTGTCTTTTAACTTGAATTCACATTATTCATTGATTTGGGATTTTGTTTTAATATATTGTGATTTTATGACAGTCGTGGAAAATGCCGTTGTATCCAGAAGTATGTTGTACAGTTGGATAGGATGAAATAAGCTTATTTTAAACAATCCAAAAACTGAAGAACTCTGTTGAGAAACACTGAAATATCTTGATTCTTTACTCTCAAGTTTGTCCATTTGCACGAGTCTAGAATGTTAAACTTAAATATAATTGACATCTGAATTTACTAGATTTATTTTTACATAATTTTGCATGTTCTTAGGAAGATGTGCAATTCTATTTAATTAGAAAATTAGAATTTTTAATAAAGTAGTTACACTAAACATTTTCATACCGAGAATGGAAATACTCGTCTTGTTTTAATTTGCGTAACCTCTAAAACCTATTTTTGTCTTAAATCTTTATATTTTATTTTCTCCATTCTAACATTAATTGTGACCAAATCATAGATATACGTATATTGAAATGAAAAGAGATAATGGTAAAATAACATTAATAATACATTTTTATTTTCTTTATTTGTTTGTTTTAACTTTCGCATAAAGCTACACGGAGATTATCTGCACTAGCCATCCCTAATTTAGCAGTGTAAGACTAGAGGGAAAGTAGCTAGTC